>NC_133327.1:589748506-591052256 GCF_042186555.1 Aquarana catesbeiana
ATTATTATATGTTCTCACAAACCTCTGAGCACCCAAGGAGCTCTTTGAACTCAGGTAATATCCTGATTGGAATCTCAAAGCTGAAATGCCTAAGCCTTGCTAAAATTTCTTTACTTATTTTCACAGATAATTCTGCTACACTGTTTAGATATATCTACAGTATATGTACTATAGATATCCATAACAATGGCTAAGCAGTTAGCTCTGTTGCCTTGCAGTACTGGGGTCCTGGATTTAAAACCCCTCATACTGATGTGCTGTCAACTAATTTATCTTTACTCACATTTCACCAGCTTCAATCAGTGGTTCTACCTAAATACAGATTTTTCCTTTTGACAGCAACCACATGCCCTCAGCAGCTGAAGGGAACTCAGAGCTGTTGGTGGGTAATTTTTACATAGCTTTGGCTATGAGATCAGGTGATAAGCAGATAGACGTTTTAAAATATGTTAAGAGTTTTAAAATTGGTTTAAGGGTAAGGTTTATGACTGCTTTAATGCAGACCATCAAGCATGATTAAGTTTAGCATTTCTATTATGGAGGTGTGCCATAAGGTGTCCTAGCATACTTTTGTGTAACAAAAATTCTCAGGACATTACTGCTAAAAATGCCTGGGCTCTTATGCCAGTATCTACTTTTTCATAAATGCGGCATGCCTCCACCCCTTTAAATGACCGCTGTTGCCTGGTGATATGTTACAGGTACCATGTATTTTATTGTAAGATTGGGGAGGAAATCTGGCAACTTTCCCTACACCCAGAAGCTAGGGCATTTTTAGGGGCTTCAGCAGAACTACTAAGGATTTGTTGTTGCAGATAAAGTACACTCTGGTGACTTATGATTCCTATAGGGAGTCATCTTGACCCTGGCTTCGCTACTAAGTGACTCTGTGACCTAGAATAGGCCTGCAGCCAATCAAATCTTAAGTCTTATTTTCCATCGTGCATCCCTACTGGTAGTAAAGTCAGTATCTGGATGACAGCCTTGGAGCTTGCGCCATTAAAAGTAAATTGAAGTGGCAGCTCCAATATTTCTTACAGGTTTACTTTCAGACATGGGCGTCCGCAGAACTTTTTTCGGGGGGGGGGGCATAATTTTATGGACACCCATGCTCTCAATGTTTACTATTTGCCACATATATGGAAACAGAACCAGTGAGAGATGGAGGTAGTAGTGGAACTAAGGAGACAGTAAGGAGTTCAGTAATGAAGTGGAGAAAACAGGAGTATAGAGGGAGAAGGTAGTACAGATAGAAGACAGCAGAAGAGGCAGAGCAAGAAAGTGAAAGACAGAGGCAGAAGTAGTGAGAAGGGATGGGAGCAGGAGTAAAGAGAAAGGGGGAAGGCATAAAAGATTGAGAGGAAGGCAGTAGTACTGAGAGAGAGGGAGGTAGAGGAAAGCATATTACTTATCACTCCATGCCATGCCTGCAGAATTGACACCTCCCCCACCTACACCTGCATGCTCCCCATCAATCATCCTTCCTCTCACCACCTACGGAGTCCTGGCTGCTACTAACTGCTGTTACCTGTGGTTCCTCGCTGTTCTTGTTGCCTAGGCACAGGTAGCATTAGCATATCACTGGGCGGCTCGCAGTTGAGTGGGCGGTGGCAGTGTCGGCCCGGATCTACATAGTGGCAGACTGCCAGCATGTCACTCAGTGGCTCGCACTTGAGTGGGCGGATCCATCTATACAACATGATGAGACACACCTACACTACACAGGCAGCCAATCACTGAAGAGGAGGGCGGAAAGGCTGAGCTGCGGAGCCGAGGACACTGGACAGTGTCAGGACAGAGCAGAGAGCTCAGAGCAGCCAGCAGTGAAACAGACGTTTCAAAAAAAAGTCCACGGTGGCCGCGGCGGACATTTCAACACAACACACAGTCTGCAAGCCAACACCTGATGATTCCGGGGGGGGGGGGGGCAATTGCCCCGCCTTGCTCCTATTTGCGGACGCTCATGCTTTCAGATCCACTTTCATATAAGCATAAAAAGAGAAGAAAAAGGTAATCCAAAGTATACTCTTATATCAAAGCGAGTTTTCCCTTAGGAGTCAATGGAAACTCAGATAATTTGTTCCACAGTGACTGCTATTGTATGCAGTACTGCATGTGGCCAGAGGTTGGAGGGGCGCCGGAGTCACTTGGAGAAACTTGGGAACAGTATGTTTCCGAGTGTCACCGGCGTCCCCGCACCTCTGGCCAAATGCGGTACTGCACACCCCGTTGGCTTGAATCCTGCTCGTCTTGGGAGACAACGCTCACAAACAGAGTCAGGACTTTTTAAAAATAATAGCTCGTATTTCGAAACGCTCATAAACCGCGTTACTTGCAATCCGAGGTATTACTGTATGTTTTATTTAAAACCTAGATGCAATGTGTTCTGGATTAGAGCAGTTAAAACTGAAAATGCTATATGCAGAAATAGTTAATTTTCCTTATTTTTTCTTACCCTGTAACTGCAGCATCTTGGTCATTCAGCATTGCTGATGTAACAAGGGAGTTAAATGGCTTCAACAAGTGAGTAGTCCCTAAAGATTCAATTAACCTGCCATATCTTTCTTTAAAGCAGCCACTGATTAGAGGACTTCTTCAAATACGTACATGTTACCGTCATTATGAATAGGATTAACAGTGCAACAACACACAAAGGACTGCATTGCTTGGTAACATGCAGCCTTTCCCCACACATACCTCCCTTGGCAATAGATCTGCCTGTAGAATCAGCCAAGTAATTACATAACGTGGCTATCGGCAGTACTGATGGAACAGGACACCTGCATTGTTACAGTGCTCTCAGTAGACCCAATGCGGTTTAGGGATTTGGGTTGTACAGGAAGTAATGACAAGGAAAAAACAGCTTGTGTTATTCTAAGAAAAGAGTAATATTATGCGGTCAATCTGCTAAGAGAAGGAGCAGCAAAATGTCTATATTGATATATAACATATAAGTAAAACAACATTTTTTTGAAATTACGGTTGTTTTTGCTGGTCTAAACCGTTTTAATAGTATTCATCTTCTTTTACTCATTTTGTCAAGCCTGTTTGTTAAAAAAAAGGTAAGAATCTAGCAGTCATGTTACCTAAATTTAAAGAGGAAGTAAACCCTGATGGATTTTACTTCCTCTTTGTTTTCCTGCAAAGGTAAAGTATAATGGGCTACTATGCATTGCATAGTAGCCCATTATGTGTCACTTACCTGATACAGAAGCCTGCGATGTCCCCGCTGGCTGGAAGCGTCCATCTTCGCCCCTCTTCCTTCCGGGGCCGCGAACTCCGGCTCTGTGACTGGCTAGAGTCGCGTGACATCACGCCACCAGTCACGGCATGACCCCAGCTAAAAACGGCACAGCATGCCCTTTCTAAAGTGTGCATGCGCCAAATACATCAGCGCATGTGCAGAACAACTCATCGTACGGGGAATTGTAAATCTCTCCTAAACCGTGTAGGTTTAGGAGATATTACCAGCACCTACAGGTAAGCCTTAATCTAGGCTTACCTGTAGGTGAAAGTGGTTGTAAACGGTTTACAACCACTTTAAGCACCTGTCCTGCCTGCCACACCTTTTATCTGAATTATAAGACTGTGAGAACTGGTGGATTTGAAAATCAGTTATGCGTAAAAATAACCTTAAAGAAGAAGTTCACCTTTTGAACATGTTGCACCAATATTTAGGGTGTAACATGTGACATGTTAAGCACCCCCTCCCCTGCAGCCGCTGTCATTTTGAAATTGTCACAACTATGCGGGGCTCTGCCCGCACAACCGTGCCATCCATTCACATAGATCTGGGAATTAATAAACTAAAGTCCCGTCTGCCACCAGGCAGATGGACTTGAAGTTTCAATAGACTGCAAGCGTGCTTACGCAGCGCATTCACACTCCTTCGAGCTTTCAAATTCAAATCCCGTACAAAGTTACGAGCAAAAAGCTGGAGGGAGAGTGTGCAGGAGCCTGACATTGCATCCATGGATCACTGATTGTGGGTGCAATAATTTGATGGCTCCTGTAGAAAAATAAATAATAAATGCACCTGCAAAAATATGTACTTTTTTTTTTTTTTTTTGTTAAAGGTGAACTTTGCCTTTAACAAACAAACAGAATTCCCTTACTATTCTCCAACAGACAGTCCAGGTGATTCAAGTGTGTTTGCCATTTGTTCAGTTTGACCTGTATAGAGGCAAGTAAATAAAGGGTATTCTCCATTGAGGACACAGCAAACCTCTGAGGTTTTAAATCTTCCCTAACTATTCAAAACTAAAATAAGGTTTTGGCTAGAATTACACTTAAAGTGGAAATAAAGTTCCACTGTCGCAAACTGAAAGCAGGCAGCCCCTTTATTGCATGTCTCTTCTGCAATAAAATTCACCTATCTGCCTGCTTGCAGTGTTCTCCGGCATGTAAACTGAGCTGCAGAAGCCGCCATGGGATGACTATGCAAGAATTACGTCATCCTGCGCCAGCCAATGAAGAGGTCCAATAACAACAAGGTCTTGCCGCCAGGTTAGATTTGGACCTAGTAATTAAGGCTTATTCCCACCAAAAGCTCTATTAAGACTCCAGGACCCAGAACAGAATTTACTAAGATCTGAGAAAACAAAAACTTCCCTCAGCGATAAACCCAGGAGCTCCTCACCATGTGTAGGTGAGAAATATTCACACCTCCCACAACTGTGTGTGTGTGTGTATGTATGTATGTATATATATACATAAATGTATAACATTTATTTTTTATGATTGCAGACCACATTTAACCTAGTTTATTTGTCATGTCAAGACTTTGCCCTTCACAAACATAGCGATGTGTCAATGGCCTTTCAGAGTGTCTGCAGACCTCTTTTACAAGGCAGTTAATGAGCATTATGTGGCACAATGAATTTACTACCTTCCCATTTGAACCTTCATTTAAAAGGTCTGCTTCTTTACAGTGAATATCCAGTAATTGATTATTGAGTTTCCATTGGCTGTTCTCCTGCTATTTCTATTGGATTTTGTGCTGTTGACCGTGCAATTTTGATTTGAAAGCTGCTGTATGAGGCACAGCTGGCCAGCTTCATGCGCCGATAATGTGCTCATTTGTGTTACGGGCTTGAGGATTTCACTCAGAAAGCACGCACAGCCGTTCTTACTTGATAGAGAAAGTAACTTGAGCTTTGTATGAGGCCTTTCAGACAAAATGAGAAAATGGATAACGTTCAGCAATTGATTGCTCCTTGCACTACCCATTTTTTTTTACCCTCCTATCTAGAGATGCTCAATCAGAAGCCAACATGCTATTGTACAAGTGTATAGTTATCACAAGTCATTCTTTTCAATTCCAAAGAAGAAAAGTTTAGTGTTTCAGACAACTGCCTCGTTTTTTTTTTTTTTTGTT
This sequence comes from Aquarana catesbeiana, assembly GCF_042186555.1. Lineage (NCBI taxonomy): Eukaryota > Metazoa > Chordata > Amphibia > Anura > Ranidae > Aquarana > Aquarana catesbeiana. Next base: position 589,753,884 of record NC_133327.1, read on the forward strand.
TTTTTTTTTGTTCTTCGTTATTACAGAGGGAAAAAAATATATAAATGTGATATGTTATTTTAGATGTATAAACCTTTGCTCATATCAGAATGTATATGGACTATGAAGCTGAGCTCAAGACTACTGGTAGTGTGAATGGTAAATACAGAGGGAGTAGAACATTTTAATGGTGCCTAACTTGTAAAAGGCTTACAGGTGAATAATTTGATATGAAGAAATTATTGAAAGTCTAGCAGATATACAAGAAAAAAAGATAATTTTTTTTTTTAATTTTTTTTAAGAATAAATTAGCATATAAACCTATTTGTCCTGCAATCATTCTCCTGAAATACTCCACAACCAATCACACTTGAGGAAGGAGGGGCAACACTATGGGCCACCCAGAGCACGATTTCTTTGCACAACGCTGCCAGTCAACCATTTGAACATGTTTACGAGAGGAGAAAACAGAATTATGACCTTATCACTGTACTGCTTTTGTGGACAGGTTGGTAGCCAAGTTGAATTTTTCACAGCAAAATAGAAAGGTGGGATTACTGAGCTGGCTACTGTGACACTACCAGAGCTGCAAATGGGAAAGACTGAGAATAAGACTGTGCCAGTCACTGCTGCTCTGACCTTTCCGTCCCTTCCCTTAATTTTTGCATTTGGTGCATGTAGTGCCTGGGCTGAAAAGTTAGTGAGTTTGCGTTCGGTATAGCATTTGTTATGATGTGTGTGTGTATGTGTGTATATATATATATATATATATATATATATATATATATATATATATATATATATATATATATTTAAAAGTGGTATAGCATTATCAAACATACAGACCATAATATCCCACTAAACAGCGCTATTGTTGAACAGAAATAAACATGCATGCGGCCAACAACACATGAAAAAAAGTCCTTTTTATAAAAAGCGGTGATAGATTCAGAGTGTAGTTCAGACAGTGTCCACCAGGTGTTTGTATTGCTGATTCTCAGTGTGCACCTTCCACCAGTCAATCAGATCCCACCATGTGATGACACACTCCCCTCAAGGGGTTAAACTCACCAGAACTGGGTAGTATTTAAGCCTTCAAGGACAAAAACAACCAAGCCATACACTGCTGCAACCACCACTTTGAAGGATTCTCAGATGATCAAGGACCGAAATTAAATCAACAACAAAAGAAAAGGGTACATAGCGTAATCCTGTTTATTGAGAATAGATCCCGTCACATCACACATAAAAAACCCCCCTTCAATATAGGTTCGTACATTATCATGCAATCAACTAAGCACATCAGAAGGCGTTTACTTCACCGCAGTAGATAAGCCAGCGGCTCAGCTGTCCAGGAGCCGCTATCCACTTCCTGGTTCTCGGTGGAACGCAAACGTCACTTCCAGTGTCGTGTAAGCCACGCCCTGACGCGTTTCGTCATATCCTGACTTCGACAGAGGGCGTGGCTACACGACAAACACACGGGCTTAAATTGTACCACCTCCACCTCCTAAGCCAATCACAGTGTAAACGACGTGACGGCTGGTGCACGCCGTCCGCCGAGGTAAACAAAGGCGGCTTAATACAGGAGGGGAAGAGGGACATTTCGCCATACTGCACTACAAGTTATATATATGTGCAAAATACCGCATATTAAACACACAAGTGCGGTAATATGCGGTATTTTGCACATATATATAAGTTGTAGCCCCATGAAGAATAATATAACATAATAAGTAGTGGCTATGTATACACCCAGATTCTAGCCTATTTGGCTAGTGGGTATATGGATATACATAGTTTGTTTTGATGCTACAATAAGTGCAGTATGGCGAAATGTCCCTCTTCCCCTCCTGTATTAAGCCGCCTTTGTTTACCTCGGCGGACGGCGTGCACCAGCCGTCACGTCGTTTACACTGTGATTGGCTTAGGAGGTGGAGGTGGTACAATTTAAGCCCGTGTGTTTGTCGTGTAGCCACGCCCTCTGTCGAAGTCAGGATATGACGAAACGCGTCAGGGCGTGGCTTACACGACACTGGAAGTGACGTTTGCGTTCCACCGAGAACCAGGAAGTGGATAGCGGCTCCTGGACAGCTGAGCCGCTGGCTTATCTACTGTGGTGAAGTAAACGCCTTCTGATGTGCTTAGTTGATTGCATGATAATGTATGAACCTATACTGAAGGGGGGTTTTTTATGTGTGATGTGACGGGATCTATTCTCAATAAACAGGATTACGCTATGTACCCTTTTCTTTTGTTGATTTAATTTCGGTCCTTGATCATCTGAGAATCCTTCAAAGTGGTGGTTGCAGCAGTGTATGGCTTGGTTGTTTTTGTCCTTGAAGGCTTAAATACTACCCAGTTCTGGTGAGTTTAACCCCCTGAGGGGAGTGTGTCATCACATGGTGGGATCAGATTGACTGGTGGAAGGTGCACACTGAGAATCAGCAATACAAACACCTGGTGGACACTGTCTGAACTACACTCTGAATCTATCACCGCTTTTTATAAAAAGGACTTTTTTTCATGTGTTGTTGGCCGCATGCATGTTTATTTCTGTTCAACAATAGCGCTGTTTAGTGGGATATTATGGTCTGTATGTTTGATTATGCTATACCACTTTTAATATGTTTGATGTTTAAATTTTAAACAGCTGCTTTTTTATCCTTTATCTTTTTCCGTGCCTCTTTGTATTTAACAAATTGGACGGTTATACTGCATTCATCTGTTCCAATTGTTGTTTGCGGTTGAGGCTACATCTTGTCCTGGCGCTGAGTGGTGTGATAGAGGGCCCGTACTAACACCGTTTTGTCCATATATATATATATAATGAAGGTTTCTGAATTTTTCAGGAATGTAATTGCGATCATACTTTTAAAGGTTTAGTTCAACTTTACCACAAAACTGCCTATGCAAGCAAGGGGTGCTTATAGGGAAAAAAATCTCTGCAGCTTTGACTAATGTTGGATAATGCCCCTGCTATAGGTGTAGACCACTTTCATACCTCCCAAAAGCCTGACAGAAAAACTCCCAGAAATGGCGTCATCCCATCCTGTTTTGTTGCTAAAGTAAAATCTCTAAAAGAAAACTACAGCTGTATTAAAAAGGAAAGAAAAATCTATATATCAGTTCATTCTGGTCTCTATTAATGCTCTTTTTAGCACTTAGAACTGCACCAGTCTAATGTAAAATTAAGTGAAATCACTGAATACAATTTTTGCCTCCTTTCTTTGCCGTGAAGTACAGGATTTGACATCCTCAAAAATATTATATCTGTTGCTATCACTCCACGATATAAGACCTGTATTTTTTTTTTCATACCAACTAATTATTTCATGTTTCACAAAGTTTTTGAGGGGTTTTGTTTTGTTAAATTGTGTTGCCATATAGTCTGTGTAGATTTAGAGAAAGCACAATTGTATTTTAATTTTATTTGGTCTCAGCCTTCCCCATGCTGCTCCAATGTGACTAAATCCACACATGTAGTGAGTTATTACAGTTTAAAAAAAAAAGCATATTTGAAAAGCCAACTGCAACGTTTCTGGTTCAAATTTATTATATTTACTCCAGTTTTGACATGCAAACATACTTAAATTGCACAGGCATGCCTTAAACTGGTACAGAGAGAATTCCACCATGTAGTGGCATGTAATCTGCAAAGAAAGCTATGAGCTGTGAGTAGATCTGTCAGTGATAGGTGCCTTTTGCTCCTTTTTTTGCTCCGCCTTTGTGAGCCTGGATTGATAAAGTCCTCTATTGAAAGTATGGGTAATCATCGTCATCATACATTATTACATTCCTATTGTATTTCAGAAGTATGTAGATAGGATTTGTCAGGCACACAAAATGTGGTTTATTTTTTGAATTGTTAGGTGAAGTCAGAATGCTAAATGAACATTTCAGAGGCTTTATTTATTTTTTTTATTTGATGTACAAGCTTTCCAACACCTTACCAACCTCACCTTCCCCAGTGGCATGCTGGGGGTCTGGACTGCTCAGCACTGTGTGAGAGTTGGGGTTCAGAGGAATTTCAGACCATTGCTTTCGTACAGAGCAGGAAGGTCCAGATCTCCAGCATGCAACCAGAGAATGTTAAAAATATGCTGTGAAGTGCTTGTATCTCCCCAAAAAATAATGCCTTTACAATCTTAATTCAGTACATTAACATCACCTAATAATTTAAAACGAGGTTACAAATAGGCTTTAATATTTGCAAAGGCATTTCGTGCAAAAAGGTAATAATAGATTCATATTTAGAATAAAGTTTTCATGCCTGGAGTTCAGCTTTAAGGAACAAAAATTATATTTAACCATTTTGGACTTTTTATATTCCCCATTAAAGATTGTAATTTGCTAATTGCACCACTAATGGCTTGTTATGTTTAGACAGAATCTTCCTTTTTAGTAAATACAGCTTGATGATGCCATTTTAATGGCTTTCCTTTAATATGCCTTTTCAGTTTTTGGTCTTTTTAGTTTAATTGTCTCTTGTGAAGTTGCATAGTGCTTTTCCTGGAGGTCACATGATGTCCATCTCTGGTGAGGCTTACTTTAAACTGATGTGACCATGCTAAATTCCAGGCATGAGGATTGAGGTCATTGGTTAAGAATACTTTGTTAGTATAGAAAGCAGGCCTGCATGTAAGACATGGACATAACATAGATTTACAGCAGCTATTTTTATAGTGGTTCTCTTGTATATGTGTGTTGGGCTTCTTTTTCTTTTCCATTTACGATGATGGGGCCCCAGCCAAAATAAATTGGCTTGTACCTGCTGTAGAGCATATCCATATAGGTCAGTATTCATATCTATGGTATATTGGTCAGATAATAAAACATGTACAGCTCTACTCCAACCAAAACATTTTATTTTATTGGTTTTGGGTAGACTTGGGAAGCATTAATACTTCTGTCAAGCATCTTGCTGTTTGTGAGCCTGCTGGGCTGATTTCACCTTTCACAATAAATGGGGGGAGTGACTGTTACTTGGTCAGGAAAACTCGACAAATTATCTAACCCTCCCTAAGTTTATGAAAAAAAAGTGTGCTGTTGCAGTCGGTATCTTCACTGAAGAAATAACCATTTCCTGTCCTGACAGGAAGTTAAGGGGAGTCACCCCAGATTTTTTTATCCTTTCTTGTGTCCAAAATGGAGAAAAAAATCATACGTTTTTAATAATTCTGACGTTTCGAAATAACAAGTGAGGCCAGTTTGTGAGCAACTAAGTTTATTTAGCAACCGCTGCAGCTTTTTAGTCAACTTACTTCAAACTGAATTCCACATATGCAAAAGGCTCTTTAAGACTTTAAAATGAACGTAAAGGCAAAATTGTTTTGCTTTTGGATTGAGCAGAGAAAGTTTAGACCCTCTGTTAAGGGTCTACACCAGTGGTCTCCAAACTGTGGACCTTTGCTTGCCTTTATCCACCCCTTGAGGCATTATTACTGCCACTGACACCATCAATGGGACACTATTTCTTCCACTGACACCAACTATGTAGCATAATTCTTTCCACTGACACCAACTTTTTCTCCCCCTAATACCAAAGATCGGGCATGGTTTACTCCCAATAGGCACAGTCCGGGCCCCCTACCCCCTAAAGTCTGAAGAACAGTAAACTGGCCTTTTCCTTAGAAAGTTTGGAGACCCCTGGTCTACGCCTTTCATTTTCAGATTGTTAGAAGTTTTAGAGTTACAAAGCAAGAGTTGAGGGTAAATTATCCAATGAGGACATCTGTTCCGGTGACAACTGACTAAGGAACTTAGAATTCTTCTCACTTTGGGAAAGTTTGTTCATGAACATGAAGGAAACTTTTCCTAGTGGGACAAAGACAGGAAAAAATAACCTGTTTGAGGTTTAAAGCCTTTTTTTGTGCATATATATATATATATATATATATATATATATATATATATATATATATTCGGCAAAAAGGTATTTAGTCAGCCACCAATTGTGCAAGTTCTCCCACTTAAAAAGATGAGAGAGGCCTGTAATTGTCATAGGTATACCTCAACTATGAGAGACAAAATGTGGAAACAAATCCAGACAATCACATGTCTGATTTTTGAAAGAATTTATTTGCAAATTATGGTGGAAAATAACTATTTTGTCAATATCAAAAGTTCATCTCAATACTTTCTTATATATCCTTTGTTGGCAATGACAGAGGTCAAACGTTTTCTGTAAGTATTCGTGTTGCTGGTATGTTAGCCCATTCCTCCATGCAGATCTCCTCTAGAGCAGTGATGTTTTGGGGCTGTCGCTGGGCAACACGGACTTTCAACTCCCTCCAAAGGTTTTCTATGGGGTTGAGATCTGGAGACTGGCTAGGCCACTCCAGGACCTTGAAATGCTTCTTAGGAAGCCACTCCTTCGTTGCCCGGGCGGTGTGTTTGGGATCATTGTCATGCTGAAAGACCCAGTCACGTTTCATCTTCAATGCCCTTGCTGATGGGAGGAGGTTTGCACTCAAAATCTCACGATACATGGCCCCATTCATTCTTTCATGTACATGGATTAGTCGTCCTGTTCCCTTTGCAGAGAAACAGCCCCAAAGCATGATGTTGCCACCCCCATGCTTCACAGTAGGTATGGTGTTCTTTGGTTGCTACTCAGCATTCTCTCTCCTCCAAACACGACGAGTTGTGTTTCTACCAAATAGTTCTACTTTGGTTTCATCTGACCATAGGACATTCTCCCAATCCTCTTCTGGATCATCCAAATGCTCTCTAGCAAACCTCAGATGGGCCCGGACATGTACTGGCTTAGGCAGGGGGACACGTCTGGCACTGCAGGATCTGAGTCCCTGGCGGTGTAGTGTGTTACTGATGGTAGCCTTTGTTACATTGGTCCCAGCTCTCTGCAGGCCATTCACTAGGTCCCCCTGTGTGATTCTGGTATTTTTTCTCACCGTCCTTGTGATCATTTTGACCCCACGGGGTGAGATCTTGCGTGGAGCCCCAGATCGAGGGAGATTATCAGTGGTCTTGTATGTCTTCCATTTTCTAATTATTGCTCCCACAGTTGATTTCTTCACACCAAGCTGCTTGCCTATTGCAGATTCAGTCTTCCTAGCCTGGTGCAGGTCTACAATTTTGTTTCTGGTGTCCTTCGACAGCTCTTTGGTCTTCACCATAGTGGAGTTTAGAGTGTCACTGTTTGAGGTTGTGGACAGGTGTCTTTTATACTGATAACAAGTTCAAACAGGTGCCATTAATACAGGTAATGAGTGGAGGACAGAGGAGCCGCTTAAAGAAGAAGATACAGGTCTGTGAGAGCCAGAAATCTTGCTTGTTTGTAGGTGACCAAATACTTATTTTCCACCATAATTAGCAAATAAATTCTTTCAAAAATCAGACAATGCGATTGTCTGGATTTGTTTCCACATTTTGTCTCTCATAGTTGGGGTATACCTATGATGACAATTACAGGCCTCTCTCATCTTTTTAAGTGGGAGAACTTGCACAATTGGTGGCTGACTAAATACTTTTTTGCCCCACTATGTGTGTGTGTGTGTATATATATATATATATATATATATATACACATTTCAGGTCACCATAAGAAAGCTTGGCTAGATAAGCGAATCTTAGGATTGTCACTTGTAAGTTAAAGTGTTTGTAAACCTAAAAAAAATAAACAAAGGTCCTGTTCCTTTAAGGCATGAATAACAGCTCAGTGCTTGTGCTGTGCAATTCTTCTCTTCCTAACTGGTAATAAACCTGGTTGATCCTGCCAGTTTCTGAGTCCCCCTGCTGACCACGATAATCATGGCTGCTGAGCCCAGACTGCCGTGGTCAGTTTACATGCCTTGTCATCCACTGCTCTCTTCTCTGACAGTCTCTCCCCTCTCAATCACCCTGCCATCATGAAATCGCTTCCCTCCCTGCCCCTCCCACCTCTATTCAGCTGCATAATGCAGCATATATGGATGGAACCCCATGCAGATATGCTGCCATTAATGAAAGTGTAAGTGTTAGAAATGAATAGGGGGAAATACCTTTTGTGACACTGCAGCCACGTGATCACATGGTTCCCCTGTGCTGACCAGCCTCGCTCTATGGAGCGAAGCAGGATGGGTGGAGATTACCCTGTGACATCAGCCAGCCAGCAGAGGGGAATTTCGCCCCTCCCACTTCTCTGCAAAGATCGAGGCTGGCCAGCACAGGGGTATCATGTGATCGCACTGCTGCAGTATCAGAAAAAGTATTTCCCCTGTTCAATTCTAGCAAACACTTACACTTTCATTAATGGCAGCATATCTGCATGGGATATATGTAAAGTCACTTTAGTGACTTGAATGGGTCATGCTTGGCAGATGCTACACCCACCAACCATGACAGGATGTATAACTCTTGCTGCTGCAGCACGTGTACAACCTTGGCCACTGCAGCTATAAAAACACGTCTTAATTATGGGGTTTTACCACCCCCAAAACTGCAAATGTAAATGAACCCTTACTGTTCTGAGCCCCCTATAAGGCTGCTTTCCCACTGATGTGATGCGGTTTACCTGCACCGTGGGTGCATCTGCATCAGTGTGAAAGCAGCCCTGTACTATTATGCCCACTGCACTGCTTCACACTGACCTGAATATTTATTTTTTCCTGCTGCTGGCACCACTCTGGAGACCGCTAGCCCAGGATAAGAGGTGGAATGCAGTTGGTATCACTCCACATGGAGAGGTGGCATCAGTTTATGTGGCTCTTGCACCCTACTACAGCTCCAACTTTATAAGCAGTCCCTCTGCATTGCACTCTGATGCTCTGGAATGGTGGGACAGCAAACCCAGACCACGATCTACCGGCCACCTGTTCGCAATCTACTGGTAGATCACGATCTACAGGTTGCTGGCCCCCGGTTTAAACCCTCGCCAGGGTTTTTTTTGTTAGCATGCTATTGGGGATATTTTCTTTCACTTCCTTCCCTAATTCCCTCTTAGACATTGGAACAGGTGTCACCATTGGAAAATGTACCCTACCTCCTCTTCAGGTCACAACCATGAAATAAAAAAATTTAGATGATCAATGTTCCCAGTGAGGTTGCAGAGCAATTGGTAACTGACAAATGTCCTGTTTCGTAATCTTTCAAAAATAAAAAATAAATTTAGACCAGATACACACTAAGACAGTGGTTCTCAACTCCGGTCCTCAGGACCCACCAACAGGCCAGATTTTAAGTATTACCTTGGGGAGTTGCAGACTAGAATACTGCAATCACTGAGCAGCAAGTGATATCACCTGTGATGTATTTCAGCTATCTTGCAAACCTGGCCTGTTGGGGGGCCCTGAGGACTGGAGTTGAGAACCACTGCACTAAGACGATCTAAGACTGTGATCAAAACAGTAACTGCCTTCAAACACAGATATCTTTTTTTTTTTTTTTTTTTTTTAAAAACTAACCTTCACCTAAAGCATCAAATCATTTCAAACCACGGGTCAGGACCTTATGTATATTGTAGACTTGGGTTCTGTGGTTTTTTTAGACCCATGTAAAGCTAGATTTTTGCATTTTGATCCTTTTGTTAGTGTGACCGCCTGACAGGTTCTTTTGAAAAAAAAGCTTTAGAAAAACAGCTTGGAGTTTAAAAAAAAATGTTGAGTGGTAACCCCCATGCAATAAGCAATTGTACTAATATATTATACTAAAAAACATATATGTTTTATGCCTGGGACTTTATATTAATCATCAACTATCAGGCATAGTTTACTTTGAAACCACAATCGCATAGCTGTATTTTCCTCTTTGGCACCAAAAATCCCTAAAAGTTTCCATGACACAAACTCCTATTAACTGTCTGACATGAAAGTATTATATTTCATTTTAAATATTTAATTGTAAGGGAAAGTGCTGCCTTTTTGCAGCTTTTCAGGTGGTGCATTTTAAATAAAGTGTTGAATTTTAGTTTTGTTTTTATTTTGCTTCTGGAAAAGAAATTGTTTAAAACACAAAGTTTTACAACTAGAGTATGCTTATAAAATTTCAGAAAATCGGCCATTACACTTTTAATCCTTTACTGTATTTATATAGCTACAACATATAATTGGTCACTTTACATAGTACTTAGAACCGGTTATATCACTTCTGCCCTTAAATGATACTCGTACATACACAAGGGGCAAGTTGATGAAATCTGGTTAATATAGGTGGTACACATATAGTGTAGCTAGTTAACTATGAATATCTGCACTCTGTGCTGGAACTAAAATACCCTGTGTGTTTTTAGGTAGCTTCCATTATATTGTGTTATATTTTACATCAGATAGTGAAAATAAAACAAAAATTACGAGTGCTGCCTATATATCACTTCTACATAAGTGCAAACAAGTGTCTGTGTGATTGTGATCACTCTAATGATAAACGTGTTCTTCACATAGATAATACAAAGGAAAGGAGCTCCTCATAGTGAAAGCATGTTTATTAAAACATATTCCTGAGGAAGTCCATTTTTGATGATGAAACATGTTGGGTGTTACTTCCAGCTGACGTCACATCCTTAAACAGTGCATGGTGGCCATCTTTGATGAGGGCAACTTCCGAGTTTATTATAGGTTGGTGACAGTTTCTTTTAATGTAAGTGCAGTACTTGTCATTTGTTTGTTTTTTAATATGCATAATTTCACTATGTGGGGCTCCTTTTCTTTGTATTATCTATGTGGAGAACAACTGTTTTGAGATGCAATTTATGAGGCGAAGCTGTATAATTACAGTAGAGCTGAAGGAAGATTAGTGAGGAACTGACAGTCAGTTGTTCTCGGTCTCATACATACAAGCCTTTTTAAACCACTTGCTAAAAACAAGGGGTCAACTCCATCCAGAATGTGAGGTGTGAATCCATGTGTGCTGTCTTTCCTTGGAGAAATGTTCCTTTGTGGAAGCACTTTTTTCTTTGAAGTACACCCCTCACTATTTTGTAAATATTTTATTATATCTTTTCATGTGGCAACACTGAAGAAATGACACTTTGCTAGCTACAATGTAAGGGATATTTAGGGATATACTCAGTTTGTTGCCAGTGGTTTAGACATTATTGGCTGTGTGTTGAGTTATTTTGATGGGACAGCAAATTTACATTGTTATACAAGCTGTACACTCACAACTTTACATTGTAACAAAGTGTAATTTCTTCAGTGTTATCACATGAAAAGATATAATAAAATATTTACAAAATAGTGAGGGGTGTACTCACTTTTGTGAGATACTGTGTTTATATATATATATATATATATATATATATATATATATATATATATATATATATATATATATATACTGCTTTAGAAAAAACATTGTTAATATTAGTCAAAAAACAATATACACTGAGGTTATATAAAGGGACACTTTAAATACAAGTACAGTATGTGGCACTTGTTAGACTTTGTTTCCCAGCGGGAACTGATAGCAGCACATATAAACAACAGGGATTTCTGGTGTATTATAATTTCCATTCCCTTTTAAATGTAATGCCTTTGAAATATTGAAGTGCAGTTTTGTTAGGTGTTTCTTATGCTTCCTAACGATTGTTAAGCTTCCAATAAGACAAAATAATTCAATCCTTTTTTCCTTCCGCCCTCTGTTTGTTGCTGTTGTCCGTAGAATCTAACAGGTGTGTATTACAATAAATTTGCATCTTGCGATTAATGTTTCTCTTTCTAAAGCAATCTATGTCCCTGTCATCATTATGTTCTGAAGTGTTGGAAGAATATTTCATTTTCACATGTAAATTATTTTAATAAAACCAGGCCATGGCAATGTGGAAAAAAAGAATTTTAATGTCGCCCTCTCCACTCTAAAACCAGGGGGAGGGAAGAGAAAATAACAAAGTTTAAAATAAATAGAGGAGCTCGCTTTTTTTTTTTTTTTGTTCTTCGCCTTCTGAAGAAACATTTTAATTCAGGTTATTGTTGAAGAAGCAGAAACTGGGTACCATAGAATTCCTTTGATTGCGCACAGCTGAATGACTGGCTTGCAGGCACACAAAGGTCCCCTCCTGCCCCCTCTAATGGTCCTGTTTCAGCCACAGTGCCTCACTAACCCCCATTGATAAATGATGCTGCTGAGGCATTTTTTTTTTAAGAGACAAAATCTTTGAGTGGCAGATGCTAAGGAGGATTGAAACAATATTTAACTTAAGCAGCTTATGAAAGAAACATTTGTTTTGTACGACTACATTGTCAGTTCTGAAAGATGCACATTAATAATGCTCTGAAGTGTGGCTCTTTAGATTTGACTATCTGAACTCTTGGCATCCTGTCAATAAAGAACCAAAATGTCAGTTGTGTTTAGAGCAAAAAGTAGGAGTCTTAATCTTTGAAAAAAAGATATATTAGTTTTATTGTTTAGATAGATGTATAGTGTGTGTGTATGTATGTGTATATGTGTGTATATATATATATATATATATATATATATATATATATATATATATATATAGGTTTTATCCATGCAAAACTAGTGTTGAAGTTTCATATCTTTAGGGGGACTGTTGGTGAGATCTTGCACTAGGAGAAAGACGGCAATAAAAACCTGACAGAGGATCGAACGCCTTAATATTCTATCCATAAAACGTTTTGACTTTAGATACACTTTAGGATACGTCTGCTACACAGGTCTTTTGACTGTTATATTCTCATCATGCCGTAATAAGCTTTTGATAATTCTTGATTCTTTTTCATTGCATAATTGTATCATTCCCTTTTCATCCCCTCCACTTTTTTTAAATATTTTTTTGTATTTCAGTACTTATACTTCAGTTATACTTCAGTTCCATTCTTGCTTTCTTTACTTTACCTTTCTTTTCTCCCTTTTTTTCTTGGTTCTGATCTTTTACATACAGAATATTAAAGATCAGCTTTTATGTTGCCACATTTATACTGCTTTTAAAGCATTAATGAAGGCAAATTAAAAAAAATAACAAACCTGTCATACTTACATGCTCTGTGCTGCCTGGCTTTCTCCTTACAGGATTTGATTAAAAGCAGCAGGAGCCAATGACTCCCGCTGCTGTCTCTGTGCCTGTGAGGAGAGAGAGCAGTGATTCTGCTCTCGGACACAGAGCTGGATTGAAAGAGAAGCCAGGTATTTGATGGGGGGGGGGGAGTTTGGCTGGGGGGAGCTGATATTGGTTTTAGATAGAACCTGGATCATTGGAAGTGTTATACAATGGACTGTCTGCAGTCCCTAATAATATAACCCATACACCATTGTGGATAAAGACCATGTAAACGTCTGTCTAGGTTTTAGATCACACTAAGATGCTCAATATTTTTGTTGTTCAAAAGAATAATGAACTCGTAATGTGGATGTGTATTTAACTGATCAATGTAAAAAATAATTCTAACCTTAAAAAAATCCAAGATATTCTTTCAAAGTGAGGAGCTATTGAAATTGTTAAATGTAGGGCGTTCTCAGTTTTACCTCTTTGCATGCAATGGAATAGCAGCTGCTATGCAGCGTAGCAACTAACACACTCAAAGATCTTGTGCCAGGTACATCAAGCTAAATCACAGCAGAGATTACAATGCACAATCTAGGAACAGTACCTGTTGCATCATGGTAGCTTTCATTTTATATTTCCATAATTATACTTTTTTTGACATGCAGAGGATGAGATTTAGTGGTCACATACAGGAACAAGCAATTAAAATGTTCTGATTATCCTAGAGCAGGAGTATTGATTTAAAATTAACAAAGGGCCAGTCAGTAAAATATTCTTCCAGCAGAGGTCTGAATCGAATGTTTGTGCGATGACTGCCCTGCATCCTCGTAACCAATCACCTGCATGTTAACTCGAGCAGCCTCCATCCTCTGTTCAGAGCTGTCCTGCCTCCAGCTGTCGGCTCTGTGAGAATAGCAGCAGTGATGGCTGTAGGCAGAATGACTCCTAAAGGGTGGGACAGCAGGGGTCCGGATGAGACATTGACTTGGTCCAAATTCGGACCGTAGTCTGTCATTTAGTGATGCCTGTCCTAGAGGTTAGTGTTCTAATTATACCAATAGCATTTTCTTCCCCTAAGTAAAACATATTAATGATCTGAATTTATAATTGGGTTATATAGTTATTTATCTGATATAAGGCAATTTTTTTTTTAAGTTTTTGTTTGTGGGAAAGTTTTAAAACTCTTGGCATGTTTTCACTGCTGTCCCTATTCCTGCTGCAGAGATTTATCTTCTCGATTAGTCCTGGCAATCATTGTTACGATGACAGAAAATGATAAAAAATCAAAAGTTCTAAAGTTATTACCAGAACAGGAATTAGAGGGGACATTTTTTAGTTGAAACACCTGTTCCGTTGTTATCTGTTTGGGGGGGGGGGGGGGGGGGAGAGTCCTCTTCCTTTGGAAAAATTTCCTCTCACTTTTGTTTTTTATTGTCTTCAGGACAGATTAGGTAAATCATCCTAAACTGAAGTTTTGATTTTATGTATACTTCAATCCTATTATTTTGGTTGTAAGTTAAATTTTATGTGCAAAACCTAGCTTGATATTTAGTTGTTTCCTACTGTCACCAATGTTCGGGTTTGTATGGATGAATGATGTAGACACACTGCTGTCAGGTCTTGTCAGGATATTTAATTAAATGTCACTTTTTACTTTTGGTTTTAAGCTTGCCACTAAAAATTAAATGAAAATGCGACACAAATGTTTTAAGCCCTTGTTAATTATTATTAATAATATTATTATTATTATTATTATTATACAGGATTTATATAGCGCCAACAGTTTGCGCAGCGCTTTACAACATGAGGGCAGACAGTACACTTACAATACAAATCAATACAGGAGGGATCAGAGGGCCCTGCCTGTTAGAGCTTACAATCTAGAAATTCTTGCTTCCTCATAACTGTAAATTAACTACTTGGATTAAAATACTGTTGTAACATTTAAAAGGTGGTTGGTTGTGTATCTTATGGCAAAATTATTTGCTTTTACACTATTGCCTGCTTATTGTGCTGCAGAGCTGAAATATATCTTATCCGTAGGGTAGTGGAGGTCTCTTATTGATTGCATTTCTATTAGGACAAAAGTGCCAGGGCTCTGTGTAGTCATTTTCAGCACCATGGACACTTCTCTGCTCTTTTGCGGTAAGCAGCTTGTACTACTGATTTAGATATGTCAGTGTTAGACACTAGATGTTGTAAATGTCTGTTAACACATTTAACAGAAGTTATCCAGGAAAAAAAAAACTATATACAGAAGACAGTTTTATTAGTAGCTTTCCTGGCAACGCTGCTGAGTAAACATCAGGGTATTAACAAGCAGTGCATGAAATGGCAGGATGGCCCTTCAAACAGACTGCAAATAAATGAGTGACCGATGAATTGTAGGGAGATGGCAGGGCCCGCAGAGGTCCTCAGGCTCAGGTGGCTTTCTGACATAAGTTTAGCTCAGCTCTTTCAGTAATTTGTCACGCAGTAGCCTCCTCCTGCTGCTTCACACGTGCCAGCTTAGTGTCAGAGTGCTTGCCCGACAGACGGCCACTCAGGCCTTGTATCCTGCTGGTAACAGAACCAGAGGCTTGCTGTGGCAGTGGAGCCCTGGCAACAGCAAGCACTGTGCAGAATAAGCATGCTTGTAATGAATTGTGAATGTTACGATCCGCTTCCTTTTAGAATCTGCACAGGCGTGTGTCTGCTCTTCAAGGAAGTTTGCAAGCCTATTCATTAAAGTCTCGAGGAGTGCGACCAGTAATGACCACAGCAGCACTGTAGAGTTTTTGTGACTGCAAATTCACAGGCTACAAGCAGGGTCTTATTGGCACTTGTCTTGCTGTTACTTCATTTGGTATAAAAAAAAAAAAAAAAAATCTGCCCTGTATAGAATATTTTTATAAATTGTGCATTTATTTATTTTTTCCTAAGGAGTCTGAAAAGCATTACACCTCTGATCAGTGGATCAGGGGTGCATTGCCAGACTCCTGCAAACAAGCCCTTCGGCTGTCACCCCGTGTCTGCATACAGACTGTTAACAAACTGCAGGACTTGTGAATAAACTACAAGGCTGCTCATCAGCAACCTCGCAGTCCATTCAGAACCAAAAGCTGTCAGCCTCAATGGCTGACGGCAGTTGTAGTGCATGCATTCACAGGATACTGTGAATAAAAGACAAGGCCATGTGTGTGGAGCCCCGCAATTTTAAAATAGTAACAGCAAGCGCAGGGAGATGATCCCCTGTTCGCTGTCACAGTGGGGGGCGCAGTGGGTAAAGGCTGCAGCCACTGTCTGTGATAAAGGGGGTCTTCCCAAACATTTAGATGACACCGAAGTCTTTGATTTCAGCTATACTCCCTACTCTGTGTGTTTATATGAAAAATCCACAGGCAAGCTGATAATACCAACTTTTTTTTTTTTTTTTAAACCTTTATTTTTTTTGATGAAAAAATTCCATATAATGTTCACATCGATCAATCATATTATTTGATAATACTAAAACATATAAAATGTGTAATTTATACAAATCCATTCTTTTATTCCTACCCTCTTTCAGTGCAAAGTTATAATTCTACTACTAATTCATATCTCCCTTTTCCTTTTTTTCCCCTTTCCCTCCTCTCCCCCCTTCCTCCCCTCCTCTCCCCCCTTCCTCCCCTCCACTCCCCCCTTCCTCCCCTCCACTCCCCCCTTCCTCCCCTCCACTCCCCCCTTCCTCCCCTCCCCTCCCCCCCCCACCACCACAGCAAACCATTCCTTTAACCTTTGATAATAAATTTTTTTTTTTTCACCACACTCTCATTTGCTACTAACTTCCCTTATCCAATGTTCTTGATTATCTAATTATACTGTCATTACTTTTACGGGCCATCTTTCTGTTCCTTTCTCCCTTCTCACTTTCCCCACTCACTCCCCTCTTTTCTTCCTTGTTCTCAGCTGTTTCTATCTCCCCTTTCCTCTCTGATCTTCCCCCTCTCTCTCTACATCTGTAGCCTCTCCACTATCAATTGGTGCAGGGCCAGGTCCACATCCCCCAACCATGGATGCCAGATTTTGTCAAATTTAACCCTGTCACCTCTGCGGCTATAAGCCAATCGTTCTCTAGGGAGCAGCGAATTGACGTACGCAATCAATTGCTTCACTGTAGGCACCGTTGAGGCCAACCAATGCCTTGCTATGAGTTTTCTGGCCAGGTACATCAGTCTAGTTAACATGAAATACTTTCCTCCCGGGAACATTTTTGCATTCATGGCTCCAAGTAAGTATACAGTTGATTTTAGGGGGATGGGGACCTGCGCCAACCTCGAGATATACTGGGAGACCCCATCCCAATACCTATGCAGCTTTGGACACCTCCAAATTAGATGGATAAAGTCCCCTCTGTGCACTCTACACTTAGGGCACATTGGAGAGTCCCCTCATCCCCATTTGTAGAGCTGTACTGATGTTCTATAGGCCCTATGGAAAATGAATAATTGTGACAGCCTTTGGGTTGCGGATAGCGACACCACTGGAATAGCCTCAAGCGCCATTTCCCACTGTTTTTCTTCTATTTCTCCTACATCTTCCGCCCATTTATTTCGGCACTTTAATAAGGTATGATCCTGAACCGACCTCAGCAACTCCCTATATATTTTTGATATTAACCCTTTCCTCGTGTCTGCTATAAAAACCTCACTCAAGAGTGATACTGTCAGAGAATGTGTTATTTGTTGTGCCTGTAACGCATGGCGGAGTTGGAGATATTGATAAAAACCCCTCTGGTTCAGATGAAATTCCCTACATAGTTGTTCATATGTCTTTAATACCTCCCCCTCGTATAGTTGAGAGAAGAACCGGATCCCCTTTTCTTTCCAGTGCGTAAACCCTTGTAGTTCCTGGATCTCAGGATATCTTCTATTATACCAATTCGATGTAAATGGGAGCACGCCCGTTATTTTTAGCGCTTTCCGAACCTCCCCCCATACCCTTTTAAGTAGATTGCTTGTGGGTTCTAATCCCTTCATACTTGGTAGGTCCATTTCTAAATGCGAGGGCCGCTTCTAGCGTAGGTTCCGATATGGTCACCAATTTATATGTGGGGTCCTCACTTTCCTTCCTACCCCACCCTGCCATTTGTTGTAGCTGTGATGCCAAAAAGTACAGTTTAGAATGAGGTATTGCCAGCCCTCATCTATCCTTTTCATATTGCAATGTTTCCAGACTAATTCTGGGTGCCTTTTTTTTCCATATCAGTTCCCTCATTAATGTGTCAACTCGCTTGAACCACTTTTTTGGTATCCATATCGGTGAGTTGTGAAAAACGTACAGTTGCTGTGGTGCCCACACCATTTTTATTAAGTTTGCTCGTCCTATAACTGACAGGGGGAGCCTACACCAGCTATTGCATTTTTCTTTCTGCCTTGATAGTAATGGCTCCAGGTTCAACCGAAGATACTCGGCCGGATTCGGGGACACCATCACTCCCAGGTACTTAAAGCTGTTGGCAATTGCTATTTGTTCCGCCCCCACTGGTAGTCGGTCCCTTAACTGGTCTATATGCATCAAGGTTGATTTTGACCAGTTAATAGCAAAGCCTGAAAAGCTGCCATATTCTCCCACTATCTCCATCACTGCCCACAGAGACAAGGTCGCATCACCTAGATATAAGAGTGCATCGTCCGCATATAGAGATATTTTTTTCTTCTCTCTGACACCTACGGAATCCAACCACCTCAGTTGAATTCCGGATCTTTATGGCTAAAGGCTCCATTGCCAAGGCAAACAGTAATGGAGACAGTGGGCAACCTTGTCTTGTACCTCTATACAATTCAAATGGAGGTGAAAGGATATTATTAATGCGTATCCTGGCTCTGGGTTTGGAATAAAATATCCTTACCCATGATACAAATTTACTTCCCAGTCCGAATCTTTCCAGTATTTCCAAGAGGTAGGGCCACTCCACACTATCAAACGCCTTTGAGGCGTCCAGTGACAAAATGGCCCTACCCCCCGGATTATCCACTGGCATCTGTAGATTCAAAAAAAGTCTCCTTATATTGTCCAACGTAGAGCGGGTGGGTATAAAGCCAGACTGATCACAATGGACCAACTTGCCAATCACTTGAGATAGCCTCTTAGCCAAAACACTGGCAAACAGCTTGACATCCGCATTTAATAGCGAAATTGGACGATATGAATCCAATGAGAGTTTGTCTTTTCCGGGCTTTAAAATTACTGTTATTATTGCCTCCTGCATACTATCTGGTAAGTGCCCCACTTCTTCAGCCTCCGTTATGGCCTGCAATAATGAGGGTAAAAGGGCCTCCCTATAGTAGGAGTATACCTCTGCCGGAATCCCATCTGGGCCTGGTGATTTATGGTGCTTTGTCCCTTTCAGGGCTTCTGTTAATTCAGCAAGTGTAATTGGACGGTTTAACATTTCCCTGTCCGCCTCCAGCAGCCGCGGAAGCGGACAGGTTTGTAGAAACTGTACCAAATCAGATGGAGTATAACTAGTTTTACTAGAGTACAAATCTCTGTAAAACTGCTGGAAGCTGTTTAAAATGTCTAAGCTAAGGGTCTGGCTCTCCCTGGATTGAGCCCTCACGGCCTGAATATTGGTAGAGTCTCGTTGCTCTCTAGCTATAAGGGCTAAAAGGCGGCCAGCATTTTCCCCCTCTTCAAAATAACTCTGTTGCTGAAAGTATCTTCTCTTCTCTGTTGCCGATAACCGAACCGAGTTATATACCACTTGGGCCTCCTTCCAGGACTCTTGATTGGATTTTGATGGATCTCTTATTAAAGCCTGTTCCCTTTCTTTCAATTCTTCCCATACCCTGTTCTCCCAATCCCCGGATCGAGTTTTAATTCCCGCAATTTCTTTAATGAGGCATCCCCTTAAAAATGCCTTGAGTGTATCCCATACTATTACAGCACTAGCGGAGCCCCTGTTGAATTGGAGGAACTCCTGTAATGCCTCTCTCATTCTGTCTACCTGCGGGAGCAAAGTTAACCAGTAGGGGTTCACCTTCTATAGGGGGCGCCCCAGCATTCCAGTGGTGTCTAACCGCACCCAAAATGGAGAGTGGTCTGATAGTAAGCGTGGCTCATATGCTGAGTCCTTTACCCGCTGCAAAAGTGCCTCGTTCACCAAACCCAGGTCAGTATGGGAGAAGCCATCATGTGTTGCAGAGTAGCATGAGTAGCATCTGTCCTTTTCATGTCTCTCTCTCCATACGTCCCGTAGTCCTATTTCCGTAAGCAGGGCAGCGAAAGCCGTCCTGCCAGCTGTCTGTCTCCCACTTCTAGATGCCAAGGACATTCTATCTTGGAAGTTGTCTAAGATATTATTATAGTCTCCCAATGCTAGTACCGGGACATCCGGGTGTAGGGCCATAAAGTGTGATAGACACCCAAGCGGAACTGATGAAAATGGTGGGGGTATGTATATAGATGCAATTATGCATATTAATCCATTAATTTTACATAACAAAAAAACACATTTTCCCTCCTTGTCCACCCTCTGTTCCATGCACTCAAAGGAGACATCCGAGGAGATCACTATACTAACACCTCTTGAGTATGAGGTGTGCACAGAATGGAACTGCGTCGGGTATCTCCCTGAGCGCAATAGATGAACAGAATCTGGACACAGATGCGTCTCTTGTAAACAAATTATCTGAGGTTTCATTTTATCAAAGTATCTGAACATTGCACTTCTCTTATCTCTGTTCCTCAGCCCTCTTATATTCCATGTCATTAGGAGTAAACTTTTTTTTTTTTTCCCCTTCTCCTTACTCATATATAAAATAATACCAATTCAAGTGATTATAAAACCAAAAACAACAACATAGATAAAAAGTCAAGATACAATTATCCTTCTGGGTTTTACCTATCCCCTGACCCCCCTTCGTGTACAATACATAACTGCATATCTTCCTCTTAATCCCCCCACCTTCGATGGTGAAGCATAGAAAACATTTGTGACTAAATTTATATTTGTGATATTTTCCACTGTTTGCTTGTGTTATACCTCTACCACCCACCCCTACCTTTCCTCCCTCCCCTCTTCTCCCTCTCTCCCACCCCCTACCCCTCTGCCTCACCCCCCCCATTCCCTCCCACCCCATGCCCTCCCTCCCTGCCCATCTGGGCCTACCCTAGGGGCTTTGTTCCTGATCTCCCACATACATTCACTCCCCATACTGCACCGGCATACCTTGCCCGTGCCGTCCCTTTCTATATCCCCTTTCTCCAGGAATCCCTATCCCCCCCCCCTCTGACCTTTTTAGTGCTTATTCATGTGTTTTAATTTTTGTGCTCATAGACTAAGTACTTTATTGTGTCGGCTCGATATATTCTGATAGGTGTATATCTAACCTTTACTATCTTATATTCTATTCCCACTTCACTCCCTAATTCGTGTTTTACTTATTGTGATTTATTAACTTATTTCTGTTTCTTAATATAATGCTTATTATCTCTATTTTCCCTCTCCCTTCCTTCCTCCCAGATACCCACAGAAAAAAAAAAAAAAAAAGGGGGGGGGGGAAACAAAATCTAATTAGTCTCTAATCTCTCTTCTCCTATGTTCCGTGCTGTGTTCTGATTGCTCTCCAACCATTCTTCCACGCTTCGAGGGGAATCAAAAAAGAGTGTCCCATTCCTTGTAGTTATTCTCAAACGGGCAGGATACAATAATGCATAGTCCATCTTTATTTGCTGTAATATACGTTTAATCGGCATATATGCCACTCTTAAGTTTCTGCAAATCCGGAGAAAAGTCCTGATATAATGAAATTCTTACTCCCTTGTAGAGGATCTCTCCCATTTCTCTCGCCTTCTGGAGCAAAGACACTTTATCTCTGAAGTTAAACATTTTCATGATTATGGGTCTTGAATACTCCTTACCCTGACGGGGTTTAAAGGGGACTCGATGGGCCCGCTCAATGCCAAAAAAGGGAGAAAAGGATGTAGACCCAAATGTCTCCTTGATCCATCCCTCCAGAAATTCTATAGGGTCAGATCCCTCACTCTGTTCGGGCATGCCTATTACTCTTATATTGTTTCTCCGATTTCTATTTTCTAATTCATCTATTTTAGCTGACTGATTTTTTATGTATTTCTTCATATCGGTTATATCTTGTCTCAGCGGGAGTAACACATCTTCCACAGCGCTTAATCTATCCTCTAGAGCAGTGGTTCTCAACCTGGGGGTCGGGACCCCCTTGGGGGTCAAATGATGATTTGCCAGGGGTCACCAAATCCTTGGCTGTTTCTGAAGCCTGCACCACTCCCCCAGCCTTTTTGTGGCCGCCCAGCAGGGCTGTCCCTGGAGCCTGCAGCCGCCCGCCGTCTGGAGGAGACCCTATCTTCTGATTTCCACATAGGTGTCACTGCTACAAGACACCACAAAGTTGGAGACACAGTGAGTAACACTACCTGTGATTATAGTTGCCATTAAAAGTCCCCTCTACAGTTCTCAGATCAGCAGATGAGCTTGATCAAGAGCACCTAAGTTGGCTGATCAGAACTCCCCGCCAACATTGCCACTCATCCCATTCCCCCCACCCCCCCTCCAAGGAGTAAGAGAAGGAATAGAAATAGAGAATACATGGAAAGGAGAGGAAAAGAGGGGGAGGAACAAAGAAAAAGGGAGAGAAAGAATAAGAGAAAGAACAATAAAGACGGCTAGAAAGAGGGATGGGGGGGGGACAAGAAATTAGGATAAAGAGATATAAAAGGGAAAGAAAGGAGAACAAAGAGAAAGAGTGGTATATCCTAAAATGTACCATAAGGGGTTTTAATACTGTACGAGTAGAAGGGACTCAGGGAATACTAAATGTCCATGGGTTAGGGGCGCAAATTACTTGTCTTGCCTTGGGTGCTTTTACGGTTGGGGGTCTCCACAGCTTGGGAAATTTTATCAAGGGGTCACAGCACTAGGGTGGTTGAGAACCACTGCTCTAGAGCTGTTGTTCTTCCCTCCTTTTCTTTTAATCTGCCTCCCAACACTGCAAGTTCCTCTTTTATCCAGACCAGAGATTGATTCCTTGCATGCAGTTATCGCATACAGGATGTCCCTTATTGTAGGTTCTTCCGCTCCTCCACTTTGGACTCCCTCCATGTCTACCTCAGTTATATTGGGTAGCTTTTTAATTTCTATGTCACCACTTGTACTAGCGACTTTTCCCGCCCCTTGACCTTTTGTAGGTGGCACTGCGATTGGGCTTGTTACAGCTGATATTAGCCCGCTATTTTGGTTTTTCTTAACCGCCGAGGTACCTGTTTGAGTTGATTGTTGGGATTTTATTGGTGAAAGGGAGGTCCTAGCAAAACGCTCTAACTTTGTTGCTGCCGCTGCTGCAACTGCTGCTGTGGCTTTCACTTGATTTGTTTGTTTTTTTGCAGAGCGTGTGACCTGACCTCCTACTTGCTGTGGCTGATTTTGTAATTGGCGTCGATTTGATTTATCTTCAGCAGCCCGCTGCCCAGCCATACTGTTATATCAAGGGGACAAAAAAAATGGGAGGGGAAGGAAGTGAGGAAAAAAAAAATTTTTTTCTCTCAGCTTTTCTCTTATAGGTTTAGGATATAATAGATGTTATCCCAATCTGCTGATTTTGCCTGAGAAAAGTAGCAAAAAAGTAACCCTCTACACACCTCTGATATCACAACGTCAACTTAATAATACATAGGGCGATGAGTAGACATATAAGCAATAAAGTTCCATTTACAGTTGATGGTATAGTGAACAACTTGCAATTGTCTTTCCACTGGTTCTATTTATGTTGTAAAAAAAAAAGAAGCCTCACACATCAGCTCCCTGTCCGTCTCCCACCTCGGACTGGGGCTGCTATTTTCTTTGTTTCAGGTACTGTCTCTTTAACACCAATAGATATTAAGGCACAAGTTCTATTTAACCAGGATTTCACATTGCAAGCTCAGTTTGGTTTAGTTTCTTCAATCAAGAACCGGGAACAGAAGTCATTTATAACAAATATGGTATGTGAGGGAAATAAAAAAGGAAAGTTTTCACCTATGTCTGGCGTCTTCTTAATCCTCTCCGGTTCCACGGCGTTACCTTGCTATTTTTGTTAGCCACGGATTATTTCAAAACCTGCTTCTCCTGCTGCTGAGTTCAGCCTGTTCGTTGGCTACTGATAGTCAAGGGGGACCTCTCACGCCACCCCTGTGGCTCCTACCTCCAGGCTCTCTATCCGCCGCACGCGCTGACACCGCTGCTGCTTCAGCTGTTATTGAAGCCGGTCTCCTCGTTTGGCCGCTGGCCAGTTGGAAGTGTCTCTCACACCCCCCTTCTGCCCCGTCCTCCGAGCCTGCACCGGGATCAGGTATGCTCCGTGGCTCAGCGGTTTAGCCGGATACCGCTTCTTGCTCCTAACGCCGGCTGATCGGCAATCTTCTCGGCCTGCAGCTTAGCTGGTCAGAGAGGAGGGAGAGGAGATCTCTCACACCCTCTCACTCCCGCATCCGGTCATGCCGGGCAGCTTTTCCGATAATACCAACGTTAAAGTGTCACCAAACCTCCTAATGATTGTACAGAGAATGACAGTTTTGCTTGCAACAGAGCCCTGGCTCTCCTGACTGTTGTAGCTTGGGAGATCCCATTTGAGGTAAAGACCAAGCAAGAGATAAACCCCTGGCACTTTTTTTTATAATTTTATATATGGTGATATTTTAGAACTAGCTGACATACAGTGCCTTGAAAAGGTATTCATACCCCTTAAAATTTTCCACATTTTGTCATGTTACAACCAAAAATGTAAATGTATTTTATTGGGATTTTATGTGATAGACCAACACAAAGTGGCACATAATTGTGAAGTGGAAAGAAAATATTAAATGGTTTTCAAATTTTTTTACAAATTAATATCTGGAAAGTTTGGCGTGCATTTGTATTCAGCCCCCCTGAGTCAATACTTTGTAGAACCACCTTTAACTGCAATTACAGCTACAAGTCTTTTTGGAGATGTCTCTACCAACTTTGCACATCTAGAGAGTGACATTTTTGCCCATTCTTTTTTGCAAAATAGCTCAAGCTCTGTCAGACTGGATGGAGAGTGTCTGTGAACAGCAATTTTCAAGTCTTGCTACAGATTCTCAATTGGATTTAGGTCTGGGCTTTGACTGGGCCATTGTAACACATAAATATGCTTTGATCCAAACCATTCCATTGTAGCTCTGGCTGTATGTTTAGGGTCATTGTCCTGTTGGAAGGTGAACCTCCGCCCCAGTCTCAAGTCTTTTGCAGACTCTAACAGGTTTTCTTCTAAGATTGCCTCCATCCATCTTCCCATCAACTCTGACCAGCTCCCCTGTCCCTGCTGAAGAAAAGCATCCCCACAACATGATGCTGCTACCACCATGTTTCACGGTGGGGATGGTGTGTTTAGGGTGACGTGCAGTGTTATCCTCCACACATAGCATTTTGCTTTTAGGCCAAAATGTTCCATTTTGGTCTCATCTGACCAGAGCACCTTCTTCCACATGTTTGCTGTGTCCCCCACATGGCTTCTCGCAAACTGCAAACGGGACCTCTTATGACTTTTTTTCAACAGTGGCTTTCTTCTTACCACTCTTCCATTAAGGCAACAGTTGTCCTGTGGACAGATTCTCCCACCTGAGCTGTGGACCTCTGCAGCTCCTCCAGAGTTACCATGGGCCTCTTGGCTGCTTCTCTGATTAATGCACTCCTTGCCCGGCCTGTCAGTTTAGGTGGACGGCCATAGCTTGGTAGGTTTGTCGTTGTGCCATACTCTTTCCATTTTCGGGTGATGGATTGAACAGTGCTCCGTGAGATGTTCAAAGCTTGGGATATTTTTTTATAACCTAACCCTGCTTTAAATTTAAACTTCTCCACAACTTTATCCCTGACCTGTCTGGTGTGTTCCTTGGCCTTCATGATGCTGTTTGTTCACTAAGGTTCTCAAAACAACCTCTGAGGGCAGGTGGACACACAGGTGGACTCTATTTACTAATTAGTTGACTTCTAAAGGCAATTGGCTCCACCAGATCTTAGTTAGGGGTATCAGAGTAAAGGAGGCTGAATACAAATGCTCGCCACACTTTTCAGATCTTTATTTGATGTTCTTATTGGCTGAAACACCGCATACGTTGGAGCTCTGACGTCACGCCGCTGTACGTGCCGTCCGCGGCCATCTTTGTGGTTGGAAACAATTGATACCTATGACAGACTGTAGCTTCTGACATGCCTGCCTTTATTTTATGAAATGTGAGTATTCTGGCTGTTTTAGATGAAATAAATTCACCCTGTTTTTATATGCTACACCATGAGAAGTTGCCTTCTTGTATTCTATGCATGTACCTTTGGATTTACCATGTGTTGAGACTACAAGATCCAGCCATCTACTATCCAAGTGAAGTGGTGCCGTGGTGTTATGGATGTATTATGCTTGTCGGACCACCTGTAATTCAGTGGTCCATTCTCATTGGTAAGAGGTCCGGTGTGTTTGTGTTCGGTGGAGGATATATATCTCATATTCACCTTATTGTGTCCCTGTTTACACCATGGGTGATTCCATTTTTTTTTTCACTGAACAAGGACTTTGTTTCAACACAATGAACTTTTACTTTATAATTTCATGTTTTTAGCGCTGCATGTATCCATCCTTTTGTTTTCTTTTAGAAATAGAGAAGTAGAAGCTAATTTTTACAGTAGTTTCCAAATGGTGAACACTTCTCCTTTTAATTGTTTCATTGTTGGTTTACAATTCCTTAACATGGTTGTTCCAGCTATGAAGAAAGGGCTCTGTACCTTGAAGCAATAATCCAGAACCACAGAGAAATGATGACTTTTGAAGACTTTGCTGCACAAGTGTTTTCTCCAACTCCCAGTTATTCCATGGTTGGCTTGGGTGAGTGTATCTATCACTTTTTGGTCAGTTCTTGTATATCAGGTTCATACATGCTAAAAAATGTGTTCAAAAAGAGATTTCACATACTTCTGTTTTGATTATACTAAAAATACTTTTAATAGTATGATAAAAATCACATTGTTTATTAAACAATAGTGTTTATTGAGTTTTGGATTTACAGAAAATAAGACAAAAACCAGGAACAACATTTAGCATTCGTCTATCGATACTTTGTAGTAGAGAAAAAAAAAAAAAGAGAAAAAAATTTAGGAAAGGAAGACACACGAAAATAAAAAGGGGGAAGGGGGGGAGGGGAAAGGCGAGTAAAACCAAAGGGGGAGAATAACAACTCCCAGGGTAGTACTATAACTTACAATTACATTGTTCCAGCCTGGTTCGTAGGAACTATATCTTATACAAATGGCACTGTTTTCCTCCGCCCGTCACCCCCTTGGGAACTTACTGTGACTAGGCGGAGGTTCAGTCCCTGGAATTCAATATTTTTTTGTGTGCTTCTAGCGTTTTGGTTCCTGTTATCGTCTAAACCCTCGAACCATTATAACATATGTACTACCCGGCTCGTATTATATTTTATACACCTATATGGGCTAAGTTCAAAACAAGTCATCAATCCTTTATGAAAAAAAAACAAAAAAAAAAAAAATAAAAACAGTCTTAGCAAAGAACCTGAGGAAAGAAAGAGGAAAGAGAAATAGGAAGAAGAAGAGGAAAAAAAAAAAAAAGGGGGGGGGGGGGGGGGAGTGAGGCAGTGGGAGGGGGTGAGGGGAGTGGAGGTGGCGTGGACGCGCTCCTGTACACCGCGGACGCCAGGCATCTTACGTATTAGTAAGGTACCATATCCAGGGGTCCCATATTTTGTTAAATCCATTAATCTTATCCTTCAGGATTGCTGTAAGGCGTTCATTTACCATTATCCATGACAGTTTGGATTTTAGTAAGTAAAAGGGGACTGTGGGAGACCTCCAAGACTTGGCTATTGAAATCCTGGCCGCCACAAATATAAATGTGATTAATCTGCGCATTGACTTTGATGCCCCCTCCACTGGACGCCCCAGCAGTGCATACAGAGGTGACCTAACTAGATTCACTTGTGTGAGGGAGTATATGAGATTATACGTGCGTATCCAAAATCTCCTCACTTTGGGGCACGTCCACCAAGTGTGGAACATAGTACCGTTTACATTACATCCTCTGAAGCACTGGGGGGAAGCCCCCGGAACGAAAGTTGATATCCTCTCTGGGACCATGTACCATCGCATCATTACTTTATAGTTTGCCTCTATCAAGGAGGTATTGACAAGCGATTTAGATGCATTCTGTATTATTTTGCTCCATTCTTCCATATCTAGATCGATATCCATGTCTTGCTCCCATTTATGCATATAGT
Organism: Aquarana catesbeiana; assembly: GCF_042186555.1. Lineage (NCBI taxonomy): Eukaryota > Metazoa > Chordata > Amphibia > Anura > Ranidae > Aquarana > Aquarana catesbeiana. The sequence continues at coordinate 589,782,079 of NC_133327.1, forward strand.
ACAGTTTAGGCGTAGATAATGTTAAGATATTGTAGATCTGTGATATGTGACCAGTGTGCTTATCGAAATTCCTACAGAGGCTTTCCATTGGGATGAATGTGGTGAGATCAGAGGTGCGATTCAAGGTCGCCAAGAAATGCCTTATCTGGGTAAAGCGAAAAAGTTCTGAATTAGGAAAATCATATTTCTCTTGTAATGTGGATTTCGACAAAGCACCCCTGTGGTCACAAAAATCTGCAATGCGCATTAGACCTTTATTGGTCCACCACAAAAAATTTTGGGGTTGGAGACCCGGAGTGAACAATGCATTTCCAAGTAGAGGGGCCAATGGGGCGTGTTGGGACTTAAACCCATGAGCTGTCAGCAGTCTGTCCCACAGATTCAGGGAGAACGACAAGCTCGGGCACATGATGGCCGGTCTGTCCTTCGCCTTCATCCACATTAAATGGCTAATCTCTCTGTCAGGGTACAGAGAGGATTCTATTGACATCCAAAGCGGTCTAGGCTGTTTTGTGTGGAATTTGATTAATTGGGACAATTGTGCTGCTTGAAAGTATTTAAGTAAATCGGGCATTCCCAGGCCCCCTCTCAGCTTTGGTGTGTGTAGTGTACGCCTGTTCACTCTGGGTCTCTTGTGTCCCCACACATAGTCCAACAATCTCCTCTGGAATATTTGTAGATATTTCCTTACTATTGCTATTGGGAGAGTCCTAAACAGGTATAACACCTTCGGTAAGACCGTCATTTTAATTGAGCACAGCCTTCCAAACCATGACGGAGGGTTGTTTGACCATTTTTTGAGGTCGTCTAGTATTTTCCGAAATAGTGGGGGATAGTTATGTTTGTACAGTGTGGTGAGTGTTGGAGTAAGGAAGATGCCCAAATATGACATTGTCTCCTTCTGCCATTTGAAGGGATAGGATTGTTGCAAGGCCTGTATTATGTGTGTTTGTAGAGAGACGTTAAGCGCCTGAGTTTTAGAGTGGTTCACTTTTAGTCCCGAGAATTCTGAGAAATGCCGCAACACAACCTGTAGATTGGATAGGGAGGTGACCGGGGAGGAGAGAAGTAGTAAAATGTCATCCGCGAACATTGCACATTTGTGCTCGTGGTCGCCACATCTCACTCCCAGTATATCCTGATGTTCCCGGATTTTAATGGCCAGTGGTTCCAGGGCTAAAATAAATAATAGGGGGGATAGGGGACATCCCTGTCTAGTTCCTCTAAGTATCTTTATGTTTTGGGATTTATATCCCTTGACTACTATATTTGCTGTGGGATAGCTATACATTGTTTTAAGTGTGGTAAGGAAGTGAGGTCCAAACCCATATTTTCCCAAAATAAAAAAGAGATAGTCCCAGGATAGAGAATCAAACGCTTTGTGTAGGTCTAATGAGACCAGTAGTGCTCCTCTCCGGCCCTCTCCGTGCCAACCTGAGTTTAAGGCAGAGATTATATCAATAATGCGTCTAGTTTAGTCTGGTGCTTGTCTATTCGGGACAAATCCCGTCTGGTCAGGGTGAATATATTTTGATATGAACGAATTCATGCGAGTGGTTAATATCTTGGTCAATATTTTGAGGTCGACGTTAATCAGCGATATGGGGCGATAGTTCGCGCAGTCTCCATGGTCTTTGTTCGGTTTAGGAATAACATGTATGAAGGCCTTGTTTTCATGGAGTGGTATCGGAGACCCCTTTCGTAGTGAGTTGTAAAAAGCACAGAGACGTGGAGCCAGGATTTCCGTATATTTGCGGTAATATTGGCCCGAGAATCCATCTGGACCTGGAGATTTCGATGGATTCAGGCATTTAATAGCCGCCGCTACTTCGTTCACCGTAAACTCTGACTCCATCATCTCAGTGTGGTCATTGGACAGAGTTGGGAGTGGTAAGTCCCTCAAAAATTCTTCTACTTTGTTTGCGTTAAAGTCCGTAGGGGAGTTGTAGAGTCTAGAGTAAAATGTATAGAATTCCTGAAGTATAAGTTGGGGATTTTGTGTCACTTGTCCAGTCTGTAGTATCAGTTTAGGGGGCGCTGGGTTGTAAGGCCTTGGGTTAAGTTTTCTTGCTAGTATTCTATTTGGTTTGTCCCCCATTGTGTAATAGTGGTGTTTGGCCCATCTGACATATTTTTCTGCTTTGGTAGTGAGACTCAAGTTTAACGCTGTTCTTGCTGTGTCAATGTGGTTTCTAAGATCCATATGTGGGTTGGATTTTTGTTCATGTGTTAATGTATTTAACTCTTCTTCTTGTTGTTGAATTGTTTGTGTTCTTTCTCTTTTGACCCTTGTAGCTAGCTGTATAAATTTGCCCCGTAGGGTAGCCTTGTGGGCTGCCCACACTATCTCTGGGGGGGAGGTCAAAGGGGTGTTTTCTTGGAAGTATTGTTGTATAGCTATTTCAATTTCCTTGGCAATTATTGGATCGCTCAATAGGGATTCGTTCAATCGCCAGGAGGGCAGTTTTGATTTAGACCATAGGTCTGATAGGTTCACTAGGACTGCGGAATGGTCCGACCATGCGATTGGTACTATTTTAGTCGATGATATGTATGGGAGTAAAGGAGATAGCGTGAATAGGTGGTCAATGCGGGAGTATGATTTATGCACATGTGAGTAAAACGTGTAGTCTCGTTCTGTAGGGTGGGCATCTCTCCAGAGATCTATCAGGTCATGGCTGTGGAGCAAACGTGCTAAGGTACTGCTTTGTTTGGGGGTGTGCTTCAGGAGTGTCCTTCGGGGGTCCGATTTATCTAAAATTTGATCGAGAGGTGTTGCTGTCTCCGCCTATCATCACATGACCAGCTAGGTGAGGTGTTATGACTTCCAGCATTGTATTGAAGAAGTTTATCTGTCCTACGTTGGGAGCATAGTAAGAGAGAAAGGTGACCATACTATCGTTGATCTTGCCAGCGACCATAATATAGCGGCCCTCCTTATCTCTTATCACATTGGAGGGGGCAAAGGGGACCCGCTTAGCAATGCATATGGCCACCCCTCTCTTTTTATCTGGTCCATTAGACAAAAAGACTGTCGGGTATCTAGCGTTTAGGTATCTTGGGGCTGAAGTGCGAGAAAAGTGAGTCTCCTGTAAGAACAAAACATCTGCCCTCAATTTGTGGTATTGCTGAAAGGCCTTGGTCCGTTTAGTTGGGGAATTAAGACCTTGTGTATTGTGCGTCAGTATAGTGTAGGTTGGTTGATTTCTACAGGTCATGGTGGTTCAGAAGGCTGTACTCACGTTTTAGATGTTTCAGAGGGGTTGTCCGGAGAACTCCGGGATCGAACTCTCGGGTTCGTATGTGGTGCAGGAGTGCGTCCAGGGAGTAAGAATAGAAAAAGGGAAGAGTAAAGACAGAGTTAGAGATATAGAAACACAAATAATATAGTACTGTTTTTTGTTGTAACATAAGTTAAACCTGTTAATTATACTGAAAACAGCTTGGGGATTCCTTGTAGGGAAAAAAAAAAAAAAAAGGAATAAGTAAAAAGTAGAGGAAAGGCGCCCAAAGGGCACCTTCACACTGCGTTGCAGTGTGGTTACAGGGGCCACGAGTCCCTGTGTAGTTGTTGTGAGGTTGTCTCTCCGCTTGCGGTGGAGACAAGTTCACTTTTAGTGGCATGTGGTTCACCTCCGGCACTATTTTCTAGCTTCAGGAGGGGGCGAACTGGATCCACCCACTATTTGATTGGGAAGATTGACAGCTTAGGCCAAACAGGATAACACAGGGGGGTGGGGACGGAGGCAATTCTGCTGGTAAAAGCAGAATTCCCTCTTAGGGGGCTGAGGTAACATAACTTATAACCTTAGATAGTGTAAACTTTTAAGTCTTATTAAGACAGGAACAGCTTCAGCGGGAACGGCGTCAGCAGGAACAGTCAGATACTTGCATCTGGGTCTTCAAGAGAAGGTCTTGGACCAGCGTTGGAGTACTCGGTCACGAGTATCAAAGTTGTGTGCTGCTTCTTGGGTAGCTTTCAGGTGACTAGCGGAGATTTCCTGGCTCTGGAGCTTCCCTGTCGGGACCACAGGGGGGAAACTGGTCGGCCCTCGTCGAACTGGACATTGGATCCCTGTGGTTCCATTTGAAGAAGGCCCAGATCTTGGAGCAGGGCCTCGCCGGACTGGAAAGAAGTGAATGAGTGGGATTTGCCTTTATAAAAGAATGACAGTCGGAATGGAAATGACCACCGATATTTGATCTGTCGGTTGATGAGTTGATTGAGTAGAGACTTCAGAGCCCTCCTCTTCTGAATCGTTACCTGGGCTATGTCCGCGAAAATCTGGATCGGATGGCCCGAGACAGTTATATCTCCCTGGTTTCTCACCTCCAGCATGATTCTTTCTTTGATACGGTAAAAGTGAGGCTTAACTATCACGTCACGTGGTAGACCATCTTGTCTAGGGGCTGTCAGGGCTCGATGCACCCTGTCCAGTTCTAGTTGGTGGGGTGAAATGTCCGGTATCAGTTGTTTCATTAGGTCATGGATCGAATCTTCTAGGTCTAGTTCTGATTCTGGGAGGCCTCGCACACGGAAGTTATACCTCCTAGATCTATTTTCCAGGTCTTCAATTTTTGCGTTTGCTTGGTCTAATTGGTCTTGCAGGGATGTGATCATTTTGGAGTTTTGGTTTACTCGTTTTACTGTCCCATCCATTTTGGACTCGATCGTGTCCAGTCTCTCCCCTATATTTTGGAAGTCATCCTTCATACCCGTGGTGATGATGTTGCATGCTTTGGATAGTTCCTGCTGTAGGAGTGCTGAAAATCTAGCAAGGAGAACTGTGTCCCCCGAATATCCAGTAGCAAGGGCTGGTTGTTGTGAAAGAGGCCCGCTGTTTTGACTCAGGGCTATTTCAGCCAGTTCAGCCATTTGCCTATCTGTGGAGGAGGCAGGGGAGTCTGTGAATAATAATGGCCTGTCTGAAGAGCCCGATAGTGGGGACATCTGTGGGTGCTCACTCTGTGGGGAGAAAGGTCCCTCCTGGGACTGGGAAGAGAAGGGATCCCTGTGCACCTCTGCTAGGAATGTGATTGCAGGATGATTAGGTTCCTTCTGCTGTATCTGCGTTTGAGATCTCTCTTGTGTGTAATCTCCCATGTCAGGCGCCATCTTAGGCAGGGGGGGGCGCTGCTGTAGCTGGGGACTAACCTTTTCAGGAGCAGTTAGCTGCTGTGATGGCTGCTGGGTCTCCCAGTTCTGCTGCTGGGCTTGAGTGTTGTGGCCCTCAGAACGACCTCCTCCCTGTTGTGTGGTGGGCTGTGGAGTCCGCCGCTGTGCTGAGGCTCCGCTGCGTGTGATGTCTCCCTTCCCCGGCGCCATCTTGGGAGAGGGAGACTGCTGGGCCTTAGAAGCGCGGGTATTCCTGGGGTGTTGTGGGGGATTTCGGTTGTTTCCCGGTCCCCTCCGCTGCATCATACGCTCCCAGACACCTAGATATAGGTTCGGTGGTGGTCCGCTCGTCCCCTGTAGCTTGCTATTGAGCTGTTCTGGCTGGAGGTGTGCGGAGCGGAGTCAGTGCATGTCCGACTTCGGCGCCGCGCGCATGCGCACTGAAAATCGCATTGTTTGTGATGTTTTAGGAGCTATCTAATCCTTCCAAGCTGGATATTCTAAACAGCAGTTACTGCCGAGGAGTCCAAATTGCTTACAATACAAAGATGTGGCTTGCAGCACAATTAGACAACCCTGGCTTGTAATGTGAATGAAAGGGTGGCTGATTCTTTTTTTCTTTTATCCTTTAACCCCAGTCTGCCATTGTAAAATAAAAAAAAAAAGCAAGCTTTCTGCCTCAGAGCAAACTGCACACAATAATCTTTACTATACCTTTGATAGCTGTAACTCTTCTATGTGCCCGTTTGATGGCAACTCAACTTTCCTGAGTAACCTCTTTGGCCAGTCAGGAAGGTGGGAAAGTTAGGCCCTTAGAAACCAAGGTAGTCAGGAGAGGAGTGGTGTGAAAATAAGGGACTTTTACTTCTGATGATGGTCATAGTAGACCTCTTGTGTTATCTGCCCTTAAAGAGATTCTCACTTTTAAAATGGCTGACAGATTTGCTTTAAAGTATAGCTTTTGTGTAAAAATTGTTTGTGTGCCTTCCCACCAGACTTTGGTGGTATAGAAAAGATCAGCTTTCAGCTGCTCCATCAGTCTTTACTAGTTTCATATGCACACTTCACAGTTTTAGAGGAAGAATTCAACTAGCTTCTCCCATTCATCTGTATGGGCATGTAATTGTGCTTGTGCAGTGGGGTACTCGCAAGGAAACGACCACACTCAACTGGGAGGATTCGTTTAAGCATTCTCATTTAGCTCAGGTTTATGAAAAAAGTTAACATTGCTGTAAGCCAGACAGTTTAGAGGAGTACTGCACTGCATCTATAGACTGATCCCTTTTATACTACCAAAGGAGGGAACAGGAAATACATGGACAGTTTTTAAAAGTGATTTATGTTTTTTTCTTTTAGAATCATACTTGTCTATGTGGATGCAGCATCTGTCCCCCGGCACCTTTAACACTGAGAACCGAGCAATCGAATACCACCAATTGCTCGGTTCTTACAGCTCCGTTACGAGAGAGCTGCTGACTGTTAGACAGCAGCTCTCTGCTCTGCCCCCCCCCCCCCCCTTTGCTCACTGGAGCGCTGGCCTGTGGAGAGGGTGGGAGCGGCTGGCTCAGCCCCTCAGCAGGCATGTGGTCATATCCCAACTCCATTGTCACAGTCTTGCCTGAGCCAGGACCAGCTCTGTGACAAGCAGCCCACTGTCTGCTTAAAACGGGTCAAAAGGAGAGCAGAACGAACTGCACTCCTGTGATCCACAGGAGAAGTACAGCCAAATGAGCTTTGACTGTACTTCTCCTTTAATATACAGCTACCCTTTAAGTTTCCCATAGATGCAATGCATGCTATAGTCTGGGCAAACCTTTTTATGTTGAATTGGGCATCCTAAACTTGGCATATATAGTGAGTTTAATGTTTCTTTTGCCATTCCTACTGAAATATAGAATGGTTTAGAATAACCTAAAGTGAGTTGGACAGCACATTCATGCCCATTTTGGTCATTGTGTCATTGACGTTTTGCCTAATGTCCATTCTAGTCCTTTATTAGAAAGAGTTTTGTATAATTAGGAATAAAATTGTGGTGGCCAGAATCCTGTGTTTAAGTTGGGGGAAAAAAAGTTGTTCTGCCTGTGATCTGGTGTAGAACAGCTATGAACACATAAACCAATGATGCTATTCAGTAACTTTAATTGATGCAAAACCAGATACTCTGAACCATTGTTTCTGTTTCTCATCTTTTAAATTCATATATCAAAAAAATGCCCTTTGGGGATCAGATGTTCACCTGTTTTTTCAAGATAACTGACTGAAAATTTATGGACACATTTGTCCTCCTGAAGCAACTAATGAATATCAAAAGGGAATCGGGAAATTAGTGTTATTTATGTTTCATTCCTTTTGTTTTTCCTTGTTAACCTTCAGACCTATCAAGGTCAATGAATTAATGGTCTCCTTCTCTTTCTTCCTCTCTCTTGGAGGTGTGAGACAGCTTTCCCTGCAGTATTGGAAATGCTTTGCTGAGAAGTGTCAGGCTTAAGAATGTGCACCATACCAGAGTTTTTAATTTTTTTCTAATAGTGTACAGCACAGGGAAAGAAAGCAGTGAATAGTTTTATTTTTTTTTTAATCCAGGAATTAGAATCAGCTAAAATGTAAAGGTGCTAAACGGAAATGTATAGCTTTTTTTTTTTAACACTATATCCTCTAGCAACAATTTAGCATCACTTGGAATGAAAAGAAATATCCTTAAAGAGGAACCCCAAAAATGCTGTTATCACCCGGACTGGTTCTTTACCAGTCTTCAGGCTCTCTGTGCCACCATCTTGGATGTGTGAAGCTGGTTGTGACGTCCTGGTGTTTCTCAGCTTTTTTTCCCACTGCGCATGTGACAGATACGCTGTGCATGCAGACTGGTCCACCAGCCTCCTAGGTTGCAGGCGGGGAGGTCGAACTTCCGCTCTGCTCACCTAGGCATTACAATAATGCGAAAGGTGGAGGGACGAAGGATGAGTGGAACTTTCCTTTTCAAGTGAAGTTCTACTTTAAAGAGGAATTTCAATAGTTTCAACAAAAATATAAAGTCAGCAGCACTGTAGCTACAGCTTTTAAAAAATCATCAAGCATGGCAGCTTTGCCAATCCATATTGCAGCTGGTATACTTTCTTGACAAGTGGATGATGCATCATTTTACATGTACAGCAAGTGTTTTTAGGAGATTTTTATAAACTGTGCTTTGTGGAATCACACTATTGTGGCACATCTATCTTATATACATGTGGGTTGTTAACAACTGAGAGCTGGATGCCTCTCATTTTTTTTTTTATCAGTAGCGTTTGCCTGACATTTTTTAGGAGGCGAGCTGAGCCTGGATGGTGTATTTATAAATGGGTACCATGACAGCTCTACAGTTAAAGTGATGGGCCTCTGGTAAGAGTCTCTCTTATTGGACACGGTGGAAGAGAGAACACATAAACACGTGGCTAGAGGTTTGTTTTTTTACATTGGTTCACACTGTAGTAGCTTCACAGCTGTGTAGGACTTCTCACTTGGGACTGGATTTTCACAAGTTTGGACTTTTTTTGTAATATTGTTTGGGCTTTTTTTTTTTTTTTTTCTTTTTTTTTTTTTTTTGCATTAGTCACATACGTTACACATAAAGTGGATGTAAACCCTCATATAAACCCAGTGAAGTGAATAATAGCCTCAGATGATACACAGAGATGAAACAACTCTCCCTACATAAGTTTTACATGTATATATGCAGTCTTTCCCTTTCTACACTCTCTAGAAAGCACACATCATGTTACAAATGTTTCTTCCTGTTTCAGCAGTGGGTCTGGAGTCTGGGCATACACTGTGTGGGAGCTGATTGGAGGAAAGGCACCCCCCCCCCCCCCCCCACACACACACACATAGGCAGAGGAACAAAGAAACTTGCAGAGCTGCAGTCTGAATAGATGAGCTCTGCTTATCTATTTCCAAGTTCCCTCCCTGACACAAGTTTCCAGCTACTTTTATCTCCTATGTCTGAAAAGTTGTCAGAAGTTATGCAGATAACAGAAACGGAGCAGCAGAAAGACATGGCACTTGGAGAGAGATAATTAAACACTACAGATATATGTGTCTGGGTCAGATTTCATGAATGGGGTTTACAACCACTTTAACCACTTGAGCCCCGGACCATTATGCTGCCTAAGGACCAGAGGTCTTTTTCCAATTTGGCACTGCGTCGCTTTAACTGCTAATTGCGCGGTCATGCAATGCTGTACCCAAACGAAATTTGCGTCCTTTTCTTCCCACAAATAGAGCTTTCTTTTGATGGTATTTGATCACCTCTGCGGTTTTTATTTTTTGCGCTATAAACGGAAAAAGACCGAAAATTTTGAAAAAAAATGATATTTTCTACTTTTTGTTATAAAAAAAATCCAATAAACTCAATTTTAGTCATACATTTAGGCCAAAATGTATTCGGCCACATGTCTTTGGTAAAAAAAATGTCAATAAGCGTATATTTATTGGTTTGCGCAAAAGTTATAGCGTCTACAAACTAGGGTACATTTTCTGGAATTTACACAGCTTTTAGTTTGACTGCCTATGTCATTTCTTGAGGTGCTAAAATGGCAGGGCAGTACAAAACCCCCCCAAATGACCCCATTTTGGAAAGTAGACACCCCAAGGAAATTGCTGAGAGGCATGTTGAACCCATTGAATATTTATTTTTTTTGTCCCAAGTGATTGAAAAATGACAAAAAAAAAAAAAAAAAAAAAAATATTTACAAAAAGTCGTCACTAAATGATATATTGCTCACACAGGCCATGGGCCTATGTGGAATTGCACCCCAAAATACATTTAGCTGCTTCTCCTGAGTATGGGGATACCACATGTGTGGGACTTTTTGGGAGCCTAGCCGCGTACGGGGCCCCGAAAACCAATCACCGCCTTCAGGATTTCTAAGGGTGTAAATTTTTGCTTTCACTCTTCACTGCCTATCACAGTTTCGGAGGCCATGGAATGCCCAGGTGGCACAAAACCCCCCAAAATGACCCCATTTTGGAAAGTAGACACCCCAAGCTATTTGCTGAGAGGCATATTGAGTCCATGGAATATTTTATATTTTGACACAAGTTGCGGGAAAGTGACACTTTTTTTTTTTTTTTTTCATAAAGTTGTCACTAAATGATATATTGCTCACACAGGCCATGGGCATATGTGGAATTGCACCCCAAAATACATTTAGCTGCTTCTCCTGAGTATGGGGATACCACATGTGTGGGACTTTTTGGGAGCCTAGCCGCGTACTGGACCCCGAAAACCAATCACTGCCTTCAGGATTTCTAAGGGTGAAAATTTTTGATTTCACTCTTTACTGCCGATCACAGTTTCGGAGGCCATGGAATGCCCAGGTGGCACAAAACCCCCCCAAATGACCCCATTTTGGAAAGTAGACACCCCAAGCTATTTGCTGAAAGGCATGGTGAGTATTTTGCAGCTCTCATTTGTTTTTGAAAATGAAGAAAGACAAGAAAAAACATTTTTTTTTTTCTTTTTTCAATTTTCAAAACTTTGTGACAAAAAGTGAGGTCTGCAAAATACTCACTATACCTCTCAGCAAATAGCTTGGGGTGTCTACTTTCCAAAATGGGGTCATTTGGGGGGGTTTTGTGCCACCTGGGCATTCCATGGCCTCCGAAACTGTGATAGGCAGTGAAGAGTGAAATCAAAAATTCACGCCCTTAGAAAGCCTGAAGGCGGTGCTTGGTTTTCGGGGTCCCGTACGCGGCTAGGCTCCCAAAAAGTCTCACACATGTGGTATCCCCATACTCAGGAGAAGCAGCAGAATGTATTTTGGGGTGTAATTTCACATATTTCCATGGCATGTTTGAGCAATATATCATTTAGTGACAACTTTGTGCAAAAAAAAAAAAAAAAAAATTTGTCTCTTTCCCGCAACTTGTGTCGCAATATAAAATATTCCATGGACTCGACATGCCTCTCAGCAAATAGCTTGGGGTGTCTACTTTCCAAAATGGGGTCATTTGGGGGGGTTTTGAACTGTCCTGGCATTTTATGCACAACATTTAGAAGCTTATGTCACACATCACCCACTCTTCTAACCACTTGAAGACAAAGCCCTTTCTGACACTTATTGTTTACATGAAAAAGTTTTTTTTTTTTGCAAAAAAATTACTTTGAACCCCCAAACATTATATATTTTTTTAAAGCAAATGCCCTACAGATTAAAATGGTGGGTGTTTCATTTTTTTTTTTCACACAGTAATTGCGCAGCGATTTTTCAAACGCATTTTTTGGGGAAAAAACACACTTTTTTTAATTTTAATGCACTAAAACACGCTATATTGCCCAAATGTTTGATGAAATAAAAAAGATGATCTTAGGCCGAGTACATGGATACCAAACATGACATGCTTTAAAATTGCGCACAAACGTGCAGTGGCAACAAAATAAATACATGTTTAAAAGCCTTCAAAAGCCTTTACAGGTTACCACTTTAGATTTACAGAGGAGGTCTACTGGAAAAATTACTGCACTCGATCTGGCCTTCGCGGTGATACCTCACATGCATGGTGCAATTGCTGTTTATGTTTGACGACAGACCGCCGCTTGCGTTCGCCTTAGCGCGAGAGCAGGGGGCGACAGGGGTGTTTTTTTTTTTTTGTTTTTTTTTCTTTATTATTTTTTTGCTTTTTTAATCTTACTTTTAAACTGTTTCTTTCATATTTTTTTTTTTAATCATTTTTATTGTTATCTCGGGGAATGTAAATATCCCCTATGATAGCAATAGGTAGTGACAGGTACTCTTTTTTGAAAAAATTGTGGTCTATTAGACCCTAGATCTCTCCTCTGCCCTCAAAGCATCTGACCACACCAAGATCGGTGTGATAAAATGCTTCCCCAATTTCCCAATGGCGCTATTTACATCCGGCGAAATCTAAGTCATGAAATACTCGTAGCTTCCGGTTTCTTAGGCCATAGAGATGTTTGGAGCCACTCTGGTCTCTGATCAGCTCTATGGTCAGCTGGCTGAATCACCGGCTGCATTCTCAGGTTCCCTGTTGAGACAGGAGAGCCAGAGAAAAACACGGAAGACGGTGGGGGGGGCATTCCCTCCCACGGCTTGTAAAAGCAGTCTAGAGGCTAATTAGCCACTAGGATTGCTTTTACATGAAAGCCGACCGCTGGCTGAAAAGAATGATACCAAGATGATACCTAAACCTGCAGGCATCATTCTGGTATAACCACTCAAAGTCGTGAATGGCGTACCTGAAGACAAAAAAATGGTTAACAATGGTTAACAATAAAGCACAGTAAAGTGTAAATAATTACACACCTGAAAAACAAACATGATAAAACATAATAACAATAACAATAACAATAAAACATTGCAGAATAGAATACAGTAAAAAAGAGCAGAACAATAGAGAGAGAGAATAGAGAGGGAGAGAACAATAAAACAACAACTATTTTTTTTTATTTCATATATTTTTTTTTTTTTTACACTTTTTTTGTAACTAACTTTTATAACGGTAACCGGTTCCAGGTTCGGGTCTCTCAAAATGCGATGGCATCTTGGGAGACCCTGTGAAAGTGTGCCTAGTCTGTGCAATGCTGTACCCTACGCTAATACTCAACTAGTGAATGGTAGCGTTCAAAACATTCACCAATGCAAGACCAGGATTGTCAGGACAGGAGGGACAATAATAGCGGGTGTCACGCCTATATCCGCGCTCTTACTGCAGACACAACATCTTTTTTGGGGGTTCGTTGGGTAGGGGTACTCGGGAGGACATAAAAATGCCTCTCATGCAGCCGACTGCATTTGGTTGGGGATGTGTATGGGGGAAGTACGGGCGCTGCAGAAGCGGTGGGTTCCCAATTAGGATTGGCGAATGCAGCAGGAAGGGCACTATGGACACGACGGGCCTGTGTTTGTCTTTTTGGTGGCAGCGGGACACTACTTGTGCTTGCCACCTCACCAGCTTCAACTGCACTTATGGGACTCGCCACGTCACCACGTGTTACTGCAGTGCTGGTTTGACTACGACCGGGGTGTACTAGGCCGCTGGCGCTTGCCAGTTCACCAAAACGCTACCAAAAAACGTTAGCGATCGCAGGGATCCGGCCTGACTCTGCGAACGCTGCAGTTATGCGTTTAGTGTTTTGTAAGTGTCAGTGATCGATCGATACTGCACTTGGGTGGGCTGTGCCGGGCCGGGCGGAGGGGCAAAACGCAGGTGCTAGCAGGTATCTGGGCTGATCCCGCTAACACTGCGTTTTTGGGAACCCTAAACTGCTGGTGACGCTAGTATAGATCTGATCGGATCAGATATTGATGCGATCAGATACTATACCACTAAGGGAGGTGTACGGTGCGTGCGTGGGTGTTAGCGGTACTGGCGCTAATCTGACGCTGCCTGGGGCTGGTGCTTGCCAGTTCACCAAAACGCTACAAAAAAAACTGTTAGCGATCGCAGGGATCAGGCCTGACTCTGCGAACGCTGCAGTTATGCGTTTAGTGTTTTGTAAGTGTCAGTGATCGATCGATACTGCACTTGGGTGGGCTGGGCTGGGCCGGGCGGAGGGGCAAAACGCAGGTGCTAGCAGGTATCTGGGCTGATTCCGCTAACACTGCGTTTTTGGGAACCCTAAACTGCTGGGGACGCTAGTATAGATCTGATCGGATCAGATATTGATCCGTTCAGATACTATACCACTAAGGGAGGCGTATGCTGCGTGCGTGGGTGTTAGCGGTACTGGCGCTAACCTGACGCCTGGGGCTGGTGCTTGCCAGTTCACCAAAATGCTACCAAAAAAACTGTTAGCGATCGCAGGGATCAGGCCTGACTCTGCGAACGCTGCAGTTATGCGTTTAGTGTTTTGTAAGTGACAGTGATCGATCGATACTGCACTTGGGTGGGCTGGGCGGAGGCACAAAACGCAGGTGCTAGCAGGTATCTGGGCTGATCCCGCTAACACTGGGTTTTTGGGAACCCTAAACTGCTGGGGACGCTAGTATAGATCTGATCGGATCAGATATTGATCCGTACAGATACTATACCACTAAGGGAGGCGTATGCTGCATGCGTGGGTGTTAGCGGTACTGGCGCTAATCTGACGCTGCCTGGGGCGACGCATATCACCACCGGGCGATCAGGGGGCTAAACCTTTATTCGGTAATAAACGGCGGGTGCCCTGACACTATAAAAAATAAACGAACTAACCAGCGTCATCCGTAACGGTTATACGGTGATCAGTGGTGAAAGGGTTAACTAGGGGGCAATCAAGGGGTTAAAACATTTATTAGGTAGTATATGGGGGTCCCTGACGCTATAAAACGCTGACGGCGAACCTAAATATTTACCTCACTAACTAGCGTCACCAGCGACACTAATACAGCGATCAGAAAAATGATCGCTTAGTGACACTGGTGACAGGGGGTGATCAAGGGGTTAAAACTTTATTAGGGGGGGTTAGGGGGGTACCCTAGACCTAAAGGGGGGTAGTACTCACTGTCCCAACACTGTAACTGTCACAAACTGACACTATGCAGTAATCAGAAAAAAAAAAAAAAAACTGCTGGTGTCAGTTTGTGACAGGGGGGGGGTGATTGGGGGGGGATCGGGGGGCGATCGGGGGGGGGATCGGGGTGTTTTGTGTGCCTGGCATGTTCTACTGTGTGTGTGTGTGTTGTGCACTCACATAGATGTCTTCTCTCCTCGGGCCGGAACGGAAAATACCGACCCGAGGGGAGATGACATCACTTCCTTTGCTGCTGTTTAGCATACAGCAGCAAAGGAGTGTTCTCATTGGCCGGCGGCGATCGCGAGGGGGGGGCCATGAACGGATGGTCTCCCCCTCATCACGGATCGCCGCTGGACAAAAGACGACCGCCTCGGGCACCGGGGGGGGGTCCGATCGGACCCCCCACCCGCGGAAGGCAAATCACGTACATGTACGTGATTTTGCCTGTCCGTGCCACTTTGCCGACGTACATCGGCGTGAGGCGGTCGTCAAGTGGTTAAGGCATAATCACGTTTTATTATTCTTTATGTAATTTTGTGCAAATGTATTATTAATGTTCTGGAAAAAGCATGGTCATATACCTGTACACTACTGTGCAAAAGTTTTAGGCAGATTTGAGCAAATGCTGTAAATTAAGAATGCTTTCAGAAATAGAAGTGTTAATACTTTATTTTATCAAATGACAAACCAGAAAGTAAATGAACAGAAGAGAAATACAAATCAAGTCACCACCATTTGCTTTAAAACAGCATACATTTTTCTAGGTACACTTGCACAAAATGTTTGAAGGAACTTGATAGGTAGTTTGTTCCAAACATCTTGGAGCTAACCACAGACCTTCTGTGGATATAAGCTGCCTCAAATCCTTCTGCCTCTTCATGTAATCCCAGACAGAATTGATGATGTTGAGATCAGAGCTCTGTGGGGGCTAAATCATTACTTTCAGGACTCCGTGTTCTTCTTTAGGCTGAAAATACTTCTTATTGGCTGTATGTTTGGGGTCATTGTCCTCCTGCAGAAAAAAATTGGTGCCAATCACATGCCTTCCTAATGGTATGACATGATGGATAAATATCTCCCTGAATTTCTCAGCATTGAGGACACCACTGATCCTCACAAAATCTCCAACTCCATTTGCAGAAATACAGCCCCAAACTTGCAAGGAACCTCCACAATGCTTCACTGTTGTCTGCAGACACTCAATATTGTATCGCTCTTTGGTAAAAAATGTTCCTGCTACAGCCAAATATTTCAAATTTTGACTCATCAGTCCAGAGCACCTGCTGCCATTTTTCTGCAGTTTCTGTGGTTTTGTTCATAGTTGAGACGTGTTTCCACATCAGAGGTAAGGCTTTTTTGGCCACAATTCTTCCATACTGACCACTTCTGCCCAGACTTCTCCAGACAGTAAATGGGTGTACCTGGGCCCTACTGTTTTCTGCCAGTTCTGTGCTGATGGCACTGCTGGACATCTGATTTCAAAGGGGAGTAAGCATGATGCATTTTTCATCTGCTGCATTGTTTCCTTGCCCAACTACTGAGTTCATGGTCCTTAACGTTGCCCATTTCTTGGTGCTTCTTTAAAAGAGCTTGAACTGCACAACTTAAAATGCCAGTCTGCTTTGAAATCTTTGCCTGGGAGAGACCTTGCTGATGTGGTATAACTACCTTGTGTCTTATTGCTGTGCTCGGTCTTGCCATCCATGGAGTATGACCTGTGACATGAAACTGTCTTCCGCAGCCTCACCTTAGTAGCAGAGTTTGGCTGTTCCTCACTCAATTTTAAGCCTCCTACACAGTTGTTTCTGTTTCATTTAATGACTGTTTCAACCTGCATATGAAATGTATGATCATTAGCATCTGCTTTGTATATTTGGTTAATCATACACCTGACTCCAATCCTACAAAATCCCTGACTTTGTGCAAGTGAGAGTTAGAGTGGCTCAGAAGTAAAGATGGGCAAAGGTTCACCAATCTGTGAAAAGCTACACTAAATTGTTGAACAATTTCAGAATAATGTTTCTCAACTTAAAATTGCAGACTTTAAAAATATATCATCATCTACAGCAGTGTTTCTCAACTGAAGTCCTCAATGCACCCAAACAGGTCATGTTTTCAGGATTTCCTTCAGATGAAACGGCTGTGGTAATTACTAAGGCAGTGAAACTGATCAAATCACCTGTGCAAAATAATGGAAAGCCTTAAAACACGACCTGTTGCGGTGCCTTGAGGACTGGAGTTTAACACTGATCAACAGAACAAAATATCATTAAAAGACTCAAGAGAAATCTCTCTGTGCAAGAGACAAGGCCGAAACAGACAGCACTGCATTAAGAACAGGCATTAACTGTGGTGGATATCACAGTTCGCTGTGCCATCCAAAAATGCAAGTAAAAGTTCTATGATGCAAAGAAGAATCCATATCTGAACATGATCCAGAAATGCCCCTGTTTTTAAGCTAATTTAAAAGTCTGTTTTGTGGTCAGACAAATCAGAATTTGATATGCTTTTTGGCAACCATGGGTGCTGTGTCCTCAGGACTAAAAAGGAGCCCTCTGGTTTATCAGCATTTAGAGCCTTCATCTCTGATAGTGTGGGGGTGCATTAGCACATCTGAAAAGGCATCATCAGTGCTGAAAGATATTTCCACGTTTTAGAGCAGCACATGCTCTCATCCAGACACTGTCTTTTTTAAGGAAGTCCTTGCATATTTCAGCAGAACAATGCTACTACATACTGCATCTATGACAACAGCATTGTTGCTTCTTAGTAGAAGAGTCAAAGTGCCTAACAGACCTGCCTGCAGTCCAGACCTTTCACCAATTGAAAATATTTGGTGCATTTTGAAATGTAAAATAAGACAAAGATGACCCAGGACTATTGAACAGCTGGAAAACTCATACCGGGCAAGAATGGGGCAACATTCCTCCCTCAAAACACCAGAAGCTGGTCTCCTCAGTTCCCAGACATTTACAGTGAGTGCAGTTAAAAAAAGAGGGGATGCTAGTCCGTAGTAAACATGGCCCTGTCCCAACTTTTTTGAGATGTGTTGCTGCCATCAATTTCAAAATTACCTTCTTTATTTTTTTTTTTTTTTATTGTACATCTTTTCAATGTAAACATTCAATATGTTTTCTATTGTGAA
This sequence comes from Aquarana catesbeiana, assembly GCF_042186555.1. Classification (NCBI taxonomy): domain Eukaryota; kingdom Metazoa; phylum Chordata; class Amphibia; order Anura; family Ranidae; genus Aquarana; species Aquarana catesbeiana. The sequence continues at coordinate 589,799,833 of NC_133327.1, forward strand.
TAAAATATGGGTTTATGAGATTTGTAAATGATTGCATTCTGTTTTTGTGTAGATTTTACAAAGCATCCCAACTTTTTTGGAATTGAGGTTGTATTTGCTTTGGGTGCTACTGGCGGGCCTTACAAATGAATGCCAAGAAGTATTATCTTTTGATAGCACTGTAAATATAGGTGACTTCACATAGTTGCATAGCAAAAGGTAGTAATGAGGAGCAAGCAGTTTCAGAAAATAGAAAATAATTTACCACCCAACTAGAGAATATTTGCAAGTCTATCTGGTTTTGCACTTCTCTCTTGATGGCAGTAAAAGTTTGATACAGCAAATAGACTTTTCAACACCTTTTGGGCAGGAGAGTCTGAAGATGCATTCAGCATCACATCTTCCATTTTAGTTTTTTAATTAAAGTTAACTTAAACCGGCCATACATGAATTGAAATTTGGTCAGATCGGCAGGGACCAGACGGTGTTCGACTTCTATACAACTGCCCGGTTAGAAAATGTACACTCGATCGGTGCTGCTGTCTATAGCTGGCAGTGCTGATCAATGTATTCTGACTGCGGGGAAGTATCTCCACTGCAAGAATACAAAAGCACAGGGCAAGGCTTTTCCATCCACCTCCAATGTGTGAATGGGGGAATTTAGTCTTTTTTTCTTTGTTATACCCATGGGTAGAATGATAAAAAAAAAAATCATCTATGGGCTGCCTAAAGCTGGCCATACATTATACAATTTTCTTATTCCGTTTCCTTTAGATTTGCCTTTAACTATGTAGTGCAAGGGTCTGCCTGATTGCATTCATTGAAATTGTTTAGGTTTGACCTTATATTATATAGTTTTGGTAAATCGTATAAGAAAATTGTATAATGTATGGCCAGCCTTAGACTATTGCTGTCAAATCCAGTCATTATGGCCTCGCAATAGCTTTTCATTCAGTCTGTACTCTGAATAGTCAAGTATATCCATATTAGCTTCTTTAGTGCAGCCATGTCTGTACAACTGTTGATTTGCATAATTTTAATGCTATTTTTTTGTGAGCAGTTTGGCTTTTAAGTAACCTTACTATATGCATCGTTTTCCCTACAGCGTGGTGTATCTGCAGCTAAAAAGCATATTCTAGAATTGTAAGTGGCTTCTGTACCCAGGTCATATAAGGGCAGGAGAAGCTCATTGTTGAATGGCATTCATCATCATTTATACAGCATAATCATGTGCTGCATCTCCATCTATAACACATTGATGGAATGCTTGCCATAGTTCTACAGATGGACAGGGAACCGTCTGTTTATCTTAAATTAAATTCATCAGCACAGATACATATTTGTCATATGTAGTAAAAAAAAAAAAAAAAAATCTATTTCTCCTTCCGTTTAATTAATAACTGCACTTCTAGACATCCTTCTTTTCTAATCTCCCATTTGGCACAGTTCATAAATATATCTGATGAAAACTGCACTAGTGAAGAAAAGAAATTAAATTCGGTTAAATAAATCGCACAGAAAATCAGTCATGCGTCACTGTCCAACACTGCTGGCCTCTATCCTTGTGCCTTTCTCGAGCTTTGTTCAGAGATAAGAGCTGTGTGCATACACTTGTATTGGTCGCCAGTAGCAGCAGGCAGAAGGCTTTGGAGATAAGCAAGCTGGCAGAAGTAAAGGGAGCTGATGCTATTTACATAATCGTGCCCTGCTTCCTGGAGAGGCATCAAGAAACATAGAGATGGCCTCTATTTATCTTTGTTGAACTGGAATACTAAGCAACATTGGCAGAAGAGCCAAAATAAAGAGTTTTCATTAGCACTCATTCTCTCTCTTTTACTTGCTTTCTCTTTCTTTTCGGTCTTTATTTCATAGAAGTGGGACAGATGCAAACCGTTTTCAACTCTTTGCCAAAAATTCAATTGCTCAAAAAGAATAGTAAAAGTAGGATAATTTGTTGGTATTGTGATCTCAAATGCTTTCGGATTTTGCTCAGGATTATTAAAAGAAGGTGTTCACATTAAAAGTTTAGTTACTTTGGCAAAAACTTGTGCCTTAATAGTGCCTGTTTCTTGGCAATCCAGGACAGCTCTCTGTGGAAAGCTTGTATGTTATGTATGTTGGCTGTCACAAACTGCTTTTTAATTTTCTTGGCCATTCTTTGACATGGGTTGAACATTCTGAGCTTTTAGATGACACAAAACAGGATCTGTGTATGCCCCCATTTTGTACATCTGGGCTGAGTTGCGTTCATTACCTTGGAAAAGTTGATTTACTGAGTTTGAACCCTATAAGGAATCAGGAGTCGGTCCAGTAGAGGAATTACTGCTGTGGCAGCCAAGGACTGTGAAGCATATACCAGACCATACAGTGCCTTGAAAAAGTATTCATACCCCTTGACATTTTCCACATTTTGTCATGTTACAACCAAAAAAGCAAATGTATTTTATTGGAATTTTATGTGATCGACCAACACAAAGTGGCACATTGTGAAGTGGAAGCAAAATGATAAATGTTTCTCAAACATTTTTACAAATATCTTAAAAGTGTGGAGTGCATTTGTATTCAGCCCCCTTTACTCTGATACCCCTAACTAAAATATAGTGGAACCAATTGCCTTCAGAAGTCACCTAATTGGTAAATAGAATCCACCTGTGTGTAATTTAATCTCAGTATAAATACAGCTGTTCTGTGAAGCCCTCAGAGGTTTGTTAGAGAACCTTAGTAAACAAACAGCATCATGAAGGCTAAGGAACACACCAGAGAAGTCGGGGATAAAGTTGTGGAGAAGTTTAAAGCAGGGTTAGGTTAGGTTTAAAAAAAAATATTCCAAGCTTTGAACATCTCACGGAGCACTGTTCAATCCATCATCCGAAAATGGAATAAGTATAGCACAACTGCAAACCTACCAAGACATGGCCCTCCACCTAAACTGACAGGCTGGATAAGGAGAGCATTAATCAGAGAAGCGGCCAAGAGGCCCATGGTAACTCTGGAGGAGCTGCAGAGATCCTCAGCTCAGGTGGGAGAATCTGTCCACGGGACAACTATTAGTTATGCACTCCACAAATCTGACCTTTATGGAAGAGTGGCAAGAAGAAAGCCATTGTTGAAATAAAGCCATAAGAAGTCCTGTTTGCAGTTTGCGAGAAGCCTTGTGGGGGACACAGCAAACATGTGGAAGAAGATGTTCTGGGCAGATTAGACCAAAATTGAACTTTGGGGATGCTTTTCTTCAGCAGGGACAGGGAAGCTGGTCAGAGTTGATGGGAAGATGGATGGAGCCAAATACAGGGCAATTTTAGAAGAAAACGTGTTAGTCTGCAAAAGACTTGAGGCAGGTGGAGGTTCACCTTCAAGTAGGCCAATGACCCTAAACATACAGTCAGAGCAACAATGGAATGGTTAAGATGAAAGCATATTCAAGTGTTAGAATGGCCCAGTCAAAGTTCAGACCTAAATCCAATTGAAAATCTGTGGCAAGACTTAAAAATTGCTGTTCCCAGATGCTCTCCTTCCAATCTGGCAGAGTTTGAGCTATTTTGCAAAGAAGAATAGGCAAAAATTTCACTCTCTCTAGATGTGCAAAGCTGGTAGAGACATCCCCAAAAAGACTTGCAGCTGTAATTGCAGTGAAAGGTGGTTCTACAAAATATTGACTCAGAGGAGCGGAATACAGATGTACGCCACACATTTTTCACATATTTATTTGTAAAAAAATTTGAAAAGCATTTATCTTTTTCCTTCCACTTCACAATTATGTGCCACTTTGTGTTGGTCTATCACATAAAATCCCAATAAAATACATTTACGTTTTTGGCTGTAACATGACAAAATGTGGAAAATTTCCAGAGGTATGAATACTTTTTCAAGGCAATGTATTTGCATTTCCTCCTAGGAAAGAAATGGCATTTACTCACATTAAGTATTCTCCTCTAAAAACAGGTTTTAGAAATACATTCTCCTTGGGTTGTGAATAATGAATTCACCCAAGCTCTACCGCTGTGTCTAATGCCTGGGACCTGGAGATCTGTGCTCTGGCTGGGGCGTCCCAAAATAGCAAGTCCTTATCGAGTAAAAGCCGGAAACTCGGAGTGCTCTTGCAAAGTGAATCCTTTACTGGCTACATGTGTAAAACACGATACAGTAGATGCTAATGCGTTTTGGCTATGCAGCCTTCCTCATAGAACTCAGAGTTGCCGGCTTTTACTCAATAAATAAATTCTCCTTGGGTCCTCCTACAAATTTGCTCTGCTTAGTGGGGCAGTATATAAGCACTGGATGCCTTTTTAGTAACCTATTTCATAGAATAGTGAGTGGAATAACATATAAAGGCCAATCACAAATAATCTTTTGTTTGGCTACCTAGTTAAAGCTGTTGGATGTGAATTAGTTTCCACTTGTTTAATGACAGGACTCCAACCTGCGATATACTGTTCTTATAGACTGTTACTGAATTTTATAATTATACTGCAAAACCATATTTCACCAGGAGGTGGCTGCATGTAAAATCTGTTACTGCTGCTCTCGATTCTAAGAAAGTCATAAGCATTATGAGAGGTAGACTCGACTTCGTTATAAAGGAGTCTCAAAAAAATGGAAACCTCCCTTTTTTTTTTTTTTAATGAAAATCCTATTTAATCAGCAGTGGATTATAATTTAGACAGTGTTTAGTTTGGAGCCCAGAGATATGAGGAAACGTAACTATTATTTTAAAAAGTCACATATCCACTTATAATCTGTGTATAAGAAGTTATACAGTTGCAGTATTAGTCCAGTTCATTTCATTTAGCTGTAGGAGTTATTATAACTGCATACATTATTTTAGAATAGTTTTGCAGCTAAAAAATTTACCCTTGTTAATATCGCTTAGGCGTGTTAACATTATTCTTTACACATGCTCAAATATTTACTTTTTGAAAGAGCCTAGACTATAGTAAGGATTCTATACAACAGAGTTTTCTGTAAAGTCCCACCAGCAGTCCACATTTTTTTAGTAGCCACCTGTGTGCATAGGTATTATTATTATTATATAGAATATTAAATACAGAATACTTAATTAATTCCAAAAGGGAAATTGGGAAATTGTTACAACACAAACACACTTAACAAAGACAACACAAGATCACAACAATAGACTGAACAAGATGCAAAAATACAACAAAATTACTAATACCAGCCAATAACACCATGTAACAAAATTAAAACTACACTACAAATAAAACATCCATACAATTTAAAATACAACATAGAATAAATAACACAGATTAAAATAACAGGCAAACTCCCAAAAACAAATAATACACCACTTTCTCTAACACCGCCCCAGATAATAACCAACACAATACCAACATACTATAAAAACAACACACAATCCTAATCATAAACAACCATAATTTAATCTTCACCTCCAGCCCTCACAGAAAATAATTATATATTAAGGATATTAAAGATTTTATACTTACCCGCTCTGTACAATGATATTGCACAAAGCGGCCCCTTACCTGCTCTTTGGTGTTTCTCCGCCAGTGCTGTCTGCTCCTCCTTCCTCCAGGTGCCCTTTAGGAAGCCGTGTGCTATGGTGGCACTCATGTGCAGGTGCTCCCGAGCCAGGCTATATGAGTCTATTGAGACACACACATTGCTGCTAAGTCACACCCCCACTCCCTCCTCACAGAAATTTGACTGACAGCAGCAGCGGGAGCCTTTGGTTCTCAGTGTATCCTGTAAGACCAGGAAGTGAGAGGAGTGGCGATGCAGCCGGGACAGAGCTGGATCAGTGAGAAGACTCGGAAGTGTTTAGTGATGGAGAGGGGCTAGAAAAGGCAGTGTTTTTTTTACCTTAATGCAGACAAATTTTATGTTTAGAACCATTTTAGTATCTCAGCAATGTGAATTAGCTTTTTGAGGCGATCCACAAAACAAGTACTTTTGTTAAGAGTTAGGTCTGGAAAGAGGATGAAATTATGCAGTTATATAGAATCTTAGGGACTCTGCACACCTGACTGGCAGTAGCATTGTGTTATCACACACACTAATATGCATTGTGTTAGGGCAACCTCTTCAAATGCCATGCGTTGCCTGCATTGTGGTAACAATTGGAAAAATTAACATTTAAAATGTTATGGCAATGCATAGGTATGAAGCACCCTTACATAAAAGATTGCAAAGAATCTTAACATAACCACCTACCTAGGATCTGCAAATGTTTTGCACTGTAATATATTTACTGCCTCTACAACTGCAGAATGTTCTTAGACATTATTTATAATGATATGAAGGTCACTAGAAAGAACTTCCAAAGGGTTAATTACACGGGGACTCTTGACTGCTGAGAGGACTGATCTAATCAGTGCTGAATCCATGTACATCTGTTCACTATGAGGTCATTCTGCATGCTAATGATTTGTAAAATAAAGCATAATGATGCACTTTATACAAATGGATGTAAACCGTTTCACTCCTTACCTGTTACTCCAGACACAAATCTGGAAAGAACTGAAGTGATTTAACACACTGTCTCTTCTTGTATACCACCATCATTAGAATGGGTTTACAAGTTGGTTGTGTTTCCCTCTTCTCTGTATACAACAGATGGCAAGACTTTTTCTTGTCGTTGTTGGGCATAAAACGATTTACCATTAGTCCACTCTATAGATAGTTGGATCATTGGCTGCTGAAGTCAAGTTTAATAAAAAAAACCTACATTTTTGTAGTCTTCTCTGATAAATTACACATAAAGATATTTTTTGCTTTTACGTTTAAAAATAAACAATTCTACATACGGCATCTCAGTTCTACAGACATAGACAGGATACTTTCTACTTATATTTAATAATACATAATTATAAATGTAAACTTACAGCGCTTATATACTTTTTTCACTAATTGCTGGTGTAGGTCACAAGATCACTTTTTTTTCCTTCAGCACAATAAGGACCTGTGGGTCAGTGTGACCAACTCAGCGGCATTGATGTAATTTCACCTTGACAGCAAGGCTGGGCTCTGCTGATGGGGAAGCTGCTGTCACTAAGGAGAGAAGGGATGGCAGGGGGGTGTGGCTACAGTCTGACCATGGAAGATACAGACACGCTGTGCACTTGCACATTGTGCCTGTAACTCTAAAAGAGTTGAAAAGGGACACAAACTGACCACGCTAACATGGATAGGCTTCTGTGCTTGGCATGGTTAGTTTGCAACCAGATAGGCCCCTTTCACACCGGCTTTTCGATTAGGTCCCACCTGTCAGTTTTTAAGGCAGACCTGATCGGACACTCCATTCACCTCTGTGGGGCAGCGGATGTCAGTGGTGACATGTCCGCTGCTATCCGATCCGATCCTGTCTGCCAAATCCAGATGGATGGTGGTCCTATTTTTCATCCATCTATCGGATCGAATGAAAACAAATAGGTGGTCCATTTTCATCCGATCTCCCCATAGAGGAGGTTGGGACTCTGACAGGTCCATCTCAGCACAGTGAGCGGAGACAGACCTGTCATCCGCCTGCACAGCGAGGATCAGCGAATCATTCCCCTGCTAAGCAAGCGAAGTCTGCCAAACGGACAAGCCCGTGTAAAATGGGCCAAAATGTGAAAATGGCAGGATCAGCCTGATATAAGTCTAGGTTCACATCTATGCGGCTGTGCTTGATGCGTTTTTCAGGCACGTTTTGCAGTGCGGTTTTAAACCTTAGTTTTTTGTGCTTTTTTGCAGGGGTTTTTTATTTCTTTAAACACACTGTATATAGCTGGTTGCTAAGGACGGGGCTGGGAAGCTGGCTGTCACGTCCTTAACAACCAATGAGTCATCAGCTGTCAGCGGAGGGACAAGCGAGCGCCCCCTCCTGAACCATACCAGGCCACATGCCCTCAACATGGGGGGCTGGGTGCTTTGGGGGGGCACTGCATGTTGATGGGGACAAGGTCCTCTTCCCGACAACCCTAAACTGTGGTTGTCGGGGTCTGCGGGAGGTGGACTTATCGGAATCTGGAAGCCCCCTTTAAAAAGGTGTCCCCCAGACCCCCCCCCCCCCAATGTGAATGGGTATTGGGTATTTACCCCAAAAAGCAGGGAAATGTTTAAAAAAAACAAGAGCCTGTTTTTGACAAGTCCTTTTTTTTAAAAAAAAAAAAAGGCCGCTCTTTTTCTAAGGCTGTCTTCCTCCATTGTGTTGTCGCCCGCTGTCTGGCCTCTCTTATATAGCCATGGGGTGTGGGCATCTGATGATGTCTCCCAGAAAGCCCACCCCTTGTGACGTCACAGCTCTTGGAGAAGACAGCTCGGGGCTTCTTTTTTAATAAAGGACTTGTCAAAATCCAGTTCTTGTTTTTTTTAACATTTCACTGCTTTTTGGGGTGAATGGGTAGGGGTATGAGGTACCCGATACCCATTCACATGGGCCCCCCCCATGCAGCCTGGTATGGTTCAGGTTCCTGATTTGCCAGGCTGCATGCTTGGATAAGGGTCTGGCATAGATTTTGGGGGGGGCCACACGCCATTTTTTTTCGGGGGGGGGGCCTCCAAATCCATACTAGACCCGAAGGGCCTGGTATGGACCAGGGGGGGAGGGTGGTCAGCGATTTTTTTTTTTCTTTTTACATTTAGCTGTCAGCGGGGATCCTCGCTGACAGCTGATGTCTCATTTGTTAAGGATATGCCGGCCTCCTTCTTAGCAACCAGCTATATACAGTGTTTAAACAGAAAAATAAAAAACGCAAAACACATCAAAAATTGCATTACAAACACAACACTTGCGTTTCTGGTACGATTCCATTGAAGTCTATTACACACGAAACGTGTTGAAAAAGTCTCGGCTCCTTTCCAAAAACGCATTAGCCATAAAATGCATAGATGTGAACATATACCATGGGAAACCATGGACTATAGTGCCTTTCTGCAAGCTGCAAAACGCACTTAGAATCGCATTGGTGTGAACCTAGGGTAACCGAAGAAGCACAATAAAAAATTAGATGGATATATCACAGAACACTATTTTAAAGCCTTAAAGAGTCAGATATTTTAAATGTTATTTTTAAGGTTACAAACACTTTAAACACCTCGATGCAGGTTTGAGACAAGTACACAATATAGAGGGATATGCTTTGTTCATATTTCATATCTGAGGTTTACAGCCACTTGCACTTGTTTCCTGTGCATTGCCACAATGCGTGGTATAGAGCCTAAAGCCGGCCATACATGGATCGAAATTTGGCTGGTTCAGCAGGGACTGGACAAATCTTGATCCAGGTATGGGCAGGGTGGTTTTACAGAAGTCAATCTACTGATTGATTTCTGTACAACCACCCAGTTGGAAATTTTCCACTCCGCCATCACTAATCAGTGTATTCTGACAACGGGGAGAATACAGCTTCATCCATTTTGAGATACACAATGCAAGCCATTCCAGGCCTGCACACCTCATGCTCCTTGTCTATTTACCTGCTTGGCATCTGGTGACTCCTGGTGGCTGTCACTGATGTGCCTCTAAATGGTTCTCGTTCTGATTTCCTATATGGGCATTTTGGTGGATTATCTCCCTGCCGCTTAGATGGATGCTACAGCTGTTTTTTAATGTTACTTGGCTGATGTACAAATATTTTCTTCCTAAATAGCATAAGTGACTGTGTTCTACCACCATGCATCCCTGAAGAAGGAACCCTTTTATGAAACGCATCGGGTGATTCTGTTTGCATTTGTCACGGCATCACTCGTGACATCAACATTATTATGTAGAGCATTTGTGCACTTGGAATTTTGGATGAAAAAATTATTACGCCAGCCAAGAAATATTTTTTTTTTTTTTTTATGAATTTTCAATCAAAGTATACTGTGCTTTTACTCTCTAGTACTTGCTGAAAACTGTCAAATGTAGTGTCAGGCCTCAAAAGTCCCGTTAGGGGGATTCTTTCCTTGTCCATGATGACGGGGAAGTCGCCCCACTGTCAGAATACAAAGGCTCAGTGGGGTGGATTCCCCCATCCAATTTAAATGTGTAAATGGGAGAGTCAAGTCATCTTTTTTCGTTCAACTTACTGATTGAATTAAAAAAAAAATGAATATTATATGGGCTGCCTAAGTGTCCTACTCACTTGCCAGAGTTTCATATGTGAACAGGGCTTACAAGAATGATTATTTAAAATCTTGTAATCTTTCCATATGTGTACACTTGCATTAAAGAGCATGTAAAACTAGTAGCATTGTAGCTGCTGCTTAAATCAATTTAAAACTAAATTGTGATTCTTGTCTCTATTCCAACCCAGATTGGGACATTGACATTACAATGGATAAATTGAGAGCAGATTGCCTAGAGTATGCCCTATTCTCCTTATTGTACAGCAATAATCAGAAAGGACAGATTTGCTTAAGGCCACTGAAGACCTCTAATGTGTGTCTGCACCAAATGCAGATGTCACAAGTATAAAGCTGGCCATAGACTGAGCAATAGGAGGCCTTGTTGGCCCAACATCCTTTTCTTTCTTTTTTTCTTTTTATATATATATATATATATATATATATATATATATATATATATAAATCAGATTTTAAATTTAGAAAATATTCCATGTACATAGTAACATTAAAAGAAACTCATGCAGGACAGATAGACTTAGGCCCCTTTCACACAGGCGCTTCGATCAGGTCAGTTTTTTGGGTGGACCTGATCGGACGCTCCTTTCACTTCTATGGAGCAGCGGATCTCAACAGTGACATGTCCGCTGACATCCGATCCTGTCCGTGAAATCCAGACAGATGGAAACCTTATTTTCCATTTGTCTGGTGGATTGGATCAGATGAAAACGGACAGGCAGTCCGTTTTCATCCGCTCTCCCATAGAGGACAGCGGGGCTCTGACAGGTCTGTCTCAGCAGAGTGAGAAAAGACGGACCTGTCATCCGCCTGCTCAGCGGGGATCAGCGGATTGATCCCCTGCTGAGCAAAACAGAGTCCGCCAGGCGGAAAGCCTATGTGAAAGGGACCCTAAGGAAGAGAAAAAAAGAAATAAAGAAGGGCCAAAATTACAGCACAGAGCATGCAACATACCACCTATAAATGGATGTGACACCTGGATACAATGGTGGGATTGTACAGTCAAATTATTCAGTTAGCAGTAAAAGCAAAAATCTCAACCAATGGCAATGGAAGGGCATATCTCATCTACCTATCTAGACCATACTGCATCAAATTTGTGTTGCGAAGAAGGTATGAATGCTTTTCAAATTGAATGCATCTTTTCAGATTTTCACTCATCTAGAGTTGTTCGACTAGCCGACTCGCATAACATCCTTTAATCTGAGAAACAAAGCAGACCAGGTGGAAAAATTTCAGTCAAATGCAGCCTGTGTTCAGGTATTCTGACAGCTATGGGTATCGGCTGTCAGAATACAATAGCTGACTGAGGAGATTCCTCCATCCACTTTGTTTCGGAACAGCCCTTGTGGCAGAATGAGAGAAATCTTACAGTGCATGACCGGCTTAGTTCTAGACTAAAACAAGTTATCGATATGCTTAAGTTGGCCATAGACTGAGAAAAGTAATTTTCTTTCCTGCAACCATTGTTTGCAGAAAAGAAAATTGCTTGATTTCCCCATCAACACTGATTGTGAATTCTTCCTGTGAAGCTATTGAATTCTCCCTGCAGGAAGCCATCCCCACCGGGAGAACATAGTGATTATTGCTAGCGGCTATAACTGCCACTAGCAATAATCGCATGTAAAATCCGACAGATTGGTTGTACCCAAGATAATTGATCGATCAACTTGGATACATTCAGCCTTGCCCATACATGGTTCGAATCATTCAGCAGGAACCGGCCAAAATTCAAGCCATCTATGGCCGGCTTTACACTGCTTATCACCAGCAATTTTGCATCACTGTTCATGTAGAATACAGATAAAGTTATGTTTTTTTTTGTGATGAGAAAATGTCTATTGATAACTTGATGAACTGGTGTTCTGTGATGTTTAATAAAAGAACAGTCAGATTTGTGCATTTTGATTTCAGAAATACAAGATGTAAGGAGGCAGCTCGTGCCCCATAATTCACACCAGCAAATGCAGATACAACAGACTCCCCTAATCATAGCCCAAGGCATCTTCCACCATCAAATAATTACTCTAATTGGTTCAATCAGACTTATTCATGTCACATTTCAGTACATGTTATAGGTAAAAACAGAATCTTGAATCTGTTATCAAACATTTGCTTGATTATATTTACGTATAAACATACATTATATACAGGAAAATTATCATTTTTTATCATGTTGATATATTTGCAGAATATCATTCCTAATGTAATAATGTAATTTATTCTTAAATATATTCTGCTAAAAATAATTAGATGCCTGACACATAATGACAAATATACCATGTGATGCACTATTTATTTAATCGTAAAAGATTTTTTTATTTTAATGAACATGTAAAGTTAGGGGGAACTTTACTAAAACTGGTACACGCAGAATCTGGTGCAGCTGTTCATATTAACCAACAGTTTTTAGGTTTTATTGACAAAGCTTATTTGAACACTTTAGAAGCTGATTGGTTACTATGCACAGCTGCACCATATTCTGTGTGCACCAGTTTTTGTAAATCCCTCTGTAGAGTTTACCATTGCTGATTTTTTTTTTTTTTTTCAAAAGCATCACCCTGAAGCTGGCTTCATTACCTAGTGAGACACTGAGTTCAGACTTTGCTGACTACATGCTTGGTTGTGAAGCCAGGATGATGGTGCCAAAGCCTGCACCTTTACAAATGAATTCAACTTAAAAAAACATGCAAAACTGTGATGATAAAAGGGACAACAGATGGAACCACAGAGCATGGCAGGGAAGGGAGACAGCCATCCAATATTCCCAGAGGTGTGTCATAATTTTGACAGGGGAGTAAGATCTGCAACAGAGCAAATACCTGGGAAGAGAGAGTTGAATAGGTTAGTATAAACCCTCTTTTTTTTTTCTAATAAGAGACTGTTGCTTTAAGAACAAAGCATACATTATAATTTATCTTGTACAATTGTAATTGATTGTAACGTCTTGTTTTTTTACATAAACATGTTATACTTACCTGCTCTGTACAGTGGATTTGCACAGAGCAGCCTGGATCCTCCTCTTCTTGGGTCCCTCTTCTGTGCTCCTGGCCCCTCCCTCCTGTAGAGTGCCCACATAGCAAGAAGCTTGCTATGGGGGTGTCCGAGCCGAGCCACAGCTCCCTGTGTTGATTCTTACCCTACCCTCTGAATGTCGAAGCTGAAATTGAGACTCATCAGACCAGGCAATGTTATTCCAATCTTCTGTTGTCCAATTTGGTGCGCCCGTGTGAATTGTAGCCTCCATTTCCTGTTCTTGGCTGACAGGAGTGGCACTCATTGTGGACTAATGCTGCTGTAGCCCATCCGCATCAAAGTTCAATGTGTTGTGCGTTCAGAGATGGTATTCTGCATACCTTGGTTTTAACGAGTGGTCATTTGAGTTACCGTTGCCTTTCTATCATCTCAAACCAGTCTGCCCATTCTCCTCTGACATCAACAAGGCGTTTTCATCCACACAACTGCCGCTCACTGGATATTTTCTCTTTTTCGGACCATTCTCTGTAAACCCTAGAGATAGTTATGCTTGGAAATCCCAGTTGATCAGCAGTTTTTGAAATACTCAGACTAGCCCATCTGGCACCAACAACCATGCCACATTCAAAGTCACTTAAACCCATTTCTTCCCCATTCTTATGTTAGGTTTGAACTTCAGCAAGTCGTCTTCACCACATCTAGATGCCTAAATGCATTGAGTTGCTGCCATGTGATTTGCTGATTAGCAATTTGTGTTACCAAGCAATTGAGCAGGTGTACCTACTAAAGTGGGCGGTTGAGTGTATACCATAGTTTGTGTAGATGCTATAACTTCCACACAAACCAATTAATATGCACTTATTGGGATTTTTTTTTTTTTTATCAAAAAGACACGTAGCAGAATACATTTTGCCTTAAATGTATGAAGACATTCTCGGCCTTTCTCGTTTATATAATAAAAAATAAAAAAACCCAGTGGTGATCAAAAACCACCAAAAGAAAGTTCTATTTGTGTGAAAAAAAATTATATAAATGTCACACAGGTACAGTGTAGCATAATTGCCAGTTAAAGTAGCACAGTGGCGAATAGCAAAAAAATGCCCTGATCATGAAGGGGGTAAAATCTTCCGGACCTCAAGTGGTTATAAAATGCTTTTAAACGTTTTTAATAGTGTTTTTTTTTTTGTTGGTGATTTAATTTTTGGCAGACTATGGTTGTGTTACATAGAAGTGCATGAAAGTACGAGACAAGATTACAATTCTCACATTCATGAACAACTGCTTGCAGATTTGTGCATGCCACCTCTGTAAACTCATTGATGTGATGTTATATTGTAACAAATTAAAAGATATTGCCACAGTGCCAGTTAGAAGTTGTAACACCAAGTACTTGTCTGCTGCCACACGCTGTGTAGGAGATTGTTAGTTACTAAAATGTATATTGGTATGTAGTGTTGTTTTTCTTTCATTGTTACTCAGCTTGGTGTTGCATTGGGCTTTCTTTCAGAGATCTGAGCAGAAAAAGAAGCCCCTATAGCTGTGTAACTGATCTGCCACATGTATGGCTATCTCCAGCTTAACCGTTTAAAGAACAGCAGTTGTGCTCCTCCAGTGCTTTGCTGGGCGGAGGAAAGCCCTGCTTAACAGCTGTCATAGCTTGAGGGTGGGCTGGCGTCTGGAACAGAGGCCAGAGAGGGAGGATGATGGAGATTAATTATATATCATCATTCTTTCACTTCCAGCGTGTCCATGGATTGGTTTTAATGTCCATGATTATTGGATTCTTCATCAGGCAGACGGCAACTTCCACTACAAACAGTAAAAAAAAAAAAAGTTTCTCCAACTTTTTCTCTTTTGTTTCTATTTATCTTAAAGAGGATTGGACACACTTAGATTCATTCAGGGTTTCATCAGTTATTACTAGGAAGATTTTCACGTTGATTATACAGCATTGTTATCTTGTGCTTTTCTAAAGCCATACTGGACATTGTATGATCTGCGTCCTCAGTAATCAGGCAGAAAGTATATTCTAGTAAAACAATTCATATGCTCATCTCTCAAGCCGTCAGCAATATGACTTCTGCTCCCCCCTGTCCCAGTGGATCTCTTGTTCAGTGTCAGTTCCCCCTCACTCTATTGTTACTCTATGCTACCCCTCCCTCTCACCCCCATTCATTTCTGACCTATTGTGTCCTTTTCCCTTCTAGATATCTTCTCCCCTTCTGTGCCTACATCTGTTCCCCCCTCCTTACCTTTTCTCTTTGTCCACCCCAAACATTCCCTTCTCTAAACCTTTCAGACGTATTCTTCTCACCCATCAAAGGAGGTGAATTCCCTCCTAGAACAGGACATTTTTTTGTCTTTGTGAAGCTTTGTTTGGTTTTCTGTTTCTCGTGTGTTCTATAGGTATGTTCAAACTAAGCAATGCCTTGCTGAGAGGCTCAGACATTCAGGCTTATTTAGTAAGACAAGAAGTTGTATACAAAGTGGTCTAGCCCATTGTAACTCAAATTGCTCTTCTTTCTCCAACCTGACTTCAGAAAAGATAACTCTTACTGGTTTATGGGTTACTGCATTTTGCACATCTTGACTGCTCTTTGCCTTGCCTTATTAACGTTTATGTAAACCCAAAAATTGGATTTAAGTATGATGCAGCTTGGGCACGCTTACATTCTTATTCGCTCTGCTGAGCTGATTTAATATGTTTAATTCTGGACACTTAGCCCTGTTCTAGTGTGACAACACTCATCCACTGCCCTATATTGCAGTCATGGCATTGTCAACACTGCATCCACAGGGCTTCTTGAACGCTGCCACTCTGATGCAGAGAGTACCTGTAAGGTTTCAAGAGAATGACCAGTATCTGTGGCCACAGTACCACCCGCCGTTGACTGCACTGTAGGCCGATAGCAAGGAGTAACGGAAGTGACAATCTGCTGCTTGTTCTTCATACACACAGCCATGACTCAGCACTGAAAGAGCCCTACTGCAAACAGTCATGTGAGGGCTAGAAATAAGAATACCAAAATTGTTTTAGTGGGATTACACGTCAGTATATTTATTGAGTAGTAGCGCAGAGGTCCTTTTAATTTTATAGTTTTTTGGTTTTACTTGACCATTATAAAAGTGGTTAAATCTCCTGCTTTATTCCACTATTCTATTGTGTTTATGTCCTGTTTCCTTCGTGCCTTGTATTTTGGGGGCTAAAGGAATGCATCCGGACTTCACAGATTATTATTATTATTATACACGATTTATATAGCGCCAACAAATTACACAGACGGCCTGATTTTGAAATTCTAACTAGTGTCTCAACATTAACCATATACCTGTATATATGAACCCTTTGGCCTTAAAGGGTAAGTGCTTTGTAAAAAAAAAAAAAAAAGACGTGAAAAAAATAACAAATGCACATACTTTTTGCAAGTAAAAAAAATGTGAATTTATTGTTTTTGTTTTACTATTATTTTTAATGTTCTTCCAGCTCCTCCTTGTTAGTACTATTTACTTTGCCAGCTTTTTGTTGCCCTGTCCCAACTTTTTCAAGACTTGTTGCTGCCATCAATTTTAACATTACCTTATTTTTTTCTTAAAATAGTACATTTTTTCAGTTTAACCACCCCTTCCTGCTCAGGCCAATTTTTAGCTCTCAGTACTGTCACAATTTGAATGATAACACTGTACCCAAATTAAATGTTTAGCTTTTCTTTTTATTTATTTATTTATTTATTTTTTGGAGACAGAAAGAGCTTTCTTTTGGTGGTATTTAATCACCACAATTTTTTTTTACCATGATTATCCCTGTATAAGCAATCATTTTGTGCCATTGTGTACTATTGTATTAGCTGTATTGGCCACAGCTATCACATGGCACAGGTCCATTGTGATTGGCCCTGTTCCATGTGATTACTGTGACCAATCACAGCGATCACAGTAGTACACAATGAATGGCTAAGAATGAAACCATTGTGTACAACAGACATGTGATCACTGTGATTGGTCACTTCGATCACATCTCAGGGCCAGCCAGGTACAATGATCTGTGTTCTGGTGTGTCCAGTGGACAAAGTGGGTCACAGCTCACACTATTACGCAGCCTCTAGGGCACACACGAGGCGCACAACTGGGAGGACATCATATGACATCCACCCAAGATAACAGTGCTCCAGCCCGGACGTATTTTTATAACGGGCCATGCGGGAGGTGGTTATACATTTAATATGTTTTCTATTGTAAATAAAATATGAGTTTATGAGATTTGCAAATCATTTGTTTTCTGTTTTTATGTAGAGTTTGCGTCCTAACTTTTCTGGAATTGGGATTGTATATTTAAACTTTAATAGGACTGAACAGTGTACAATGTATGCAAAATCAATATAATATCTTATAATTTGTTGTCTGAAATGTCCATCTGTTTTCCGGTTTTGAATGTTTGAAAGCCTAATGCTGACTTATGATGGGATATGAACTAAAAAAAAGTGTGTCTGCCAAACAGTGCATCCAAACCCAGTGTACATTCACAAGTAATCGTCTATTTTTATTGCTTACCACAGATTGTAATATTTTAGCTGTCATTCCCCCTTAAGGATATTGCAGTGATTCTGATTTGTGATGAATTTCTTTCTGAGTGATTTCTAATCTATAAGTAGCAGTAGCAGCTAAGAAGATCAGGAATGGCTTGTTTTTAAGCTCTTAAAACTGAACTACGGCCTTACCTTCAGTCTTGCAGTTGTACAGACTCCTCTACTCTTCTGAAATTATGTACTTTAATTTCACTGCACATTAAAAGCTGCAGCAAGTCGGATTGATTGCCATCCCCTTTCCTGGCTGGAGGATGTCCAACATCATCTAGCCCTTCCCGAACCTGGGCAGTCTGCCTAGACACACCTATTTCTCCAGAGTAACATCTACCCATTGAGGCACTGTAATATTTACCTGATTCTCTCAGAAAGCCAACCCACTCCTTGCTTCAGGGCTGAGAGCTCTTGTGAAGAGTGCTGTCATGTGTTCAGGCAGCTGTATATAGCATCCTGCAAGCCCCTCCCACTCGTCAAGGTCTGCCTGCATTGCATAGAGAAGCATGAAGACACAGTGATGTCAGAGTCCAAAATAAGGTGTGTAATGAAAAGTGAAAATTAAAAATAACCTGTATGTAGAATGAATGAAAATGAAAAATAACCTGTTTGTAGACTCTGCATAGGTGCATTTTATGTAAGAACTCCAGAAAAACCACAACACTTGGCTACCCGTGTTTGGGTTTCCATTTTTGCATAAATCTTTTGTAAGAACAGCTTGTCTGGACAAGCTGAAAAACCAGCATCTGATCAGGACTCGCAGCCAGTTGCTGGGAGTGCTGATCAGTGTGTTCTGATGGGGGGGCGGGTTACGCTGCCAGAACACAAAGGCACAGAGGGAGGAGATCACCACACTAACAACATGTGTGTTAGTATGGCAAACTGTCCGTTTTTGTTCGTTCAGCCTGCTGGGTTGAATGAAAAAAAAAAACTTGACATGTTTACCATGCTTAACTCTACCAACAGGACATACTGCTCCTCAAGACCCTACTAGCTTCTGGCTGTTAACCACTTCCATACCAAGCCTATTTCGGCACTCCTCTTCTACACGTAAAAATCATATTTTTTTTGCTAGAAAATTACTCAGAACCCCCAACATTATATATGTTTTTTTTAGCAGACACCCTAGGGAATAAAATGGCGGTCATTGCAACTTATTTATGTTGCTTGGTATTTGCGCAACAATTTTTCAATCGCGTTTTTTTTTGGAAATTAATTTAAAACATAATAAAACAGTAAGGTTAGCCCAATTTTTTTGTATAATGTGAAAGAAGATGTTACGCCGAGTAAATAGATACCCAACATGTCACACTTTAAAATTGCGCACACTTGTGGAATGGCGCCAAACATTGGTACTTAATAGTCTTCATAGGGGACGCTTTAAATTATTTTACAGATTACCAATTTAGAGTTACAGAGGTGGTCTAGTGTTAGAATTGTTGCTCTCGCTCTAGCGCATGTGGGGATACCTCACATGTGTTTGAACAGCGTTTACATATGTGGGCGGGACTTATGCGTGGGTTCGCTTCCGTGCGCGAGCACAGTGGGACGGGGGCGCTTTAAAAAAAATTTTTTTTTTTTTTATTATTGTTTATTTTACTTTAATGTTTTTATTTATACACTTTCTCTTTATTTCCTATCACAAGGAATGTTAACATCCCTTATAATAGGAATGGTGCGTGAAAGGTCCTCTTTATGGAGAGATATGGGGTCTATAAGACCCTACATCTCTCCTCCAGGCTGGAAAGCATCAGATCAAAAAAAAATAAATGAGCCCATGCTTTCTCGCTGCGATCGCGGCTTTGTTTACAACTGCAGCCCGGATGTAGCTGCAGACGTAAGATATCTGAATGATGCCTGTAGCTGCAGGCATCATTCAGATATCCCCACTGAAAATCAAAGACATCATATGACGTCCTGGGGCTGGAAGTAGTTAAACATTGAAGTTTCAGTGAAGTGCTCCTTGAGGAGAGAAGTAAAAGAGGCTGCTTGAAGTGGTGATAGCATGATGATAACTTGGATATTATAGTGATTTATGAGAAAGAGGTTTTCAGCAGCGAAACAACTTTCATGCAAGAAAATAATTGCACACCTATGCAATATTTGTGACCTTTTTTTAAAGAACATTGCTGTGAAGTGAAATAACAAAATAACTTATACAGCGAAGTGAATGGACTCTCTTATAACTCTGGATATAACCAAATGTTTCCATAGTTTCATAGTAACGTTTCTAAATGCAATCTGATTGCATACTATAACCTGTAAACAGTTTTGCTGCAATGCTGAAATGGAAGAGCTGGTGATATGCTAATTAACTGCCAGACAATCAGATTAATTTGTTGTTTTGCCTATCCTGCTTTAAGTAACTAAGAGTCAGTGGGAGGCTTATTGTGTTTGTGTCTGCTCTTTGCTAGTAATAGCTATGAGGTGTTGAAGAGGATTGACTTACACATTTTTAAAATTCTTCCACATGTGAGAGACTGGTAAGAGGCATGGGGGACCCCACACACCCCCATTTATTCTCAACACAGATTCACTTAATTGACCTTGCTTTACACTTTAGAAATCAGATCCTTTTTTTTTTTTTTTTTTTACTTGAAACATCAGTTTTCCTTTTTTATTGTCATATATACTTGGGCTGTGAAGTAATCATCCCTAGCAGAATGTAAAAGAGAACAGAACGCCGGGGATCTTCATGTCTTTTCTTGTAATTATAAAGGATTATGGAATTGTGTTCTAGGATATAAACTAATCCCTTTGACACGAAATGAATGATCTTTTTTCCTGTGTTTTATAATGCTTGATGAAGGCCAAGAAAAAATACATTAAGACATGACCTATAAATATTTTGTCTGCATTTCTGTGTAATGTATTTTTCTTTCTTTATTGATCTCTGTCTGCCTGCTATTGTACAGCATATGTGTCTATACATACTGATCATTGTATTCCTAAATGCTGGTGTCACTGCCCTTCTCGAACATTCTCTATAGAAATGCCTGCAATAGAACAGCCTTTCTCAACCTTTTTGCTATGGAGGAACCCTTGAAATACTGTTCTGCTCTTGGGGTACCCATGCAAAAAATGATTTTGTGTACAAATCGTGGTGTGTTTGCCACATCACATTGGTGGTCATTGAGAGAAGGTCCCCGCGCACTGGTGGTCAGTGTAGTGCCCCCATATATTGAGGGACAGCGGGGAGAATGCTCCTTATATTGGTAGTCAGTGAAAGGAATGCCCCCTTTTAACATACAGCTAACATAATCATTGGTGTAAGTGGTTACTTAACTAAGAAAAAAGAGGAGAAGCTCCACTGGTCCAATGCTGCTGGCCCTGCAGGCACCATGATCTAAGAGATAACAGTACAAATATGTACAGAATATTTTTTTTTTTCAAATATAAATTTTATTAAAGCTCAAGGAGGGCAAAACCCAGAAATTACATTGATACTATACAATCATAGACAATTCCAGATCCCATGCCAACTTCTGGAGGAAGACTGGTCTAAGAGATTACAGGAAATTCAGCTCTCCTTAGGGTCCTGGTTATCACAGTGGGATAACACACGGGGGTATATCTCCTTAATGGAATCACTTTTTGCAGTAAGTAATCCCACATAGCAATCCCTAAGCTAACAATAAAAAAATGTATTACAATTTTGAGTAGAGTTCTATTTTACCCTTTTTACAGATGTCAAAACAGAGTTCGGCTTTCAGCAGTTAAAATAGTAGCTGCTTGTGGTTTATTACTGTATTTTACTTCCAAGTTATTTAAAGCTGAACTAATGTTCTCTGCTGGTGCTCAGGGCTTTTGCCATAATGTACAAATATGTACAGAATATTGTTTTTTTTTTTTAATTTTATTAAAGCTCGAGGGCAAAACCCAGAAATTACATTGATGCTGTACAATCTATACAATCATAGACAATTACAGATCCGGGGGGGGGGGGGGGGGTTCCTCGGTAGGTGAGACTCCGCTCAGAAGGATGGGCAAACACGGTATAGAAGGTTTTATGTTCCAAGTAAGGTCAACCCCTCGTCAGATACTATAAACATATTCCAGAGTC
This sequence comes from Aquarana catesbeiana, assembly GCF_042186555.1. NCBI lineage: Eukaryota > Metazoa > Chordata > Amphibia > Anura > Ranidae > Aquarana > Aquarana catesbeiana. Next base: position 589,821,508 of record NC_133327.1, read on the forward strand.
TCCACTGCTTAGAGTGTTTTTCCTGTCTATTCTGCGCCATTATATCTTCCACTTTGTGCAACCAGCTCGCAACCAGCGATTCTTGCTTTCAAAGTGGAGGGAAGCGGGATTTGGCAGCATTCAGTAGGTGATGCACAATCGATTCTTGGTAGTGTTTCGCGGAAATGTTAGCCACATGGAGTAGGAAAAAAGCCGGATCCCATGCTCCGTAAATTTTTGAGTGACACTCCGGACTACTGTCCAGAAGTGAGTCAACTTGGGGCAGTACCAAAATATGTGGAGGAGTGTTCCTCTATCCCTCTGGCATCTTCAGCGGCATTTTGTAGTGTTTGGATTGAGCGTATGTAAAAGATGTGGCGTATGATACCACCTCGTTATAATTTTATAATTGGTTTCCTGTATTTTCATGCCAATGGACAACTTCAACGAAAACCTAAGAATAAGTTGTTTTTGGGTGTCTGAGAACAATCGATCGATGTAAGTCTGTCTCCCATTTCTGCAGAAACGGTAGACTGTTAGTCCGGAGGGGTAATTAGTAAAAAGTAAGTCTTAGACAGTAGTTGTGGTAGTGTCCCTTCGTCTAAGAAGTAATCTTCAAAAGTCGTTAAGCTGCGGTTGAATCTCTGAGAATGTGGAAGGGAGTGTAGGAAGTGGTGCAACTGCAATGCATCCCAGACGGGAAGTCGGAACTGTCCTGAGCTACTCGTCAATGCTGTGATAGAGGGCCAGCCATCTGAGTTAGCAAAAATGTGAGGCTTGATCATGTCCGTCTTGGAGGAGGGTCCGAAAATTGCGCGTTCACAGGCCTGGGCCAAATGCTGGGTTTCCAAGGATTGGTAACAGTGGGGATTCTTGGGTTGAGAGGGAAGTTGAGAAGACGGCTGTAGAGCATATACGAAGCGTGTTACCAATCAGCGGATGGGCTTGGAGGGTCAGGGGTAGTCAGTCGAAGCACCACAGGGCACCTTTCAGAGGGATGTCTGTTTGTTTGTGACTGTTCCAGTTGTGCCCAAAGTTTAACTTTATAATGCCATCTCCAGTCAATAAACCTACTAAGGTGTGTCGCTTGAAAGTATTTCCGAACATCTGGGAGAGCCAAGCCCCCAAGTCGTTTGGATAAAGTGAGATAGCGTCTGGAAAGTTGAGGTTTTTTTATGTGCCCATATGAATTTGATGAAAACTGAGTGTACCTGTTTGAAATAAAACTGAGATCTGTATCGGTAGGGCTTGGAATAAGTATTTTTAAAAGATTGCATCTGCCAAACCATGAGTGAACCCCTTTATGCCACTTCTCCAGCAAATTACGTGTCCTGGTCAGCAAGGATGGGAAGTTAAGTTCATATGTACGCACTATGTTGCAGGGGATATAGGTGCCTAAATATTTAAGGGCCATGTCTGACCATTTAAACTTAAAGCTGGACTTTAGGGTTGCTAAAAGGGCTGGGGCTATTTGGACTCCCATAGATGTCGATTCATTTAAATTTATTTTCAAGTTAGAGAGTGCACCGTATTCTTCAAACTCCTTCATAAGGTTAGGGAGGGATATCCCCGGGTTAGTCAAAGAGAATAAAAGGTCATCGGTGTATGCTGATATTTTGTATTGTTGGCTGCCAGCCGTTATTCCCTTAATATCCGGGTTCAATCGAAAAACTACACAGGAACGTTTCAAGAGACAGGGGAAGAGAAGGGGAGATAACGGGCACCCCTGTCTCGTTCTGTTCTTTATAGGGAAAGGGTCCGATAGAATGCCATTGACTTTGACTTGGGCTGTCGGTGACGAGTAGACTTTGGTGATCCATTGCATCATGTTGTTTCCAAGGCCTATGTGTATAAGTACTGATATTATGATATTCCAATCAACTCGATCAAATGCCTTCTGTGCTAAGGAAGATACAGGGCGTATGGGTTGTGGCGGCTATGTGAATCAGATTAAGTGCTTTGGTCGTGTTGTCCCTAGCTTCTCTTGTGGGAATGAATCCCACTTGGTCTAAGTGTACTCTGTCTTGCAGATGTTGTACTAGTCGTGTGGCCAAGATTTTGGTAAAGAGCTTGAGATCTATGTTCAAAGCGAAATAGGTCTGTAGCTGCCACAGTGTGATGGATCCTTAAATTCCTTTGGTATGATAGAAATATGGGTTTTCAAATTTTCCCTCGGGAATTCTGTGTCTGAGCTAAGTGCGTTAAACAGTTTCACCATATTTGGGCCCAATATCGGAAGAAGAGTCTGATAATATTGTAGGGTGAAGCCATCTGGGACGGGGGCCTTTCCTAGTTTCATGTCACCCACTGCCTGTTGTATTTCTGCTAAAGTGATGGGGGTCTCTAATGCTTCCCTAGTCTCCGTAGGGAGCTGGGGGATTCGAGATGAGATGTAGTCCTCCATCAAGTGTCTTGGAGCTGTCTCGTCTGATAGATTATATAGGGATGAAAAAAAATTGAAGTGCTGCTTTGACTTTGTATTGTTTGCGAAGTGAGAAAAGTTCAAGTTCTAAAGCGGAATTAGGCGTTCGCTTGTGCTGAGATTCCACTACTTTAATTTTGTCTAGGAGTGAGTTCAACAGACGTTCGCGCTCTTTTTTAATTCTTGAGCTGTGCTTAACAAGTACACCTCTTATTACCGCTTTGTGAGCCTCCCATAGAATTCCTGGGTTACATTCTGGACTGTCATTCATGTGGAAGTAGGACTTCAGCTCCCTAGTCACCTCTTCCAGCACTTCTGGGGTCTGTAGAAGACTTTTGTTAACCACTTACCGACCGCCGCACGACTATATACGTCCTGACAGCTGCTGCCACAACCGAGGTGTCCATCTCTTCAGGCGGCGGTTCGGTTAACGATAATGGTGGTCTCTGCGGCGGATTCGCCACGAGATCACAGTTATCGGCAGCGGGAGAGGGGCCCCAACTCCCGCCGCTCTCCCGCGCCCTCCGCTGCTTACCAGAGGCGATCGGGACCTGTCTGTGGCTGTGTGGAGACAAGTGAGGCAAAGATGGCCCCCATCTGTCTCCATACCATAGCAGGGTGGAAGCGACATCAAAACGTCACTTCCGCCCATACGTCTTAAAGGCACATTTTTCTGTTGTCATTTTTTTCAAATGACAATTTTTTTTTTTTTCCTTTATTGCATTTAAGTCCAAATATGAGTTCTGGGGACTTTTTGACCCCAGATCTCATATTTAAAAGGACCTGTCATGCTTTTTTCTATTACAAGGGATGTTTACATTCCTTTTAATAGGAATAAAAGTGACCCATATTTTTTTTTAAACAGTGTAAAAATAAAATAAATAAGAAAAAAAAATTTTTTTTTTAAAGCGCCCCGTCCCGACGAACTCGCGTGTAGAAGCGGACGCATACGTGAGTAGTGCCCGCATATGAAAACGGTGGTCAAATCACACGTGAGGTATCACAGCGATAGTTAGAGCGAGAGCGATAATTCTAGCCCTAGACCTCCTCTGTAACTCAAAACATGCAACCTGTAGAATTTTTTAAACGTTGCCTTAATGGATTTTTAAGGGTAAAAGTTTGACGCCATTCCATGAACGGGCGCAATTTTGAAGCGTGACATGTTGGGTATCAATTTACTCTGCGTAACTTTATCTTTCACAATATAAAAAAAAGGGCTAACTTTACTGTTGTCTTATTTTTTTATTCAAAAAAGTGAATTTTTTCCCAAAAAAGTGCGCTTGTAAGACCGGTGCGCAAATACGTGACAAAATGTATTGCAATGACCGCCATTTTATTCTCTAGGGTGTTAGAAAAAAAATGTATAATGTTTGGGGGTTCTAAGTAATTTTCTAGCAAAAAAAAACGTGTTTTTAACTTATAAACACTGAGTCTGAAAAAGGGGCCCGGTCTTAAAATGGTTAAGTTTCCAGAACCGTGTTCTGGTGGATGGTACCGTGGAAAGGGTGTACTGTAGAGTAACGGGGGCATGGTCCAACCATGTGATGTTGCCTATTGAGGAGTCCTCTAACGCATGAAGTTGACTGTGTGGGACTAGAAAAAAATCTATTCTCGTATAGACCTTGTGTGGCGGAAAGTAAAATGTGTAGTCTCTTTCTCCCGAATGTTGTAGTCTCCAGACATCCACTAGTTGGGCTCTATGGATGTGTTGTGATATCCGCCGGAGAACGCCAGAGGGGACAGATGACAAGCCCCTTGAGGTGTCCACCTAGGGACTCAGTGGGATGTTGAAATCCCCCCCCCCCGGATGAAGTTGTCCCGCGGAGAACTCCAACAGTCCATCCAGAGCACTGTGCACAAAGATATCCTCCTGATGGTCATTTTGAGCATAGACATTCGCCAGTGTCACTTGTACATCACCTACCGAACCTTTGAGAAACACAAAACGACCCTCTGGATCCACCAACGTGTCACGGCAGATCCAGGAGAGTTTACTTGATAGGAGAATTGATACTTCTTTAGATTTTGCTACGGCGTTAGTCGCATAAGATATAGGGTAAAATCTGTTTTTGTTGTAAGGGATTCTAGTTCTCTTAAAATGTGTCTCTTAAATAAATGCCACATCAGCGTGTAGATTTTTTAGATTATTTAAGCGCATACAGCGTTTTTCGTGTGTGTTCAGCCCCTTCACGTTCAGTGAAACAATTTTAATAGAAGTCATCACTACTGGGAATCGGGGGGGAGGGGTCTAGATGTGGGGACATAAAATGAAAAGGAAAGAAAGAGTAAAGGGAAAATCACTTGGTATTAAAAAGCCAAAATGTGGACAGTGCGACACCATCCACTCCAGTAAATGAGGCGAAATAAATTTGCAATAGCACACCTCGGGAGACTGTGCCTTAACCTATGCGGGGGAGAGGTGGGAACAGGCTCAAGGAGAGCCGGTCCATACCCACCCACCCAAACATATAGAACAAATACTGTACCAGATGAAAAACCTGCCATGTGGTACAGAGTGATAGGGAGCCGATAATTGCGGTGCGCAGCTTCGGGCCCGCCTCACGGAATGGGGTCTCCAAAACCACGCAGCACTGGTCTCACCTCCCTCCCCATAGTCGGGAACTCTGTGCAAGCAAACCAGTTGCATAGGAGAAGTAGCCCGACCAGCCGAGGAACCTGGACCCATACCTCTCATATGGAACACTGACTCACCCGAACCCCTTCAGTCATCTCTTTTTTAATGTAAATGGTTCGTCTTCCGCGACTCTACTGGTGGTATGCGGAGCGCCTATTTCCTACAGCCCGGGGTGCCCCCACGCACGCCCCCTCTCCCCGAAAACAGGCCGGGGGTGAAAGGAGCGGTGGTGGAGCCCCCACCAATGTAAATATTACATTTAACTGGCGCCCAACATTACAATGATTGTTATACCCGCATTCCCATAGATTAGTAGTGCCTTTATGCAAACCTGGCGACTCTGGCCAACCTAAGATTTAAAAAATCCTGGGTATTTTTATTTTATTTTATTTATTTCAGGTACTTATATAGCGCCGTCAATTTATGCAGTGCTTTACATATACATTATACATTCACATCAGTCCCTACACCCTCAAGGAGCTTACAATCTAAGGTCCCTAACTCACATTCATACATACCAGGGCCAATTTAGACAGGATCCAATTAACCTACCAGCATGTCTTTGGAGTGTGGGAGGAAACCGGAGCACCCGGAGGAAACCCACGCAGACACAGGGAGAACATGCAAACTCCAGGCAGGTAGTGTCGTGGTCGGGATTCGAACCAGCGACACTTCTTACTGCTAGGCGAGAGTGCTACCCACTACACCACTGTGGTATGAGTAACAGGTATGTTAGAGAAGGCAACTTATATTTAGTTCCACATTATGTAGACACCATTCGTAAATGTGCATGAAATATTAAGGCACTAAGACCTTTAGGATACATCTTTGGGGATAGGTACTCCAGTACTCCAGCCTCCCTCACTGTGGGCTGTCCTCGCAGAGGGGATAGGATTGTATCAGCAGCAGTTCAAGCCTTGTAGGAGGCACCTCGCACTTGAAGGCAAAAACATTAAGGAACAAAGCCCTTGATAAAAATATGAATGGGTTCAGCCAGTTAATTGAGTTTTTCAGTAAGACACATGATTTCTTAGCCAGGTGGTAAGAGGGGGAGAAACATTAGCTATGTTTATCAGATCAAAGGGGGAGACAAAGCCGCCTGTCGAACATATTTTTTCATGACTCACATGGACCCTCTGGGGAAGTGAATTGAGACCGTCTCAGGCTTCTCTGTGGTCTTGGAGAGAAATTCCTGCGGGTCACGGCTGTATTGGAGCGACCAGCTGGTCTGGGAAGGTGTTGAAGCCAGTTCGGTACTGCAATTGGAGCTGTCTCCATAAAGGCAAAGGGGGCAGGGAGATCTGCAGGCGTGTGGAGGGTAAAGGATCGCTGGTTGTTGCGAAATGTGTCAGCGAGGGGGAAACCCCACCAGGTCCAGGACTGGTCGGAGTAACACTCGGCACTGTAATGTCAAGATCAGGTAAAATTTTGATCACGGCACCATCAAATTCCACTCTTTCCGCTTCCCAGGCTTTCCGCATCATGATCTCCTTATGTGAGTAGCAGTGGATCCGACAGATTACGTCCCGTGGCCTCTCTGGGTCAGGGGAGCGGGTGCCCAAGACCCTATGTATGCGGTCAAATTCCAGAGAGGCCGGGAACAAGTCACCCGCTAGCTGTTGGTAGATTGCAAGCGTCGTCGCCGGTAGGTTCTCCGCGCCCGTTGCTTCTGGAAGCCCCCGGAGCTGTAGGTTGTTGCCCCTACCCCAGTCTTCGATTTCCTCCACATGGAGCTGCAGCGACAGTGCCGTGGTAGTATGGAGAGCCTGTTGCGACTCTAAAGCAGTTACCCTCCGTTCGAGTTTCAGCCACAGCCGGCTCTTCAGGGAGTTCAGATCCTGATTGACTGCTTTGCCATTCTTTACGGTGTGTGGCCTCCACCCAGCTTATTAGGGCTTCTATATCCGAACTGGTCGGTAAGGCCTGGAGAAGGGACCGTAGCTCAGCATCTGCTCTCAGCTTCAGTGGCTGATGCGTGGAGCTCTGCGGATCAGGAGAAAACTTTGCCGGGGTGTCGGAGAAGGTTTCTGAGATAGAAGAGGCCGCCGGTGAGGTAGGGGGATCTTGTTGCATCTGGACCTCGTGCAGAAGATGCATCGAGTTCCACCATCTTAGCTACTGGGGAGGCCGCAGGAGGGTTGGAGAAAAACGTCCTTATTCCTCCCCCGGGTTGCACCGCTGGAACTGTCTTTTTTTTTCCCCTTTGCCTTTTTCTTCTTAGCTGAGTACATTCCGGTATAAGTACAGCAGATTAGATCAGGGTGAGTAGGTAGGGGCCGGGAGCTCAACAGACACACTTCAGTACTCGGCCATGTCCAGACCACGCCCCTTTGTACAGAATATTTGCACATGTTAGCAGGCTTACCTGCAAAAGTCTGCAGTCTCATTTATGGTTCATTATCTTTGGACTTCTTGATTGGCCAGCCAGAATTAAGAAACTACTGTCAGTGGCATAACTAGAACCTTCAGGGTCCCGGTGCAAGAAACCATTAAGGGCCCCCCTGAACCCCAGTCGGGGCCCTTCCCTCCGAGTCAGGTGGTGGAACTCCAGGGCACGATTACAGGTACGACCTTTGTGAGCCCTGTAGTTCTGCCACTGGTATCAGTAGTTTTTTATTATTTTTTTACAATTTTTTTAGGAGCCCCGTGGGGGAGCTTTGGTGACATTTCAGAGGTCTAAACAGACCAATTAAGTGTTCCACCTTTGAGACAAAGAGGAAGACTGAGGACACAGCCCCCAATCTCCTTCTCTGTAGCCTCAGCTACATAGAATGAATGGACAGGAATAGCTCTGTACAGAGCTTCCTGCCCATTCATAAACTGAAGCATAGTAAACGCAGTTTACTATATGCCACAGTTATGAATGGACAGAGTCAGTGATCACTACACATTTACTGGCCCATTTCCCACTCTCCGTCCTGACAGATCCCCAGCAGCAGCCAGCAGGAGAGAGGATGGGGGAACCTGGCAGAGCCGACGAGAAGGTCCGGGAAAGAGCACACGGGCTGGAGTGCACACCTTGCTGCTACTGCTGTACCCATCTCCAGTGACCGCATGCTGGTACTGCTGTACCTCCCCCCCTGGTGTCCAGTGACCCCTGCTGGTACACCCCCCAAATAGCTGGGGATTCAGATTTCCTCTGTGTATTCTGCCCCCTCCTCCATCCTGGCACCCTAGGATGGCTGACGCCAGCCTTGCCAGCCATTATGGTCTATAGATGGGGTTTCTGTTCTTAGGGGAGGTAGGGTCCTGGTCCCCAGGTAAGATGGGATCCCTAGGTAAGATGGAGTCCCCATTGCCAGGGGAGATGAGGTTCCTGTCCATAGGGAGTATGGGGTCCCAGTCCCCAGGTGAGAAGAGGGCCCTGTCCCCAGGTGAGAAGAGGGCCCTGTCCCCAGGTGAGAAGAGGGCCCTGTCCCCAGGTGAGAAGAGGGTCCCTGTCCCCAGGTGAGAAGAGGGTCCCTGTCCCCAGGTGAGAAGAGGGTCCCTGTCCCCAGGTGAGAAGAGGGTCCCTGTGCCCAGATGAGAAGGGGTCCCTGTCCCCTGGGGAGAAGTGGGCCCTGTTCCCAGGGGAGATGGGGTCCTTGTCCCCAGGGGTGATGGGGTCCTTGTCCCCAGGGGTGATGGGGTCCTTGTCCCCAGGGGAGATGGGGTCCCTGTCCTTAGGGGTGATGGGGTCCCTGTCCTTAGGGGAGATGGGGTCCTTGTCTCAGGGGTGATGGGGTCCCTGTCCCCAAGGGTGATGGGGTCCCTGTCTCAGGGGTGATGGGGTCCCTGTCTCAGGGGTGATGGGGTCCCTGTCCCCAGGGGTGATGGGGTCCCTGTCCCCAGGGGTGATGGGGTCCCTGTCCCCAGGGGTGATGGGGTCCTTGTCCCTAGGGGAGATGGGGTCCCTGTCCTTAGGGGAGATAGGGTCCCTGTCTCAGAGGTGATGGGGTCCCTGTCCCCAGGGGTGATGGGGTCCCTGTCTCAGGGGTGATGGGGTCCTTGTCCTTAGGGGAGATAGGGTCCCTGTCCCCAGGGGTGATGGGGTCCCTGTCCCCAGGGGTGATGGGGTCCCTGTCTCAGGGGTGATGGGGTCCCTGTCTCAGGGGTGATGGGGTCCCTTTCCTTAGGGGTGACGGGGTCCCTGTTTTAGTGGTGATGGTGTCCCTGTCCTTAGAGGTGCTGGGGTCCCTGTCTCAGGGGTGATGGGGTCCCTTTCCTTAGGGATGATGGGGTTCCTGTCCCCAGGGGTGATGGGGTCCCTGTCCTTAGGGGAGAAGAGGGTCCCTGTCCCCAGATGAGAAGGGGTCCCTGTCCCCAGGAGATATGGGGTCCCTTTCCCCAGGGGGGATAGGGTCCCTGTCTCAGGGGTGATGGGTCCCTGTCCTTAGGGGAGATGGTGTCCCTCTCAGAGATTATGGGGTCCCTGTCCCCAGGGATGATGGGGTCCCTGTCCCCAGGGATGATGGGGTCCCTGTCCCCAGGGGTGATGGGGTCCCTGTCTCAGAGATGATGGGGTCCCTGTCTCAGAGATGATGGGGTCCCTGTCCCCAGGGGTGATGGGGTCCCTGTCCTTAGGGGAGATGGTGTCCCTGTCTCAGAGATTATGGGGTCCCTGTCCCCAGGGGTGATGGGGTCCCTGTCTCAGAGGTGATGGGGTCCCTGTCCTTAGGGATGATGGAGTCCCTGTCCTTAGGGGAGATGGGGTCTCTGTCCCCAGGGGAGATGGGGTCCCTGTCTCAGGGGTGATGGAGGGGGGTATGTGATGGTATGTGTGGGGGATGGGGTCATCTCACTCACCATGACCAAGCTGCAGGCCGGGCACTCATCCATGGTGGCCTGGGCTCCCTCCAGAGTGCTGCACAGAACATCAGTTTATCTTCCAGAAAGACCTGTCATCTGTGTATGACGGGGGAGAAGGGGGGCTGGCAGACAAGCCTGCGATATCCTCCGAGGAGCCGTCTCTCACAGGGCTGCACTGCATCTGTGTGCTTAGTTTGTTTGCCCGGGAGAAGCATGCAGTGCAGTGTGAGCCGACTCAGGGGGCGGGACTAACACCGGACTGAGCGGTGCTGCATGGAGCAGGAGAGGGGGACCCAGAGGAGCTGGCTGTGGACACAGGTCATGAGGGGAACGCAGAACTAAAGAGCAGCCAGTGCAGTACTCGAGCATGGAGCTCTGCTAGTCACTCCCCGCCTCTAGCCAGCAGCCACCCGTGCGCACAGGCACACGCACTGGTACTCCTAGCCTATGACGCCGCCGGCCATGTGTAAAGGGGGGCCGCATGGGCCCCCTGCAGCACAGGGCCCAGTCGCGGCTGCGACTCTTGCGCCCCCTATAGTTACGCCCCTGACTACTGTGTATGCACACAGGAGATAATTCATTAGGCACCTGACAGATGTTGGGATTCTACACTGAGCTTCTCACATGTGGCTTAAAGCTGAACTCCAGGTTTTGTTACACTTTACATAGTTTGGGCCAAGCTGGCTCAAACAAACTATGTCCCTCACTAAGATGTGAGGCCCCTGGATGTGCTGTATAAACTGTATGTAGCTGCGGCTCCATACTGCACTGCGCTGTGTTCTGGGTGCAAGCCGTGACTTCCTGTCTCATACCAGGAACACAAAGTCTATCTGAGCGGTGCTCAGCCATTTATAGAAAGCGATGTATTCTAGCAATGAGTCAAAGGTTGGGACATTATCAGCCCTCCTCCCTGCCAATCAGAGGAAGCTTTGTATTCATTGCTAGAATACTTTGGAGAACATAGTGATGTATGTTGTATGTAACCTCAGCTACATACATTATATACAGCACATCCAGCAGCCTCACATGTTAGGGACACAGTTCATTTGGGCCAGCTTAGAAAAGTAAAATGTAACAAAACCTGGAGTTCAGCTTTATTGTACATCTAAAAAGACACATCGGCAGGTAGGTAAGATGCGTTTTCTGCAAAAGACATACAGAGTCTTTTCTACAAGGAAAGTCTACCTACCACTAGTGCCTTTATTTTAATAGGAGTTTGGTTGGTTTTTTTTTTTTTTACTTTTTTTTTTCTTTTTAGATTGGATTGGAGCTGAGAGTGGTTAAATCTCTTGTCCTTTTTTTGCCATCTTGGTGATCTTAGGGAGATTCCCTTTGCTTTCTGTCTCAACAGAGAGTCAGAGGAAATCTCTATAAAGGGAGGGAAATCTCCTCTTAGACAGTTTCACCTGAAGAAGCGTTCCCAGTGAAACATTTATCCTTTATTTCTGTCCCGGTGACTACTCAAATTTTGGATTTTCTTTTACTTTTATTCTGGGTGACAGTGATCACCAGGAGAAATAGAAAGGGTTAAATTCCCCCTTGTGGAGACACAGACAGCAGATAAACTGAGGTGCTCCGCTTATGATGACACTGTATCATATATAGTTACAAGAACTAGCCCACACACCCAGAGGTCAAAATGCAAAAGTGGTCGCTTAAAAAATAAGAAGGCACATAGCATCCACTACCAAAAAAAGGGGAACATTGGTAAATAGGTGATGCAAAGGATGTTCACTGTCAAAAATTAAACACCAATCCATTCAGTACCTTACCCGTACACCCAATGCTTAGGTCCACAGCTTACAGTGACACTGTGATACAGCTTGATTACAAGAAAAAGTCAACACATCACTCATGGATCTCTCTAAATAGGGTACGTAAGTGATGTGCTGGCTGTTTCTTGTAACTGAGCAGTAACACGGTGTCACCATAAACTGAGCACCCAGGCATTAGGCTAAAGGGTGCTGGATGGATTGGACAGTTTTTGATAGTGACCATAATGTGCACTCCCTATTCACCCCCAACAACCCCACCTTTCCCCTTATTTTGGTGGTGGGTGCTATGTGCCTTCTTATATTTTTTTTTATGTTGGCACTTTTCGTTTTGACCTCTACATTTGAGGTGCATGGGCAGTGTGCTAGCTGTTTCTTGTAAATGAGCAATAACACAGTGTCAGCAAGCCGAGGATTAGGCATATGGGTAAGGTGCTGGAAAAACTACAGATTTTTTTTTTTTTGGGGGGGGGGGGTGTCCCTCACTAGCTTTAGATGCACTTTAGATATAGAGTTGCATCAATCTGTTTACTTAAACTGAACACTTTTTGTTATGCAGCTAATCCTTTTAAAGTATGTATGATCATTAATAATATGTTGTTGTTGTTAAACATTGCCACTAGTTAGAAATTGCCATTTATTTGTCGATTACAGTAGTTGGATCAGTGAAAATGTATTCTGGTTGCTTACTTTGGGTCATTGCTCAGTTTGTATATGCCTGTTATGGGAGTCCTCCACTTTGGTCAAAGAAAATATCCAGCGTATCACCTTTAGTGCTGCTACTGTTTTATAAGGGTGCATCCACAGTATGGCCCCCAATAGGTGTAGGTGCTATGGGTAACATCTGCCAATTCAATATTCCGCTAAAAATGGCTGATGCAGCTAATGTGTTGTGCTTAACGCCATCTTGTGTTTTTCTTTGTTCTTTTCCTTCTTTTAGATTAGAAAACTCTTTACGGTATTGGGAAAGGTAAGACTTCTGCAACTAGGAAACTGCACTAGTTACCCTGGCTTGTTTCACAGTGGCTTTTCTCCATCCGACATTTATTATGCATTTTGTAAGAGGGGGATGAAAAACAAAACCAAAAATCCCTTTCCAGCCAAAGAAAGCAATTTTTGCGAGAAGCTTCTCTGAAACAAGTGTTATTGGGAACGAACACCTGACTGTGTAGTGGCACTGACAATAACTCTGCACCATTAGTAATTCCCCCTGCCCCTGCATGTCTGAGCTTCAACGGAAAGGCGCATTCTTTTCCCCTTTTCTCCTGCTTCTGTTTGCTTGGGGCGGAATCTGACACCAGCACCTGCCATACTGGAACATGTCTTTGTTGCTTTGCACTTTTGTTTGAATTGCTGCAGGGACGCCAATGGGAGTTAAAATCCATTTACTTTTTTTTTTTCTCTCTCTCTCTGTTGCCTCGCTCTCATTCCCTCTGTAAGCTTAAGAAGCATAGAATAGGATCTGCAGATACACAGATAAGAATCGGCACGTGCTGTGCAACTCTAGCCCTTTGAGTTAGCTAAACTTAATAAGTACCTTTCTTTTTTTTTTTTTTTTTCTTTTTCTTTCTGGGGGGAGGGCAGATTGGGCTTCTGAATGGAACAGCTGGGAGAGGAAAGGCAGACAAAAGAAGGGGAAACATTGAGTGCTATGAACCTAGAGATTGGGGGGAGCAGTCTACAGAGCAGGGAGCAGGCTGGCCACACGCCAGGTGTGACCTTTGCAGGCTCATTGGCTCTGCTTGTTTGTCTGGGCAATTTACAATTCAGCACTAGGGCTGAAAGACAGTGACAGCATACTTGTTGTATATAATAAAGGATGCAGAGGAGGGCTGGTCCGAGGCATAATGATCACAATGAATGCTGTAAACTCACCAGGGGACAGTATACTATATTATTCCCCTAAAAGTTAAAGAAACAAAGTATGTGTATTAAAAATCACCAGTTATTAGCTGAATTTCATGCATGGCACAAAAAGTCCTATAGTTAAAAGAAATTAAATAATAATAAAAAATTCCACACGATTAAAACCGATAAAAGTACTCACCCAGTTGTTATAACTCATTATTTGTCCCCATATTTTATGATACTTTACAATCTGGAGTAATCAGCAATAAAACACGTCCACGTGATTTACTGAAAGATAGGATAAAATGTTAGAAGATTTGTCCTACATAGCTGACCACCCTAAATAAAAAGTGGAGCTGAGACATGGGGAACAGGTTTATACAAAGGGCCAGCTATATTGCGGTATAAAACATAACCGTTTATAAGACGGCTGCCTGTGAATTATATGCAAGTACAGACATTAAAGGCTGGAAGAATCAAAATAGTCTTATTAAGAACGGGGTTCCTTACACTTATACAATCATATTCAAATCTTCCCTGCAAGTTGGAATCTTATTGGTAGCTGCAAGGAAATAATGCCAGTTTTTAGTAATGGGGAGTTATTACATCACTGTGTGATGGGGACAGAGGGGATAGTGCAAGTTGGGGAAGGGTGGGGGTAATTGGAGAGAGAATAAAGATATAAGGCGTTGTCTGTTTTAAAGGACTCTAGAAAAACTGCCATCACTACAAGATTTGGTGATTGCAGCACATTTTAGTAAAATGTAGTGTCCCATTTTGTCTCGCAAGAAACATAAAAATGTGAATAATTAGTTTGATATGTATGCTGTTAAATGTCCATACCTGGAAAGTTTACATAAATCATTACTCTGTCAGGTTTTGAGTAAACTGGGACCTAAAGCAAAGAATAGTGAAGCTGTTGCCTATAGCAAATGGGCAAAATCCAACTTCTGTTTTCTCCGTGCAGAAGAGAGAATGAATTTGAAGAATTTCAGTTGGTCGTAATCACGTTTGCATCTCTTTTCTTTTTTTTTTTCAAATGAGATCTATTGTATTAAAAATTGTAAATATTTGAATCATTAAGAATGCAAAAGGAATTAAAAAGCCTTCCACTAAAATACAATAAAGTATTGCTATAAATCTTTGAAATAGAAGATATTTACGTAACATCAATTCCTTAACAAATTTTAAAATTGAGAAACTTGCTATGATTTTGAGAACAGCGGACAGGGCCATGCAGGTTGTTCCCTTGTATACAGCCAGAACTAGAACTTATTGCACAAAGAGAGATGTATACCAAAAATAATGTCAACCCCCAGTAAATATTTCTTCAAATCTTTTCTTACAAATTGGCTAGTGCCAATATCTGAATTCAGAGAGCTCTGTCTGAAAAAAACTGTTCTTAATTAAAAAGGCCTTTATTATATTGGGAAAAAAATTACATCTCATGTATGAGTATGTAACAAGGAAAAAGACTGCTAATTAATGTAGAGCACTGTTTTTTAACGCAAACTCAATCTGATAACCGTTAGGGATTTGTTTGCGCCTGCTCATGCCTTAACATAAATGGTTGCACAGGACATCTATTTGAGTGGAGCATGCTGTGGGAGATGTTCTGCAATAACCACCAACAAAGTTTTCTAACTTGTTTTCCCCCTGTAAGCCTTGACCAGTGGTGTCTACAGACACTCTATACACACTAGATTTGGATGGTTTGGTGGTGGTTTGTATCACTAAAGCTTTACACTCCCATGCTGGCACTAAACTTCATACCTCTACACATTCACTGCTACTACCTCTGTTGGGAAGTGGAAGTTTTGTCTTTGTCTCACTTTGCTCATCAATCTCTCTACAAATTATACAGTTTACAAACTGCTTCATTCTATATGGTAGGTTTGTTATGTGTTCCACAGTTATCTTGTACATAGTTATCGTGTACATATATTTCACTGTAGATATTTTAACATTTGCAAATTATATTATCTGGAAACAGGTGATGGGAAACCAATTTAACAATCACTAGAATGAAAGTTTTCAGCTTACTGCTGTAGATAAGAAATTATATTGCTACCCATTTTTAATAAAACGTTCATCTGTTCTGTTATTATGGGCAGTTCTTGAATGCATACTTTTATTCAATAGAATAGTTAGAACCTGATTTTCAATATTGTGGATCAAAAATAGCTATGGGTATGAAACCAGATTTGATATGCTAAATGCCAGGAAAATTATCTACTTTATTTTTTGAGCGTTTGCTTAAAGTGAAATTCTTTTCTAGCCAGAACGTAAATACCATTTTTTTTATGTTGTCCAGTATTCATCTAGTTTACACTAAACTGTTTTATTTATATGTCCCCTTGTTACTAACTTGATGAATAATAATGTCTTTTTTAGTGCCTTATTTTAGTTACAGCTAGAGCGCCTTGTCTGGGACGAAGTGGGTTAATTGGTTTACAGCTTGGTGTGGAAACAGACCTTCAAAGTTTCATTACAAGAAAAAGGCCAAGTAATTAGAGTTCATGCCAGGCAGCTTGCAAGTGGAATTACAATATTTGTATGAAAGGCTTTATTTTCTGTGGTTATTACTTGCTCGTTGTGCAGCTGCTGTCTCTCTATCAATCAAGATGCTTCACAAGAAGCTTCAAGGTTGATTGCATAGTTAAGGATTTGCTAGAAGAAAGTTTGGACTGATGGAATGTGCAAAGTTTTCGGGCTAATGGAATGTTGTGAGTACTTGTAAGCACCTAGGTGTGGCTTGTCTTTACACAATCCTGCCTGTTTGGACTGCACTGTTCTTTCTATGCACAGGAGCGATATTGTTGAATAGCTCACATCAAGGCTGCTTGAGCTTGCCCAATTGGCTGAATTTGTATTAATTTGACCATCTGCCATTCTGTTTAGCTGCAGGAACATATGATACAAAAAGCCTCTCCCTCCCCCATCCCCATCCCCCGAGGGAACACGCACAAAAAAAGAGGATAAAGAATTTCCATTCCTAACTCCAGACTAAGCATCTGCATTTTTTCACAGATCGGTTTTCTTTATGTACTGTCCATTACTGATTTAGATTGTTGTCTTTTGCTTCATCTGCTTTTCTTCAGGCTCCTACCATGTCTTTTTTTTTATTCAGATGTGTTAACCTTAATTTTTAATTTAAAACTTGTGAAAATAAAAGCTCCGAAAATATAAGGAGCATTATTTTAAGACCTGTACATCCCATATGTCATGCAGCTTTGCAGTCCCCCCCCCCAGACAATTATATTTACTTGGGGTTTTTTCCTGTGTTCTTAATGGTTTTTAAGACACCTGCATTTGTGCCTGATCTGACCATTTATAGTCCAATCCAGGAATGTTTGTCTGTAGGTCTTTCCTGGCTGGGCTGTCTCACGAAGGGAGTAATTTGACCAGCATGAATTTCTCCTGTTCAATAACTTTTTTTACCCTAAAGGCCCAAAGAATCCATCCCTACAGGAACAAGCACGCATGTTCACCCAATGTAGGCATTTTTAAAGTATAACTAAAGGCAATACTTTTGCCTATTTGCGATAGAGTGAAGGGGGATTAGAACACCTATAAGGTTTTTATTGCTGTCTGTGCCATTAACATTGAAAGTATAAGTTAAAGTGGTGTTCCGGCCGAAATTATACTTTTTAGATAAAAATACCCCTATAATACACAAGCTTAATGTATTTTAGTAAAGTTAGTCTGTAAACTAAGGTCTATTTTGTTAGTTTATAGCAGTAGTTTGTTATTTTATAAACTTGCAGCAGGCCGTGGCCATCTTAAGTGTGGGCATCTGAAGCCAGACTGTATTTCTTCCTGGATCTCATCCTTGCAGATCTCGCACATGCTCAGTGCAGCACAAGCAGTGTAATAGGTTTCAGGCCAGGTTTCCATAGCAACGGCAGTGTCAGAGGAAGTTGCCGCCCCTTCCCAGAAGGCAGTGCAAACAGGAGATGATGCGATGGGCCACGGCCAGGGAGGAGGAAGTGAAAAATGAATACAGCAGATATACAGTAGGTGCTAAGAAAAAAAATGTAAAAATATCCAATTTGTTTACAGTGCGCAGTTTAGTGAGGGATGCTGAAGAGTTGTAAAAGTGGGTGGAAGCTTGGTCCAAGGGTGAGATTTCTTGGCTGGGCAGAGTTCACGCAGTGAAGATGACACTCCTGCCCAGACTACTATACCTTTTCAGGGCCATCCCGATAAATATAAACAAAGAACACCTTTCCAACTTTCAAAAGAAGATCACCAAATTTATCTGGGGGGGGAAAGGACATAGATTTCAACAAAAAACCCTATTCCTTCCAAGAGATCAAGGTGGCATGGGGGCTCCTCAGCTTCTCTGGTACTTTCAAGTGGCCAGGCTGGCCCAATTGTCCACGGTATACTCCAAGGCAGAGAAGCCAGATTGGATTCAGATAGAGAGACAGGCTGTCCCCACATACACCCTGGACTTTCTCCTCTGGACGCCTCACAAACAGAGACCCCCAATTCTTTCCCCTTCCTTATCTCAATCATTTCACATATGGGATAATCTAAGGAAAAATTCGGCCTTAGTCTCAAGATGTCTTCCTCTAGCACACATCTTCAATAACCCTGACTTTCCCCCTGGGTTGGATATTAAGGCTTTCCGTTGGTGGTTGGACAAGGGACTGTATCGAATCGGACATTTCTTCACAAATGAGGGTGCTATCTCCTTTGAGCAAGGTGTAAGGCAACTGGATATTCCGAACTCTGAGCACTTCAGATTGCATCAAATTAGACATTTCCTCTGTCAACGTTGGAGAGGAGGTATTCCCCCACACACCGCCTTCACGCCATACGAACTTTGGTGTGGTCGCTCTTTTGAACAGAGGGGGGGGATCTCCGTCATCTACCAGTCCCTAGCCTCTCACCCCCAAAAAATCCCCTATATGCTTGACTGGGAGAGGGATCTAGCCTTTGAATGGGAGATCTCTAATTGGAGATGCTCCTTTGACAGAGCCTTTAAAGGCATCAAAAACATTTCCTTAATCGAAGGAAGTGTCAAGGTTATAACAAGGTGGTACCTCACATCTGTCAAGCTCTCCAGAATGTTCCCAACAGCTGACCCCAAGTGTTTTCGAGGGTGCCAGCTCTTGGGCACAATGGCCCACATATGGTGGGAATGCCCCAGACTAAGGCCCTTCTGGAATAAGATATTCTCCCTGATACGGAAAACGACACAGATCCAAATCCCGAAATCCCCGACCACAGCTCTTCTTAACGATAACCTTCCCAAGATGCCGAAGAGCTCACGTAAATTGACACACTTCATCCTCTTAGGTGCAAGACTCACCATTGCCAAGGCCTGGAAACAGCCCAAAGTCTCGGTGAAAGCGACAATCCACAAAATCTCGTGGATCATGACCCAAGAGAAACTGGCCAGCATCCTAGATGATAAAACTAAGCAATTCGAAGCCATATGGGAACCCTGGGCAAAGTTCGTCGGCATCTCTCTCATACCAGGAGTCCCACCCCAAAACTAAAAGGGGTCAATTTCGGAGGCGGGGGCCCCTCCAGACGGCCGGCTAACCTTCCTGTCTCACTTCTCCCTTTTACTCTTTTTCTCTTCTGCTCTTTTAGTTGTACTTTTCGTTGATCGTGTCCCTCTGCTGGGGGAAACTAGGACAGAGCAGCATGTAATGGTTGTATTATTTTTTCTGATCAAAATTCCTTCATATTGAGACAAACATCACTCTTTTCATTGCATGGTTCTAATTGATAGGTTATAATTTCCAGTAACTTTATTGTATAGATCCTCGAGACCTTAGGGCCCTAGGTCAATCCTTGGTTAGGAGAGGAGGGGGGCTCACACTGTGCACAGCATGATCCCGTTAGGGGTGCCGGTGGGATCCCCTAGTGCCTCTCCAGTCGACAAACATTTCCCTTAGGGGTCTCTCTCTATGTTTACACCTGTTACAAGGTCTCAAGCATTTGTTACTATACGCCATAGACGGACAATCTCAATGTGCCTTATAAATGCTAATTTTCTAGACCCAGCAGGCGTATCTTATATTTCAGCGGATGTTACATAATATGTGATTTCAAATTCTGTTTTTTATTATTTTCTCTTGTTTTTCTTTTTTTGTATAAAACCAATAAAAGATTTTGAAAGTAGAAAAAAAAAGTGGGTGGAACTCCACTTTAAAAAATAAATAAAAAATGTTGGGTTGTAACCACAAAAGTAATAGAGGGGAAATCTTCCAACGGGGACACTAGTTCTGGTGACCTGAGGGTCCCCAAGAAATTCTCTTAATTTTCAGGGATTTCCTCTCACTTCCTGTTTGGCTATGGAACATGAAGTGAAGGGAAATCTCCGCAATGGAACACAGATGAAAAAAAATCTGACAGGGGTTATAACCCTCCCTTACGCTATCCATAATGGAAAAAAAAATGCCTATAGCTCTACTTTACGCTGTCAATAGCCATGGCAGGTCTCCCTGGAATGATTACATGTCTATAGGAGGCCCCAACCACATCAGCCAGCCATTCTGCTTTGATTCTTACTGTTCTGTCAGAGTATCCTGCATCTATCTCCCTTCTCTGAAGACACACATAGTAACATTCAGTCAAGCACAAGGTACCTGTTTATGGCTATGGCAGTAGTCTAAAGTAGTGGCAGTCCAATTTGGTATAGGGGATCTCAAATATGGCCCCTGACATTGCCAAAAAGTTGTACATAATGTTTACAACAATTCAATCTTACCTGATGGAGTCCTTTTTCCAGCTCTGAAACATTGTTTAGATGTGAAAATCAAAATTACCTTGGCCAAGCATTTTGGTTTGCTTATAAATTGTATTGAGCCCAGAGTTCTGAGACTATAGACTCTTTATACAAAACTGCTAGAGATCACTGCTATTACTGTCCCTTTACAAATCGGTGCTAGAACATTTTGCTCCCTAAAGCCTCTCCTGAAAAATTATGATATTCCTCTCGGTAAAGTCCATTATAAAAGATCAGAGCAAAAACAAACACTTACAATGGGAAAAATGGACAGCACAGAAAAAAAGTAGGAAAGAAATAAACTAAAACATTTACCTACTAGAACTCAGTCTAATAAGTATTTTTTTCTTTCACTGGCCTAAGAACCAAGCTAAGAAAAAGGCAAAGGCCACACAATAAGTGTCAAAGGGCGGCATGTGATCCTGGGATTGCAGGTTGGGCACCAGGGGTCTAGAGTATCTGAGGCCTGTAAGATCCACACCAAAACTTTTAAAGCCCAACCATAAATCCATAAATTAAAGGGGTTGAAAACTATCAAGGGTTTTCACCTCAATGCATTCTATGCATTGAGGTGAAAAACCTCCTGTAATGCTGCTGCCCCCCCGAGCCCCTGTTTTACTTACCTGTACCCCCTCTATCTCGCGCCAGGGACGAGCACACCAGCAAAAGCCAGTGTCTCGGGTCCTGATTGGATGGATTGATAGCAGCGCAGCCCTTGGCTTCCGCTGCTGTCAATTAAATCCAATGACGCGGGGGCGGGCCAAGCACCACTTTCTGTGTGAATAGACGCAGAAGCAGGACACGGGAGCGCGCCCGCTTGGGTGTCCACAAAGGAGAGCGCATCTCCGGGGGAACTCAAGAAGAGGGGGAACCAGGAGCGCCACTGAGAGAGCCCAGAAGTGGAGGATCGGGGCCACTCTGTGCAAAACCAACTGCACAGCAGAGGTAAGTATGACGTGTTTGTTTTTTTTAAAAAACCCTGAACCTTTACAAACCCTTTAAACAAAATCCACCCTTGCAGTGGACCCTCATCATGTCAGGTGTATTGTTAACTGCTAACAAGAGGTTAATATTCTCAGTAAAAGATTATAACAAGGACACAAACAGAAATAAAACAGGTTCTAACTCTTTCCCACTCTACTCAAACTGAAAAAAAAGTATTGGCTAGAGATGGTTGAACAGACAATTGTACAATATTTATTGTGAACAGTGCACCTATACACTGGAGTGTCACAATTGACTGTTTTACCTCTCATGCACACACAAGCAGCAGAATGGCCCATTTTCCAATGTTCTCTCACCTGCATTAAGCATTGATCAGATCTCCATACATTGACAAATCTGGAACAATTTCAGCTTGTCTCTGAAATCATTCCAGTTCTATTTTTGTTCATATAGTTTAGAAGTTTTTTCATGGAATGAAAAAATGAATTTGCTGGAAAGTACAATTGGCTACAACTGTGAAAAGATCAATGACCTACAGCTGTCGGCGGTATATTGTGGTCAGACTAATATAAGATAATTTCTTATTGCATGCCATAGCTTTATGCACATTGCTAATTGTGCATAAATGTCTAAGATGTATGAGATTTTTCTTATACACTATATGGCCAAAACTTTGTGGAAACCTGACTCTCATCCCATATGAGTTTGTTGGACATCCTATTCCAAAATCTGGTAAATAAAAACAAACAACTTTAAACAATTGGGTACTTCCAACCTTGTGACCACAGTTTGGGTAAGGCAATTTTCTGTTCCATAATGACTGTGCCCCTGTGTTAAAACTCAGCCCCATAACTTGGTTTGATGACTTTGGTGTGGAGTCCTGCATTCCTGAATCTAATGCTATTGAACACCTTTGACATGAATTAGAATGGCGGTTGTGTTCCAGGTCTTCTAGTCCAAAATTAGTACCAACCCTCACAGAGGCTCTTTGGAATGAATGAGCACAAATTTCTACAGACATACTCCAAAACCTTGTAAGAAGCCTTCCCAGAAGAGTGGAGGCTGTTATACCTGCAAAGTGGTGGCCAACTTCCTGGTAATACCAGTGGATTTGGAATGGATTTCCAAGAAGCTCATATAGATGTGGAGGTCAGTTGTCCACAAACCATATAGTATATTTGCAATTCAGGTCATGCGACTTTCCTGACACACTGCATACCTAAATTTGTGACACCACTGTCCTTGTCACCTCCATCATTGGCAATGAATAAGTTTTACCACACTGTTGAGGCCTTCCCTGTGCTCTTCTGTCCTGTAGGTTGCGAAATACCCTTCCCTTTCTAGTTTCTAGTGTTGGGTTGATAGCACATATTAACACAAAATTTGTTCAAATGAGACTTTGACTAGTTGTACTAACATCTTTTTTTTTAGTAAATGAATACACAACAGGACTAAAGTAATTTTTTATTTCTTTTTTAATTCAATAGCCCAGCATGAGGATATTTCCATCCTTAGTTCATTTTATTGTGTGGATGGAGGGAACTGTTTTTATGAAAAAATCTTTTAGTATGTGGCCAGCTTTTTTTCATCAGTTAATGTACACATTTCTGTTTAAAGTGTATCTATTCCAAAAAAACTCTTTTTTGTTTTTTAGATTTGGATAGAATGCAGAAAAGTACCACTATCATGTTTTACTGCTATTCAGGGCTCCATTAGAGAGATTTTTTCATCACGTCCTGTTCCGTGGGCAACCTTTCACTTAACTTTAAAAAAAATAATAATTTTCTTATCGTACATCACAGGACACAGAGCCATAGTAGTTACTATGTGAGTTATAGGCCACCTTCAGGTGATGGACACTGGCACGCCCTGAGACAAAAAGTGCCCTCCCTATATAACCCCTCCCACTACTGGGAGTACTTCAGTTTTTCGCCAGTGTCTAAGGTGTTGGTCACGAGTAAAGATGTGCTGTGCTGAGCTGAGCTCCACTGGAGCAATCTTTGCTGGGGCTAGCCATGCTGACGGGATCCATTCAAATTGAATGGTAGCCGGGCCTCTTATCTGAAGAGACAAGGTTTTTTCCTGTGAATGCTTCTCTTTTTAGAGAGCTGGACCCCGGGATTCAGTACTTTTTGGTAGTAAGGCCATAAAGTTTTACTGGCGGGTGCTGTTGCAGGTCCAGGATTGTGGGTTTCCTCAAGGATCCCCAGCTCCTGAAGGTTTAACGGAACCCACCACGAAGGGTGAAGATTGGGTCCGTTGGTTTACCACAGAAAACCCTGCGGCGGGAAAGGTAAGTGGAGTTTTCTAAGTAATGATTTGAATTTTCTTATGAATGTCTAATTTAAAATCAGTAAAATGTTGTCATGCCTATGTGTCACCACTAAGGGCTGTATTGAGCACTCACAGCCTCATGCTGGAAACAGCGCTGTGTCAGAGAGCTGAAATGCCGGACATCAGGACCTCCGGTAAGCTTGAGGGGGGGTTTCTCCCCGCTTATCACCCCCTGTGCTGACAGTCTCCCCCTCGTGGGGAAGGAGCGCTCAGAGTCTTTTTCTAAAAAAAAAAAAAGACAGTAACTAGTGCGATCAGCGCGCCGCTCGGCAGCTTGCAAACTGTCCCCCCCCCTCGCCATGCTGTCTCTCGGTAGGTACGAGAGGACTTGTAGTCCGCCGCTCGCGCGGGAAAACCCTTACTTTTAAAAAAAGTGTGAGGAGCCGTAGGCAACGCGGTGGGCGGGGCTTGTCGGCATTCTCCGACGCCCAAACACGTGGAGGCAAGTTTTTAAAAGCACACTGTGTGTTACTGCAGCCTGTGGAGGGACACAAGAGCACAGAGGTGGCATTAACAGGTTTGGTGACACAGGCATTTCCTTTGACACATTTTTTACTGCTGCATCAGGCTGGGCATTAATAGCAGCAATTGTGCTGGACTATAGACCTAGCAGAGTATGCATTCCTTCTGGTAGTGCCTCTGCTTTGTGCATCAGGCTATGAGCAGAAGGGGGACAAGGAACACCTTAAAGGGTTCTAGAGGATCGATTGTTTCACGACAACCTAAATCCATGTCTAAAAAGATGGCCTCCTCCTCTGAGAGTGATGTGGCCAGTCAGAGTGAGCTGTCAGGGGAGACTGGTGTTGCAGCAGCTCTGGACACTTCAGCCCTTATATATATCACTCAGGAGCTTTTTTCTTCTTTTTTAAGTTTGGAACAGAAGATTGATGCTTTATTCACTTCCCACAGTGGGCCCAAGCGTAGCAGATCCCCGTCCATTGCTCAGGACCCTCATGCTGAGGAACAAGGGGCGAGAGATCATGAAGTTCTCTCAAAGGATCAGGAAGACTCCTCTTCTGAACATCCTAATATGGAGGGATCAGCTTCACAGGAGAGACAGTTGGTACACTCAACTTTTTTACTGCCTGTAACGCAGTCTATTGATGAGCCCACCTCTGGTTTGGGATCGCTAAAGCCTCCCCAATCTGTTGATACCTTTCCTATCCATTCATGGCTAAAAAAGCTGATGTATTCTGAGTGGGAGCACCTAGATAAACAGTTTTTTCCTCCAAAAATGTTTCTATACTTTATCCTATGGAGGAGGAATTCTGTAAGAAATGGGGGATTCCAGCAATTGATGCTGCTATATCCTCGGTAAACAAAAACCTGACTTGTCCTGTAGAAAATGCGCAAATGTTGAAGGATCCAACAGATAAAAAGTTGGAATTTCTTTTTAAGAACAACATTGCCCTTGCAGGTTCAGCCGACTCTTGCGGCAATTGGAGTATCTCAGTCCATAAAGGACCAGTTTGTAGAGGCACTCAAAATTATTCTTGATCAGCAGGCCCAGCAGATGGCTGGCATATCTGAGGCACTGTGTTTCACAGTGGATGCTATGAAAGATTCTATTATTCAAGCCTCACGGCTTATGCTAGGGCTGGTACATATGCGCAGAGTCCTATGGTTGAAAAATTGGTCAGCCGTAGCGCCATGTAAAAAGCTCTTGGCCAGTTTCCCAGTTGTTTGGAGACGATCTGGATAAGTATATCCAAAGAATTTCTAATGGAAAAAGTTCTCTTTTACCAGTAAAGAAGAAGTTTAAACGTTTTTCCTTTAAACGTGCATCTTCTCCAGTACCAGGAGCATCTGCCAGTCTCAACGGCCTCCACCGTTGGGTTCAAGAGGAAGACCTCAAGGGCAGTCCCAGGGCCAAAAGAGGACTTGGGGCAGGAAACCCACAAAGCAAAATACTAAAGCCTCCTTATGAAGGGGCGCCCCCGCTCGCTCGGGTGGGGGGAAGGCTTCTACATTTTTCAAAGATCTAGCAGGAGCAGTGCCAGGACAGATGGGTGGATTCCTCAATTTCTCTAAGTTACAAACCAGAATTCCGATAATTCCCATCTCCCCGTTTTTTAAGATCAAACATTCCCAGAGATCCAGGGAAAAGGGAAGTCTCTGTTTCTGGCTCTGGATCATCTCTTGTCTCAGAAAGTGATATTAGAGGTTCCCACAAAAGAGCAGGGATCAGGGTTTTATTCAAACCTCTTCACGGTACCAAAACCAAACGGGGAGGTAAGACCCATTTTGGATCTCCAGGATCTAAACAGGCACTTGAATATTCGTTCCTTTGGCATGGAGTCAATCCAATCGGTTGTCTCCATTCTACAAGGAGGAGAATTTTTGGCATCGATCCATGTGCCAATTTTTCCCGCTCATCAGAAATTTCTACGCTTCGAGGTAGAAAATCGTTATTTTCAGTTTGTGGCTCTGCCTTTTGGTCTAGCCACCGCACCTCAAGTGTTCACAAAGATTCTGGCCCCTCCTTTAGCCAGGTTAAGGGCTCAGGGTATAACAATTCTAGCCTACCTAGACGATCTGCTCTTAGTAGATCAGTCAGTCACCTGTCTAAACCAAAGTTTAGTCTCAGCCGTAAGTTACCTAGAATTCCTAGGCTGGATTCTCAACCTAGAAAAATCCTCCTTAAAACCATCAAGGAGATTACAGTACTTGGGGCTGATCATAGATACCGTTCAAAAGAAGGTATTCTTACCCCAGGGAAGGATCAGTTCCATGAAGGAGCTGATTCGGCTTGTCAAAACAAAGAGAAATCCTTCCATTCGGCTTTGCATGAAATTGTTAGGAAAGATGGTGGCCTCATTCGAGGCCATTCCTTATGCACCGTTTCATTCAAGACTGCTGCAAAACAGTATTCTGTCGACTTGGAACAAGAAGGTCCAGGCTTTGGACTTTGCAATGCGCTTATCCCCCGAAATGCGTCAGTGCCTCAATTGGTGGTTAATATCCAACAACCTTCAACAGGGGAAATCCTTTCTACCAGTATCCTGGAAAGTGGTAACAACGGATGCCAGCCTTCTAGGCTGGGGAGCAGTCCTGGAAGAAGCATCTGCCCAGGAGAAGTGGTCCAAGTCAGAAAGGACCTTGCCCATCAATATTCTAGAAATTCAGGCAGTTTGTCTGGCCTCAGAGGCCTGGACGCTCAGATTACGAAACTGTCCTGTCAGGATTCAATCCGACAATACCACGGCTGTGGCCTACATCAATCACCAAGGGGGCACGAGAAGTCAGTGCAGCCCAAAAAGAGGTGAATCATGTTCTATCTTGGGCAGAAAACAACATTCCTTGCCTATCGGCCATTTTCATTCCAGGTATAGAGAATTGGCAGGCGGACTACTTGAGTGGCCAACAATTGTTTCCGAGAGAGTGGTCAGACGCCTTGGTCTTTTCCATGGGATCAGTTTTCGCTGATCTATGCGTTTCCCCCCGGTTCTGCTGCTTCCGCACCTTCTTTGCAGGATCAAGCAGTAAGGGAAGGAGGTGATTTTGGTGGCCCCAGCGTGGCCCAGAAGATCTTGGTTTGCCGAGATCATAAAGATGGCAGTAGGGGACCATTGGACCCTGCCGCTGTGGCCAGACCTTCTCGCACAAGGTCCGGTATTTCATCCTCCCTTACAAACGCTAAATTTAACTGTTTGGCTATTGAAACCCACATTCTAAGGCACCGTGGGTCTCCTTCTGTAGTGTCTACTTTGGCTAATGCTAGGAAGCTGGCCTCCAGATTCATTTACTATAGAGTTTGGAAGGCATATGTCTCCTGGTGTGAATACATGGGTTGGCACCCCAGAAAGTATGTCATAGGTAGGATTCTTGAATTCCTGCAGATGGTATTAAAAATGAAGCTGGCCTTGAGTACTATCAAGGGCCAGGTCTCGGCCTTATCAGTATTGTTTCAACGGCCTCTTGCTTCTCACTGTCTGGTTCGTAAATTTATTCAGGGCATAACGCGGATTAATCCTCCCGTCAGGACACCCCTGAACCCTTGGGATTTGTATTTAGTCTTGTCGGCTTTACAGAAACAGCCTTTTGAGCCTATACGGGATATTCCCTTGGTTCTTTTGACAAGGAAGATAATTTTTTGGTTGCCATATCCTCTACCAGAAGAGTATCAGAATTGGCGGCTCTTTCTTGTAAAAAGCCATATTTGATTATTCATAAGGATAAGGTTGTATTGCGGCCTCATCCTAAATTCCTACCGAAGGTAGTGACAGGTTTTCATTTAAACCAGGATATTGTTCTGCCTTCTTTTTTTTCCAGAACCTCGGTCTGTGGAAGAGAGGTCACTACATTCTCTTGATATAGGGAGAGCGATCAAGGTCTATTTAAAGGTGACCGCTCAGATTCGCAAAACAGTTGTTTTGTTTGTATTGCCAGAAGGTCCTAAAAGAGGACAGGTAGCATCAAAATCTGCTATTTCCAAATGGATTTGTCAAGTGATTGTTCAAGCTCATGGTCTAAAAAGGAAAATTCCTCCTTTTCATGTTAAAGCGCACTCCACCAGGGCTGTTAGTACTTCTTGGGCAGTGCATCACTAGGCCTCCATGGTTAAGATCTGCAAGGTCGCAACTTGGTCTTCAGTCCATACATTTACCAGATTCTATCAAATCGATGTTAAAGGTCATAAGGATATTGCCTTTGGGCAGAGTGTACTGCAGGCTGCAGTATGAGTCCTGTAGTCTCTTAATGCCCTACTTTTTTGTTGTGTCTCCCTCCCTTCAGTTGCCATTGCTATGGGACATCCAACATAGTAACTACTATGGCTGTGTCCCGTGATGTACGATAAGAAAATAGGATTTTTATAACAGCTTACCTGTAAAATCCTTTTCCTTGAAGTACATCACGGGACACAGAGGTCCTTCCCTTCTTTGGTATACACGTGTACTGCTTGGCTACAAAACTGAGGTACTCCCAGTAGTAAGGAGTAGGGAGGGCACTTTTTGTCCATCACCTGAAGGTGGCCTATAACCCACATAGTAACTACTATGGCTCTGTGTCCCGTTATGTACTTAAAAGAAAAGGATTTTACAGGTAAGCTGTTATAAAAATCCTATTATTACTTCTGCTTTTGTTGTCGTTGAAGAGATTTTCCGTCTCAAACAGAGGCTCCAATTGGAGAAAAACTTGATGGGTGTTCTAATATTTTCATACCCTATCCAAAACTAAAAAGTTTTGTGTATAGATACACTTTAACAAACAACTTTATGGAGGAACATGCTGGAAGAAATGTAAGACATGCCAAAAATTAATTTTAGGTAAAGACTGCAAAAAAAAAAAAAAAAATGAAAATCACACTCAAAGAAAATACACAGTGCTTTCCCTTCAATTATTACATACAACCATACCAGTGTACTGCATACATATTGCAATGGCTGATAAAACTCCACTGTGATCTGGTATCATTTTCTATTATTATTATTTGTGCTCTTTGTCCTAAACCTGAAAGAAATTATAGGTAATATTTTGTTGATGTATAGGTCTCCAAAGGGGATATACTCACTTCCTGTCTCAGTGAACCGTCACTGAGAAAGCAGGTAAAGATGATTCTTCCAGGCAGGAAAAAAAACGTATAGAGGTTCTTGCATTTTATTGTCAATTAACCACTTCCTGACTGTATAACTTACATATACAGTGGCAAGGTGGCACTGCTGCACCAGATCATGTACCTAGTACATGATCCAACACTTCCGGGTAGGGGGGCACGCACGCGCACAGTGGGAGCTGATCTGCAAAGCAGGGACAAGGATCCATTTCTTCCCCTATTAAAAGCACCTCCCACACTGAACAAAAACACAGGCTAGGCACACAGTTAACTTTAAACACCCCTGATGTTAACCTCTTTCCAGCCAGTGTCAGTACAGTGACAGTGAATATTTTTAGTACTGATCACTGTATTAGTGTCACTGATAACTAAACAAGTGTCAGTTAAGTGTCCGATTTGTCCCCCACAATATCCCAATCCCACTATAAGTCGCTGATCGCCACCATTACTAGTAAAAAAATTAAAATTCCATAAATATATCCCATAGTTTGTAGATGCTATAACTTTTGCGCAAACCAATCAATATATATACGCTTATTGGGATTTTTTTTTTTAACCAAAAATATGTAGTAGAATACATATTGGCCTAAATTTATAAAGAAATTAGATTTTTTTCAATTTTATTTATTGGATATGTTTTATAGCAGAAAGTAAAAAATATTGTTTTTCTCTGTTTTTAAATTGTCAGTCTAGCGCAAAAAATAAAAAACGCAGTGGTGATCAAATACCACCAAAAGATAGCTCTATTTGTGGGAAAAAAAAAATACATAAATTTTATTTGGGTACAGCATTGCATGGGCATGCAGTTGTCAGCTAAAGTAATGCAGTGCCATATCGCAAAAAATGGCCTGGCAATGAAGGGGGATAAATCTTTTGGTGGTCAAGTGATTAAAAGACATATTGTCACTGATATTTGTGTGCCCATTGGAGAGAGCTACCTTAGTGAAGGTTGCCATCATTCGGGACAGAAAATAAGGGGATATCTCCCCAATGAAGATATAGAAGTAAAATCTTGACAGAGGTTCTGATCCTTTCCCAATCTAGCAAAAAAAAAAAAAAAAAAAAACACACTTTTTGGCTGAGGCTTTACTTAAAGCAGAACTTTATTTTGCTGAGAGGTCACTTTGAAAAACACCCCCCTAGCATTTCTGGCCATGGCCATCTTGAGTAAGGGCAGATGATTCATGTAGCATTTACTTCCTGGAATCCATCTGTTCTTAGCTCAGGCATACACGCAGTAGGGTGTGCTTAGCTGAGAAAACCTCTCCTCCCCTCCTGAATACTTCTGGGATGTATAATAGCATTTTGGCTTAGACCTGGAATCCAGGAACTAACTGAAGAAAAGCAAAAAAAAAAAAGTTTAAAACAAGTGAATATGATATAATTTTCTATCTATTTACTAATGCTAGCAGAATAAGGAATACAAATGGTCAATGTTGATTGAGCAGGTGAAGTTCTGGTTTACATACATTAATTGTTAATCAATTCATTACCTAAAGAATGTGGTTGAAAGCATAATAAATCATTAGGAAAGGTTAATGAGCAGATGAATTGATGTTATAGCTTTGGACTGTATCGGGGTTATGATTTTTTTTTTTTTTTTTTATGTCTGCGATTTCTTAGAACATATAGCAGTTGTATATGTTATAGTTCTACCCAGACTAGGATTTATCAGAAGCCATAATGTAAGGTTACAGTAGTTAATGTTTGGTGAGAAGTGGACACAAATAAAAGTTATGTCTATGTTGATATCAAAGTAACTGGAAACCGGTGTGCCAGATGAAGGTTTGACCAAACAAAGGCAAACTGTGTAGGAGAATCTTGAAGGCAGTTTTTTTTAGGATAATGGCATAATTGCGTTCAGTCAAGTCTTTCCACAATGATCCATTCAGCTCCAACAAATGAACAGAAGGAGGAGTGTTAGTTGCTTTGTGTGTCTATACATACTATGCTGGTTGGACCATATAATAGTCTGGTCTAACAATAAAGCTGTGGGTGGCAGGTAACATCAGTGACCTCAGATTCCTCCATACTGTGGAGTGTTCCAGTAGTTCTAATCAGTGTTGGTATTTCAGTTGTTTTTAAGATTATTGCCCCCCCCACACACACACACACACGCACACCTTTCCCCAAACACCAAAGACAAGTAGATTTTACAAATGGTTTAAAAGCACTAACATGATTGTGGTCCAATCAAATGTCTTTGGCCGGAGGAGACAATGTTTAAAATGCTTATACATAGCTGAAGACTATAACGATCAACTGTTTTTGGGTGAAAAATTCATTGATTGATGTGGTTTGCCGAGCATCTTTGGTTGACTTACTGTAAAAGATCTAAATTCAAAACTTTTTTTTGGTTTTGGAGTGTAGAAGGGTCAAAACTTCTGTCAGGTCATAATTGCTGTTTTTGTTTCAAGTGGGGAGATTCACCCCTATGCCCTGGGGAACATCGTCTCCCACAAATTTACAGTTGTTATCAAAACAGGAGGTGAGGGGAAATCGTTCAAGTGGGGGCACAGCCTGAAAGTAATAACTTTTAGGAGGGGATTTCCACTTCATTTAGAGATGTCCTCCTGCTGCGTTTCAGTATAGAAAGTGAAGGTGACACTAAACAATATCCCTATTCTCCAAAAATCTATACACATCTACTATTTAAAGCATTTGTAAAAGTTTACATTTTTTCCATTAAAATAACAAATGTTATACTTACCTGCTCTGTGCAATGGTTTTGCACAGAGTATCCCTGATCCTTTTCTTTTTGGGTCCCCTGCCGGTGCTCCTCGCCCCTCCCGCCTGCCGGGTACCCCCATAGCAAACCACTTGCTTTGGGGGCACTCATGCATGCTCACTCCCAAGCCACCTCTGTGTGTCTATGAGAGAGACAGAGCATGGCTTGACCCCGCCCCGCTCCCTCCTCTTTCCACACTGGCTATGATTGACAGCAGTAGGAGCCAGTGGCTCCTGCTGCTGTGTCTCAGCCAATGAGGAGAGAGAGATCCGGGAGAGCTTCTGCTCTCCTGCATATCGCTGGATAGGGCTCGGGTGAGTATAAGGGGGGACTGAAAGGAGAGCTGCATACTGAAGGGTTTTTAAAGACCAAAGCCACCTTCTAACTGGCTGTTCAGCAGCAAAAAAAAAAGGAATATTGTTTTAGAAATATAAACCTGGACTTTATTAGGCACCCCAAAGATCACAATAGTGTACAATAAAATAATTTTTGTTATGTAACAATCATAAAAACCACAGTAAACATTGTGTTTCCACATTTTGTCTTCACCAAAGAATAGAGAAGGAGGCTGAGAGGGTACTTTTTTCATGAATAAATATTTGAATAGAATGTTTATTTATTTTAAACTAGAGTTTGGTGTCACTTTAAGGGAAATCTTCTTAACAGGACACATGCAGCAAAAAAAAAAAAAAGTACTTTCATCTAAGCCATGTACAGATTGACCTCCACCTGGAGCACTGGTTGGTGAAATATTTTTTGGACTCTAGTATCACTGCATTACTGTAGTTGAGTGTGTTGATGTTCTGCAGTACTAATTGGTGAGGTATAGGGCCCCTTTTTTTGCCATAGAAAGGAATGACAGCTAAGTTTTCACAACTTGGTTTCAAACATATACAGAAATCTCTGCAATCACAAGCAATTCCTACCTGTGAAAGTGTTCCTTATCATCCAGGAGGTAACCCCTACAAGTTCCAGCTGTCGGAAGCTATTATCACGTTGGTTGCATCCCTTGTAAATGTTGAACCTCGTATAATATTCCTAAATAAGGAAATAAACATCGCATTGGTATCTGGCAACAGATCATTTTATATTTCTTTTATCATGCGAAAACAATTATTGTGAAGATAAATCAAAGCTGCCTCAGATTTGTTGACCAGAGAACAGTCTAAGGAGCTCTGAAGGAGCCTATAGGCACATCATCGAAAGAATCCAGTAATAGTCATCTGTACTGCGAAAAAGTAAACCTAGCCATACACAGAGCAAATTTTATGAGGTTGCACGTGAACTGGACACATTTGAGCTGTGAGTGGCCCTGTTGGCTTACTCCCACCTGACATCCTAAGTTCTGGAAGTTGGTGGAGCTGGGCAGAAAGTTTTGGCCGAACGGTAACTGCACCAGATGTAGCCACTGTTTGGCTATTTTTATAACAGCTGGTGCTGGTTGCCAGATTACAATAGCCAGCAGGAGTGATTTGACCATCCATGTGGTTTAGTGTGGATTGTGATGATTTCTCTTGTTCAGCCCGCAAGAACAAACAGGAGAAATGTTACAATGTATGACCAGTTTTGAATAAATAGGAGGCATTGGATGCTCATGCATTATGTCATCACCAGGCCCATTGTGATGCCTTTATCACACTATAGTCACAATCCTGAACATATTATTTCAAATATACTGGCAGAAATAATGAGCAGTTTCACCACTGGCAAATTTGGTTTTCTTTCATTTGATAAGCCACTACGCTGCCCATTTTTCACAAGAAATGCTAGAACAATTGCATCTTTTTTAATTGTTGCCATTACCCTAAACAACAAAAGAACTAGATGAGCCTGGTAGATTATTGTCAGGAAAAAAATCATCCCCCCAGGCTGGAATTTTCAAGCTAGTAGGAATTTTGTGTCTTGGTACTGAAGTTTGCCATAGGTAATAAAGAATGGTTGGATGTGCTTGCACAATCTGACCATCTCCAAAGTCTTTTTGACCAGTCTCTTCACTAAACAGACATGCTTTATTCACATGAGTAAGATGTGGGAGCAATGGGTTGACAGCCCCAGCAATGGGGAAACCAATGTGGATCATGCAAGATCTTCTAACCTGCCCAATCGCAATGTTTTCCAAAATATGTGTATAAGGCTATCAAGTGTTGCCCCGTGAACACTGAAGAAAGAAAAAGTCATATCAGAAAACAAATAATGTAATGTCTATGAAGGGTAAATATTAATCCATTACAATCATGCATGTATAAAATACTACCCATTCAGGCAGAACTCCAGTCAAATTTGTCTTTTCCCCGTGTAGTGGGGCTGTGCTTGCACTCTATGGGTTAACTGTTCATTTTGTTCTAGGGGAGAGGACAATGGAGATATAGATACTTGACTCCCTGACCATCCCCCGCAAAAGACTGGTCCAGCACCCCCACGCTCCAGCAGTCTTGAAAATGGACTGTTCCTGATGTCAGCACACTCTATAGACAAGAACAGTCCACCTGGACCGTGGGGGAGAGCGGTTTTCTGGAGGATCGGTGGATCAGGTGAGTATGAACTTTGTGCTCACCCCTAAGAAAAACGAGCAGTTGACCCATGCAGCACGGATACAGCCCCACTGCATGGGGAAAATGTGCCTGGAGTTGGACTTTCAGGAATTGAACTCTCACCTAATCTCCATTGAAATGTATGCCTTGATTGGCTTTTTAGACCTTAGACCTGTTGTACTAGCAAGATGCAGTATTTTAAATCGAAAACTCGCATTAGTATGCTGCAGCTCAAAAATTCCAAGGCATGGACTTCATTGTCACCTCCATCCATCAGACAGAACAGGGGAGAAGTGAGGTTTTTACACTGCACTTGTTTGTGGCATTGGCTCATGATTTGAAGATAATGCAGACAGATAGTAAGTGATGAAATTAAATTCCCTTTTACCTCGCTGCCCAGGGAGACCGCGCACAGAGAAAGCAACTACAGTCCTCGATTGCAACAGACATTGCTGAATTCCTTGGTGCATCTTTCTAATTGTATTGGGGAAGATTTGTTATACACAGGCTTTAATTTTATTCATTTTCTGGTGTGTTTAATAGCCGCATCCTCATCTGGTCCCATTCAGACAAGCTATTTTGTTGTGACCTTCAGTCATCTTCCTCTTCAGGGAATAATTGCATTGCAAGTTAATGTTTAAAATATCAGCATGTGAGCTGAAGGAAGCCGCTGCTGGCTCAGCCTGCTATTTGCCCTGCTATAGCATGTTATCGTCTTGCTGGTTTTGTTGTATAATTTTTGCTTTATTTGGGTTTTAGGGGTGAGGTAAACAAAGCTGTCATCCTGTCACCTTGTCTGCCTCCCTTTATTAATGCCCTTTTCCCATCTTCTATGAACACAGAGTTCTGCAGCAATTGCCAGATGAAACTCAGGTGATTAACATACCCAGAAAGCATGGCACTGCTTAGCATAGCATAAATGAATCACATGGCAGAAAGGTGATACATTTCATTTATGGAGCATGTATCACTTTGCACTGTTTAATTTAACGTAATGTACATACATTGTTTAAGCTGAACTGCTGGCATAAACCAAACTGCACAGTTGAACTACATCTTTACCTAATTTATTCTGTTCAACCAGTCTTGTGGTCCAAGCACCCCTGCTGGACTTGTTTACATGAAGGCAACCTGGAAGGGAACCATGGAGGCTGCTGCTGCTTACCTCCAATTCTAAAAATGCTTTACTGCTTCTCTGCATTTTTGTATTGAACAAAATCCCATTCGTCTGCTTCCTCCACCAACTCTGGTGGAAGGAACAGTTATCAGACATTCTACAACAATAATGCTGTTGAGATTAGCAGCCTGTCCATGGCAGTCCTTTTGGTTGAGGGATTGCCTGTGTAGCAGCTGCAATCATTATTGCACCTTGTGTGGTTTGGGTCACATTTTTGTATACAGTGCTTAGACTGCTGAGAATTCGGAGAGATTACATAACTCGCATAAGGTGTAAAATTTACCACTGTTCATATCTGGAAAAATTCTCAAAATAGAATATTACTTTTCTGCCAAAAGAAAAATATGTTACTTGTACCTCATTTACTGCACAGGGAAAATTAAAAGGGCACTCTACCCAAAGATGAGATTTCAGCATTGGGTATAACCACTTAAAGTGGATGTAAACCCTCACATATACCCAGTGAAGTGAACAGCCTCAGATGATACATAGAGATTAAACAAATCTCCCTACATAAGTTTTACATGTATATCTGCTGTCTTCAGTTTTATATACTGTTTAGAAAGCGCACATCATGTTAGGAAATGTTCTCTTCCTGGTTACCACTGCAGTGAAGCCTGGGCATAGAGCCAAGACAGCTGATTGGAGGAAAGGTACACACCCCCTCTCAGGTCTGTTCCTTGAATCATTCAGCTCTGTGCTAATCTATTTATAGCATCCACTCCAACACAAAACTCCAGCTGCTTTTATCGGGGCAGGAGATGGCTATGGGACATAGTGCTTTGAAGAGAGATGACAAAACACTGCAGATATATGTGCCCAACTCAAATTTAATGAATCGGGTTTACATCCACTGTAACCACTTCAGCCCCAGAAGGTTTTACCCACTTCCTGACCAAGCCATTTTTTTGTGATACGGCACTGCTTCGCTTTAACTGACAATTGCGCGATCATGTGACGCTGTACCCAAATAAAAACATTTTTTTCCCA
Organism: Aquarana catesbeiana; assembly: GCF_042186555.1. Lineage (NCBI taxonomy): Eukaryota > Metazoa > Chordata > Amphibia > Anura > Ranidae > Aquarana > Aquarana catesbeiana. Next base: position 589,857,959 of record NC_133327.1, read on the forward strand.
CAAATAGAGCTTTCTTTAAGTGGTATTTGATCACCTCTGCGGTTTTTATTTTTTGCGCTTTAAACAAAAAAAGACAGACAATTTTGGGGAAAATTTTTTTTTTTTTTTACTTTCTGCTATAATACATATCCATTTCATCATTTCCACTTCATCAGTTTAGACCAATATGTATTCTGCTACATGTTTTTGTTAAAAAAAAAATCCCAATAAGCGCATATTGATTGGTTTGCGCAAAAGTTATAGCGTCTACAAACTACGGATAGATTTAGGGACTGTTTATTTTTACTGGTAATGGTGACGATCTGCGAATTTTAGGGGAACTGCGACATTGCGGCGGACAAATCTGACCCTAGGGGACACTTTTTGGGGACCAGTGAAACCAATAAAGTGATCAGTGCTAAAAAAAAATGCACTGATCCCTGTATAAATGACACTGGCAGGGAAGGGGTTAACACTAGGGGGCAATCAAGAGGTTAAATGTGTTCCCTGGGAGGTGTTTCTAACTGTGGGGGGGAGTGGATTCACTGGAGGAAAAAAGAGATTGTGATTCAGCTTAGCTGAAACACAATCTCTCACTTTTCCTCCCTGACAGATCAGCGGTGTGCTTTGTTTTCATTGGCACACCGCTGCTCCATCACTCCACAGAACGATCGGCGGGTCGCAGCGGCCATCGTGGCCACCTGACCCGCTGATTGGCTCCCGCCGTGTCCAATCACAGCAGGAGCGGCACACCCCCCCCCCTCTAAACCGCATGCATGAAATCACGTACATGTACATGAATTTGCAAACCTGGGCCGCCCTGCTGCAGTAAATGTACGTGGGGCGGTCCGGTAGCGATTAAAGACCAGGCCTATGCTGACACTTTTTGTTTACAAGTAAAAAGCTTTTTTTTCGCTAAAAAATTACTTGGAATGCCAAAACATTATCTATAGATATCTATATATATATAAATATATAATTATTTTTTATCCTTGGGATAAGGGTTTTACAAAAATGAGCAAAAGTTGACTATTGTAAGTACAGTTAAATGGTTCGTCTCAACCCTCTAACTAAAACTTTGTCTGGACAGCTTGATCTGTTAACCACTTGCTGACCGCCCTATAGCAGTTTTACTGCTACAGGATGGCAGCTGTGTGCTGGATCACGTATATATATGTATATATACATGATCTAACTCTTCTGGGTAGCGGACGCGAATGCGCACCGCCGGCGGTTTGCTCTCGCTGTGATTATACACAGCGGAAGCCGATCAACAGGTACCGGAGACTCGATGTCTGCCGGCACCCGCTGATCATTCGGTACACAGGCAGAACGCCATTCTGCCTATGTAAACATAATGCAAAGCAGGAATGTGGATCTGTGCCTTCCCCTAGTAAAAGCACCCCCCCACACAGTAAAAGAACACTGGCTAGGCACACAGTTAACCCTTTTATTGCCCCTGATGTTAACCCCCTATCCAGCCAGTGTCATAAGTACAGTGAATGCATATTTTTAGCACTGATCACTGTATTAGTGTCACTGGTTCCCAAAAAAGTGTCAGTTAGTGTCCGATTTGCCTGCCACAATATTGCAGTCCCGCTATAAGTCGCTGATCGCCACCATTACTAGTAAAAATAAATAAATAAAAATTCCATAAATGTATCCCATAGTTTGTAGACGCTAAAACTTTTGCGCAAAACAATCAATATATGCTTATTGTGATTTATTTTTACCAAAATTATGTAGCAGAATACATTTTGGCTTAAATTTATAGAGACATTTAATTTTGTTTTTGGATATGATTTATAGCAGAAAGTAAAAAAAAAATGTTTTTCAAAATTGTCTTTTTTTTTGTTTATAGCACAAAAAAAAAAAAAAAAAGCACGGAGGTGATCAAATACCACTAAAAAGATCCATTTGTGGGGGGGGGGGGACATCAATTTTATCGCATGACCACGCAATTGTCAGTTAAAATAACGCAGTGTTTTATTGCAAAAAATGGCCTTACATAACAGACTTACAGACTGGATCTCTGGGTAAAAAAAGGTATAAGGCCCCTTTCACACAAACATTCCAAACAGGTCTGCCTGTCGGCTTTTCTAACGGACCCAATTAGAACCTCCATTGTCCTCTATGGAGCGGCGGGTGTAAACATACATATGTTTGTTTGCACCTGCTGACATTCAATATCGTCCGATCTGTTCCGCTTACTGTCCAGCGGATTGGATGGCAGTCAGGTGTAAACGGACAGGCGGTCCATTTACATCCAACTGCCCATAGAGGAGATTGGGTTGTGTTTGCATCCGCTCTGCATAAGCAAAGCAAACAGGGACCTATCATCTGCCTGCTCAGCAGAGATCAGTGGTCAGATTCCCTGCTGAGCAAGTGGATCGCAGGCGGAGAAACTAATGCAGCCACCACATCTAAGAAAACTCGTAAGCTGCATAATAATACATTTTTGGTGGTTAATACCACTAAAACTCTCCAGCATTTGCCAAATCTGAAAAAAAAAATGTTTATCTGATATGGACAATAAGAACAGTTCTTTCTTCAGATATTTAAAAAGTCAGTGAGTCATAAGAAATAAATGCATTCTCAATGGTGACTCATTCCTTAAATCGACAAAAGCTGTACCAGTGTTTCTCTGTACGACAAATATATGGACAGCTTTGGAGGACTGTTAGCAGTGACCTCCGAAGCATTGCATTAGTCTGAAAGAATGTCTAACATTAGAGGGCCTTTACATATGAATTTCTATTAAATAGCATCACTCGTGCGAACTATGTGCGATCATGTTTCCAATTTCCGTGTAAAGCTGTTGGATTTGTCATTTATCTGTCAGGACCTGTTCTCCTCTTTACTTGAGAATCTTATTAACGTACTCCCTGACTCTGCTTTTCCTTCTAGGTCTCCCATCAAGCACCAGTTCCGATCTGTCAACGAATACAGGAGCAGAGCCGGCGGAACCTACATCTCCAACACTAACACGTGCCACCAAAAGCAAAGTCTCGGGAAAGCTTCGTCGCTCTGCCAGTGCTGTCAGCAAATCTTCCAATTGAAGCACTTTTTTTTTTTTTTTTTTTTTTTATATGAACTCTAGTACAGAGCTGTTTTTAATCTAAAGAAAAAAATATTGAAAATATAAATATAACTTTGCACCTGTGAATAGAACTTTTTAAGCCGTGCAATGTTGTAATGTGTGTCTAGCGGGGCAGGACCCCCTGGGTAGGTTATTAGTAAGTTATCCACTAGGCACTAAGACATGATGCAACTCTGGTTGTAACACTGATGATGGCAAGAGGATTGTCTGACGAAGCGTAATGATGCAACAGCACCAAATGACAAGGGACCACGTAACCGGCATGCCAGAATCACAACAATCCCTGCAAGAGTCTTAAGTGACATGGATTTCATTGCCTCATTCTAAAGGCTGTTTGTGTAACACTTTCACTGCTGCAATGTTTTCTGATACCAGGAAAGACAACTTAGAGCAGTGGTGCACTGTGTGTCTTCAGAAGCGTATGCAAGCTACAATTACCTACCTGCTTGACAGACGTTCCATGGAGAGCCTACTGCAACTTGCTCCCGTGGGAACATGGCCTTAAAATGTGAATTTTTCCACATATTATTTTAACAGCCTGAAATAATACATCCTTAAAAACAGCTTGTTTTGTTATAATAATGCAGGCTGTTTTCTTTTGGGGCCCTTTTGAGGCTGATTTATAAAAACTAGAGGTATGTAAAACTAGAGTGATGGCCATTGCAGCCAATTGGGGGAATGCTTTTGTTTTCTAATTTGCACTAGAAAAAATGTCAGACGGAATCTGATTGGTTGCAGTGGTCAGTGATCTCCTGAGCAGGACATCAATTTCATCAGGTGTGTGTATGCAACAATTTAGCTTTGTACACTTTTTCAGCCCTGGGCATCCTGGAGCCCTCAGCTGAGGTTATATACACATGCCAGACACCACAATTTGGCACTTTTGTGTATGTGGCCCATGTTTTTATAAATATGCCCCTTTGAATAGATCTGATATACCTTGATCCTTAATATGCCATAGTTCATACTTTATTTTGAAAGGTTCAGGATTATTGTTGTACAGATCCTTTTTAACTGTTTTATTTCTGACCAACCTTTACCAGGCTTTTTTTTTTTCTGAAGACTGAGGTGTTTAATGTTCATGTTTAATTGTTCTTGCTGTTGCCTGTGTAGTTGATGCTACTTATTTTCTGTGGTCTTTTCCTGATATTTAAAGTCAGTCATTCTAATTAGCAGTTGAGAAGTTTTTGCTGTGATTTCCTTTATGTTCCAATAGATGAAGTAGAGAAAATGCACAAGAAAATGCACATGTGGGCACTTCTGTTTTTTTATGTTGTTCCTTTTTATGTGTCAGTTGATTTTTGCACTAATTTGATTGCTCATTTAAAGAGTGCCTGTCACTCGTCAGCTGGAAGCAGTGATCTTGAGGCTTGATAAAACTTCCAGCCAGTTTTCATCTAAGATTTATTTAAATGTGTGGAGCCTACAAAATGAGGTTTTATAGAATGTGGGTAACAGGTTCACTTCATTTTATATATATATATATATATATATATATATATATATGTGTGTGTGTGTATTTTTTAATTTGTTAAGGGTTGTACCAATAAAGTTTTTGTGTATATGTGTGTATATATATATATATATATATATATATATATATATATATATATTGTTAATTACACTGAGAATTTTTTTTTTTACTTGTGCTAAGTGAAGAGTTGAAGTTGGACTCCAGTAGCAACTGAAAAGCATTAGGCAGTGTGTGTCCCCAGGCTATATCAACAGATGTCTTCACAGAGATGGCCTGCTACTGTTCTAGGCCTTGCAAACATTCATTCTGCCTGAATTTTTGTCTCCCGCTTGTGTGTGGCAAGTCAGCTTCAGATTAATAGTAATTCTGTCATTTGCATATCAGAGATAGGATTGCATTAGTTTAATAATTACTTGTAATGGGAAATTGGGTTTTCTTACTCTCTAATAATGAAGGATATTTTTTTACTGTTAAAAACCTTTAAATTACCTTTATTGTAAAAGCCTACAAAATTACGTAAATATGAGAATTTGATAGAAAGCCCTTCAAGTTGATATCCATAGGAAACACATTCTGTCTAATAGTGCATTTGTTTTGGTACAACATTTATACTTGGCTTCACCTTCATTGCAGACCTCTTTCTGGATTTACTAGTTGACTGGTTGTCATGTTGATCCAGTGGCTTTACTACTTTCTGAGCTCCAAACCCAGAACAAGAATGTTGTTTAGAAGTTCTGTCACTTTACTTTTTTCAGGGGAAGTGACTGAGTCTCTTACTAGCCCTTCCCCTTAGCCCATTTATACTCTACTTCCTCCATCACAGCCACCACAAAATATCCTGAGCTTCAGGCTATGGAGGTGCATGTAATCTCCACCCATATTACGTTCCTCGGAGTGTAAACTCCATTATGGTCTGACACACAGCTCATCCAAAGTATTTTGTGAAGGCTGCAATGAACGAATGCAGTGGGAGAAAGGACTTGTGGCAGAGAGTGGCCTTTAAAAAGCTGAAATAAGAAAGAGCAGAGCCAGGCAGCTAACATTTTCAGAAGTAGGTCAGCAATGGCCTTTGTATTTCAGATTTCCTTTCAGGCAGCTATTTTTGGGGCTGAATCAGATATGACCTATCATTAGTGTACCAGAGCCAAATAAAACAAGGATATTTGTGGGCATCTGATAAAAAGCTTTGCATGCACCACCACCCTTGATGTGTAGTACAGTTTTTCTCACACATCGGTCATTTACAGCAGCTTCTAGATTTTCCTTTATTTAGATAACTAGAGAAATCTGTAGCTGTCAATTAAACTTAAAGTATTAATGATTGAAGGTAAAGTGCATGTACGCCTTCCTGATGTACATGCGAAGCACTCTAATCTGCTTTTGAGTGAATAAGGTAGGCAGCTATAATACCATGGCATGTCATCTGTTGTCTTAACTGAGCTATTTCTCCACCCATACCAACAGATCATGAAAGATGATGGTGTTGATGTCGTAGAGGAGAAAAGTGAAATACAGGAGAAGAGAAGACTGAATCTCTGGGGAAAGTGTCAGGAAGATAACTTAATGTCTTACCAGAAAGTCCTATGGTGACATACTTTCACCTTACTTATGATCCCATTAATTATTATGTTTTGGCTACATCTACACTCATGACTTGCCCTCTTTAGACTCAATCACGGTATTGGACCCTGGGCCCTGTCCAGTTTCCAGCACTCAATAAGCACAGCAACATTTATAGTTACATTCCTGCAGCCTGTGCACTTATGAGGGTAAGTGATGTCACTAAAACCTAGCAGAAAGGTTGTTTTCTAATAAGTATTTCAAAATGGCAGCATCTTACATGAATAGGATGAAAGCTCCCATAGTCGTTGGGGTTTAGGCCTAGGAATCAGTTCGTGGTTTAATGTTCAGTCAATACTGCATGTAAAATATTCTGGAATACAGTGAACAATTGTATAAATAAGCATAATTTGAGTTTCACTGTAATTTATTTGCACTGAGCAGTGAAAGGGTTACACAAGGTTCAGTAATAGTTTGGGCTCTTCGTCTGTCAGAGTTATGCAGCTAAGATTTCCACTCAGGGTGATGTGAAGGAGAGGGATTTAAGCAATTTGACTGTCGCTTCCTCTGGAATTATACAGGTGATGCCAGTAAATATGAGTCAGTGTAAAATTACGGATCACATTCATCTTGCCTGCCACTGTTAAGGTCTGTTTTAGAAGCTGTCAGTCTTTTTATTCAGTTCATAACACCCAGTCCTTACCTAAATGTAAACTACATTGTAAAAAAAAAAAAAGAATTCTAATGGACCAGAATGAGGTTTGTTTCTTAATATATTGTTTGTACTCTATCTTCAATTACTAGGAATGAACAGGGTCTTTTTTTGTTCCTGTGGATTGTATGTGAACATGATATTCTAGGCTTTAAGGCCTGTTCTGTGTTTAGGCCTCCTTCTCACAGGCCATCTTCTTCTTACTTAGGAAGGTGCTTGAGTGTGGATAATCAGTTTTGGATGTTTTGTTGAGTTCTATTAGACGTGGTATGTACATAGCAGTATATCTGTACATTCAAAATCTTGTTCTTTCTAATGAGGGTGTGCTTTAAGAAACGCGGGTCCTTAAATTCCCCTTTTTGGTGCATTAATTGTAATATTTGTAAAAGAAAATATATGCTTGAAATGTCCATCTCTACTGCTGACATATCAGTTTTTTAATTTCTTGAAATTATTTGTGTTATTTCTGAATCTCATTTGAATTTAATTAAAAGTATTTAAAAGTCAACAATTATCTTGTGTGATTATTTGTGAACAAAAGATAACTGGTACCAAATATTATTATTATTATTATACAGGATTTATATAGCGCCAACAGTTTGCGCAGCGCTTTACAACATGGGGCAGACAGTACACTTACAATACAAATCAATACAGGAGGAATCAGAGGGCCCTGCTCGTTAGAGCTTACAATCTAGAAGGGAGGGTCAAGTGGAAACAAAAGGTAATAACTGTGGGTGATGAGCTGATGGAAAAAATGAAAATACAGTTGTTAGGTGTGGGTAGGGTAGGCTTCTCTGAAGAGAAGGGTTATCAGGGATCTTCTGAAAGCTAATAAAGTAGGAGATAAGCGGACAGATTGGGGTAAGGAGTTCCATAGGATTGGAGAGGCTTTGGAAAAGGCCTGGAGGAGAGCATGGGAGGAGGTTACAAGGGAGCTAGAGAGCAGGAGGTCTTGAGAGGAACGAAGAGAGCAAGTAGGTTGGTATTTAGAGACTAAGCTGGTGATGTAGCTGGGGGCGAAATTGTGGATGGCTTTGTACAGTACGTAGTTAGAATTTTGAATTTAATTCTTTTGCCGAGCGGAAGCCAGTGGAGGGATTAACAGAGAGGAGTGGCAGACACAGAGCGATTGGTAAGGTGGATGAGTCTGGCAGCGGCATTCATAATGGATTGAAGAGGTGATAGACTATGTAGAGGTAAACCAATAAGAAGGCAGTTGCAGTAGTCGAGGCGAGAGATGACCAGCGAGTGAATTAAGAGCTTTGTTGTGTCATTGGTTAGAAAGGGGCATATTTTGGAGATGTTGCGGAGGTTGAGGCGGCAGGATTTGGACAGTGATTGGATGTGTTGCTTGAAGGAGTGTTCAGAGTCTAGGACTACACCTAGAACCTTGGCATGTGGGGATGGGCTTATAGTTGTGTCATCGATTTTGACAGAGAGATCAGGGGAAGAGGCATATGGGGGAGGAAAAATTATAAGTTCGGTTTTGGCTAGATTGAGTTTAAGGAAGTGGTGAGACATCCAGACTGATATATCTGAGAGTAAATTACTGATACGTGAGGAGACAGAGGGAGTGAGCTGAGGGGTAGAGAAATAGATTTGGGTGTCATCAGCGTAGAGGTGCTATTGGAAGCCATGGGAGGCTATCAGTTGACCCAGGGAGGCAGTGTAGATTGAAAATAGTAGAGGTCCAAGAACAGAACCCTGAGGGACCCCAACAGAGAAAGGAAGAGGAGAGGAGGAAGTAGAGTTATAAGAAACACTAAAGGTGCGGTTGAGTAGGAAGAGAACCAGCGAAGTGTACAGTCACGGAGACCAAAGGCATGTAGTTTTTTGAGGAGGAGGGGGTGGTCAACCGTATCAAAGGCAGCAGAGAGGTCCAGGAGTAGGAGTACAGAATATATCCCTTAAAGGTGAGGTCACATGGAGATGTGCTTCTGCAATGTGATATAACCCCAGAGTGCCTATCTTTAAGTGGCCATATGTATGGTAACCTACTGGAGATGCTATCATGTCTGTGGGCACCTGCAGACACCACCAGCTAGGAGATCTCACAGGAATATGATTAGACAGAAGACCTTGCTCAATCACTGCTATTTACCTGCAGCTAGGCCAGTGCTAGAAGTATCTGCATACACTTATCTGCTAGTAGCATAAACATATATATTCGCATATTTTGATGCTGTACTAAAAAAACATCATCAGATTATGCCTGCATCTTCAACCATGGTCTGATGTCTATGGCTAGCTTTAGCCTTCAACTATGATTATACTGTTTCCTGCAAGTGCAGTAGTGGATTGGCTTTGGCAGAAAGCTTAAAGCATACCCTTATACACAAACAAATATTTAATATATTGCTGCTTATAAGTCATTAGAGGTGATGCTCGCATTAGTTTACGTACTACATTTTTTCCTTTATTCAGTGGTGTCGCTAGGAGATGGCTTTTGGGGCTATAGTCCAGAGTCTCTGCAGGGGTCCCCAACCACAGGGCTGTGGCCTCTCTGCAGCTGGGCCGCAAGTGCGGCGGGCAGCACAGGAGAGCCGGAGGGCAGGCAACACGGAAGAGCCAGGCGGGCGAGAGAGCAGAGAGATGACATCTCTCACTGCCCGCCCTGCATCACTGCTGTTCCGCCCTCACTGTGCAGCCGTGGGCAGCAGAAAGATTACATCATCTCTCACTGCCCACCCTCTGTGGTGACCCTGATGTAAGGAGCGGCCCTCTGGGGACCCTGATTTAAGGGGGCCTCTCTGGGGACCCTGATGCAAGGCAGAGGCTCTCTGGGGACCCTAATGTAAGGGGGAGGCTTTGTGGGGACCCTAATGTAAGTGGGGCTTTCAGGGGACCCTAATGTAAGGGGAAGGCTTTCTGGGGACCCTGATGTAGGGGGGCTCTCTGGGGACCCTGATGTAAGGGGGAGGCTCCCTGGGGACCCTGATGTAAGGGGGAGGCTCTCTGGGGACCCTGATGTAAGGGGGAGGCTCCCTGGGAACCCTGTTGTAAGGGGGAGGCTCTCTGGGGATCCTGATGTAAGGGGGGTGCTCTCTGGGGACTCTAATGTAAGGAGGAGGCTTTCTGGGGACCCTGATGTAAGGGGGAGGCTCTCTGGGGACCCTGATGTAAGGGGGGCTCTCTGGGGACCCTGATGCAAAGAGGGAGACTCTCTGGGGACCCTGATGTAAGGGGGGCTTTCTGGGACCCTGATGCAAGCAGGAGGCTCTCTGGGGACTCTGATGTAATGAGGAGGCTCTTTGAGGACCCTGATGTAAGGGGGAGGCTCTCTGGGGATCCTGCTGTAAGGGGGGCTCTCTGGGGACCCTGATTTAAGGGGGAGGCTCTTTGGGGACCTGGGGACCCTGATGTAAGGGGGAGGCTCTCTGGGGGCCCTGATGTAAGGAGGAGGCTCTCTGGGGGCCCTGATGTAAGGAGGAGGCTCTCTGAGGACCCTGATGCAAGGAAGGGTGAGGCTCTCTTGGGACCCTGATGTACTGATAATATATCATGTAATATACACACACACACACACGGGGAAAAAGTATTTAGTCAGCCACCAATTCTGCAAGTTCTCCCACTTAAAAAGATGAGAGAGGCCTGTAATTGTCATCATAGGTATACCTCAACTATGAGAGACAAAATGTGGAAACAAATCCAGACAATGTCTGATTTTTGAAATAATTTATTTGCAAATTATGGTGGAAAATAAGTATTTGGTCAATATCAAAAGTTCATCTCAGTACTTTGTTATGTATCCTTTGTTGGCAATGACAGAGGTCAAATGTTTTCTGTAAGTCTTCACAAGGTTGTCACACACTGTTGCTGGTATGTTGGCCCATTCCTCCATGCAGATCTCTAGAGCAGTGATGTTTTGGGGCTGTTTCTGGGCAACACGGAATTTCAACTCCCTCCAAAGGTTTTCTATGGGGTTGAGATCTGGAGACTGGCTAGGCCACTCCAGGACCTTGAAATGCTTCTTACGAAGCTACTCCTTCGTTGCCCGGGTGGTGTGTTTGGGATCATTGTCATGCTGAAAGACTCATCCACGTTTCATCTTCAATGCCCTTGCTGATGGGAGGAGGTGTGCACTCAAAATCTCATGATACATGTACCCATTCATTCTTTCATGTACACGGATCAGTCGTCCTGTTCCCTTTGCAGAGAAACAGCCCTAAAGCATGATGTTTCCACCCCCATGCTTCACAGTAGGTATGGTGTTCTTTGGTTGTAACTCTGCATTCTCTCTCCTCCAAACACGACGAGTTGTGTTTCTACCAAACAGTTCTATTTTGGTTTCATCTGACCATATGACATTCTCCCAATCCTCTTCTGGATCATCCAAATGCTCTCTAGCAAACCTCAGACGGGCCCGGACATGTACTGGCTTAAGCAGGGGGACACGTCTGGCACTGCAGGATCTGAGTCTCTGGCGGCGTAGTGTGTTACTGATGGTAGCCTTTGTTACGTTGGTCCCAGCTCTCTGCAGGTCATTCACTAGGCCCCCCCGTGTGGTTTTGGGATTTTTGCTCACTGTTCTTGTGATCATTTTGACCTCACGGGGTGAGATCTTGCGTGGAGCCCCAGATCGAGGGAGATTATCAGTGGTCTTGTATGTCTTCCATTTTCTAATTATTGCTCCCACAGTTGATTTCTTCACACCGAGCTGCTTGCCTATTGCAGATTCAGTCTTCCTAGCCTGGTGCAGGTCTACAATTTTGTTTCTGGTGTCCTTCGACAGCTCTTTGGTCTTCACCATAGTGGAGTTTGAAGTGTGACTGTTTGAGGTTGTGGACAGGTGTCTTTTATACTGATAACAAGTTCAAACAGGTGTCATTAATACAGGTAATGAGTGGAGGACAAAGGAGCCTCTTAAAGAAGAAGATACAGGTCTGTGAGAGCCAGAAATCTTGCTTGTTTGTAGGTGACCAAATACTTATTTTCCACCATAATTTGCAAATAAATTCTTTCAAAAATCAGACAATGTGATTGTCTGGATTTCTTTCCACATTTTGTCTGTCATAGTCGAGGTTTACCTATGACAATTACAGGTCTCTCTCATCTTTTTAAGTGGGAGAACTTGCACAATTGGTGGCTGACTAAATACTTTTTTGCCCCACTGTATGTATGTGTATATATATATATATATATATATATATATATACACAGTATCTCACAAAAGTGAGTACACCCCTCACATTTTTGTAAATATTTTACTATACCTTTTCATGTGACAACACTGAAGAAATGACACTTTGCTACAATGTAAAGTAGTGAGTGTACAGCTTGTATAACAGTGTAAATTTGTTGTCCCCTCAAAATAACTCAACACACAGCCATTATTGTCTAAACCGCTGGCAAGAAAAGTGAGTACACCCCGAAGTGAAAATGTCCAAATTGGGCCCAAAGTGTCAATATTTTGTGTGGCCACTATTATTTTCCAGCACTGCCTTAACCCTCTTGGGCATGGAGTTCACCAGAGCTTCACAGGTTGCCACTGGAGTCCTCTTCCACTCCTCCGTGACAACATCACGGAGCTGGTGGATGTTAGAGACCTTGCGCACCTCCACCATCCTTGAGGATGCCCCACAGATGCTCAATAGGGTTTGGAGACAGGTCTGGAGACATGCTTGGCCAGTCCATCACCTATACCCTCAGCTTCTTTTAGCAAGGCAGTGGTGTGTTTGGGGTCATTATCATGTTGGAATACTGCCCTACGGCCCAGTCTCCGAAGAGATGGGATCATGCTCTGCTTCAGTATGTCACAGTACATGTTGACATTCATAGTTCCCTCAATGAACTGTAGCTCCCCAGTGCCGGCAGCCCTCATGGAGCCCCAGACCATGACACTCCCACCACCATGCTTGAGTGTAGGCAAGACACACTTGTCTTTGTACTCCTCATCTGGTTGCCGCCACACACGCTTGACACCATCTGAACCAAATAAGTTTATCTTGGTCTTATCAGACCACAGGACATGGTTCAAGTAATCTATGTCCTTAGTCTGCTTGTCTTCAGCAAACTGCGGGCTTTTTTGTGCATCATCTTTAGAAGAGGCTTCCTTCTGGGATGACAGCCATGCAGACCAATTTGATGCAGTGTGCGGCGTATGGTCTGAGCACTGGCAGGCTGACCCCCCACCCTCTCATCCTCTGCAGCAATGCTGGCAGCACTCATATGTTTATTTCTTAAAAACAATGAGCACGTGCACTCAACTTCTTTGGTGGACCATGGCGCAGCCTGTTCTGTGTGGAACATGCCCTGTTAAACCGCTGTATGGTCTCGGCCACCTTGCTGCAGCTCAGTTTCAGGGTCTTGGCAATCTTCTTATAGCCTAGGCCATCTTTATGTTGTAGAACAACAATCCTTTTTTAAGATCCTCAGAGAGTTATTTGCCATGAGGTGCCATGTTGAACTTCCAGTGACCAGTATGAGAAAGTGAGAGCGATGACACCAAATTTAACACACCTGCTCCCCATTCACACCTTGTAATACTAACGAGTCACATGACACTGGGGAGGGAAAATGGCTAATTGGGCCCAATTTGGACATTTTCACTTGGAGGTGTACCCACTTTTGTTGCTAGCAGTTTAGACATTAATGGCTGTGTGTTGGGTTATTTTGAGGGGACAGCAAATTTACACTGTTATACGAGCTGTACACTCGCTACTTTACATTGTAGCAAAGTGTAATTTCTTCAGTGCTGTCACATGAAAAGATATAATAAAATATTTACAAAAATGTGAGGGGTGTACTTACTTTTGTGAGAAACTGTGTGTGTGTATACATATGACTTTCTTTACTTTGCTGCTATGGGCTTTAGCCCCAGATCTTTTGTATATCTAGCAACGCCCCTACCTTTTATTTATAGCTGGTGGTCCTAAGTGGGACCAAAGAATGTGTTTCCCTCTCCTCTTCTCCATAACATAGCGGGAGGTATTGTGTAGGCCACAGTAAACACTAGAAATGCTAATACTCGGCAGAGACATATAGCATAGGAAGTTATAAGTTAAAAGATTTCAGACAGGATCAGCAGGGTTTTTTTTGGCACTTAGAGAAATAATTAAATGCTTTAGTTAACATACCAAGATGGAGCAGATAAGAGAGAGTTCATTGTTGGGATATAGACAGCATACTTTAACCATCTTAATACCGGACACTTTTACCCCCTTCTTGCCAATTTGCCAAGTCATGCAATGCTGTATCCGCATTACATTTTTATAATTTGTTTTGACACAGATATAGCTTTCTTTTGGTGGGTTTATTTTTTGCTAATTAAACAAAAAAAGACCAAAACTTTTGAAAAATAAAAAACTTATTTTTAATTTCTCTGCAGATCAATAATCTTTCTTCATAAATCTAAGCAAAAATGTATTTGGCTACATTTCTTCTGTACAAATAACCCAAATCAGTGTATCTTATTTAGTCTGTAGAAAAGCTATCAAGTGTACAAACTATGGTGTGTACAGTGCTCAGTATTAATGGTTACACCCCAACAGATTTATCAGAAAACCTTTCCTTTTCAAATCAACATTTTCTATGGGACACTATACTACAAAATACTCCAACAAATGCGGGCGATTGATTGCAACCAAGATTTGTTAGTTTTCACACACACAAAATATTTTTCCTAACAAATTTATTCAAGACCATGTTGCAAAAATGAATACACCCCAATCAAAGTCTTAGGCCTCTTTCACACGAACGATCCGTTCAGGTCCACCTGTCGTTTTTTTAGGCGGACCTGAACGGACCCTCCATAGACCTCTATGGAGTGTCGGATGTCAGTGGTGACATGTCCGCTGACATCCGACCCGATCCGATCCGAAAAAGTGTAACGGAGGAAAAACCTACTTTTCCATCCATTTTCGGATCGGGTGACGACAGACTCTACGGTCCGTTGTCATCCGATCCCCCATAGGGGAGAGCGGCGCTTTGACAGGTCCGTCGCTGCACAGTGTGCAGCGACAGACCTGTCATCTGCCTGCTCAGCGGGGATCCACGGAGCGATCCCCGCTGAACAAGCGGATGTTCACGAGGCGGATCATCACGGATCCGCCCCGCGTGAAAGGACCCTTAGGAGCAAAGCTAAATTTTAGACAACAAAATCCTAATTAACAAGAATTCAACTACAGGTGAGTCTAATTATTCATTAAACAGGTGTCTAGCAGACAGTTGATTATAAAAGAGCATTACTTAACAAAGAAAACCCCTTCCTCTTTCATGCTGTCAGCAATGGCACCACATGGAAGAGAAAGGCCTCAGAAAGAAAAAAAAATTCTTTACACAAAAAGGGTGAAGGCTTCAAGTAAATCAGCAAAGCTTTACTTATCAGTCAGGATACTGTAGCAAAAGTGATACATATATTTAACAAAGATGGAACTGCAACCATTTTACAGAGACGTCCAGGCCATCCGTTGTAATTAAAGCGGAGCTCCACGCAAAAGCAGAAATTTCCTCCACTTGAGTTGGGCTGGCTGGATCTACCTCCCCAGTGTTATGACTGGGGGGCTCTGTTCCTAATTGTAGGTGTAGGTTTATTTGCTATGAAACATCATACTGTTTACCTTGTGTAGTCTTGTTGTGTTGTTCCTCTCAAGGGGGCCTCCCCCCCCCCCCAATATCTCAGTCCATAGACTTGCTTTAGAATGTTTTATTGGATGATCCCCTGCTATCATTTGAGCCTCCACCAGTCCTCGCTATGAACACAGGTAAAACAGAGCCTCTTCGTCTTGTCTCTATCAATGTGAAGGGGGTTGAACACCCCAGAGAAACGCTCCATGGTGCTTTCCAACCTGAAACGTATGAAAGCTCATGTATGCTTTCTCCAGGAGACTAATTTCCGTTCTGATAAAATACAAAGACTCCATGATTGCAAATTTCTCCACGGCCTACCATGGCTGCTCTTCTGAATCTGTGGATGTGGAAGCTTAATGATTCCTTGATTCAGACCCATGAGGTCACAGAAGAAGTGTCCAGGGAAATGAGAAACTCTCTTCCAATGTGGGCCCTGATGGTGTCCCATGATGGTTTGGGAGGCACATAAGGGCTACATCAGGGGAATCCTGATCAAGATTGGGTCTCTACTCAAGAAAGCTAGAACTCGGGAAACTATCTATCTCCTGGAAAAGATCAAGTCTTTGGAGGCCATACATAAGAAATCGCTAGCTGTCCAGGCACTAGCGGACCTTACGAATCCGAGAAACCAACTGCAATCCCTGGCCTTTGCTAAGTGCAGATGAACGTTCTATGAACATAGCAACAAGTGCGGAAAACTGTTGGCGAGGGCCCTGAGAGCACAACAAGCCCACGTGTTTGTCCCCAAACTTCTTAGTGACAGTCACACTAAGGTCCATGCTATGGAGGAGATTGCTGACCTATTCCGCAGGTATAACACCTTGCTTTATAATCTTCAGGGCCCGACTTCTGTAAGGGAGAAATGCTCTGAATGGAGAGCCATTCAGGAGTATACCTGCAACTGTCAGGACTGCCTCGTCTTTCTAATAAGGAATTGACCACCTTGGAAGCCCCTCTTTCTGTGGATGAAGTGGCGCTGGCGATAGCTTGAATGTAACCAGGCAAGGCCCCGGGCCCAGATGGGTATTTCCTCTCTTATTATAAGACAGGGGTGACCCCCCGGAAGACACGCTCCGTGGTTACATTACAGTGATCCCAAAGGAGGTTAAGGATCCACTACATTACCAAAACTATCGGCCAATATCTCTCCTGAATGTGGACCTTAAATTCTTCACCAAAATCCTCTCCGTAAGCTTAATTGAATTGATCCCTCAACTAGTCCACTACAGCCAAGTGGGTTTTTTACCCACGATGGAGGCTCGGGACAACACCACCAAGGCGATAAATTTGATTAATGCCACTCGGACACGGTGGACCCCAGGTGTTGCCCCAAAAATTGCGCTATTTGCAGACGACCTATTGTTCTTCATGACCAACCCCTTGGTTTCCATCCCAAACCTGCTATTGGAATTGAAGACATATGGGGCACTTTCTTTTTTTCTAATCAACTACCAGAAATCGGAGGCACTGAACATCTTCATGCCAGCCTCCCTAGCCACACTACTTCAGGCGGATTTCTCTTTCAAATGGGTAACTTCACACATCAAATACCTGGGCATCCTTTTTTGCCAAGTAAGGTTGAAGACATTTTCCCACTCAATTTTCATCCCCTTCTGACGGCCATCAAAAAAGACCTTCAGTCCTGGCAGCAGGGATTATTCTCCTGGTTCGGACGATGTAGCATAGTGAAAATAAACATTATGCCCAGTTTTTGTATCATCTGCAGGCCCTTCCCGTCCGCATCCTGAGTTCTTTCCTTAGGACGGTGAACCGGGCTCTTGTCAGTTTCCTTTGGGCCCAGAAACCCCTACGGCTGGATCAGTCTATTCTGAGATTGCCAAAGCTACTGAGTGGCATGGCCTTGCCGGATGCCAACCTCTACCACATGGCTTGCCATTTGACACGGATCCTGGACTGGTGTCTCCATGGTCCTCTTAAACAGTGGGTACAAGTGTAACAGATCCTGGCGGGGCCCAGCTGGATTCATGCCCTGGTGCCAGACGAACTTGCCAAGCCGGATCCTAGACCACCCCACTGTTGGGGGATGTAACGGATTTTCCAAAAAGCCTTCTGTGATTTCTCAGTTGCGCCAACTTCTTCGCTGCTCACCCCTGTCAATAGGAACCCGACCTTCAGTGATCCTAGATTTCAGGAACTAAAAGGGTTTGAGAGATCCCAGGTCTGCCACTTCCTCACCAATGAGCAGTGGATGACCAGGCAACAAATCTTTCTTTATAGCAAAAATTACAGCTGTCTCATTTCATTGGCTCTTTACCCCCCCAAAGCCCTTCCAGAGGCAACTTGTTACCTTGGAACTATTGTGTCTGAAACAGTCCCCTATGCGTCATGCAGTCTCCCAGACTTACCAACTGCTAATATCTCCACCCCCCGAACTTTAGACCTCCCTATATATCCAAGTGGGAGCAAGAACTGGCACTACAATTCATGGAGAAGCAAGTGAATAGACTTCTTATCTTTTCCTGCAAAACTTCTATCTGCGCTAATCACCAGGTGGCTGGAATTAAAGTGCTGACCCGGTGGTATTATACCGTTGAGGATCCATAAGGTTTTTCCTCAGAACTCGGATCTGTGCTGGAGGTGTGGGGAGGAACCGGGTTCTCTCCTGCACATTTTCTGGTCTTGTCGCCTTATGCATTCCTTTTGGACTGAGGTCCAACGCATTGTCCAGAAGTTCACTGATTGGGAGTTACCATGGACCCCCTCTTCCTTCTGCACCATTTTACCTCTCTTGCTCCTCTTTCTTTACTTTTTCTCTTGCTCTCCCTTGCTGCTCAACCCTTTGGGTCATACCTGCTCTTTCTACACTTGGAATTAAACAGTGTATACCATCAAAATACTGTGTGGGATGCAGAGACTTCCTAGACATTGAAGTCCACTATCTGGTTTTCAGTTATTTGTTTGTCATTTACTAAAGTGTGCTGTTTGTGCATATGGTCTTATTTGTGGAAGTGATCCAATGTTGAGGTTTCTGTATTACCTTAAGCCCTTTCTAAATAAACAATTAAAAAAAAAGGGGGGGGGGGAAGCTCCGCATGTTCGTACCCTCCACTGCCATATTTGGCACTTTTTGGGGGGGATACCTGTCAAAACCAGGTATCGGCTCCCACTTCTGCGTAGGTTCGCCGTGATCTACGAAATTTCAGGCCTCTTCACCTTCCCCCCGCTGCCTTCTGGGAGACACAGAGGTCCCAGAAGACAGCAGGACCATTCAGGAAGTGCAGAACAACATGTGCATGCGCAGTGGCTTCACTTCCTGTTTCCCTTAGTGAAGATGCCGGCACCTGCACCCACAGACAATGGACGAAACGGCTAGGGATGCCAATATCACAGGATACCTGGAAAGGTAAGTGTCCTTATATTAAAAGTCAGTATCTACAGTATTTGTAGCTGCTGACTTTTAATTTTTTTTTATTTACAGGCTCGAACTGAGAAGGGTTGAAGAAAATCACCATGCAAGTTCACTGCAGTTAGCTAAAGAAGTAGAAAGCCAAACTGGGGTGATTGTTTCCCGTAACACAATACGGCGTACAGAGGAATGGCATGCATGCGTGTCGTCCACGAAGGAAGCCTCTCCTAAAGCCCATGCACAAAAAAGCCCACCTAGAATTTGCCAGGGCCCATGCTGAAAAAGAAGACTACTGGGACTCTGTACTCTGGAGTGATGAGGCCAAGATAAATGTTTTTGGAACTGATGGCTTCAAAACTGTATGGTGTCGCAAAGGTGAGGAGTACAAATAAAAATGCATGGTGCCTACAGTGAAACATGGTGATGGCACTGTCCTTCTGTGGGGCTGCATGAGTGCTGCTGGTGTTAGGGAGCTGCATTTCATTGATGGTATCATGAATTCACAGATGTACTGCTCTATATTTAAAGAAGATGCTACCATCACTCTGTGCCCTTGGTCTTCGTGCACTTTTCCAACATGACAATGATCCAAAACACACATCTAAGGCCACTGTTGCATTTCTGAAGAAGAACAGGGTGAAAGTGATTCAGTGTCCAAGTATGTCTCCTGATCTAAACACAATCGAACACCTATGGGGAATTCAGAAGAGACAAGTTGAGCATCACTCTCCATCCAGCATTCAGGCTCTAAAAGAGGTCTTTCTTGAAGAATGGAAAAAGATAGCAATATTGATGCAATATGTCGCCAACTTGTTCATGCCATGCCTAAAAGACTTGGTGCTGTCCTTACAAAAGGGGTGTACTCATCTATGGTGAGCACTGTGTGTGTGTGTGTGTGTGTGTATATATATATATATATATATATATATATATATATATATATATATTTGAAAATCTATCAATCCTGATGTACCAATGGCCTATCTAATTTCTTGAGGCTCTTAAATGCCAGGACAGAACAAACGACCCCTTTTTGGAAGGTAGGCAGTCCAAGGTATTTAGTAAGAGGAATAGTGAGTTTTTTTAAGTTGTAATTTGTTTTGTCACAAAGAAATTAACTAAACTTTTTTTTTTTTTTTACATACTGTGACCAGAGCAGTACAGTGTTACCTTAGTGGCACAATACTACTCTGGGGAAATGAATAGGAATTTTCTTTCCCTGCACCACGATTCCTCATAACAGTGGTGATGAGCAATCCTTTTTTTTTTTTATTGCATTTATTCTTTCCTCCAGGACAAATGTAGCGGAGGACACAGTGGGTGACAGATCATGGCGCAGCGTGGTCTGTGACTAGGAGGACGTCATATGACCTCCGCCCAGGATGGGAGAGCTCCAGCTTGGCCCTCGAACGTCATTCATCTATAGCCCGGCCGGCAAGCATTTAATCAGAACCCAGTGGCACTGTAAACCTGATGTATACAGTAACACAAGGTTGTTTGTGATGGTTGGATCTGCAGGAGAACTAGCACTTAGGAGCACAGCTGGCTCATCACATGCTCAGCCGGTGACTTTAACAGCGGGGGGGGGGGTTGGTTGAGCAGGTGATTACACACAGCCACTCCAGCCACCGCTACAATAGTTACTATATACTGTAGGTTTCTTCTTTAGAAAAAAAGAAAAGTCTGTAAAATTCCTTCTTTCTTTGAATAGTGACCATGCATTGGGCAAGTGTATGCAGCACTGGAATGGCCCCCTCAACACCAGAACTCAATTTTAAATATGAGTATTCTATGGTGTGTTGCCTTTTGCCAGCCTTCCCAACATAGGTTGTTCATGTGGAGGTGACAGCAACTGCTATTTATCTTCATCACCTTAAAATTTTACAGGTTGGGATGTGCGAATAAATAAACAAAGCTAAACTTTTAGAACGGTTGATATATTATACAGAGCTATCAAATGTACAAGGCTGTATCTAATGTTCATACAGCTACTTATTTTCTAATATTATTCCTAAATAATAAGGGACATGGTGTAAGACTAAGAGGACAGGGGAGGATGAAAGAAAAGCAGACTTTTTTTTTTTCATATTTGCAAAGAAAGGGACACTATCAGATTAATCTTCCCTACATAATGTCCAGAGCCTATTTCTTTCAATGGATGTGGACAGTATCAGAGCAAATAAATATAGAAAAGTTCAATTTCCCCCCGGTATGATGACCACCTAGAGCAGCAATGTACTAACAGATATCATTTTTCCAGAGACCATAAATACTTTCAAATACTATCTGCTGTATGAGACTCCATTGTAGTGAAAAGTACCTGTTCAATGGATTTGTATGGTGGGATGTATGGGGTAAAAGTACAGCAACACAAAAATATTTTGAAACAAATACAAGCTATGGATTCCCTCCACTCAAAGCTCTATATTGCTAATTAAACTTCATTTAGTAGAATCCAGAGAAAATTACATTAAAAATTTAAAGTGGGGTTCCCATTTAAAAAAAAATAAAAGTCAGCAGCTACAAATACTGCAGCTGCTGACTTTTAATCGGACACTTACCTGTCCCAGGGTCCAGCAATGCGGAGGATCGAAGCCCCGCTCATCCCCCCCTCCGCTCGGCGGCGCCGGCATTTTAACTGCGAGCACCCACTGCGCATGAGCGAGCCGCGCCACGCGGCGTCACTTGCCCCGCAATCATCTGGAGCGGGCACGTGTCCCAGTTGATTGACAAGAGGGAGGGTGGAGAGGCGATCTCCCTTCCTGGGCTGAGGGAAGTGACATCAGGAGCCCAGGCACCAAAGGAGGCAGACTACGAGGGACCCCCTAGCAACAGGCATTTAGAGGTGAGTAAAAAAAAAGTTTTCTCCAAATGTTTTTTTTTTATTTTTTTTAAGCACATTACTATTTTTTTTTTTTTTTGGGGGTGGAACTCCACTTTAATGTAATGCTTATTAAACATTTGGGAGCATGGGAGCGAGTGTAATTCCCATGTATTTGGCATGTGGATGTCGGATCTGATGCTTGACTCGCCAAAACCCTTTCCTTGGTAAAAAAGTATAATCTCATAGAAAATATGATGTCTGTTTTCTTTAGGTACAAAGGAAATTACTTGCTGATCTAAAACAAACAGAAAGAAGATATTACAGTTCTAAAAAGTACGTTTTTGACTTTAAGTCACTGGCCTTGAACAAGTGTAGATCTAAGGATCTTTAAATTGTTCTAGCAATATGTAATGTTGTTCCTTCAGGGAGGGCTGAAGTCCATGTAATGTGCACTGCATACCTTTTAGAATACCTGTAAATATCGATATAAACAAATCTTTAAAGTGCTACTAAACCCAGGAGCCTGCATTCACTATATCTGGTCTCCCACAGTACACAGAACATGGAAATACAATAAGTTTAGTAGATATAAACCACTAAATTCAACATAGATAAAAAGGGTGCTAACTGATCAAGCAAGTAAAAATTCATGATTACCAAGATGAATACCAGTGTTTAATCAAAAAAAATAAAGTTAAAAATTCCATAAAGATAAAATCTCAAAAAAAAAAAAATATCTATATATATATATATATATATATATATATATATATATATAATCAACAAAAAAATGTATTAATAAAAATCATAATTTCTGTAATTCATCAGTCCAATATATATTCTCCAATACCGTAATTCTGTGAGTTAAAGTGCTTCAATATTCCAAAAAGGCAGTGCTCCACCCAAAGTAAGATATGGAGTGCGCTCACCAGTTAAACTCAGCCAGAAAATGACCATCAAGCAAGGATAATATAGATGCAATTTCCTTCAATTGATGGGTGCAATCACAACAATAATCAGCTTCTGTCTCCTCTCCCCATTAGAAGCGCAGATGGATATTACCAGCCAATGACCATAAAACATGAGTGTATGAATATAAAACTTCAATCGATAGATGTGACCTCCGCATAAGTCAGCTCCTGCCTCCTTTCCCCATCAAAAGCTGTGCAGAATTGGCCCCACCAAATGAGCCACAAAAAGGCAGGTGATAGTGTGACACTGCAGTTATTTATGCAAAAAAAGTGCTGCACTTACATGTATACATTCCTGGTAAGTCATTAGCACATTAGCAGCTCTGGGGTCTGTGAAATCGGTTCTGTCCGCTGTCTGACAAGCGGCGTGCGTTTTAAATGCCCAGCAGGAGTGAGGAGCTCCTATGTGTGTGCATCTCAAGCCTCTTTTCTATGCATTTCATGCATGCGCACGTCATCGGGAATATAATGCTTATTACACATTTGGGAGCAGGGGAGCCAGTCTAATTCCCGTGTATTTGGCACGTGGATGTCAGATCTGATATTTGACTCACCAAAAGCCTTTCCTTGGTAAAAAGTCTAATCTCATAGAAAATATGATGTCTGTTTTCTTTAGGTACAAAGGAAATGACTTACTTGCTGATCTAAAACAAGCAGAAAGAAGATATTACAGTTCTAAAAACTAAGTTTCATTTTCATACATCATGGGACACAGAGTCAGGCTAATATTCATTACCTGCTGGGTTATGCTCCATCAGTAAGTGAATGGACACTGGTAGACCAAAGGTCTTCAGATAGGAAATATAACCCCTCCCATACAGGAAGTACTTGAGTTTTTTACCAGTGTCTGCAAGGTGGTAGGCACAGTTGGTTTGAGCTCTCTGAGCTCCAGGTCTCTAGTCCCACAAATGGTTCTAAAAATGAATCAAGGGTTTGACCGATCGGATACATTTGACACAGGCTTTTTTGCTTAGATTAATGGTACCCGAGCCTCGCTAAGAAGACTCAAGATCCTGTGAGGTTTTGCCTGTAACGTAGCCTTCGAGCGCTGGACCCTGCAGAGTGGAAATCCTAGACACCATTTCCTGTAGGGTGCTGTACAGGTCCAAGGGAGTGGACCCCAAACATGAAAGGGTACCCAGTCCTTGAAGGTCCAAGTGACTGAAACCCGTCGAGAAGGGTGAAGATTGGGCCCTTGGCTTCTAAGTGGCCCTGCGCCTGGACGGGGTGGCCCAGTGATTGTAACAATCAATCAAGCTAGCTAAAGGCTGGACACCTGTGTGCGGTGACCATAAGGGGGAGTTCTGAGCTAGTGGTGGGTGTTTGCAAAGTGTACCTTTTTTGCTTGTGTCTGGCTGTTTTTTACCTGTTTGGTGCACGACGGTGCGCCATTTTGCCTTGGTTCGCCATGGCGCACGTGCATTCACAAGAGCGCTGCTGGGCTCAGCAGTTTGTTTGGCGGCCATGGTGCACCCGGCTTCACCACACATGTGTTATAGCCTTTATCTGGGTGCACGAAGATTGGCGTCGTACGCGAACACAGTCATGCCCGCTCGCCGGGACCACGCACATGCGTGCGCATACATGCATAGAACGTTCCGGCGCACACCCAGCTTATTTAAGTTGTGCAGGCCAAGCATGTGGTGCTTCCAGAAGGCAGATGTGGGACGCAGAGCAGGCTCTGAATTGACACTTGCAGTGGTTCATTTTTCCTTACCCGGGTCACGTGAGTCACCAGGTGTTGCTTGGCAGGCTAAAGGTGCTTAGCAGGATTGTTGGATAGGGGCTTGGTGAGTAAAGAGGTGTTTTAACTACAACCAAGTACTCTTTGTTTGTGGCATTGAATGTCTTCCAAAAAGAGGAGTGGGACTAACACCATAGGGAAGGGCACACCTATGACATCAGTAGTTCCTGATGAACCTAATCGTATCCCTAGTGTTGTATCCCCTGAAAGACCAGAGGCTTCCAGGCAATCTGAGCCGCTGCGCCTATCTGGTATTGTGTCTACAGTCAATGCTGCTGCTTCACCCTTTATCACTAAGACCCCTTTCACACTGGGGCACTTTGCAGGCACTACAGCGCTAAAAATAGCGCCTGCAAAGCGCCCTGAAAGAGCCGCTGCTGTGTCTCCAATTTGAAAGCCCCAAGGGCTTTCACACTGGAGCGGTGCGCTGGCAGGATGGTAAAAAAGTCCTGCTAGCAGCATCTTTGGAGCGGTGAAGGAGCGGTGTATACACCGCTACTGCCCATTGAAATCAATGGGGCAGCGCGGCTATACTGCCAGCATAGCGCTGCTGCAGCAGCGCTTTTCAGTGGTTTTAACCCTTTCTCGGCAGCTAGCAGGGGGGTAAAACCACCCCGCTAGTGGCCGAATACCGCCGCTAAAACGACGGTAAAGTGGTTTTCCCTTTTATATACCATGGATGAAAATGTTGTTAAAAAATGGAGCATGCCAGCCGTAGATACAGCAGTCTTTTCCTTAAACAAGAACTTAACTTGTCCGGTAGATAACGCACAGGGCTTGAAAGACCCTGTTGACAAGAAGTTGGAGTTATTAAAGGCTTCATTTTCTTTGGCCAGTTCAGCTATTCAGCCAGCTGTTGCAGCAATTGGTATTTGCCGGTCCATAAAGGATCAGGTCAAATGGCCGGATAGGCCTAACCAGGAGGATGATCTGCCTGAAAGTAAGACAGATATTCCTTGAGTGCTGTGTTTTGCTGTTGATGCTTTAAAGGATTCAATACAGCAGGTTTCTCGTCTGGCTCTCTTTTCTACATATGCACAGACTTTTATGGCTTCAGAACTGGTCAGCCGAGCCTCCTTGTAAAAAGTTATTGGCAGGTTTCCCGTTTCAGGGGAACTTTTATTCGGTGATCACTTGGATAAATATATCCAAAAGAGTTCTCTACTTCCTGTGACTGCTTCCTCAAATGTCTCAGCGTCAAAGCGGTTCTGCCGCCAACAGGGCACTAGGGCCAGGGGCAAGCTGCAAGGCCAGGGCCAGAAAAGGCCCTGGGTCCAAAATCCTTCTAAACCCAGCACCAAGCCCTCCTTTTGAGGGGACGCCCCCACTCCATCAGGTGGGAGGAAGGCTGCCGCACTTTGCGGACATTTGGAAAACAACAATTCAGGACGAGTGGGTCACCTTAATTATATCTCGCGGTTAAAAGCTGGAGTTACGGGGGGGTCCCCCTCAAAGGTTTCTAAGATCCAGCGTTCCCTCGGATTCTCCAAAAAAAAACTTATTGCTTCAGGCACTACATCATCTAGTGCATCAAGGAGTGATTATAGAGGTTCCTGTATTCAAAAGGGGCACAGGGTTTTACTCAAACCTGTTTACGGTTCAGAAGCCAAACAGGGACACAAGGCCCATTTTGGACCTAAGGTCCCTGAACAAGTATCTATTGATACAGTCCTTTCGGAAGGAGTCTGTCCACTCAGTAGTAACCTCACTCCAGAGGGGAGACTTTTTAGCCTCCATCGATATAAAGGACGCGTACTTACACGTACCTATCTTTCAGCCTCATCAGAGGTTCCTTTGTTTTGCAGTAGAGGAACATCACTTTCAGTTTGTGGCTCTACCCTTCGGGCTTGCTACAGCTCCCCGAGTGTTCACAAAGGTCCTAGCACCAGTACTGGGTCTTTTAAGGGTCCAAGGGATCCTGGTGCTCAGGTATCTGGACGGCCTCCTGCTCAGAGATCACTCAGTACAGGCTCTAGAACAGAGCATAATATACACAGTGATGTATTTGAAAAGCTTAGCCTTGATCATAAATACCAAAAAGTCAGCCTTGAGACCAGCTCAAAGTCTGATTCTAAACACGGTCCAAGCAAGAGTATTCTTGCCACCCATAACGATCTGTGCCCTGAAGGATCAGGTGCATCAGTTAAGGGGCACCAGACAACCCTCCATTCAGCTCTGTATGAGTCTTCTACGGCAGTGCCCTATGCCCAGCTCCATTCCAGGCCTTTACAACAAGACATCTTGTCGGCTTGGAACAGAGGAAGAAAAGCCCTGGATTATCCAATGTGCTTATTTCCGCAGACATGCTTAAGCCTAAACTGGTGGTTGCAGAAACAGAACCTGCGAAAGGGAAAATCCTTTCCCCCGGTAACTTGGAAAGTACTGACTACAGATGCCAGTCTCTCAGGCTGGGGAGTGACCCTAGATGGGCTCACAGCTCAGGGGAAATGGTCAGGGACAGAGCAGACCCTGCCCATCAATGTCCTAGAATTACGGGCAGTATGTCTGGCCCTGCGGGCCTGGATGGTGGAGCTTCAGGACTTGCCGCATCAGGGTTCAGTCCGACAATGCCACAGCAGTGGCCTATATAAACCACCAAGGCGGTACCAGGAGTCGTTCAGCTCTGAAGGAGGTGAACTACATACTAGCCTGGGCAGAGAGACATGTGCCAATGATATCGGAAGTCCATATCCGGGAGTAGAGAACTGGAAATCAGATTATCTTAGCCGCCAGAAGATCTGCCTGGGGAATGATCCCTACACCCAGAAGTGTTCCAGGAAATTTGCCAATGTTGGGGATGGCCAGAGGTCGACCTACTGGCATCCAGGTTCAACAAAAAGCTACAGCAGTTTGTGTCTCGAACAAGAGATCCACTACTCAAAGATTTTACTAGGACCACCCCCACTGCATGCTTATATAACCTTAGAAACTCTATGAAACTCCATGTTTTGCTAGTTCTCTTAGATGATGGACCTTTTCTCCTTTCCCTCTTTTTCTTCGGACACTTCTATCAAGATCTGGCTGCTTATTTCCCTGGGCTATCTAGCAGTTTACAAATTTATTGCCCTGGGCTACATAGGTTTCCAAATCTGTACCCTTCGGTGTTGTACCTTGAGGTCCTTACCCAGACTACACTGTCTGGGGCCAGCCTGTAATGTTTGCTTCGGGCACTGGATCCTGTGTTAGGAGCTCACCTTGGCATGAAGTGCAAGTAAATTGCTATACAGGTCCAGGGCCACGGTTCAGCCCTATCGTTCCCAGACCCTGAAGATCCCTTCGGAGGTATGCTAACCGTGACGAGCGAAGCCTGAACTTATACCCAGCAATGTGGACAGGTTAAGACGGGTTTTTCCTGTATTTTGGAACGGTTCCTGGCTATTAATAGACAACCTATAGTGCTTGGCACATGTGGATATATAGGCAGAATAATCAGGAGTTATTCACTTTGTTACTCCATTATACTTGTATGTAACATTTTCAATGCCATAATTAACTCCAAATTTGGCTTTTTTTGTTTTTATCCAGGCTTAGTCTCAGGATGATAACAGTCACCACACGCCCTGTGGCTGATGCACAGCTGCCCACCATATCTGCCACATGTTTTCCTGCTGCCTTCTGCTATAAAGACACAGCCACAGGAACTTGGTCAGCACCTGGGTTCTATCAGCTGCTGCATTCTAGATACGCAAAACCCTATTCCTTCTGCATCCATTACACCAGGTAACCCCTACACTAAGCAATGGCGCAAGGGAGCAGAAATTAAGGGGCTGAATAGCACACATTCTGCTGATAGCCTACAGGAAACTCAGAGCACCGCTCAGGGTGATGGATATTCCCTTGTCCTGGAGCAATGTTGTATAATGACACTGCTCCTCTCTTCTGATTCCAGCTCCCTCTCAGATACACATAATTCAGTCATTCTGGCAAAAGTAGATTTCTCTGCCATTATGTCTGAATTCTTCATAAAACGTTCAGCTCACCCAGAACCTTTGGTTTCCCAGGGCAAAAACAATACACTTTCTCTCTCCCCTGGACTCTGTCTTGAATCAGAGTTGGGACCTCCAAACCTGTTTGATGAGGAATGCGATGGGAACTGCTAAAATAAAAGTCCCAAGTCCAAATTGTTGTTTACACCTCCTAAGCTCTTTGCTAAAATGTATCCTAAGGAAAAGGAATTTAAGAAAAATAGTCTGTTTTTTCGGTAGCACATCCTGCCATTTCAGTTCTAAATAAATACCTGTAGCAGGGGGACTGTCATGGTTATGCAGTAATGTGTGTCTGTCAGCTCACCTTACCTTCTGTGTTCACCTTTAGAGGCCAGCCACCCTCACCTGACTGTTTAAATAATCTTCCCTCAGCATAGCTCCACCCCGTTCTCTAATTAGGAACACTATATTAACCTGGGCGTTGCAAGCCAACCTTGCTGATCAACCATTGTGTATTCATTGTGTGTTTGGCTTCCTGTTTCCTGCTTGCCATGTGCTCTTTGTTTGTCTCTGTTACCGACCTTGGCGTGTTCTCGACTATTCCTCTCTGCTCGTGACCCTGACCTTTTGGCGTGTCCCCGACTATCCCTGTTTGCCTGTGACCCTGAACCTTTGGCGTGTACTCTGTTCCTGTCTGCTAGTCGCCTTGACCTCTGCCTTATCCCTTTGCTATCCTTGTTGTTCCAGCTTGCTGCTTCCTTCACCTGTAGTCTACCGTGAGCTGTGAGACCCTAGGGGCCGGGACTTGGAGCCAGACTGCAGCGCAGTCCATCCTCACCACTAGAGGTTCTGGTGAACACCTGCTGGCTCTTAGACTCCGCGCCCTGGGGAATCTATGCTCTAGCTCCCACTGGGATCTGTTTTAGTGATCCAGTAGACCTGCTTCCTGAACCTCCCTGGGTACTATCCGCAGCAGTCAGTCCTAGGGTCCACTATCTTAGCGATGCACTTTCGACTCCTAGGGAGTTCATCTGTCACCTGGTCTCAGGTGACCTGACAGGGACCCCGTGCTACCCGGTAAATTGGTGGTTTACGCCAGATTTTGAGAGAAGGAAGCACACTGATTATGCAGGTGTGTGCTGGCTTTATCATAGAGCCAGAGTTAAAACTCAGGGCCCCATCCTCCTGAGGGAGGTCAGTGTCTCTGAGGGCAGCCATGTGAGATGCTGCTGTACATCAAGGTCTGGTTGGGACAGAGGAAGGCCCAAACCTGAGAGGAAGTCCATGTGGGACGGGAGCAGCCAGGAGGCTGTAGAGAGAGTCCAGGAGGGACAAGCTCAGCTAGGGAGCTGCAAGGAATGACACAGAGCATCTACGCATAGTGTCTATGCATAACCCTAGGATGTGTTTGGTCAGGAAGACCCTGCAGAGGTACTTAGAGCAGTAAAGCTGCCTCAGGAGAGCCAGGAGGCTGAATGTTATATCTTTGCAGTTATGGTGAGAACCCCCTGCGTGAGAAGAGCTATCTGTATGAACTTTGACTTGCTTTTGATTCAAAGTGGGCTGCCATGCCTTAAAATACAGTTTTGGACTGGCACAACTTATTGTAAATGCACCTACCACTTGAGTTTAATAATCCCAGTCTCACACCTCTTTCTAAGCCATACTTCAGAAGTACTGCATCATCATGTGACTGTGGCTTCAGGTAAGTAACATTTTTATTTTTTTCTTTCCATGCCTTTGGTCAGTTGGGGGGGGGGGGGGGGGGCTATTATCCTGGAGTTGGGCCTTATGGATTCTGTTGAATTTTTGAAGCTCTCTTAAAGGCTTCCTTTGCTCTCACAGGTCCAGCCCAGTAGCCAGAAATTGTTGACATGTCTATTTGCCAGACTATGACTAACTGGACAAGCCAAGTAAACAGAGAACATGAACCTGTCTTTGATGACCCAGTTCTTTTAGAACAAGTGCAGCTGATGCCCTCTGCCTTATTGGTTTGTATTGACACCCTAGAGAAAAGTTTATTCACTAAGTCTCTAGAATGTCTCTTATCTGTTCACAGGCACAGGATTGTGTGGTTAAAAGCTTGGTCTGCTGAACTTGCTTGTAGCGCCTTATACGCATGCCTTTTTACGGTGAACGCCTATTTGGAGAATCCCTTGGTAAAGGATGTCGCTGGGAGAAAGGTTCTTTTACTCCACAAGAAAAACCCTAATGCCGTGTAGACACAAGCGGAATTTCCGACAGAAAAAGTCCGACGGGAGCTTTTCATCGTATATTCCGATTGTGTGTATGCCCCGTCTGACTTTTTACGTCGAAAATTCTGATGGACCTAGAAAGAGAACATGTTCTAAATTTTTCCGACGGAACCAATTCCTATCAGGAAAACCGCTAGTCTGTATGCTGTTCCGACGTACCAAAAACGATGCATGCTCTGAAGCAAGTGCGAGACGGAAGCTATTGGCTACTGGCTATTGGCTATTCCTTTTTCTAGTCCTGCCGTACGTGTTGTACGTCACCGCGTTCTTGACGGTCAGACTTTGGTGTGACAGTGTGTATGCAAGACAGCTTGAGCGGAATTCCGGCGGAGAAACCTTCAGAGTTTATTCCGACGGAAAAACTGCTCGTGTGTACACGGCATGAGTCTCCTACAGCTTCTACTTCTACTCAGTGAAAGGGACCTTTTTACTCTGTCCAGGCATCAACCTCCAAATTAAGGCTTAGTACTTCCTTTTGTTGGAAGGCTTGGACCAATAATCTCACCAAGTCTGCTCAGAAGCACTCCTCACAGTGAAGGGGCACCCCCACTCCTTGGTGTGGGGGGGATGTCTATTGGCATTTGCACCAGTCTGGGTCCTAAATGTCCTAGACCTCTGCCTCCAATTTATCGCATAGGGGTACTAAACAGAATATCTGTCTCTGCCCCTCTTCTCTTCCTACCATTCCAGGTATCTCAAAGAGATATCTCCTTGGAAGTCCTTACATGCAAGGTTGCCTTCCTGGTGGCCATTACATCTGTTAGGTGCATTTCTGAGCTGACAGCTCATTTTTGTAAAAAGCCTTTTCTGGTTTTGCAAGGTGGACATGAGACCAAGACCTTCTTTTGTACTCAAGTGGTCTCTCCCTTACACATTAATAAGGATATAGTCTTTCCTTCTCTCTGTCTTGCTCTAATATACACCAAGGAAATTTCTCTACACTGCTTGGACATCGTCAGGGCTGTCGGGGATCTAGTCGGCAGCCATGGATTCTGTTTGCAAAACTGAATCCCTTTTTGTCTTACTCGCAGGCCCTCTTAGAAGGCATCCTGCCTCCCACTCCACCATTGCCAGGTGGCTCGGGCAACTTCTTTTCAGGGCCAATACCTGTAAGGAAAGGGTTTCCCTTCCCCATCAGAACACATTCCACCAGGTCTGTTGTTATTTCTTGGGCTTTCCAGCATTTAACATCTGTGTCCCAGATTTGCAAGGCTGCCACCTGTTCATCTGGTGGCAGCCTTGCAGACTATTGTTGATAAGAGCTTTTGGCCGCAAGGTGCTCAAGCTGCTCCTTAGGTGCGCCTTAACACTTTTTTTTGTGGGCCTTTTTGCAGTTCTCTTTGCCGTGTTCCTGCTCACCTCTCATTTTATTGCTTGGGGCATCCCATGGTCTATGACAAGTCTTCTCTCCTCTACTGTATGATAAAGATAATGGGAATTTTGACCTACCTGTAAATTACTTATCCTGGAATACAGTACAGGACACAGGCCCTTCTCCTCTGTCTTCTGTGGTCACGCCTTATTGCTTGCATAAAAACTGGAGTCTGATGAGGTGGGTGGAGTTACAGAAGCATGCAGTAGTGGTGGCCCTAGCAAAGATTTTTTGCCAGCATCCAATCACCTGAAGGTAGCCTGCATATAACCCGTGGTCTATGAATACAAGTGATGTGTCCTGTACTCCAAGATAAGGAATTTACACAAAATTCAAAATTACCATAATTTGCTCAGTACCCTTGTTTATCTGAATATCTCTGCACACAGTCATAGCAGGTTGACAACTCTTGATAGCATAGCTTGGTCAAAAGTGCATCCCAACCTGCTGTTGTTGGAAGAGTACTAAATAATAAGCTCTCCTCCTGTCAGCATGTTGTCAACACATGTGCATTGCAGCAGAGCCTAATTGGCTGCTAGTTGTGCCCCTCCCTCTCCCAGTCTGTGGGTGATGATATACAGAGGATTACAGGTGGGTGATATTTGGACACATTTCGCTACTCACACTAGATACATTTAAAACTGTACTGAATGGGTTTTTATTAAACATTCTGCTCCTTTAAATTGCTTTTTTAATACCTATCTCAGCTTTATATATACCTATTATAGTTGCAAAGTAAAGTACAGCTGTGAATTTCCTTCCTGTCACATTCCAGATCTGTCTCTCAAGGCATGTTGTAGAAAACATTTCTAGGACAGTTACGCAGTGCTGTTTTCTCCCCAGACACCAGTCCTGCATACAGTCAACACGCCACGTCATGTTCACATGGGATTCTTAACCAGATTTCGCTGTTACAACACCTTCTTAGCACTTCTTCCCACATTGGAATGTGCCTCTTGTATTATGATATACTGTCTATAAGAAGGTACTACCATGTACATCACCACAGGGTTTACATATACATGAAAGCTGCAGACTAAGGAAAAAGGAGTTTATTGTTTCAGCAAATTGCTGGTGAAGTCAATAGATGGGACCAGTTTGCCGTATCTCCCCTTTTTGTAAGCAGTGAATATGCATGTCCGTAAGCAATGCTCTCAAAAGCTCTGTCAGCTGTCGTGTTCTAAAAAAACAAACCAGTCCACGTTTCTTTACAGAGACACGCTTATGTCAATTTCATTTTTTTCTTTTTGCGTCTGCTCATTGTAGCTAATATATAAAGTTCAAGGCTGTTTTCTGAAGTGAAAAGGTCATAGTTCTTTACCTAAAGTTTTTCCTGAAACTTCTCTCTTAAAGTGAAGGTGCGTGTTATATGCCGATAAATACGGTATATCCAAATAACACCCCCAAGCTCATCTCTTCACCACACACTGCCACAAAGTGAATTCTTGTTGGGCAGTGTATTAGTGCTCGGGCGAACACACTTAGCCCGAATTTTAATGGTTCAAAGAATGTCAGGCAAAATGGTCGGCCCTTGCGCATGTTCACTTCATCAAATCTGGCCCTCTTTGAAAAGCCTGTTGTAAGCTAATGTCACAGAACGGGTCCATGCTCTGTAGGGATCTCAACAATAATGTCGGGATTCACCCAAATGCTTGACCGGCAGTTGGCTCAGCCTCTCAGCGTGTCAGCTGCTCCTGCCCCGCTGAGTGCTGGAGGGGCAGAGTACAAAGCGGTGACTGACAGCCACTTCTCCCTGCTCAGAGCGGACTCGAGAACTGAGCGATGGGCAGTCTACGATTGCTCAGTTCCAAGTGTACAGCCAGGAGGGACAGCTGCAGCTATCAAGGTAGGTATGTACTGTATGTTTGTTTTTTTTTACTTCTCTTTTAAGTGCCTGTTTTGTTATGTTTAGGGGCAGGCTGTTCAGTAATGTTTAACACAATTAACCCTGTCTTTACTGTGTTTGCAGTTTCTCATTATCAGCTGTAAACTAGATTTTAATACTGTTCTTACAAAGGGTTAAAAATGTAGCGACTGTCCTACATTGTATGTTATTGAGGTATATCTTAAGCCTAGTACACACGGGGGAGACATTGGCCGGTTCAATAAAAACCAGCCGACATTTGGCCCGTGTGTATGGCAGCCAGTCCGACAGAAGCTGGACATTCAGATGACTTCTGTCGGACGAGCATGCTGGAAAACCACCAGCCAACCAACACCTGATCAGTCGATTGGTTACCTATATGTGTGATTATAGGTCAGTATTACATTGTATATCCCTGTATGTTGTGGTCGTTCAGGTGCTTATCTAATAGTTTTTTAAAACTATCGATGCCCCCCCGCTAAAACCACTGTCTGTGGAAGGGAATTCCACATCCTTGCCGCTCTAACAGTAAAGAACCCTTTACGCAGTTTAAGGTTAAACCTCTTTTCTTCCAATTTTAGTGAGTGGCCACGAGTCTTATTAAACTCGCTTCTGCGAAAACGTTTTATCCCTATTGTGGGGTCACCAGTATGGTATTTATAAATTGAAATCATATCCCCTCTCAAGCATCTCTTCATAACTAATGTCCTCCAGACCCTTTATTAGCTTTGTTGCCCTTCTTTGTACTCGCTCCATTTCCAGTACATCCTTCCTGAGGATTGATGCCCAGAACTGGACAGCATACTCCAGGTGCGGCCGGACCAGAGTCATGTAGAGTGGGAGAATTATCGCTTTATCCCTGGAGTTAATCCCCTTTTTAATGCATGCCAATATTGTGTTTGCTTTGTTTACAGCAGGTTGGCATTGCATGCTATTGCGGAGCCTATCATATACTAGGACCTCCAGGTCCCTTTCCATCCTAGATTCCCCCAAAGGTTCACCCCTTAGTGAGTAGATTGCATTCATATTTTTGCCACCCAAATGCATTTTTCTACATTAAACCTCATTTTGCATGTAGTTGCCCACCCCATTAATTTATTTAGATCTTCTTGCAAGGTTTTCACATTCTGCAGAGAAGTCATTGCCCTGCTTAGCTTAGTGTCATCCATAAATACAGAGATTGAGCTGTTTACCCCATCCTCCAGGTCATTTATGAACAAATTAAACAGGATTGGTCCCAGCACAGAACCCTGAGGGACCCCACTTCCCACCCCTGACCATTCCAAGTATTCCCCATTCATCACCACCCCCTGAACTCGCTCTTGCAGCTAGTTCTCAAACCATGTATCCACCCTATGGTCTATGCCAACGAACCTTATTTGTACAGTAAACGTTTATGGGGAACTGTGTCAAATGCTTTTGCAAATTCCAGATACACCACGTCTACGGGCCTTCCTTTATCTAGATGACAGCTCACCTCCTCATAGAAGGCTAATAGATTGGTTTGACAAGAACGATTCTGCATGAATCCATGCTGATTACTGCTAATGATATCATTTTCATTGCTAAAATCTTGTATATAGTCCCTTATCATCCCCTCCAAGAACTTGCATACTATTGATGTTAGGCTAACTGGTGTGTAATTCCCAGGGATGTATTTTGACCCTTTTTTAAATATTGGTGCTACATTGGCTTTTCTCCAATCAGCTGGTACCATTCTGGTCAGTAGACTGTCAGGGAACTCACTCAAGTAATGTCCAGACCATTGTACCCTCGGGTGCAAGCCATCTGGTCCTGGTGATTTATTAATGTTAAGTTCCCCAAGTCTATTTCTGATTCTGTCCTCTGTTAGCCATGAGGGTGCTTCTTGTGATGTGTCATAAGGACAAACACTGCAGTTTTGGTTACTGAAGCCCCCCAATTCCTTCGTGAAGACTGAGGAGAAGAATAAACTCAATACCTTCGCCATCTCCCCATCCTTTGTAAGCAGATGTCCTTCCTCATTCTTTATGGGGCCAATATGGTCTGTTCTCCCTTTTTTACTGTTTATATACTTAAAGAATTTCTTTGGTATTTTTTTGCTCTCCTCCGCTATGTGTCTTTCGTGTTCTATCTTAGCCGCCCTAACTGCACCCTTACATTTCTTGTTGCATTCGTTGTAAAGTCTAATTGCTGATGATGATCCCTCAGCCTTGTATTTTTTGAAGGCCTTCTTCTTTGCTTTTATATGCATTTTTACATTGGAGTTAAGCCATCCAGGACTTTTGTTCACGCTTTTAAATTTATTTCCCAATAGTATGCACTGTCTAATGCCCTTATTTAATATGCTCTTAAAGCAAACCCATCTCTCCTCTGTGTTCTTTGTTTCTAAGATTTTATCCCAATTTATATCTTCTAGCAAGGTTCGTAGTTTAGGGAAGTTGGCTCTTTTGAAATTCAGTGTCTTTGTGTTCCCCTTGTGTTTCCTTTTTGTGTTATTTATACTGAAGCCAAATGACCTGTGACCGCTGTTTCCTAAATTGCCTCATATTTCCACATCCGTGATCAGGTCTGTATTGTTGGTAATCAGTAGATCTAGTAACGCCTTGTTTCTAGTTGGTGCAACTACCATCTGACCCATGAAATTGTCCTGCAAGACATTTAGGAACTGGCAAGCCTTAGTTTGGTGAGTGTTGATTCGTGCTTTTCATTTTGTGCTTTTCAGTTCATTTCTGAACGGCCGTTCGTCAACCAGACATGTTGCGGAATCAGAGAAAATAGTGTGTTCTTTATTATTGGCCTTGGAGTTATTGCTTTGATCCAAGTCCAGTCCAGGAACAGGAGGAGGAGTTCTTGGACCAAAAATTGGTTGCTTTATTAATCGTGACCAATTATGTTATATGCCTTTGCTGCGGGAGCTTCAGGAGAATAATCCAGATGATTTTAGGAATTAGCTCCGGATGACGGACCCCTGCTTTCACCAGCTCTTGGCATTGTTGACCCCCTATATTAAGAAGCAGGACACATGCATGAGGCTTTTATTTTATTTTTTGGTTGAATAATAATGATTTGATTTGTTATAATTTCTATATTTTTTGATGCATAGAATGCACTTTTTGGTTAAGTTCTATTGGCAGATAGCATGTCTAATTTTATTTGTTTTCTTTTTTTAATGCACAGTAAAAAAAATTGTGGACAATAATACTTGGCTATGTGTTTTACTTCAAATGACAGTTTGGGAGTAGGCAGTTACATTTAAAGTGGTTGTAAACCCTTACAGACCACTTTAGCTACAGGTAAGCCTATAATAAGGCTTACCTGTAGCTACCCAGGATATCTCTTAAACCTACACGGTTTAGGAGATATCCCCTGTATTTGCATGTGCCAACGTCATCGGCACATGCGCACTGACATAAACTGAAGCAATGTCACGTATGTGCCGTTGCTTCAGTGAGTGTGACGTTACCATGCGCATGCGCTGTGATTGGCCGGAGCCGCGATACCTGGGAGTAACCCCAGGGAGTGGTGTAGGGGCACCGCAGTGAGGTCTTCGATCTTAGGTGAGTATTACATAATGAGCTAGTATGCTATGCATACTAGCTCATTATGCCTTTGTCTTGCAGGTGTTAGTTTTTTTTTTTTCCTCAAAGTGGGTTTACAACCACTTTAAAAAAATACAATGTAAAATTGACAAGGGACACCAACATAGTTGTATCTTTGATCTTAAAAACTACGGGATAATGGTGTTGTGGTAACTTGCCCCAAAAAAAAAAAAAAAAAAAAAAAAAAGCATAATAGTATTATTCTTGATATCACTAGAAAAAAAAAGCCTTTGAAAATTCATTTGCAATAACACCATCAGTATCACCAGCAAAGCAGCTTCATTATTATCCCATTAAATAAAGAAGAAGAGAATTGTGCGCTGAATTTCGAGATTTCATAATTTGCCACGTCACGAATGTTAATTCTCCATTACAAATGCTAGTTTACAAGACTGACCGCTTCTGGCTCATCCTTGCTTCCGAGAATGTGTCTTTTGTCCAACGGACTTGTGTACACCCGCTTGGAAAATTCTACAACAGACATTTGTCCGCTGAAAATTTTAAAACCTGCCATCCAACATTTGTCCACGGAAAATCTGACAACAATTGTCCAATGGAGCGTACAACATCCTGTCATCACACATTTCCCGTCAGAAAATCCGATCGTGTGTACGGGGCTTTAGTCTGGATAATTAAAATCCCCCATTATGATAACACTTCCCATCCTTCCCATCCTTGCTTCTAATCCAAATTGTGATAGGAGGTCTGTCTCCCCCTCCTCCCTCAGGTTAGGGGGCCTATAGCATACTGCCAGTATTATTTTCCCCTTAGCTTCATCCCTTTGGTGCTCTACCCATAAGGATTTCACCTCCTCCTATCATCTCTCACATTCACTTGTACATTATTCTTGATATATAGGCATACCCCTCCCCCTTTTTTACCCTCTATACCTGCGATAAAGGGAATACCCTTGAATGGTTGCCAGCCAATCATGAGAGCTGTTGAACCAGGTCTCTGAAATTCCCACAAAATCTAAATCCTCCTCGTTCAACAGTATCTCTAGTTCACCCATCTTGTCTGCCAGGCTCCTGGCATTGGTGAACATGCCACATAGTTTAGACCAGTCGCATACTGTCCTTTTATTGGGTGTTCCGAGATTGCAAATAGGACTTATTACTATACTTTCCTTGGGTTTATGTGCTTTAGTCAACCTACCACTAATGCCTCCAATACTACCCTCTGGAATATGTTCATTGCTGACTATCTCTACCTCTGGACCCTCCTCCCCCGTCGCCTAGTTTAAAAACCCCTCTAACTTTTTGGCCACCTTCACTCCCAGCAGATCTGTACCCTCCTCATTTAGGTGCAGTATGTCCCTTCTATAGAACTGGTGACCGACTGAGAAGTTAGCCCAGTTCTCCAGAAACCCAAACCCCTCCTTACTACACCAGCTCTTCAGCCACTTGTTTACTTCCCTATTTGCTGGTTTTCCAGCATGCTCGTCAGACAGAAGCCATCTGAACTTCCTTTTCATATTTTTTGTTTCAAGATGCGCCAAATGTTTTCAATTGATGAAAGGTATGGACTGCAAGCAGACCAGTCAAGCACCTGAACTCTTCTACTACGAAGCCAAGCTGTTGTCATATATGCAATATGCCATTTAGCATTGTCCTGCTGAAATATGCAAGGCCTTCCCTGAAAAAGATATCATCTGGATGGGAGCATATGCTGCCCTAAAACCTGGATATTCTGTATCTTTCAGCATTGATGTTGCCTTTCCAGATGTGCAAGCTGCCCATTACATATGCACTAACGCACCATCTCACCATCAGAGATATAGACTTTTGAACTGATTGCTGATAACTAGCCAGCAAATTTCTCGTCTGACCACAGAACAGTTTTCCACTTTGCAACCGACCATTATAAATGAGCTTTGGCCCAGAGGGAATGGCAGCATTTCTGGATGATTTTCAGATATGGCTGCTTCTTCGCATGACAGAGCTTCAACTTGCATGCTTGGATGACATGGCAAACTGTGTTCACAGACAGTGATTTTTGAAAGTATTCCTGAGACCATGCAGTGATGTCCATAACAGAATCATGTCTGTTCCTAATGCAGTGCCGTCTGCAGGTCAGACGATCACGGGCATCAAATATTGTGTTTCATCCCTGTCCCTTGCGCACAGAGATTCCCCCAGATTCTCTGAATGTTTTACTGATATTTTTTATGGGCAGTCCCCGGGTTACAAACAGGTGCTGTAGGTTTGTTCTTAAGTTGAATTTGTATGTAGGTTGGAACAGGTACATTTTTTAAGTGTAACTCCAACAAAAATAATTTTTACATTTTTTGGATAGCATAGAGAAGGGCTAACACCCCTGTAATGTTTGTATTGCTGTCTGTGCCCCTGTTCAGAAGATTTTTCCTCACTTTCTGTCCCTGTGACAATTTTAGGTTGTCATGGAAATGAGGATTGGTGATGAAGCTTCAGTAGAGACACCTTTTTCCCGTGATAACTCGTATGCCCCGTACACACAGTCGGACTTTGTTCGGACATTCCGACAACAAAATCCTAGGATTTTTTCTGATAGATGTTGGCTCAAACTTGTCTTGCATACACACGGTCACACAAAGTTGTCAGAAAATCCAATCGTTCTAAACGCGGTGACATAAAACACGTAAGTCGGGACTATAAACGGGGCAGTGGCCAATAGCTTTCATCTCTTTATTTATTCTGAGCATGCGTGGCTCTTTGTCCGTCGGATTTGTGTACACACGATCGGAATTTCTGACAACGGATTTTGTTGTCGGAAAATTTTATATCCTGCTCTCAAACTTTGTGTGTCAGAAAATCCGATGGAAAATGTGTGATGGAGCCTACACATGGTCGGAATTTCCGACAACAAGGTCCTATCACACATTTTCCGTCGGAAAATCCAACCGTGTGTACGGGGCATTAGAGGAGTGAATTTCCCTTCCTGGGGGTAGATTTCCTGTTTCTCCCTCCTTCCTTAAATACGAGTCGTTCGTAACTCAAATGTTCATAACTCAGAGACTGCCTGTACTGTATATGATGATATACTTAAAGTGTTTGCAATTTTACGTTGAAGAACATTGTTTGACAATTATTAATTGCAGCTTTTCACAGATTGGGGAATCTCTGCTAATCTTTACTTCTGAGACACTTCTGAATCTCTAAGATGCTTTTTTTTTATACCAAATCATGTTATTGACCTGTTGCCAATTAACCTACTTAGTTGGAAAATGTTCTTCCAGCTCTTCCTTGTTAGTACCACTTACTTTGGCAGCTTTTAGCTGCCCTGTCCTAAATTTTTTGAGACTTGTTGCAGCCATCAATGTCAAAATTACCCTATTTTTTTCTTTAACCACTTCAGCCCATGAACCAATCATTTAACCACTTAATTTTTTGAGATACGGCACTGCGTCACTTTAACTGACAATTGTGCGGTAGTGCGACACTGTACCCAAACAAAATGTATGTCCTTTTTTTTCCCACAAACAGAGCTTTCTTTTGGTGGTATTTGATCACCTCTGCGGTTTTTATTTTTAGCGCTATAAAAAAAGAAGGGCGACAATTTTTAAAAAAACACTATTTTTTACTTTTTACTATAATAAATATCCCCAATTAAAAAAAAAAAAATTCTTCATCAGTTTAGGCCAATGTGTATTCTACATATTTTTGGTAAAAAATTGCAATAAGCATATATTGAGTGGTTTGCGCAAAAGTTATAGCGTCTACAAAATAGGGGATATAGGTTTATGACATTTTAATTTATTTATTTATTTTACTAGTAATGGCGGCGATCAGCGATTTTTATTGGGATGCAACATTGTGGCGGACAGATTGGACACTTTTGACACTTTTTGGGACCATTGACATTTATACAGCGATCAGTGCTATAAATATGCACTAATTACTGTATAAATGTCACTGGCAGGGAAGGGGTTAACACTAGGTGGCGATCAAGGGGTTAAGGCATTCATATAAAAGTCAGCAGCTACAAAAAGTGTAGCTGCTGACTTTTAATAATCAGTCACCTGTCCCACGGTCCAGCAATGCGGGCGAACTAAGTCACGCTCCTCTCCGCCTCCTCTCTGCGGCGCAGGCATTGTAACTGTGGGCGCCCGGCTGTGGCTTCACAGCCAGGCAGGTACTGTGCATGCGCGAGCCGTGCTGTGTCCTGTGAATGGACGGGCAATCTTCTGGAACCTGGGACGTATCCCAGAAGATTGCAGGGAGGGAGGGGGAGAGGTGAACTTCCAGCGCCACGAAACCCTGGGAGGAAGTGGGAGTTGGGTGCCTCTAAAAAGAGGGTATCCACTTCCCCCCCAAAAAAATGACATGCCAAATGTGGCATGTCAGGGGGTCACCATCACTTAAAACGGAAGTTCCATCTTTGGGTGGAACCCCGCTTTAAATGTGTGTTCCCTAGGTGTGTTCTAACTGTGAAGGGATGGGAGTGACTAGAGGAGGAGACATATCGTTGTTCCTGCTTATTAGGAACAGACAATCTGTTTCTCCTCCCCTGTGAGAACAGGGATTTGTGTGTTTACACACACAAATCCCCGTTCCTGCTCTCGTGGACGTTATCGCGGGTGGCCAGCGGCAAACGCGCCCGCCGGCCATGCACATTGGGTCCCCCGCCGTGCAGTCCATGCGCGCCTGCTATGGCTTTTAAAGGAGCCGCCTTATATATACACACAGTGATTCACACAGGAGAGCCATTCTGCCGCCGTATATATACAGGAGCCGTTCGGGAACTGGTTAAATTGTACATTTTCCCAGTTTAAACATTTGATGTGTTTTCTATTTTCAATTGTAAATAAAATATGGGTTTATGAGATTTGCAAATATTGCATTCTGTTTTTATATAGATTTTATACAGAGTCCCAACTCTTTTGTAATTGGGTTGAAGGAAAGAAAATCGCTCAGTTGAGTGTGTTGATGGGGGAATCTCTCCCGCTGTGCTGTTGTATTCTGAAAGCAGGAGGTTACCCCACTATCAGAATACAATGGCTATAGCCAGTGGTGGCGATCATATGGGAAAAAAACAAAGGCTGGTTGTACTGAAGTTCATCCATAGATAGACTTCAGTACAACCACCTGCCCTGGAAATCTGGCCGGTTCATGCTGAACAGGCTGAATTAAATTTCGATCAGTCTATGTCTGGTTTAAGTATGCATTACTCATACTTGATGGACTGCTGAGGAAGCGTGCAATCACTGTAGTAGACAGCACTACTGCAGTGATAGCTGCGATCTTCCGAGTCCAAGATCCTGCTTGGGTTCTGTGCATGTGGCTGCCCCTCTGCACGCTGACCACCGGGGCTCGATTGCTACTGCTGCCACTGAAACCTTAATATGAGACATTCTCTGATTGGACATGGTGCAGAGGAGGAGTGTTGATGTCACAATCACTACCTATTCTTTTTGGTCAGTGTGCAGTGGGGAAGGACCCACAAGATTGCAGTTAGTGATTTTCAGGTTCTCCAGAGGTCCATCGGGTATGAGTAAGGCCAGCCATACAAATTCACCCATTAACACAGACAGTGCTGACAGGGAAATCCCTCCTGCCAAGCAATGGTTTTCTCCCGATGGGGGGCAGGTGGGGTAAGCAGCCACTAGCGATAATCGTAAGAGAATCTGGCAGACTGGTTGTACCCAAGTTGATTGATCGACACATTAACTGTTTAAATCTCAGCCGGTTCAACAGGAACCGGCCGAGATTCGAACCTTGTATGTTCGGCCTAATGCATACTAACCATAATTACAGTACATTGTGCCAAGCTGGACCATAGTGATAGGGTTGAAATAATGACTTAGAGTTCCACTTTAATTGTTTCTGCTTTTTCTTACCTGTGTACGTATCAATTGTTCTATTTAAATTGTTTGTGCTCCTTTCTTACCTGTGTACGTATCAATTGTTCTATTTAAATTGTTTGTGCTCTTTTCTCTTCTGTGTACGTATCAATCTGTATCTAGATGGAATTTGGAACTGCTGAATAATCATTACATGTTCGCTGATAAGAAACTCTTTGTACCTTAACCTCATTTGGTAATGCCGATAAGATTACTGCTTGTAGAACTGCCTATAAAAGAAGTAAAGGGAGCAGTCCTTTATGCTGAGAACTGTGATACAGACATACCTGACTCCGTGTCATCTTTCTTATAGAAGCAATAATTTGACAAAGCAATATAAACTTAAAGCAACTTATTTAAAAGTTGAACCTAACATTTTGGCGCCCGAACAGGGACTCACCAAGTTGCTACAAGAGGTGGCTGAGCTACGCTGACGGAACAAAAAGGAATAGGCATTCCGGGAACCACAGATCAAAAAACCTGGCCAGTTAAGAAAAAGCTTTATTTTTCTTATATTCTGTGCTCCCCTGATTTGTGCCTATCCGTTCTGTCAGTTACGGTTCTCCTGGTTTTAAAACACCAGCCTCTGTAGTGGTGAGTCTAGAATTACTGCATATTTTAGTTTATATTGCTGGAATTATTTGTTTGTTTTGTTGTCTGTGTCTGTCTTGTCTGTCTTGTTGAGAAAGTGAATGAGCCTTGTCAAGGATGGTATGAGTTAGAAGGGGATTGCCGAACTAAGCAACGGAATGCGCCTTACCTCACATGATTGGGAACTT
Source organism: Aquarana catesbeiana (assembly GCF_042186555.1). NCBI lineage: Eukaryota > Metazoa > Chordata > Amphibia > Anura > Ranidae > Aquarana > Aquarana catesbeiana. The sequence goes on from NC_133327.1 coordinate 589,901,856, forward strand.
GAGGGCTTGTGAGCTTGGGGGTCTGACGCTTATGCTTAACCTCACATCTAACTCATAAACCATAGACGGGTTGAGAGTATAAGCCCTGTCTGCTCCATAAAGCAGGGATAAGAGTGCATGAGAGGGATCCCAGATACGAGGGGGGGAATAAGGTCTCGACAAAAGTCCGGAGATCTAGTCGGATACCTGGCCACTTAAAGGAATGCTTGTATATGTTGTAGCCGCATTTTTGTATATGTTGTAGCCGCATTCTGGTTTGTTATTGGGCTAGCATATAAAGTAATTATTTGTTATTGGGCTAGCATATAAAGTAATTCGATTTCAGAAATCTCATTCCGGAAGAGGTTTTTAGAATTCTAGCACCCTAGGAGGAAGGCAACGAGGAACTAGTGTAACTTAGCTGGTTTGTTATTGGGCTAGCATATAAAGTAATTATTCATTCTTGTATATGTTGTAGCCGCATTATATTGTACACTAAGTGTCCCACACGCTACCTAGGCAGGACTGTTAGAATGGGCCAGAGGAACACAAAACCCCGTCAGGGAATTGTGGCGCACTATACGGTGCCACAGATAATTAAGAACATTTATGGGAAAACTGAAGCACAGGACTTAAAGGATGTCCTTCGTAAATTTAAGGTGAAAGGAGCAGCGGGTTTAGACCCGGATGTATGGAGTGAAATAGTGAAATAAAAATAGTGAAAAAAAGTGAAATAAAAAGGGACAGACAAGGAGAGGTGTTAGAGAAGCAATGGATGAGTCAGGTTCAATGCTTAATTAGGGTCTCAAATAGAGCGAAAGAAGAGGGGTGGAAATATAATCCAGACTGTGATGTTTGGGATATGAAAGATAGAAGAACAAAAAATGTTGAAATTTTAAATCATCTTAGCTCAGCCATCCCACCCCCATATACTGACATAGAACGTAAACCACACAAGATATATCCTGTACTTGAGGGGAGAGGATGGGTTTGTCAGCATTGTGGGGCACAAAAACCTCATCCAGAAACTGTAGCTCCCGTACGCACTGATACATGCATTATAGTAAAGCCAGCTGTTTTCTGTAGATTTGTGACACAGTTAATGAATACATATGAAGCAACCTGGCAGGATGAGGAGGATTTATGCAGACATAAAATGACTCTGACCCTGTTTAACCAGTTTATGACCGACCTGCAGACTGAGCTGAGGGGGATGGCAATTTAGAGACAGGACACGTCAGACACATAGACTCAAGGGCCCCTTTTATTGCTAGATTAGAAGCTTTCTGTCGGGCAAAACAACAAGAGAGGGGGTCAATATCACCCATGAAACAAATGCCAGGACAGACTGTATCAGAATTTTACTTATCTATGGAAAGTATGATGGCAGATGAGGGATTGGATTTGGCTCTGCCAGTCACGATCTGAGCCTTCAATAGACAGTTTATGGAAGGATTAATTCCACAGATAAGTGAAAGACTGAAAGCTTGCACACCACCCTTAATTTGTTGCGATTTTTGGCAGAAAAAGGTTGCAAGGTTAATAAGAAAAAGTTGCAAGTGTGTCAGGAAAAAGTTATCTTTTTGGGACATTGTATATCACAGGGTACAAGACATCTCACTGAGGAGAGGGTTCAAGTGATAAAGGGAATGTTACCCCCACAGAATTTCAAACAATTGCGTATGTTTTTTAGGTATCGTGTCATATTGTAGACAGTGGATACCACATGCTAGCGCTTTGATGCAGCCATTATACGATTGTTTGAAAATTGTACCGTATATGCTTACAGAAGTAGCTTATGAATCGTTTATCACTTTGAAAAAGTTGTTGATTTCTGCCCCGGCTATTGGTATACCAGATTACACCAAGATATTTAATCTGTACATTGCTGAGATCACTGGACATGCCACAGGTGTTCTGACACAGGCACATGTAAAACAAAGACCAGTCGCTACTTTTCAGCAGCATTAGATCCAGTATCTAGAGGTTCACCGTCCTGTGTACGGGCGGTAGCTGCAGTGTCAATTATCATAGATAAGTCATCAGAGATTGTTCTAGACAATCCAGTCGTAGTGCATACCACACATGACATACATGCAATCTTGTCTCAGGTACAGCCCAAACACATTTCAATGGCTAGGCAATTAAGGTTACAGTGTACTTTACTCTTACCTCCAAATGTTACTTTTCAGCGCTGTACAACCTTAAATTTGGCCACCTTTTTGCCTCTTCAGTCACCAGATTTGGCAAGGGGGAATGATAGTGCTAATAGTACTAGTGAGAAAAGAAATGAGGACACTGACACTCTTTTTTGTTTAAAGAAGTAGATGAACACGATTGTTTTCAGCTCATGGAACAGGAGACAATGGGATTCCCACACGTTACAGATACACCAATTTTAAACGCTGAGTACACCTTGTATATAGATGGTAGCAGGTTTGCTGATGACAAAGGTAAATATCACACAGGGTATGCTGTAGTGACTGATACCCAGGTAATTGAAGCACAGCCCTTACCAGCCCACATGTCAGCACAGGAAGCAGAATTAAAAGCTTTAGAACAAGCCTTAGAATACTTAAAAGGACGAGAGGGAAATATTTACACTGACTCTGCCTACGCTTATGGTGTAGCGCACGATTATGGCCACATATGGAGGGCTAGAGGTTATCTGACAGCAGCAGGTACACCTATAAAACATGGAGAAGGGATTAAGAGAGTCCTGAACAATCTTCAAAAGGTTAAACGAGTGGCCATTATGAAGATAGCGGCACACACGAGCGCAAAAACAATTGACGCAAAAGGAAATGCATTTGCAGATTTGACTGCAAAACAGGCAGCTCTAGGGGAAGGAAGCCCTGAGACCTTAGCAGCGGTAGAGGTGAGTATCCCAGAACCAACATGGCAGCAGTTGAGTAAATTACAGGAGCAAGCAGGGGAGAGCGAGAAAGATAAGTGGGCCAGGATGGGAGCAGCACCAGACCTTGACAATGTATGGAGGGAAGGAGGCAAAATATGCCTACCTGCCTCTCTGTACCCAGCAATGGCAGCGGCAGTTCACTTACCCACACATGTCAGTTCCAATTCCATGTACAGGATTGTGAACCAAGGATGGCTCGCCCCTGGATTCAGTAGCACTGCAAGAAACTACTGTGCAGCCTGCCAAATCTGTCTCCTGAATAACCCAGGACAGAAAGTGAAAACCCCACGAAAACACCAGGTCCGGGCCCAATACCCCTTCCAGAGACTGCAAATTGATTACATACAAATGCCAAAGAGCGGCCCCTTTGAATTTGTCCTCGTGTGTATCGATTTATTCTCAGGTTGTCCCGAAAGTTATCCAGTAAAATCGGCTACAGCTAAAGCCACAGCTAAGAAACTGATCACTGAGTTAATACCTAGGTTTGGTCTTCCTGAAACCATAGAATCAGATAGGGGGACACACTTTACAGGAGAAATCATGCAGAATGTGATGACCATGTTAGGGGTTCAACAAAGTTTTCACACCCCTTACCACCCACAGAGTTCAGGATCAGTGGAGAGAGTAAATGGGACAATAAAGTTAAAAATACAAAAAGCCGTGCAAGAGTTAAACAAGCCTTGGCCAGAATGCCTGCCTCTGGCTTTATTCTCTATAAGGTACACTCCAACAGGAAAAACAGGATTATCCCCATACAAAATACTTTTTGGGAATGCACCTAGATTAGGTTTATACTTTCCACAGAGTATGCAATTGCAATGTGATAGTTTGACTGCATATGTGATACAATTACAACAACGTCTAACTAAGATCCACAAAAGTGTGTATTCTTCTCTTCCAGACCCTAATTCAATAACAGGTACACATACGCTGCTACCAGGGGATTATGTATATGTAAAGAAACACACCAGAAAGACATTGGAACCCAGGTTTGAAGGTCCTTACCAAGTACTCTTGACCACAGCCACCTCAGTAAAGCTGGAAGGAAAACCTACCTGGATACACGCATCACATTGCAAGAAACAACCCGAGAAAACAACATGATGAAATATCTACTTACATATTTTTTGTTGAAGATTGTTGTTTTACAAATATATGCATGGACTCCTGGTATTAATGTACTTGAAGTAGAGGAAACAACAACTTTCGAATGGGCTATAGATGATCCTAAAGTAGCAAATCTTTCCTCACAGATACAACAGGATACTGCACCACATTGGTGGGATATATTTAGTGGAATGTCTTCTACAGCAACCAATATCTTTCACTGGTTGTTAAGTCCAATGGTAATTATTATTCTAATATTAATATCACTTACAATCACAAATATATGTGTATACAGGAAAATAAATAGGAAAATTAGGAGAATAGACAGGGTATACTGATAAATGTGTATTGACATCACCCTACTCCTATAAAACTCCTCTTCTTGAATTTTAAGATGTTGGTAATACCTAGGGGGATGGGTTCTACCCCTCTGACAACTCGCGGTCAGGGAAAGGACTCTGGGGAAAAACTGACTAGAACTTATTCATGAGGACCCAGGGGGAAGGAGAGGATGATGTCAAAGGGGGAAATTGATAGGGTTGAAATAATGACTTAGAGTTCCACTTTAATTGTTTCTGCTTTTTCTTACCTGTGTACGTATCAATTGTTCTATTTAAATTGTTTGTACTCTTTTCTCTTCTGTGTACGTATCAATCTGTATCTAGATGGAATTTGGAACTGCTGAATAATCATTACATGTTCGCTGATAAGAAACTCTTTGTACCTTAACCTCATTTGGTAATGCCGATAAGATTACTGCTTGTAGAACTGCCTATAAAAGAAGTAAAGGGAGCAGTCCTTTATGCTGAGAACTGTGATACAGACATACCTGACTCCGTGTCATCTTTCTTATAGAAGCAATAATTTGACAAAGCAATATAAACTTAAAGCAACTTATTTAAAAGTTGAACCTAAAATAGTAAGTATGCAATACAAATAATTCCTTGAGTTCAGCTCACACCTATTCCACCTCCCTAGCAGAACATACATTACATTGTCAAAAGTATTGGGACATCTGCCTTTACACATAAATGAACTTTAATGGCATCCCAGTCTTAGTCTGTAGGGTTCAGTATTGCGTTGGTCCACCCTTTGCAGCTATAACAGCTTCAACTCTTCTGGGAAGGCTGTCCACAAGGTTTAGGAGTGTGTCTATGGGAATGTTTGACCATTCTTCCAGAAGCACATTTGTGAGGTCAGGCACTGATGTTGGACAAAACGTCCTGGCTCGTAGTCTTCGCTCTCTATCGCGTTGAGGTCAAGACTCTATGCAGACCAGCCTAGTTCCGGGACCGTGCGCACGCACGAACAGAACATTCCGGCGCACACCCAGCTTATTTAAGCTGTGCTTCCAGAAGACAGCTATGGGGCACAGAGCAGGCTCTGAACAGGCACTTGCAGCGGTTCATTTCTTCTTACCCGGGTCACATGAGTCACCAAGTGTTGCTTGGCAGGCTAAAGGTGCTTAGCAGGATTGTTACATAGGGGCTTGGTGAGCCCTATTAAAGGGTCTCCCTTCTGAGGTGTTTTATTACTACACCCAAGTACTCTTTTTGTGGCTGGTAAATGTCTTCAAACTAACACTACAGGGAAGGGCACACCTATATCATCAGTAGTTCCTGATGAACCTAGTCGTATCCCTAGTGCTGTATCCCCTGAAGGACCAGAGGCTTCTGGGCAATCTGAGCCGCTGCGCCTATCTGGTATTGTGCCTACAGTCAACGCTACTGCTTCACCCTTTATCCAGTTCCATTCCAGGCCTTTACAACAAGACATCTTGTTGGCTTGAAACAGAAGAGGACAAGCTCTAGATTATCCAATGTGCTTATCTCCTCGGGCACGCTTAAGCCTAAACTGGTGGTTACAGGATCAGAACTGCAAAAGGGAAAATCCTTTCTCTCGGTAACTTGGAGAGTACTGACTACAGATGCCAGTCTCTCAGGCTGGGAGCGACCCTAGAAGGGCTCACAGTTCAGGGGAAATGGTCAGGGACAAAAACAGATCCTCCCCATCAACGTGCTTGAATTACGAGCAGTACGTCTGGCCCTACGGCCCTGGACGGCAGAGCTTCAGGACTGCCCTATCAGGGTTCAGTCCGACAATGCCACTGCAGTGGCCTATATAAACCACCAAGGCGGTACCAGGAGTCTTTCAGCTCTGAAGGGGGTGAACCCCATACTAACCTGGGCAGAGGGACATGTGCCGATTCTATCGACAGTCCATATCCCGGGAGTAGAGAACTGGAAGGCAGATTATCTCAGCTGCCAGCAGATCTGCCCGGGGGGAATGGTCCCTACACCCAGGCTTGTTCCAGGAAATTTGCCAGCATTGGGAATGGCCAGAGGTCGACCTATTGTCATCCAGGTTCAACAACAAGCTTCAGTAATTTGTGTCCCGAACAAGGGATCCTCTGGCAATCGGAGCAGATGCTCTGATAGTTCCATGGAGCCAGTACTCCTTGGTTTATGCTTTCCCTACAATCCCTCTCCTTCCACATTTGTTGCGCATGATTCGGAGAGAGGGGGTTCCAGTCATTCTGGTGGCACCAGCCTGGCCCAGAAGGCCCTGGTTCCTGGATATTGTGAGACTGACGATAGACAGGCCATGGACATTTCCACATCCCCCCGATCTACTGTCTCAAGGTCCTATATTCCACCCCAATTTAAAGTCTCTAAATTTGATGGCATGGCTATTGAAGCCAGGGTGCTGAAGGACCATGGCTTCTTGGGACCAGTAGTGTCTGCCCTAGTGAATGCTAGAAAAGCTGTCACTAGGAAGATTTATCATAAGGTCTGGAAGACTTGTATTGCTTGGTGTGAAGCCAGAAAATGGCATCCTCGGAAATACTTGATTGGGAAAATTCTCTCTTTTCTACAGTCGGCTGTGGAAATCAGATTGGCTTTGAGTACAATCAGAGGTCATATTTCGGCCTTGTCAGTATTCTTCCAAAGGCCTTTAGCATCCCATTTGTTAGTCAAAACCTTTATGCAGGGGGCGACTTGTTTGCTTTCCCCCATTAGGTTACCTATGTGTCCTTGGGACTTGAAATTGGTGCCGTCTGTGTTACAGAAACAACTATTTGACCCCATCAAGGAAATTCCATTAGACTTACTGTCACGCAAGCTAGCCTTCCTGATGACCATCACTTCGTCTAGAAGGGTGTCGGAGTTGGTGACCCTTTCGTGCAGGGAACCATACTTGATCCTTCACCACGACAGGGTTGTGTTACGACCTGTTCCATCCTTTTTGCCAAAAGTGGTGTCGGCCTTTCATTTAAATCAGGAGATTATTTTGCCTTCTTTTTCCTCTCCGCCTCGCTTGGCGAAAGAGAGACAACTGCATTCATTAGACGTTGTCCGGGCAGTCAAGGTTTATTTGTCTAGAATTGCGGAGATCTGAGAATCAGACTCCTTTTTTGTTTTACCAAAAGGACCCAAGAAGGGGCAGACAGCTTCCAAGGCTTCCATTGCCAATTGGGTCAGTCAATTGATCATTCAGACCTACGGTCTGAAACATAAAGCTCCTCCCTTTAGGGTGAGAGCTCATTCTCTCAGGGGTGTAGGAACCTCCTGGGCTTTTCGCCATCAGGTATCTGTGGCTCAGATTTGCAAGGCTGCTACCTGGTCTTCGGTCCATACGTTCACAAAATTTTATCAAGTGGATGTTCGAGCAGCTGAGGATTCGATGGCTAAGTTCTGATGGCTATTGTTTGGCAGGATGTCTCCCCTCAAGGCTATTGCCCTGGAATGTCCCAGCAGGTAATGAATATTAGCCTGACTCTGTGTCCCATGATGTATGAAAATGAAAATAGGATTATTTCATCATACTTACCTGTAAAATCCTTTCTTTGAGTACATCATGGGACACAGAGATCCCTCCCCTTTTTTTTTTTTTTTGAGGATTCAGTAGTTGCTACAAAACTGAAGTACTTCCTGTATGGGAGGGGTTATATAGGGGATCACTTCCTGTCTAAAGACTTTTGGTCTACCAGTGTCCATTCACCCTGCAGGTAATGAATATTAGTCTGACTATGTGTCCCATGATGTACTCAAGTAAAAGGATTCTACAGGCAAGTATGACAAAAAAAAGCCTATTTTTCTGGCCTAAAAGCAAAACGCTATGGGTGGTGGAAAACTAACACTGCACATCACCCTGAACACACCATCCCTACCCTGAAACATGGTGGCAGCAAAGCATTGTGGGGATGCTTTTCTTCAGCAGGGACAGGGAAGCTGGTCAGAGTTGATGGGAAGATGGATGAAGCAAAATACAGGGCAATCTTAGAAGAAAAGCTGTACTGGGGCAGAGGGTCACCTTCCAGCAGCACAACAACCCTAAACATACAGCCAGAGCTAAAATGGAATGATTTAGATCAAAGCATATTCATGTGTTAGAATAGCCCAGTCAAAGTCCAGACCTAAATCCAATTGAAAATCTGTGGCAAGTCTTGAAAATTGCTGTTCACAGATGCTCTCCATTCAATCTGACAGAGCTTGAGCTATTTTGCAAAGAAGAATGGGCAAAAATGTCACTCTAGATGTGCAAAAGCTGGTAGAGACATCCCTAAAAATACTTGCAGCTGTAATTGCAGCGAAAGGTGGTTCTACAAAGTATTGACTCACGGGGACTGAATACATATGCATGCCACACTTTTCAGATGTTTATTTGTAAAAATATTTGAAAACTATTTATAATTTTTCTTCTACTTCACAATTACAGTATGTGCCACTTTGTGTTGGTCTATCAAATTCCAATAAAATACATTTACGTTTGTGGTTCTAACATGACAAAATTTGGAAAATTTCAAGGGGTACGAATACTTTTTCAAGGCACTGTAGTTCTATTTTAAGAATGTAAATAGATGTCTGAGGCTGGATTTGCATTTTAATACCCTTGCTAAAAATGTTCAGGGAAGAAATGTAAATCATCTAACGGCCAACCAGAAATCTGCTTTTGACAGCTTTTTTATTGGTATGCGAAGTGTAACTGCACCAGTTCTACTTGTTGTTTTGTTAATATGAGCTTATTCAATACTATAAGGAACAATGGAGAAACTGCAGTAACCTTAAGCAAATACAGCTCATATTTTACTCATCTCACTTACATAAAGTGATCTCTTATTATCTGCTCATCACACTGCTTTATCCGAGAAGAAGAAGCGTGAAAGATCTTAAGGACCAGTTCACCCAACAGGTAGAGAGCATGGTGGGCCAAATCAGCCCCAGGTTTCTCATTTTTTCTTGGATGCTCCCTCACGATTCCAGACTCTTTCCCATCACTGATTTTTCCAGCATCATCTATTGCTTTCCCCATCATGTAAAATAAGTGAAAACCCCACAGAGATCTCTTCTCTCCTAAGGTGGCTGCACTTAATCCTCCACTGTATCTATGGAGGGGCAATGTAGCCACCCTTGGTCAGCAGCACTGTAAATCATTGAAGAGGGTAGCTGTAGATGGACTAGTGGATGTAGATAAAGTTTGCATAAGCAACTAACAAAGTAAAGCCTAATACCAGTTAAAGCAGGTACAGAAAGAGTTTTTTTATTCAACTGTCAGTGTTACATGGTTTGTCTTAGTCCTCCAAGTGTCACTTTAGCAAACCAGCTTGGGCTATTTATAATTAATATGAATTTGTTTTGTTTGTTTATGTGCAAGTCTAACAATGAAAAATGCATACATTTGAATCCAGCCACCTCATTGCCTTTATTGGAGGAGGCTGGAGACAAAGGAAAACCACATGTGTTAAATTGATGACGTAGGGATCAGCTGCTGTGGGCCCAGTGCAGGACACACTCCCTGAAGACTCAGATATTTAATTTTTTGTAGAGTTATTCCCGGTTTTATACTGAGGATGCAGTTTATCACCCAGAAGGATCCTCTATTCATTGGATCCTTTTTCCCCAGCTCAAGAATCAGAACTCCATGTTTTAGCAAGCCTGTGAGCTTTAAAAAAAGAGTATATATTTATATAGATAGTCGAGATATAGAGAGCTTTTGGTTCCATTTGAAGGGCTAGAAGTTTGTTTTTACTTCGGCAGGTAAACCAATCAAGCATGCCAAGTTAATTTGATCGGCTGTTTTCAGCCCTCCAGGTTCTTGCTGAGGTAGCCATACTAACATTAAAACTCACACATGGAAGCAGACCAGGCGACGATGCTGCATTTACTGCCCTGGACACTTGCTGGGTCTGTGCAACTTACAGATTCCACCCTAGTTCTGGCCCAGTATAGCTGGGATTAATAATTCAACTTTAAGGACCCCAGAACAAGAAGAACAAGTGATCCACAGGGGGCAACATCTTATGAAACAGGACTTTGGAAAAAGGTGATCATTTATGTCTGCCAGACACTCTTTTCCCTCCAGCTTGACACATGGACTGTGTCATCAGTCACAAGCAGTTATGGCTGCCTTAGTAAATGAACATGGGATAGAGCCAGGGTTCTCCAGAGTTGTTTTTATAACATACCACTTCTTGTTTTACCTTTTACCAAAGGTGTTACCAAAAGCTGAACATCCCTTCCAGGGATTACAAAAAGATATATCCAGATGCCAGGAAGTCAGGATCTTACAAATATGCATTTTGTTTGTATGGACATGTTTTTTGGATGTCCAGTGGCAAATGCTACTGCAAAGGCCACAGTAAAAAGTGTTATCAGAAGTAGTTTGTAAGTACAGAGTGCAGAATCTACAGAGAGTAACAGAGGAAATCATTTTTATAGAAGAGTCCTTACTAGAAGTTTTGAGGTTTTATTTTTACATCCCCTACTGTCTATAATGTAGCGGAAAACGTAGAGTAAGAAACTAGAAAACTTTTGCCTGAATGTTTTCTTATAATTTATCAAGCCCCTAAGGGGATGTTGGACTCTCTCGCTATGGGATTTTGTTTGGGAGTGTGTTACTCACTTACTTATATTTTGTCTCAGCAGCTGAAGTCCTCCATTTGGATCTCACAGAGAATGTTGCTGATCTTTTAAGGTTTTTGACAAACTCATTTATGTGTTTTCTCCCCAATTCCAGATCCTAAATGTTTGGAAGGATCTAAAACTAAAGCCAGGTGACTTGTGGATTAAGAGACATTTATATATAAGGAAATGTTTGGAGACTCAATACAGCGTCTATTTCATGTACAGTTGTGTAAAACTTGAAGGAAAAGTCCCCTGGATCTACCCCAGACACTGCAAAAATGACTAAATAAAGAAATCTCTGTGTTTGATTTGTTTCCCTCTTGCGATCACAGTTTAGGGTACTTTTTGATTCAATTACTTTAATTGTAAGATATATATAATGTGATTTGAAAAGTAGTTTAGCCATGTTAAAGTCATATTTGTCTTTTGTACCTCTTCCATTTTATGTAGAATTGTCTGTGTTTACATGTGCAGATAAGTCAGCATGCCAACAATTCAGCTAGAAGGCCATTCTGGACACAGGAGTGTACAGCCAGTACTCTGTAAATATGTCTTATCAATCATTTGTTTTTCACAATGAAAAATAATTTTGTAATTAAAAAGCTGCTCAGCAATTATTTTCTCCACAATGGAGTTTTTGCCTGTTTGGCCAGGACTACCTCCACCAAAGCATGTGGAAGTTCCAGGTTAAAGGTGATAGCAGGTATGGTTAGTGATCAAAATATTGATCAAAAGAGAGGAGACTGTAAAGGAAATTTGTAAGTTCTGTATATAATTGTATTCTATTTTGTATGCATTGCACACTGCCCTCACTATGCACACGGCACTAATTATGTTTTCATTACATGTTTGCATTCTTTCGAGTCCTGATTAGAATTAGCCTGCCTATGTAACGCCCCTTGTTACCATAAACGTACAATTGTAATATTAATGTGATCATGTGTATAAAAACCTTCAATTGCGTCATAATAAAGCAGAACAGTTATTAGGAAAGATGCTGAGCATATCTTTTGTGTCTGTTCCCTACCGCAGTAGTTATTATTAATTTGGAACCACTAATCAATATGAGGATAGGAGTTACCTATCTATAAAACGTCCAGGTCAGAAGGAAAAATGTCAAAGACATACTGGAGGGATCAGCAAGTAATATAATTATTTTATTATTATACAGGATTTATATAGCACCGACAGTTTACGCAGTGCTATGCAATAACATATATATATAAATAATAAGTTATGCAATAACTGCCGTGTTAAAGTGGAACAAAACCCATCAATTTAACTGTTTCGAACAACAGAAGTACAGCCAAAGCTTGCAACCCTTCAACAGAAGCCGGCCATACACACGGCCCAAATGTTGTCCGTTTTCTATTGAACCTCCCGATGTCGCCCAACATTCAGCCCATGTGTACTAGGCTTTCACCTGTCTGTTACTGCACTTTGAAATCATTGAGAATGACACTGCCTATAGAATTCTATGTATAAGCCTGCGCCAAAGAAACAGCTAGAACAGCAGTCTTGTTTTTCCGAGTCTCCCTGTAATATAGTTTTATTCCTTGTTGATCCTGCCAGTAAATCTGGTATAGCGGGTTGAGGCAAACCTTTTACCACTGATCATTGACAGTGGACAATGGTCAGCTTTTATTCATGTAAAACCTTTATCCCACAAGAAAAATAAACTGTTGCTGTAACTGCTTATAAGATGTTAGTGGGAGTTTGATTTTAATTTGTTAGTCACTTATGTAAAGTCCATCTAACTCTACCCTTGCCACAGGTTAACAGTGTTGCTTTCCAATATGGCTATGTTGTTCCTCCGTAGGTCAGTGAAGGAGTGATCGTAGCCACCCTAAGATGGGAAGTGTATTACTGGCTGCATAACCAGGTGAAAGAAAAATTAACAAAAGCCTAAATAAATAAAAATAATGTAGCCATCACATCTAAAGCTGGCCATACATTATACAATTTTATTTTTCAGTTTCCTTCAGATTTACCTTCAACTATGTAGTGCAAGGGTCTGCCTAATTGCATACAATATGAAAGTGTTTAGGTTTGACCTCATATTATATGGTTTTGATAAATATAAAGGAAAATTGTATAATCTATGGCCAGCCTTAGGACTGGTAAGCTGCAATTTTTAAAACGTTTGGTTTTGTGTCTAGATACGCTTTAAGAGCAGTTGATCTAGGAAGAAAACATTGAATTACTGTGTAGTGTAGAATGTATACTTGGAAAGATGATCCAGTGACTGGATTATGACAGTGTGATTATCAGGACAGGTGTTTAAACATTTTTGAGATATTGCTCTGAGCAAAAAAAAAAAAAAATTGAAGGCGCTTAATTTGCTGCCGTTACTGTAAATATTAATCCTTTACTAGAGTGCACAACAGTAATATATGAGGTATGAGATTAAGTCTAACTTAACACTTTGACATTTTCATTCACTCCAAATGAAGTCTACGGAGCTGAAAGTGCACTTTGTCACACCAAAAAAAAAAAAATTCCAAATCGCACATGTGAGAACAAGGATTAACCCCCTCCCCCTCTCACCATATGTGCATGCAACCATTTTTCTCTATTGTATGGCCATGTTATATCATTATTAGTAAGAATGTATTTAGACAAATTTTCATACACAAGAGTAATGCAATAACCTGTTGCTGAAAAACTCTAACAAAACAAAGTACGGTAATACCACCTCTCCTACTTTTTATCATCATCATCTTTCTATTTACACACACACACAATCTAAGTGTAAAGAAATGCATGAAACACAGAGTGCAGAATATTGTGTATTTATTGCTGCATGTGTATGCTTTTTATATTATTTTTTTTTTTATCAACCTTTGACCATCACAAAGGTAATGTAAAACTCTAGAGAACTTGGATTTTGTTTTGTAATATGTAAAACAGAATACTAAACTTTTAAAATTACTTTTATTTTAGCATTTAAAGAAGAGCCCCATTATGACCTTGTTGCAGAATTTAACAGTTTTTTGGTTGTTTTTTGTTTTTTATTGATTTTGAACTACAATTTCTTAAATTATTTTTACCTGTCAGTAGGGAGGATTTACTAAATGCGATAAAGTGGTGTTTACTTAAGTCAACCAATCATACTGCAAAAATCCTGTTTTTATTTTTAATTTCCCCTGCACATTATCAGATGTTCAAAGTGAATGCAGGTTTATCTTATTTGCAAAGAAAACCTACACTTTTTCAAAGTTTCCTTTTGCAAAGTGACCAGCCTCTATGCCATTAGTAAATCAAATATTAGTCTTACCATAGGCTTTGCAGGAACACAATTTAGAAATATGACCATCCAGCACCTATTTAATAAATAATCAAAATACTTGATTTGGGAAAAATGTAAAAAATTAAGGTTATAATTATTCTAGTATTGCAAGTTAGCTCACTGCTGATAAAGATGTGTTTCTATAATTGTAACATCTCAACAGAAGCCAACAAAATGATTTCTGAATATGTACTTAATGCAATATGTGTGTAAATTTGTGCAATTTCAGTTTGATTTTTATTTTTTTTTAATCTTTTGCAAAAAACATTAAAAAAATATTTTTTTTAAATTTAAAAAAGCTGTTTATCTATTTATAAAGATAAAGAGTGTACAAGCTGGTCAGGACAGCACACACCCAGCAAGAAAGCAGGTGCAAAAGCAGACAACGGGGATCATCCAAACTCCAATGTATAGAAAACAAAAAAAGTCCAATCTGCAGCACCTTGTAAGTTTATTAAGAGAGATAAAAACTCATAAAGTTACTTTGAGTTTTTAGCTCTCTTAGTAAATTTACAAGGTGCTGCAAATTGGGCTGTGTGTGTATATATATATATATAAAAATCACTGCATATGCAAAAGTTCACCAGCTTATTTTATATGGATTGAACTTGAATTTGTAAATCTGAAGACACGAGTACATTTGTAACAAAGAAAAAAGTTGTTTTTTTTTTTTTGTTTTTTATTTAAAAAAAATGGGTGCTGTTGGTTGGGATGGGTCATTTATTTATTTTTTTTCCCCCAGTTTTAATGACCACTCCCTACCCATGATGTTTTTTCTTTTAATTAGATTTTATTTAGAAAAATGTTTCAATCTTAAAAACAATGCATACAGAACATGCCACACAGGAATTACTTTGTAATTCATTGCTCATTTGATTATTAAATAAACCTGTATAAACACATCTTTAGTTAACCATTCATATTCTAAAAATGACAAAGCTTTTGAAAAACTTGACATGTCCATGATAGTAAAGACAATCTGCACTGCATAACTGAAGACACACAGAAAACAAGCCAACGGGTATGGATTTGAATTTGAAAATATTTTTATTTGAATAGCAAATTGTTACACAGTTGAAACAGTTCTATTGAAGCTCTCTATAAATAGCTAGCAGTTAAGAAAATAATGTGTGTAGAAAAGAGATTGCTTCTAGACATATAAGAGCTATCCGTTTAACAAGAGCCATCTGCCCCTTAAAGCACAGTTAATGCAAATAGCCATTTTTTTTTTTTTTTTGAGGAATGTATCAAGGCGCAACCTTTCTCATTTTAATGTAAGAAAACAAATACAAATAAATAAAAAATAAAATGGTTGCAACTCAGAGCGGAATGTCATAACATCAAAAGGAAAAAAAAAAAACTCCAATACAACCTTGATCAAATAATATATCTGTCATTCACATTAATAAATAAAAGAATAAATAAACATAATTAATATTAAAATCAACATATACATTTGGATAGTAAAGCATGTCTGTGGTTCCACCAGAAAATATTTGGAGGAGCATAATTTAAAAAAAAAAAAAAAAAAAAAAAAAAGTTTGTATTTAATAAAAAATAAAGTTGTGGTGTATGATGCGATTCCTGGCTGGCCCCTAGATTGATGAAGTCATAAAAGGCAGTTTGTATTTCTTTCTCTACAAAGTTAAAAGACAAGGCATTTGTGGCTAAAGACTAAATAGATGTCTCCCTCTCCCAGTCCTAAGCAGACTTGTTCACAGAAAATAGAAAAGTCTACAATCCAGCAGTTCACAAGTCATTATAAAGCTAATTGTGTCAGTCATTTCAGTTTAAAGGCAGTAATATCTCAAAGATCGACTGAAAAACAGGAACCCGTAGGCTACGAAGCACATCGAAAAAAGACGAGAGCCAAAAAGGAGACGAAAAATTACAAGAAAACAATAGAAAGACCTTCACCCTTGTCTACTGCTAGAAGAGTGGGCAACGTTGGTGAGGACAAGAAGAAAGAGCCCACCCTGCAATGACCTGTAGTGTAGCACACCAAATACATGTAGAATCATCTGTCATCTAAGCATACAGCATTTGCTTTATCCCCCCCCACCAACATAATAGACAATTTAACAGGTATCCTCGGATGCCAGTATCATGCCCACTGGCATACCAATTAAAAAAAGGATATAAGACACAGAGACAACACTATTACATGTTTGCATCACTAGTGTGTTCAGGGGGATGACAGCACAGGTCAAAGTATTTATTTTTATACAAAAAAAAAAAAAAAAATCAGTAGCAGAAAGCAATAATGTTACCCCTTTAGGGTAGGCGGGATGGCCCAGCCCTGCGGCAGTGCAAATATTAATGATTAAAAAATGTGCCTCCGTATAGTGCCTTAAAAGTTTACAGAAGGTCTGGAATGTAGTCATGAAGAGGACATTATTGCTTTGTTGCTGCTAGTAATCCTACTTAGTACACAGAGAGATGCCATGTGTTCAGAGTGCTTGTTCCCTTGTGGGCACAGCAGAAAAACAAAAACAAAAAACAACTTACAAAGGTTGACCTACTGTGTGGTCTCCCCTTAGTGAATTGCTAGGCAATGCTGTCTTGCTTTAAAGCACAATAACCACATTTTAATGCACTTCAATCTATGGCTGCTACAATGCTTATCTTGGTTTGGCAGATCTGATGGCTGGCAGACCTATTGTCTCTAGAGATGGCAATTGGCTGCATCAAAGAAGGCACAGTTCTCTTCAGGGGCCACAGTGGCAGCAGTCCATAGTGATTGGTGGTCACTGAGAGGGCACCGAGTCATAACTCACAAGAAGTCCCCTTTGGAAGGGCTAATACGTGTGCAGCAACCTGTGTGGACTAAGCTGGGTTGTGCCCTCTGATCAGTGCCCAACCTGGGTGGCACTGGTACCTTCACACCCCCCCTTCCAGTCTTTGAACTGGTCAGCAGACTAGGAGGTGCCCTCTGAGCAGTGCCCAACCTTGATGTCTGGAGGGCACTGGTGTAGTCTTTGGACTGGAATTAAGCTGGGTGGTGCCCTCTGCAACCTATCTGGGGGGCACTGTCCCTGGCAAAGTCTTTGAGCTGGGTGCCCCTTACGTTGAAGTCTGGGTGGCACTGGAATCTTCAACCCTCCCAAAGTCTTTAGGCTGGGACTAAGCTGGGTGCCCTTCACTGATTTTTTGATGGCAATGGCATCTTCATCCCTGCCAAAGTCTTTGAGTGGGGACTAAGCTGGGTTTCCCATCATTGATGTCTGGATGGCACCTTCAACCCTCAATGTGTTTGGGCTGGTTTCCCATCAATGTCTGGGTAGCACATTCAACCCCCCAAAGTCTTTATGCTGGAAATAAGCTTGGTGCCCATCACTGATGTCTTGGTGGCACTGGTATCTTCATCCTATCCAAAGTCTTTGAGCTGGGACTAAGCTGAGTTACCCATCATTGACGTCTGGGTGGCACCTTCAACCCTCAAATTGTTTAGGCTGGGACTAAGCTGGGTGCCCATTATTGTCTGGGTGGCACATTCAACTCTCAAAGTCTTTAGGCTGAGTGCCCATCATTGATGTCTGGGAGGCACCTTTCAAGAGTCTTTAGGCTGGGACTAAGTTGGGTGATGCCCTCTGGGTGGCACCTCCACCTGGTCAGCAGGCTGGGCGGACTGGCACCTGGAGGAGGATGACTTGCCTGTTCTCGGAGGGGTGGCACTTGTTGATGTGCCGGGTGAGGCCGGGCGAGCTGTAGAAGGTGGCCGGGCAGTACTTGCAAGGGTAGAGCTGGGAGGAATGGAGGAGGCGGAGGTGTCGCTCCTGGCTGCTCTTCCCCGGGAAGGTCTCCCCGCACACCGGGCACGGGTAGCACTCTCCTCCTCCTCCGCTGCTGCTGAGGTTGACGGGGCCGGGACTCTTGGCTCTCCGCTCCTCGGGGTAGATCAGCTCCTCGGAGGCGTGGCACAGCAGGTGTTTCCTCAGGTAAGCCTGGCGGCGGAACTTCTTGGAGCAGTGCGGACACTCATAGGTTCCGTCTTCGGAGCCGGACTCAGAGACACCGGGGCTGGGGGTGTCCCGGTCACTGAGGGGCTCTTCCTTGGTGACGGGGGCAGTGGCGGCGGGTGGGCGGGGTTTGTGCCAGCGGCGGTGGGATGCCAGGTTGGCGGGGCAGCTGAAGACTTTATCACATTCGGGACAGCGGTACTCCACCCGTACGATGCGGGAACACTTGTGCTGGGCCAGGGAGAACGGGTCACTGTACTCCTCCTTACACAGCTGGCAGATGAACTCCCCGAGCGGCTTGTGCCCGGAGCTCGGTGCCCGCGGCCGAGGGGGCTCCACCGGACCCTCCTTGATCCTCAGCCCCAGCACCGGGGAAGTGGTCACCTCGTCCTCAAAGGTCAGCTTACGGATGGCTTTGGTCTTCTTGGCGGCGGGCGGCTTGGGGTGACCGGGCTTGGCTTCTGCCGTCCTCTTCATCGGGGGGATCCCGGAGGAGGAAGACGGCATCTTCAGATCACCGGCTCCGGGGTACAGCAGCGGCTCCATGGAGGTGACCAGGGACGGGAAGGACTCGGCGGACACCGGGGACCCCAGGCTGAAGCTCCGATCTAGGTAGTCTCTGCTCACCGGGCGGGTCGGGCTGGACAGCGCCTGCTGCACCGACTCCGGGTTCCCGAACTGACCGGCAGGGGGCGGCCGGGGGCTGCAGGGTGGAGCTGGGGCGGCTCGGTCGGGGCTGGCCGGGGGAAGGGATCCTCCGGTGATGTACGGAGCCGGCCTGTGATCGGACACGGCGGCGTACAGCATCCATGCCGGGGGGGCGGCCTGCGCTCGGTCCTCGTCTTCATCCCGCACTCGGTAGGACACCGGCGGGGACTTTTTGCTTCTCTTCACTAGGAAGCCTTTAGGCATGTCTGCGGCTCGGGGCTGTCAGTGCGGATCGCTCGCTCCTCGGGCCGGCTCCTCCTTTATAAGCGGCACGAGCCGGGCTGTCAATGCGCTAGCCAATAGCGAGCCGAGCCGGCGTCTGAAGTGCCGCTGGGGGGCGTGGCTGGGAGCGAGGCGGCAGATGTACCTGAGCCCCCGCCTCTCTCTGGCTGCAGGCACACGCCCGGCCCCGCCCCCTCCTCGCGCCTGACTGCCCTTCAATGGACTGACACACGTGCCTGTGTCCCGGGGGGGGGGGGGGGGGGGGGGCTGACCCGCCGTCCACACAAAGGGGAGAGAGCTGGACACACCGCCGGCGGGGGGCTCAGCACGCTTCTCCCAGCCATTGTGTCCCCACCAGCCAGAGCCCAGTCTGTGTGTGTGCTCCGATCACACCGCCGCCCTACAACTACACCGCTTCTCCCATACACGACACATGGAGAAGGGAGAGAGGCTTGGCTGAAGAGCTGACAATCTGCAAGGTGCAGATGTATAGGAGAGGCAGGGGAGAGATTGTCCGGCGAAGAGCTGACAATCTACAGGGCGCAGATGTATAGGGGAGGCAGGGGAGAGATTGTTGGCTGCAGAGCTGACAATCTGCAAGGTGCAGATGTATAAGGGACACAGGGAAGAGATGCTTGGCTGAAGAGCTGACAATCTACAGGGCACAGATGTATAGGGGACATAGGGAAGAGATCTTTGGTTGAAAAACTGACAATCTACAGGGCTGTGCCTTGTCACCTGAAAGAGGCAGATGAAGTGTATGGGAAGGATCAATCTCTCCTCTCCTTAGAACAGACACACTGCTGCCAATAGTGGCCATACACATTTCAATAAACAGCCGATTTATTTTCCAATTAATATCTCCTGATAGCAATAATCAATGTTTAGCAAACAACACAATATTAGGAAGATGCGATCATAACTATCCATCAAATCTCTGCTTCCACCACACACTTCAATAAATGATCAATTTCATTTCTGATCCAACTCCACCGATAGGAATAATCATTCCATAGCTAGCGACACTATCGATCCATATGACACACAGGGAAGTTGAATTTGGTCGATACCTGGATGATATAATCATAAATGATCAATTGTCTCTGTTTCAACCATGAGACCTCATAATCTGATCTAATAAGACAGAATGAATCATCTTAGGGCTGCCAATTGATGAAAAACAATTGATCAATTTCTGCCTTGGCCGACTGACTCTGATCCAATCCGAGTAAAATCGTTCCGAAGGAAAGTTACGGATTTTGAACATTTTCTAATTTGATTGAATCGCACATCGATCAGATAATAAAATCAAAGTATCTGGCCACCATTTGATCAAATCTGATTGAAATTTAGTCTAAATGAATTGGAAGTGAAATTATGGCTACATGATTGTTTGCTAATGTTTTGATTGGAAAATGATAATTGAAGTGTATATGGACACCATATGAATCATGAAACCCACCGATGATGGATATTTCATTAAATCTTCTATTGGGTTCTAGGCACACACCTAACAATATGATCAATGAATTAAGAGATTGTATAAAATAAATAAATTGCTCAAAATGGGCCGTTCAATCGCCAAAAGACGATTTCCACCAATAAGGAATGATCATGGCTGCCGGAACATCCTATCAAAATTGACCAAATTAAACGTTGCGTCTAATGATCATTTTCAAGGAAAGGATGAGTGGAAGTTCAGTCAAAAAAAACATTTTTTGTATCCAATTGTTGTCTTCAAGACAAGGAGTGTTTAAAAAAGATAGAAAATTGCCAAAAACTAACCTTTTAAAAAGTATCTGTACGGCTAATTCACGTATATGTAATGGGCGCGGAAAGGCGTGTAAATCGCATGCGTTCCCACACCTGCAGGCAAAACGTGCTGATTTCTGGCAGATGGGCGGGGATGCAGATTATCCTTTAAGTAGTTTTAAGGCTCGGTTCACACTGCAGCGATGCGGGAATTCTGCAAATCCACCGTGGATTCCCGCATCGCATGTCTGCCGGCGGCAGTTCACACTGCCCTATGGGAACTGCTGGGCATGTCAATTAAAAATGAATGACACCCCAAAATCAGTTCGCATATCACAGTGCAAACTGTAAATTCGGATAGGAATCAGATTGCATGGGTGTGAACAACCATGCGATCCGATTCTGCTGCGGACCAAAAAAGGGTCCCGTGCGAGCTTGGTACGAATGCGAAGCAGATTCTATTTGTCTGGGTAAAATCGCACCGCACAGAGATCGCATGTGATTTGCAGTGCGGTGCGAATCACATTCAGTGTCGGACATCGCACCAGTGGGAACCTGCCCTTAAGGCTGAAGTTTTAATTTTTACCTTTATGCATTCTATGCATAAAGGTAAAAAAAAATCTGTATCCAGCCCCCCCCCCCCCACTTCCCACTTCCACTTAACTGAGCCCCATCACGATCCAGCAATGTGCACAAGAGCAGCAGCTCTCTCAGCTCTGTCCCTGCTCACAGGTAGCCATTGGCTCCCACTGCAGTCAGTCAAACTCTGTGATGGAGGGGGGGCGGGACTATGCCCCTCTGTCTGTGTCTATAGACACAGGTAGTGGGGCTCGGGAGTGAGCCCACACTGAAGAGGAGGAGCCAGGAGGCCTGGTGAGGGACCTGAGGAGAGGATTAGGGTTGCTTTGTGCACAACCATTACACAGAGCTGGTAAGTATAACATGTTTGTTATTTTTGTAAAAAGAAAAAAATGTAACTTTAGAAACACTTTTTTTTAACATCCCTGTGCATCTGAAAATGCAGCACATTTTCAGGTGTGGGAAATCGCTCGTGCGACTGCAAGTTTAAAAAGGTGCAGGGACCTTTTTCCTGCTGGTTTATCAGCCCATTCTAATTCTAATGAATGGGCTGCTGTGCCCACATAAATGCGGGTCGCGTCAACCCCCATCTAGCCTAAAAGAAGAGGTATGAGTGGATTCATTCCTAATTTGTTCCCAATGTACCGGGCCAAAAATGTGATTAGTAGGTGACCATGTTGGCACCACTCCGCCCGACATCCTTTAATTGAAAAATGAAGGAGCTGGGTGGAAGGTCGGCAGCCAAACAGCACCTACATCCAATTAGATGCAAGCAGAAGCCGGGAGAGATTTGAACCATGAACGGGCAGGCTGATTGTTCCTAAGTTGATCGATCAACTTGGGTATAACCAGCCTGAAAGATTCCACATGCGATTATTGCTAGTGGTTGTTATAGCACACAATAGCTTCATGGGAGAGATTCCTCCATAAATACTGAGTGTATTGATGGGGAAATTGGGCGATTTTTTTCCTGCAACCCATGGTTGCAGGGAAGAAAATTGCTCCATCTATAGCTGGCCTAAGACATAATTGTCCTGTTCCCCTTGCCTTTGATCTTCCCCCTCTTGCAGCACTACACCAGTCCAGAAGTCATCATCATCTGACACTTCCAGGTGTGTGAGATATCTGCTCTCCTCCTGTACACTGTGGTTCCATCCAGCAGAGGCAACATCACTTCTGTCTCCCTATTGTGAGATAGTGGCTGGCAGGTGGAACCACAGCGTGGGGGATGCAGGCATCCAATATTTCCAGATGTGTCAGAAACATGGTGGCAGGATAACAGCCACTAGCAATAATCGCATGTAAAATCCGACAGGCTGGTTGTACCCAAGTTGATCGACATTCAGCCTGCCCATACATGGTTCAAATCTCGACTGGTTCCTCCTGAACTGGCCAAGAATCGAACTGTGTATGGCCAGCCTAAGTTTTGGTTCACACTATAAACCACATCTGAATCGGACAGGAACCGCGCCACATTCCTTCTTAATTCACATGGGATTCAGGGTAGTGAGATCTGAGAATGAGCTCCAATTGCACCGCATTGCACCAAAGACGTGCATGCAGCAATTTTGGAAACCACACTGCAACCAGATCGCTTGGTCATTTTGTACTGTGTGTTCCGGAGTCGGGAAACGCACTGCATTTGCAACCTGTGTTTGGGGTGTTGTTGAGACTGCACTGACAGCCGCCACGGGTTGCAAGGGAATTGCAATTTGAATGTGGTGTGGGAAATGCGCACAAATCACGGCACTTCCTGCACTGCATTAGTGTGAACCTGACCTTAAGGAGATTGTATAATGAGATTGTAAAATGTATTGGCCATTCGATCGCTGTACAATCAACTTTAGATCTATCAAAACAAAGTGATATGAGGATCTACCTAATCTATCTACATCATTTGTATCCAGCCTGGCTGGCCCTGGGTAGTTCTAAAGGGCATTGTACAATCAGATTGTAATGTAATGATCAGATCGGTGGTAGAGCAGCATCGTTGTGTGTATGGCCAAAGGATGGTGGTGAAGGTTAGTGGCCTCTCCTAGGGCAATCCAGGCAATGTGATCTGACACTCTCTCTGCCCATCCATATACAACACCTTGTAGTCTTCCCATCCATCGGATCCCTGAGATCAGACAGAAGGTGGAGGGGGGGGGGGCGCCCTTCACCTCTGCCCCGGGAATTAACCTCCAGCCATTCACCCAGCAATCTGCTGGATCTGAGACACGTGCCTGGCAGGAGGGGGGGGGGGGCTCCGGCCAAATGCTTCTCCTCCATTCACCACCAAATCCCCCAGGGGGAGGACAGTGACAATAGACCCCCGAGTGCCCCCCCCCCCCCATCACACTGCCTATCCATCTCATACACACCATTGTCCTACAGAGGGGAATCATTTCATTACACATCTCCTATATACTGTGTGTGTGTATATATATATATATATATATATATATATATATATATATACACACACACACCATGGGGGTCCCAGCACTCACTATGTCATGTAGAGCCATGATTATATATTACACTAAATACTCACCTCACCGGGCTCTGATCCATCAACACCTACAATCCTAACATCATCATCATTTCTAACAAATTTATTATCTGCAGCCTCTCTCCTATTATTTATTTTATATCTCTAATCTATCCTTTCTTGGGGGAACTTTTAACTCTCTGTTTACAGGGTCTCTGTTCTTTCTTTTCTTTTCTTTTCTTTTCTTTTCTTTTCTTTTCTTTTCTTTCTATCTATCTCAGGGTCTTTTTTGTTGTTGTCAGCAGATAAACTGTAATCTTTCTTTCTCTCTCTCTCTTTCTTTATCTATCTATCTTTTGATCTATCTTTTCTTTTCTTGGGAGAACTCCTTTTTTTAAGTATCTCTTTCCTGTTATTATTAGATAATCTTTCTTTCTTTCTTTCTTTCTTTCTTTCTTTCTTTCTTTCTTTCTTTCTTTCTTTCTTTCTTTCTTTCTTTCTTTCTTTCTTTCTTTCTTTCTTTCTTTCTTTCTTTCTTTCTTTCTTTTTCTTTCTTTCTTTCTTTCTTTTTCTTTCTTTCTTTCTTTCTTTCTTTCTTTCTTTCTTTCTTTCTTTCTTTCTTTCTTTCTTTCTTTCTTTCTTTCTTTCTTTCTTTCTTTCTTTCTTTCTTTCTTTCTTTCTTTCTTTCTTTCTTTCTTTCTTTCTTTCTTTCTTTCTTTCTGTTACTTTTCTCATCCCCTCCATACTCTAAAAATAGTGTCGTTAGTCTCAATGTAACAGTATGCAGTGTGGTGTTGCTGGCATGTATTATCTGTAGACTCTCTGGTTCTCTGTGGGTATATAAGGGTCATTGATGGTGTGTGGAGGCAGAGCTGGAAGTCCAGGGGTGACCTGGCTCCATGGGGCCCCTCCTGCTGGGCTCAGCATTGTTGTGTGTGGAGTGGTGCTGGCAGATTATGCTCTCTCTGTAGAGAGGTGAAGTAGTGTACAGTAGCTGGAGGGCCCAGGCAGCTGACAGTAAACACAGGGAGTCTGCAGGGCAGGTGCACCACATGGACAGATTAGCTGTGTCTCTTTATACTAAGGAAGGCTCTGCAAACACAGACACCTCTTATCAGATGTACTCCTCTCCTGCCAAATCCAGCCTCACCTTTTTATAAGTACAATTCATGCAGCATTCCACTATTTGCATGTTCCGTTCTTAAAAAAATCAATTATGTTCAGGATTTTTGTGATGCTAGGATTTGCTTGTCTAAAATTTGTCTATTACAATAGATATCCTTCTCTGTCTGTTCACCTCCATCCATTTCCTATTTATATATACAGTATGATGCTGTTGTATTTTGATTTACTTCTATAGGGAATCATGTGCTGTATAAGAAGCTAGTTAGGGGCACATTTGCAGTTAAAGATTTTCACTGATTTACACCACAGATAATTCAGGTATGTGTAAATGATTCCCAGAACATTTTACCAACACGGGCCTCCTAATTTTATTAGAGAACAACTGTTTTCTGTAAGTACATTTGTTACAGACTGCATCTTCAGAGGATAGAAACATAAATATTATTATTATTCCAAATATTATTATTATTGTTTCCATAATTATCTGGATAGTAATAGCAATACAAATAATAATAATAATAGTAATGTTAACACTTCTTCTACCTCTACTTCTTTTTCTTCTTCTTATTTTATATATTTATATTATTATTGTTATTTTGTTGTTATTATTACTCATATTCTTCTTATTATTATTTTGCTATTATGATGCATATTATTGTTGCTAGTAATAATAATAATAATAATAGTAAAATATTGTTCTTATTATTATTAAAACAACACAACGATAATACGTGTTGTTGTTATTATTATTATATGTTGTTATTATTATTACCATTAATAATAATAATAATAATAATAATATTGTGTGTTGTGTTCAAGACACTGAACTGCACCAACAAAATCCCTTTTATTAGTTTATATCCAGAATCATATTCTTCCAGCTGAATGGTAGAAACTTCTGCAGGCGAGATCTGGTTTGAAGAAAATCACATAGGAGTGGTGTAGCGATGAATGCTTGTTGTGGATGCATGTTGTTAGTTGTATGAGCTGCACTAATTAAATAGTTCCTAATTAAATGACATCTGTCTTTAGATACATCAGTCACAGCATTTCCTGCTACTCCTGACAGTGAATTTAGGGTACATGAAGAGACAGTGCAAACTAATCAGTGATCAGTTTTTTTTTTACCTTTGTATGCTATCAGTTGGATACAAGGCTGGTCATACATGATACAATGATTGGAAAGATGCTAATCTTCAGATAAGGAATAATGCACCAGGGTGGGCTTTTCCTGCCCACTCATTGTTCCACTTTTAAGGACAGATGTAAGATGTTTACTCTCCATCAATTGGAAACCTCAGGCACCAATGAAAGAATCATTTCTACAACTCCTTAGACAGCTGTGGACATGGCCAAATTTCAGTATTCCCGGCTTTTGAACGCACTCTGATTATTTTTAGGATATACAAGAGATTTTTGCCTTTGTGAATTCTACTGTGTGATCCTTTTTTTCAGATACACACAAATTGTTAACAAAAATGCCAGAAAGGAATATTTGAAAGATGGAACTCTAATTATATATTTTAGGTTGGCAAATATCATCCATCACCCTACAATTATCTGCAAAAGCAATCTAAATGACACTTGTAGCATATGGAATAGTGTTACCTAGGCATAAATTAAAACACTTTAAGTTGTTTTTTAAAGGTAAACTACTGTTAGATGGAGAAAAAAAAGAAAAAAAAAGCTTTCAAGCAATTTATGTATTCTTTAAGGGCATGTTTACACCACAAAAATGCACTCCAGATCCGCTCTGGATGCGTTTCTGCATGCATGTTTTTTAACGCGTTTTTGTTGTATTCCGGTGTGTTTGTTTTGGTTTTTTTAGGCCAGTTCACACCACATGCAGTCCAGTGCATTTTTTTTTTCTGCATCAAAAATGCATGGAAAGTAAGTTATATGATTTGCAATGGCATAGTTCACACCAGTGCGGTGACTTCCAGGGCTTTCCAGTTTCAGAAAAAAAGTAGAACATGCTGCATTTTTCTGGCACTGGACTGTACTGGAATGCAGTAAAATGCATCAAAAATGCGCCGGAAGAAAAAAAGCTCCTGGAATGCACCCAGAAACGCACCAAAAACGCCCCAGAATGCACCAAAAATGTGCATGCAAAAACGCATCCAGTGAGTTTTTGATGCATTTTTAAAGTATTCCAGTGCATCCTGGTGCATTTGTGATGCATTTTACAGTGTTCCAGTACAGCAGCATGTTCTACTTTTTTTTTCTGGAACTGAAAAGTCCTGGAACTGACCGCACCGGTGTGAACTATGCCATTAGAAACCATATAACCTACTTTCCATGTGTTTTTGATGCAGAAAAAAAGCACACTATACTGCATGTTGTATGAATGGCCCTAAGAAATCACATTTTTTTTTTTTACTATTTTTTGTACTATTACTATTTTTTGTACTATTACTATTACTTTTTGTCCCCTATGTGATATTTAAAAAGCAAAAAAAAAAAAAAAAAGCAAAAGAAAAGTTTTATTTCTTTTTTTTTTGCAAAAAAAAAAGTTACACCCAAGCACATAAAATTCCCTCCCAAAAACATTTTGAGGCCCTGGATCCCCTAAATATACACACGTACAAACGTAACCGTACGCTTCAGGGGCGCCTACACGTGAAAGCGTTGATTGCGATACACATGTTACATATCGCCGTGCACGTTGTAGTGAGAGCAATGATTCTAGCACAAGGCCTCCTCCATAACACTAAAGTGTAGAGTACTGAAATATGTCGCCATTTCACGAGCACACACAAATTTAAGGTCTGACATTTTGAATATCTATTTACTTGGCGCAACCTCTTCTTTTATATTTTACCAAAAATGTGGGTAGTTTATTGTATTTGTTTGCCCTAAAATCCACTTTAGTGTGTTTTTTACTGAAATTTTGCGGTAGTTTATCAAGAAAGAAAAAGTTGATCGCTTCAAAATTCTCTGCCTATAGGCTCCTGAGATGTAAATCCGGCCCTGTTGATACAACTCCAAAATCTTCATTCTCTTTGTACCTCTCTATGAAAATATGTCAGCAAGCAGCTTGCAAAGGTGATATACAATGCAGTTATCCAAACATATCAAATCAATAGCTTTGCCTAACACATTCACTGTGGTAGTGCCAGATATAATAAACGTGACCTCCACCCAAAACTACAGTTCATTCATTCGACTGACCTCAATAATCAATAATAAGTTAGTAACTAATAAGTTAGTAAGCGCTTGTGGAAACAATCTCCCAACTATCATGGCCTGATGAGAGTCTAGAACAGCCTTTCTCAACCTTTGCAACACAGAGGAACCCTTGAAATAGTTCTCAGGTCTTGGGGAACCCCTGCTAAAAATTGGAAATCTACAACTCATGATACATTAGTGTGATGGTCAGTGGGAAAAATGGTCCTTACACTTTTGGTCATTGGGAAGAATAACCTCCTTACAGATAGCTAAAAAAAGATCAATGGTGTCAGTGGGAACTTATCAGAGAGGCAGAAATTACCCAATGCTGAAGGAACCCCTAGCAACTTTGGAGGAACCCTGGTTGAGAATCACTGGTCTAAAAAGTTAAAGGAATTTGCATAATGAATGTGCAATTTCATATGCAATCTCTTTATTAGCAATATCTTACATTAGGGCAGTCCAGGTTATTTTTTAGCATTCTTTAATCGTGACTTCTCTTAGGCATATCTCCCAACTTTTTGAGATGGGAATGAGGGACACCTATCAGCAAAAGTAAGCAGGCATAGGACACACCCCTTGTCATGCCCTCTTAAAGGAGAATTGTACAAAAAAACAAGATTGGTTTAACCCACAAGTGTGTTTTTTTACCACTTCTATTCCTTTATATTGGCTTTTGGAATTTACAAATGCAGCAATTTAGAAATCAGATGAAAGGTTTAGCGCTGGAAAACACTTTTTAATAGATAAAAATTGCATTCATTCAGACCAAAATGAGGGACAAAGGAGGAGGAATGAGGGACAGAGGGACATTGCTCCAAATCAGGGACAGTCCCTCGAAATCAGGGACAGTTGGGAGCTATGCTGTTAGGGACCCTTCATTGTCCAAAATGCTTCAGCCTGAATTGCATTATATAAAATGTTGCTAATAAAGAGTGTTCTGCCTCCAGCAGAATATTAAGTTGTTTTCCCTGCAGTATCAGATTTTACCACAAGATGCTGCAAGTGGTAAATTTACTCTCTTTGCAGCAACCAGTAACTGTTCACCTTTAATAAAACGTCCCGTCATTCTTCGGTCTAAGGAAGAGAAACAGGTACATCCTGGGAATACACCCTCCCACGGGCCGGTGGAACCTGACTTATATGAGTTCTCCTCATTGCAGCGACCAAGGAGAGGGTTAATAGCACCGGTTTTGCGGCACTGTCAAAGTGCTTTTCATTAATTTCAATGGGCAGGGGTGGTGGAGGAGCGGTGTATATACCTCTCCGGCACTGCCCCAAAAATGCTGCTTGCAGGACTTTTTTTCCTGTCCTGCAAGCGCACCGCCCCAGTGTGAAAGCGCTTAAGCGCTTTTCAGGCGCTTTACAGGCACTATTTTTAGCCCTATAACGCCTGAAAAGCGCCCCAGTGTGAAAGAGGTCTTAGTGAGATCAATTTGGGGTTCATTTTTGACCGTAGTGATGAGAAAATTCAAAGGAGCAGGATGGACATTTTCTTTTCTCAAAAAAATTAAATTTAGACTGGTGGCCAGAGCCGCTGCTAACGCAGTACAGCCAGCCCTCTTGTACTGGGTCCAGGCACCATCAGTTCAAAAGGGGGGGCCCAGGCACCTGCTGAGCAGGAGGGCCAGCTGTACTGTCTTCTTGCAGGCACCGTTTCTCTTCTGCCTCTCCCTGCAGTGCTGCCAGCTCCCCTTTCTCCCTCTGGCTGCACTACAGGATTAGTTCTAGCACATGCGCCCCTTCCATCTGCCTCTCGATTGCCACTTTCCCCTGCAGCACTCCTGGCTTCCCTCCTCTACTCTCCTGCTGGAAGTTGCTGCGGGTACAAAGGAGGATGTTTCAGGATAGAGAGTGGGGGAAGGGGGCAGTAAATATGTCATTAACTGGCCACTTCCTTTCCTGAGTGAAAAAAGTGAGTGATCGGTACCAATTACTCCTGTGTTCATTCATCAATGAAACATATTAACCGTGTTTACTATGCTTCAGTTTGCGAATGAGCAGGAAGCTGCTGTGCTGCTGAGGCTGCTGAGTCTGCAAACAAAGGGACTGATAAATTTATGTCCTCAGTCTCTTTCAGCCAGGAAGGTAGGCAGTATGGGGCCCCGTGATTTCTAACAGCAGCCCTGCTGGTGAGACTATGCTCTCCTCTCTCTCTAAGTTTCACACATGCTATACAGGGGGTTGCAGAAGGTTGTTGTAATTACAGATCAAGGTTCTATTTAATTATACATGTAATTATTATTTTTTGAATCAATACATACATGAATGAAATGTGGGTTTCTTTGATTTGTGCTTGCAGTATCTCCATTGTGCAGTGCATTTATTGAAGTACAGATTGTCCCCCTTGGAACTGCTGAATATAATAGCTTCTCCAGATACATGTGGGTAGAAAAGGCATTTTAGGTAATGTATGTGATTCCACATAACAGAACGGAGCAATGACACATTTCCCTGTTTTCCCCACTTAGTACTCAGCACCTCTCCAAGCCCTGCAGCTTCTGTGATCATCAAAATTCCCAGCTATTACATATTATTATGTAAGTTAGTATTTGTGAAATGAGGGGGAGAGAAGTGTCTGCACAGCAATTTGACCTGGTTATATGTAATACAACACTCACATGCATTTTTCTGAAGCCTGTCACATTATGGCGCATCACTCTGACATCTGGGATGCTTTTTGTCTGATGATGCATTTTGCAGTTTTGTAAATCAATAGCAGGCTGACGGCTGATTCTCCATGTGTGCCTTTGTTTTATTTTTGATTCTGTCAATAATAGTGTGATGCATTCTGAGATTCCTCGCCTATATTATCGCACTGAGCAGGGAGAATGGGAAGTGTATAAGGTGCTTGGCCCCGGGGCAGCTGGGAGACAAGGAATTCATGTGTTTGGAGGAACTAGTGAAAAAAAACACCTGTGAATTTAGATTTATACCATGTGTATGATAAAATGCCAATTATGATTATTTAAATGTTTTTTTTTAATTATGCAATATGTAGCAACCCTACCTTATGCAGCTGTGTCTCTAATACATTTTCTGTTATTGCTAGGCTGTAACCAGCCTGAGCTAATGTTCACGTTTTCTGGTGGGTTGATTGCTTCAGACTGTTTCTGGAAGGAGGTACCAGTAATCAGCATCAGAAGGAATAACTGCTAGGTTATGAATATACACTATATTGTCAGAAAGTATTGGGACGCTTGCCTTTACACATATATCAAATTTAATGGCATCCCAGTCTTAGTCCGTAGGGTTCAATATTGAGTTGGCCCACCCTTTGCAGCTATAACAGCTTCAACTCTTCTGGGAAGGCTGCCCACAAGGTTTAGGAGTTTGTCTATGGGAATGTTTGACCATTCTTCCAGAAGAGCATTTGTGAGGTCAAGTCTCTGCTCGAATTCATCCCAAAAGTGTCCTATCAGGTTGAGGTCAGGACTTTGTGTAGGCCAGTCAAGTTCCTTCACCCCAAACTCGCTCATCCATGTCTTTATGGACCTTGCTTTGTTCACTGGTCCAAAACATTTGATGAAGGGGGGATTATGGTGTGGGGTTGTTTTTCAGGGGTTGGGCTTAGGGAACTCCTAAGGCATCAGCATACCAAGACATTTTGGACAATTTCATGCTCCTAACTTTGTGGGAATAGTTTGTGGATGGCCCTTTCCTGTTCCAACATGACTATGCGCCAGTGTACAAAGCAAGGAGGAATGATCAAACATTCCCAAAGACCACAGCCTTCCCAGAAGAGTTGAAGCTGTTATAGCTGCAAAGGGTGGGCCAACTCAATATTGAACCCTACAGACTAAGACTGGGATGCTATTAAAGTTCATGTGTGTGTAAAGGCAGGCGTTCCAATACTTTTGACAATATAGTGTATATCCGATCCAGTCAATCAACTGAACAGCTACATTCAGAGGTAGGGATAAAGTCATACCTCCCAACTTTTTGAGATTGGAACGAGGGACGCCTATTAGCAAAAGTATGTAGGCATAGGACACACCCCCTGCTATGCCCCCTTAAAGGAGAATTATAGAAAAAGAAAGAATAGTTAAATCCACAAGTGTTTTTTTTCCAACTTCTGTTCCTTTTGAAATTTTAAAATGCAGCCATTTAGAAATTGGATGAAAGGTTTAGCACTGTGAAACACTTTTTGAAAGATAAAATAGTGCATTTTATATACAACTATATAGATCAGACCAAAATGAGGGACAAATGAGGAGGAAAGAGGGGCAGAGGGACATTGTTCCAAATCAGGACAGTCCCTCGAAATCAGGGATAGTTGGGCGCTATGATAAAGCTGGGTACAAAACCGTCTGAAAAGTTCGTCAGAAACCGGCCGACTTTCGGGCCCATGTGTACAGCTCCTTATCATCCTTCTAGAAACAGGTGGGGGAGACAGTGATTCCTGTCTCATTCTCATCAAGTCAATTCCGACCCTGTGTAACCACATTTCTTTAAGCCTTGGCCAATGTTCTGAGCAATTAAAACACACCCATATTTGCAGTGGCGCACTGCACGTGCCGCATATTTTTATTCACAACTTATAGTTTTGCACACAGGCCCACTACTTTCAGAAAATGTCCCAATCTGTATGGCTGAACTCGCATTGCACAGACATCGCATGTGATCGGCACCGCAGTGCAGGTGCGAATCACATGTGATGTTTGTGTTCCCTACAGTGTGAGCCCGGGCCCAATCTCTTTCTCCGTCTCATAATTGAGACATCAGAGGTCTGCTTAGACCCCTGATATTTCACAAAAGCCTCCAGCAGCATTGTGAAAAAAAGAAAAATAATTAAAAAACCTATAAAAAAAATTTAAATATCAAGGCATCACATGGGTTCTCTGGCCTGTTACTGTATGTACGAACACAGCCACAGGTCTTAATGTGACATGTGTGCAGGTGTGGGTGAGTGGTCCCGAATGTACACTTTCTGTGTTCCCACACGCCTGTCAAATTTGGACCTTCAGCTGTGTGCGTACAGCCTTTGCGTCTCCATAGCGTTACATAGGCTGCCTGCACACATACCAAAAAAAAAAACACGGATTCACACTGTACAGGCCACAGTGGCCATGTGAATGAGCCCTGAGACCTCATCCATAAACAGAGCTTTATTTATTAAAGTGATTGTAAATGGTCACCTTGTAAACCAACCCATTCAGTTTAAAATAGAAATGAAAGACAAAACATTTTTGTTTAGAGATAAAAAAAAATTCTAAATACCCTTTTCCCTTTATTTATAAGTGATTACATTCCCTCTGTTCTCAGCTGCATAAGAGCTGGGGGAGGAGAAGAAACAGCACACTGAGCTTCCCAGTGAATGGCTGTGCAGCAGGGACGTGCGGTGAGGTCAGTGGCTGGTGAGGCACTGGCTAGTATCAGAGCCAGATACACACAGGTTACATATTCCCAAGTTACGTATTCGATTCTCACTGCGCAAATACCGTGTGACATAAAAAGTTGCAACGACCACCTTTTTATTCCCTAGGGTGTCTGCTAAAAAAAATATATATAATGTTTGGGGGTTCTGAGCAATTTTCTAGCAAAAATTATTTTTACATGTAGGAGAGAAGTGTCAGAATTGGCCTGGGTGGCAAATAGTTAATTACCATAAGTAAGTCATTTTCCAATCAGCCCTCAAAAATTCCACTCGCCTGCTCGCATTTTGCGAGTGGAATTTGACGGCTGGCGAGCTATGGCAGCCTGGGTTGAATGGGAGTCTTTCTCCCAGCAATCGCGGAGGGGAAGAGAGAGGAGAGCCGCCCGGATGATCAGAGTGCAGGGAACACAGCGATAACAGCTTTCATTTCAATTGCTGTGTTCTCCGTCACATATAGCCCCTCCTCCTGGTCCCGGGATTTTGATAGACAGATCACACGTCCAATCTTGGGACGGGTGATCTGTCTATCATAATCCAGGCAGCAATCCTGTTCCTCTCCTCTCTTCCCCTTCACAGGCAGGCTGCATGGTGGGCACAGGCTGCATTGATGGACACAGGCTGCATGGGGGGCATAGGCTGCATGGTGGACACAGGCTGCATTGATGGACACAGGCTGCATGGTGGGCATAGGCTGCATGGTGGACACAGGCTGCATTGATGGATACAGGCTGCATGGTGGGCACAGGCTGCATGGTGGACACAGGCTACAATGGAGGGGACAGGCTGCATTGGTGGACACAGGCTGCATTGGTGGACACAGGCTGCATTGGTGGGCACAGGCTGCATGGTGGACACAGGCTGCAATGGTGGGCACAGGCTGCATTGGTGGGCACAGGCTGCATTGATGGACACAGGCTGCAATGGTGGGCACAGGCTGCATTGGTGGACACGGGCTGCATTGATAAGCACTGGTTACGCTGCATTGATAAGCACTGGTTACGCTGCATTGATGGGCACAGGTTAGGCTGCATTGATTGGCACAGGTTAGGCTGCATTGATGGGCACAGGTGAGGCTGCATTGATGGGCACTGGGCACTCTGCATTGATAGGCACTGGTTACGCTGCATTGATGGGCACAGGTCATGCTGCATTGGTGGACACGGGCAGGCTGCATTGATGGATACAGGTGAGGCTGCATTGTAGGGCACAGGTGAAGCAGCATTGATGGACACAGGTAGGGTGCATTGTTGGGCATGGATAAAGTTGTTAATATTTATTTTTATAACTTAATTCTGCATAAAACATTTAAGTGTCATTTCATGAGATAAATTATGAGGGTGTGTTTAGGGGCGGAATTAGGGGTGGGGCAGGGGTGGGGTTGGGTGGGGCAACTGGTGGCGAGTAACTCTTGGGCCTGGCTAGTAGCTCAGTTCAAATAATTATTATATATTGTTTTTAAGGTAATTTACTATATTTTCAAAAACTGTACTCAAGCGGGAGGCTTAACGGAAAAATCACTGAAGTTTGAAGTTATAACTTCCAACCAGTAATTTCATAGTAAATAATAAATTATTATGTTATAACATATAGCATAAAAATATATGATTTAGCTTGATTAAAACAGTACCTTTTCAGCAGCAGCAGATTCTCCCTCTTACCTGTTTGAGAAAAACATGGGATTATGGGTAAACCTTATACCTATAAACCCATGTATTTCCTTGTAGTTAGGAGGGCTGGGCTGGAAGGGAGCATTTGCCTTTTAGACACATTCCCCCTTCTATGACACTGCAGTGAGAGGACAGCCTCCACTGCAGCATTTTTATTGGATACCTTGGACCAATGGTGCTTTACCATTGGTCCAAGGCTCCAAGCTGTCCATTGAGCTCAGTGCCTCTGACAAGAATTCATCCTCCTAGTCTGCTGCAAACAGCATGTGCCAACTTGTATTTAAACTGGCCGTGCTGTATGTAGCTTCTGACAGACTGCGCAAGGAGCCCTGCATCTCCAGAACCATAGGTGCTAGGAGCCCCAAATTTTGACCAGTGCTGGGGTAGGACTTTGGCTTTGGGGTCTCTGTGACCCCAGGTCACTGAGCTACAACCCTCGAAGCTCAATCATTTTTTTTATATTAATGGCAGGTGAGGCTCTGCCTCACCTGCCTCCCTGGACTGCATGTCCCTGCTGTCAGTGCAAGTCTGATCATTGGAGGAGAACAGGCTGAGTTCCAAGCATAGCTAGAGAACTGACTACAATGTGCTCTCTTGCTTAGTGTGGTCAGTTTTTAAAAGGAAAGCAAAGGGACTAACAGGAACACCAGGGATTTCACATAAAGGAAGCAATACAAAGAGAACAGGAGAGTTCCTCATACAAGTACACGGTACAGCAGGCACATATCAGGAATAAGAAGTGTTGGAATAACAAACGCTTTAAGTCAGTACAGTTCTATCTTTCAGATTTAGCAGGAATGGTGTAAGGCATGTTGTGTTTGTGTCCGCTAGGGTAACTTGAGCAAAAATATAATTTTCATATTTTTTCTGGGGAAGGGTGTGTGTCAGGTAGGCTATACGGGGCCCCATAATTCCTAACAGCAGCCCCGACAGGGTGATGTGTGCAGCTGGTTTGCGCACTGTGCAGTGCCTGTGATGTAATATGCCCACATGCAGTGCTGCTTAAGTCCCGCCTATCACGCTCTACTTTTGGCCACTGGATCAGATCAGCCTTTCTGCCCTTGGTCTCTCTTTAACAGACTGCTCACCACCCAGCCACTAGTATATCGGTAAGTGACTGTGGCTTTTCTCTCTCTGCCTACTGCTGCCTATTCAATGACTCAGTCTATTCAATGACTCAGTCGCACATGTCTGCCTGACTGCCCAGTGCTGGCTTGCCCTGGCCCAAATCAAATAATCAGGCAACAGTAGCCCCCACCCTTACAGTGCAGCCTGACTGTACCCTGATGTCCCCTGAGCTCTGTGTCATCTATATCTGATCTCCATAATCTACTCCTGACCCCTGAACTCCACCTCACTTACTCCTGACCCCTAAACTCTACATCACTTACTATTGACCCCTGAAATCTGCATCACTTACTACTGACCCCCAAAATCTGCATCACTCACTCCTGACCCCTGAACTCTGCCTCACTTACTCCTGACCCCTGAACTCTACATTACTTACTATTGACCCCTGAACTCTACATCACTTACTATTGACCCCTGAACTCTGTGCCACTTACTACTGACCCCTGAAATCTGCATCACTTACCACTGACCCCTAAACTCTACATCACTTACTACTGACCCCCAAAATCTGCATCACTCACTCCTGACCCCTGAACTTTGCCTCACTTACTACTGACCCCCGAACTCTACATCACTTATTACTGACCCCCAAAATCTGCATCACTCACTCCTGATCCCTGAACTTTGCCTCACTTACTACTGACCCCTGAACTCTACATCACTTACTCCTGACCTCTACATCACTTACTATTGACCCCTGGACTCTGTGTAACTTACAACTGACCTCTGAAAGCTGCATCATTTACTACTGACCCCTGAACTCTACATCACTTACTACTGACCTCTGAACTCTGCCTTTCTACTGACCCCTGAACTCTACATCACTTACTATTGACCCCTGAACTCTGTGTCACTTACTACTGACCTCTGAACTCTGCATCACTTACTACTGACCCCTGAACTCTACATCACTTACTATTGACCCCTGAACTTTGTGTCACTTACTACTGACCTCTGAACTCTGTGTCACTACTGACCTCTGAACTCTACATCACTTACTATTGACCCCTGAACTCTGTGTCACTACTGACCTCTGAACTCTACATCACTTACTATTGACCCCTGAACTCTGTGTCACTACTGACCTCTGAACGCTACATCACTTACTATTGACCCCTGATATCTGCATCGCTTACTACTGACCTCTGAACTCTGCATCACTTACTTCAGACCCCTGAACTCTGCATCACTTACTCCTGACCCCTGAACTTTGCCTCACTTACTACTGACCCCTAAACTCTAAATCACTTACTACTGACCCCCAAAATCTACAGCACTTACTACTACTCACTACTACTACTACTACTATCACTACTACTTAATCTTGCATCTTACTTACTTACACCTGATCCCTGAAATCTGCATCACTTACTCTTGACCCCCTGAACTCTGGGTCATTTACTACTGGCCCTGTCCAAACAGACACATAAGAAGTAGTTGGGGCACATTTTATTTATTTTTGTTGCAGTGCTACTTTAGAGCAGCTGATAGAGGAATTTATGAATTATGCTGCATAATTATCATACATCAGTCTCTAATCTGTCTCTTTGCTTCTGTTTAGCATTGCCCCACTGTGAGACACAATTAATACATGTTCCCCTCTGTATGTAGATTAGTATCATACAAAGGTAAATGGTATGCAGTCACCTATATCATCCAATTGTAATTCAGCAGTACAGAGACAGCAGTAATAAAAATAGATTTAAACCGCAGCTGTATGACCCTTAGTCTAATACACTGTGTATCCTATATTTTTAATGATAAAATACTTGTTTTACATACAAGTGTGAGGGTGGAAAAAGCCTAAGTAGTTCATCAAGACTGCCCTTTTTTGTTTTTTTACCTTTTTGTCTGAGTATAAATATATATTTCACTTATTACCATCCTTTGTTACAGCTGAAACAGCCACTTGTAGTCTCCATTGAAAGTGCATGTGACAGTGTGACAATGCAGGAGCAAGGACAAGTACAGAATGTTGTCACTCCATACCAGAGCGTGTGAACAAGGACCTTCATAGTAGGGTCTGTATTTTTTTAATAAAAACTGCAGATTTAAACAGAATAAAAAAATAAAATTGACATGTTAAAGTATACAAAAGATTTTATTAACATGTTTATATACTATTGTAAAGGTGATTACTATAGTGTTACAGCACACAACTATTTTTACTCTATAAGATACATTGACCCCTGCAGCCATTATACGAAGTCTCAAATGAATACCAATACCTATACCACAGTTTTTAGCAAAATATGTATTGCTGTTTATTTAAAAAGCGTAAGGCCACCCAAAGCAGTGATTTTTCGTTTATGGTAGAAGTTGTCTAGCTGAATCTCTTAACCTTCTTCGACTTTGAGGTGCAATCAAAGTGTCTCCCTCACTGCACTCGAGTCTCATTGTCTTCCCTGCTGTGGACATTACAAGGGTGTCTCCGTCTCTGAGGTCTTATTTTCCTTTATAATGCAGAGAGGGGAGCAGGTGGACTAGCTGTGCTCCGAGGCATAAGGAAGCTGGATTGGTGATAGGGAGCTTTTTTCACCTCCAGAGTGATCGAAGAGATAAAAAGAAACTGATGGGTCATCAGACTTACCAGCCTGTACCAAAAACATGCCAGCCGAGGATCTTTTATAGCATTTCTCAACCAGGGTTCTGATGAATACTGGTCAGTATACATATTTGCCAGCACACCATGGATCTTCAAATAGCTCCCAAAGGTTTTATTGAATATCACATCACAGCAGAGAAGTGCAATGTTTCGTAGGCGCGCAGAACTCCTTCGTCAGAGCATGTGATTCTGGCTCCAAAACATTGCACTTCTCAGCTGTGATTGGACACTATTTCAAGATCCGTGGTGTGCTGGCAAATATGTACACTGATCGGTGATGTTACCAGTCTCCAGCTGGCTGTTGCTGCAGCACCTGCTGTCCCTAAGCCTATTCCAGGAATGTGTGCAATGGGAATATTGAC
The DNA here is from genome assembly GCF_042186555.1 of Aquarana catesbeiana. Classification (NCBI taxonomy): domain Eukaryota; kingdom Metazoa; phylum Chordata; class Amphibia; order Anura; family Ranidae; genus Aquarana; species Aquarana catesbeiana. The sequence goes on from NC_133327.1 coordinate 589,941,181, forward strand.
CTAGGCTGATGAATACTGGGGTACCTTCAAAGCTTGCTGTTTAGGGTAGGGTAGATCCCTACCCTAATTGTCAAGGGTATCTCTATAATCATGGTAGCTAGAGTACCTCAGTAATCAGCCATTTCTGATCCTCAGATAAGTAACAACTAACGTCAGTTATTATTTTAGCTATCTGTAATAGGGGCATTTATCCCACTGACCACCAATGTAAGGGGCATACTTCCCATTGATCACCAATGTAAGGGGCATGCTTCCCACTGACTCACCAATGTAAGAGGCATGCTTCTCACTGATTCACCAATGCAATGGGCATGCTTCCCACTGATCACCAATGTAAGGGGCATGCTTCCCACTGACTCACCAATGCAACGGGCATGCTTCCCGCTGATCAACATTCACCAATGTAAGGGGCATGCTTCCCACTGAACACCATTCACCAATGTAAGGGGCATGCTTCCCACTGATCACCAATGCAATGGGCATGCTTCCCACTGATCAACATTCACCAATGTAAGGGGCATTATTCCCACTGATCACCAATGTAAGGGGCATTGTTCCCAATGATCACCACTGTAAGAGGCATGCTTCCCATTGATCACCAATGTAAGAGGCATTATTCCCACTGATCACTCTACAAAATAGGGACACCCCCTTAGAAATAAAGTTGAAAATCCACATACCGTATATACAGTCTAAGCAGAATGCCAAACAAACATACAATAATCTAAAGTTTTTATTAGTGAAATTGGTTCATGGCAGAAAAAAATACAATGCCTTTCGTGGACAAACTGATTCCCCCTCTTTATCAGGGCTCACAAATTTTGTATTTTCTTTGCAAATTCTTTATTTTAAATATCCAGCATCCACAGAGCAGTAACTCACATTAGAAGGATACATACATGAAGTGACCCCAAAAAAGGTCATAGATAGATAATGCAAAGTGCAGGGGCGACCTATTCGGAACACCTAGCAATAACAAAATCAGCAGAACTTAAAAGGGCTCAGGAATTTTGACTGTGCTTAAATGAACTCTAGTTCATTGAACTTCATTGAACTTTAATAATAAGCAGATAACAGACAAATTTCTACTTGAGTTTTCTTCTTGGATAAATTTCAGAAGGTAGGTTATGCCAGTGTCCACAAGTGCAGAACTTAACACTAACATATTCTGCCTTCTGAAATTGTTCCAATAAGAATCCACAGTACAGATTTGTCTGGTATTCACTGATCTGAGTCTATTTACGCACAGGCAAAATTCCTAAGCCCTAGTAAAGCGGGGAGTCTGCTTGGTCTTGAAACGTTTGATTTTTTTTTTGCTATAAACCAATTTTTTTATTATAAAAACTTTGGACTCTTGTACTCTTGTTTGGTGCTCTCATTGGACTTCCTATAAACTAATGTAAGGGGACCCTTCAATGACCATCAATGTATGCAGACATTTCTTCACTGAAAACCATGTGTGGAAAGACTACAATTTTCACCCTCTGCCTTTCTTTTTGTCCAATATTATTATTTTTTTTAATTTATTTTTTTTTAAATAGTTTTGTCATATAGAGCAACCATCATGTTAAGATATTAACATTTTTTCCCCTGCTGGAGCAAATCGGATCATCCTTTTTTGAGGGATTTTGCCTTCCTCTGGATCAACTTTTGGTATAGCATTCTGTATATTTATTTTATTTCTAGTGTTTGAACTAGATGGACTTGAGCTGTAGATATAATAAGCAGGGGTTCTGTGAGACCTGAAAATAATTTGAATTATTTCTTTGTAATCTAAAGGTTGAGAAAGGCTGATCCAATGCACAGACATCTTTACCAGTCTAGAGAAGTCCATTTCTAATTGTGTTTTTTTACACTTGTTTATGAATACGTTCCATTTTTGGCCGGTAAATTCTTCAAACTCCTTCAAATTATATGCTAGTCCTCGGCTTTTAGGGAAATGTACTCACCATTATTTCTCATAAATTGTTTCATCTCATTATTTATTTTTTCTTCCAAACAGTTATATTAGTTGTCACAAAACAGTTACTTTTACGATGCACAGCAAATCCCTTGAAAACCAGTAAACAGACCCTTCACCCTAAACTTTGATTTGTCAGTGTGAATGTGAGTACAATTTATTATCTAGCAGCACGTAGAAAATTGTCTCACATAATCATGCACACACACACATAGACAACCCCTGTGCTCTCCTACCCGAGCCCCCCTCCTCCTGCCTTCCAATTTCATTTCTTTTGCGGTTCACCTTACCCCCCTCCCCAGACCCCTCTCTTTTGTTCAGCTCATTAGCATAAAGCTGCAATAGATCTCCCGTTTAAATAATTACATTCATAATAGAATGGAATGAACAGGGAAAAGGGAGAAAGGGAAATTAATAGGCAGAGACAGAGAAATAAGGAATGAATGAATAAAAAAAACCCCAATGAGGGTCCCTATTGAAAGGGGGGGGGGGGGGGAGTACATTAGGAATTTGCTGAACAATACACATTGCAATCTGTTGCCTCTATTCAGACCTTGCTATGAAATGAGAGGCCCAGTCATAGGAAATCTATTTTAAAACAGCTGAAAGTACATGTAAACTCTAACTGGATGATATTTATTATTCTAATGCACAATTAAAATGCTTTTTTTTTTTTTCAATACTGTTTTCACATTTTGTCATATTTTTTGCCTCTCGGTGTTGCTAATCTCTTGTTTCCCCTTTGCGGACACTTCTTATCTGCATGCGCTTTCTCCGGCGTCGGTTGCATGGCATTTCTCTGAATGGGTTTGCAGTTGGTGACAATAGCAGAACATGGCTATGTGATGAGCGTTGGCATGACTGATTATAACTGTGACAGGGTGACAACACAGGAGCTCAATTAGAAGAAGAGACAGAACGTTGTCACCCCATTTAAGGAAGTGCGTCCACAAGGACTTTCGTGGCAGGATTACCAGATATTATCTAATTGAAAGCTACAGATTTAAAAAAAAATATTGATACAAACTTTTTTTAAATGACTTGTAAGACATTAAATGAGATGTGATTAGTGAGTGGATTAAGAACTATATTTAAAAAATAAATAAATAAAAAATGAGTGTTTGTCCTTGCCAGGAAAAATGATTAATTCAGCAGCAGAGAAAAAAAAGACAATGATCCCCACTCAGGGAGAGAATCAAAGTCACTTGGCGCGTCCATTAGTCTGAAAGGGGATGGAGTGGACAATGCCTTCACAATGTATCAAGAATTGAGGCATGTGTGCCTGTGACACGTTGATTGTTCTTGTCTTGTGCATGGAACAGGTTGTTGAGGCTTCACAATTTAGATCGTTTACCGGCTCCTCAATCACTATGGAAATTCAAGAACAAACATGGCCACATGCAGGCACAGAACTGCTGGTGCCTCGGCCTCCCTCTCTTGTTCCCTTTCCATGCTTCCCCTGGCTGTTTGTACATTGATGTTATTTCATTTTTGTCCATTCCTAGGACTCTATGTTTGTTCAATGATGTGTGCTCCTAGCGCCTGCTTGTTTAATGTAGGGAGGCAGTGGATTTTTTGCCCTATTAGCATACAGCTGCAGGTTGGCCCCGAACACCCCCCACCACTGCCGTACTATACACACTCCCTTAAGCCATGTATACTTTATCCAGCTTTATCATCACTTCTGCTTGCAGGCGGCCAGAAGACAAATCAGCATCTTCTTACACATGGCTCCTCTGGGAGGTACACAGAAAACTCAGGTGTAAAGACAAAAAAGACGGTTTGGCCGAAGGTCCGGTCATGTATGTAAAAGAAGCTCTACACTATAACACCCAAGAGTACAAAAAAAAAAATGACATAAAATTCTATTATGGTACAAAAAATTAGCCACACATACATAAAAGAAATTAAACACATATAATGAACAGCACTGTTTATTACAACAGTGCACAACACTCAGTGAATGGATCTCATGCAGCATACGTCTCCTAACATTACGTATCTGCATAAACATGAATATCTTTCACATTCAAAAACACAACAGCTGCCTCCATCAGAAAGTCATACAGTAGCTCACCATATGATTTGACCCCCACTCTAATCCAAGGTCAAAAATACAATTTATATACAGGATCCCTATTGCTTTGTCCGCTCACCCCTAGATACCTCTGGATACGTCATCGTGCTACATCAACACAGCTAATTGGAACAGTTAGGAATCCGGTGTAAGAAACAATTTAAAATAAAATGTATACTGTTTCAAAGACTACAATGGACCAGAAATTTATACCGAAGATTCAAACCCAAAATATCTATAAAGAATGGGACTATGTCCCTCTAGAAAGGTCATAGTTCTGTTTGTAATAGTTTATAGATAGTTGTTTTGGGTTTGAATTTTCGGTATAAATTTGTGGTTCATGGTAGTCTTTGAAACATTTTTTGAGATGTTAAACTTAATTTACTAGAGACTCCAGGCAGAGAGTAATGGGTTTGTAGGTCCATTTTTTTCAGGTTTTCAGGTGTATATATATATATATAGGCATATATAAGTTGAATTTGTATGTAAGTTGGAACAGGTACATTTTTTTAGTGTAACTCCAGCCCAAACATTTTTTTTACATAGCATATAGCATAGCATATCGATAGCATAGGGAAGGGTTAACTGTCCATGCAGTGATATGCGATTGCTGACAGGCCCACTGGACAGTAGGTGGCAGCATGCAGTGAGCAGCAAGATGGCCACCCGGTGGTTTCCGTGACCAGTGTGGCGTCACGCTGCTTCCATTCTTAAGTACGAGTCGTATGTACAGTAAGTTGGATGTTTGTAACTCTGGGACTGCCTGTGTATATATATATATATATATATATATATATATATATATATATATATATATATATATATATATTTATATTTTTTTTTTTCTATGAATGTGCAATTGTGTAAATCAAAAAAGATTTTTTCAAATCTATTAAAAACAATCGTCCAAAAGCCAGTATTAATGTGTTATTTATTAGTCACTGTGTTTTGGCTTCTTCTGTTATCTCTGCAACTTGTTTCATAGTCCATGTTAATGCAGTTGTAAACCACTGCACTTTTTTTTTGGCTTACTTGCAAGACAAAGGCATAATGTGCTAGTATGCATCACATACTAGCACATTATGTGAAACTTATCTCAAAACTAAGCCTTCCAGCGATGCAATGTCATCGCTGGAGGCGGCGTCCATCTATACCCGGTCTTCCTTCTGGGTTCGCGGCTCCAGCTCTGTGGAGACACGGTAACGTCATACGCACAGAAGCCGCCAGTCACGCCACACTGCTCTGTGGTCATTCCTTCAAAGCGCATGCTACAGCAACATAACTGGCTGCTAGGACAGTAAATATCTCCTAAATGGTGCACGTTTGGGAGATATTTACACTACCTATAGGTAAGCCTTAATATAGACTTACCTATAAGTAAAAATTAAAGATGGAAGTTTACTTCCTCTTTAATTTGATGAGAAATATGGAAACTTTTCCAGGGCACATTAACTGAAGCAACTAAGAAGATGTACTGTATATTATAACCCTAATACACTGAAAGGTGTTCAGTGGATGATATCAATCTCTGCATAGACACATTAGCTTGATTATATATAGGTATATGGGTACCCATCAGTTATCCTCGCCACTTGCCTTAGGGAAGACTAATCTATCAAAAGAAAAATTCACACTGGCTGATTGTTTCCCCAAATCGATGTACAATAAGCCTGTAAGTTGAACATTGACATCCTGTTCATCTTGCTGAAATGATCTAATAAGACATCAGTGTTCAGTATGGGATGGATTGGAGACTGGGGAGTAATGACTGGGTCCAAGACTTTGTATACAGCACTCTGGAAAGTTTCATACCTTTTATTGGCAAACTCAAGTTATTAAAAGATGCAAACTTTCAGGACCACATAGATCACTTGCTCAGGCTTTATATTTGGTGGCTAACACTCTACTACTGCTATACAGCACTTTACAAATGTTGGAGAGTACCAGAAGGGCAGAAGGGCAGTGCACTAAAATGTTCAAACATACCTATAATTGTTCTTTTTTTTACCAAATGAATCTTCCTAAAAGTGATATTTTATTTGTGTGTGGAACTTCATGGGCTGAGTCAGGCTTACTGTATGTATTGGATCCTCTAACAGCAAGATCTCCCTGCCATTATTTCTTGTCCATTCTGGAGTTTTGGGTGTTCTCGACAATCTTTGTATGTTCCAGCTTCCCCTGTTGCATTTTCCATAATATAAAATTAATTAAAAAAATAAGGAGAGTGAGAATCCCTTATAATTACCACTGCATGGGTATGGACTCAAAGACTCAAGTACCAGAAACTCACCAGCTGGGTTCCCCAGAGATATAGGTAACTGGTAAGAAATGTAAAATCTCATTACACTATCGTATTCAGTAGGTGTGCTTTATTGTGCACGTTATAATTTTGCATTAAAGTGGTTGTAAGCCTCAGACATGAAATATGAACAAAACATATCCCTCTATAGTGTGTACTTGTCTCAATTAAGTGTAATTCTGTCTGCTGCTTCGTTCCTCTGCTATCAGCGTGAATCATTTCTGACAAATTTTCCTGACACCAAGAAAAAAATGGTAACGGGGAGGGAGCTCCAGCAGAGTGACAACCTCAGCTCTGTTCCGGTGAGCTGTGTGGAGGGGGTGTGTCCCTCCCCTCCAATCAGCTCTCAGAGCTCTCCTCACTGAGCTCTGCAGTATAACCTCAGCTCTCCACCCACTTTTTTCAGGACTCTCAGACAAGCTGTAAATTCAGCATTTTTCAATGGATGTAGAGAAGAGAAGACTGTAGATAAACAGGTAAAGCTTATGTAGGAGGATTTGTTTCATCCCTGTGGCCAGTCACTTCACTGGGTATATGTAAAAGTTTACAACCACTTTAAGGCAAGACATTCATTTTGAATAGGCTGCCAATGCACAGCAACAAATAAAAAAAAGAAAGAAAAAACCTCAACCTGTAGCATTTTCAAATGCAGTGCACTGCAATACGTGTTGCCTTATGCGGGGCTCAAAATTTCAAGCCCTGAGCTGCTAGCCAGGCCTTAAGGGTTATTTGCCACCAGTTGCCCTACTCAACCCTTACCATGCCCCACCCCTAATCCCGCCCCTAAACATAGCCTTATCATCTCATGAAATGACAGTTAACTGTTTTATGCAGAATTACGTTACAAAAATAAATATTAATAATAACTCTATCAGTGCCGCCTCACCAGTGCTCATCAGTGCAGCCTCACCGGTGCCCATCAATGCAGCCTCATCAGTGCAGCCTATCAGTGCCCATCAGCACAGCCTCACCAGTGCCCATCAATGCAGCCTCACCAGTGCCCATTAATGCAGCCTGATCTGTGCCCATCAATGTAGCCTCACCTGTGCCCATCAATGCAGCATGACCTGTGCCCATCAATGCAGCGTAACCAGTGCCTATCAATGCAGAGTGCCCAGTGCCCATCAATGCAGCCTCACCTGTGCCCATCAATGCAGCCTAACCTGTGCCAATCAATGCAGCCTAACCTGTGCCCATCAATGCAGCGTAACCAGTGCTTATCAATGCAGCGTAACCAGTGCTTATCAATGCAGCATAACCAGTGCCCATCAATGCAGCGTGACCTGTGCCCATCAATGCCGCATTACTAGTGCCTATCAATGCAGCGTGACCTGTGCCCATCAATGCAGCATAACCAGTGCCCATCAATGCAGCCTGACCTGTGCCCATCAATGCAGCATAACCAGTGCCCATCAATGCAGCCTGACCTGTGCCCATCAATGCAGCAAAACCAGTGCCCATCAATGCAGCATAATCAGTACCTATCAATGCAGCGTGACCTGTGCCCATCAATGCAGCATAACCAGTGCCCATCAATGCAATGTGACCTGTGCCCATCAATGCAGCATAACCTATGCCCATCAATGCAGCATAACCTGTGCCCATCAATGCAGCATAACCAGTGCCCATCAATGCAGCGTAACCAGTGTCTATCAATGCAGCGTAACCAGTGCCCATCAATGCAGTGTGACCTGTGCCCATCAATGCAGTGTGACCTGTGCCCATGAATGCAGCATAACCAGTGTCCATCAATGCAACGTAACCAGTGCCCACCAATGCAGCCTCACCTGTGCAGATTAAGAGGTGAGCCAGACGGATCATCAGAGAGCGGGGATTGCCCACTGTAATAACTTTCATTTGAATTGGCCTGGTGCTTTTGATGACGTTACATGTCCCGCATTGGACTGGTGTTCTGTCTATCAAAGACGCCAAGCCAGGAGGCAGGACTGTGTGACGGTGAGCTCTGGGAACACCCGGCAATTCAAATAAAAGCTGTTACAGCGGGCAGTCCCCACTCTCCGATGTTTCAGTGATTGCAGGGAGAACGAATCCTGAACAACCCCGCCTCCTGGCGGTGCTTGCCCCCCCCTCCGAGGCAGCCCCACACTTGTCAGCAATTATTTTCCACTCACAAAATGCGAGTTGGCGAATGGAAAATTTGAGGGCTGGCCTTATGTTACAGTGCAGGTTGGTTGGCACTTACTGTACTTATGCATTGGGGTACCATTCTAAATAAATGGTATCACAACACAAAACACAGGGTTTAAGGTGTACAGTAACATGTCGTAAAATATGTATCTCGTTAATGCATCACTAGATTGTGAATGGTACCTTATTCTTCAGCATCTACCAAAAACTGACAAACCAGTTTTGCATTGACCCTTTTAATAACATGGCAGAGATAACAACTACATTTAACGCTAAGCTACATTTATAGTGTTACTAAACCCACAACAGTAAAATCTGTCTGTGGACCCTAAAGGGGTTAGACCTCCGCATTGTGTAAAAAGGCTGTTTGACCCTGTCTTCTTTGATCCTCCCCTTCTTTCATACTCCTCAAAATATATCTTGATAGTACAGCTAGGGGAAGGTGCATGTGATCAGCACAGAACCAATCAGCACTGTCCAGACAGAGGTTCAGGGGTCCTGCTTCCTCATAGGACAGTAGAGGAGAATGAAAACTCCTCCGACAAGCCAGACACTGATAGAAATCACAAGACTGCTCTAACTGCTGATGAGAAAAGGTATTTAGCAGTTTATATTTACTAAAACTATTGCATTTCCACGTTCTGTGTACTGTGGGAGACCACATATGGTGAATACAGAGTCCTGGGTTTAGTAACACTTTAACTTTGTCTTTCCAAAAATGCATTTGCATGTGTACATTTCAGATGTGACGTTTTCCACCAATTTGTGCCAATTTTATCACAAAGATGAAATGGCTATATAATAATTACAGCAAATTTAGATTGTATTGAAATAAAGACTTGCTGTCTACTTTGTCTAGTTTAAGGTTTCAGTAGTAATTTTCATAGTGCTTCATCCTAAATATCTTAGTAGAACATTCATACTAAAGCCAGTAGAGGAATATCAGCCAGTATGTTGTGTCTAAAAGTAAGGGCTACGTCTACATTTCTGATTAGTACCCTGTATAACTGGGACGTCAATGGAAACCAGCATTGCAGTAGCACCACAATGACAACTTGTAAATGACATGAGTTGTCAGTGTCTGTTTATTGATTCTTTTCTCTTGCAACCCTCTTTATACACACAGATGTTTTTCTAGGGTGACAGCAATTTAATCCTCACCTATCTGCGCAATTATGTTTCTTTTTCTCTTCTCCTAAGTAAAGAAGCCCTCTGCAGAGAAGATGACTGCTTCGAACAATGTGAACTATAAGAAAAGGCTGCAAACCTGCCTGTTAACGACATACCGCAGTATAGAAAGAAAGCAGAACAGAGGATGTCGGTACCTACTCGTTATAATTAAAGGTGAGAATACATGTGTCTGACACTTAGACATCAACCATCATTAAATAATAAGTAAAGGTTAATGATAGGCAGGGGAGCAGGCAACTAAATGTGCATAACACGCCTTTGGATAAGAAATCTTCCTGAAAAAATGAAGCTACTAATTACTGACTTTTCTGGTCAAAATGTACCAAATACATCAAATGCAATATTTATAGAATGTAGTTTGAATTTGCATACTTGGACATTTTGGTAAATAGAACATTGAAACTGTGGCTGCCAAAATTATGTAATTATTTTTTATTTGTTTTTTGCTTTATATGTGTATAAAAAATATAGTTCCTCCATTCGCATTATTATATGACATTCACATTATATGTGAAAAAATTGAATAAAATAAGAATTAATCAATAAAGTGACAAACCAAATGTCAGTATTAACAAAAAGGCAAAGAATCATAGATAGACTAGTGTCAGTACCGCTGCCCACGACTCCTGTATAAACAATGCAAAAATATACCAAATAAGTTCCACACAGTATAAAAAGATTCTACTTTAGTGCCACAGATCTTGTGATAAAATCACTATCACTATCTCGTGATTATTTTCACTATTGAGTTCCACACAGTACTTTACAGATGATATGAACTATAAAAATAAATCATATAACTAAACTCATATATGTGTTGAATCAACCGTGACAAATATTAAAAACTGTGTACTGAAACATATATTAAAAAATAGTCCCATGCGTCCATGTATATTCGTGCCTATAGTCAATCATGATGCTAGATTTATTTTCAAGAGGGTTCCAACTCTCCACTGCGTATTAAGTCCTCTAGATTATTCTTTTACCACGTGTATATATCCCTTCACTGACATACATATGCTCTCACCTCAAAATTTGACCCAGTAATAAGTCTCATGCGCATGGGTTCTCCTATGCTACAGTTGCGTCATCAAATCACGTGACTTCATCAGGGTTTCACTGGAGAGGCCACTCTATATGTGATACTGCACAGTGCTTCTGTCATCTACCTTTCCTGACGGCTTCATGTCAGCACAGATGGATATAGGCTACTCCCCCCCCTATACCTCCAGGACTAAACTCATATAAATTTGAGCCCACCTACAGCCTCGGCGTTCATTTTTTTCCTCCTATGCGCAGGACCTAGGTGTGCTCCTCTACCTGGCTGGTCTAAAAGCTGGCCGTCCATCCATGTGTGGATTAGACTGGACGCAGTCCCTGGTGTCTCGGCTAAATGACCCATGATCCAGGGAGCCCTGATGCTGGTCCTCGGGGCGGCTTTTATCAGGGCTAACAGCCTTGTCTGGGGTCCATGTAAAGTGGGCAGTGGTGTTGGCAGAGTCTCCTCTTTGCACGCCCGCGCTATGCTGGGGTTTACAGTCAGATGACGTAGGTTGGGTGAGCTAAATTTGAAAAATGCTTTGTATCCAAATAAATGCTGCATTGCTGGGTATTGTGGTGCCTTGGTCCCTGCAGCCTCTATGCATAGCCTGAGCTCCTCCACATGGAGTACTCTGCATAACAGGTACACAAAGTAACACTTTGTCTGTTCACACGTGGCAATAACCAGCTGGTGGCTTCTCATGTTTGCTTACCATTGTGCCATTGTGCCAACCCCCTCAAAAGACCAGCATTTCCAGAGAAGGTAGAGGAGTTACCTGTGGATGACTACTGGAGCCAGCCAGCCAGAGTCTTGCTTTTATATGGTTATATATTCTGGCAATGACCAGTCTAATAGCCTTCCCAGGCAAATCAGCCTCTTCAGACTCTCCAAAGTGGAAGATGTGGAGGAACATGACTGTGCGAATCTTGTTTTGAATAAGCAACCAGAGATGAGGATGATGATACCTAACAGGTTGTCTTATTTATTAAACAAGTGACCAATACACTCAAAGGAGTCATTCCCACTTACCCTGTGAAGGGGTTGAATTCTCTGGCAAGGAGCAGTCTCACAGCTTTCCCAAGCAAAACATCCCTATTCAGACTTTATAAGAGGAATACATGGATGGACATGACAGTATGTATCCCACTGGCTCAAGCAGCCAGGGATAAGGATGACACCTAATAGGATGCCACATTCAATAAACACATATCAATACACCCTACCAGAGCAGATAACCCTTTCAAAAGGTGAGCAAAAACACTTCTTTATGACGTGTACACACGACCGGACTTTTTGACCTAACTGGTCCGATGGAACAAATCCGTCGGACAATTCAATCGTGTGTGGGCTTCATCTGACCTTTTCTGTTGAAAAATCTGTCGGACTTTAGAAATAGAACATGTTTCAAATCTTTCCAACGGACGAGTCCGATCGAAAAATCAGTTCGTCTCTATGCTAGTCCGACGGACAAAAAAGGATGCAAGGGCAGCTATTGGCTACTGGCTATGAACTTCCTTATTCTAGTCTGGTTGTACGTCCTCACGTTCGAAACGATTGGACTTTGGTGTGATTGTGTGTAGGCAAGTCCGTTTTGTTGGAACTCTGTCGGAACTCCATCGAAAAGTTCTTCGGAGTTCAGTCCGACGAAAAGTCCGGTCGTGTGTACACAGCATAAAGAAGTGTTTTTGCTCACCCTTTGAAAGGGTTATCTGCTCTGGTAGGTTCAGGACCTGAAGAAGGAGGCCACACCTCCGAAACATGTAGTCTTCGCAACCATTTTATGTTAGCTAAAGAGGAGACATCTCACTCACCTTGTCCTTCCTATCCGGCTGCGAGTGACGTCATGCAGCGCCGGCTGGACTGTGCGCCTGCCCTACAGCAGACACAGCCCGACGAGACGAGGAAACAGAGTCCGCAGTGACTTCTCATACCATCTCCACTTGTTCTTGGGAGCCAACCCAGTTATACAGGCCAGGAAGGGAGACATACATCCTGCTGTACATGCGATCTAAGTCCCATGTTTGTGAGTGCAATCCTCTATTGTTTGATTTTGCATTTGTATCATTAAAATGGAATTACACTAGGGCAGCCGTGCGCTCTCTTTTCCTTGTATATTTCAGATTAAGTCCGCCACCCAGTGTATCTTTAAGAGAGCTGCAGCACCTAGAGCAAGAGAACTTTTTCTATATAGACTGTGAACATTTGAGAGTTGGTTGTGGGGTCAGTGCTGACTTTGTTTTTTTTGTGTTTGGATGGATTCAACATTACTTGTCCTCAGGTTTTGTTCATCGCTTCCTGAACTGATGAATTAATTTGCTATTTTTTTTCAGATAGCCCTAGGGGACTTAAAGTGACTCCCTGACAACAAAGCCCCTTCACTTGCTTTTCTCTCTCCTTTTCCTACTTCTACACCCTCCTTGAGGTTCTTTGCCTCTTTGCCAACTGATAAATCTTGGTATTGACTTTTTTAGTTGTGTCCTATTGTATCCCTCAAACATTAAACATTGTAAAGTTGAAGAATCTCTATGTACCACAACCTTGACCATGTAGCTCTTGACCATGGACTCTATGTACTTGTTATGCTTACCTCTGTTAAAACGCCAATAAAAATAATTGCACTAGAAAAAAACTTGTAGGCTAAATCCTGCTTTAGACTGTCATCGAACAGTCTGCAGGCGCTGATCAGCTAAGAGTAGATCAGCATTCCATTGAGGTGGGTCTTATGGCTTCATGACCTTTATCCAGTCTGGCAATTAAATATCCTCTTGTGTTCACATAGATGTCCCTATGTAGGCTCTCCTCCTTGGAAGCGTATGTATTCAGATACATGATGTCCTTGTTGTTACCACACTGAGAGCCCTATTGACAGTGAAGAGACTGCAGACCCTCTATCAGAACCCCCTACATAAGGTACAGAACACTCTGCCTCTGAACATCTCTCTGTCTTCCTGATTACAATTACCTGAGCTTAGTCAGTGAGCTCTTTTGAAGGGTTTGCTTAAATGTCCCATGGTCTAATCAGAAACGTAGAGATGATCATGAGCAGAGTGTTCTCAACCTTCTGTAGTGGGTCAGGTTAGAGGGTCTGACACTGTAAACCAATGAATCACAGTTGCTGCTCAGTCATTTGACATTGATAAGCTGACAAGCAATGTTGCCCAAATATAAAAAATATGCCCTCATTCAGGTGGTTAAACCCTATATGTTTTTTTTATTATTTAGACACATATCCTAATTTCACTTTATTTTATTTTCTATGTTTATTATATGCAATTCCATAATGTAACCTACAAAATATAAATCATCTAGTATTATTAAGGCCTGTATGTATAACTGAGAAACATAGCTTTAATGTCAAATGAATTTGCATTATATTACTAATATTCACATATTATTATTACTGTTATAATTTTCTATATTAATTTTCATAATTGTCTGGGTTGGCTAAAATCATATCAGCAGCAGAGTGTTGTATTGTATTGGCTATTGACAAAGCAGACGTTTGGATTTAGGATGATACCATTTATTGGCTAACTAAAAGAATGGTAGTGCAAGCTTTTGTGGCATGCTGGCCTTTAACATAAATGATATACAGTATATGGGATACTGAGTATATTTATATATACACATCTTACATACATAGTTTCAATAATATATTAAAGTGTTATTAAACACTCTAAACATAGACACAATCATAAAGAAGCCATTCAAGTGTGAAAACTCATATGAGTACAAGTTAACCTGTGCATCTGTTACCTAATCACATACATACATCCAGCCTAAGTATGCTCATTTTATACATCTCATTTCCTCTGCATTTCAGGGAAGGTGGAAAAAGGACACCCGAATCATTCACACACAATACTACACAATAAATGACAGAAAGAAAACACACATTATCTTTATTAATGCTTGTTTAATTGATTTTTTTCCTGTTTGTATGGACAAGGAAGAATAGGCATTACTGCCCCCCGCAGGACACCATGTGGAGCTGCATGGTAATAAAACATTTATAAGACCATTGTGGATACAGTCAGAAAAATCATGTTTGCTCAGAAGCAGAAGACTAAACAATCCCAGGCATGGCAAACATGGACAGGTGGTTACTGTTGTAATTAAGGTAATTCAGGACTTTTTTCTCAATGTCCTTTTGATATCCGTTTTGTTGAAGAACACGTTTTAGATATTTTTGCGGGGTTTCTGCAAGGTTCAGTTCATCTTCTGTGGCTTTCTGGGCTAGCTGCTTCATCGATAGCTGGTCATGGACCTAGACAATTGAACAATATTCATTAGAAAGGTCAGATTAGTGTCTAGCCCAATAATTCTTTCACTGTCAGCCCAATTTTTCCATATGTCACATACAGTTCATACTAGAAAAGTGCATTTTATGACTTGAAAATGTATGAAAAACCACCAAAACATAAAACATATGCTTTATTAAATCAGAAGATCTGTAAAAAAAAAAAAAAAAAGACAGTTTCCTTTTTATGTTGAATGATATTTGAACAAATGTATACTTTCTGAAAAAATAACTTACATTAAATTTTATTGTTCACAATCATAATGTATTCTACAGTTTTTGTGAATTAGATTAAAGTTAAAGTAAAGATTAGACTGTTTCTTGTCTGGTAAAAAGCCTAGGCTTATGTAATCATGCACAGCATTCTCTAACTCTCATGAGAGTTTGCCAGGAAGGGAAGGGGGATGAGTCATAAGAGGGCCAATGGGAGCTGCAGAGCTGGAGGTGTGCCTCTGTGTGTCTGTGTCAATCCAGGAAGTGAACAGGCAGCAGATTCAGCTGCCCACAGTTAAAATGGCTGCAGCCAGACTCAGTGAAGGGAGATTTTTGCAGCATATTTGGCAAGTACAGAATCACAGTATATATAAAATAATATGCAAAGTGGTTGGAGGGAAGCTTCAGAATGGCAAAGATGTTTTTATTACAAATTATGTGAGCAGACTGCAGTTCCTCTTTAAGCTTAACCATGAAGCCTCATTCACAAAAGCTTAAATTTGTCCCACTATTTACATTGACCAGTCGCCCCCATATTTCTGGGGTGTCAGATTTTTCGGAGCCATTGGCACAGTACACACTAGCACCCGGAGACACATTTGCTGTATACAATCGCTCCTCAATGACTTTCATTTAAAAGTGGGGCAGAACACTGCCCGAGGCCTGCACTTACCCAGAGCACTTTTTTTATCCAAGCCCATATGACCTCAATTTAGACAAAGCCACATACTTTGACTGAGCTGGTTGTGTAATGTTAAATGTTACAATGCAGACATTAATTGTATTTGGGAGCAACTGTGTAAAATAAAAGACTAGAAAAAACCTGCTTTAGAGAAGCTTGATTCTATGCAGACGTCATACTACTAATGCTAGAAGTCTGGTTAGTAAAATGGAAGAACTAGAACTTCTGCTACATGAGGAGGATTTTCACTTTGTGGAAACCTGAGAAACTTGATTTGACAGCTCACATGATTGGCTTGCGGGGGTACTCCCTGTATCAGAGGGGCAGGGTAGGTAGAAGAGGGGGAGGGGTGTGCCTGTAAGTCAGAAGTGATTTTGCTAATGAATATAAGGGGTGGAATTGCTAACAGGGCTAGTGAGAAGGTAAAAACATTGTGGCTGGAGATCCAAAGGGACAAAACAAATAGAATTGTGGGTGTATGCTATAGGCCCCCAAACTTTAAAGCGGTAGTAAACTCTTGATAAAAATTTTTAAAAAGTTTCTTCCAGCAAGGCAATATCATAATGTGCTAGTAGGCAGCACATATTAGCATGTTATAAGTGACTTACCTTAAAACGAAGCTCTCCAACAGCGCACTGTCAATGCTGCAGAGGCTTCTATCTTCACCCGGTCTTCCTTCCGGATTCTCAGCTTGAATACCTGAGCCATGATGACGTCGATGACGCATACACGGGAATCTCGGCCACGGCACACAGCTCTGAAAGAACGGCACAGGTACGCCATTCCTTTAGAGCGCACACGCCGGTGGCGTCACTGGCTGCTGCTCGCTAGAATATCTCCTAAACGTGCTTTATTATATTATTGTAAGCTTGCCTGTAGGTAAAAATAATGAGCGAGAGTTTACTACCACTTTAACCACTTGCCTTCTGGAAGATTTACCCCCCTTCAGGACCAGGCCATTTTTTACTATACAGCACTGCGTTACTTTAACTAACAATTGCGCGGTCGTGCGACGCTGTACCGAAATAAAATTGATGTCCTTTTTTCCCACAAATAGAGCTTTCTTTTGGTGGCATTTGTTCACCATTGCGGTTTTTATTGTTTTGCGCTATAAACAAAAAACACCGACAATTTTGAAAAAAAACACAAAAAAACAATATTTTTTACTTTCTGCTATAAAACACATCCAATGAAAAAAAAAATGAAAAAAAAAAAATCAAATTTCTTCATCAATTTAGGCCAATATGTATTCTGCTACATATTTTTGGTATATGTAAAAAAAAAGAAAAAATCCCAATAAGCGTGTATTTATTCGTTTGCGCAAAAATTATAGCGTCTACAAACTATGGGATATTTTTATTTACTGTTTTTACAATTTTTTACTAGTAATGGCGACGATCAGCGGCTTATAGCGGGACTGCGATATTGCGGCGGACACCTGCTTTGCAGGAACACAGGATCCATGCCTCCTGTACTGACAGAATGGTGATCTGCCTTGTTTACATAGGCAGACCACCGTTCTCCCTCTGTACCGAAGGATCAGCGGGTGCTGGCAGACATCGAGTCCAACGATCATCTCCTGCTGTGTACAATCACAGAAGGTACAGGCCACCGGCCACATGCATGCACGCCCCAGACTCAGAAGTGTTGTATCAGGTACTAGGTACGTGATCCAGCACAGACATGCAACGTTACCACCTTATATCTAAGTTTATACAGTCGCCAAGTGGTTAAGGAGGAGGAAGAAACCAATCTACTTTCACAGTTAGATATGGCGAGGAAGCAGGCCAATTTTATATTCATGGGGGATTTCAACTACACTGGTATTGACTAGGCAGACAGAACTACGCACTCAACTAAGGCTTGTCATTTCATGAAAATGACGATTCATGACAATTTCATGAGTCAAAAGGTGGATGACCCAATAATGCTCTGCTCACCTTATTAATTACAAACAACAAAGAGCTGATTGTGGATGTGAAAGTAAGGGATAACTTAGGAAACAGTGATCACAGATCAATTACATTTGACAAGAATTATAGGAAAAGGAGACATGAGGGTAGGACAAGTAAACTAAATGTCAGCCCTTCATACTACATGACACTAAAGGGGATCGATATCTTGCAACAAGGAACACTGAAGAAAAAAAGGGGGTGCTTTAAGGACATGACATTCAACAGGGCATTCCAATGGGCAATAAATTAAAAAGATCAAAAGTTAAACCTGAGTGGCTAAACATTTGCGTAAAAAAAGGCATATCAAAAGAAATATATGGCTGAAAGGTAACCATTGTCAATTCAAAACTACAAAGAATGCAATAAGAAGTGCCAGAGCACACTCAAGGCAGTTGAAATAGATTACAAGAGACACACTGGTGAGGAAAAAATAAATCCCAAAACGTTTTTCAAATATACTGTATTAATAGTAAAAAAGGCGAGGTCAGAACATATTGGCCCCATAAGAGATGATCAGAGGAAGTTGCTCACAGACGACAGGGAGAAGGCAACTGTATTAAATACATTCTTCTCTTCAGTTTATACGAATGAAAAGAAGGGGTATAATAAACAAAACAGTAATGTTAAAAACATTGCATGGAATGTACTCTTGTGGCTGAAAAAGACAAGTGTTCAAAAAAGACTAGAAAAACGTAATGTGAACAAATCACCAGGACCGGATGGTTTACACCCAGGAGTTCTCAAAGAACTAAAGCCTGGTACACATGGACCAAAAATCAGCCAGTTCAGCAAGAACCGGCCAACTTTCAGTTCGTGTTTACAGCTGTCTATTCAACAGATGCTGGTCTAAGGACCGATTTGATGGTGATGTGGAACTTCCTTTCACAATTGGTGGTGTCAGAGGGGAGTGTAGATGCATTCAAACAAGTTTTAGATGTGTTTCTTAGTGGACACAGTGTACAGGGATATTGAAAATTGTAGAGACACATGCATACACACTCACACTCAGGTTGAACTGGATGGACTGCTATCTTTATTCAACCTTACCTAAAATCAACAATATTCTACTGCCGATTCTTTGGCTAAGGCAGCATGCGTTTGATAAGATAACAAAAAATTCTGCAGTATGCTCTATGACACATTCATCTGCCTCATATGTGACAAACTCTAGGCAGATATAAATAACATAATTAATGCAACTATGTAAACTTTATTACATCATTAACACAGACAACACAATAAGTCTCCAAAAACGTAGCTGTGCTCTGAGCATCTGTGGAGAAAGACTAGATGTCAGAAAGAATTCAACCACCAAAAATCTGTCCTCCAAAAATACACTTCCAGCCTCCACATTACCAAGCAGACCTATTTTATCACTCTCATTAACACCTTCTCTTTTCTACCTTTAACTCTCTACTTTGTCCTCCCCTGCCAAGGAAATCGTTAATCACTTCGAAAATAAGATTGATTCAATTCCTGATGAGATCTCCACTGTACAGATATCTCCCCCACTTAACATTCCATGTTCACGGGTACACTGAGAACTTCCCTCATTTAACCCGGCTACTACAGACGAGGTTGCTAAACATTTTTCTAATGCTCACCTAACCACTTGCCCCCTGGACACTGTTCCCTTGCAAATACTATGTCACCCTCTGGCTCTATCCTGCACTCTCTAACTCACATCTTCCATCTCTCCTTCTCTTCTGGTATCTTCCCCAACATTCTAAAACATGCACTGGTCACTCCAATACTTAAAAAGCCCTCATTGGATCTCATCAATCTTTACAATCTACGACCCATCTTCCTGCTCCCCTTTACCTCCAAACCACTTGAACGTCTGGCCTACAACTACTTGAGCAACCACCTCACTGATCATAACCTTCTTGATCCCCATCAATCTGGATTTTGCCCGCAACACTCCACAGAAACTGCTCTTCTAAAACTCACAAACGATTTACCAACAGTTAAAACCAATGGAAACTCTTCTGTACTCTTACTCTAGGTCTTCTCTGCTGTCTTTGATACAGTTGACCACCCCCCTCCTCCTCAGAAAAACTTCACTCCTTTGGTCTCTGTGATTGTACGCTTCACTGGTTCCCATACTACCTATCCCACTGCACCTCCAGTGTAAATTACAATTCTACTTCCTTCTCTTCTTTTTTCTGTCAGGGTCCCCCAAGATACTGTTTTTGGACTTCTCTTATTCTTGATGTATACCTCCTCGCTGGGTTAGCCTCCCATGGTTTTCCATCTCATTTCTATACTGGCGACACCCAAATCTATCCCTCGGCTCATTCCATCAGTCTCCTCACGCATCACAACTATCACTGTCCAAATCTTTCTGCCTCAACCTCCTGAACATTTCTAAAATACACCCCTTCTTCCTAGGTTATCTCTCGCCTCGACTACTGCAATTCTCTCCTCATTGAATTACCTTTACATAGACTATCCCCCCTTCAGTCCATCATTAATGCTGCTGCCAGATTCATCCACTGTTCCAACTGTTCAGTGTATTCTACCCCTCTCTGTCGACCCCCCCATTGGCTTCCACTCACTCAACAAATACAATTCAAAACACTAACAACAACTTGCAAAGCCATCGTCAACTCTGCCCTCAGCTATATCACTAACCTTGTCTCAAAATACCAACCACATTGTTCTCTTTGTTCCTCCAAGACCTCCTGTCCTCTAGTTCCCCTGTCACCTCCTCCCATGCTCACCACTAGAGTCTCTCCCATTTTCTGGAACTCCCTGCCCCAATCTGTCCAACTAGCTCCTACTCTGTTCACTATTAGGCGATCCTTGAAGACCCTTCTCTATTCTACCTCCATCTAGCAACTGTACTTTTATTTTCTCCATCAGCCCATCTCCCACATTTATTACCTTTTGTATCACTTGACCCTCCCTCCTAGATTGTAAACTGTAACGAGAAGGCCCTCTGATTCCTCCTGTACTGAATTTTATTATATCTGTATTATACCTGTATATATATGAAATAAATTAGATTTTGTCTTAGCCTCTTGCAGTCTGTGTATGCCAGAGCTGGAGTGTGAGAGGAACAAGCAGCCAATTAGTTTGTGTGCTGATAAGATGCATGCTTACAGGAGAAGAATGACAGAGTGATGAGCTGATCACAGTACTGCTTCTCCTTTCACTATGCAGTCACTCGCTGGGGTGATCAGAGAAAGTGGGTTGAATGAGGGTGGCCATCAGATTGAGGACTTCTAGTGCCATAAAAAGCACTGCAGGGGAAGTCTCTGGATTAGAGCTGAATTTTGCAGCAAAATCTGTTTTTGTTTTTTTATCTTTTATTGGGATATTTATTTTATCTAGTTATATTTGACTGGAGCTCTGCTTAAAACATCACCAATTACACCTTTTAATGAAAGAATTTGATGAATAGGAATAAATAGACAACACTGACACATTTCATTAATACAAGTTGCTAAATAAGGCTTATTGAGGCCTTAATGTTAATAATTTTAATATTTAAAGTGGAACTCCGACCCAACATTAACTATGCTAGCGTGTGTTAGGTTAGTCAGTAAGCGGTGGCTGCAAGGGAGAGGAGGGAGCGCTCAACAAAGGCTCACATAGGCTCCCATGTCCCAGCAGTTGTTGGCACTCCCTCCTCTCCCCTGCAGCAGCCACTGACTGACACTGGAGGGCCAGATCACAAGATGGGACTGGAGTGGGCTAAAAATAGGTAAGTATACACATGTTTTTTTACAAAGGTTAGGTAGCATAGGTAGCAGGAAGAGGGATTTGACAGCTTTAAGTTAGTGCTAGGTAGGAATTCTACTTTAAATAATAATTATTCCTAATTATTATTATTACTAATAATTACAATTATGTGTTTAATTTCTATACTTATTTATTATAAAAGATGTATTATCATTATAAAATATTTACTTATTATTCATTTATTTATTATTAACCCAAAGCATTATTACTGATATTAATAATAAATATAATAATAACAACAATATTTATGCAACTTCCTATATTTATTATACAATATGTTTTATCATGATAAAATATTTACTTATTATTCAATTATTTATAAATATGATTATCATTATTGAAAGTAACAACAACAATAATAGTAATAATGATGTATTTCATTTTCTTTATTAATTTTAAAATATGTATTATCATGATAAAATATTTACATATTTATTATTAACCAAATGTATTATTATTATTCCGATTGTTCTGAATAATAATAATAATAACAACAATAATAATGCATTTCCTTAATTTTCTATATTTATTTATTATAAAATATGTCTTATTATTATAAAATATTTATTTATTATCATTATCATAAGTATATAATGATTAGCTCAATGTAATAATACTAATAGTAACAATAATAATTTATTAATAAATAAATAATTAATCATTAATGAATCTTATTGTTAATAGAGTCTGAAAGCAAATGTGCTTTTGTTTCATGAATCTAATTTGCCTTCAGAAAAGGATGCATCTGATTGGCTACTGTGTTGCAGTCAGACATTGATAAATAAGGCCTACCCTTCTTGTAGGAAACTCACACCTCCCTAAGGGGACCTAGGATACCAATACTGTCCACATTTATCAAATGTATTTTGATAGGCTGGTGTGAAAATTCCTTATTATAGATGAGGAAACCTATCCAGAGACAAGTGTAGATCATACGGGGCTGAGAGACTTCATCAGTAAGCAGGATGTGCTGCTAATTGAAATCACAGTACAGATCAGTGCTGTGTTTGCACCCCAGGGCTATGTTTTACATATCTGTAATAAAACATAAAGGAAAATCTAATCCACCCAGTTTAGGAAAATGAGGGATACTTCCACAGAAACAACATCAATGTCCAAATCCATTAATGCCCTTGACATCATTCACAAGGAAAGGACTTGTTTCTAGAAAGGAGTCATATGCTATAATCAAAAACTGAAAATGTACAGTATAAGCAATGTGTGATGGGATGTTTTATGAGAGTTTCTGTATATACTGTATTTTATTTATTTTGTTCATTTTTTAGGAGTTTTTTTTTTTTTTTTTAAAGTAATTGTGAAATAATTTACCAATGCCGAGTACCGAGGCAGGCAGCTGTGATGTTTTCAGGAAGATATCTACACCAACTTGACTTGACCCACCAGTTGTGATCTGACTGCACTGCTTATGCACACAAACTGAATTTCCGTCAGAAAAATCTTGGATGGTTTTTCCGACGAAATTCCGTTCAAGCTTGCCCTGCATACACACGGTCACACAAAAGTTCGCTGAACTTTCGACCATCAAGAACGCGGTGACGTACAACACTACGACGAGCCGAGAAAATGAAGTTCATTGCTTCCGAGCATGCGTAGGAATTTTGCACGTTGGAATTGGTACAGAAGATCGGAATTTCAGATCGGAACTTTTTCCAACCGAAAAATTGAGAACATGCTCTCAATCTTTTACTGGCTAGAATTCTGCCAGCAAAAGTCCGATGGAGCATACACACGGTCGCATTTTCAGACCAAAAGCTCTCATCGGACTTTTGCTGTCGGAATTTCCGCTCGTGTGTACGGGGAATTAGAGAAGCAAAGAAATATCACTGGGTGTAAAATAAGGTATGTAATGAGGAGGGAAAGGTTGTATTTCAAAATATCATTAGCATGTTGATCAGGCGAAAAGGAGGAATCAGGAAAGCAAAATATAAGCAGATTAAATCTCAACTTTATGTTTATGGACCGGCATATACACTATATTACCAAAAGTATTGGGACACCTGCTATTACACGCACACAAACTTTAATGGCATCCCAGTCTTAGTCCGTAGGGTTCAATATTGAGTTGGCCCACCCTTTGCGGCTATAACAGCTTCAACTGTCCTGGGAAAGCTGTCCACAAGGTTTAGGAGTGTGTCTATGGGAATGTTTGACCATTCGTCCAGAAGCACATTTGTGAGGTCAGGCACTGATGTGGACGAAAAGCCCTGGCTCATAGTCTCCGCTTGAATTCATCCCAAAGGTACTCTTTCGGGTTGAGGTCAGGGCATTGTGCAGGCCAGTCAATTTCCTCGACCCCAAACTCGCTCATCCATGCCTTTATGGACCTTGCTTTGTGCACTGGTGCACAGTCATGTTGGAACACGAAGGGGCCAACCCCAAACTGTTCCCACAAAGTTGGATGCATGAAATTGTCCAAAATGTCTTGGTATGCTGACGCCTTAAGCGTTCCCTTCACTGGAACTAAGGGGCCAAGCCCAACTCCTGAAAAACAACCCCACACCATAATCTCCCCTCCACCAAATGATTTGGACCAGTGCGCAAAGCAAGGTCCATAAAGACATGGATGAGCGAGTTTGGGGAGGAGGAACTTGACTGGCCTGCACAGAGTCTTGACCTCAACCTGATAGAACGCTTTTGGGATGAATTAGAGCGGAGACTGTGAGCTAGGCCTTCTTGTCCAACATCAGTATAAATAATAATAGAAATACCCACGCTATGGAAACAATTACTGAAATAAATTGACATTTCATTTCTTTTTTCCAACATCAGTGTCTGACCTCACAAATGTGTTTCTGGAAGAATGGTCAAACATTCCCATAGACACACTCCTAAACCTTGTGGACAGCCTTCCCAGAAGAGATGAAGCTGTTATAGCTGCAAAGGGTGGGGCAACTCAATATGGAAACCTACGGACTAAGACTGGTATGCCATTAAAGTTCATGTGCGTGTAAAGGCAGGTGTCCCAATACTTTTAGTAATATAGTGGACCTTATGTACCTTATGCAGTCCATGAACACCATTACACAAAGCTAAACAAATCTGATTTTAAAAATATGAATTTTGCTCTTTCCATACCAGTAGGCCATTTGTGAACGTGAAGCCTGCCCCGAACACTTCTAATAATTTTCACAGCTTTGTCCTACCCTTATCTCTAGGACAGAGCAGCCATTAGGATGAGTGTCTCCTAGTGGTACAAGAGTGAACACTGTCCTTCCTTTCCTTCCGCTGAGTTCATCTGCTCAGTGGAGAGCATAATGCGTGTGTGCAGCCTTGGAAAAAGAAGGGCAGTCACTCCTAAACTGCTAGGGGGCGATCGTCCTAACAGCTGGTCCATCCTAGGAGAGGACAGGACTGAGCTTTTGAAAACATTAAGAAGCATTGGGGACAGGCTTCACTAACAAGTTCACAAATGGCCTACATGTATGGGAAGAGCATAAATACATATTTGTAAAATTGGATTCATTTAGATTCATGGAATGGATATGTATTTTCTCGTCTTGGACAAGAGCCATTCCATAAATGTACACTAAACTGCACATGCTTGGCTTAGTGAACACAAACTCAGACATGGAGGGAGAAGGATTTATGGCAGAAGAGACCAATAGGGTCTCTTCTGTCACAAAAAGCCTACCTGTCAATGTTTTTTTTTTTTTTTTTATTTCGCTTTAGGTTACCCACTGGTTTTTTCCAACCCAGAATGCTTTGCAATGGGGTGTCATGGACGCCCCCTCTATTAAAAATGTATTTTAAATAAAAAAAAAAAAAAGAAAATCATTAAAAATGTATTGAATACCAGTTTGTTACTTGTAAACATCCCAATAAAAATAAAAATGACCATTATACTTTACCATTAAAAAGGCAAAATAGCATTGTAACTTTTTCTTAGATACAACTTAATGTTAGTAGTCCCATGAATATGTATTAACTTTGTTTTTTATCTATTCAGTAGATATTTATATAGGGGGTGTCATTTTGATTTTTAAGTATTACTGCAGATTGAACACAGGATTAATAAGCCTGTAGAGGAACAAAATAGCATTCAACACAATGAGGTATACAGTAAAACCTCGGATTGCGAGTAACGTGATTTACGAGCGTTTCGCAATAAGAGCTGTTTTTTTTTTGTTTTTTTTAATTCTGACTTGATTTGCAAGCGTTGTCTCGCAAGATAAGCCTCTGGGGTGTGCAGTGCCGCATGTGGCCAGAGGTGAGGGGGGCCCGGAGACACTTGGAGACCACTTGGAGACACTCAGAGACCACTTGGTTCCCGAGCGTCTCAGAGTGCCTCCGAGCTTCTCTGAGTGGTCTCCGAGTGTCTCCAGTGCCTCCCCACCTATGGCCACATGCAGTACTGCATACACTAGCAGGGAAACTGAAACAAATTATCTGAGTTTCCATTAATTCTTAGGGGGAAACTCGCGTTGATATACGAGTGCTTGTAAAACTGACAAAGGACACAAACATAGTTGTATCTTTGATCTTATATAAACTACAGGATAATGGTGTTGTGGTAAAAAAAACAAAAAAAAAAAAACAAAACATAATAATATTATTCTTGATATTACTAGAAAAAAAAACCTTTGAAAATTTGTTTGCAATAACTCCATCATTATCACCATCAAAGCAGCTTCATTATTATCCCATTAAAGAAGAAGAGAATGTGCGCTGCATTTGGAGATTTCATAATTTGCCACGTCACGAATGTTAATTCTCCATTACGAACGCTGGTTTACAAGACAGAACGCTTCTGCTTCCGAGCATGCGCGTTTGTACTTTGGACTTTTGTCCAACGGACGTGTGTACACACGATCAGAAAATCCGACAACACACATTTGTTGTCGGAAAATTTGAAAACCTGCTAGCCAACATTTGTTGGCGGAAAGTCAGACAACAATTGTCCGATGGAGCGTACACACGGCCTGATTTTCCACCAACAGCCTGACATCCAACACTTCCCGTCGGAAAGTCCGATCGTGTGTACGGGGCTTTAGACAGGACGATTCGGTTGGTTAGCAGGCTGGTCAGTAAGTTGAACCAGGAATTTCTTTTTTTTTTTTTTATGAGGTGGTGACACAGGAAGTTACAGAGCTGCAGAAGTGAATTGTGGTGTCACCATCTTATCTATGCAGTATGACAAGCGTGTGTCCATCCCAATGGGATGGCTGAATAGAATTAGAAATATCTCAGCAAGTGGAACATTTGACTTGATTCACGGGCTGTAATTATTTTTGCCAGCTTTGTCCTTTGGCTGCAATCTCTACTAAAACGAGGTAAACACGTAGAATTTATAGGAGATATGGACACGTTGACACAAGCACATTTCATGGAATTTCCGCCGATATTTTCTCTCAATTACTTCAGAACTTTACCGCTGTTGACGCACAATAAAACCAACTAAATCTAATTAAATCAGCAGACAGCCTTAAATGAATCATGTAAAAAATCTGCAGAAAAAAATTGCATTAGCACACATTGGAACCATTGCTGGCCTGACTAAAACCGGCCTGCCATTAAAAGTGACTGGATTAGTGTGGTAAGCAGAGGCAGGATTGCTGCTTTATTGTAAAGGCAATCATTTTCTGCTGAAAAATAAATGGGATGATGCAGCCATTTCTGAGGGGGAGAGAAACAAATGTAATTCATCTTTGTCCTCGGGATAGCAAATGCTCAGCGCTGCATTACAAATGTAGAGATTTGGGATCACGGTCCGTCTAATAAAGGACGCTTGGCTGCTCTGTAAAAATGACTGGGTCCCTGGGGAGGCGGCAGGCTGAACATCAGCATGTACTACCCAGAGGATTCTTCTTGGCTGGCATCAGACGTGGAGGCAGCTGGCCCACCAGGCTCACAGCGGGAGTTAAATGTGTTTGGTGGTTGTGGCTATCTGAGAGGATTAGCTGAGGCTCTTGTGTCTGCACATGGGCACCTTCGCTGCTATATAACCGAGTGCTAGAAACAGCATTCCTGCCCCCTAATCACATAAGAAATGCACCTTTCTGTCACCTCATAAACAACGGACTAATATACATTTGCTATGGCTTGTCAGAATGAATTAAGCATAAGTCTTCTTCAATTATTAGTCATGGGCAATGAATTGTAATAGATTGGTATGGTATTGTCATGGCTGCTAAAGGCAGTACACAGGATCGTTGAAGTTCTTGTGTTAACTTATTCCTACACAGCCCACAATCAATTCCTGCCATCCATCCTGACAGCACACATACTGGAATCTACACTGATGGCCGTTGTATTCAAGGAGCCCCGGCACCCGCAGCTGCCTGAATACAAAGACTCAGGATCTGATAGGACACAGAGGTATGCAAACTTATGAGCACAACTGTATTTTATGAAAGCAAGGGACCGTGGAGAATAAAATAGTGGTAGATTTATGTCACACAATATCATAGCTCCCAACTGTCCCTGATTTCGAGGGACTGTCCCTGATTTGGAGCAATATCCCTCTGTCCCTCATTCCTCCTCATTTCCCCTCATTTTGGTCTGATCTATATAGTTGTATATAAAATGCACTTTTTATCTTTCAAAAGGTGTTTTCCAGTGCTAAACCTTTCATCCAATTTCTAAATTGCTGCACTTGTAAATTTTAAAAGCCAATATAAAAGAATAGAAGTGGTAAAAAAAATCCCTTGTGGATTTAATTAACCTTTTTTTTGGGTAATTCTCCTTGAAGGGGGTGTGGCAGGAGGCGTGTCCTATGCCTACATACATTTGCTAGTAGGTGTCCCATCTCAAAATGTTGGGAGGTATGCAACATTGCAACAGTTTACCAAGCACAAAACTCCAGTACAAAATGCATTAAAGGTGTTTTATGCCACAAAAGCTCAATGAGGTTTTTTTACTAAAAGGCAAGTATATCGTGCACTGCAAGTGCAGCCGCAAGTGCAGTTGTGCTAGATCTGAGGGGAAGCTCTGAATGAGGGGAAGCTCTGCTGATTTTTTTATCATCCAATCATATGTAGGCAAAAATGCTGTTTTTTTTATTTTCCTTGCATGTTCCCCTCAGAACTAGAGCAACTGCACTTGCAGTGCACAGACTACTTGCCTTTAATAAATCCTAAGAATATTACTCAATGTTTTAGTAATATATAAAATATGAGCTGAATTGCACTAAGTAAATAGATACCCAACATGTCAAGCTTTAAATCTGCATACACCTACAAAGCAACAACAAACACTGATACCTTTCACTTCAGCATGTGCGGCAATATGTAAGGCTTCATGTATATGGGACGTTGTTCAACCTCTCCTGAAAGATTTAACTTGACAGCTAGAAACCGGCGTCTAAAACTGGCCGTTTATCCGCATTTACATGCCATGTTTAAACCGCGTTTGCGTCTAGAAGTGTTTGAAATTTTTTTTTTGTTTTTTTTTCAAAATAGCCAAATATGAAAAACGCCTGTAAACGAAACACGGCTAAACACGAGTTACCGCATTTAGCCGCGTTTGACGTTTGAAATGCCTCTATACACAGCTTATGAGCGCATTTTTTTGGTTTCCAAAAAAAGCCTCTAAACGCAACTGCCTAGAAACTACAATAAATGACCCTGTGTACATGGACTGATTAGATAACATAGAGGAGAGTTCAGGAGCAGTTGAAAAAAATGCCCAACTGCTCCTAAACGTCTGTTTACCAGTAGCAGTGTAGATGAGGGCTACCATGCGTATGGCAAGTTTGTACATAGAGGCCCCCAACTGGTGCAGTTAGGTTCATGTGTGTGCACATGGGGGCAGGGTGGGCTCCCTATTTTTGGGAGGAGTTTCAGTGCTTGCATGTAACTTTCTTTTTTACTTTTTATTTTATCTTTTACTGTAAACCTTTATTTATATCAGATATGTGATATAATATTTTAAAGGTTCTATTTAATGAGACATCAGGGGCTTTTAGACCCCTGATATCTCACTTGCCTTCCATTGAAGTGAATGGAGCACAGATTGAGCTTCATTCGCTTCTTTCCTGTCCTCAAGGGAAAGCGACACTAGAAACTGCAATTGTCACCCCCCCCCCCCTCCATGCAGTGACACCCTAAATGCAGGTTCTGGGCCTGTAGATGGTACAGCGATGGCCAGAAAGCATGGCGGGGGCAGGGGGCGCCAGGGAGACACACTCCAGGGGTCACAGAAAGTAATTCAGCAGCTGTACAACCACCGGATCGCTTTCACTAGAAAGCCGACAGCCAGCTTGTGGAGTGTGTGTTGAACCCCCTTGCTGCCACTGCAGTATGGTGATGGCAGTAAAAAGGTTAAACGCTAAAATAACAAAACCAGCTTTTGCAATATTCACCCTTTATCGATTTCCCCAGGCAATACTTCTTTCTGCCACTACATGTCCTCGGTCTGAAGGCCAGCATCATTCAACCCACTTCATTTGAGCCCAAGTCATCCTGAACCAGACCCAGCTGGTGACTGGACAGAGAAGTAGTGTGAGCTCAACTCAGCTCTATGTCACTGCTTTCTTTTCCCATCAACATGCTTCTTCAGCATATGAACTGATTGTCTCCTTGTGTTGCTTCTTCCTCCTATACCCCTTCACTCACAGAAATATTGAAGTCACACAATCAGGCAACTAGGAATTTGAAGAATTCTGCAGTGGTGGGCCACATATTGCAGATTAGATTAGTCACTAATTTATTTATTTTTTTGTGAATATATTAGCATCCAGAAATTTCTGATGTATTGATCCTATTATAACCAGACAGGTTTTGCAGAGGAACCAAAAATCTGCTCACAAATCCAGTGTGAAACACAATTCCTTCCTAAACAGAAGTTATCTGCATCACAAACCATAAAAAATAAAACATTTATTCGTCATGTTAGGATACTTGTCACAGTCATACAAATAATTCCATTATGCTTCTTGGTCGGATTTACATCCAGAACTGTTGGTGTACAGCATAGATACAATCTAATATCACAGAACTATTTATTCCAAGCTGTAAGCAGCTGTTTTGGACTAGTCGGCCATCATCAGCGCAGTGTATAAAAACCATGTACACAAAAGTATCACCAGGAAGGTTATACTGATGTGATATTCTTTTTGTGCTAAAATATTTTCAGTTAAAAAAGGATCAAAACTGCACTATTTTAGAGAACTTTCAAAATGGCAATAAAAAAAGGCATGTAAGGGGTCTAAAGTGGAAATAGTTCTAAAGTAAACATTGCAGCATAGTTCCAAAGAGGACATACAGTGCCTTGAAAAAGTATTCATACCCCTTGAAATTTTCGACATTTTGTCATGTTACAACCAAGAATGTAATTTTTTTTTTTTTTGGGGGGGGGGGATTTTATGTGATAGACCAACATAAAGTGGCACATAATTGTATAATTGTGAAGTGGAAGGCAAATGATAAATGATTTTCATATTTCTTTACAAATAAATATGTCAGCCCCCTTTACTCTGATACCGCTAACTAAAATCTAGTGGAACCAATTGCCTTCAGAAGTCATCTAATTAGTGAACAGAGTCCACCTGTGTGTAATTTAAGCTCAGTATAACTACAGCTGTTCTGTGAAGCCCCTCAGAGGTTTGTTAGAGAACCTTTGAACAAACAACATCATGAAGGCCAAGGAACACACCAGACAGGTCAGAAATAAAGTTGTGAAGAAGTTTAAAGCAGGGTTAGGTTATAAAAAAAATATCCCAAGCTTTGAACTTCTCAGGGAGCACTGTTCAATTCATCGATCAAAAATAGAAAGAGTATGGCACAACTGCAAACCTACCAAGACATGGCCATTGACCTAAACTGACAGGCCGGGCAAACAGAGCATTAATCAGAGAAGCGGCCAAGAGGCTCATGGTAACTCTGGAGGAGCTGCAGAGATCCACAGCTCAGGTGGGAGAATCTGTACACAAGACAACTATTAGTCGTGCACTCCACAAATCTGGCCTTTATAGAAGAGAGGCAAGAAGAAAGCCATTATTGAAAGAAAGCCATAAGAAGTTTGTGAGAAGCCATGTGGGGGACACAACATACATGTGGAAGAAGGTGCTCTAGTCAGATGAGACCAAAATTCAACTTTTGGGCCTAAAAGCAAAAGCAAAATTAGAAAACTAATACTGCACGCACATCAACCTGAACACACCATCCCCACCGTGAAACATGGTGGTGGCAGCATCATGTTTCGGGATGCTTTTCTTCAGCAGGGACAAGAAAGCTGGTCAGAGTTGATGGGAAGATGGATGGAGCCAAATACAGGGCAAACTTAGAAGAAAACCTGTTAGAGTCTGAAAAAGAGTTGTGACTGGGGGCGGAGGTTCACCTTCCAGCAGGGCAACAAATCTGACAGAGCTTGAGCTATATTGCAAAGAAGAATGGGCAAAAATGTCACTCTCCAGATGTGCAAAGCTAGTAGAGCTATACCCAAAAAGACTTGCAGCTGTAATTGCAGTGAAAGGTGGTTCTACAAATGATAGACTCAGGGGGGCTGAATACGAATGCACGCCATACTTTTCACATATTTGTTTGTAAACAATTTTGAAAACCTTTTTCCTTCCACTTCACAATTATGGGCCACTTTGTGTTGGTCTATCACATAAAATCCCAATAAAATACATTTACGTTTTTGGTTGTAACATGACAAAATGTGGAAAATTTCAAGGGGTATGAATAGTCTTTCAAGGCACTGTAACTCTAAGGTAAACATTGATCCATAGTTCTAAAGTGGATAAATGAAACATTGCGGTGTAGATCTTGAGTAAACATTGCAGCATAGTTCTAAAGCAGGCATAGTTCTAAAGTGGACATAGTCCTAAAGTATACATTGCAGCATAGTTCTAAAATGAATATAGCTCTAAATTAAACATGGCAGCATAGTCCTAAAGTAAACACTGCTGCATAGTTCTAAAGTAAACTTTGTGGCATAGAATCAAATTGGAAATAGTTCAAAAGTAAACACTGCGGCATAGTTCTAAAGTAGACATTGTTGCATGGTTCTAAAGAGGACATAGTTCAAAAGTAAACATTGTTGCATGGTTCTAAAGAGGACATAGTTCAAAAGTAAACATTGTGGCATAGTTCTAAAGTAAACTTTGTGGCATAAATCCAAATTGGAAATAGTTCTAAAGTAGACATTGTTGCATAGTTCTAAAGAGCAGCATAGTTCTAAAGTGGACATAGTTCTAAAGGCCAGTTCACACCATAGAAACGCAGTCCGGATGCGTTCCAGGTCCTTTTCTGCATGCACGTTTTTGATGCGTTCCAGTGCGTTTTTGATGCGTTTTTGGTGCGTTTTTGATGCAGTCCAGTGCTTCCCCCCCCCCCCTCTTTTTTCTTAACCTTAAATAAGGACAAGTGTGTTGCAGTGCGTTTTTGGTACATTTAGGTGCGTTACGGTGCGTTCCAGTGCATTTTTGATGCGTTTTACAGGATTCCAGTACAGTCTGGTGCAGAAAAAAATGCAGCATGTTCTACTTTTTTTTTCTGGAACTGGAACGCACTGGAACTGACTGCACTGGTGTGAACCATGCCATTGAAAACCATATAACCTACTTTCCATGCGTTTTTGATACAGAAAAAAAACGCACTGGACTGCATGTGGTGTGAACTGGCCCTAAAAAAAGACTGCAGCACAGTTCTAAAATGGACATGGTTCTAAAATAGATATTGTGGCATAGTTATAAAGTGGCAAATGATTGGGCAAATGTTTTCACACTTTATGACAGCTGAATGCTTTGTTGGAAGACTCTCTTTACAGTCATATGTTGAATGTCTACCTATTTCATATTTTTTAAATCCATTTGCCCAGATCTGTTATTTTTGCCCTTCGTGAGAAAATGTTGATTGTGCTTAAAGAGGTAGTAAAGGTTGAAAAAAAACAAAAAACAAACTCTCCCTGCAAGGTAAGGGCAAAATGTGCTAGTATGCATTGCATACTAGCACATTATGAAAGACTTACCTTGAAACAAAGCCCTCCAACGGCGCGCCATCATCGCTGCAGAGGCTTCCATATTTACCAGTACTTCCTTCTGGGTCCGCAGACTGCAGCTGTTTAAATGGCCAAGCCGTGATGACGTCACTCTCGTACACGCATGCGGGAGTCATGACCGTAGCACGGGTATGCCGTTCCTTCAGAGCACATGCGCTGGTGATGTCACCGGCTGCTGCTCACTAGAATATCTCCTAAACATTTAGGAGATAATAATTTAACCTACAGGTAATCTTTGTTATAAGCTTAACCTGTAGGTAAAAATAAAATTTGAGAGTTTACTACCACTTTAAATTGACACAGATAAGTGTCAGGTAGATCAGCCACGTGACCATGCTGATCAAAGAGAAGCACATCTGAGGCTTCATTTTCTGGCAAGGTGTCCCAGAAGAAAGAAGCACTTTACATTGGTTCATGCAGTCATGTAGTCGCACTTGACATTGCAAGCATTATGTTAGGTTTCTACAAAAACCTGCCACGCTGAATTCCTCTTGTTTGTCAATGGACACATTTATATTTTATTTATTTATTTATTTCAGGTACTTATATAGCGCCATCAATTTATGCAGCGCTTTACATATACATTGTACATTCACATCAGTCCCTAAACTCAAGGAGCTTACAATCTAAGGAGCATAAAATCCTCATTTACATATGCCAATGCTGATCTTCTGCACACCTCTCGTGAACATTATAAATGTTGCAAAAAAAATTATGTAAAAAGCAATAACTGAGATTTAATATTTTTGGATCTGAAATGTTAAAACGAACATGCTCAGGACAAAGCTATCACCAGACCTGTTCACGTATAAAGCTTGTTGCAGCATCAGGACCATCCAGCACCACCCAGGGCCTCTGCTGCCTCTTCACATCCTGGTAGCGAAAATTAGACACCTCCAGCACCCATCCCACATACAATGCGTAGTGCCAGAGTAACCCATCAGCAGGCATAAGCAAGGTGGTGTGACTATTAATGTGCAAATAGTGATTCAGAGAAAGTTTTCAGCTGCTAAATCATCAGCCTGGGGATAGCACTAAACTCTACTTTAGCTAATGCTGTCAGCTGCTCCTGCTGATGTTAGTTGATTATTTGACTGATCCACAGGTTCGGATTTAATCCTTGTTCACAGCCCACTACAGAGAGCATGCTATTCTACATACCTAACTAGTCTCATGGTTTGCTACTGTTGCATTTTGCAGTAAGCTTTTATTACTAATCAAGCATTAGCTAATAATTTTCTAGTGACCACATGTAAATGAATATTCATAACAAAAGATGCAAACAGCCACATGTGAGCTATTGCTTTCTAGCAACTTTACTGTGTTTTTATTAAGCTACTCTGGGTATCTGCCAAAAACTAAAGGTCAACAGTGTTAAGCTGGTCATACACGTGGGGATAACCAGGAGAAATCACTTGATTTCCCCATCCATGTTAAATGGCGTGGGAAGACAAATCTGCAGTGCCAACTATTGTATTCTGACAGCTGACACCCGCAGCTGTCAAAATACCAGAACAGCGCCTTCACCTGAGTAACTGCAGGTGCTGTTCATCTGAGAATTTTGCACCCAGCTTCTTTGAAAAAAAGTTGGTTAAAAAATCTAATTTATTCAAGCCAGGGGGGTACCGACAAACTACATTTGTCCAAAATTTGAATATTTTGTTAAAACAAATCTTACCAACAAAAGATGAGTATTAATTATCTGCTCCTGGGCAATGTCTAGTCACAAGTTACTTGGGAAGCTTCGTTCTTCAATGATGCATACTGAGAGATTGCCATCATCAAGCATTTTCTTCCTAATAATACATCCAGCCCTCTTTTTTATAGGGGACAATCTTTCCTAAAACTCCTGCATCTCTGTCTCCCTCCAGTCTAGCTTTTTTCCTGATTTTCGCATGGCTGCTATCCAGAAGAATATAGGTAATTTTCTCATAAGTTCCAAAACATCAAAAATGTATAATCTCAAACAATTAGTTGTATGTGTGTAAAAAAAGAATTGTTTTTTGAATGTCTCAGAATTCAAGCCAAAGTAACAAAAAAAAAAAAAGAAGTGCAATGCACGGTGCCAGATAGCTAGGTCTGTGCTACTGTATGTAGGTAGTGGTCAACTTCTACTATATTAGTAGGTGAACCTGTTTATTGCAATAGAGTTTACATAAAGCTCTTGGTATTTTACCACTATAACAACAATATATATGTTAATCCTGTCCCTTCTGGTCTGGGATTCTATAGTGAGTTTTAGCGTAGGGCTTTATAACCAGAATAGGCTAGAGCCAGGCTAGGCATCTAACTGACACTTGTTAGAGGTCCAATTGAATGACAAAATATTAACTTCCAGGGACTAAGACACAAAGTAAATAGGCTGACTCTGAGTTCCAGTGCCACACTACAGTTTCGACTGGTGAGAATCTGCATTCCAGGCTGGTGGGACAGTGGTTGGAGGATCTCACGTTACCGCTGATCTTGTCTTCAGGTCTCCGACACAGACAAATACTCTACCCCAATAATCATCAGAGACACCTGCAAGTGAACTATGCTGCAGTATTCATCTAGAAGCATCCTTTTTAATAACTACATATACCCGGGTATATGTGCACAATTCCACCAGAACTCTTCTTGGGCCCTTTGCTGATAATACCCGTTTGTACATTGGATGTATGTACTGCATTAATCTCCTCTTATACACTGAGCAAAATTATAAACGCAACACTTTTGTGTTTGCCCCAATTTATCATGAGCTGAACTCAAAGATCTATGACTTTTTATATGTACACAAAAGGCCTATTTCTCAAATATTGTTCACAAATCTGTCTAAATCTGTGTTAGTGAGCACTTCTCCTTTGCCGAGATTTTTTTTGACCAATAAAAACATGATAGTGGTTCTAGCCCTTCCGTACTCTTTACAAAACAAAAAATAAGTTTTGACTATGCATCGACTTTGACTTTGAAGAAGTGGCAACAAGGGCGATGTAGGTCAGCAAATGCTGTTCCTCCTGTTAGAGAGATACAGACACGCATTTTACCTATCAGCAATAATAAACACAAGTCATCTGTCTATAACGGTTTATCTCTGCACGTTTTTGAATCCCACAGCAGCAACCATGTATAATTATGTAGGGCTCACACTAATACATTTTGCTTCGGGCTGGCAAAATTCACAGCAAAGTGGCCAGCCGCAACAAACTGAGAAGTGCCAGACCTTGTTAAGAAAAGAAGGAATTAGTGATTTTCTTACTTTCTTCGAAGCCAGGATTTCACGCACCTCTTGCTGGAAATCGATAAAGCGATCATGGTAGATGGCCATGCACCACGCTTCCATGAAGTAGCTGTTGTTAGAGGAAGAAAAAATTGAGTTATCCAGTGAACCTCTCATTAACAGCTAATAAAGTATTTACCTGTTTTTTTTTCCCCCTTGTTTAGTGTTCGTAATTTATAGCTCAGGGCCCATCAGGATCGTTTGTTCAAAAAATGCCTCCCCATAACAGCATGGTCAATCAATTTTTTTAATGGATGTTCCTGATGTACAGCCAGCTCTGGTAATTACATTTAAAGTGGCTTAATTCAGAGCTGTGGCAAGGCCCAGTGAAGAATCCTGATTTTATCAGAATTTAAAAGCCTGCAGACCTGTGAGGGACCATGACTCCATTATCCGGCCTCATTTGAGAAAAGCAGATTGTAGGATTAACTGAACTGGTGCATAAACAAATTAAATTTGTGTAGACAATGACACAAATGTTGTTCAGCATTAAGGTCTAAGGATTAATACATGACAGGAAAACAGGCCATCGCAGTGTTGCAGTGCGGTGACTAGATCACTACTCTAATGCCCAAAGTTCTTGTTTTGTCCTAGCAAGCCTCTTTATAAGCATTATAATTCATGTACAAACATGTGTGCCTTTCACTTCATAACTATAAGTTTTGTCTGAGGGTCATACATTCTGTTCAACTCTGACAGTGGAATATTAATCAAACGCTGGTGTGCAAACATGAACCATGCACCCTCTGCTTTTAATGACTCCAATTTTGTATTGTTTCTCTGTTGATGGAAAAATGTTATATCAGGATTCAGTACAGTGCTCACAAACAGTTTTATTACTTTATAAAACAACCCCTGTGTTATTGTTCCCTGTAATCTATATTCTGTATTTACATCAAAACATGCTGTTTACACTGTCTGACAACTGTCAAACTGCCACATTAGGCCACACCCACTGCTACATCTGGCCACAGCAAACTCACCCTTTCCGGACAAAACTCTATTCATTTTTGGGCAGTTTTCCCTAATGTGGGAGGTGCTTGTAAAGGTGGGAGTGCGTTATTTTTACTACAGGCGGAGTCTAATTTTTTATTGAATTCATCTTAGGCACATCTGTTCATCATTATGTTTTAGGGCCAGTTTCCACCAGAAGCGCAGTGCGGAAAAGCCATGTTCTGTGCACATTTCCTACACCGAGGTCAAAAAGCACTGCAGTGCAGTGGGTGTCAATGTTAGCTTTAAGTGGAGTTCCACCCACTTTTACAACTCTTCAGCATCCCCCACTAAACTGTGCACTGTAAACGAATTGGATATTTTTTTGTTTTTTTTCTTAACACTTACTGTATATCTGCTGTATTCATTTTTAACTTCCTCCTCCCTGGCCGCGGCCCATCGCATCATTTCCTGTTTGCAATGCCTTCTGGGAAGGGGCGGCAACTTCCTCTGACACTGCCGTTGCTATGGAAACCTGACCTGAAACCTAGTACACTGCTTGTGCTGCACTGAGCAAGTGCGAGATCTGCAAGGATGAGATCCAGGAAGAAATACAGTCTGGCTTCAGATGCCCAGACTTAAGATGGCCACGGCCTGCTGCAAGTTTATAAAATAACAAACTACTGCTATAAACTAACAAAACAGACCTTAGTTTACAGACTAACTTTACTAGAATACATTAAGCTTGTGTATTATAGGGGTATTTTTATTTAAAAAGTCTAATTTCGGCCGGAACACCACTTTAAAAGAGAAGTATGTTTTTTTTGTTTTGTTTTTATTATTATTTAATAATCATACTTACCTACAGTAGGTGTATTGGTCATCAGTATCGGTATCAGGCATCAGTCTGATGTGGCATCTGTCCCCCAACGCCTCTAAGACTGAGAACGGAGCGATTTAACACCGCTGATCTCTTGGTTCTCAGAGCTCCCTGAGCAGAGAGCTGGTGACTGTCAGTCACTGCTTTCTGCTCTGCCGCCCCGTGCTCACTGGAGCGCTGGGCTAGGGAGGGGGTGGGAGCAGCCGTCTCAGGTTCTCATCGGCTCACTGAGAGGTTGAGCCGGGTGCCTGTGCAGGCATGTGGGCGGATCCCGACTTCATTGTTGCAATCTTGCCTGAGCCTGGAACAAACTGTGCTTCTGTAAACTACAGGATAAGTACAGCCAAACTAGCTTTAATGACATCTCAAACGCAGTGTGTTTGTGTGCACGAGATCACATGGTACAGTAGTACAATATCGTCCAGTTGCTGTGCGTTTTTTAAAGTAGTGTATGCGCTACTTTTTGTGCAGTCTGGCGTGATTTCAGTCTATTAAAATGAATGAAAACTCCTCCCACCATCACTAGCATTATCAAGCAGAGGAGGAATGGAGGGGGATTAGAGACCACAATTGCATCTAAATGAACCTTCAGTGTTACCAACCTCATCACTACAAGTCAGTTGTCCTGAACAGCACCTGCTACACTAGTCTCTTGCTGTTCCACCTACATCTGCAGCGTTTCACCACAAGTACCAGCCAGCCTGCTCTGTTTACAGTCCTGCTCAAGCGTTTTTCTTATTTGGGATCCACTCGTTTGGATGCTGAGAGAGAGGAGCCTTTTGAACACTTCGTTATCGCTCCTAAGATAGTTCCCTCTTCCATCCCATGTCGGTGACTTATGCTGGGGATTAGTACATCAAGCCTGTTTGACCCTCTGTAATAAAGGGTCCATGTTCTTTGGTAAGAGTCCATCTTGTTCTGTTGTGGGGGTATCTTCACTTCGTGGAGGAATTTGGATATTTTTTACATCATTGTATGGGGTCAGACATCTGACTATTTAGTCCATCTGAATTGATAACTTTGGACTTCTTATATTCAACATTATTTATTTATTTTCTTATGTTATTAGCGCAACACATTTATTGTTATTCAGTTATTGTGAAAATATCTCACATAAGTGGTGCTGCTTTTTTGTTTCACTTTTTTTTTTCGTAAGCATATTCATTTTTTTTTACAAGCGCAGTATTATTTTGGATTTTTGTCATTAAAGTGAATGAGCTGAAATCACACTGCACCCGAATCGCATATGATTTGCACAGGAACACACAGCGCATTCCTGTGCAATTCATGTGGTGAATTGACCTTATGTTTGGTTTCACATAATTTACAGCAAGAAATATATTATCGAATATATAAGGCTTGTAAGTCAACAAGAGCTATTCTTTCTGTAAGCAACAATGTACACGAACAATTATTACATGTCCCGGATTTCAGGCAACATGGTGATTGAATTATGGAAATAAACAGAGTGGTTTCACAAATTTTCACAACTCCTCTCATGTTCTTGGACAATCAACATCTGCGTTACTACATTCCATGGCGATTGGAGTAAAGAAGAAATATCAACACTGCCTCAAAATTTTTCTTGATTCCTCTAGGGCAGGGAGGTCTCCAATACCCAGACAGGAGGTGATATTCCTTTCTGGACCGTGGTCACTGATCACCTCCTGCTGGTACCGGTCCCTTGCCTGGGGGTTGGAGACCCCCCTGCCCTAGGGGATTCATGAAGGATTTTGAGGCAGTGTTGATACTTCTTCTTTAATCACTCAACCCCTACTGTGGGTCCATGCTACTTAGCCTGTGTGTTCTCTCCCGGATCTCCTGCCACATAAACGATGTCATCCTATAAGCAGAGCCGGGGGCGGGAGGGGTTGCAGATTCGGACAGAGAGCGGGTAATCACCTTCTTGTAATCTTAAGTTGGGCAGCTCCTGCCCTCTGTTCGGATCTGCAGCTCCTTGCAGTCATAGCTCCCCTTTCCTCTCTTACATCACAGTGCCCCCTTCATTCTCTGCCTCCCCTACACAGTCCTACCTTTGGCAGGGAAGAGGCAGTTATCAGCCTGTGCGTTCTCTCCCGGGTCACCACGTTGTCATCCTATCAGCAGGGCAAGGGGCGGGAGACCCAGGAGAGAACACACAGACTGTGCAGGGGAGGCAGAGATTGAAAGGATGCATTGTGATGTAAGAGAGGAATAGGAAGCCATGACTGCAAGGGACACTGTAATGGGCGATCTGTGATTGCAAGGGGCACTATACTGTAAAAAGGGAAAGTGATATAAAGGGGACTGCACTATAAAGGGGCACTGTAATAATTACAA
Organism: Aquarana catesbeiana; assembly: GCF_042186555.1. Lineage (NCBI taxonomy): Eukaryota > Metazoa > Chordata > Amphibia > Anura > Ranidae > Aquarana > Aquarana catesbeiana. Next base: position 589,982,144 of record NC_133327.1, read on the forward strand.
CACCCCTTTACAGTGCAATCCCCTTTATGTCACAGTGCCCCTTTACAGTGTAGTCCCCTTTACATGAATGTAAAGGGGACTGCACTGTAAAGGGGCACTGTGATGTAAAGGGGGGCTGTGATGTGAAGGGGGGCTGAGGACACAGTGGGACTGCTTTAAAGGGGGAACTGTGATATGGGGGGGGGGGGGCTGTGCTGTAAAAAGGGGGGTTGTGATGTGAAGTGGGCTGAGGACAGACTCCAAGTCCTTGTAAAAAGGGACTGCTGCCCCATATATAATATATATACATTAAGCAACATTTTCTACATTTGCTCTTTTCACTCTCTAGCGCTGCCCCCAAATTTCTCCTCAGTCCAGTGCTGGCGGCTCTCTTTGGGCAGAATGACACTTCAGCCATCCTGCCAACTTCCTGTAAACATAGTTAGTAGTTTACCTGCCCCCCCCCCCCCCCAGGGTTGTGGGCCCCCAGGCTGGGCCCACAGTACTCTAGGACTGAGAGACACTCACACACCATTATGTGAGTACAATGCCTACGCCACCAAAAGAAGAAGAGGAAGCTGCTGTGATGTCACTGGACCAGGTAGAAGACTGCATAAAAAGACTGCAGCATGTGGGTGTTTTTTGGGGGGGTTGAAATGCCCAGAGCTTCCCTTAAAAATTAGGATAAAATATGAGGTATTGCATGGGGATACTTCATATTTACCTTTACAGCAGGTACAGTTTAAGGCAGTGGTTCTCAACCTGGGGGTCGGGACCCCCTTGGGGGTCAAATGATGATTTGCCAGGGGTCACCAAATCCTTGGCTGTTTCTGAAGCCCGCACCGCTTTCCCAGCCTTTTTGTGGCCACCCAGCAGGGCTGTCCCTGGAGCCCACAGCCGGCCACTCAGCCTCTTCGCAGCTGCCCATTCAGTTCACGGCATGACTGGGGGGCAGAGACTAGAGGTCAGCTGACTGGTGAGGAATGTGAAGTGGGAGGGGCTAGAGGAGACCCTATCTCCTGATTTCGGCATAGGTGTCACTGCTACGAGACACCACAAAGTCGGAGACACAGTGAGTAAAACTACCTGTGATTATAGTTGCCATTAAAAGTCCCCACTACAGTTCTCAGATCAGCAGATGACCTTGATTAAGAGCACCTAAGTTGGCTGAGCAGAACTCCCCGCCAACATTGTCACTCATCTTATCCCCCCCCCACCAAGGAGTAAGAGAAGGAATAAAAATATAGAATACGTGGAAGGGAGAGGAAAAGAGGGGGAGGAACAAAGAAAAAGGGAGAGAAAGAATAAGCGAAAGAACAAGAAAGATGGCTAGAAAGAGGGATGGGGGGAAATAAACAAGAAATTAGGATAGAGAGAGATAAAAGGGAAAGAAAGGAGAACAAAGAGAAAGAGTGGTACATCCTATAATGTACCATAAGGGGTTTTAATATTGTATGAGTGGAAGGAACTAAGGGAGCACTAAATATCCGTGGGTTAGGGGCGCAAATTACTTGTCTTGCCTTGGGTGCTGACAAACCATGCTATGAAAATAATTTTACGGTTGGGGGTCTCCACGACTTAGGAAATTTTATCAATGGGTCACGGCACTAGGGAGGTTGAGAACCACTGGTTTAAGGCATCTTTTCACCCTCTTTACAGTTGTTGCTGGACGGGAGGTGGGGGAAAAACCTCTAAATGAGGACATGTCTCGCAGAGTGCTGACATTCCTTCTTACTACCTGTTGTGATGCAGTTAGAAACTAAAGACAAAGCTCCCAAAATGCTGTTAAAAATAGCAGGTATGTGTGTGTGTGTGTGTGTGTGTGTGTGTGTGTGTGTGTGTGTGTGTGTGGGGGTTCTGTAGTCCTGTCCTAGGGTGACAATTCTTCTCCTCCATAGATACAGTGCTGTAAGTGAGCATTGTCACCCTACAGGACAGGACAGGAAGTGTGTTTCTGGCAGGATCATCAGGTGAAAATAAAGAGAAGAGAAGCCTGAAAAAAGGAAACAAATGCAGCCACCACATCTAAGGAACAATAAGCTGCAACATTTTGTTCTTTAAATCAGTGAAGTTTGTACACTTGTTCCAAAAATGTTGAATGCAGAGGATGAGCATGATAGATTTCAGATGGAGGTTAACAAGTGCAGCCTACATAGTCCTCCCACAATTTTTCTCCTGGGCTGTCTGATTTTATTTTTAATCAATCAATACAGTCATAATACGATGAATTACAACAAGACAAAAGCGGGCCATAGATGGATCAAAATTTATCCGGTTCAGCAGGGACTGGCCAAATTTTCGATTAATCTATGAGCAGGTTGGTTATACAGTCAATCTCTCGCCTGTTTTTTTTTTTTTTCACCAGATCAGCGCCACCGGGTATAGTCGGCAACACCTATCATTGTATTCTGCCATGGGGAAGGCTCCCGCCGGCATAACAAAATAGAGCTGCAGGAGTGATTCCCCCATCAACATTGAATGTGTGGATGGAGTAATCGGCACATTTTTTGGGGTTCAACCAGCAAAAATGTATAATGTATGGCCTGCCTAAGAGCCTTCTACTGCAAAAGAGTTTTCAATCAAAGACATACTGAACAGAAATGTTGTCTTTGCAATATTATATTCCGTAGAGCAATAAATATTTCCTTTAGTATATAAGAGGATAAATTAATTCTGATTAGCTAAATTAAATTATTGTGAATTGGCCCAGACTCTCAATTTGTAGAGGAGACATGTTTAATGAGGTTTTCTGTTTCCAGACCTGGAGCTGATTTTTTTTTCTTTGGCATCTTTAGAAGGTAATTCGAACAAAACCTCTACTCAAACAGATCTGTCTATTTAACACTGAACATCACACAAATCACTAAATACAACATTAAAAGGCATATACTGTACTTATCAGCAAAGACTTTCCAATTATGTTTAACCTGCCATGTGATCCAAAGAGCATAGTTGAGCAATACAGCCTGATCTAGGACCCGGCCTAGCCTGGGATGACAAGGAAGGAGCAGCAGTATATTAATGAGGTGATCATTCTGCTCTCTCCCACTCTCATCAAAACATACATATTCAGAGGTGTTCTACTTAAAGCTAAGCTTCAGGCAAACTATGTGTTAAAAACATAGATAAAATACATCTAGGGAGCTGTTTTACCAGCCAAAGTAACATGTCTGTCCATTGAATTCTGAGACGTCCTGTCCCACTGGGGAGGAGACCTTATATTTCGCTCCTGCAGTTCAGAGGGCTCCTCCCCACGCCCTACCCTGTGACTGAACAGAGAAAGGAGAAGCAGCACACTGATGAGCTTTTCTCTGTGTTTGCTCTTTACTTCTATCTGCCTGCTCCTTGGACTAAAAGTTATAACTAAAGGCAAATCTTTTTTTTTGTTTTGGACAGAGTGGAGATGGATTAGAACACCTGTCAGTTTTTATTGCTGTCTGTGCCCCTGTTAGGGAGATTCACCCTCTCTATTTGTCCTGTTTACCATTATCATTGAAAGTGAAAGTAAAAGAAAATCCCACAGAAGAGTAATAGAGGGGAAATCTTCCAATGGGGACACTAGTTCTGAAGACCTGGGGGTCCCCAAGGTATTCCCATAGTTTTCAGGGATTTCCTCTCACTTCCTGTTTGGCTATGGGACAGGAAGTGAATGTGTATCTCCACAATGGGACACAGACTGCAACAATAGTCTGACAGGGGTTATAACCCTCCCGTACTCTATCCAAAATGAAAAAAACATTTTTGCCTATAGTTCTACGTTAAGCACACCTACTTTGCTTCTTGTGCTGCTTTTCTTCCCCCCCAGTCTAAGGTTTTCTGCACAGGGAATGCAAGATGCTGATACCAAATCAAATTCAAATCCTTATCCCTTGCACAGACTCTCACAAGCCTGACAGAAAAACCCCACTTTGGGCGTTCACCCTAAGCACCACAGGAATGAGAGAATGAATGCATGCAGGCATTTGAAACTCCTGCATGCGCAGTGCCCTTTCTCTCTTCCTGTGTTGCAGCAGCGGCTAAGCTCAGCATTGTGTGACAGAGTAGGAGAGCGCACTGTGCATGAGCAGGTTTGGAAGCCAATGAAGCACTCTTTCCAGCAACCAATGTTACTGCCAAAATTGACATCTAGGAAGGACAAGGAGAGTTTTTACACTAGGAGTTTTACTGACAGGCTTGGGAGAAGCCATGCATGGTCGACAGGTATGAATTCTTAACACCTGCCAGTAGCCCTTGTATCTAAATTTGCTAACACATTTAACGCTACCCTCCCCCCCAACTGACAATGCTGCTGTCCAAAGGCGCTCCTGTGCAACTTCATCCAGTGGGGGCACTCTAATACAGGAGGTGTGTACCTGGCCAGATCACCAGGTGAAAAGCCAAAAGAAAAGATAACGAATGCAGCCATCACATTTAATGATTGGGAAGCTGTGATATATTACATTTTTTGTTTTGGGTTTAACTCCTTCATGCCGTCAGTACGCAAATATGTGGTCCCTCTGGACTGAGCTTTTTTCCGTGGGACCAAATATTTGCAAATCCCCCTTTGTGCTGGAAGCGTGCCGCATGGCGCACTCCCAGCACAGAGACCGGGGTCTCACCATGAGCCCTGGGCCACGTTCTAATGATCAGAACCCGGAAAGTCTGCTTCCGGGTCACCTGATCACTGTGATAGCCTCTGATTGGCTATCCCAGTGATCATTGACCGTAAAACCCACCCCCATGTTTTCTGTCTCTGTGAATGGACAAGACAGATACATTGTATCTTTCTCTGGCCTTGCAGAGATAGAAAAAAAAGTGTGTGTAGAAAAAAAAAAAATAATAATACAAAATCATAAAAAACAAAAAAACAACCTAGATCAAGGTTTGACCCAGGTCAGCCCCAGGGTTCGTTTTTCTTCTTTTTCCTCCGCTCTTTAAGGTTGCTATATGGAATAGAATCTCTTTCTTTTTTTGTGTTTCCCTTTTTTGTTTTTAAGCAATTTTCTGAACAGGAGATTTCATTGGTTTGAAGTTGCAACAGCTGAGTCTGATTTTAATGAGATGCTGATGTGATTTATGTGTTATAAATGTGCTTGTAGTTTTTGCAACTTCTGTGGTTTTGACATAGAACTTCTATAGTATGAAACGTGTCAACCTACCTGCATTTCCCCTGCCAGTACCCATCCAGTGCTTTTAATATTTATGCTTCAATAAAGACTTTATACTTTACTTTCTGTGTGGGTGTGCTGCCGATCTGAAGATTCTCTGTTCTAGCCCCAGGGTTAGTGTTTGGGTCAAGGTCAGGGTCAAAGGTCAGGGTCGGTATTTTTTGGACAGGATTTTTTTTTTTTTTTTTAATTAGTATCAGTGTCAGTGTGTTTTAGGTAGGATAACAAAAAGGAAAATGTGCACTATTGTTTCTGGGCTGTACTACGGGTACAAACAACAACTAACATACAATTTATTTTGGGTTGTTCTTTGGTGGTGGGTTACGGTAGTAGCAAGAAATATACAGTTACATTTTTTTACTATTTTGGGCCAGTTTTCCTTAGGCCCCTTTCACACTGAGGCGGTTTGCAGGCGCTATTGCGCTAAAAATAGCACCTGCAAACCGACCCGAAACAGCCGCTGCTGTCTCTCCGAGGGCTTTCACACTGGAGCGGTGCACTAGCAGGAAGGGAAAAAAAGTCCTGCTAGCAGCATCTTCGGAGCGGTGAAGGAGCGGTGTATTCACCGCTCCTGCCCATTAAAATCAGTGGGACAGCGCGGCTATACCGCCGGCAAAGCGCCTCTGCAGCGGTTTTTATCCCTTTCTCGGCCGCTAGCGGGGGGTAAAACTGCCCCACTAGCGGCAAAATACTGATGGTAAAGCGCCGCTAACAATAGCGGCGCTTTACCGCCGACACCGCACCTGCCCCAGTGTGAAAGGGACTGTAGCGCTGACAACTTTTGTTTTCAGTCATATGTGTGTTATAAAAGAACATAAGTTGATATAGTGCCATCTTGTGGACAGTTGGGAAGGTACAAGACTTTTATGTTTCATCATTAAGAGAAGTAACATGGAAGTGATTGATTGTTTACTTCTGAACATTAACTATGACCTACCCACAATGCTCCTGGACAAGAGGAGAACTGAACTGCATTGTGGGAGGATATAAAAGGTCTGGGAGCGGCCATCTTAGCTCTCTTGTTCCTGGGATGCGTGGCATGCCAGCAGGACTCTGTGGGTGTGTGTGTCCCACAGGGTTGCAGCCTACCTTGTGAAGGAGCGGAGCAGCAGCAGGGGCCCTGCCATCGTATCACAGTGTGCTGAAGCAGCAGAAGTGATTGTTCCAGAGACCCATGGGGGAGGTAACCGAGGACTCCTGGTCGTTAGTAAATGGAACAGTGTGACGGCGTGGTGGTGGCTCCATACGGACTGAGAACTGCTGAAACTGAGACATCCATCTGCCCGGATCCCGTGTGGTGAGAGGGTTAACACCTGGAACTTTGTTTAATACTACACACACTTAGGACAGTTACAGAGTATTGCTGGGAGAGATAGTCCCATGGAACAAGTTAAGTTGGAGAACATTACATTTGCATAGATTTCAGTATTCAAGAACTGATACTAGATGTTTGTCTTCTTCGTATAAGAACACTTAATCAATCTTCTGGATTATAATTGTCTTAGTGTATTACCTTACACTACGCAACACCCAAGAAGAAGCCTCTGTGGATTATAATTACAAATTTGTAGTTAGCGAAGATTGAAGACATCAAGACTATCCCTTTTATTGCAGGGCCCTGCATTTAGTTACAAAGGGTAGTGACTTTACGGTTTAGAGCAGGGGGAGCTCCCTGGTACAGATATATATTTAGGTATATTTGTGTTTGTTACCAAGATTGTCATAACTGTTTACTATACTGTTGCACTATGTTGGTGTGATAGTGTAGTCATTGTAATAATTCTTTATATAAATTTATAATTTATCCAAACAAAGAAGTTATTTTGGTTATTACAGAAGTTTGTGTGCAGTGTTGTTATTTCTCCTGCAGGTGGAGCTACAAGCACCCAGGTAGAGGTAAATATAAATATAAGTGTATATTGTGGGTTAAAGTTGGTACTAATATCATTACAACACTGCACTACAGCTGTGTCAAGGGGATTGAACAACTTAAGAGGGGTGAAGAGAATAGAGGACAGGCCCAATAATAAACCAGCAGCTCCACCGAGATTTATTACTACAGGACCTTAGATATTAAAAAAATCAGGAGATATCCATTACGATTTACCACCAAATGAAATCCCAATTTGTCCTGAAAAAAAAAACAAGGTATAATTTAACTGGATGCACAAAGCAGTTTTGATCTGTACAGATTTACTAACACATGTCAAAGTTGCAAAATTGGGCTTAGACATTAACCGCTTGCCGACCAGCGCACGATGATGTACGTCGGTACAATGGCAACGGCTGCGCAAATAGGCGTACCTGCACGTCCCCTTTAAGACACGGCATTGTGTGCACGTGCGCCCGCCGTGTACTCCGTGACCGTGCCAGCGGTTCCCGCGGATTCGATGTCAGCCGGTGTCCTGTGATCGCGTCACGGAGCAGCAGAACGGGGAGATGCCTTTGTAAACAAGGCATTTGCCTGTTTTGCCCAGCAACATGGGAGCAGTGATCTCTGTCATGTTGTAGTGAGCCCATCCCCCCTACAGTTAGAATCACTCCCTATGACACACGTAACCCCTTGATTGCCCCCTAGTGTTTAACCCCTTCCCTGCCAGTGTCATTTACACAATAATCAGTGCATTTTTATAGAACTGATCGCTGAATAAATGACAATGGTCCCAAAATAGTGTCAAAAGTGTGTCCACCATAATGTCGCAGCCACGATAAAAATCGCAGATTACTAATAAAAAAAAAATAATAATAAAAATTGCAAAAATCTATCCCCTATTTTGTAGACGCTATAACTTTTGCGCAAACCAATCAATATACGCTTATTGCGATTTTTTTTACCAAAAATATGTAGAAGAATACATATCGGCCTGAACTGAGAAAGACATTTTTTTTTAATATATTTTTTGGGGATATTTATTATAGCAAAAAGTAAAAAATATTGCTTTTTTTTCAAAATTGTCGCTCTTTTTTTGTTTATAACGCAAAAAATAAAAACCGCAGAGGTGATCAAATACCACCAAAAGAAAGCTCTATTTGTGGGAAAAAAAGGACGTCAATTTTGTTTGAGTGCAACGCCGCAGGACCATGCAATTGTCAGTTAAAGCGACACCGAATCGAGTGCCAAATCACAAAAAAGTTCTCTGGTCAGGAAGGGGGCAAATTCTTCTGGGGATGAAGTGGTTAAGATTTGTTTTACCCTTAGGCACAAAGGGGTTATTACTGCTTTAAGTGATCGGGTTTATATGTACTTTACCAGTTTTTCCATCACATTAATAAATCGGGTAAACATTGCATTTAGTTTTATTTAGTGAGGGCAGCACCTTATTCTTAAAAAGAAAAAAAAAAAACTAGAACGTGCTTCTAAGTTTAGCAGAGTTTTTAGAAAACAAATTTGCATTCAGTACGGATGAGATATAACAAGGGTAAAATATCTATACAAAATTTCCGGTGATGAATATCATAGCGTTAGAGAGTTATCAGCTCATCTCTTTACTCACCTCTTACTACATCACGGCCTTTTTCCATTATACCTTTCAGGTTTTAAATAGCCCTTACCCTATTGATAGATAACACTTCTCTGCATTCAAAGCTCCAACACAGACAGGTGTTCTGGAAGGGCAGGTGTGCTGAAAATGAACCTGTACTTTAGCTTCAATTACATCTGTAAATCGGACCTCGTGGTGTACACAACATTCACAGAAGAAAGCAAACACGCTGGAACCTGGGTCCAGTTACCTTGTCTTTTATACTCCTCAATCTCTAAATTCATGTATATAATCCGCAAGTCTAGTTTGTAGGTATACATCACATATTCTAAAACTAATTTAGTTAAAGGGGCCTTACAAAGCTGAAAATCAGAGGGATTATTACAACGCTGTGCAAATTAATTGTTTAATGGTAATGTTTTATATCACAAATGATAACGGTATATCATGCCGAATCCAGATTATTATGTTAAAGAGAGAGAGAGTGTTCTGAAGAGACATAAACTATATTTATCTTTTTTGCGTACAAAGGGTCCATTATAGTGGATTCCGGACCCAGGGAAAGGTTATTCTTGGCATCTATTTTTTGCCTATAAAGTTACATTTAATTTGATGAATGTCATATGAGACGTATAAATTCACTCTATGTTTATGTCTTTTGCAGGATTGCGCACAGCAACACACATTACGTGCACTGCTATGCCATTCATTTAATACTGGAACCTCAATGCTAAAGCGGAGTTCCACCCAAAAATTGAACTTTTGCTTTTCCGGTTCCTCCCCCCCTCCGATGTCACATTTGGCACCTTTCAGAGGGGAGGGGGGAGCAGATACCTGAGCCATCCGCGGGTATCTACTCCATTTCCCGTCCCCCCCACCACTGTCTTCTGGGAGACACACTGGTCCCAGAAAACAGAAGGGACCAGTGGGATAACGCAGCGTGAGTTGCGCATTTTCCCTTACCGAGGATGGCGGCGGCAGCACCCGACAGCCGAGGGGTATACAGGGGGTCCCCGACTTACGAACATCCGAGTTGCGAACAACCCCTACTTACGAACGGGGCCCGAATGACGTCACTGCTGGCCGAATCTTCCTCTCCTGAGCCTTTCCTCCGTTCCTGGCTTGGCTGCGGGTCCCCTTTGTCCTCCTGCCTGCCCATCCACAGGCCTGGTATGGTCCGGTGGCCTGCCAGGCTGCTAAAACTGCCCGTCGTGGCCGAGGCCTTGTGCGGCCTACGAAGCCTCCAGGATCCCCGGTCTTTCCTACGCCGCTGCCCCGCGAGGGTGCACCGCGGCCGGCCGCCCGGCCGGCCGGCCTGCCTGGCCTCTGATGGCTGCTTTCACCATCCATCTCCTTGCTGTGCCATACAGTGAAAATAGTGAGAGGGGAGAGCTGTGCTCAGCTGCCCTCCTGGACTCCTGTTTTAGAGGTGACAGGGTCAATAAAGAGAACCTGTCACCTCCAATTGCTATCACACAGGGAATTGTTTCCTCCTGTGTGATAGCAATAAAGTTAAGTGAAAAAAAAATTGATAAAAAAAATAAAAATAAGAAATACAGTAATAATTAAATTAATAAAATAAAAAAAAATAATTAAAAAAAGTAAAGAATAAGAAAAATAATATTAAAAATAAGAAAATTATACAAAAATTAAAAAAAAGTAAACGACAAGCTACAAATAAATACAAATAAAAAAAAGTGATTAAAAAGTAAAAAAATAAAAGAAACAAAACATATTTGAACTAACCATGCCGCCCCTGCCATCCGGTTGCCTTTCTCTGTTGATTTGGGTTTACATCCTGTCTCTGAGACTAGATTTGCACTTAAAAAAGGTACTGTTCCGACTTACAAACAAATTCGACTTAAGAACAAACCTACAGTCCCTATCCTGTTCGTAACCCGGGGACCCCCTGTATCAGCTTCGGGTGCCGACATCGCGGGCGCCCTGGACAGGTAAGTGTCCTTATTTTAAAAGTCAGCAGTTGCAGTATTTGTAGCTGCTGACTTAAAAAAAAAGAAATTAGGCAGAACTCCGCTTTAAGGTTATGAACATGCGTTGCTGTGTGTTACATAAAACATTTTGTGTCACATCCCATTTTTTGGGACATTTTGGTGTGTTGGAAGCCTATTGGTTTCAATCAGCTGCCTTAAAGCGTTTGTCACCCCAACACTTCATATTCCTAATATGTACCTGCTGTACCATGTACTTTTATAAAATAGTACCCTGTTCTCTTTGTATTGCTTCCTTTATGTGAAATCCCTGGTGTTCCTGCTAGTCCCTCTGCTTTCCTATTAAAAACTGACCACACCAAGCAGGAGAGCATAAGCTGGTCAGTTCTCTAGCTTTGCTGGGAACTCCAATGATTAGACTTGTCCTGACATACCCCTGCTGCACAGCCATTCACTGTTAAAATCGGTGTCCTGTTGCTTCTCCTCCCCCCAGCTATTATGCAGCTGAGAACAGAGGGAATGTGATCATTTATGAAAAAGGAAAAAAAAAGGTATTTATAATGTTTTTACATATCTATACAAAAATGTTTTGCCTTTCATTTCTATTTTAAACTGAATGGGTTGTTTTACAAGGTGATCATTTATAATCACTTTAAAGCGGAAGTAACGTCTAAAGTTCAACTTTATTATACAGGTAGGTTTATAATTAAGCTTACCTGTCAATCCCTTTAAAATGGCCTAAATTTGCACCATTTAGTAGATATTCACATTGGCTCCAGCCAATGACAGCAGTACGCTCTTCTTGTACATGCACAGGAGTGGTATCCTTGTGGCCTGACCATTCAAACAGCTTGAGAGCACAAACCCGGAAGGAAGACTGGGCAAAGATGGAAACAACGGCAGTGGTGACAGCTCACTACTGGGGGGCTCTGTTTGAAAGCTACGCCTGTCAAAATGTGCTAGTATGCAGTACGTACTAGCACAATATAGCACAAACTTGCAGGGGTCCATTAAAAAAAAAATGTTTGTTAAGTTTACTACCGCCTTAACACAGCACATGGTAACGCACAACAATATGCATGTTAATGCACTACACAAATGTAATTGGGCCCTCAATCATTTCATTATCTAAAAAATATTGTCCAAAAATGATCATGCCATTATAATTTTTTTAAGTTTAATTATTTTGGGGGAAGATAGGGAACAAAGCATAATTCATTTACGTGCATTATATAATACCTTAAATATTTAAACTCCATTTATGGTGCCAATTATTACGTTAAATGAACACAGGACATAAAGAACGCATGCTTCTGGTTGAGTTAGCCATATGATGCCAATGTATATCCATCTGTCAGCTGGGGCCACCCAAGGGTGCTGGGCCTCATCTCAAATACACTATATTGTCAAAGGTATTGGGACACCTGCCTTTACACATACATGGTTCATGTCTTTATGGAGCTTGCTTTGTGCACTGGTCCAAATCATTTGGTGGATGGGGATTATGGTGTGGGGTTGTTTGTCAGGGGTTGGGCTTGGCCTCTTAGTTCCAGGGAAGGGAACGCTTTAAGGCGTTAGAATACCAAGACATTTTGCCACCACATACAGTATGCCACTTGCCACCAGCAGCCTGACACCAGATACAGTGTGCCACTTGCCACCAGCAGCCTGCCACCAGATACTGTGCCACTTGCCACCATCGCCTACTACCAGATACAGCGTGCCACTTGCCACCAGATACAGTGTACCACTTGCCAACAGCAGCCTGCCACCAGATACTGTTTGCCACTTGCCACCAGCAGCCTGCCACCAGATACAGTGTGCCACTTGCCACCAGCAGCCTGCCACCAGATATAGTGTGCCACTTGCCACCCACAGCCTGCCACCAGATTTAGTGTGCCACTTGCCACCAGCAGCCTGCCACCAGATACAGTGTGCCACCAGCAGCCTGCCACCAGATACAGTGTGCCACTTGCCACCAGCAACCTGTCACCAGATACAGTGTGCCACTTGACACCCACATTGTGCCACCAGATACAGTGTGCCACTTGCCACCAGCAGCCTGCCACCAGATGCAGTGTGCCACTTGCCACCAGCAACCTGTCACCAGATACAGTGTGCCACTTGACACCCACATCGTGCCACCAGATACAGTGTGCCACTTGCCACCAGCAGCCTGCCACCAGATACAGTGTGCCACTTGCCACCAGCAGCCTGCCACAAGATACAGTTTGTCACTTACCACCAGCAGCCTGCCACCAGATACAGTGTGCCACTTGCCACCATATAGTGTGCCACTTGCCACCAGCAGCCTGCTACTAGATACAGTGTGCCACTTGCCACCAGCAGCCTGCCACCAGATACAGTGTGCCAATTGCCACCAGCAGCCTGCCACCAGATAGTGTGCTACTTGCCACCAGCAGCCTGCCACCAGATAATGTGCCACTTGCCACCAGTAGCCTGCCACCAGATACAGTGTGCCACTTGCCACCAGCAGCCTGCCACCAGATACAGTGTGCCACTTGACACCCAGAGCCTGCCACCAGATACAGTGGGCCACTTGCCACCAGCAGTATGCCACAAGATCCAGTGTGCCACTTGCCACCAGCAGTCTGCCACCACATACAGTGTACCACTTGACACCCACATCCTGCCACCAGATACAGTGGGCCACTTGCCACCAGCAGCCTGCCACCAGATACAGTGTGCCACTTGCCACCATATAGTGTGCCACTTGCCACCAGCACCCTGCCACTAGATACAGTGTGCCACTTGCCACCAGCAGCCTGCCACCAGATACAGTGTGCCACTTGACACCCAGAGCCTGCCACCAGACACAGTGGGCCACTTACCACCAGCAGTATGCCACAAGATACAGTGTGCCACTTGCCACCAGCAGTCTGCCACCAGATACAGTGTGCCACTTGCCACCAGCAACCTGCCACCAGATACAGTGTGCCACTTTCCACCAGCAGCCTGTCACCAGATAGTGTGCCACTTACCACCAGCAGCCTGCCTCCAGATACAGTGTGCCAGTTGCCACCAGATAGTGTGCCACTTGCCACCAGCAGCCTGCCTCGAGATACAGTGTGCCACTTGCCACCATATATTGTGCCACCAGATACAGCGTGCCACTTGCCACCAGCAGCCTGCCACCAGATACAGTGTGCCACTTTCTACCAGCAACCTGCCACCAGATACAATGTGCCACTTGCCACCCACAGCCTGCCACCAGATACAGTGTACCACTTGCCACCAGCAGCCTGCCACCAGATACAGTGTGCCACTTGCCACCAGCAGCCTGCCACCAGATAGTGTGCCACTTGCCACCAGCAGCCGGTACACACTATGAGATTATCGGACGAATGATCGTCCGTCTCTTTTTGCATCATAATCTCAGATCGAATCTGATGAGTTTACTAAAGTCACGAAAATTCTCATACAACAGAATAAAAATTCGGAAGTGATGTCATGACTAGTAATAGCTTTGTATTGTATTTTCGAATGACAGCTGTACTAATTAAATGCAAATTGTACAATCTGGCATCGTCCAACATTTTTTTTTCCGTGCATGTCCAATCAAATAATTTTGGATGAACTGTCATGATCAGCTCTCGAAAGCTCTGTACTAATGATCAGGTTGTCGTACGATTGCTCAGAAATCGCCATTTTTCTTACGATTTTCTGATTGTGTATATCAGGCATTAGGGATTCAGCTGTAAAGCCTTTCTGCAACCATACCACTGCTTTAAAAAAAAAATAGGAGGAAGCGAGACCTGTCATATTTATGTGACTGAATTACTTTCACCTATGGAGTGTTTTCTGCAACAGCTTGCATAGAATAGAGAGCACAGAAACAATGAGTATAGTGTGAAAGAAATAAACCAAACTATGTAATTTCTAGAAACCAGAAGAATATTTTTCTTTGAATTTGCACCAGGTAAATAAAAGGGCTACACAAGAGTTGCAAAAGGACCACGGATTGGGCACAGGGGCTGTGTGTAGATATATCTTTTTTTCTCTGGATTGTAGTCACTGTTACACAGTTAATGTTATTTTATCAGTTGTTAAAATAGTATAAAACCCAAAACTAAAACTGTAATATATTGCAGCTTACCAATCATTAGACACAGTGGCTGTATTAGTTTTCTTTTTTCAGCCGTTTTCCCCTCTTTTACACCTGGTGATCTGGCCAGTAACACACCTCCTGTATTAGAGGACCCCCACTCTGGATGAGGGGGGCAGATATGGACAGCAGCATTGTCAGTCTTGGGGGAGGGGAGTGTTAGAACTACTAGTAGACTTAAAAGCTAAGTTCACCTTTCATTAAAAAATAATAAATGCGCATCTTTTTTGCAGGTAAAAAAATATGCATTTAATATTTTTTTTAAACAGGAGCCTGCAAAAATTGGGGGTGCAATGTCAGGCTCCTGAACACACTGCTTGCGGCTCTGTGCCCGTACTTCTCTATGGGCTGTCATTTTCACAGCTGTAGACAGTGTGAATGAGCTACAGGTCCGCAGTTCATTTAAACTACGAGCATGTCTGCAATGGTGGCAGACAGGACTTTTCGTTTTTTTAATTCCCAGATTCCTGTGAATGAATGATGAAGCTGTGTGCAAAATCTGACAGCGGGTATGGGGAGAAGAACCCTCACTCACTGTCACACTATGAAGCTGGTTTCACACCTATGCAGTTTTAGTGCTTTTTGCATTTTGCAGATTTGCACTACAGAACGTGTCTGTCAGAGAACTCACACAGCAGGCACCCATCTCCGTGCAGCAGCTGCCAATCCTCGTTCTGCTAATGCCAATGTGCATGCACGGAACCATAGCCAGAGACAAATGAGATCCAGGGTGGGCATGCACAATGGCACCTCTATGCAAACGCACGCCCGCGAGTGCCAAAGTGCTAATGTGCTAATGCGCATGTGCCAATGTGCTAAGGAGCTAATGCGCATCCGCACGTATGCTGGCGCGAATCCAGGCACACAGCACCCTATATAAACAGAGAGTCTGCCTAGCATCAGTGCTGGATTGTCTTCAGCTTGTTCCTGTGTTCCTGTTGTTACTCTGCCTGATTGACCATGTTACTGAAAACCAGGCTATCTTTTGACCATTCTCTTGGATCTCCCCTGCCTGCTGAACCTGCCTCTACCTGCAATACTGACCTTGGCTTGAACTTATGATTACGGCTCTGCCTCCTGATTCTGTACCCTGTTGCCCGTCTGTTGCCAACCCCTGCCTGTTCCTGACTACGGTTTTGCCTTCTGACTTGGTACCCCGCTGCCAGCCTGTTGCCGACTCCTGTTGCCGACTGTTCCTGATTCTGCAGTTGATCCTGATCTGGCTCCCGCTGAACAAGTCTGGTGATCAGTTTCCACATCTCCTCAGCAGAGGTTCCTATATCTCCAAGTTCCAGCCTCCTGCCTGCAGGCACCTGCACCCTTTTGTTGCCCTCGCACTCCCTGTACCCACCACCAGGGGTGCTTGGACCGGAACCGTGCAAGAGGCCACCCTCATCATTTCGGGCTCCGCTGTAAGGTACGTGACAGTGTCCCATAGGAAACCATGTTAAATGGACTGTAGTGCAAATCTGCAAAATGCAAAAAGCACTAAAACTGCATAGGTGTGAATCCAGCCTAAGGCTGGATTCACACCTATGCATGTTGCTTTTGAGCGTTTTTGGAGGTTTTTTTGTCATGCTTGCCACGTTTTCGAGCAGCGTTTTTGTAGCGTTTTTACAGCGTTTTTGCTGCATTTTTGCCACGTTTTGCGTTTTTTTTTTTTTTTTTTTTACAGTTTTTTTTTTAGACTGTATACAGTCTAAAAAAAAATAAAAAAAAAAAAACGCCAAAAATGCAGCAAAAACGGTGCACTTGCATTTTTGATGCTGGTCCATTGAATTCTATTACATGCAAAACGCTGCATTTTGCATGAAAAAAAGTCCCTGACCCTTTCCAAAACCGCAGAGGTACAAAAAGGCATTGATGTGAACATGTTCCATAGGAACCCATGTTAAAAAATTCTTATGCATTTATGCAAAATGCATCAAAAAAAGCGTTAGTGTGAATGGAGCCTAAGGCCTGATTCACACTTGTGCAGGTTGCAGTTTGCATATTGCAGGTGCATTTTGCGTTTTTCAATACACATCTTTAAACCATTGAAGTCTATGGAACCAAAAGCCAGAAAAAAATCCCTGGCCCTTTCCACAAAATGCACAGATGGGAACTACATCCATAGGAAACCGTGTTAAATGGACTGTAGTGTGTTTCTGCAAAACTGAAAATGCACTAAAAAATGCATAGGTGTGAACCAGGCCTCAAAAGGTGAACTTATCCTTTAGGTCAGGGGTAGACAACTTCAGCCCTTCCACTGTTTTGAAACTACAAGTCCCATCAGACATTGCAAGACCCTGACAATTACAGTCATGACTCCTAGAGGCATGATGGGATTTGTAATTTCACCACAGCTGAGGTGACGAGGTTGCCTACCCCTGCTTTACGTAATCGATGGACAGCTACTGCAGTGACATAATTGAAGTGCACAGTGCACAGATCCATTGCAATATGTGAGTCCCTCTGCCATGGTACAAGATGGGACTTGCAGTCACCACTCTCTGCTCAGAGCTGATTGGGAACTGAGTGATCAGTGTTCATGCTATCGCTCAGTTTCCAGACTTATGCCCGTACACACGGTCAGATTTTCCGACGGAAAATGTTCGATGGGAGCTTGTTGTCGGAAATTCTGACCGTGTGTAGGCTCTAAGGATGAGCTCCGGCGTGTTCGCATGCTGCACGTGCCGAGCCCGCCAGGAAGTCGGCACTGCACTGCGCTAATCACAGGCAGTGAGACATTTCCCGATCTCTGCAGCCGCACATCGGGAAATGTCTCACTGCTTGTGATTAGCGCTGTGCCGTGCCGACTTCCTGGCGGGCTCTGCACGTGCAGCATGCGAACATGTCGGAGCTCATCCTTAGTAGGCCATCAGACATTTTCCATCGGAATTTCTGTCACACAAAATTTGAGATCTGGATCTCATATTTTCCGACAACAAAATCCGTTGTCGTAAATTCCGATCATGTGCACACAATTCCGACGCACAAAGTTCCACGCATGCTTGGTATCAAGCAGAAGGGCCGCACTGGCTATTGAACTTCCTTTTTCTCGGCTCGTCGTACGGGTTGTATGTCACTGCGTTCTTGACGTTTGGAATTTCCGACAAGATTTGTGTGACCGTGTGTATGCAAGACAAGTTTGAGCCAACATCCGTCGGAAAAAATCCATAGATTTTGTTGTCGGAATGTCCGATCGTGTGTACGCGGCATTAGAGCCAGTAGGGGACAGCTGCAGCATCAGTCCGATGCATGGAGGTGAGTATAGATATATATTTTTTTATATACCCCAAACTTTTCCTCTAACCACTTGGTGACCGCCCGCCCGCAGTACGTACTGTGGCCACTGTAGGCAAAGTGACGTACCCGTACGTGGCTGCCAACTTTGGGGTGCACGCATTCACGCCCCCTGCCCAGCACCCACTGTGATTGTACATAGTGGGAGCCTGTCAGTAACAATGATTCACAGCCGGGACTTGCAGATCGGCTGTGTTCAATCACAGCCCAGGGCTCTGTGTTGGTAAACATAGAGCTCTGTACAGAGGGAGTGAGCTGTCAGCTTCTCATCCCTGCAAAGCAGATGAGAAATGGATCTTTAGTAAAAAGCAGCACACTTACACACATACATAGTTAGGCACACAGTTAACCCCTTGATTGCCCTAGATGTTAACCCCCTCCCAGCCAGTGTCATTAGTACAGTGACAGTGTATAATATTATCACTGATCAATGTATTAATGTCACTGGTGATGTCAGTGGCAGTTAGGCCCCTTTCACACTGGGGCGGGGGCGGCGTCGGTGGTAAAGCGCCGCTATTCTAAGTGGTGCTTTACCGGCGGTATTCGGCCGCTAGCGGGGCGGTTTTACCCCCTGCTAGCGCCTGAGAAAGGGTTAAAAAACCACAGCAAAGCTCCTCTGCAGAGGCGCCTTGCCGGCGATATAGCCACGCTGTCCCATTGATTTCAATGTGAAGGAGCGGTATATACTCCGCTCCTTCACCGCTCCGAAGATGCTGCTAGCAGGACTTTTTTTCCCCTCCTGTTAGCGCACCGCTCCAGTGTGAAAGCCCTCGGGGCTTTCACACTGGAGACAAAGCAGCGGCACTTTCGGGTCGGTTTGCAGGCGCTATTATTAGCGCAATATCGCCTGCAAACCGCCCCAGTGTGAAAGGGCCCTTAGTCAGTTCCCCCCAGCATTAGTAAGTGTCAGATTGTCCACAGTCCCATTATAAATCAATAATCGCTGTTATTATAGTATATAAAAAAATAAAAATTCCAGTACACAGCGTGTAAAATAAGTAGTGAACACATGACCAGTTTTCTAGGTCAATATATTTCTAAAGGTGCTATTGACATGAAATTTTCACCACATGTCAGTAACAACCCATGCAATCCATACAAAGAAACCAAAACAAATAAGTTCAGAAATGAAGTTATGTGTAATAAAATGGAATGACACAGGGAAAAAGTATTGAACACGCTAACTGAAATTTATTTAAAACTTCGTAATAGCAAGTATGGAGAAACTAATCTCATGCATAGCTCAGGTGTGACTTTGGCCTATTTTTCCACACAGTCTTCAAATCTTGAAGGGCCTTTTCTATTAACTCTGATCAAGAGCAAGATTTTCTACTGGATTCAAGTCAGGTGATTGGCTGGGCCATTCTAGCAGCTTTTTTTACTTTGAAACCAATTGAGAGTTTCCTTGGCTTGTGTTTGGGATCAATGGGGTTAATTTACTAAACGCAAATCCACTTTGCACTACTAGTGCACTGCAAATGCACTTGGAAGAGCAGTCACTGTAGATCTGAGGGGAAGATCTGAAATGAGGGGAAGCTCTGCTGATTTTATCATCCAATCATGTACAAGCAAAAATGCTGTTTTTTATTTTCTTAGCATGTCCCCCTCAGATCTACAGTGACTGCTCTTCCAAGTGCACTTGTAGTGCAAAGTGGATTTGCCTTTAGTAAATAAACCCCATTGTCTTGCTGGAATGTCCACCCTTGTTTCATCTTTATCATCCTGGTAGATGGCAGCAGATTTTTATCAAGAATGTCTACAAACTTCACTGTTGGTATGGGGGTGTGTTTGGGGTGATGTGCTGTACCATTTGATCTCCAAACATGGTGTGTATTATGGCATCCAAAGAGTTCAATTTTGGTCTCATCTGACCAGACTATATTCTCCTAGTATTTCACAAGCTTGTCTAAATGTTGTGCAGCAAACTTTAAATGAGCTTCGACATGCTTTTTCTTCAGCAATGGAGTCTTGCGTGGTGAGCGTGCATACAGGCCATGGCGGTTGAGTACATTACTTATCGTTTTCTTTGAAACAATTGTACCTGCTATATCCAGGTCTTTCTGAGTCTCTCCATATGTGATTCTTGGCTCTTGGACAACACTTCTGATAATTCTTTTCACTCCTCTGTCAGAAATCTTGCAAGGAGCACCTGGTCGTGGACCGTTTATGGTGAAATTATGTTCTTTCCACTGCCAGATTATGCCCTTAACAGTGCTCACTGGAACATTCAGAAGTTTAGAAATCCTTCTATAACCAATGCCATCAGTATGTTTTGCAACAATAAGGTTGTGAAGGTCTTGAGAGAGCTCTTTACTTTTACCCATCATGAGATGTTTCTTGTGTGACACCTTGTTATAGGCCATCATTTGAGACTGAACCAACTGATATTAATTTGCACTGACAAAGGGCAGGATGGCTTATTGATAGATTTCAGCTGGTGTCTTGGCCTTCCATGCTTTTTTTCACCTCCCTTTCTTCATGTGTTCAATACTTTTTTCCTGTGTTATTACATTTTATTACACATAATTAATAAATACACTTAATTTCTGAACCGTTTTGTTTTGGTTTCTTTGTATGCATAGATTGCATGGGTTGTTACCAACGTGTAGTGAAAATTTCATGTCAATAGCACCTTTAGAAATGTATTTACCTAGACGTGTTCAATACTTATATTTTACCTACTCTACTGTATATACCATAGTTTGTAGGCACTATGACTTTCACGCAAACCAATCAATATACACTTACTGGGATTTTTTTTTATCAAAAACACGTAGCAGAGTACATGTTGGCCAAACTTGATGAAGAAATTAGATTTTTTAAAAATTTTTATTGAATGTGTTTTACAGCAGAAAGTAAAAAATATTGTTTTTTTTTTTTTTTCAAACTTTTCAGTCTTTTTTCGTTTATATCGCAAAAAAAAAAACAAAAAAACTAGTGGTGATCAAATATCACCAAATTAAATCTCTATTTGTGTGAAAAAATTATATACATTTTGTTTGAGTACAGTGTTGCACGACCGTGCAATTATCAGTTAAAGTAGCACAGTACCGAATAGCAAAAAATGGCCTGGTCAAGAAGGGGGTATAATCTTCCAGGGCTCAAGTGGTTAAAAGTGCACCAATTTTTTAAAATGATGTACATACAATACAGCAACTTGGACTGCAGCATGCATGGGCTCTTCTCTTCTAATTATACTGGCGTTTGTTTATAAATGACCAGTATGAGATATGTGCGAGGCAAACTTGTTGTTCGGGCAATGTGTGATATAGATCTGCCTGGTTTTACTAGGTACAAAATACAAATTACCCAGCACTCAGCCCTACAAGGTAGCAAAGACAACTTGCTTAATATGTTTCAAATAATGATAAAAATGCAAATAGACTGTATATTATAGCTGTATGCTGGGCCAAGACAACTCTCTATTGTGCAATCCTCTAATGTAGTGTACACACAAGCGGAATGTCCGACAGAGAAAGTCCGACGGGAGCTTTTCATCGTATATTCTGCCTCATCGGACTTTTTAAGTTGAAAATTCTGATGGACCTAGAAAGAGAACATGTTCTAAATTTTTCAGACGGAACCAATTCCTATTGGGAAAACCGCTCGTCTGTATGCTGTTCCGACGTACCAAAAACGACGCATGCTCTGAAGCAAGTACGAGAAGGAAGCTATTGGCTACTGGCTATTGAACTTCCGTTTTCTAGTCCCGTCGTACATGTTGTACGTCACTGCGTTCTGGACGGTCGGAATTTGGTGTGACCGTGTGCATGCAAGACAGCTTCAGCGGAATTGGAACTCCATCGGAAAAACCTTCAGAGTTTATTCCGATGGGAAAACCGGTCGTGTGTGTACAGGGCATAACGCAAGGGTAGGTAACCCCTGGCACTGGTGCAGCAAGCGGCACGCAAAGCCTCTTTTTCCGGCACTCGACTCTCTCCCCATCCGCAGAGCAGTGCAGGGAAGTGTCAGTGAGAGACTAATGCATTCCAATTTCAGAATTCCCCACTGAAGGGGAGGCACTGCGCCCCCCACACATTGTAAGAGATGGGAAACATTGTTTGGTTCTCTAACTTTGCTGTAGCTGCGATCGTCAGCTCTTGTGATGGGGAAGAAATTGGGTGCAGTTCTGCTAGGGGGGCGGTCCCTGTTTCCAGGAGGAGGAGAACTGTCATTTGCCACTGCTAAAGCCAATCACAGTCCTGCTAGCCCTGTCCACCATCTGGGAGGAAGATGATTAACTTGGTTGCCACTACCAATCTCAGAAAGAAGGGATTTCACTGTGATTGAGAAAACCACAATCAGGTGACAGTCTGTGGAATTACTGTTGAGCTTCTGGGAACTTTGTTGAAATTATTCCTGAACCTTTGCGTCACTTACTACTGAACCCCTCTGCACTCTGTGTCCCTTTAAGCCACAACCAGTATTCAGCGCAATGAAAATCACACCCAACTTTTGCTGCGGTACAGAGCGCCGCACTTTTTCTCAGCTGCGGGGTCCCAACTTATGATCCTGCACACAGGCCCACTGCTTTCAGAAAATACCCCTGACCTGAGCTCATCATTACGCATCCATTTCAGGTGTTTGTATGTGACATCATATACATCACATACAAGCACTTGGGCTGGATGCGAGAGGTGGATCAGCAGAATGAGTGTGCCAGGACGGGTAGATGTGTCTCCTCTCTGCTTCCTTTCACCATTCTGCATATCACGCATATCATAGATGAGAAGAGGGTACAGCGGTGGAGCAGATGAGCAGAAGGAGTTCAGAGGTGGGACAGAAGAGCAGGAGGGTACAGCGGTGGGGCAGATGTGCAGGGAGGTACAGTGGTGGAAGAGATGAGAAGGGGGCTTCAGCAGTGGGACAGATGAGCAGGGGGGTTCAGTGTTGGGGCAGATGAGAAGGGGGGTCAGTGGTGGGACAGAAAAGCAGGGGGGGGGTAGAGCAGTGGGCCAGATGTGAAAGGAGGTGTATTGGTGGGACAGATGAGCAGGGGGAACAGAGGTGAGACAGATGTGCAGGAGGTACATTGGTGGGGCAGATGAGAAAACAGGTTACAGTGGTGGGGCAGATGAGAAAATGGGTTCAGTGTTAGGACAGATGAGAAGGTGATTCAGTAGTGAGACAGAAGAGCATGGGGATACGTCGGTGGAGCAGATGTGCAGGGAGGCACAGTGATGGGGCAGATGAGAAAAGGGGTCACAGTGGTGGGACAGACGAGCAAGGGGGTACAGTGGTGGGGCAGATGTGCAGGAGGTACAGTAGTGGGAGGGATGAGAAGGGGGTTCAGTGGTGGGACAGAAAAGTAGGGGGTTACAGTGGTGGGACAGATGAGCAAGGGGGTTCAGTGTTGTTGCAGATGAGAAGGGAGTTACAGTGGTGGGAAAGTTGAGCAAGGGGGTTCAGTGTTGGGGCAGATGAGAAGGGGGTTCAGCGGTGGGACAGAAGAGCAGGGGGGGTACAGTGGTGGGGCAGATGTGAAAGGTGGTGCATTGATGGGACAGATGAGCAGGGGGTTACAGTGGTTGGGCAGAAGAGCAGGGGGTACAGAGGTGGGGCTGATGTACAGGGGGAACAGTGGTGGGACAGATGAGCAGGGGGAACAGAGGTGAGACAGATGTGCAGGAGGTACATTGGTGGGGCAGATGAGAAAGGGGGTTACAGTGATAGGGCAGATGAGCAGATAAGTTCAGTGTTAGGACAGATCAGAAGATAGTTCAGTGGTGAGACAGAAGAGCATGGGGGTATGGTGGTGGAGCAGATGTGCAGGGAGGCACAGTGGTGGGGCAGATGAGAAAGGGAGAACATTGGTGGGGCAGATGAGCAGGGGGTTACAGTGGTAGGACAGAAGAGCAGGGGGTAAAGAGGTGGGGCAGATGTGCAGGGAGTTACAGTGCTGGGGCAGATGAGCAGGGGGTTACAGTGATGGGACAGAAGAGCAGGGGATATAAGGGTGGGGCAGATGTTCAAGGGGTTACAGTGATGGGGCAGATGTGCAGGGGGGTACAGTGGTGGGGTGGATGAGCAGGGACAGTGATCAGGAGGTTAATTTCTCACTACTACTCAAGTATTTTACAGCATTTACTTTATAAAAAATACTTTTCGTGATTGAGAGTGTGAAGTTGACATTTTTTTGTTAAGAAATCAGCACTCGCAGTTCCTTTGAAAATATTTTTCGGCTCAAAAGGTTGCCTACCCCTGCTCTAACATGTGGGAGCCCTGACAATGGGACATACATACAACCCCTGGCAAAAATTATGGAATCACCAGTCCCTGAGGATGTTCCTTCAGTTGTTTATTGTTGTAGAAAAAAAGCAGATCACAGACATGGCCAAAAACTAAAGGCATTTCAAATGGCAACTTTCTGGCTTTAAGAAACACTAAAAGAAATCAAGAAAAATAATTGTGGTGGCCAGTAACAGTTAGATTTATAGAACAAGCACAGGGAATCAATTATGGAATCACTCAATTCTGGGGAAAAAATTACGGAATCACCCTGTAAATTTTCATTACAAACACTAACACCTGCATCAGATTAAATCTGCTTGTTAGTATGTAGGTAAAGAGGGTAAATCATCACGCAGTGTTGCACAAGATGTTGGTTGTTCACAGTCGGCTGTGTCTAAAACATGGACCAAATACAAACAACATGGGAAGGTGGTTAAAGGCAAGCATACTGGTAGACCAAGGAAGACATCAAAGCCTCAAGACAGAAAACTTAAAGCAAAATGCCTTGAAAACAGAAAATGTAGAACAAAACAAATGAGGAACAAATGGGAGGAAACTGGAGTCAACATCTGTGACCAAACTGTAAGAAACCACCTAAAGGAAATGGGATTGACATACAGAAAAGCTAAAAGAAAGCCATCTCTAACACCTAAACACAGAAAAACAAGGTTACAATGGGCTAAGGAAAGGCAATCGTGGACTGTGGATGATTGGATGAAAGTCATATTCAGTGATGAATCTCGAATCTGCATTGGGCAAGGTGATGATGCTGGAACTTTTGTTTGGTGCCGTTCCAATGAGATTTATGCAGACGACTGTCTGGAGAAAACATGTAAATTTCCACAGTCAATTATGATATGGGCCTGCATGTCAGGTAAAGGCACTGGGGAGATGGCTGTCATTAAATCTTCAATAAATGCACAGGTTTACATTGAAATTTTGGACACTTTTCTTATCCCATCTATTGAAAGGATGTTTGGGGATGATGAAATCATTTATCAAGATGATAATGCATCTTGCCATAGAGCAAAAACTGTGAAAAAATTCCTTGAAGAAAGACACATAAGGTCAATGTCATGGCCTGCAAACAGTCCGGATCTCAATCCAATTGAAAATCTGTGGTGGAAGTTAAAGAAAATGGTCCATGACAAGGTCCCAACCTGCAAAGATGATTTGGCAACAGCAATCAGAGAAGGCTGGAGCCAGATTGATGAAGAGTACTGTTTATCACTCATTAAGTCAATGCCTCAGAGACTGCAAGCAGTTATAAAAGCAAGAGGTGGTGCAACAAAGTACTAGTGATGTGTTGGAGTGTTATTTTGTTTGTTTTTCATGATTCCATAATTTTTTCCTCAGAGTTGAGTGATTCCATAATTGATTCCCTGTGCTTGTTCTATAAATCTAACTGTTACTGGCCACCACAATTATTTTTCTTGATTTCTTTTAGTGTTTCTTAAAGCCAGAAAGTTGCCATTTGAAATGCCTTTAGTTTTTGGCCATGTCTGTGATCTGCTTTTTTTCTACAACAATAAACAACTGAAGGAACATCCTCATGGACTGGTGATTCCATAATTTTTGCCAGGGGTTGTAGTAAAAGTAACATTGAGAGCAAGTTCACCAGAAGTCTAATCCTTTCCACCAAATGATATAGTAACGAATGCAAGATCCACTGAGAGAAGGCAGAGCAAGACCTCTCCTGTGTATGCACTAAACAAAGCTAAAAGATAAGCCGCTCAATAGATTTATAACTAGCAAGGGAGATGCACAAAGGAGGGACCTATTCATTAAGTCCAAAATGTCACTGGCAAATGCTGTTATGTTAATGGTACGATTGTTGGCACAAAACACATTTATACAGTGCTTTACATATTGTACATTCACATCATTCCCTGCCCTAAAGGAGCTCATAATCTAAGGTTCCTATTGTACATTCAGATCAGTCCCTGCCCTCAAGGAGCTTACAATGAAAGACCCCTATCTCACATGCATACATACACATACTAGAGTCAACTTAAAGCCTAGTACACACAGGCCGAATATCAGGTGGCATCGGCCGGTTCAATACAAACCAGCCGTTATTTGGTGTGTACTGCAGCCGGTCCGACAGAAGTCGGCTATCCGGCTGGCTTCTGTCGAAGGAGCATGTTCGAAAAGGGTCCAGCGATCGGCTCCCAGTTAGCTGGAGTGTTCTGGCAGGAGGGCAGCCCCCTTTAAAAACACAATAGCACAGCAAGAGAGAAAAAAAACTGACATCTCAGAAGGAGCTGCTGTACTAACTATCCGGCGTTAGTACACCGGCTCCTTCTAAGATGTCAGTTTTTTTTTTCTTAACCCAGCGGTAACAAAAAAAAACTGGTATTGTGTAATAGGCTTAGACAGAATCCATTTTACCTATCATCATGCTGTTGGAATATGGACGGAAATCCATGCAAGCACAGGAGGAACATGCAAACTCCAGGTAGTGTCCTAGTTGGAATTCAAACCGAGGACCCCAGTGTTGCAAGGCAAAAATGCAAAACACTAAGCCACCCTCCTGCCTTAGCTTATTGCTAAGCCATAGGCCCACATTGCTTTATATGTTATTCTACATACACTATATTACCAAAAGTATTGGGACGCCTGCCTTTACACACACATGAACTTTAATGGCATCCCACTCTTAGTCCGTAAGGTTCAGTATTGAGTTGGCCCACCCTTTGCAGCTATAACAGCTTCAACTCTTCTGGGAAGGCTGTCCACAAGGTTTAGGAGTGTGACCATTCTTCTAGAAGCCCATTTGTGAGGTCAGGCACTGATGTGGAGGAGAAGGCCTGGCTCGCAGTTTCCACTCTAATTTATCCCAAATGTGTTCTATCGGGTTGAGGTCAGGACTCTGTGCAGGCCAGTCAAGTTCCTCCACTCCAAACTCACTCATCTATGTCTTTATGGACCTTGTTTGTGCACTGGTGCGCAGTCATGTTGGAACTGAAAGGGGCCATCCCCAAACTGTTCCCAAAAAGTTGGAAGCATGAAAACAGCAGATTCAATGCATGCCGTGATTAATAACTATCACAGTTGCATGTGCTCTCAACTAAATTGTCAAGCCATCAAATAGCTGGGGTCATAACTGATCACATGTGATGCACCTTGGCAACAAACAGAGGCTAAGATGGCAGCTTTTATAGCTGTAAAGGATAGGAGCGTCTATTCCAATTTAAAGTCCATCTAAAGGACCCCTGAGAGGCAACAAGAAAATGTTAATATAAAAATAATCCACTAAAAATCTTATTAGTTGCTATGGAATACCACACTTTATAATTTATTGGTGCCCCTTGTGCCTCCATTACTGCCTTGGTCACGTGGGTAAAAAAAATACACTGATGCGGGTCACTTTATAGCGCACTGTGTATGATATATGAGAGATCAGGAGATAGCAGGGGGCATGGAGTGGACCTCACCCGTGATTGTTTTACTTTACTTTGCATGAGTATTTGCCCCCCTTGGACTTTTATACATTTTGTGGTCTTTCAACATAGAATTACCAAATATTTTTTATTAGGTCATAATGGTGAAGAGCCAGTTCACGTTTACCTGTTACCCTGCAGTAAGACCCCGTTCACACCTGTGCATATTGGAATCATAGGCAGAATCTCGTGATTCTGCAGCAGTTCCAGAATCACAACAAAAAGTGCAACGCGTTCACAGTGCAATTATTTCTTAATGGCAACCCAAATGCATTTCAATTTTGCTGAGATTGGTATGCAACAAAACGTACAAAAATCAGGGCAAAACGCGCAATGCCAAACACACCTGGCTCAGAGTCCAAATTTGGTACATTTTGGGAGTGGAGGGAGGCCCATTCAACATAAATGGTGGCGTTTCAAAAATGAGCCACAAAAACACGCAAAAAATTTAAGGTTTAAAAATACTTGCAGTGCTGCCCCTTTAATTTCATTACAGTATGCATTGGAGAGCAAGCGGACTCCTGAGACTTAGCACCTGGCTGATATACACTGGCTGGAGGATGATACGGGTTGCTTTATGAGCAGTGATATGGGTTAGGATTTTTGTATAGATTATCGTTGCTTCAACTGATTTTTTTTACTACTTACTTCTACTCAAAGGAAAAAGCTTTTTGAATCAACATGCCAGTCTTGATAACCTTCTAAAGCTGATGGTGATGTCATCACATCTTGCGTTTCCCCCTGCAGGTTCAGAGTCTTGTAGCATTTCCCTAAACACTCATTCAATCAATGCCACAACTGCCATGCAACCACATGAAATACACATGGTGGTGGGGCGGTGGTGTTTGTTTGGGGTTAATACAGGCGGTGAAGGAGACTACTTATTG
Source organism: Aquarana catesbeiana (assembly GCF_042186555.1). NCBI lineage: Eukaryota > Metazoa > Chordata > Amphibia > Anura > Ranidae > Aquarana > Aquarana catesbeiana. The sequence continues at coordinate 590,010,673 of NC_133327.1, forward strand.
CCTCCTCACTGCCTATCTAACACCCTCTGAAATGCAGTCCAACTTTGGATCACTCTCCAGAAGGCAACGTATATGTAAACGAGCCTCTAGTGCAGTTACACTTTTTTCTGGGACCCCCCTCCCCCGTCTTATATTTATTATTTTTTAATGCAGCGACATCCCAACTATGAAGCCCCCTCAACACCACACAATCTATTGTCACAAGATTCTCCACTGGGCCTGCACATGTGTGCTGTTATCTCCATTCTATCCCATAGCATTACTGACTCTCCATAGGGTGAGGTGAGTATAGGACAGGTGAGTATAGGACTAGGATTGGCATGTGGGGGGGGGGTCTCAAAAATAAGTGTATTAGCACTAACATTTACTTTAAGGCGGGCATATAGAAATGAGTTGGTGATAGAGGTTTAATGGACTATTTAAAGCAGAACTCCACTGTGTATTTATTTTTTTTATTTTGACTGATCTTTGCTGTAGTAGGAAGCTCCACTTCTTTTTTTAATCTTTGTGTGTCTCCTCCAGCACTAGTTGTGTGATAACTTCTGTCTGTGCAGCACTGGTTCCTGGTATGGAGTCGTTGTTTTGATATGCCCCCCCCATGGTTCTCAGTACTACGGACATGGCAAGTGTGACATAATGATGGAGCCACTGCAGCCAGTGGTTTTTACTATTGGCCCAAACAGTGCAATGCCCATGCCTGCAGCAGCCCAAGCTACATAGACTTCTAGCTCATGTAGACCCTACATCTTACCCACCGCCATACCACAGAAAGGAGAAGAATGGGACTGGAGCAGTCCACTATATTCAGCTAGAAATGTAAGATAAATAAAGGGTGTACATTGTCCAGGGGTAAGGGAGGGTACTGGGGGGAAACAATTACTCTGATGCTTTGAACCTTGCTTTAATGGGAGATTTGCTTTAAAGTACAAATCCAGATTAAGTTTTTATTTGAAAGTGTTCAACATAATTGGACAACAAACCTACATACGGCATTGAGCTAAGTTAATTGTACAAATGACTGGAGGAACAGATGAAAGAAGAATGCTTTTTAAAGACCAGACAAACACAACAAGGCCTTTCACTCCAGGTCACTTCAAGACGCCCAGACAAAATGAAAGGTGACACCTTGTGCTTTGCCAGACTCCTTATGAAAGGGTAAAATGAGCCGCCGATAAGGAGAGCACAGTAACCATGACTTCAGCATGGAGCCCATTTATGTAATGGACAATAAATGACACTTCTGTAAACCTCTCAAATAAAACGTAATGCCGCTTAGCTTGGAAATCAAACAAGAATTCCAAAGGGCAGCAAACTATGACCCAATTAAAGAAGCAGGCTAGAATAACATTACTGATTAGAATAAACATAGAAGGCAGAGGCTGCTAACACACTAAATAAAAGGATGCTGCCAGGACAGGTGTCTCTGGGGAAACAACGTGAAGTCAGATGACACAGGCGAGATACAGAGCCAGATGAAAAGGAAAAAATAGCAGCATGTTTGGAAATGGAAATTACCCATAAACACTACTTTCCAATTTCTTTCAGCCTAGAAGCAAATACATTATTGCTTTGAAGAAAAGATGCTGAATAATACAAATGTATTATAAAATTGAACAATATATTCTGAGTTGTTGGATGCATAAACAGCAGGAACCAGTTCAAGTCCAATGATAGTGCTATATGCAAATGTATATAAATGTCTGCACTGCAATAAATATGCACAAACCAGTAGGTACAAATATAAATACCATTAACAACACAATGCAAACACAAATATATATACCAACAAAAACATAATGCTTTAAATATACCATACCCCTCACAATCCTCACATTTCTAACACAATCTTATAGTAAGTCCAAAATAGAGAAATAATGACAGCCTACATGTTCAATGAGAACCCAATTCTTGTATGTGCAAGGTCATAAACCCAGAATAAAGTAATAATTCCAGCCAAGATTCTCAATGAGAACCAATTTCATGTATGAACAAGGTCATAAACCCAGAATAAAGTAATAATGCCAGCCTAGATTCTCAATGAGGACCAATTATTGTATGAGCCAGGCCATAAGCCCAAAATAGAGGAAAATTGCCAGTGTAGATTTTTAATGAGAACCCAATTCTGGTATGAGCCAGGTCATAAGCTCAAAATAGGGCAATAATGCCCTGCCTAGATTGTCAATGACAACCCAGTTCTGGTAGGAGCCAGGTCATAAGCCCAAAATAGGGCAATAGTGCCAGCCTAGATTCTCAGTAAGAACCCAATTCTGGAATGAGCCAGGTCAAAAGCCCAAAATCGAGAAATAATGCCAGCCTAAATGCACCCAAGATAGTACATACTGTTCAACCAACACAAGTGTATGTAAATATACTAAGCCAAGGGGACTTAAGGCTGGATTCACACCTATGCAGTTTTAGTGCATTTTGGCATTTTGCAGATTTGCACTACAGTCCATTCACCATGGTTTCCTATGGAACACGTTCTGTAGTGCAAATCTGCAAAATGCAAAAATGCAAAAATGCATAGGTGTGAATCCAGCCGAATACAAGGTACTACACAATAAATACTGTATAGGCATAAACAGTGTAGCACCCTATATTCATTGTATAGCACCTTATACTAGATCACTTTTCCTTCCTTGTATTTATATAACTTTGTATTGGTTGTATAGTACATACTCTATCGATTTGGTTTTTTTTTTTTAACTACTTATGACCTGTTAAACACAAAGAATGCATAAGACACTGTGTGCTATATGCCCTCATCCTTATAAGGCAGTAAACACATAGAGAACCCATACATAGCCATAGACTTTTTAAAGGAACATATAGATAAAAGCAAAAACACTTATTTAAAAGCAAAAATTTGTGTTGTTTAACAACATTAAAATCAAGAATAAGACTCTACAAAAGTCCTTAAAAATTTGTCTGCCTTTAGGTTCACATAGTTGTAATGATTCCAAAGAAAAATCCACATGTAAACTCGATGTGTTTCAAATGATCTTCCTCTGGAGTACATGTGAAAAGAATCAATACAATGGAACCCAGTTGCTATTTGGAATTACAGAGTACAATATCAGCTGGAATAAATAACAAGCAAGGTATCTTCATTCCCTCTGCAGAAGCATGGACACCAAACAGGTAGAAGGCTGACGTTTTCAAAACTGTGCATTATTCAAACTTGGCGAGTATAACAAAAGCACGTCTCAAATACAATGCCCTAAAAAAACGGCAGAAATTGGAAGCGTGCAGGTAAATGTTCATCACAAACAGAAAGGGAAAACTATGTGTGGCTATCCCTGGTCAGCAATAGCAGGTCTCTTAGTTAGACATGTGCACAGCCAACAAATTCGTTAATTTTCATTTCTTTAGTTAATTTTTTTTTCATTTTTCAGGTCATTCGTTATGATCGCAATGCGTAAATTCGTACATTCGTGAATTCGTACGTTCGTGAATTCGTACATTTGTAAATTTGAAATTTGAAAATCCTAAAACCCAAAAATGTGAAAATCTGAAATAGTAAATGTGCGAGTGTATGAACTTACGAATGTATGAATTTACGAATTTACAAATTTTTCGAAATTTATGAATATTCGGAAAAATTTGTTAAACGGGTTTTCGTTAATGCGGATATTTCTGAATTAATGAATTTGTCGAAATTCGTCAAAAAACAAATTCGGAATGAAACGAATTGCTCATGCCTACTCTTAGTTATTCATCATAAGTGAATCAAGGTACAAGTTGTAAACCATATTGCCACATCATAATCAAACAATAAAAAATTGCTTTTATATCAGTGTTTTTCCATTTTTCTTAATGTCCCTCAAAAAGTCTATGGCTACGTATCAGTCCTCTATGTGTATACTACTTATGACCTGGTTATACCAGAATTGGGTTCTCATTGGGAATCTGGGCTTGCATTATTCCTCTATTTTGAGCATACTAGATTTTTTATTAAATATCATGAGATGTGGGGGGTTTGGTATTAGTGCATTGTGCTTTTATTATTAAAGTGTTACTAAACCCACAACAGTAAAATCACTCTGTATATGCAGTAAAGCATGCTGGTTATACTCACTGTGGAACGTAAGAGGTTAATCCTCTGCATTATCTAATAATGCTGTTTGATCTTGTACACACAGATTCTCCCCTAGTTACATTGTACCCAAAACATCTCCAGATTTGGTGTGTATTGCTAGAGAGTTTTTTTTTTTTTTTTTTTGGGAGATTGCATGTGATCAGAACAGGACCAATCAGCACTGTCCAGACAGAGGGTCAGGGATCCTGCACCCTCATAGGACAGCCAGTGCAGAATGAAAACTCCTCCTACAAGTTTTAACCAGGCACTGATAGAAGTCAAAAGAATGCTATATAGTGTCTTGAAAAAGTATTCACACCTCTTGAAATTTTCCACATTTTGTCATGTTACAACCAAAAACGTAAATGTATTTTATTGGGATTTTATGTGATAGACCAACACAAAGTGGCACATAATTGTGAAATGGAAGGAAAATGATAAATGGTTTTCAAAAGTTTTTTACATATAAATATGTGAAAATTGTGGCGTTCATTTGTATTCAGCCCCTCTGAGTCAATACTTTGTAGAACCACCTTTGGCTGCAATTACAGCTGCAAGTCTTTTGGGGGATGTTTCTACCAGCTTTGCACATCTAGAGAGTGACATTTGTGCCCATTCTTCTTTGCAATAGCTTTGTCAGATTGGATGGAGAGTGTCTATGAACAGCAATTTTCAAGTCTTGCCACAGATTCTCAACTGGATTTAGGTCTGGACTTTGACTGGGCCATTCTAACACATGAATATGCTTTGATCTAAACCATTCCATTGTAGTTCTGGCTGTATGTTTAGGGTCGTTGTCCTGCTGGAAGGTGAACCTCCACCCCTCCGCCCCATGTCTTTTGCAGACTCTAACAGGTTTTCTTCTAAGATTGCCCTGTATTTGGCCCCATCCATCTTCCCATTAACTCTAACCAGCTTCCCTGTCCCTGCTGAAAAGCTGAGCTGTGGATCTCTGCAGCTCCTCCAGCAAACAACAAATAGGACAAAATAACAGAAAAAGTCAATGTGCATAACTATTCACCCCCTAAAGTCAATACTTTGTAGAGCCACCTTTTGCAGCTATCGGAGCTCCAAGTCGCTTTGGATAAGTCTCTATGAGCTTGCCACATCTTACCACTGAGATTTTTGCCCATTCCTCCTTGCAAAACTGCTCCAGCTCCTTCAAGTTGGATGGTTTGCACTTGTGAACAGCAATCTTTAAGTCTGACCACAGATTTTCTATTGGATTGAGGTCTGGGCTTTGACTAGGTCACTCCAACATATTTACATGTTTCCCCTTAAACTACTCAAGTGTTGCTTTAGCAATGTGTTTGGGGTCATTGTCCTGCTGGAGTGGTACAGGTTTTGCTCAAGAATATGAAGCGTACGGCTTATTGTGATCCTATGTACAGATACCCTAGTCTCTGCTGCGGAACTCTGTAGCTCCTCCAGGGTTACCTTAGGTCTCTGTGCTGCCTCTCTGATTAATGCCCTCCTTGCCTGGTCCGTGAGTTTTGGTGTGCGGCCGTCTCTTGGCAGGTTTGCTGTTGGCCATGTTCTTTCCATTTGGTTATGATAGATTTGATGGTGCTCCTAGAAATTATCAAAGATTTGGATATTTTTTTATAACCTAACTCTGACTTGTACTTCCCAACAACCATGTCCCTTACTTGTTTGGAGAGTTCCTTGGTCTTCATGGCAGTGTTTGGTTAGTGGTGCCTCTTGCTTAGGTGTTGCAGCCTCTGGGGCCTTTCAAAAAGGTGTGTATATGTAATGACAGATCATGTGATACTTAGATTGCACACAGGTGGACATCATTTCACTAATTATGTGACTTCTGAAGGTAATTGGTTGCACCAGAGCTTTTTATGGGCTTCATAACAAAGAGGGTTAATACATACGCACATGCCAATTATCAGTTTTTTATTTCTGAAAAATAGTTTTATGTATATATTTTTCTAATTTTACTTCACCAACTTAGACTATTGTGTTCTGAACCATCACAAATAATTCAGATTAAAAAAAACATTGAACTAAAGGCTGTAATGTAACAAAATATGTAAAAAGCCAAGGGGGTGAATACTTTTGCAAGGCACTGTAATCAGGTCCCATCTTCCAAATGATAAAAGCAAAAAATAAATGGATATCCCACTGTTGGCCAGCAGAGGGCTGTGTGAGGTGGAAGTACCACCACGTGCTACAAGAAAGAGCCGCAACCAGTGTTTTTTCTTTCGTTTTCTTTTTCTTTTTATATAATTCATTTGCGTATACTGACTTGATAGGCCAGGATATTAAGTGTACATTTTATACTAACGTATGGGGTATGTACTTATAAAAAAAAAAAAATCACAGAGCTCTGTCTTGTGAAACTGCATGTATATACAGCATGTAAAATAAGTATTGAACATGTCACCATTTTTCTAGGTAAATATATTTCTAAAGGTGCAAAACAAATAAGATCAGAAATTAAGTTTTGTGTAATAAAATGGAATGACACAGGGAAAAAAGTATTAAACACACGAAGAAAGGGAGGTGAAAAAAGGCATGGAAAGCCAAGACACCAGCTGAAATCTATCAGTAATTAGAAAGCAATCCTGCCCCTTGTCAATGCAATTTAGTATCAGCTGGTGGCTCAACTGTGTCTCATTCCCAAGGTGTCACACAAGAAACATCTCATCATGGGTAAAAGCAAAGAGCTCACTCAAGACCTTCACAACCTTATTGTTGCAAAACATACTGATAGTTAAAGAAGGATTTCTAAACTTTTGAATATTCCAGTGAGCACTGCTGGGGCCATAATCCGGAAGTGGAAAGAACAAAATTTCACCATAAACCAGCCACGACCAGATGCTCCTTGCAAGATTTCTGACAGAGGAGTGAAAAGAATTACCAGAAGAGTTGTCCAAGTGCCAAGAACCACCGGAGAGCTTCAGAAAGACCTGGAATTAGCAGATACAATTCTTTCAAAGAAAACAATAAGTAATACACTCAACCGCCATGGCCTGTATACACGCTCACCATGCAAGACACCATTGTTGAAGAAAAAGCATGTTGAAGCTCATTTGAAGTTTGCTGCACAACATTTAGACAAGCTTGTGAAACACTGGGAGAATATAGTCTGGTCAGATGAGACCAAAATTGAACTCTTTGGATACCATAAAACATGTTTGGAGGTCAAATGGCACTGCACATCACCCCAAAAACACTCCCATACCAACAGTGAAGTTTGGAGGTGGGAACATCAAGGTGTGGGGCTGTTTTGCAGCATACAGTGCTGGTAAACGTCATATCATTGAAAAAAGGATGAATGGAAAAATGTACCAAGATATTCTTGATAAAAATCTGCTGCCATCTACCAGGATGATGAAAATGAAACGAGGGTGGACATTTCAGGAAGACAATGATCCCAAACACAAAGCCAAGGAAACGCTCAATTGGTTTCAAGACAGAAAATAAAGCTGCTAGAATGGCCCAGCCAATCACCTGACTTGAATCCAATAGAAAATCTATGGAAAGAACTAAACATCCGAGTTCATAGAAGAGGCCTACGGAACCTTCAAGGTTTGAAGACTGTTTGTGTGGTAGAATGGGCCAAAATCACACCTGAGCAATGTATGCGACTAGTTTCTCCATACAGGAGGCGTCTTAAAGCTGTCATTATCAACAAAGGATTTTGTAAGAAGCATTAAATAAAGTTAGCGTGTTCAATACTTGTTCCCTGTGTCATTCCATTTTATTACACATAACTTCATTTCTGAACTTGTTTTGGTTTCTTTGTTTTTTTTTGTTTAATACATTTTTATTAAAGAAATATAGAGCAAAGATAAACATATGTCTCAATTTTGGTTTCTTTGTATGTATGGATTGCATGGGTTGTTACTGACATGTGATGAACATTTCATGTCAATAGCACCTTTAGAAATATATTTACCTAGAAAAATGACGACTTGTTGAATACTTATTTTACCTGCTGTATGTGCAAATGGCGGTAAAGGAAACATCAGGTTATTTTCTATTAAGGTCAAATGTCATTCATTTATAAAAAAAATAAAGCAGTTCAGGAAAAAAAAACACATGATGGTCACTACGTGGAGCTGATGATCATAGGAAATAAGTGTTTATATCCTATGATCATCAGCTCCATCTAATGGCCATAATGCAGATATTTTCTGATTCACTTTATGAAACAGGAAAGAAACTTTTCAATCTCAGGGAGTGTAATAGGACACGGGCCACACAATGAGATTGGAGGAGAAGCGTTTTAATCTTAAAATGTGTAGAGGTTTTTTCACGCTCAAGGCCATAAGGATGTGGAACTCTCCTCCACAATCTGTGGTGTCAGGGGAGAGTATGGATAGTTTTAAAAGACTCCTGGACGTGCATCTTATGCTGTGTACACACAACCAGACTTTCGACGGACTGAATCACGTCGGACTTTGACGGACTTTCCACAGCCTTTTCTACGGACTTCTGTCAAATCGGACTTGTCTACACACAATCACACCAAAGTTTGACGGATTCGACCGTGATGACGTACGACCAGAGTAAGGAAGTTCATAGCCAGTAGCCAATAGCTGCCCTAGTGTTGGTTTTCGTCCGTCGGACTAGCATACAGATGAACGGATTTTTCGACCGGACTCGAGTCCATCGGAAAGATTTGAAACATGTTCTAAATCTAAAGTCCGTCACATTTTCTACAGAAAAGGCCTGCTGCAGGTCCGATGAAGTCCACACACGGTCAAATTGTCTGACGGATTCGTTCTGTCGGACAAGTTTGGTCGAAAAGTCCGACCGCGTGTACACGTTATTAGTGAACACAACATACAGGGATATGGGAAATGATTGCCAACATTGACACACGTGCACCTTCACGGGTTGAACTGGATGGACTATGGTCTTTTTTCAATCTCACCTACTATGAAACTATGAAACTATTCTGTATAAATGAAAAACATTCGAAGTGAAGAGAATATTCAATTTCACTTCAATTCGCACAGAACAAACATGCAGTTCACAGGACAAAAAGCTCCACAAGCATTTATAGCTACATCCAGTATTGAATCCTGCTTTCTGGTTTAGCCCTTGGCTTTGCCAGCTACAGTTCAGAAACTGTATACAACAGAAACCAGCAGCAAAATTGATATAAAGACCTATTTTTAATAGAAATTTGATAGGTACATCTGTATACGTGTTCATTTTATCCTAATGAATTCCAAAACTCTTTTGCTGCCTGGAGAAATCAATCAACTCTGTGCTGGGCTCCATATTCTGCCATGATTCCGTGTTCTGCCATGGCAAGGACTACACCTTTGGTTCACTTTACTGGAAGCAGACACTCGAGCACATTCAATTAGTATTGACATTAGACCCATGTGCCTTTCTATGTCATACTCTTCTACCATGGCCTCCTCCATACTCCCGGATTAGAGCTGGATGTGAAAATGTGCACATCATTCTGACTTATTTGATTAAACTGTATGAAGAACAATACTAATATGCAAAGTGAAGGAATGATAACCAGACATTTATGTAAAGTGAAATCAGATAAATTGCTGTGGGTTACTGCTCATAGCACTGTCCATATTATAAACCCATTGATATAATTTATTGAAGGAAGCAGTATGAAACACACTGATAAAATCTAGCACAGCTATAGCTGGATTTATTGTTCATTCACTATAAAAGAAAATCAAGTTAATTTGTTTAACAGAGTTACCCAGCAGTAAATCCATGCGTCATCTAACTCAAATGGTCCGCAAATTATAATGGCATTAACCGCTCTAAATGGGACAAAGAAAGATGTGATCGCTCCTAGATATGAATGAGCATCCATATTACTGTAGAATGTAATAAGATTCTTATTCTTTGTATTACCACTCGTGGCCAACTTCACAATGTGTGAAGACTCTGGAATGGAAAACCATGGGTCACCCCCTCGTGATTTCTACTGCTACACTTTTCATGTATGTTCAGTTATATTTAAAGTGATATTAGAGCTGTCCTGCAGATCGAGAGGTTGGCCCAGGGGACGGGTCTCTACCGTTTATCTTCTTTTAACAGATCTTAACTGTAAGCTCTCCTACATGACATTGTGGGGATTTGCAGATTTCCTGGGACTCGTCGGATTGGTAGGACATTGCAAACGGCTTGTCTAAGATTTTAATCAATACTATCTTGATAGAACCTAGTTATAAAACACTTTTATGTTGGTATTTAGTACCAACTAGGAAAGCTAAGATCCACCTGTCTGCCTCTCCGAATTGTTTTTGTCAATGCGAATAGCTGGGAACAATGTTTCATGCATGGTGGAAATGTCCCAAGTTTTGGATGAGAATTTTTAACCTCATACGCTCAGTCACAGAAGTCAATCTTTCTAGGGCCCCAGAAACAGTCTTGTTTCAGAAATTAGGCTCTGATATCCCGAAATGGCCTTATTTAGTACCAAAAAAAAAAGCCACAAACATCATGTACAAATATGCAAAACCTGCCAAGTGGCAAACTAGGTTAAAAATTTGAGATAAGGCACAATTCCAGGCAAAATAAAACAAGATAACAATGAACTGCCAATTAAAAGGTAAAATGACAAAAACAGCTTTTTGCCATACTCCCCTTTAATCCAGAGATTTCCCTGCAGTACTTTTTTTCTGCCACTAGATGTCCTCAGTCTGATAGCCAGCATTATTTAACCACCTTCTTTGGAACCCAGATAGTCCTGGACCTGCTGCAGGTTGTGTCTGGACAATAAAAGAAGAAGCACAGTAATGAGTTTATCTATATATCACTCTGCTTTCTCCTCTTATCAGCAAACGTCTTGCCAGTGCATGAATTGATTGGCTGGTTTTTAGTCCCACACTCTGCCCAGCCCTGCTAGGTCAAATTCAGGTACTTACAGTGCCTTAAAAAAGTATTCATACCCCTTGAAATTTTCCACATTTTGCCATGTTACAACCAAAAATGTAAATGTATTTTATTGGGATTTTATGTGACAGACCAACAAAAGTGGTACATACCGTATTTATTGGCGTATAACACGCACTTTTTTTCCCCTTAAAATCAGGGGAAAATCGTGGGTGCATGTTATACGCCGATCCCCGCTGATTGTGAGCGAAGCGGAGAGATCGCCGCCGAGATACACATAGCTGAGTGTATTCGGCTCTTCTTGGCTCGGCTCACAGTCACGCCCAGTCCCGCCATTGGACCTGTGTTATGTTCATCATAGGGCGTGACTGCGAGCGGAGCCGAGAAGAGCCGAGTGCACTCGGCTATGTGTATCTCGGCTCTGCCCAGTCCCTGCGATCTCGGCGGCACCATATTTAAATCTGTCCAAGGCTGTAATGACAAGGCTGCAATGGACACTGGGGGCAAGGCTGCACTGGGGCAAGGCTGTAATGACAAGGCTGCAATGGACACTGGGGCAAGGCTGCACTGAGAAGGCTGCACTGACAAGGCTGCAATGGACACTGGGGCAAGGCTGCACTGACAAGGCTGCACTGACAAGGCTGCAATGGACACTGGGGCAAGGCTGCACTGACAAGGCTGCAATGACACTGACAAGGCTGCAGACGGACACTGATAAGGCTGCATTGATGGGCATTTAAATGTAAGGTTTTTTTCCTTAAACTTCCCTCCTAAAAGTTTTTTTCCTTAAAATTCCCTCCTAAACTTGGGGTGCGTGTTATACGCCGATAAATATGGTAATTGAAGTGGAAGGAAAATGATAAATGGTTTTCAATTTTTTTTACAAATAAATATGTGAAAAGTGTGGCACGCATTTGTATTCAGCCCCCCTGAGTCAATACTTTGTAGAACCAACTTTGGCTGCAATTACAGCTGCAAGTATTTTTGGGGATGTTTCTACCAGCTTTGCATATTTAGAGAGTGACATTTTTGCCCATTCTTCTTTGCAAAATAGCTTAAGCTCTGTCAGATTGGATGGAGAGTGACTGTGAACACCAATTATTTAAGTCTTGCCACAGATTCTCAATTGGATTTAGGTCTGGACTTTGACTGGGCCATTCTAACACATGAATATGCTTTGATCTCTAAACCATTCCATTGTAGCTCTAGCTGTATGTTTAGGGTCGTTGTCCTGCTGGAAGGTAAACCTCCGCCCCAGTCTCAAGTCTTTTGCAAACTAACAGGGTAAGATTGCCCTGTATTTGGCTCCATCCATCTTCCCATCAACTCTGACAAGCTTTCCTGTCCCTGCTGAAGAAAAGCAATCCCACAACATGATGCTGCCACCACCATGTTTCACAGTGGGGATGGTGTGTTCAGGGTGATGTGCAGTGTTTTGTGCCACTTTGTGTTGGTCGATCACATAAAATCCCAATAAAATACATTTATGTTATTGGTTGTAACATGACACAATGTGGAAAATGTTAAGGGGTATGAATACTTTTTCAAGGCACTGTACATTGTTTGCGTTTAAAGTGTACATTCGTTTCTGTATTTTACATTTGCATATAGTACAGTTTTAAGTCAAATCATATCATTTTAAAATCATATAAGACCTATATTATATATACTGTACATTAGTTAGGAAATTTGTATTACACATACAGTATCTCACATAAGTGAGTACACCCCTCACATTTTTGTAAATATTTTATTATATCTTTTCATGTGGCAACACTGAAGAAATGACACTTTGCTACAATGTAAAGTAGTGAGTGTACAGCTTTTATAACAGTGTAAGGCCCCTTTCACACATGCGGACCATATGTCCGTATTTCATCCATCCGTTTTCGGATGAAATACGGACATACATGCATCCCTATGGGATAGCGGGTGTCAGCGGATGTACATCCGCTAACACCCGATGTCGTCCGCCTCCGCTCTCGTCCGATTCTGCGGACGGAAGAAAATCCTATTTTTCTATCCGTCTGCAGAGCGGATCGGAGGAACACGGACAGACGGTCCGTGTTCCTCCGATCCCCCATAGGGGAGAGCGGAGATCTGACAGGGCGGTCCCTGCACAGTGTGCGGGTCCCGCCCTGTCATCTGCCTGCTCTGCTGGGGAAAGCGGAGCGATCCCCGCTGAGCAGCGGATAAACACGGGGCGGATCAACACGGATCCGTCCCGTGTGAAAGGGGCCTAAATCTGCTGTCCCCTCAAAATAACTCAACACACACTCCATTAATGTCTAAGCCGCTGGCAACAAAAGTGAGTACACCCCTAAGTGAAAATGTCCACATTGGGCCCAAAGTGTCAATATTTTGTGTGGTCACCATTATTTTTCATCGCTGCCTTAACCCTCTTGGGCATGGCGTTCACCAGAGCTTCAAAGATTGCCACTGGAGTCCTCTTCCACTCCTCCATGACAAAATCACGAAGCTGGTGGATGATAGAGACCTTGTGCTCCTCCACCTTACATTTGAGGATGCCCCACAGATGCTCAATTGGGTTTAGGTCTGGAGACATGCTTGGCCAGTCCATCACCTTTACCCTCAGCTTCTTTAGCAAGGCAGTGGTCGTCTTGGAGGTGTGTTTGGGGTCGTTATCATGTTGGAATACTGCCCTGCGGCCCAGTCTCCAAAGTAAGGGGATCATGCTCTGCTTCAGTATGTCACAGTACATGTTGGCATTCATGGTTCCCTCAATGAACTGTAGCTCCCCAGTGCTCGCAGCACTCATACAGCCCCAGATCATGACACTCCCACCAGCATGCTTGACTGTAGGCAAGACACACTTGTCTTTGTAGTCCTCACCTGGTTGCCGCCACACATGCTTGACACCATCTGAACCAAATACGTTTATCTTGGTCTCATCAGACCACAGGACATGGTTCCAGTAATCCATGTCCTTAGTCTGCTTGTCTTCAGCAAACTGTTTGCATGCTTTCTTCTGCATCATCTTTAGAATAGGCTTCTTTCTGGGACGACAGCCATGCAGACCAATTTGATGCAGTGTGCGGCGTATGGTCTGAGCACTGACAGGCTGCAGCTCAACCTGTGCAGCAATGCTGGCAGCACTCATACAACTATTTCCCGAAGACAACCTCTGCATATGACGCTGAGCATGTGCACTAAACTTCTTTGGTCGACCATGGCGAGGCCTGTTCTGAGTGGAACCTGTCCTGTTACAACGCTGTATGGTCTTGGCCACCATGCTGCAGCTAAGTTTCAGGGTCTTGGCAATCTTCTTGTTGCCTAGGCCATCTTTATGTAGAGCAACAATTTTTTTTTCAGATACTCAGAGAGTTCTTTTCCATGAGGTGCCATGTTGTACTTCCAGTGACCAGCATGAGAGAGTGAGCGTGATAATATAAAATTTAACACACCTGCTCCCCATTCACACCTGAGCCCTTGTAACACTAACGAGTCACATGACCCCAGGGAGGGAAAATGGCTAATTGGGCCCAACTTGGACAATTTCACTTAGGGGTGTACTCACTTTTGTTGCCAGCGGTTTAGACATTAATGGCTGTGTGTTGAGTTATTTTGAGGGGACAGCAAATTTACACTGTTATACAAGCTGTACACTCACTACTTTACATTGTAGCAAAGTGTCATTTTTTTTAGTGTTGTCACATGAAAAATATAATAAAATATTTACAAAAATGTGAGGGGTGTACTCACTTTTGAGAGATACTGTAAATATCTCTATAAGTAAACAAAAATAATGATATAACACTGTATATGTTTTTCTTATTTGAGTGACTGGTCTTTAAAGCATTGTGGCTAAGAGGCATAAAACTTTCTTATGAGGACAAGACCTTTTAAAAAATAGGTCACGCCTTTATGTGACTGCCTGTTGTTACTACCATTATGTATATTCCATATGAAATGTCCTTTATTACTCTTGTCTTCTATCAATCTTCATACAAGAAGATACAAGAAGATTCAGAACATTATTTTATACTGGGTAGTTCTGTAATGTCCTCCTCTTTGATTAGAGTCATTTTGATTACATTATGTTATCTTGAAAATGCCTGCAATTTGTTACCTCCCAAGTTGCTATCTGTGTTCTCCTCTGGTGTTTAGGATGATGGACCTTAATACTATCTGGAGCAGCCTTTGGATACTTTTTAGTTCAGCATCTCCTCATAAGAGATCATTTATGTGCAGCCCATAGTGAAGAGATTTTTGCCTCTTGTAATCTTAGCACTAGAGATGTTTAGGACATTTATTTTAAGATAGCATTTCCACATAGACTAATGTGCAGTGATGTGCCAATTACAGTTTTTGACCTTTGCAAAGATTTCATAAAACATTAATGATGCCACAGCTCTTTTCTCTATACAGATAACCCAAATGTTCAAAGATTTGGCTTGGAAAAAAAGGCAATCTTGTGGTGCACATAAACCCAAACTCCAAAGGTGATTGAGTCTCCAGGTCTCCTTTTTTACTATATGTGTGTGTGTGCATACATGTATTTGTAGTCTATTCCCTCACAGAGAATATAATGTTTTGTAACACTGGCTTTAATATTGTTTAGTCAATTTCCCGTACAGGTACAGATGCAGAAATCATATTTTTCACAAAACCTTAATGTGGATTGAAACTTTGTAACTCAACAGGAAATTTAACCTGTAACCTTGTAATTATGTGATCCACATGTTTCCAGAAATAGTATAATTATTTTAAAGAAGTATTAAAAGTACAAAAAATTACAGGAACTTCAGCCACCCCATCATAAGATCAACTCACTCTATCAGTCTCCTCATGCTTAACTAATTTACTAATGGACTTATCAGCCTGGATGTCACGTCACTTCCTCAAGCTCAATCTATACAAAACCAAGCTCATATTATTTCCTCCTCCACATGCCTCTTCCCAACTTCAACTATCAACCCGTCCTCACATTCCAGGGTGCTAAGTGTTATCCTGGACTCTGAGCTTTCCTTTCGGCCCCACATCCAATCACTGTACAAAGATTGCCACCTAAACCTACACAACATCTCCAAAATACGTCTCTTCCAAGCCAATGACACCACAAAGCTTCTAATTCACTCCCTGGTAATCTCTCGCCTTGACTACTGCAACTCCCTCCTCATTGGCTTACCTCTACATAGGCTACCCCCCCTTCAGTCATTAATAAATGCTGCTGCCAGACTCATCCACCTTACCAACCGATCAGTGTCTGCTACACCTCTGTCAATCCCTTTACTGGCTTCCGTTCACCCAACAAATTAAATTCAAAATATTAAAAACAACTTAGAAAGCCATTCACAACTTGGCCCCCAGGTACATCACTATGCTAGTCTCAAAATAACAACCAGATCGTTCTCTTCATTCCTCTCACGACTTCCAGCTTTCCAGCTCCCTTGTCACCTCCTCCCATGCCTGCCTCCAGGACTTCACCTGAGCCTTTTCCTTACTATGAAAACTCCCTACCCCAATCTGTCCATCCGACTGGCGCCTATTCTGCGCACTTTTAGGCAATCTCATACATAAAGTGAGGACTTATGTTTCTTTCCTCTGTTGATGGGGGAATCGATCAGTTTTCTTTCCTTCAACCCGTGGTTAAAGGAAAGAAAATTACATAATGTATGGCCTGCTTAAGCCTTGCTCCACTGACTAAGAACAAGCATACCGAATGTATCAACTGATGATATTTGGGATAAATTAAAACACTAATTGTGAGCCAGGTCTTTTTGTTCACCATCACAAAATGACCACATAAATCCTTTTTAGCTGAATGGGCAAAACCTCCCATGGGCTCATTCCAAAATCTTGTTCAAAGCCTTCCCAGAAGTTTGGTATAGCCAGAAAACAGTAAGGACAGTTCTAATTATTGTTCATGGTTTTAGAATGGGTTGTCCACCAAGGTTTGGGTACCCACAAACTATTGGTCCTACTGGATATGTGGTTACTGGTGGTCAGCAGTAAGCAATATGTTCTGTGTAGGACTTGCCTTATTAAAAAAAAAAAAAAAAAACTGAAAGGTTCCAAAGAAAAACTGTAGGAATACTGAAACTACTGCTAGCATATAAATATACTGCTGTCAGTCACTTCCTACATTATTGTATCCAGAAAACACCTTGGTGCAGTGTGGCTAGTGACATTGACTAATACTGTACCTTAGCCAGAGTAGAGCAAATAATTTCTTTTTAGTGCTATCATAATATACTCCGGTTATTAAATGATGTGACTTTTATTGCCATTTACAAATCCCAGAGCCAAAAGTCGTTTAAATCCTGTGGCTAATGGTGTCATCATAAACCCTTGATCTTGTGATTAATACTTGCTCTTTAATTTATATTCCATAGATCAGAGCAGGATAATTCAGTTTACTTCAGTAATTATCTAAAGACCATTAGGGCTTGCACTGTATTAACTGCTCATTCTCTCCACAATGTCTTGGTATCACGTTGGTAATTTTCCACTCCTTGCGGACTATTTTCCTTTGCACATTCTAAATGTTTCTTAACAGGCTAACGCAGTGTAGATTTATAAAAAAATAAATAAAAAAATACTGTTATGAGAGAGACTTATTTAAGATTTAGGGATAACATCAGCGGCTTGTAAAGTCTCAGACAATGCTTTTAAAAGACCACCAGCAGTGAGGAGATAGAAGCAGCAAACACACTGCCATATGTCACACTTTGTCCTGGGCTGCAATAAAATTTATTGGGATGGACTGAGTAGATAACACAGGAAAAAAGGTTAAAGGTGGTTACTGTTGGTAGTAAATTTTTTTCTATAATTTAACTTAAAGAGATTGCATTTTTAGGTATACCACTGAGCTATGGTCTTTTCCATTCAGTTCAGGATGCCACAAACGACAATAAATCCATTCTATTTTACACTCAGCATGCAAATAAAAAATGTCAAAGAGCAGGACTTTGTTTAATACCATGGGGCAAAAAAAGGGGCGATATGCATGTTTTGTAACAACCAATCAGATTTCAGTTTTTATGGTTCAGTGTATTCTCACCAAAGAAAGGTTACCGTTACTGCCCACTTATAGAGTAGTAGATCTAAATCCTAACTGAATACCAGTTATGGACTTTTTTTTTTTTTTTAAATATTGTTTTCACCTATTTTACATAGTTTTTGCATCTCATTGCGGATCATTTTCTCCAGCCTCCTTGTAGCCACTTTCTGTCTGTCGATCTTGTGGCAGTGGCATGTCATTGCTTAGGGCTGGCTTCCCAAAGGGACAACATTGGAACATGTCTGCACATTGGACATCGGCACAGTCAGTTATGTTCCCTATTGAAAGCACATGCGGCAGGGTGACAATGTAGGAAAGCAACTGCAGGACAGAGCGTTGTCATTCCATTTTATTACACATAACTTAATTTTTGAATGCATTTATTTTGGTTTCTTTGTTTGTATGGAATGCATGGGTTGTTACCGACATGTGGTTAAAATCTCATGTCAATAACACCTTTAGAAAGTTATGTACCTGGAAAAAAGGTGACATGTTCAATTATTATTTTACTAACTGTGTATATATATATATATATATATATATATATATATATAAGCATTTAAGACAAAGGAGGGACAAAGTAATATAAGACAATGTGCAAAATGAGAGTGTAGGTCTTCTTTAAATACAGTTGTGCTCATGAGATTACATACCCTGGCAGAATTTATGATTTCTTGGCCATTTTTCAGAGAATATGAATGGTAACACAAACATTTTTCTTTCACTCATGGTTAGTGTTTGGCTGAAGCCATTTATTATCAATCAACTGTGTTTACTCTTTTTAAGTTATAATCACAACAGAAACTACCCAAATGACCCTGATCAAAAGTTTACATACCCCAGTGCTTAATACCGTGTATTGCCCCCTTTAACATCACTGACAGCTTAAAGTCTTTTGTGGTATTTGTGGATGAGGCTCTTTATCTTCTCAGATGGTAAAGCTGCCCATTCCCAAAAAGCCTCCAGTTCCTGTAAATTCTTGGACTGTCTTGCATGAACTGCACGTTTGAGATCTCCCCAGAGGGGTGCAATGATATTGAGGTCAGTAGACTGAGATGGCCACTCCAGAACCGTCACTTCTACTATTCTGCTGTAGCCAATGACAGGTCGACTTGGCTTTGTATTTTGGATCATTGTCATGTTGTAGTGTACAAGTACGTCCCATGCGCAGCTTCTTAGCTGATGAATGCAAATGTTCCTCCAGTGTTTTTTGATAACATACATTCATCTTGCCATCAATTTTGACCAAATTTGTCTGTGCCTTTGTAGCTCACACATCCCCAAAACATCAGCAATCCACCTCTGTGTTTCACAGTAGGAATGGTATACCTTTCATCATAGGCCTTGATGACTCCTCTCCAAATGTAGCGTTTGTGGTTGTGGCCAAAAAGCTCAATTTTGTCTCATCACTCCAAATGACTTTGTGCCAGAAGGTTTGAGGCTTGTCTCCGTGCTGTTTGGCATATTGTAAGCAGGATACTTTGTGGCATTCGCGTAGTAATGGCTTTCTTCTGGTGACTCGACCATGCAGCCCATCTTTTTTCAAGTGCCTCCTCATTGTGCATCTTGAAACAGCCACACCACATGTTTTCAGAGAGTCCTGTATTTCACCTGAAGTTATTTGTGGGTTTTTCTTTGCATCCCAAATAAGTTTCCTGGCAGTTGTGACTGAAATTTTAGTTGGTCTACCTGACCGTGGTTTGGTTTCAACAGAACCCCTCATTTTCCACTTCTTGATTAGAGTTTGAAGACTGCTGATTGGCATTCTCAATTCCTTGGATATCTTTTTATATCCCTTTCCTGTTTATACAGTTCAACTACCTTTTCCCTCAGATCCTTTGACAATTCTTTTGCTTTCCCCATGACTCAAAATCCAGAAACGTCAGTGCAGCACTGGATGAAAGATGCAAGGGTCTGTCAGGAGTCCAGAAACTCATTGACCTTTTATACACACACACTAATTACAAGCAAACAGATCACAGATGAGGATGGTTACCTTTAATAGCAATTCAAACCCCTTTGTGTCAACTTGTGTGCATGTTATCAGGCCAAAATCACCAGGGTATGTAAACTTTTGATCAGGGTCATTTGGGTAGTTCCTGTTGTCATTATGCTTTAAAAAGAGTAAACACAGTTAATTGATAATAAATGGCTTCAGCCAAACACTAACCATGAGTGAAAGTAAAGTTTTTGTATTATCATTCATATTCTCTAAAAAATGGCCAAGAACTCAAATTCTGCCAATCAATATAAGGATAAGAGTTGCCTATCTATAAAGTTTCCAGAACAGTAATTCGATACTTCCCATCTAGCCTTAAAATATAAGGCTAGATGGGGGGTCAATAGGTCTGCAAATTTCTTATAATAACCGTTAGGAAGTCCATCGGGTCCCAGGGATTTATTTGATTTCAGTGTTTTGATAACCCTGGAAATTTTGTCGCACATAAGACCTTTATCCATGCGTTCTGCATGTTGTGTAGAAAGAGCTGGGAGTTTTTTTAATTTCCCCAAGAATCTCTGCTGTAATATAATTGAAGTTCTTGGAGAATGCGGTGCGTATTCTGAGAAAGTGTCCTGTTGTTAAGTTTAAGCTTGGGTAAAGCATGAGTTTGAGTTCACGGGTTGAGCTTGTTCGCCAAGAGGGAACCCAGCTTGTCCCTCCATGATGTTGTGTCCATCTCTCCGTCTTTTCTGCCCCAGTAGTTGACAGAGATTTACGTCCATATGGGCATATTCTATTTGGGGGAGAAGATTCAAGCTATGCGTTAGTATATGTTGGGTAATTAAGTCATCATGTTTCTTGGTTTTAGAGACAATGCGCTTGTTATGGGCTTTTTTTAGTCTGGAGAACAACGGAATAAGGAACCCCCTTATGAAGGTTTTTATGAGCCGCCCAATTTTGAAGTGACTTTTGCGTTATTGAAGTCAAAGTACATCTTTAGATGTAAAGCAATATCAAAACAGTAGGATTCGTTCCCTAGTAAAGATTCATTCAACCTCTGGCCAAATCCCTTAAAGTGATACTAAACACACACTGTTTAATTTACATTGTCCCTTCTCTTTTTGTGTGTAAATGATGGCACTGTAATTATTGTAATAAAAAAGAAAACATCCAAGCACCTTTTTCCTAATCAACATACAGCTGTTACGTGACCCAGCTCTTTCCCAGGCTGTCTGCAAGGAAACAAAAGCAGGAGGAGCTTCTAGTCCTCTGCTGCTGGTCACATGTTAAAAAAAAAAAACAGCATTTGGAATACAGAGTAAAAATAATTAATTCATATCAATAAACTGTTTTAAATTGTCATACAAATATATATTTGAAATCAAATCTTTATTATCTTTTGGCAATAACAATGGTGTGGGTGGATTTCTGCCAGTCACAGGCTGTGTCACTCCCCTCCAGCCTATGTCTTAGAATAAGAGGGAAGTGAAGCCTCCATCAATCTACATGTAATATCCTGCCCCCATTGTGTTTAGCTAGTTAGTGGGCATGGAGGAGGTGGGAGTGAGTGAGTTGTCATTTACTATTGTGTATACGTCTACATGTGTGACTCTATATTCACATGGGCTGCTCTGATGTGATAGAGGGAAAATGCTCAGCATAGAAACTTACTGAAAAATGAGTGTGTGCAGAGCTGCCAACACTGCTCTGCAAAATCCCTAGCTGAATTGGGGACTTGGACAGAAGGGGGAGATAGAGAACAGCAGGATCTAGCTAGAGGAGAGGATGTGTCAAGTGTGGTGCTTTGATTGGTAGGGCTTGAGGAGATGAGCCCAAATTCAGCCTCAGGTAATGTTGAGAAAGAATGAATCTTGCCTTTATAGGTAAAAAAGAGCCTAAATGGATTTGCCCAGTGGTATCGTATGTTGTAGGAGGCCATACGTAGCATAAGTGGTTTTAGGGCCCTTCTCCTCTGGATTGTTATGGGTGCAATATTCACAAAAACTTGGATTTTATGTCCATCAGGATCAGGAACTGAACCCACGACCTCTGTTGTATCCAGCAGTGGCTCTTCTTGCTGGGCCACCTAAGATGCTGGTGGATAATCCTAAAATTCCTTGGATAATCTTGCCTTGTACTTTGTTTCTGGTGAACCTTGAACTCCTTGAACCTCCTATTAGGCCATGGCTTTGCACATCCTGTTTGCCAGATTATTGTGCTCTTTCCAGCCGATATCTTGCTCCTTTGCGTACCTGGGGGCCACTACCTGGTAATTACATGCAGCAAAACCCATCTCCATCATTAGGAGCTCTAGTAAATACCAGTTAAAGCTTAGACCCCGCAGCTTGGGTGAGCCCATGTCGTCCACCAGGGTGACCTGCCTGTATACTTATCCAGCTGGTTGGTGGAAGACTCTCTACTACTATAGCTCTCTCAGCCTGACCTCTGACCACTCCTGACTTATTTTTTTTTGCCTCTGTGTCTTTGGGGACACATCTTTTTACTTTCTGACAATGGCCACCAGGAAAAAAAGAGAGGGAATCTCCTCAGTAGGGACATATACTGCAACAGATACCCAACAATGGTTTCAACACTTTCCTACTCTTTCCAAAATGTTTAAAAGTTAATTTTTGAAAATAGCCACATAAGACACAGAGGGTAAAAAAGGGGGAGGGGTATGCCTATATATCAAGAATAATGTACAAGTGAATGTGAGAGATGACATCACTGAGGGGGCTAGGGAGGATGTGGAATCTTTATGGGTAGAGCTCCAAAGGGATGAAGCTAAGGGGAAAATAATACTGGGAGTATGCTATAGGCCCCCTAACCTGAGGGAGGAAGTGGAGACGGATCTCCTATCACAAATTGGATTAGCAGCAAGGATGGGAAGTGTTATCATAATGGGGGATTTTAATTATCCAGACATAGACTGGGCGGAGGGAACCGCGCATTCATTTAAGGCTCGCCAGTTCCTTAGTGTCTTGCAGGACAATTTTATGGGTCAGATGGTAGACGCACCAACTAGAAATAAAACATTACTAGATCTACTGATTACCAACAATACAGACCTGATAACAGATGTGGAAATACGGGGCAATTTAGGTAACAGCGATCACAGGTCAATTAGTTTCAGTATAAATCACACAAATAGGAGACATGAAGGGAACACAAAGACACTGAATTTCAAAAGAGCCAACTTCCCTAAACTACAAACCTTGCTAAAAGGCATAAATTGGGATAAAATATTAGGAACAAAGAATACGGAGGAGAGATGGGTTTGCTTTAAGAGCATATTAAATAAGGGCATTAGCCAATGTATCCCATTGGGTAATAAATTTAAAAGAGCGAACAAACATCCTGGATGGCTTAACTCCAATGTAAAAATGCATATAAAAGCAAAGGAGAAGGCCTTCAAAAAATACAAGGTTGAGGGATCATCCACAGCATTCAGAATTTATAAAGAATGCAATAAGAAATGTAAGGGTGCAATTAGGATGGCTAAGATAGAACATGAAAGACACATAGCAGAGGAGAGCAAAAAAAATCCCAAGAAATTCTTTAAGTATGTAAACAGTAAAAAAGGGAGGACAGACCATATTGGCCCCATAAAGAATGAGGAAGGACATCTGGTTACAAAGGATGGGGAGATGGCAAAGGTATTGAATTTATTCTTCTCCTCAGTCTTCACGAGTGAATCGGGGGGCTTCAGTAACCAAAACTGCAGTGTTTATCCTCATGACACAACACAGGAAGCACCTACATGGTTAACAGAGGACGGAATTAAAATTAGACTTGAGAAACTTAACATTAATAAATCACCGGGACCAGATGGCTTGCATCCGAGGGTACTTAGGGAACTCAGTCAGGTGATTGCCAGACCGTTGTTCCTAATTTTTACAGACAGTCTATTGACTGGAATGGTACCAGCTGATTGGAGAAAAGCCAATGTAGCACCAATATTTAAAAAGGGCCCAAAAAACATCCCTGGGAATTACAGACCAGTTAGCCTAACATCAATAGTATGTAAACTCTTGGAGGGGATGATAAGGGACTATATACAAGATTTTAGTAATAAGAATGATATCATTAGCAGTAATCAGCATGGATTCATGAAGAATCGTTCTTGCCAAACCAATCTATTAACCTTCTATGAGGAGGTGAGTTGCCATCTAGATAAAGGAAGGCCCGTAGACGTGGTGTATCTGGATTTTGCAAAAGCATTTGACACAGTTCCCCATAAACGTTTACTGTACAAAATAAGGTGCGTTGGCATGGACCATAGGGTGAGTACATGGATTAAAAACTGGCTACAAGGGTGTGTTCAGAGGGTGGTGATAAATGGGGAGTACTCAGAATGGTCAGGGGTGGGTAGTGGGGTTCCCCAGGGTTCTGTGCTGGGACCAATCCTATTTAATTTGTTCATAAACGACCTGGAGGATGGGATAAACAGTTCAATCTCTGTATTTGCAGACGATACTAAGCTAAGCAGGGCAATAACTTCTCCGCAGGATGTGGAAATCTTGCAAAAAGACCTGAACAAATTAATGGGGTGGGCGACTACATGGCAAATGAGGTTCAATGTAGAAAAATGTAAAATAATGCATTTGGGTGGCAAAAATATGAATGCAATCTATACACTGGGGGGAGAACCTCTGGGGGAATCTAGGATGGAAAAGGACCTGGGGGTCCTAGTGGATGATAGGCTCAGCAATGGCATGCAATGCCAAGCTGCTGCTAATAAAACAAACAGAATATTGGCATGCATTAAAAGGGGGTTTAACTGCAGAGATAAAACGATAATTCTCCCGCTCTACAAGACTCTGGTCCGCCCGCACCTGGAGTATGCTGTCCAGTTCTGGGCACCAGTCCTCAGGAGGGACGTACTGGAAATGGAGCGAGTACAAAGAAGGGCAACAAAGCTAATAAAGGGTCTGGAGGATCTTAGTTATGGGGAAAGGTTGCGAGCACTGAACTTATTCTCTCTGGAGAAGAGACGCTTGAGAGGGGATATG
Source organism: Aquarana catesbeiana (assembly GCF_042186555.1). NCBI lineage: Eukaryota > Metazoa > Chordata > Amphibia > Anura > Ranidae > Aquarana > Aquarana catesbeiana. Next base: position 590,035,566 of record NC_133327.1, read on the forward strand.
ATTTCAATTTACAAATACTGTACTGGTGACCCCACAATAGGGATAAAACTTTTTCGCAGAAGAGAGTTTAATAAGACTCGTGGCCACTCATTACAATTAGAAGAAAAGAGGTTTAACCTTAAACTACGTAGAGGGTTCTTTACTGTAAGAGCGGCAAGGATGTGGAATTCCCTTCCACAGGCGGTGGTCTCAGCGGGGAGCATTGATAGCTTCAAGAAACTATTAGATAATCACCTGAATGACCGCAATATACAGGGATATGTAATGTAATACTGACACATAATCACACACATAGGTTGGACTTGATGGACTTGTGTCTTTTTTCAACCTCACCTACTATATGTAACTATGTAACTAAGACAATGTTGTTATAATAATAATAATATTATTATAATGTTTCACAATGCCCCCACAAACCTCACGCCTCTTAAAGTGGACACAATGTAGATTTTATTAACTCTTAATTTTGGTTAGTCCTGTTGCATCTTGGTAGTCCTGAACTAGAAAAAAAAACTCAGCTTCTCTGATGCAACAGAAAATTTGATGCACTTGTGTCAGTCGTATATCCTTAAGCCCCATACACACTATCAGATTTTCTGCTGATTTTTTTCCTTCAGATTTACCAAAACCCATATAATATGAGGTCAAACCTTAGGAGTTTCAATTTGTATGCAATCAGGCAGGCCCTTGCACTACATGGTTTGGGTAAATCTGAAGACAAAAATCAGCAGAAAATCTGATAGTGTGTATGGGGCTTTAGACTCATAAAATGCACAGAAGTGGACAACCTCATAGGGACCCTTATATAAGGGGGGACTCTGATGAGGTTCCTGATGTCAGAGGAGGGCTCTGATGAGGACCCCAATGTAAGGAGTGCTCTGAAGATCCTGATGAAAGGGGGGCTCTAATGGAGTTCCTGATGTGGGGGGGAACGCTGATGAGGACCTTGATGTAGGGAGGGCTCTGATGGAGACCCTAATGTAAGGGGGACTCTGATTGGAGCCTGATGTAAGGGGGACTCTGAAGGAGACTCTGATGTGGGGGGGGGGTCTCTGTTGGAGAACTAGATGTAGGGGGGAAACTCTGATTGGGACCCTAATGTAAGTGGTCTTTCTGATGTAGGGGGGGGCTTCTGATGTCAAAGGGAAACTCTAATGTGAAGGGGGACATCAGATGTGACAAGGAAATAAGGATGGGTCGGGATCCATTAAGTTACTTTTTCGTAAACTGGAAAAAATGCATGGTTAAAGAAGTCAAAGCATAATGGGAAAAAACTACATTGCAAGAATATTTGTCAGTGGAACGTATACACAGGGGTCTTCGCATTAAGAAATTTTCCACGTTTGAGCTATCCAGTGATTAACTTAATAAACAATGGACTGATATTCTTTCAACCTGTTCCTTTGATTTAATGAAATTGATCATCAATTCCAAGACCAAAGAACTGGAGAAATTACGGGAAGAAATTACCTCTTTACAACAAGAGATTTTACCCTTGCAAAATGTTACCCAGTTCGCTGAGTTGGATCAACAATTAAATGAGAAAGTTAACAAGATTTATATGGACACCGTTACAGGAAAAAAGGAGAAGCTTCTTTGTGACAAACTGGAGTATGAACTTAATAACGTCTATGTTTGGAAGAAAAGACGCCAATGGGGTCGTTATGTTAATTTTCAAAGGAATCAGGTTAGCTTTTCAGACACAGAGCTGGAGATTATGTACAATACTTTGGCGGTGACAGCGTCTGATGATTCTTTTGATCAACCTGGAGTCTCCAGCCAAACCAATTAAGCAAGTAGACCCATGTCCTCAAAGAACGGACAGTACAAATTTAAGAGCAAAAAGTTTCATCACAAAAAACCCACAAAAAAAAGAAGGGGGGGGACACAGGCGATTCCACTCAGGCTTGCTATGCACTGATAGCCCACGATCAAGGGAGGAAGTAAGTACTTTCAACAATGTAATAAATGTGTCACATAGAGCTTTGTCTGATGAAGAAACTTCCCTTCTATCTAAGGGTTTGAATTTTTGCCCTCATGCACACTTTGATCCATTTAACACCATTTTGGACATTAACAAAATTATACGTAATTTGACCGTTCGTAGACATTACTACGATGAAGATAATAGTATGCAGAGGAGTGACATTGATACTAACGAAATGCTCTGTTGATTTAAATGTTTTGTCTTTTAAGGAAAATTGTGCAGTCATCAATATGGAGGACTTGGAGCTTGAACAATCATCCTTATCTGGCTACAGGACTGATGGTGGCGGAACCTTGGTGAGTTCCTTTCCGCGTGCCAGCAGATTTTTATCCTATACAGTCCCACAGTCCAGATATGGATAGATTTCAGAGGTTGGCAGAGAGAGATTTATTTGATTTAGCTACCCATACTTCGTTACAGTCATGTATTGAGGGAGATAATCTCTCCTGCTTCAAAACTTTTGAATGACAAATCCATTATGATTCATAATGTGGATAAAGGAGGGTCACTGGTTGTTCTGGACACTGATGCATATAGGAATGAGGCCCTTAGACAGTTGGGGGATACAAACACCTATGTTTCACTTAAAAGTGACCCCACAAATAAATATAGAGCCATTTTGATAGACTTAATTAATAAAGTGGCAAGTTTAGGGACATTTACTCCCAAAGAAGTACAAGTGCTGGTTCAAGAATTTCAAATAGTGCCCATCTTTCACCACCTCCCCAAAGTTCATAAAGGTTTTGACCCACTATGTAGTAGATCCACAGTTTCGGGCATTGGGTCTCTTAGTGAGCGATTGGGACAATGGGTGGATGGACAGCTCCAGCCATTAGTACAAACTTTACCCAGTTATTTGAGAGACACTTATTTATTGTCAGCAATAGATAAATTCACTTGGTGTGAGAACTATATCTGGATTACGTGTGACGTTTCCAGTCTATACTCCTCCATACCACATACATTGGCACATACTACTATATCGTTTTTTCTTCAGAATTGTACTGATTTGTCATCTGAACTTTGTACCTTTATTTTGGAGACTCTAGATTATTTATTGACTCACAATTACTTTGTTTTTGATGGGGTTCACTATCTCCAGAGGTGTGGGGCCGCGATGGGGTGAAATTTTCAGCCTCACTGGCTAACCTTTTCTTTGGTTGGTGGGAGTGGTCCCACATTTTTGGAGATGGGAGCCCCTTTAGGAGTCTCATTGTTTTATATTTTTGGTATATAGACAATCTTATTTTTGTTTGTAAAAAGGATATTGATTTTGTATCTTTTTTTGTCGTATCTGAGTGACAATCAGGGCAGTTTGTGTTTTACAGGTACCAGTGATCCCAAAGAAATTTCTGTTTTGGATGTACTATTATGTGGCAACATGCATAGAGTCTCTACTCGGCTATATAGAAATCCATTAGCAGCCTTCTATTGGCTGAATCTAGCCATTCACATCACACTATAAAGGGTATCCCAGTGGGGACAGTTTCTTAGAATACGCAGAATTTGTAGTACCCAGTTGGATTTTGAAAAATAATCTTCTTTAATGTATGAGAGATTTTTGTTAAGTGGGTATTCAAGATGGTCCCTGGATAGGGCTTATTCGATTGCCCTTAACAAGAATAGGTATGATATATAACATAACAAAAATATACAGAAAAAAGCTAACAGGGTAAGTGGTAATAAAGATCCACCATTGGTGCTTTCAAACAGTTTGGCGTTTACCTGGTTACATTTTAAAGGGAACTTTAAATGTGGCACTTCTGAGGGTCTTTGATGTTCCCATGTGCTGCAGGGTAAGGACTTACACTCTAGTGATGGCAGAATTTTCAAAATTGATCAATTCTTTAAGTGCAATACCTCTTATATATATGTCATCATGTGTGGTGCTTGTTCCAAGCAGTACGTGGGAAGAACTATCCATAGACTCAGAGATAGGTTTAGGGAACATTTGAGTGACATAAGGGGTAATAAATCCACCAATGTTGCCTGTCATTTTAACAACATGCACAATGGAGATCTGTCCCTGGAGGTCCAAATCATAGAAAAAAAACCCAACATCTTGGGGCAGGGGGTGTGGGGTAGGGCGGTGGATGTTTTCCGTCTCTTCTGTAAGAGAGAGGTATTTTGGATCTTTAAACTTCAAAGTAGAATACCGAATGGGTTGAATTTCAAATGGGATGTGACACACTACTATGAGTAGTTGTGGTCACTTTCATTCATCCCATTTTAAGACATAATCTAATATTACTGACTGTCACATTATTATCACATTACATATGCGGCTTTAATAGACTATATGTACATGCACTAAATATTTGAAAATTATATAATAAGATAACAAGCATTTTTTTCTGCAGTAATGTACCAAAACCCTTTTCTATTTTTCTTATGAATTTTTTGGATATGCATTTTTTACATATGTGTTTTCTATGCGACTTTTCTACTATACCCCTTCTCCCTGGGTTTTATAGAGTATCTATAGGTGTGCAGGTGTTCTCTTATATTATAGGTTATTAATTATTCATTTCCCTGCACATTTATATTAGATCCCTATATATTTAAAATAGAACAGGGAAACTGTGTATGTTTTTTAAGACAAATATAATAGTTATTTATATGTAGTCCCCTTTTTTCCCTTTCGGTTTTTTTTTCACTAATGGTTTTAGTTTTGGGTCTTTCTGAAATGTTTGTCTGGAGCAAGCCAATTGAGCACTTTAAAATCATTCAGCGGCATTGTGGCTTTTTAGCAAACTTGGTTGCTAGTGCTTATGGGTTATGATTAAGCGAAGAAATTCGTGAAACGCATCAACCATGCTCCCCTCTGTGCGTGCCATGATGCTGTTGTGAAGTATTTTTGATGCTGGATGTTTTTAAACAATACACAATCGCGCCGTGCGGCTCTTTAATCATGCGATCGGCTGTGTCCAATCACAGCCGGTCACATGTAAACAAGGAAGTGTCAGAGTGTGTGGCGAGGAGAGCTGATCATTGGCATTTCCACGCAGGGGACAGTGAGAGATGTAATCAGGGCACTGATGGTCAGTGCCCTGATTACATTAGAGCGCCACCAGTGCCAGCTACCCATGCTAACCAGTGCCAGAAACCAGTGCCAACCAGTGCCAGCAACCAGTGCCAACAATCAGTGCCCACCACAGCCAGAAATCAGTGCCCATTAGTGATGCCAGTCAGTGCTGGCTTTCAGTGCCACCTATCAATAATGCTCATCAATGCCCATCAGTAAAGCCCATCAGTGCCCATTAGTGGTGCCCATCAGTGCCCATCAGTGCAGCTTATCCATGCCGCCTATCAGTGCCCACCAGTGCTGGCTATCAGGGCCTGTCAGTGCCACCTATCAGTGCCCACCAGTGCCACTCATCAGTGCCGCCTATCAGTGCTCATCAGTGCCACCTATCAGTGCCCATAAGTGCAGAATATTAGTGCCCCCTCATCAGTGCCACTTAATCAGTGCAGCCTATTAGTGCCTATCAGTGCCATCTCATCAGCGCACATCAGTGAAGGAGAAAAATTACTTATTTACAAAATTTACTGACAGAAACTAAGAAAAACTTTTTTTTTTCAACATTTTCGGTTATTTTTTTTAAAGAAAAATCCCAGCAGTGATTAAATATCACCAAAGGAAAGCTCTATTTGTGTGAAGAAAATGGTAAAAATTTCACATGGTTACAGTGTTGTATGACCGCGCAATTGTCATTCAAAGTGAGACAGCGCTGAAAGCTGAAAAATGGCTTGGGCAGGAAGGGGGTGAAAGTGCCAGGTAGATAAGTGGTTAATTCATCTAAATTTTATTTATTCATTTATAAAACTGATTTTAGATTTTTTTGGGGCTCACAAATAATTTTAAATTATATCATGTGGCCCTCGTACCAAAAAATTTGGAGACCCCTGATTTAGGGTTTTTCACATTAGACACTAGAGTCTTTTTTCCAAGGTACCTCAGTAAAGGTGTTAGCTGTGTTTGCTGATACTAACAGCTCCTTATCTTTTAATATAATACCCAGCTTTTAAGCTTGAATGAAATTTGCAGTAATCGTCTGTTAAAAAAGCTATATTAATATCCAAGTCATGCAATCCTGATACCAAATGATTTTTGCTTCCACATACCACAATTATTTTATCCTCCCGTAAGCTCCCACTTTTTTATTTTATATAAATGCTCTCTATTTTTTTTATCCTTATGAAGAACAATCTATTCCTACCACAATTCAAGCTTCCCTCTTCGAATTTATTCCAGCTCCTAAATTAGCCGTCTAGTCTACACGCAGGAACAGTAAAATGACAGAGGAAATTAAATAAATAACATGAAATATCTGAAATCATCTTAAGTTGTCAAGCGATTTTTATTGATTTAGTTCCACGAGATAGAATTAGTAGTTTGAAGCCTGGCTGCTATTTAATTCCAGTACAAAAGAAACATGCTCGATCTCTTGCTTGCCTTCATATATTCCTCCTCTGCTATTCTGTTGCTGGCTTCATAAAAAGCACACCTATTTACCTCTAATTAGACTGCAAAGTGTACTGAGTTGCATTAGTCCCACTCAGCTGCTCAGTCAATACCATAGTCATTCCCATTTTCCAATGTTTGGCTGAAAAAAAAAAAAAAAAAAAACTCTCCCACTATTTGAAGGGGCAAACAAGAAGAACAAGATGATACATCTTTTATGTAATTGTAGATCTATTTATCCTGGGTACATTCCAAAGGCAGGTAGATTTTTTTTTTAAACAAATGTACTTTTCTTAATGTGCACATAACATATGCATCTCACATCTAAGCATTATCTGATTAGTAATTATTATTGTGTAAAATCTTTTGTCAAACATATTCATTTCTTTTTCCCCAATTTTGTTAAAAAAGGCACTACTCATATTATACAGGATCTGTAGCTATTCTTCTGCCCTAATGTCTCTATTACCCATTATTGGTTTAGCATTTATTATAATTATCTCATTACACATGCAATTTTATCTTGGCATCTCATTAAAATTGCCATAATTATTTAATCACTTTTAGCCTGATGCAAACAATGGCCCATATAAATTGGGTCTAAGTGAAAAGGCCAGAGGGGTCAAAACATTAGCTGTGCCGTTACTTGGCTGTAAATATCATCTTCGGAGCGTTGCCTGCCTGGGTGAGTGCCGCTACAAGATTATAAGCGGTTAATGTGAATACAAGAGGCAAGAACTAAAAACTACAGATGGGTCCATTTCATGTCTGAATCTACCTCAATTACTTCTCCTAAATGCAAGTCCCATTCTTGTGCTAGGCTATGTTCTCTCCAGTACAAATGGCATGTTATTTTCATGACACAATTATCTATTTCGCTATAGGAATTACAAACAAGACTAATGAATATCCCATAGTATAGTAATAATGGTTGTATAATTGGCTGAAGGCATGTTGAATATAAGTGATCTCATTTTAGCTGTCTGAAGACATGAGTTTATGAGTAATAAAGGCTAGGCATAAAAAGATATTAAAGATAATATTACAATCTAATATTCAGATTGTTATCTTTATTGTAGCATGAGACTAGTGCTTATTTTGAAGAAGCTCCCATAATGAATTTAAAAGCATCTACAGATTTTTTGGAAAGCTGCTGCAGATATGACACTTACCAGTCAAGATTATGCTGGACACATGACTGAGCACTTCTTGATTTGATTAGACAACAACAGAGACAGGAAATGACATCATAACAATGTAACTCCACAAGTGAGAACAATATATCATACAAGGACATCTGCCACCTGGTTGCCGAAACACTAAATACAGTATAATATATGTGAGAATGGTTATAGCACCTATGTCTGTACAAACAGCATGTAAAAAACAAAAGTGCAGAGCCTAAGTGATCAAGAATCAATATAACAATCTTATACACAACAAAAACAAAGTGAAAAAACAAAATGTAAACAATAGTACTCGTAACAAAAACAACCAACAAAAACATGACTTTGAGAAGTGCATAAAGAGTCTCACAAACATGTGACTCTTCTTAGTGGCAATATCACAAATCAAGGGAAATGGGATTTTGAAGGTGATGACAGCACAACCGAACAAAAGATATATAAAAATATCATTTTTTTTTAAGAAAAACATCTTAAAATTCAACATATTGATGTCGAAGCAAGGCCATACAATACATAGACAAGTGCAATCGATTGCGTCTCTACATATTTCGCCATAACTCCAACAGTTATCTGTGTATAGTGTTCATCCAACAGTCCGAATCTATCGCCACATTTTGCTCCAAACTACCACCTTTGCACACTCACCAGCTATTAAGTTGCATCAGAAAGGCAGCAGACCGCGTTTTAGCACAGACAAAGCATCACAGTATGGGAATCCATCCGCATTGCAATCCTCCACTCGCACAGGGGGCCGCCAGCACCACCGATATATCAAGCCTAAGAGGAACGCTCAACACACCAGAGCCACAGAAAAGGGTAAATAGTGTATTTGTTTAGTCATAAATGTCAGTACGTAGGGAGGAGTTACATGCTGATATTACTCCGCCACTTCCATTTCTGGGACTGGCGGCCATCTTAGTAAGTGAATGTCCCCACATGGTAGATTTATACTCTGCTATACTTGTAAACTTTAGTGTATGGATTTAATGGATGGATACATCATATACCTTTTTCTGTGGCTCCAGTGTGGTGAGCATTCCTCCTCGGCTTGAAATATCGGTGACGCTTGTGGCCCACTGTGCCAGTAGTGGATTAAAATGCTGATGTATTCCCATACTGTGCTGACATCCTGTACACTAAAAACATATGGATGGGGATCTATTCCCCATCCGTCTGGCAGATCGGATCTGTTGGCAGTCGAGTGTAAACAGACAGGTGGTCCGTTTACATCCGACCACCCATAGAGGAAAGCAGGTTGTGTCTGTGTCCGCTCTGCATAAGCAGAGCAGACACAGACCAGCCATCCGCCTGCTCAGTCAGTGGGGATCAGCAGACAGATTCCCCGCTGAGCAAGCAAACACCAACGGAGTCCGTCCCATGTGTAAGGGGCCTTAGGCACTGAATTTTGGTTTTTACATCTTATTTGGGGTTTGTATTAGGGTTGCACCAATACCGGTTTTGATGCCAGTTCTAAGCAAGCAATTTACGAGTATTGGTACTTGTGCAAATGCTCCGATACCTGAAACCGATATTTTCAGGCTCGGTTCTTTCAGCTCACAGTGGGATCTCCCCACTGACAGCTGAAATGTAAAAAAAAAAGCTGGTAATTATTGGTCATTAAGGAGCGAGGCCGCCGTGTCATTAACAACCGATGACTATCTGATGATACCACTATTGATTTCGAAATTCGTGGCTGGGAAGCTTTTCTTTCCGGGAATTTTCTTTTCTTGCACATGCACATTTCTTTTTCGATTACATTTCTCACACGATTCTCCCATCATTGATTAGAAAATCGTTAGTTTTTAAAAAAAATTTCCAACATACCCAATTACTCAGATTCGATGGCAGCACGAAAATAGCCTGTTGCTGCAGCCCACTAATGGTGCAAAAATTGGAACGAAAATTCTTAGATGAGATTTCGAAAGAAAATTTTTTCAAAATTCGACCCATGTATGGCCTGCCTAAGTTTCTTTTTATCTATAACAGTGGCCGCCCGTTCATTAGGGGCGTCCGGGCGCCGCCCCCTCTATTCACGCCACCCCTCATATTAATAATGGCTAGATTCATGCATAGCATGAATCTATCCTTGGCCGTCGCAGCTACCCCCTATTCATGCATCCGGCCCCTTTCAGGATCCCGGGCGCCTGAATAACAGTGGCGGGGGTTTTTTTTTGAAGCACCTGATTAGAGCCATAGGTTCTAAAAGGCTTCAAAATAGGGTGAGCTCGGAGCACAGAGCATTGCGCCATGAGCCCACCCAGGTGTTAGAACAGCAAATGAATATTCGCTGTAGTAACACTAATCCTCAATCTGGCCAATTAGAAGCAGGTCTGAGAAGTGTTTTCCTATTGGCCGAAAAGAGAAGACTCCCGATTGGCTGCTGAAGAGGGAGGAAACAGAAGCCGCCGATGCCCATGGAGAGCAGAGGAAGGGAAAGCTGTCGCCGCCACCGAGCAAGGGAAGCTACTGGTGTAGCGCTTCATAGATGGGGTAGGTGCACCAGACCCGCCTGCCGACCGATCGACGGGGGGGGGGTTGGCTTGGGGGTGATACTGTTTGCCGCCCCCCCCCAAAGAAATTACCATCGGCCACCACTGATCTTCAGCCTGTTGGGCTCTTATGAGAAGGGAAGTCCTGGTAGAGTCCATCATATACATAGCTATGCAAGACTAGGTAGATGTTATTATGATTTTTTTTTAATAGTTTACCTTTAAAGATTAGAGGTTGATCTTGACTTTCATATAAACACCACAGAAATGGCCATGAATGAAGGCTAACAGGGTCTGATGGCTAGTGTACCAGGCATAACTAAGCAATTATATTTATATATTTGCTTTATCGAATCTTCATAATCGGTACTAAATCCTCAGCATTATTTGGGTTTAGGATCCCCATACATAACTAAATATATCTCATTAATTTAGTCCTACACGTGTGATAATTGGATAATAGATTAACAGTTGAACAATAAGGAGCACACCTAAGGATGGGTTCACACTATGTGCAGAGCGGCTCGCAGTAGGTGGTCCGGTGCATCCTCGTTCATCGTTTCAGGGGCGAATCAGGTCCAAATTTTTGCCTGAATTCAGACCTGAAACTGAGCCAAAGACACACAGGAACCTTCTGCAGTGCGCTCCGAAGCCGCACCAGAGCTGTGTGAATTGCCTCCATTGAGAGCCGGTCACACTCTCCTGTCATGCGAATTGGATGCGGAGAAATCCACATCCAATTTGCATAAGTTTGATCCCGGCCTAAGTGTCAAACATGTACTCTGGAAAATACCTATGCCTTATGAATGATCACCATAACAGCAACCTCTACACTGCATATGCTTATGATTGAAAAAGAAAAATTATGTTTTAGCTGCCCTGCATTTGTGTTAAAGAACGGTTGACATAGCTGCCTAAAGTTGCAAGTGAAAAATGTGCTTAGCTATAGCCCTAAAGATATTAAATGGCATGACCCAAATTTACCCCAAAACGTTCCTCTCCCCTTCTACATTACATTTTCCTTTTTAATTTGTGCCTCTGTTGAGAACCGCTTTAAATACTCCGTGTGACATTGTCTCTGACCTAAAAAATTTTTTGCAGAAGCAGCTGCTGGGAGGAGGGATCGGCAGGGTGCCCCAGGTAAGTTTCTACTGGTGTAGCCATGCTCCAAAACTACAGTTCCCAAAAGCTTTTTCTCTAAATACAAGTGTGGGCACTTGTATTGTGCATCAAGAAAGCAGCAATGCTTTGTTGGACTAGAATTCAATGTGTGCATGTGGATAGAGATAGAGGTAGGCAGAGTTCTGTAGGGCAGCAGGCAGAGCTGACAATGTAGGAGCTCACTGGATTTCAGGATCACCAGGTATTTTTCTGTACTTGAAGAGTTTTTAAAGGAATAAAACATGGAGAAATGTGAATATATTGTAGAGATGTACTGGATATGGCTTTTTTGATTCTGTCATTCTGTAGCAGAAACATATTTCATTTGTAGAGATATTTTTTACTTTTTCCGCATTCTACTTTTTTTGTGCAATCATTCAAACCAAAGTGTAATAATAAACTATGCAACAAATGTTAGGGTTTATTTATACAGGCACAGAGGCCCGTACAGCCAGTGTTTTTGCATTTTTTTTTTTTTGCACCAGGGAGTGACAAATGTTCCATGCATCAACAAGAGGATTTGCTGTATTGATCTTCCTGCACATTGAGGCGTTTAGATCTGTACAGGGTTTAATGCATGGCCCTGGATACAGTCTGTCTGCTGCCTGTGACTGCACAGAACATTTGTCACCTTCGGGAACATGAAAGCACACAAAAAAAAAATTTGTACAGGCCTCTACACTGGAGTAAATGAGCCCTAAGAAGATTTCTCCATGACGGCTTAGAAGAAAAATCAATCAACCTCCAAACCACCTTTTTTGCTTAACACAATGTACACATCTTGACATGAGTCAAGTACTTCAGTTTATGCAGGCTTAGGAATCTATATACCTTTGCTTGCTCTGTCCAGTATATTTTTGCTGGGTTGTATATACAAACATCTTAAGAATGCAGTTTTTTATATGCCGAGGCCTGAGCAGAAAAACAATAGGTCAAACAAAGGTAAACTGGCCTGATATATAATAAATAAAATAAATGGTGCTGCGCTGTTATCTAACGCACAAAATAAATGTTTGATAAATGTGTTAGTAAATGTGCAAAGGAACGCAATACACAATGATGATGAGCACTGTCAGAGCCCTACAAAATTACCTCCAGCAGGCCATTGGTGTGAATGTCTCGGACCAAACAATCAGAAACAGACTTCATGAGGGTAACCTGAGGGCCCGACTTCTTCTAGTTGGCCCAGTGCTCACTGATCGGCACCATGGAGCTCGTTTAGCATTTGCCATTGAACACCAGAATTGCCAGGTCTGTCACTGGCGCCCAGTGTTTTTCACAGATGAGAGCAGGTTCAGCCTGAGCACAGGTAACAGACGTGAAAGGGTCTGGAGAAGCCACAGAGAATGTTATGCTGCCTGTAACATTGTTCAGTATGACTGTTTGGTGGTGGGTCAGTGATGGTCTGGTGATGCATATCTATGGAGGGACGCACAGACCTCTACAGGCTAGACAATGGCACCTTGACTGCCATTAGGTATTGGGATGAAATCCTTGGACCCATTGTCAGACCCTACGCTGGCGCAGTGGTGAGAGTATGCAGCCAGTTCCTGGAGGATGAAGGAATTTATATCATTGAATAGCCCCCTTGCTTGCATTACCTAAATCCAATAGAACCCCTCTGGGACATTATGTTTCGGTCCATCCGACAAAGCCAGGTTGCACCTCAGTCTGTTTAGAAGCTCAGTGATGCCCTGGTCCAGATCTGGGAGGAAATACCCCAGGACACCATCCCTTGTCTCATTAGGAGCATGCCCCGATGTTGTCAGGCATACACACAAGCATGTCTGGACCATATAAACTACTGAGTACAATTTTGAGTCGCTGCAATGAAATTTGAGCAAAATGGACTAGCCTGCTGCATAATTTTTTCAGTTTGATTTTGGGGTGTCTTTGAATTTAGCCCTCTGAAGGTTGATAATTTTAATTTCAATCAAACGTTGCGGCATCCTTTTGTTCCTAACACAACACCCAATCAATATCAGTATAGATATCCAGCATAATATTTTTCCCCATCAAGATCTGATGTGTTTTCAAAGTGTTCTTTTAACTTTTTTTAAAGTTTTTTGCATAGCGATCACATGATCCCTCAGCTGCTCAAAGCGCCTGGGTACCGGTAAGACAAATTACAGCAGAATTGCGCCAGGTACAGAATGATCTCAAACATTTAAAGAAGAAACTAAGGAACTCCAATCAGCAGAATGGGCCATGGTGGACATCCAGACTCTGGAGACGGCAATACAGAGGACGGAGCATGGAACAAAGTGACACGGATAACTACAGACTTCTATTTCTTTGGTGATACAGCTTCTACAGCCCTGGATAGGCTATAAGGTTTTTGGGAGACCCAATTCCCTGGGCTCGGTGAGACCAACATACTGGTCTTTTTAGCTGTGACACCGATAACTACAGACGGAGCAGCCCTCGATGCCTTCTATTTCTTTGGTGATACAGCTTCTACAGCCCTGGATAGTCTATAAGGTTTTTGGGAGACCCAATTCCCTGGGCTCGGTGAGACCAACATATTGGCCTTTTTAGCTGATAAGGAGAAATCTTGTTCACTTCGGGTGTTACGTCTCATTGGATAAGGGACTCTTCTTCTCACCAAGTGTTGATCGTATATATTCACTGACCAATCTTTCTCTTTTGCAAGCCTATTGGGACTTATTCTAACTTTTATCACACATATTTTCACTTATCAGACTCACATTATCTGTTATTTTGAATACTGTAATTTTGAAGTTCATTGATCCACGTCAGAGGATCAATATTGTCACTTTGTTTATGTGTATATCAATAACCTATATTTGATGTATTTATAATTTGAATATTATATTACTAGGTATCTAGTTTTCACAACATTTAGCTTATCCTATTCTTGGTAAACTCATTCACCTTAGTTTTCTGTTTTTTAGTTTGATTTCACCAATTGATTATGTCTAGGTTTCTTGTTTAATGATTTTAGCGCTGCACTAATTTATATCTTAGTTCTTTTACTGTGTGTATATATATATATATATATATATATATATATATATATATATATACACACACATACACACATACAGTGCCTTGAAAAAGTATTCACACCCTTTGAAATGTTCCGCATTTTGTCATGTTACAACCAAAAACGTAAATGTATTTTATTGGAATTTTATGTGATAGACCAACACAAAGTATCACATAATTGTGAAGTGGAAGGAAAATGATAAATGGTTTCCAATTTAAAAAAAAAAAAAATATGTGAAAAATGAGGTGTGCATTTGTATTCAGCACCCCTGAGTCAATACTTTGTAGAACCACCTTTCGCTGCAATTACAGCTACAAGTCTTTTGCACATCTAGAGAGTGACATTTTTGCCCATTCTTTGCAAAATAGCTCAAGCTCTGTCAGATTGGAGGGAGAGATTCTGTAAAAAAGCAATTTTCAAGTCTTGCCACAGAATCTTAAATTGGATTTAGGTCTGGACTTTGACTGTGCCATTCTAATGCATGGAATATGCTTTGATCTAAACCATTCCATTGTAGCTCTGGCTGTATGTTTAGGGTCATTGTCCTGCTGGAAGGTGAACCTCCGCCCCAATCTTAAGTCTTTTGCAGACTTCATCCATCTTCCCATCAACTCTTATCAGCTTCCCTGTCCCTGCTGAAGAAAAGTATCCCCACAGCATGATGCTGCCACCACCATGTTTCACAGTGGGGATTGTGTGTTCAGGGTGATGTGCAGTCTTAGTTTTCCGCCACACATAGCATTTTGCTTTTAGTCCAAAAAGTTAAATTTTGGTCTTTTCTCTTTCTTGTCTAAAATGCCCAATGAAAAACCTTCATTGACAAAATCCACAAGGGCATTTTTATAACTAGATGTTGGAGCAATAGGAATACGACTATACGTACTATGATCATCGAGGATCTTAGTCATCTCTTTTACATAGTCGTTTTTATCAAGTATTACGATCCCCCCACCTTTATCTGCGGGGTGGATGATCAACTTTTTTCGTTCACAGAGTTGTTTCAATCCTGCCTTAATGCATGAATTTGTATGAACCTTCTTATTATGTAGTTTCTCCAAGTCCTGTAAGACTAGATTACGAAAAACGTTAAATGAAGGTGCCATAGTGCCTGGAGGGTTAAATAAGAAAGGGTTATATAAACCAGAATGAACATGGCCATCTTGAACTATCGGTGGGACAAGTCTGGGAGGTTGTATGAGGAAATGTCTCTGGATAATAAGTTTGCGGGTGAATTTCTGAACATCTATAAACGTATAGAATTTATTAAATTGTTTAGGGGAAACGTATTTCAGTCCTTTATCTAACATTGATTTCTCTACATCCGTTAAAGATACCGAACTCAGATTGAAAATGCCTGCACCCGTTATGTTCTTTTTGCCTTGGATCCTCTGCCCCCACTCAGGTGCCTCTTTTCTTTCTGGACTTCTTGGATATTCCTGCATGGATCTTGAAAAACCTGCATGGTATGAGGGACCGGGATGGCCCTGATTATAGCCATATCGTACACAAATCTTCCTCACTATTATCATTTGAATATGAATCATGATAAACGTCCCGTGGTCCATTTTCTTGAAGCGGTAAAAAAGGATTATGTGTACGGATAGGTGTCCTCGTACTACAATCATTCCTTTGGTTGTAATCATCATAATTACGCCAACCTTTGGGCCCCCTTTGATTGGTATTTGTATTTTAGATGTACTTTAGAAATATGTGCAATGTGGGGGAGCTGATTTATGCCTCAATTTAAGTCCATTGGGACGAAAAGCGTCGGGATTTGTCTTTCTGCTTCCCACATTGCTTTTATCCTGTGATCACATTTTTAATCCTATTGATGTGTGTTGTTTCTTTCCAATAAAACCAACTCTTTTTGGCCTACACCATATGGAGGCATTTTTCTTTCTTATATTCCTTTGGATGAGAGTTTCTGGCTTTCCAGTTTGGCGGTCTAACATCTGAGTTCCAACCTTACCATCATCGGTACGATTTCCTGGATCCATCCTTGGCGTTACCATGGATTTCCAGGCTCATTTTGGCCATCTGTCGATTCAGCTATCCTTGCCTTGTTGACTCGTTGTCGATGACATTCAAGTCCACCTGTTCAAGTAAGAGTATACATCCCTTATCTTGGGTGGCGGCAGCGTCACTTCCGGGTTGACCTTGAGGGTGTAGTTACGCTCCCGTGACGTCAATTTTTGACGCAGTAGGATTTAATCTGCTCTAGGCATTGGTTTCCATACTGAGGTTTGGAGCTCATGCCGGCATGTGACCAGCTTTACACCCCTTCAGAGTCGATGCCGCATATCAGGCCCCCTTTGATTGGTATTTGTATTTTAGATGTATTTTAGAAATATGTGCAATGTGGGGGAGCTGATTTATGCCCCAATTTAAGTCCATTGGGACGAAACGCGTCGGTATTGGCTTTCTGCTTCCCACATTGCTTTTATCCTGTGATCACATTTTTTATCCTATTGATGTATGTTATTTTTTTTCCAATAAAACCCACTCTTTTTGACCTACACCATATGGAGGCATTTTTCTTTTTTATATTCCTTCGGATGAGAGCTTCTGGCTTTCCAGTTTGGCGGTCTAACATCTGTGTTACAACCTTACCATCATCGGTACGATTTAATGGATCCATCCTTGGTGTTCCCCTGGATTTCCTGAATCATTTTGGCCATCTGTCGATTCAGCTATCCTTGCCTTGTTGACTCGTTGTCACGGACATTCGAGTCCACCTGTTCTGGTAGGAGTATACATCCCTTACCTTGGGTGGAGGACACACTATCCCTGAAGTTTTACATGCTTCCTGAGGCCTCTGTATCCCACTTAACAACCATTTTCTGTG
The DNA here is from genome assembly GCF_042186555.1 of Aquarana catesbeiana. Classification (NCBI taxonomy): domain Eukaryota; kingdom Metazoa; phylum Chordata; class Amphibia; order Anura; family Ranidae; genus Aquarana; species Aquarana catesbeiana. Next base: position 590,052,710 of record NC_133327.1, read on the forward strand.
GGGGGGACTTTTTATGTTTTCCACAAGTTTTTTTCACCTTTGGGACTTCCTTATTTGTGTTTTCACCCATTTTTCATATGCTTTGTTGTGCTTATTTTTGGGACTGATATTCACTATTTAGTTCTGATCACTTTTATACATTATTTGGTCACATTATTTAATGTCTATGGTTTAGCGCTACATTTATACCATCCTTTGCTTTTCAATTTTTGTCATATTTCCATGTAGCAGCTGTTCATCTTTCATCACTATATTGAGTTATTCTGACAACAAAAACACCACTGCAGCAAAAAACAGCAGTGTACGAACAAGGAGGTGGGACTTTACATGAAGCTCATGATGACAAAATGAATAGAGTGGTGGAAAAAATAAATGGTTTAATGATACATAAAAACATGTTTACATACATTGAATTCCATGTACAAAGAAATGCACCCATAACATGGTGCCAATTTCTAACCTAACAGTCATTAGTAATAACATGTTTAAAAACATTTATATTCATGCTAAAATAAAGGGGTCCACCGTATTCATAGTTGGATATATATGTTAAAATAACAGTCCACTTTTTAATTCATTTTTACCATTTTTTATGCACATAGCTTCAATATTGTTTTATTTCACTGTTCTTATCACATTTCACCATTCCCTACATTCACACTAGGGGTGCTCAGGGGGCCCGGATCCACCGGGACGGTTGTCTGTGATGAGTGCCGCCGTTGTACGTTCCCTCTCGGCTCCCAACACTGATGCCCTTGGGTGGCCTATGGTCCTTGACACCATGTGTAAGTTATCTTGTCTTATACGGTTTTTGGGGGGGTTTTACCTATCCTCCCCTACCCTGACATAGTAAACTTACGTAATTAATTAATTCTCCCATTGCATATATCTCACATGTCTGCTCCTGAAGAGCGGTTTAAAGCCACAAAACGCGTCAAGCTACTAGATATCGTGTACAAGCCACACACCCACCAAGATATGTGTCCATATTATTTCTATCTTGATAGGGATCAAAAGACTATTGACTGTGCAGATGCTATTATTTTAACATATTTTAACAAGCTCTTAATGACATCTTTGTTTTTATCGTTGTAACTGTGATTTTTGCACCTAACCATAATGGTTCAATAGTACCTTTCCCCTGACTATATACATAATTGTTTTAAGTTCATATGATTTTTACCTTTTACTACTGTTGTTACTGCATGGTATACACCCTATGCTGCTGTTACCACTATTGTGTGCATTGGCTGTCTAGGTGTCCTGGCCTCCTTGCTGCCTGTGTTCATTCGGTGCAGGAGCCACGATGCACACTGGGGCTTTCCTATGACGCTCAGGGGAAAGATACGCCACCACTGTGTATTGATGTCACACGTGCACACCAGACGCACGGCGTCCTTGTGACGTGGTCCTTCTGGTGGAGTACTATCCATCTCCCCGAGTGTGGGCAGGGCTGTGGTGGCGCTGGCTCCCGGGCGAAATTCCGCCCGGACGTTGGCGTCCCCACCCCCTCCCTTCCACGCTCGTGTCTGTGGCGTAGGGGGCGTGGCTGCGGCGTGTATTTATGGGTGGCAGCCCAGGTGTGGTCTGAGTTCCTCTGAGCCCTCCGTCCCATTGGTCTTACACTATTGCTGGACTGGTTCCCTTCTCCCTTCAACACAGGTACATCTAACACGCTCACTTGTTTTTTCAATTTCCTCCTTCACTGGGTGTTTTGGTGATGATCCCATACCATGGTCCTCCACCTTCACTCCCAGCTGGCCCCAATTTCATCTTTTTACTCCTGGACTAACCACTTTCCCCACCCAGTCCACTTTTTAAATTAATTTTTACCTTTTTAATGCACATAGCTTCAATATTGTTTTATTTTACTGTTCTTATCACATTTTACCATTCCCCATATTAACACTAGGGGTGCTCGGGGGGCCCGGATCCGCCTGGACGGTTGTCTGTGATGAGTGCCGCCATTGCACATGCCCTCTCAGCTCCTGACACTGATGCCCTTGGGTGGCCTACGGTCCTTGACACCATGTGTAAATTATCTTGTCTTATATGGTTTTTGGGGGGTTTTATCCATCCTCCCCTACCCTGACACAGTAAACTTACGTAGTTAATTCATTCTCCCATTGCAGATATCTCACATGTCTGCTCCTGAACAGCAGTTTAAAGCCGCAAAATGTGTCGAGCTACTAGGTATCTTGTTCGAGCCACACACCCACCAAGATATGTGTCCATATTATTTCTATCTTGATAGGGATCAAAAGACTATTGACTGTGCAGATGCTATTATTTTAACATATATATCCAACTATGAATACGGTGGACCCCTTTATTTTACCATGAATATAAATGTTTGTAAACATGTTATTACTAAAGACTGGCTAGAAATTGGCATTATGTTATGGGTGCACTTCTTTGTACATGGAATTCAATGTACATAAACATGTTTTTATGTATCATTAAACCATTTATTTTTTCCACCACTCTATTCATTTTGTCATCATGAGCTTCATATAAAGTCCCGCCACCTTGTTTGCATCAATGCTGTTTTTTGATGCAGTGGTGTTGTAGTTGTCAGAATGACAGGGATGGAGGCACACTCTACCCAGTCATGGCTTCGTTTGAAGTCCCAATATCCCCAATCCCTCTCTTTTTACTATATTGAATTAGCACAGTAACATCCCCCAATTTATACACACCAGAGAGGCAACAGGAGCTTAGAGTGGTGTCAGGACCTGAGTCTGAATGTGCAACCTCTGCTGTGTCTGGCAGCATCTCTTTTTGCTGAGTCACCTCAGATGCTGGACAGCTCCCTTGACAATTCCTTATGCTCTGTACACATGAGCGGAAATTCCGCCAGCAAAAGTCCGATGAGAGCTTTTGGTCTGAAAATGCGACCGTGTGTGTGCTCCATCAGACTTTTGCTGGTGGAACTCCAGCCAGCAAAAGATTGAGAGCAAGTTCCAATCTGAAATTCCGATTGTACCAATTCCGATGCACAAAATTCCTACGCATGCTCAGAAACAATTTGATGCATGCTCTTGTCATGATCAGGGGTCAGGCTAGGAGACCAGTAGCTATAGCAATAGAGAGGCTCCCACTGGCCAGTAGGATAGGTATTCAAGCAGGTCATCCTGGAGGAGAACGCGGGCTCATCCGAGGTGCAGGGTCTAAGCACTAACCGGTATTCACCCGAGGTCCTGATGGTGGACATGGGTTTGAATTGCATTGAACTTCATTTTCTCGGCTCATCGTAGTGTTGTATGTCTCCGCGTTCTTGATGCTCGAAAGTTCAGCGAACTTTTGTGTGACCGTATGTATGCAAGCCAAGCCTGAGCGGAATTCCATCGGAAAAACCATCCAAGATTTTTTAAACGGAAATTCCGGTCGTGTGTACGTGGCATTAGGCCAGTGGTTCTCAAATCCTTTCCGCAGGACCCACTAACAGGCCACATTTTAAGTATTACCTTGAGGAGATGCAGACTAGAATACTGAAATCACTGAGCAGCAAATGATATCACCTGTGATGTATTTCAGTTACCTTGCAAACCTGGCCTGTTAGTGGGTCCTGAGGACAGGAGTTGAGAACCACTGCATAGACAATCTTGCCTTGTACCTTTTTATTGCGAACCTTGAACTCTTTGCTCCTCCCATGAACTTCCTATTTAAGCCATGCCTTTACACTTCCTGCTTGCCAGTATATTGTGCTCTCTCCAGCCAGTATCTTGCTTTTGTAACTCCTTCTGCCCTTTGCTACCACTCATTACTACCACTCATGACTTTGCGCTTGTTCCTCAAACACACTTCCGCTTGACAGTAACCTGAAAACATTTGTTACCAACCTTTGACTTGATTACGCTTCTGTTTAATTGATATTCTGCAACCACTTATTACTGACCTTTGGCTTGTTTACTGAATACGCTTCTGTTTGATCCCTACCTGCTATATCTGCTACTGGAGCCTGGCTTGCTTACATCTTGGTGGGTGATCCTGAGGACCGTGACCTGGTACTAACACACAGCAAAACCCATGTCCACCATCAGGACCTCGGGTGAATACCGGTTAGTGCTTAGACCCTGCACCTCGGATGAGCCTGCGTTATCCTCCAGGATGACCTGCTTGAATACCTATCCTACTGGCCAGTGGGAGCCTCTCTATTGCTATAGCTACTGGTCTCCTAGCCTGACCCCTGACCATGACAAGAGGCAAACAAGTGGCTGAGGAATTGGTATAGGAAGTAAGGCTTTAGGTTCATGGAGAACTGGCCTGAGTTTGTGGTCAGCTATTGGCTCTACAGCAGGGATGGACTGCACCTAAAGGGTGAGGGTGCTGTTGGTGGAGAAGATGGCCGGAAGGTTAGAGCAACTTTTAAACTAGGATGGAGGGTGGAGGGACCAGAGCAAACCAGATGATAGAGAAACAAAAGTTTCCATGGCCAGCAGAAATGAAAAGGTGTGCAAGGATAGAATGTGTTAGTGTACAAAATAAAAGGCATGAACACAAATGTTAGAAGTCTGGTTAATAAAATGGAAGAACTAGAACTTCTGATACATGAGAAAGATTTTGACTTAATGAGAAGATCAGAAACTGGCCTGACAGATCACATGACTGGTTTGCGACTGTCCAGGGGTATTCCCTGTATTGGAGGGACTGGGTGGGTAGAAGAGGGGGAGGGGTGTGATTTTATAGTAAATATGTTGGATGACATTGCTAAAGGGGCTGGTGAGGTGGTGGAGTCTTTGTGGTTGGTGTACACTATAGGCCTCCTAACATTGAGGCAGATGAGGAGACCCACCTACTTTCACAGTTTGAGATGGCGGGGAGCCAGGGCAATGTTATAGTCATAGAGGACGTTCACTATCCTGATACTGATTGGGCAAACGGAAATGCTCACTCAACTAAGGGACGACATTTATTAAATGTAATGCAGGACAATTTCTTGAATCAAATGGCAGAAGCCCCAACTAGAGATAATGCTCTGCTGGACCTACTAGTTACAAATAACGTAGAGCTGAATGCAGATGTGGAAGTTAAGGATAATTTAGGTCAGTGTGATCATGAGTAATTACATTTGCCATAAATTGATGTATAAGGGTAGGAGAAGAACACTACATTTTAAAAGAACCAACCCTAATAAGCTGCGATCCATACTACATGACACAAAATGGGATCAATTTCTTGCAACAAAGAACACTGAAGAGAAGTGGCAGTGCTTTAAGGGCCTATTAAACAACGGTATGCATCAGTGCATTCCACTGGGAAACAAATATAAAAGAGCAAAAGCTGGGAAAAAACAGTTCTTTAATAACTATAAGAGCAAAGGGTCACTTCCAAAACTAAAAGGAGTGAAATAAGAAGTGCAAGAATGCGATCAGGGCAGCTAAAATAGATTACAAAAGAAACATTCCTGAGGAGAGTAAAAAAAATCCCATTTTTTTTTCAAATATATAAATAGTAAGAAGGCTAGTTCAGAACATATTTGCCCCAAAAAGATGATCAGGGGAAGTTAGTCACAAGTGACAGGGGGAATTGTAAATACATTCTTCTCCTCAGTTTATACGAATGAAAAAGATGGTTATAATAAAAAAGACAGTAATATTAATAATATTATATTGAATATACCCTTGTGGCTGACAGAGACCATAGTTAAAAAAACTAGACAAACCTTTTGTGATTATTCACCAGGACCATGTGGCTTACACCCGAGAGTCCTCAAAGAACTCATAATCAGACCGTGATTCCTAATTTTTAAGGACAGTTTACTGACTGGAATGGTACCACCTAAATGGTGAAAAGCAAACGTAGTACCAATATTCAAAAAAGGGCTGTGATTTATGCCTGATATTACCAGACCAGTCAGCCTAATATCAATAGTACGTAAACTATTGGAAGGAATAATACAGGACCAGATCAAAGAATTTGCTGATGAAAATAGTACCATCAGTAATAACCAACATGGATTTATGACGAACTGTTCTTGCCACACCAACTTTTAACAGTCTATGAGAAGATGAGCTGTAATTTGCATACAGGAAGGCCTGTGGACGTAGTGTATCTCTAGATTTCGCTAAGGCATTTGATAACCCATAAATGAATAATCTACAAATTAAGGTCTTTTGGCATTGATGGCACAGTATGTACCTTTATAGGAAACTGGTTGTAGGAGCATGTCCAGAGGGTAGTGATTAATGGCATGTTTTCTGAATGGTCTGGAATTGTGAATGGGTGCCCCAGGGCTCTGTCCTGGGACCAATTCTGTTTAGCTTGTTCAAAAATGATATAAAGGTTGGAATAAACAGTTTATTCTTAGTGTTTGCAGATTATGCAAAGCTAAGTAGGACAATAACTTCACAACAGGATATAGCAACTTTACAAAAAATCCTAGTTAAAATAGAGAGGTGGACAGCTACATATATATGGTATGAGGTTCAATGTAAGAAAATGTAAAGTAATACACTAGGGAGATTAAAAAAAAGGCATGCCAGTTATAAGCTAGAGTGGGAATCTAAGATGGAAAATGATGTGTGGGTCCTAGAAGATCAGACTCAGCAATAGCATGCATTGCCAAGCTGCAGCAAGCAAGGCTAGCATGCTATTAGTGTGCATTAAAAGGGTATTTACTCAAGAGATAAAACTAATTCTACCATTTTACAAAACTCTGGTTCAGCCGCATCTTGAATATACCATCCAGTTCTGGTCACCAATCTTCATGAAGCATGTGCTTGAACTGGAGAGAGTCCAGAGAAGGGCAACAAAGCTAATAAGGGGGCTGGAGGACCTCAGTTATGAGAAATGACCACAAACATTAAACTTATTCTCCATGGAGAAGAGATGCTTAAGAGGGGATATGATAGCGATATACAAATCCTTGAATGGTGACTCTAGCATTGAGGGGAAACATTTTAATTTTAGGTTGCTAAAGAAGACTAACAATGACGTTGGACAAGAAACCGTTCATCCTTAAACTGAGCAAGGGGTTCTTTACTGTTAGAGTAGTGAGGATGTGGAACTTTTTTTTTCTTGTTCAAGTGTTTTATTGAAGACAAAAAAGAATACAGAGAGGATGTGGAACTTTTGTTTACAGTTGGTGGTGTCAGTGCAGAGTGTAGATAAGTTAAATCAACTTTTAGATGTGTTTTTTTGCAAACACAATGTACAGAGATATGGAAAACAGTAGTCACACACATGCATTCTCAGGTCGAACTGGATGGACCGGTGTCTTTATTCAAACTTACCAACTATAAATATAGTTATGATGGAAATGTTAAGTGCAAAGGCAAAGAATATAGTTTTGAGAGTCAATGGTATAAAATAATTTGTGATTTACTGACACTTGATGCTATAATACCAACAATGGCTTCAAAACATGTCTTGTGCAAAAATAATCACACTGGCACATGCTTTACAAGCGATCCAATGGGTCACAAAATGTTGTGTCTAACTCCTTGTTAAGCTCTGCTGTTCCTTAGACAGGAATAGAGAAGATACCCTGACATACACTGAATAGTGGAAGTGCTTATCAGATATTCCTATATTTGTTACCAATTTCAGATTATTCAAAAGTAAAGATGCATGCAGCTTTAAAACCAATTATAAAGAACTTTTGTTATTTTCACTAAGACCCCTTTCACACTGAGGCATTTTTCAGGCGCTTTTGGGCTACAAATAGCGCCTGTAAAGCCCCTGAAAAAGGCTACCCTGCAGTCTCAATGTGAAAGCCCGAGTGCTTTCACACTGAGGCAATGCGCTGGCAGGACGTTAAAAACTCCTGCAAGCAGCATCTTTGGAGCAGTCAAGGAGCGGTGTATAAACCGCTCCTAATGCGCCCCTGCCCATTGAAATTAATGGGCAGCATCGCTGAACCGCCAGCAAAGCACCGCTGCCGTGGCGATTTGCTGGTCGTTTTAACCCTTTTTCGACCACTAGCAGGGGTTAAAAGCTCCTAGCAGCTGAAAACATCCACAAAAACGACGATGAAGCGCCGCTTTACTGCTGCCAACGCCCCAGTGTGAAAGCAGCCTAATATGAGCACAATCCTCTCATAATTTTACATAGTGGCATTCTAAACGCAGATGGCATTTCTGCACTGAACATAATATGTCTCCGCCTCTCCTAATTCAGATGCTAGCTTTGAACAGGAATTTTCATCATTCTCTGTTCTACATACCATATCGGCTTTTCATTTTTGTAAGGGCTTCTCTAACCATTCACAGTCATTTCTAATCTTATAATAGCTAATGCTTGCTGAAACCTATATCACAAAGCATTCACTCCATATAGAAAAGCACTACAGAGTAGCATAACAGTAGAACAATGTCACCTATTTATTAATATTTCAAATGAACATCTCTGTGGTTCCTTTTATCTTTCTTTTGCCGCTCATGACAGTGTTTGTTTCAAGATGCTTTGAAGCATTACTGCTTTCCACAAGGTCAGCGTGCTTGACTGCCAGGAGAGACAAGCACATGAGTAGCTGGGTAATGCATGTTATCACGTCTATCTATTGACTTGTAAGTAGCACTTACAATCCTTGTCCTAGGGAGGTTCAGGCTGATGACACTGGTGACCACAAAAGCGAGACTTAGACACAAAAAGTCCTCTTTCTTTTTCAGCTCTTTGTTAAAGATTTCTTAGAAACATAAAATGATTTCAAAGTGTTTTCTCCTGCCTTATGCCACTTAGCTCCAGACTCTGTTTTAGTTTCTAATGTTTTTTTAGAGCCAACATGGCTTGCTATAGTATCTGTAGTACTTTAAAGAGACAGTTCTTTTTTCAGCATTAATAGGCTTTATTCATGAACTTTTCAATATGACATACATGAACCCACTCTGTCCTCCTGTTTGTAGACTGAATATAATTCTGCAAACTGATCTTATTTCTTCTGTTTACTATAAAAAAATGACAGAAAATGCAAGCAACATGTTTTCTGTAGACGACAAAAGGTCAACATCTAAAGGCCAGCTGAATTTGAGCAGCGTACCATGAGAATTACACTGAGTTCAGAGTAGTGCTGTGATCAGTCAAACAGTGGGGCTGGCAGGGCCATCTTAATAACATCATGGGCCCCTGGGCAAAGTAATGCACTAGGGCCCCTACCAGGGAGATACAGTGACCTGTGGTGCGCTATGCACGTGGTGGCAAGGAGTGGGTGTGGATAAATGATGCTACATATTGGGCGTGGCTTTTGAGTCGAATTAGTAACAAAAAGTACACACAACCAGGAAATTATACCTTGCCCCCCTGTCATAAATGCCTCTCTCCTCAGTGGTCTGTATTTATGTATGACTGTACACAGTACGGGGGGGCAGGAAGGCACAGTAAAAGGGAAGTCAGCAGGGTACAGTATAGGGTGTAGTAATGTATAGTGTCAGGTTTGGGTAGTATAGGGTGGTATAGTGGCAGATTTGGATAGTATAGGTGGTATAGTTGCAGATTTTGGTAGTATAGGTGGTATAGTTGAAGATTTGGGTAGTATAGGTGGTATAGTGGCAGGTTTGGGTAGTATAGGGAGTATAGTGGCAGGATTAGGTAGTATAGGGTAGGGATGAGCTGAACAACCCCCTGTTCGGTTCGCACCAGAACATGCAAACACCGTTAAAGTCTATGGGACACGAACATGAATAATCAAAAGTGCTAATTTTAAAGGCTTATATGCAAGTTATTGTCATAAAAAGTTTTAAAAACTGACGTTTTTTAGGGAGCAGTGATTTTAATAATGCTTAAAGTGAAACAATAAAAGTGTAATATCCCTTTAAATTTTGTACCTGGGGGGTGTCTATAGTATGCCTGTAAAGGGGAGCATGTTTCCCGTGTTTAGAACAGTCTGACAGCAAAATGACATTTCAAAGGAAAAAAAGTCATTTAAAACTACTCGCGGCTATTAATGAATTGCCGGTCCGACAATACACATAGAAGTTCATTGATAAAAACGGCATGGGAATTCCCCACAGGGGAACCCCGAACCAAAATGAAAAAAAAAAAATTACTTGGGGGGTCCCCCTAAATTCCATACCAGGCCCTTCAGGTCTGGTATGGATATTAAGGGGAACCCCGGCCAAAATTAAAAAAAAAAATGGCATGGGGTCCCCCTCAAAATCTATACCAGACCCTTCAGGTCTGGTATGGATTTTAAGGGGAACCCTGCGCCAAAATTTTTTTAAAAAATGGCGTGGGGTCCCCCTAAAAATCCATACCAGACCCTTACCCGAGCATGCAACTTGGCAGGCCGCAGGAACAGAGGGGGGGATGAGAGAGCGCCCCCCCTCCTGAACCATACCAGGCCACATGCCCTCAACATTGGGAGGGTGCTTTGGGGTAGCCCCCCAAAACACCTCATCCCCATGTTGATGAGGACAAGGGCCTCATCCCCACAACCCTGGCCGGTGGTTGTGGGGGTCTGCGGGTGGGGGGCTTATCGGAATCTGGAAGCCCCTTTTAACAAGGGGACCCCCAGATCCCGGCCCTCCCCCCTGTGTGAAATGGTAAGGGGGTACAAAAGTACCCCTACCATTTCACTAAAAAAGTGTCAAAAATGTTAAAAATGACAAGAGATAGTTTTTGACAATTCCTTTATTTAAATGCTTCTTCTTTCTTCTATCTTCTTTAGTCTTTCTTCTATCTTCCTTCGGTTTCTTCCTCCTTCTTCTTCTGGTTCTTCCTCCGGTGTTCTCATCCGGCATTTTCCTCCGCGGCGTCGGCGTCTCCTCCCCTTCTTCTTATCGGGCCGCTCCGCATCCATGATGGCATGGAGGGAGGCTCCCGCTGTGTGACGCTTCTCTCTTCATCTTCTTCTCTTCATCTTCTTTTCGGGCTGCTCCGCATCCATGATGGCACGGAGGGAGGCTCCCACTGTGTGACGCTTCTCCTCTTTTGACGTTTCTTAAATAATGGGGGCAGGCGGTGCCACCCGGTGACCCCACCCCCCTCTGACGCACGGGGACTTGACGGGACTTCCCTGTGGCATTCCCGTGACGTCAGAGGGGGGCGGGGTCGCCCGTTACGTAACCCCGCCCCCTTCTGACATCACGGGGAATGCCACAAGGAAGTCCCCGTCAAGTCCCCGTGCATCAGAGGGGGTGGCTCAGCCCCCCGTTGTTTAAGAACCGTCAGAAGAAGAGAAGCGTCACACAGCGGGAGCCTCCCTCCATGCCATCATGGATGCGGAGCGGCCCGAAAAGAAGAAGAAGACAAGAAGATGAAGAGAAGAAGATGAAGAGAGAAGCGTCACACAGCGGGATCCTCCCTCCATGCCATCATGGATGCGTAGCGGCCTAAGGAGAAGAAGGGAAGAAGACGCCAATGCCGCGGAGGAAGATGCCGGACGAGAACACTGGAGGAAGAACCAGAAGAACCAAAAGAACCAGAAGAAGAAGAAGATGGAGGAACAAACCGAAGGAAGATAGAAGAAAGAAGAAAGAAGTTAGAAGAAAGAAGGAGCATTTAAATAAAGGAATTGTCAAAAACTCTCTTGTCATTTTTAACATTTTTGACACTTTTTTAGTGAAATGGTAGGTACCCCCTTACCATTTCACACAGGGGGGAGGGCCGGGATCTGGGGGTCCCCTTGTTAAAGGGGGCTTCCAGATTCCAATAAGCCCCCCCGCCCACAGACCCCCACAACCACCGGCCAGGGTTGAGGGGATGAGGCCCTTGTCCTCATCCACATGGGGACAAGGTCTTTTGGGGGGCTACCCCAAAGCACCCTCCTAATGTTGAGGGCATGTGGCCTGGTACAGTTGGGGGGGGCGCTCTTTTGTCCCCCCCTCTTTTCCTGCGGCCTGACAGGTTGCGTGCTTGGATATGGGTCTGGTATGGATTATTGGGGGGACCCCACGCCATTTTTAAAAAAAAATTTTGGCTGGGGTTCCCCTTAATATCCATACCAGACCTGAAGGGCCTGGTATGGAATTTAGGGGGACCCCCCACGTCATTTTATTTTTTTTTATTTTGGTTCGGGGTTCCCCTGTGGGGAATTTCCATGCCGTTTTTATCAATGAACTTTTTTAATCAAACAAGGTTTTATTGATCAACTGGTGCATACATAATATGATTGCTTTAACGCATAAATATGGTAACAGTACATCACTTGTTGTAAATTCAGTACATACAATATTGAGTACAAAATACTTATCGTGTGAAGATATTCAAGATGCATACCTCTGACACGTAAAACTACACATCTAAACACCCATCCGAAAAATCACTCTATACCCATTTAGTTGCGTTAGACACAGGTAGCAGATTCTTGAAGCCAACGATCCCATATCTTATTGTACTTGGTAGGGCAACCTCTATTAATATATATGCATTTCTTATATGGCAAGGTGTTATTCACTTCCACCTTCCATTCCACTATTTTAGGAGGCGCTTGTCTCATCCATTTTTTGGCTATAACCTTTCTTGCTGCAAAGAGTGTTTCATGTAGAAATGTTTTGGTGTATTTGTCAATTGTGTCTGGAATTATACCCAGAAGACATTGTTTTGGGTCTAGAGCTAGGGGTGAGCCCATTGTGTCGTGTAGAAATGTCACAATTTGTTCCCACAAGCCCTGAATCTTAGGGCATGTCCTGATCAAATGGAAAAAAGTCCTGTCTCCCTCCCACACATCTGACATGTGGTAGTTTGTGTACGGTTATATCTTTCCACTCTAAGGGGTGTAAGATATGCCCTGTGAAGAATATAAAGCTGCGACAGTCGGTCTGATAATTTGGGGGACACAGCTTTGCAGGACTCCAAGGCCTCCCCCCACTCCTCATCCTCTATTGGTCCCACCTCTCTTTCCCATCTTGGTTTGAGATCATATGCTATTTTAGTAGATACAGGGGTTGAGAGCATGTTATAAAAAGCTGAGATCAATTTATGAGGGTCTGTGCTCTTAATTACTGCCATAAGAACATTAGGTGTGGGGCCCGGGAGGGAGTCAGGAAATTGCGAATGTGACGCATGATGGATTTGTAGAAATCTGAAGAACATCTGGTTCTGAATTGTAAATTCTTCTTTAAGTGTATCAAAAGTTTTGAGATGTCCATCTTTTAATAAGTGGTGTAGGTAAAATACTCCCTGCACGGACCATATAAATGTGTCTTGAATTTTATTAAACTCGGGAAGGTTCTTGTTATGCCATAGCGGCGTGTAGTCATTAAACTGTGGAATTTCAAGTTTAGAGGCGGCTAAATCCCATATTTTCCTGTAGTGATATATCATAGTATGTCTATTTTCTCCTAGCTTCATCCCCCCCGAGCCCGATGCTATCGCATATATCGAGTCCTTGGTGTGTTGTGCCCACTTTGGACATAGGAGCGTGAGAAATCTCTCGCTGTCTGTTTTATCTAAATGGAACAACTGTGACAGTTGTGCTGCAATGTAATATAGGTTAAAGTCGGGGAGAGCTGTGCCACCAAGGTCAGTCGGATTCTTGAGGGTTTGCCATGCTAGTTTGTGTCTGTTGGTACCCCACACAAATGGCTTAAGTAGGGACTCTAATAATATGAAATGTTTCAAGGGTAAGTAAACTGGGGTATGCCAGAGAACATACAGTATTTTAGGGAGTAAGATCATTTCGATTAAATTTATGCGACCCCAGATTCCCAATGGTAGTTTGGACCAAACCCGTACTTTATTTTTAACCGTGGAAATGAGAGGATCTATATTGAGGGATACATAGTCCGCAGGGGATCTAGATATATGGATCCCTAAATATTTAATTACATCAATTATCAATGAACTTTTATGTGTATTGTCGGACCGGCAATTCATTAATGGCCGCGAGTAGTTTTAAATGACTTTTTTTTCTTTGAAATGTCATTTTGCTGTCAGACTGTTCTAAACACGGGAAACATGCGCCCCTTTACAGGCATACTATAGACACCCCCCCAGGTATGAAATTTAAAGGGATATTACACTTTTATCGTTTCACTTTAAGCATTATTAAAATCACTGCTCCTGAAAAAACGGCCGTTTTTAAAACTTTTTTTTGCATTGATCCATGTCCCCTGGGGCAGGACCCAGGTCCCTAAACACTTTTTATGACAATACCATGCATATAAGCCTTTAAAATTAGCACTTTTGATTTCTCCCATAGACTTTTAAAGGGTGTTCCGCTGAATTCGAATTTGCCGCGAACACCCCAAATTGTTCGCTGTTCGGCGTCTCGAACTCGAAGCTCATCCCTAGTATAGGGCAGTATAGTGGAAGGTTTGGGTAGTATAGGGGGGTGGTATAGTGACAGATTTGGGTAGTATAGGTGGTATAGTGGCAGATGTGAGTAGTACAGGGTGGTATAGTGACAGATGTGGGTAGTATAGGGTGGTATAGTGGCAGATATGGGTAGTATATGTGGTATAGTGGTAGATGTGGGTAGTATAGGGAGGTATAGTGGTAGATGTGGGTAGTATAGTGCCAGATGTGGGTAGTATAGGGAGGTATAGTGGCAGATGTGGGTAGTATAGAGAGGTATAGTGGCAGATGTGGGTAGTATAGGGAGGTATAGTGGCAGATATGGGTAGTATAGGGAGGTATAGTGGTAGATGTGGGTAGTATAGGGAGGTATAGTGGTAGATGTGGGTAGAATAGGGAGGTATAGTGGCAGATGTGGGTAGTATAGGGCAGTATAGTGGTAGATGTGGGTAGTATAGGGAGATATAGTGGTAGATGTGGGTAGTATAGGACAGTACAGTGGTGCATGTGGGTATAGGGCAGTAGTAGATGTGGGTAGTACAGAGAGGTATAGTGGCAAATTTGGGTAGTATAGGGAGGTATAGTGGTAGATGTGGGTAGTATAGGGCAGTATAGTGGTAGATGTGAGTAGTACAGGGAGGTATTGTGGCAGATGTGGGAAGTATAAGGAGGTATAGTGGCAGGTCTGGGTACTATAGGTCAGTATAGTGGTAGATGTGGGTAATATAGGGCAGTATAGTGGTAGATGTGGGTAGTATAGGGAGGTATAGTGGCAGATGTGGGTAGTATAGGGCAGTATAGTGGTACATGTGGGTAGTATAGTGCAGTATAGTGGTAGATGTGGGTAGTATAGAGAGGTATAGTGGCAAATTTGGGTAGTATAGGGAGGTATAGTGGTAGATGTGGGTAGTATAGGGCGGTATAGTGGTAGATGTGGGTAGTATAGGGCAGTATAGTGGTAGATGTGGGTAGTACAGGGAGGTATAGTGGCAGATGTGGGTAGTATAGGGAGGTATAGTGGCAGATGTGGGTAGTATAGGGCAGTATAGTGGTAGATGGGGGTAGTATAATTGAATAGAAGATCCCTCAAAGGGTTTTTTAGCAGCTAAGTAGTTATTCAAATCGAAATGACAATGACAGGGTTAAAAATTAAATTCTTTATTTATATAATGGTATCAAAAGAAAGGGGTAAAGGGCAGTTGGGAGTTGTAAAAAGCAATTCAGATCCTTACATATAAAAACATCTCGTCAGTATGGGAAAACCACATATAAAAATTCAGTACATATTAAAAATGCCATAAACATATGCAGAGTTTCACATGATATCCCTACGCGTTTTGACCTGTATGGATAAAGGTCTTCTTCAGGGGAATTTACTCTATGCGAAAAAGAAAACAGTATAGTGGTAAATGTGGGTAGTATAGGGCACTATAGTGGTAGATGTGGGTAGTAGAGGGCAGTATAGTGGTAGATGTGGGTAGTATAGGGAGGCATAGTGGTAGATGTGGGTAGTATAGGGCAATATAGTGGTAGATGTGGGTAGTAGAGGGCAGTACAGTGGTAGATGTGGGTAGTATAGAGAGGTATAGTGGCAGATGTGGGTAGTATAGGGAGGTATAGTGGCAGATATGGGTAGTATAGGGAGGTATAGTGGTAGATGTGGGTAGTATAGGGAGGTATAGTGGTAGATGTGGGTAGAATAGGGAGGTATAGTGGCAGATGTGGGTAGTATAGGGCAGTATAGTGGTAGATGTGGGTAGTATAGGGTAGTATAGTGGTAGATGTGGGTAGTATAGGGAGATATAGTGGTAGATATGGGTAGTATAGGACAGTACAGTGGTGCATGTGGGTATAGGGCAGTAGTAGATGTGGGTAGTACAGAGAGGTATAGTGGCAAATTTGGGTAGTATAGGGAGGTATAGTGGTAGATGTGGGTAGTATAGGGCAGTATAGTGGTAGATGTGAGTAGTACAGGGAGGTATTGTGGCAGATGTGGGAAGTATAAGGAGGTATAGTGGCAGGTCTGGGTACTATAGGTCAGTATAGTGGTAGATGTGGGTAATATAGGGCAGTATAGTGGTAGATGTGGGTAGTATAGGGAGGTATAGTGGCAGATGTGGGTAGTATAGGGCAGTATAGTGGTACATGTGGGTAGTATAGTGCAGTATAGTGGTAGATGTGGGTAGTATAGAGAGGTATAGTGGCAAATTTGGGTAGTATAGGGAGGTATAGTGGTAGATGTGGGTAGTATAGGGCAGTATAGTGGCAGATGAGGGTAGTATAGGGCAGTATAGTGGTAGATGTGGGTAGTATAATTGAATAGAAGATCCCTCAAAGGGTTTTTTAGCAGCTAAGTAGTTATTCAAATCGAAATGACAATGACAGGGTTAAAAATTAAATTCTTTATTTATATAATGGTATCAAAAGAAAGGGGTAAAGGGCAGTTGGGAGTTGTAAAAAGCGATTCAGATCCTTACATATAAAAACATCTCGTCAGTATGGGAAAACCACATATAAAAATTCAGTACATATTAAAAATGCCATAAACATATGCAGAGTTTCACATGATATCCTTACACGTTTCGACCTGTATGGATAAAGGTCTTCTTCAGGGGAATTTACTCTATGCGAAAAAGAAAACAGTATAGTGGTAAATGTGGGTAGTAGAGGGCAGTATAGTGGTAGATGTGGGTAGTATAGGGAGGCATAGTGGTAGATGTGGGTAGTATAGGGTAATATAGTGGTAGATGTGGGTAGTAGAGGGCAGTACAGTGGTAGATGTGGGTAGTATAGGGTGGTATAGTGGTAGATGTGGGTAGTGTGGGGTGGTATAGTGGTAGATGTGGGTAGTATAGTGGCAGAAGTGGGTAGTATAGGAAGGTATAGTGGCAAATGTGGGTAGTATAGATGGGTATAGTGGAAGATGTGGGTAGTATAGGTGGTATAGTGGTAGATGTGGGTAGTATAGGGAGGTATAGTGGTAGATGTGGGTAGTATAGTGGCAGAAGTGAGTAGTATAGGGAGGTATACTGGCAGATGTGGGTAGTATAGAGAGGTTTAGTGGCAAATTTGGGTAGTAAAGGGAGGTATAGTGGTAGATGTGGGTAGTATAGGGCAGTATAGTGGTAGATGTGGGTAGTAGAGGGAGGTATAGTGGCGGATGTGGGTAGTATAGGGAGGTATAGTGGCAGATGTGGGTAGTATAGGGAGGTATAGTGGCAGATGTGGGTAGTATAGGGAGGTATAGTGGCAGATGTGGGTAGTATAGGGCAGTATAGTGGTAGATGAGGGTAGTATAGGGCAGTATAGTGGTAGATGTGGGTAGTATAGGGAGGTATAGTGGCATATGTGGGTAGTATAGGGCAGTATAGTGGTAGATGTGGGTAGAATAGGGAGGTATAGTGGCAGATGTGGGTAGTATAGGGCAGTATAGTGGCAGATGTGGGTAGTATAGGGCAGTATAGTGGCAGATGTGGGTAGTATAGGGCAGTATAGTGGTAGATGTGGGTAGTATAGGGCAGTAGATGTGGATAGTATAGGGAGGTATAGTGGTAGATGTGGGTAGTATATGGCAGTATAATGGTAGATGTAGGTAGTATAGGGAGGTATAGTGGCAGATGTGGGTAGTGTAGGGCAGTATAGTGGTAGATGTGGGTAGTATAGGTGGTATAGTGGTAGATGGGGGTTGTATAGGGAGGTATAGTGGTAGATGTGGGTAGTATAGTGGCAGATGTGGGTAGTATAGTAGGTATAGTGGCAGATGTGGGTAGTATAGAGAGAGGTATAGTGGCAGATGTGGGTAGTATAGGGAGGTATAGTGGTAGATGTGGGTAGTATAGAGCAGTATAGTGGTAGATGTGGGTAGTATAGGGAGGTATAGTGGCATATGTGGGTAGTATAGGGCAGTATAGTTATAGATGTGGGTAGTATAGGGAGGTATAGTTGCAGATGTGGGTAGTATAGGTCAGTATAGTTGTAGATGTGTGTAGTATAGAGAGGTATAGTGACAGATGTGGGTAGTGTAGGGCAGTATAGTGGTAGATGTGGGTAGTATAGGGCAGTATAGTGGTAGATGTGGGTAGTATAGGGAGGTATAGTGACAGATGTGGGTAGTATAAGGCAGTATAGTGGTAGATGAGGGAAGTATAGGGCAGTATAGTGGTAGATGTGGGTAGTATAGGGAGGTATAGTGGTAGATGTGGGTAGTGTAGGGCAGTATAGTGGTAGATGTGGGTAGTGTAGGGCAGTATAGTGGTAGATGTGGGTAGTATAGGGAGGCATAGTGGCAGATGTGGGTAGTATAGGGCAGTAAAGATGTAGATGTGGGTAGTATAGGGAAGTATAGTGGCAGATGTAGGTAGTGTAGGACAGTATAGTGGTAGATGTGGGTAGTATAGGGAGGTATAGTGGCAGATGTGGGTGGTATAGTTGTAGATGTGGGTAGTATGGAGAGGTATAGTGGCAGATGTGGATAGTGTAGGGCAGTATAGTGGTAGATGTGGGTAGTATAGGACAGCATAGTGGTAGATGTGGGTAGTATAGGGCAGTATAGTGGTAGATGTGGGTAGTATACAGAGGTATAGTGGCAGATGTGGGTAGTATAGGGCAATATAGTGGTAGATGTGGGTAGTATAGGGCAGTAAAGTTGTAGATGTGGGTAGTATAGGGAGGTATAGTGGCAGATGTGGGTAGTGTAGTGTAGTATAGTGGTAGATATGGGTAGTATATGTGGTATAATGGTAGGTTTGGATAGTATAGGGTGAAATAGTGTCAGGTTAGAGCTGTATGCAGTGACAATGTGCTCAGTCAGTCACTTACAGTATTCCTGGATACAAACATTCCTGTGCTGCTGTGGTCTCTCCTCCTCAGCTTGAGTGAATGAGTCTTTGGGAGGAGTGGAGGAGGCAGCCACACCCCCGACTCCACCCACCAACTCCGGCTGTCTCAGGAGATAGTGAAGATTCCTGAGGGACAGCCTAACTTAAATAAATGGCAGGGGAGTGTTACAGGCAGCCTCCTCCGCACTGCTGACACTCCTGCTGACTCGATCGACTTAGCAAAGCAGAGTAGTAAATGTTTACAATGGGACAAGGGGTGCCCGCTCATTAAGATGGCCCTGGGGGCTGGCTAAGGTGACCAGGGCTTTGAGTGTATTATTTTACCACTACGGCAAGATCTTAGCTATACAGCGATGCAACTATAGCTTTAACAACTCCTGTTGGAAGTCTGTTGAATCAAATTAATTTTATGTGCATGTGAAGATAACACAGATTCAGTATTGCATCATTAAAGGATTAGTTCACCTTTACAGACATAGCACCCTGATGTTTAGGCAGGGTTGCTAGTAAGTTTACCTGCCAGGTATAGTTGCCTTGGCCAATTGATAGAAGATCAATTTCTTACACCCTAATTCTGGAATTGCTGCACTTCTCTCTTCTGTCACTAGATGCCTGGGTATCTGGTGACATTAGATAAGACAAGGGCATTGCAAGGACAGATTAGGAATAGATGGGGTATCTCAGCCAATGGGCAGGGATCTTCTTGGGTCCCTTGGCCTGCTGGGAGAGCCTATTTGGGTGAGGTCAGTTGATTAGAGTTCTGTGCCACCTGGACGACTTTCTGAATGGATGTGCAGAGTTGGGACTGCGGCTTGCAGTCCAACCAAAAGTGGCGGTTCTGCCGGCCGGAGAATGTGTCGTGGTCGGAGGTAGAGGGGAAGCTGTCGCCACTAAGGGACCATCCACCTTGTTACTGGGGTCCATCGTGAGTAGCTGAAGTAAGTACTAGAGTAATATTCTCACCAACTGGGGACGGTAAAGAACTGGATAACTTCAGCAGGTGTCAAGCCAGGGACCCAGCCAGTGGATGTGACGCTTGCAGAGCAGTCTTGTGTGCCAAGCCATTGACCAAGCAGACCAGTGGGGTGATGCTTGAGAAGTATCTGAGTGCCAAGCTAGGGACCCAGCAGGGACGTGGGGGTGACGCTTGAGGAAAATACTCAGTGAGAAGATTGCAAGAGCTCAGGAGATCCAGTGGCAGTGGATCAGCGGATCTAAG
The DNA here is from genome assembly GCF_042186555.1 of Aquarana catesbeiana. Lineage (NCBI taxonomy): Eukaryota > Metazoa > Chordata > Amphibia > Anura > Ranidae > Aquarana > Aquarana catesbeiana. The sequence goes on from NC_133327.1 coordinate 590,072,942, forward strand.
TGATAGACTGGGAGCTCAGTTGAGTGAAGATCGAAAGAGGAGATTGTGGAGGAAGTGAAAGAGTTCATTGCAACCTTTGTTTGCAACCTTGTTCTGTTTAAGAGACAATAAATCTCTTTGCACGCAAGAAGTGTCTGGCGCCCATTAATCTACATTACATTGCACCCACCATGCCTCATCCACTCTACACAGAAGGATGTCAGGTGTCCCTAACTCTGGAGGTCACCATTAGAGCTGGAGAGGCACTGGAATGGGCTACACAAAAATATATAAAGCTGAACTAACATGAGCAATTGTAAAGACTTGGTAGATTGATATAAGGTGATATCCATACAGGGGCCAATCATTGGCCAATCATTTGATTATCCCCTGTATGGATATAACTTTATATCAATCTACCAAGTGTTTAACATTTTTATTCATATGTATGAATACGAAGTATTTCTCTGTGTATATATCTATTTTGTTTGTAATAAACTCCTTTTTTAACGATTCATGCATCAGGCCACGCGCCTTCCTTTTCCTTTTTTATATAGCATTTCGGACTTCCCTTAGTTGGCCTAGGCAGCAGGCATGCTTGATTACTTTACACATACACCATCAAGAAATACTACCACCAATACTAAGGCCCTAGAGCAGGAGAATATCTTTTCTGTTTATACTTGCATTCACTAGATCTGGTCTCACACAGTACACAGTACATGGAAATGCAATAGTTTTAGTAAATATAAACTGAATAATATCAGCTTTTTTATCAGCTGTATATAGCAATTAGAGCAATCTTGTGACTTGTACCAGTGTGTGCAGATAGATTGTAGAAAGAGTTTTCATTTCTCCCACGATTTAGGCTTCAAGACCCCTGACTCTGTGTCTGGACAGTGCTAATTGGCCCTGTGCTGATCACATGCACCCTCCCAAGAAAAAAAAACTCTCTAGCAATACACACCTAACTGAACACTCCATAGACTCTGCAAATATCAGGTTATTTTTTGGAGTCTGTGGAAGAAGGGGAGGATCAGAGAAGACAGGATCAAACAGCCTTTTTACACAATGCGCAGGTTCCACGGTGTGTACAACAAGCATGCTTTCCTGTATATAAAGACTAATTTGACTGTTGTGGGTTTAGTAACACTTTACTCATTCACCTGGGGTGGCATCTTTATTGTTCAATAAGCCCCCGTCCACAGATCACCTTACCTGCCACAACACATTTGTGGGGAAGAGACCCTTGTCCATAAGCTGCTTTGCACTAGAACACACGTGAATGCTAGCCCCGGCTTGCCTCCGTGGTAAAATGTCAAAATAAAAAACGGCTGCACCTCATGTGGGCTCCAAGTAAAGTTTATTGGAATATGAAAATATCCAAAATGACACCAGAGGACATCAGTAGTGGTCAAGGTAGACACGTTTCACTCAACAGAAAAGTGCTTAATCATTATGCACACGATTAAGCACATTTCTGTTGTGTGAAACGCGTCAACCTTGACCACTGCTGGTGTCCTCTGGTGTCATTTTGGATATCTTCATATTTCAATAAACTTTACATGGAGCCCACATGAGGTGCAGCCATTTCTTATTGTAATAAGGATGAGGGGGGTAGGGTGTTAGTAAGGTGGCATTGGGGTGCCAGGTGTGATGAGGATGATAGGGGGTAGGTTGTTAGCAAGTTTGCAATGGGGTGCAAGGTGTGCTGAGGGTGACAGGGGGTAGGGTGTTAGCAAGGTTGCAGTGGGGTGCCAGGTATGAGGAAGGTGAGGATGACAGGGGGTGGGGTGTTATCAAAGTTGCAGTGGGATACCAGGTGTGATGAGGATGACAGGGGGTAGGTTGTTAGCAAGGTTGCAGTGGGGTGCCAGGTGGGAGGATGAGGATGACAGGGGGTAAGGTGTTAACAAGGTTGCAGTGGGGTTCCAGGTGTGATGAACATGAGGATGAGGATGACAGGGGTAGGTAGATAGCAGCAGAACTGAAATAGAAAATAGTGGTATCACCTGCCTGGCCATACAGTGTATTGGAAGTGTGTAAATCACAAGACTGACTGCCTCGAGTTCTGCTTTAGTTCTGAATGCTTTTTTCTGCCACAAAATGAACTGTATCCTTCTTTACATTTAGTAGAGATGGTGGCTCAGGGTCATTTTTTACTCGTATACTGTACACGCAGAGTAAATTATTATGTAGCTTAATTATATACACAGTTAATGTACTCTTGGGCAGCTCTAGTTCTCAAGTGCTTTGGAATGAACATGTTTTCGAATGCTGAGAGATGCTCTTGCTCTTCTTTACTGTATTTTAGATGCTTTTAGCCATGATGCATTCAGAGCAGAATAGAAATGAAAATAATTTAAAGCAAAACTTTTTTACCCAAAAATAATTTCCACTTTCATTTAGGCACAAACAACAAATCAATTTGTCTAGAAAAATGCTTCATAGTAGCAAAAATTGAGTGTATGGTAGGCAACAAAGTCGATTATTATGGCTAGCCACTAGCTCAAATGCAGCATGGAAGGCGCTCAGAATATCTAGGCAGTGGCGACCAGTCCATATGGGGGCAGCGACCCCCTAATCCATGCGTCCAGCCCCTAATCTACATGCAGGGCGCAGGATACATAGATTCCAATGGGGATTTTTTTTTTTTTTTTTTAAGAAGCACGTGATTAGAGCCAGAGGCTCTAATTGGCTTAAAAAAAAGGATGGGCTCTAATTGGCTTCAAAAATGGTCTTGTTTGCCACGCCCCCTCAAAAAATATACAGCACCAGCTGCCACTGAGTCTAGGACTACTCCAGTGTAGCCTTAACTAAACCATTTAGACAACACTGGACAAGTTCAATTTCTAGAAATACAGATTCATTTATCCAAAAGTAAAACTGAATTTTAAGCCCTTTTTCAGGTGAGCTTTCAGGTTATATCAGCTAAGTACATTCCATCACAGTAGTAAAGCCTATCCCCTTCCATCATGCTGCAGAGAAGGACCCTTGCTCACTGTGTGGAAGCAGTGGCCTACCTGCTGAGTCAGACTTTAAAGCGGAAGTTTACCCATCCATAAAACAGTTTAATTCAAGGCACGTGCCGAAAATGTAACACTCCCACTGGTTTGCTCTCAACCAAACTGTCAAACCATCCAATGGCTGGTGTCATAACGGATTACATGTGCAGGATCATGGCATCAGGGGCCATTTGTTTGTTACTGCTGTAGATTAAAAAGAGGCAAAGATGGCATCTTCCTTGGCTGAAAACGATATGGGGGTTTACTTTACACTTTAACCACTTAAAGTGATTGTAAGGGTTTTTTTTTTTAAATAACAAACATATCATACTTTCCTCCACTGTGCAGCTCGTTTTGCATAGAGTGGCCCCGAACCTGGTCTTCTGGGGTCCCCCAACGGCTCTCGCAGCTCCTCCCCACATCAGATAACCCCCTAGGAGAAGCGCTCTCCCAAGGGGGTGACCTTGTGGGCGTGCTCCCGAATCCAGCATTTGGCATCCTTAGACGCCGAATGTATGACTCAGCCCCGCCCCCCAGCTACCCACGTCATTGGATTTGATTGACAGCAGCAGGAGGCAATGGCTGCGCTGCTATCAATCAATCCAATCAACAGCCGAGAACCCCCCTGCAGAGAGACAGCGCGTCCCCGCCGGGTCAAGTTCCAGGGCTCAGGTAAGTAAAACGGGGTGGCTGGGGGGCCGGTCACTGTCAGGTGTTTTTTAGACATGTGCACAGCCAAAAAAATTCGTTCATTTTCGTTTTCGTTTCATTAGTTTATTATTTTTTTCGTTTTTCGGGTCATTCGTTATGATCGTGATTCGTAAATTCGTTCATTCCTAAATTCGTAAATGCGTTCATTCGTACGTTCGTACATTCGTAAATTCGAACATTCGTTCATTCGTACATTCGTACATTTTACATTTGTACATTCGTAAATTCGTACATTCGTAAATTCGTTAAATCGTACATTTGTAAATTAGAAAATTCGGAAATTTGTAAATTCTAAGTTTGAAAATCCAAAAACTCGAAAATTCAAAAATCTGAAATAGTAACTAACTATTAAATTATAGGTATTGTAATTTCCTTTCAAATTTGACTGTCAGTGAACGTAACAAATAAGAATTTATCCGAAGTTACGAATTATCCAAAACAAATGCTGCATCTAAACAAATGGAACGGAACAAATTAATAATAAATAATAATAATAAAACGTTGTTATTATTATTGTTATTTATTATTATTACATTCCATTACGTTTTTTCGGATCATTCATAACTTTGGATAAATTTGTATGTGTTACGTTCACTAACAGCCAAATTTGAAAGGAAATTACAATACCTATAATTTAAAAGTTACTAGTAATTACTAATAGTTAAGTTATTATTAGTTAACTATTGTTTCAGATTTCCGAATTTTCGAATTTACAAATTTACGAATTCACTAATTTACTAATGTACGAATGTACGAACGTACATTCATAAATTGCGAATGTACGAATGCCTGAATTTACGAATGTCCAACTTTATCGAATTTACGAATATTCGGAAAAAATTAGTTAAACGGGTTTTCGTTAATTCGGATATTCCCGAATTAACGAATTTGTCGAAATTCGTTAAAAAACGAATTTGGAACGAAACGAATTGCACATGCCTAGTGTTTTTTCACCTTAATGCATAGGATGCACTAAGGTGAAAAAACACTAAGGTTTACAACCCCATCAAGGACCGAGCCTCTTTCTGAGATATAGTGTTTACAAGTTAAAAACATTTTTTTTTTGCTAGAAAACTAGTTAGAAGCCCCAAACATTATATATATTTTTTTCTAACACCCTAGAAAATAAAATGGCGGTAATTGCAACACTTTATGTCACACTGTATTTGTGCATAGTTCTTACAAGCGCACTTTTTTTTGGAAAAAATACATTTTTTTTAATTAAAAAATAAGATAACACTAAAGTTAGACCAATTTTTTTTTTTTTTTATATTGTGTAATGTTACGCCGAGTAAATTCATACCCAACATGTCACGCTTCAAAATTGCGCCCGCTCGTGGAATGGCGACAAACTTTTACCCTTAAAAATCTCCATATGCGACGCTTAAAAAAAATTCTACAGGTTGCATAATTTGAGTTACTGAGGAGGTCTAGGGCTAGAATTATTACTCTCGCTCTAACGATCACGGCAATATCTCACATATGTGGTTTGAACACCGTTTTCATATGCGGGCGCTACTCATGTATGAGTTCACTTCTGCGTGCGAGCTCAGCGGGACGGGCGGCATTTAATTTTTTTTTTCTTATTTATTTTACCTTTTATTTTTTATTTAAAAAAAAAAAAAAAATTGTGTCACTTTTATTCCTATTACAAGGAATGTAAACATCCCTTGTAATAGAAAAAAAGCATGACAGGACCTCTTAAATATGAGATCTGGGATCAAAAAGACCTTAGATCTCATATTTACACTAAAATGTAACAAAATAAAAATAAATTAAATGTCATTTAAATTTTTTTTTAAATGTTTCTTTAAGAGCTATGGGCGGAAGTGAAGTTTTGACGTCGCTTCCGCCCTGCAGTGGTACGGAGACGGGTGGGGGCCATCTTCCCCTCACTTATCTCCATGTCCAACAGGAAGAAGGATCCGATCGCCTCTGCCACTACCGACGGCTCCGGTAAGCGGCGGAAGACACCGGAGCGCGGCGGGAGGGGGGGCCCACTCCCACCGTCGATAAAAGTGATCTTGCGGCGAATCTGCATCAGGGACCACTTTTATCTGAAAGCGAACCACCCACTGAAGAAGAGGGGACCGGTGTTATGGCATCTAGCTGCTGCCATAACAATGATATCCCTCTTCAAAGTAGCAACGTAAAACGACGGCGGGTGGTCCGTAAGTGGTGAAGGCTCCATGCACACTAGCATTTTTTATAAGCTCAAAAAACGCTAGAAAAAAATGCTGGATGAAAAATGTCGGCTTGCAGTACCGTTTTAGTAGCTTTTACGAGTGTTAGCATTTTATTAGCATTTTTACAGTACATGAAGAAAAAAAAAAAAACACTCAAATAAAGCGGTCAGGAGTGCTTTAGTAGCGTTTAGTGTTTTTTTTTCTGCTGGAAAAATGTCCCAATAAAAACTCTACGAAAACATTGTTTTTTCTGCTCCTAGATGCTGAAGCTCAAAAAATGCTAATAGCCTAAAGTAGTGTGCATGAACACATAGGATAACACTATTTAGCTTCTAGGAGCAGGAACAAATGCTAATAACAGCTTCTAGGAGCTAAAAAATGGTAGTGTGCAAGGAGCCTTAGCTCTGCTATCTGAAAAGCTCAATCTCCCTGCTGACTAAAGTAAAACAAAAAATATAGGTATTATCCATCTAGCTTAGCTGTTTGCTAAAAGCTTTTTTTATCCTTTGAGACACTTGAGGAAAAAAAAACAGATTCATACCAATTTTTCCTTCAAATACCTTCTACTACATTCCACTATTAAGACTCCACTTGGGGCATTGAAAGTGGAAAAGTCCACGTCTCATTTAGACATTCATATAGTTCAGATCACATCCAACTCACCACAAAGTTCTATGAATGCTTGCAAGACAACGGATCTGATCCATTTGTTTGAGAACATTCACAAGAAATGGCTCCAGTGTATACCTGATCTTATGAAGGATGGATGGGACGAAGTTACTGGTACCTGACTTTCTGATATCAGTACTGCGAACAAGCTCACATAGTTCAAATTCATTCATCATCTTCATTATACACCATCCAAGTAATTTCATATGGGACTTGGAACTTGTGCTAAATGTCCCAGGTATAGTGCTGCATCAGCAGATGTGTTACACATGTTTTGGACTTGTTCACAAATAGTTGTTCAAGGTATTGGAATCCCATTTGGGCCTTCAGGACCCAAAGACCCCTCAGTTCTGTATCTTGGGCATTCTCAATGACGTCATTCCTTCTATTTATACTCACACTATGTTTAGCCTCATTCTCTTTCAAGCCAAGACTCATTCTTCTCAATTGAAAAAATGCTGCTCCCCCTTATACACAGATTTATCAGTGAATTCAGCACTTCTAAAATGTAAAATATTCTATATAAGTAGGACCTGTCCCAAAAAAAAATCTAAGATATGGCAACCCTGGGTGTACACCTGTACTGTCCAGTTGTCTGATTCTTTACCATCATGATTATTATTGTAGTTCTTAAGAGTGCATTAATAAATATATATCTGCCTTTCATTCTAGTACAAAGTTAAAGTGTATATCTTGCTGTTTGCTAAAGGGAAAAAGCAGTGTGGGTGTATGTATGTTGTGCAAGGCTGGGTATATGAATGTTAGTGCAATGACTACTTTTACCTTCAGGCTCCATGTAACCTCGACACAACTGTTAATGTGTCTGCAGTTGTATCTATGTAGTCATTACAAAAAATAAAATAAACACCTTAAAACAATTCAAGAAAAAAAGGTTTGTTTGGATTAAAGTAGAACTAAAGGTAAAAACAATTTTTAGTCTTGGATAGAGCGGGGAGGGGTTAGAACCCCTGTCCGTTTTTATTGCTGTCTTTGTTGAGAATTATCCTCTCCATTTGCCCTGGTAATGGTTATCACCGAGAGTGAAAGTGAAAAAAATCCCAAATCTTGGATTGTCACCAGTCACCAGAACAGGAATAGAGGGAAAATCTCTCCATGGGGACACTAGTTCTGGTCACTTTAGGAACAACAAGGGATTCCCATTGGAAGGATTACCTAACACAACCTGTTTTGGCTTTAGGACAGAAAGTGAAGGTAAATCTCCCCAATGAGATACAGATGGCCAAAAAAGAAAAAAAAATGGCAGGCATTATAACTCTCACTATCCAAAATTTAAAAAATAATGTTTTTCTTTTAGATCTTCTATAAAAATTGAATGAACCGTTGAGTCTGACTCTGCTGTCTGGAATATGTAAGGCAAAAGTGCCTGCAATCGTATGTATATGCTTCTTACAGTATATACTGTATATTTATATATAACCATTTTAAGGACTCATCCCTAGAAAAACAAAGGTGCCTCCAATAACATGTACAGTATTTGTATAGAGCTGTGTGGATTTTCTGTACGGTAGATATGTTTACGTATTACCATTTAAACGTTTACCTGTAGAGGTCTTTGATGAGTCCTTCTTGAAATCTAGAACACAGATTGTTCAGCAGTCGTTCATGCTGTCCATACAAGCATATAATGTTGGATGCAGGAAAAGGTTTCAAAGACAGACACGTTATGGTTTCTACCATATTGTATTGATTGATGTGCAGCCGGAAGTAATCACCATTCGCTGCTTTTCCCGTTACTATTTCTTGTCCCTAAAAAAAGTCATAGCATGCATTGGTAATAAATTATATACGTTTCAACGTTCTATAGTAATATATGTACAGTTTATCTCTACTATCAAAAAGCTGAAGCCATGGTAAAATTTTAATTTGAAAAATATAGATTTGAGATGGTAGTCAGATCATATAAACATGCATGTTTGTATCCTATGTGTTCAGCAGATAACCTCAGCTTAGCTCTTATCTCAGGGCAAGGAAAATACCTTCTGAGGAAGTCACGTGTGCGTGATGCAACGTTTTAGGGTGGAGCTAATAACGTCATCATATTGGATCCGAAAGTAAAGAGTTTTTGCCCAGAGCATGGTTGCTGAGCCTTATTCTTCTTAAGGGGGAAGTGTACATGATTTTATCTGTAGTGCACCAGAGTTGTGCATACCATATTGTGAGTACATTTTTTAAATTGTTTTTACTAAAATTAATTATATTTTAAGCGGAAAGAACTATGAATTTAGTTTACTTCTGAACACCTATTGTGGAAAAGGTTAAAGAGCAATATATAGGAAAAGTTCTGGTACCTTTGGAAATAACATCAAAGGTCAAAGAAAATTGAGAAATTATGGAAGATAAAAGACCATGCATGATTCCAGCCGAAGAGTGTATTGAGCCTCCTGGTATCCATAGGCACCTTAAAGGGGAGGGCACAGTTTGACCTACTGGTTATGGGTCAAACAACAAGGTGAAAGTTTGGTGTGACTGGTGAGTTCACATGGGGGGGCACATGTATGATATTGAAATAACTGTGGGGCACAAAGGAATTAACACAAAAGAACTCTGAACAAAGTGGGACTTTTATTTCTTTTGCATAGAGTTGATGTAATTCTGGTAATTGCAGCACAATCAGTCATTACAAGAGTGTCTGATGTGGTCTGTAGTATTCCATAAAATTTCTAACCAGTCTAAGGTCTATAAAGTACCATCAGAATTCTCCGCACCATGGCCTCACAGCTCTGTGGACTTTGGAGTCTTACTATGAAGTGCTTTGAAAGCTGATCTAAAACGATTATTGGCAACTTCAGACTGTTCCAAACTGTCCAGGTGTAATTCCACTACAGATTCATCTGTGTCTATTCTAGACCTTGCTGCTTGACCTTGAGATTATATATATATATATATATATATATATATATATATATATATATATATATATATATACACATAGTATATATAGATATACTGTAAATACAGTGCCTTGGGGTATTCACCCCCTGGCATCTTTCATTTAATTTACAGAACTTGCCCACAACTTTGAAGATGATTTTTTTTATTATTGTGAAGCAAACAACACATAAGACAAAATAACAGAAAAAGTCAATGTGCATAACTATTCACTCCCCTAAAGTTAGACCCCTTTCACACTGGGGCCTTTTTCAGACGCTTTAGCATTAAAAAAAGCGCCTGTAAAGCGCCTGAAAGAAGCCTCATCTGCAATCCCAATGTGAAAGCCCGAGTGCTTTCACACTGGGGCGCTGCACTGGCAGGGCGTCAGAAAAAGTCCTGCAAGCAGCTTTTTTGCAGCACTTTCGTGTTTTTGCTACCTGGCTGGGTGCGCCGATGGCCCGAGCCCTTTCAAACTGCCAGCGCCCGAAAGACACCTGTAAAACGCCCCAGTTGGAAAAGGGGCTTAAGCGGCGCTTTACCAGCGTTTATTGGGCGCTGGCAGTGTGAAAGGGCTCGGGCTTTCACATTGGGATTGCAGATGAGGCTTCTTTCAGGTGCTTTACAGGTGCTTTTTTTGACGCTAAAGCGCCTGAAAAATGCCCCAGTGTGAAAGGGGTCTTAATACTTTGTAGAGCCACCTTTTGTGGCTATCGCAGCTCCAAGTCGCTTTGGATAAGTCTCTATGAGCTTGCCACATCTTACCACTGGGATTTTTACCCATTCCTCCTTGCAAAACTGCTCCAGCTTCTTGAAGTTGGATGGTTTGTGCTTGTGAACAGCAATCTTTAAGTCTGACCACAGATTTTCTATTGGATTGAGGTCTAGGTTTGCCCTTAAACCACTCAAATGTTGCTTTAGCAGTGTGTTTAGGGTTATTGTCTTGCTGGAAAGTGAACCTCCATCCTAGCCTCAAATCACACACAGAGTGGTACAGGTTTTGCTCAAGAATATCCCTGTATTTAGCACCATCCAGCTTTCCCTCAACTCTAACCAGTTTCCCGGTCCCACCTGCTGAAAAACATCCCCACAGCATGATGCTGCCACCACCATGTTTCAGTGCGGGGATGGTGTTCTTTGGGTGATGTGATGTGTTGGGTTTGCGCCAGACATAGCGTTTTCTTTGATGGCCAAAAAGTTCAATTTTAGTCTCATCGGACCAGTGAACCTTCCTCCATACATTTTGGGAGTCTCCCACATGCCTTTTTGCAAACTCAAAACATGCCATTTTGTTTTTTGCTGAAAGTAATGGCTTTCTTTTGGCCACCAAAGCCCAACTCTATGGAGCGTACGGCTTATTGTTGTCCTATGTACAGATACTCCAGTCTCTGCTGTGGAACTCTGCAGCTCCTCCAGGGTTACCTTAGGTCTCTGTGCTGCCTCTCTGATTAATGCCCTCCTTGCCCGGTCCATGAGTTTTGGTGTGTGGCCGTCTCTTGGCAGGTTTGCTGTTGTGCCATGTTCTTTCCATTTGGTTATGATAGATTTGATGGTGCTCTTAAAGCTCATCAAAGATTTGGATATTTTTTTATAACCTAACCCTGACTTGTACTTCTCAACAACATTGTCCCTTACTTGTTTGGAGAGTTCCTTGGTCTTCATGGCAGTGTTTGGTTAGTGGTGCCTCTTGCTTAGGTGTTTCAGCCTCTGGGGCCTTTCAAAAAGGTGTGTATATGTAATGACAGATCATGTGACACTTAGATTGCACACAGGTGGACATCATTTCACTAATTATGTGACTTCTGAAGGTAATTGGTTGCACCAGAGCTTTTTATGGGCTTCATAACAAAGGGGGTGAATACATACGCACATGCCAATTATCAGTTTTTTATTTCTGAAAAATAGTTTTATGTAAATATTTTTCTAATTTTACTTCACCAACGTAGACTATTGTGTTCTGATCCATCACATATAATTCAGATTAAAACAATATTGAACTAAGGGCTGTAATGTAACAAAATAGGTAAAAAGCCAAGGGGGTGAATACTTTTGCAAAGCACTGTATATACATACACACACACACAGTACACGTGGGGTCTTCAAAAAGTTGGTGCACTTTTATATATATATATCTATATCTATATCTATATCTATATAGATATAGATATAGATATAGATATATATATGGTCAGGGAGGCTGCCAAAAGGCCTACAGCAACATTACAGGAGCTGCAGGAATCCTGACAAGTACTGGCTCTGTGGTACATGTGACAACAATCTCCCGTATTCTTCATATGTCTGGGCTATGGGGTAGAGTGGCAAGACGGAAGCCTTTTCTTACCAAGAAAAACATCCAAGCCTGGCTAAATTCTGAAGTCTCCCAAAAGCATGTGGGAAAATGTGTTATGGTCTGTTGAGACGCAGGTTGAACTTTTTGGCCATAATTCCAAAAGATATGTTTGGCGCAAAAACAACACTGCACATCACCAAAAGAACACCATACCCACCGTGAAGCATGGTGTTGGCAGCATCATGCTTTGGGGCTGTTTTTCTTCAGCTTGAACAGGGACCTTAGTCAAGGTAAAGGGAATTATGAACAGTTCCAAATACCAGTAACTATTGTCACAAAACCTTCAGGCTTCTGCTAGAAAGCTGAACATGAAGAGGAACTTCATCTTTCAGCATAACAACAACCCAAAGCATACATCCAAATCAACAAAGGAATGGCTTCACCAGAAGAAGATTAAAGTTTTGGAATGGCCCAGCCAGAGCTCAGACCTGAATCCCACTGAAAATCTGTGGGGTGATCTGAAGATGGCTGTGCACAGGAGATGCCCTCGCAATCTGACAGTATGGTAGTGTTTTTGCAAAGAGTGGGCAGATATTGCCAAGTCAAGGTGTGCCATACTGATAGACTCATACCCAAAAAGACTGAGTGCTGTAATAAAATCAAAAGGTGCTTCAACAAAGTATTAGTTTAAGGGTGTGCACACTTATGCAACCATATTATTTTATTTTTATTTCCCTCCACCTAAAATATTTCACTTTGTTTTTTCAACTTAGCTGTACAGTTTATAGGTCACATTAAAGGTGGAAAAAGTTGTGAAATGATTCGTCTCATTTTTTTACATCACAGAAATCTGACATTTTAACAGGGGTGTGTAGACTTTTTATATCCACTGTATATACAGTATATATAATAGAGTTAAAAAAGTGCAGAAACTTTTTGAAGAACCTATATATATATACTTTTTGACAGATCTAACAATTCTAGCAGAGGAGGACCAAATTAAATTTATTTGGCCTTTCATTGAACCTGCTCTTAGTATTACAGTTGTAATGTGGAAGAACCTCATACCAGTGATGGGAGTAAGTCACACATGTGCAAGTCATAAGCAAGTCTCAAGTCTTAACCTTCAAGTCATAAGCAAGTCCCAAGTTACTGTGGCGAAAAGCAAGTCAAGTCGAGTCCCTGCTCAATGACTGCTCAAGTCATTTATTTTGGTCAAGTCACAAATTAAGTCAAAATACTGATCTACCCCGAAGCCGGGACTCGGGGGAGCTTTCTTTTGTGGGGGGGGGGGGGGCGGCTTTTGCCTAGGCCAAGACACAGAACTGGTGGCGCCAAGTCATTGCAAGTCAAATAGCCCAAGTCAAAGTCAAGTCGCAAGTCATTAGTGACAAGTCAAAGTCAAGTCGAGTCGCCCTAGGGAGAGGAGGAGGAGCTGTGTGTGGGGGGGGGGGGGGGGGTGCCCCACCAGGTTTCTATTGGCAGCAGCGGAGACATTAGGAACTAAAGATGCCAGCAAAGAATACGTGTTTGTGTATGCAGTGTGTATGTAAGTGTAATATGAAAGTGTGAGGCCCTGCCACTGGATAGAATAGACAAAGGTGATAAAAGGTTATCACAAATGCAGAGTGAGGAACTCCAGAAGTTCAGTTCAGATTGTAGAAAACGAGTCTTTCGGTTTTCTCTGGATTTTCTATTTTTTGGATCAAGATCCGGAGTCCAGAGGCTTCAAGCAGCTTTGGTAGGGAAGAAGCCTGTAATCCTGTTTCCAGGTTTTGTAGGAGACCAGCAGGGTGTGTGGACAGGTATTCACAGCTCTTATAATCTTGGACCTGACAACAGTGCAGGTCTTCGCCCTCCTGAGGGGTCCATGAGGCTGTAAGTGGGAAGCCAGAGCTCTGCATGTTGGCACAGGCCAGGTGTAGTCTGTGATGGAACAGACAGAGGCCCTGAGAATGAGGGTTTGAGTATACAGGGTGTGTGCAAAGAGAGCTGTTAGCCAGTCTGGAGGAACAAGGCAAAAAACCTGAGAAGAGGTTGTGATAAGATGCCAGGAAGCTTGCTACTGTTTTCTTTCATATTTGAAGCAATGGTGGAAACCCCTGTGCGGGCAACTATTTGAACTTTTCTTTCACTTTAAATAAAAGTGTGTCACCGAGCCTCGAAACTGTATTTTTGGATTGGACTGAACTCACTAGGATGCTCTACACTTGAGCAATACCCCCTGCCATATCACAGTATGCAGTGTGTATCAGTAGTGTATTTAGGTTTTGTGCTGCCCTAGGCCTGATTAAACTCCGGCACCCCCTAATTTAAATATGACCCACCCCTTCCTGTCAATGCCACACCCCTTGCTGTTTAAGATCCGCCCTGAAATTTTCGGGTGGGGACACTAGTTCTGAGGGCCTGGGGGGGCAATGGATTTCCTTAATTTGCATAGATTTCCTCTCTCTTCCTGTTTGGCTATGGGGCAGGAGGTGAAGGGAAATCTCTACAATGGGACAGGGATGGTAAAAAATAAACTGACAGGGGTTATAACCCTCCCTTACTCTATCCAAAATGAAAAAAAAAGTGTTACCTATAGTTCTACTTTAAACACAAATTTCTGGAAATTTTATGGTGAGGACTAAGAAGATATAACCATGCCAATGGTGCAGCAGAAAACAGATAGCATAGTGAGGAAGGTTTGTGTTCCAGGATAATAGGACAGTCAAAATTAGAAGCGGCACCCTCCCCCCTTGCGGAATGCCAGCCGCCCGCATACCGGAAGCAGTGAGGCCGCTTTATGGGGGCGCTAGACTAATTTGCCTCTCAACCCAGTCCGCCCCATAAGACTGGTGCTACACTAACAGTGTATTGCAAGCCGGCGGGGACTCTTTCCGTGGTGCCCCCCTGCAAAGTGCTGCCCTAGGCCTGGGCCTTGTTGGCCTAGGCCAGGATACAGCATTGGTGGGTATGTATGTTCTATATGTGTTGTAAGTATATGCATAGTGTATGTTTTAAAAGTTCCCACATATGACAACTGAGTAGGAGAAACAGAGACAGGAACTCTAGCAGGATGATGTTGTGAAAATTTTTATTAATGTATGTTGTCAGATGTCCCCCAGTGTCAGTTTTGCTGTAATACGCTCATGCGAGCGTATTCACACATACAGACGTTGGTGGAAGACCATTGGCTGCGGAAATCTTCCTGTGGACACGGCAGACCTTTTTGCTCTTTTAAGGATGTTCATGTATGCATCACCAAGAGGCTGCCCACCTCATGGAGACTGCATTAATGCTTTTAGTAAACAGATCTGCGTACATGGGAACCATAGCATAACCATACAAAATTATGGTCCACTGAGCCATGATAGAGTACGGCTCGCGTCATTGGTAGCAGTGGGAATGCGCACACAGTCGTGTTCAGAGCCATGTAAGTAGTGTTCAAATTGTGAGACACTTTGTGTCTCACAAGACGCTTGCCGCATGGCTCTGCACATGACCATCTGCACACGTCACTACTGGAATTCTATTTGAATATATACATGTGTGTGAGTGGTTCTTTTGAAAGTATACAAGTGTCTGATTGGCTGATTCTGAAGCCACCACCTTCCTTTGTTATTCATGTTTACCTTATGTTTTTTGTCTCTTTCTGTATAATGGTGGGACTTTAATTGTAGGTTATATTTTTGTCATTGTAAGTAGGTCTATTAATTGGGGGAGCACTTATTTAAATCCTCTGTAGGTCCCATTTACAAACCCAAAGTGAATGCTTTGTATGACTGAGTAGGCTGATAAGAAACTGTATGTTGTGTAATAAGTTTGTGATGTATATGAGAAATAGAAACCTATGAACTGTGATTAACTATGTATGGGACCAAGCCGATTGTGTATATTTTTTAACTGATGCCAGACACATGTCCCCATAAATGTAATAATATTTTTCACCTACAAATGGTTTAGTGAACTTTGATGGTCGTTTAGAAAAGATTTGGTTTGAAGTTGCTTTTGAAAATGGCTGCCGCATATTCAAGTGGCCATGTGGCTGAGGGGGGGAAGGGCCATGCATTGCTGGGACATCACTTACAATAGGAGCTGTTTCTTGAAAGGGCTACGCCCTGTGGGTGGTCTCAGGTTTCTGGACAATAGCATAGGGGGAGCTCTATTGTTTTGAGATGAAAAGATCATGCATGCAACCATCGCTGTTTGTATTTCTCTTGCTGTCTTGTTCCTGTGGAAGCTGATGCCAGAGTTAAGTATATGACCTTTCCTTGGGAACAAGAGTGTGTTTGAGCCATGATAGCATCACACAGTTGCAGCAGATTTGTTGGCTGCACATCCAAGATGCAAATCTCCCGTTCCACCACATCCCAAAGGTGCTCTATTGCATTGAAATCTGGTGACTGTGGAGGCCATTTGAGTACAGTGAACTCATTGTCATGTTCAAGAACCAGTTTGAGTTGATTTGAGCTTTGTGACATGCAGCATTATCCTGCTGGAAGTAGCCATCAAAAGATGGGTACCCTGTAGTCATAAAGGGATGGACATGGTCAGCAACAATACTCAGGTAGGCCGTGGCGTTTAAACGATGCTCAATTTGTACTAAGAGACCCAAAGTGTGTCAAGAAAATATCCGTCACACCATTACACCACCACCAGCCTGAACCGTTGATACAAGGCAGAATAGATCCATGCTTTCATGTAATTTACGCCAAATTCGGACCCCACCATCTGAATGTCACAGCTGAAATCCAGACTCATCAAATCAGGCAACATTTTTCCAATCTTTTATTGTCCAACTTTGGTGAGCCTGTGTGAATTTTAGCCTTTGTTTCCTGTCCTTAGCTGACAGGAGTGGCACCCAGAGTGGTCTTCTGCTTCTGTATCCCATGTGCTTCAAGGATGTGTTGAGCATTCAGAGATGGTATTCTGCATACCTTGGTTGCAAGGAGTGGTTATTTGAGTTACTGTTGCCTTTCTATCATCTCGAACCAGTCTGCCCATTCTCCTCTGACCACTGATATCAATAAGGCATTTTCATCCACACAACTACCGCTCACTGGATATTTTCTCTTTTTCGGACCATTCTCTGTAAGCTCTAGAGATTGTTGTGCGTGAAAATCCCAGTAGGTCAGCAATTTTTGAAATATTCAGGCCAGCCCATCTGTTCACCAACAATTGTGTCACATTCCAAGTCACTTAAATCCCCTGTATATCAGCAAATCTTGTGATTTATGGATTACACATTTAAAAAATAAACAGTGTAGCACTAAAGCCCATGCATTTCATACATACTTGTGTTGTACTTAATAATCTTACAGTAGGTAACATTTTTATATATGCAATCCAGCAGATACAGATACTTACATAGTTGGGCTGCAGCATCTGAGCTTGTAATGGACAAGGGAGTGCAGGCTTGCTGACATGTAAATAGTGATAACCTCCAGGTACAATTCCACCTATCAGAGCAGAAATCATTACAACAAATACCGTAACCTTCCTAGACTTAAACAAAATTATAATTCTCATAAAATGTGGGTATAGCAAACACGTAAGAGAAAACCTATCTACAGAAATGTCTGTTTTATGACCTTGTTTGCATGCCCAATTAATATAAAGGAATTCTGGCAAGCATTATTTAAATTTACACTATTAATTATAACAAATAATATAAAGTAAAAAAAATAAAAAAATAGACATGGTTTTATGTAATAAAAAAAAATAGGTTTTTGTATGTTTTGTGGTTTATACACAACCCCCTCTAATAGCAGCTGTATACAGTATACAATAACAGTATATACCACTATTACAGTATACAGTATATTACAGTATATACCACTATTACCATCACTATGATGCCGCGTACACACGGTTGGAAATTCCGACAACAAATGTTCGATGGGAGCTTGTTGTCGGAAATTCCGACCATGTGTAAGCTCCATCGGACAAACAAAATTTGAGATCTGGTTCTCAAATTTTCCGACAACAAAATCCGTTGTCGGAAATTCCCATCGTGTGTACACAATTCCGACGCACAAAATTCCACGCATGCTCGGAATCAAGCAGAAGAGCCGCACTGGCTATTGAACTTCATTTTTCTTGGCTCGTCGTACGTGTTGTACATCACCGTGTTCTTGATGTTTGGAATTTCCGCCAACATTTGTGAGACCATGTGTACGCAAGACAAGCTTGAGCCAACATCAATCAGGAATAAATCCAGGATTTTGTTGTCGGAATGTCCGATCGTCTGTACGCGGCATTACTGTTATTCTATAGTGACACAGACTTATAAAATCCTATTGCCACAGTAGCTGAAACCACTGTGGAAATCTTGTTAAATAGAGTCTGGAAGAGGCTGCCTTTTGAAAATGGGATAGCTGTTTGCACACTCTGTTGCAGTGTTAATTTTGGTTTAGTTTTAGTCATACTCTTTTGACTAAAATGACTTTTAAGTTTTAGTCATCTGAATTGTTTTAGTTTTAGTCGTATTTTAGTCGACTAAAATCTCCAGTACATTTTAGTTGACTAACTTAAATCTAATGGGTTTAGTTAAAGGGGTTGTAAAGGCAGAAGGTTTTTTTTATCTTAATTCATTATTTGCATTAATATAAAAAGCCTTCTGTGTGCAGCAGCCCCCCCAATACTTACCTGAGCCCCATTTCTATCCAGCGATGTACACAAGTCCTTTGTTATTTAAAAAAAAAAAAACGAGACTTTACAATCACTTTAACCACTTAAGGAACGGGCCTATTTTTCAGACTCGGTGTTTACAAGCTAAAATATTTTTTTTTTGCTAGAAAATTACTTAGAACCCCAAACGTTTTATATATATACTGTGTATATATATATATATATATATATATATATATATATATATATATTTCCAACACCCTAGAGAATAAAATGGCGGTCTTTGCAATACTTTTGCAATACTTTATGTCACACTGTATTTGCGCAGCGGTCCTACAAGCTCACTTTTTTGGAAAAAATCCACTTTTTTGAATTAAAAAAATAAGACAACAGTAAAGTTAGCCCAATTTTTTTTATATTGTGAAAGATAATGTTATGCCAAGCAAAATTGATACCCAACACGTCACGCTTCAAAATTGCGCCCGCTCATGGAATGGCGACAAACTTTTACCCTTAAAAAACTCCATAGGCGACATTTAAAAATGTCTATAGGTTAACAGTTTGAATTACAGAGGAGGTCTAGGGCTAGAATTATTGCTCTCACTCTAACGATCGTGGCGATACCTCACATGTGTGGTTTGAACACCGCTTTCATGTGGGTGCTACTCACGTATGCGTTTGCTTCTGCGTGCAAGCTCGGCGGGACGGGGCACTTTACATTTTTTTATTCCTATTACAAGAAATGTAAACATCTCGTATGATAGGAAAAAGGCATGACAGGACCTCTTAAATATGAGATCTGGGGTCAAAAAGAGTGAGTAACCTTTTTTGTCATGGCCCATTACACCCAAATTTCCCCCTTTTCTGCTGATTTTGTTAGACCCATGAAACTATATTGCTTTTCATACATTTTTTATAGAATTTAGATGCATCTGGCTCCTGAAGAGTGGATTGAAGTCCATGAAACGCAGCGTCGGGCCTACCTTTGATGCATCAAACACACATTGACCAATTTTTAGATGTTTTTTACTTCACATGACTTTTATCTTGCTTGGGGGCTTAAGATGCATAATTGTACCTACCCATGTCCCATGGTTGTATATACATAGATTTATTGTCTATATGCGATTATTTTATGTCTAATGTATGCAATACGTTTTTATGCTATGTTGATCATTGGTCCTTAATAAACATACATATGTTTGCACCTCTGTGAGTGTGATTGGGCTGCATCATGCGCACCTCATTCAAAGTCCCAAGCTCCCCCCCTCTTTTTCATGATATTAAGGATGGGGGCGCAAACCTTCCCTTGCATCCCATTTAAAGTCCTAAGTTCGCTTTTCCCCCTATTGCTTGCATATTTACACTAAAATGCAATAAAAAAATAAAAATAAAGTAATTTGAAAAAAAAAAATTCTCCTTTATTGGGCAGAAGTGACGTTTGACGTCGCTTCCGCCAGTCAGTGCTATAGAGCTAAATGGGGACCATCTTCCCCTCATTTAGCAGCCAGGCCACCAGGGGAGCAGACGCAATCGTCTCCGTCGCTACCAGCGAGTCCGGTAAGCGGCAGAGACCCCCAGAGCGCGGCGGGAAACCCCTCTCCAGCCCCCAATAAAAGTGATCTTGCCGCAAATCTGTCGCTGAGACCGCTTTTATCTGAAAGCGGATCGCCCACTGGAGAAGAGGACACCGGGGGTTATGGCGGCTAGCTGCTGCCATAACAACGATATTCCTCTTCAAAGAGCTGACGTACAACTGCAGCGGGCGGTCCATAAGTAGGTAAATTGTATAGCATTAAAGTAAAAGTTCAGCTAAAAACGAACTAACTCTAAATCAAAACTAATCTATCTAGCCCTGTAAAGCAAAAATTGCTCTACATAGCTTTTCTACAGCCAATCCAGTCTGGTCCCACGCTAAGGTGTCAGCGGCGGCTTCTCTGTGTAGGCGCGTGCAGGAGAGGCAGCCAATAAGGGAAGCCCCATAGTAACTCTATGGGTGATTTCACTTCCCAGACATTTCTCAGCCGTTGTCGGCTGTCCCTTGGACACAGATCGGCTGCTGGTGACTGGACTGGATCAGCTGCAAAAAAGGTATGTATAGCAATTTTTGCTTTACAGGGTTAGATAGATTAGTCTTAGAATGTGGCTGTCAGTAGATTTAGAAATTAGTTTTTGGCTGAACTTCCACTTAAAGCACTTCTCTAGAATTTCCAAACTCAACATATACATCTGAAGTAAAAATAATGTAGTGGGTATGGAGAAGTAAATGGAGTGAGGTGTGCACAGGGCAGAGAACTGGTCGGGGGGAAGCTGATATTTTGCACAGTGCTAAGCACTGCTACCTTGCTGATAGGGGAAACACTCACCACGTGGTTTGCAGGGCATTGTTCCAGAACTCCCAGGCAGCAGCCAGGCAGACAGAGGGAGCCTGCGTCTCTAAGCCAATACAGCTTGTCAGGGGGCTAAAACTTTAAAAGACAGGTGGAGCTCCGAGGAAAGTTTAGGTAGGTAAACGTCCCTCAAAATAGATTTTTGTTTTAATTTTTTGTCAATTGACTTACTTAGAATTTTTTCGTTTCATTTTCGTCACTGAAAACATGCAGCTGAAGAAAATGATGGCGAAAATATTTTCGTCGCCCAAATTAACACTGCTATGTTGCCTTTAAAGGAGTTGTAAAGTCTTGTGGTTTTTCATCTTAATGCATTCTATGCATTAAAGTGAAAAGCCTTCTGTGGTGCAGCTGCACCCCCAGAGCCCCCCTTTTACTTACCTGAACCCGATCGTTCCAGCAACGGGAACGAGCCCAGCAGCTCCAGCCGCTGTCTCGGGTCCTCATTGGACAGATTGATAGCGGCGGTAGCCATCGGCTCCCGCTGCTGTCAATCAAATCCAGTGACACGGGATCCAGGGGGGCAGGGCCGATCCTGCTGTCTGTGTCAATGGATGCAGCAGCAAGACTCGGGAGCGCGCCCACACGAGTGGCCCCATGGGATGCGGCTCTCCGTGGGGGCACTCGATGCAAAGGAGGAGTCAGGAGCGCCGCTGGGGGACCCCAGAAAAGGAGGATCAGGGCCACTCTGTGCAAAACCCTTGCACAGAGGAGGTAAGTATAACATGTTTGTGATTTTTTTAAAGTAAAAAAGGAACCTTTACAATCACTTTAAAGGGGGATAGCTTGTGGAGTAGCTTACTGTATGCCTCTTTATCTGTGATGCCAATCCCTTTGCATTATAAAAAACTATACCCATAATTACTCAGCAAACACCTATTTGATATCAAAAACACATTGCAGAGATACCATCCTGCAAAAACGACCCACAAGAGTGCATATGGGGATCACTACAACTCCTTGACTGTTCTTGAATGGCCCAGGCAGAGCCCTGACTTAAACCCAATTGAGCATCTCTGGAGAGACCTAAAAATGGCTGTCCACCAACGTTTACCATCCAACCTGTCAGAACTGGAGAGGATCTGCAAGGAAGAATGGCAGAGGATCCCCAAATCCAGGTGTGAAAAACTTGTTTCATCTTTCCCAAAAAGACTCATACTGAGCAAAGGGTCTGAATACTTAGGACCATGTGATATTTCAGGGGTTTTTTTTAATAAATCTACAAAAATGTCAACAATTCTGTGTTTTTCTGACAATATGGGGTGCTGTGTGTACATTAATGAGGAAAAAAATGAACTTAAATGATTTTAGCAAATGGCTGCAATATAACAAATAGCGAAAAATTTAAGGGGGTCTGAATACTTTCCGTCCCCACTGTATGTCAATTCCTGCTTGTGTGGTTGGCTCACTGATTTTCTCAGTCTGTACTAAGGCACAAGTTAGAATTCAGGCATCCCCTGCAACAAAAATATCATTTTTGGTGAGATACTCCCAATAGCAAATACCGTGTAAAGGGATACTGACTGCAATTTTCCTCATTAGAGGCCTGCAGGTGCAGCAGCTGGTTGATAAATTATGAAACCACTCCCATTAGATT
The DNA here is from genome assembly GCF_042186555.1 of Aquarana catesbeiana. Lineage (NCBI taxonomy): Eukaryota > Metazoa > Chordata > Amphibia > Anura > Ranidae > Aquarana > Aquarana catesbeiana. The sequence continues at coordinate 590,095,270 of NC_133327.1, forward strand.
CACATACCACACAGACATAAAGAAACACACATGTATTTCTTCAGAATAACAAAAGGTAGGATTCTGCAATAAAGTTTGTTAAAATCCCTGCAATGTACATAGATCACCCAGAGGGGAATGTTTTTTTTTTTTCTCAACAAAAGTGTAGTTACTCTACAAGCATGACTATGCTCAATAGGCTTTGTTTTGTATACCTTAACTTTTAAAATCAATAAAAAGAATTTACAAAAAAAAAAAATGCATATGGGGAGAGAGGAAGGTGAAAAAAAAACACAAACGCACAAAAAAAGCAGGCAACACAAAGCAGAGAAGCGTAATAAATTCAGATTCCATAAAATATATTAAATGACATAAACAGTATAGGTTTTTACGTTTACATGTGACCCCAAAAAGAATTCCGTGTATGTATTTATGAACATGTAGAAGTATTGAGTCTAACATAGCACAAAATGTTCCTCAGAGAATTCTACCTGAATGTGGTTCTTATTCCATTAGGATTGATAAACATTAACTATGTGATGAATGGCATGGCATTAAAAATAGAGAATATAATCATCTTTGAAATGAGGAATGCTATCTATGTAATGTATTATCCTTGCTCGGAACATTTTTGTAGAGTAACTATTTAGAAAACTATTCAATTGTATTTATTGCCATGATAAGTATGTTTTTCTAGTTAGCTAGAGTGATTTTACTGAATCCAGGGAAGTTTAGGTCATTTATGTTAGAAAGGTAATCTTAAATTCAACCATGGCTTAAATGCAGACATAGGTTTGTTTAGATTTCCGGTCAGCTGCTGGGGTAAGGGACACACAAGCCAAGTATTGGGCACCAGGCAGTCTTTACATTTACTGAATTCAGCAAGATATTTAGCTACAGGTTATTTGTTGCAGCTTTAAAGGTTTAGAATATGGGCTTCTCTATGGTATGTTATTGAGAGAAAGTTCAGCCAGTTCTTTGCCTTTCTCTTGGGACAGATCTTGCAGTCAGCCATGACACCTTCTTCTAATGGTGAAGAAGGAAAAGAGGTCCTAGGAGCCGCACATTACACAAAACCCTCATGTAAAGAGTAAAAGCAGCCTCAGCCTAGACTCCATCCAGGTCATGCCCACTGATGCGTTTCACCCTGCCCACGGGGCTTGACCATGGGAATCATCTAATAAAAATCAAAAGGTAATAAATATATTTTTTTTATGCTTGCCGTGTGAATGGGAACACACAGCAATCATATAGTGAGGTTTTCCCAAACCTGACTGCAAAACAGTCCTACACCTTAAAGCTTCTACAAGAATTTGCTGGGGTTAAACCTGGGAATCCTTTGAGATTTGCCGGGGTGGCACATCCGGTGGTGGGGGCTTAGTGAATTTCAAAGCACACAGAGAGGGATAGATAGTTTATTAAAATATTTCATCTTTGTGTATCATCTGAATGGACAAGTGCCTTTTATCCTATTTATTTAAGCAACTCTGCTCGGCTCGATTTGGTAAAGGTTTTTCAGCATCACTAGTTTGGCACATTAAAAATAGGCACCAGAACGTTAATTGCATTACATTTCAGATGAGATGATATGATTGCAAGTAGCATAATCATGGTAAAATTTATCACAATGATACTACAGCATGTATCACTGATGCAATAAACTTAAATTGAAATTAGGGCCCCTTTTACACGGGCTTGTCCGTTTGACAGACTCCACTTGTTCAGCGGGGGATGGCTCTGTTGACCTCCACTGAGCAGGCGGATGACAGGTCCGTCTTTGCTCACTGTGCCGCAGAGTCCTGCTCTCCTCTATGGAGAGATCGAATAAAGATGGACCGCCTGTCTGTTTTTATCCAATCTCATCCGATCTGCCAGACAGATGGAAAATAAAACCACCATCCATCTGGATTTGGTGGAGAGGATCGGATCGGATCGGATAGCAGCAGGTGTCAGCGGACATGTCATCGCTGACATCCGCCGCTCCATAGGGTTGAATTGAAGGTCCGATCAGGTCTGCCTGAAAAACTGACAGATGGACTTGATCGGAAAGCTCGTGTGAAAGGGAACCTGGTTGTCAGCAGCAAGGTTTAGGAATACATTTTGGGCTCTTTCACACAGGCTTTCAGTTTTTCAGGCAGACCTGATTGGACACTCCATTCACCCCTATGGGGCAGTGGATGTCAGCGGTGACATGTCCGCTGACATCTGTCGCTATAAGATCCGATCCTGCCCGCCAAGTCCAGACGGAGGGTGACCCTATTTTCCATTCGTCTGGTGAATGGGATTGGATGAAAATGGACAGGCGGTTCGTTTCATTCAATCTCCCCATAGAGGAGAGCAGGTCTGACAGGTCCGTCTCTGCACAGTGAGTGGAGATGGAGCTGTCGTCCGCCTGCTCAGTGGAGATCAGCAGATCGATCCCCCGCTGAACAAGTGGAGTCCCTCAAATAGACAAGCCCTTGTGAAAGGGGCCTTAAAGATTGGGCTTAAGTTAAGAAGGCTAGTTTAAGGTCTAGGTTTATAAACAGCATCTAACTTCTATTCATGGAGCTTGTAGCCACACAATATTTGGCACCCATATCAACAGTCTTCTGTTAGGACCACCTCTTTTATACAGAACCTTTTATTGTTCTTGTTACTGCACCAGATTGTGTACTCTCCAGTTTTAGTAAATCAACCCCACAGTGTTGATATTCACTGCTTAGATCATACCTTGAATAACAGGACCTTTGTAAATTGTGATGAGCTTGTCTTGTTCTTGTGGAGGCTCACTCATTGGTTCCAGTGTTGGGTCAAAGAGAGGCAGCATACAAGCAGCTAGCTGACAGCCAATTTCCTTTGAGCTGAAGTAACTATGAGACCATTCATTTGCATAATACCTATTAGAGTACTTGGTCAATGGTCCTGCTGCTCTTATAGATATGTCGTTTGTGTGAAATGTGGTGTCAATGACCAGCCTCCTGTCATATACTAGACATGCATCATTTATTGCTATGAAGGCCTGATGATCTACTCCCTTCTGGAAAAAGCTAAATACCACCTACAGGAAAAAGATATTAAAATATTAGACCAATAAGTTGCAGCACTAATTTTAAAGTTATATACAAGTGCACTTAAACATGTAGCATATACTGTACATAAACAAAAGAACACAACCTACTTGCCCAGAATTTTACTTTCATTTCTTTTCATTCTAGTTCCTGCTATTTAAAATCTTAACCTGGTGTTCTGAGAACATACAATCCAGAGCCAGATTTTGCAGGAAAGATGTATATAATTAGTCTTTCCATAGTTTATTTATGGATATATCTGATAGCATAGTTGCCCACGATTTAAAAAGAAATTCCAGGGACAACTTTTTTCAAGTCAGTGGGAGAAAATATGCTTTGAAAGTTGGTGCAACAAGGTAATAGACCTCCTTCTCCGATCTGCATTCCAAAATAACTAACCTCTCTTTTTTTTCCCCTACAGGGGACCCCCAGTGCCTGTATGTGCATGGGTGAGCAGCATCTCAGCTTCTCACCAGCTCATTCAATGCCTCCTCTGATCCAAAACTCAAATGTGCCCCCTAAGGAGGCAGGGCCAAATGTGAGCAGATATCTGCTCTGAAGACACCCAATTTATAATTTAATGTTTGTATTTGGTATGTTCATTTGTGACCCTCTCTGTTTTGTGTTTTAATACAGTTCCCAGTTAAACACTCTTAGTCACCCCATGCTCCAAGTTAATTTAGTTTTTACCCTCGTTGAGTATATAGGTTGTTTTTCCATCCTTAAATGCTTTTTTGCCTCTAACAAAAACCCATTAAAAAAATCTTTTGTACCTTCCTGTCTTGAAAAAACTAACTTGGATTTTACTTCTTGGTGAGTTGACACTGCCTGCGGATCTTGGTAAAGCGGTAAATTGAAATTGAAAAAGAAAAACGCTGATAGGCAGGGTTTTTATGACACAAGGGACTTAAATGGTCTCCTTTGTCATAAATGCTTCCCCTGCCTGGTAATGTACCCTCTGCCACGCATGTGCAGCTCAGAATACATTTATGGCACCTGCTCTATAGCGTGAGGAAGTGACTCCTGTGCGCATGTGCAGCAGTGAGATTATTGAAGCCTGGCCAAACAGGGCGAACCTGGAAGGAAGACCGCACAAGATGGAAGGACTCAGGCACTGACGGCACAATGCTGACGAGACATCCTTTGACCAGTAAGTCTGTCAAAATGTGCATACCAGCACATTGTGTCATAAACCTGCAGGGGACCTGTTATATTTTTTTTGTGACATTTAATACAACTTTAAGTCAACAAGCTGCCATACTGTCTACAGGAGATATGCCTCTTGCATAAGGAGGCATTTCAAATAGAACACTTAGTAAAATAATGGAACTCGCACGTTATTTAAATTCATCCAACTTCAAGATGCAGAACAAAATATATAAATGTTAGCTTTGTACTTACAGAACACTGTAGCCTCAGTGGCTTTGTGTCAGTAGTAAATGAAGCACAATGTATAGGGTCAGGATCGGCCCCGTCATTCCACTGTGCCAGCTTGCAGTTGTAGTAGGTAGTAACACCAGCTGCCATCAAGGCTTTCTGCACAGTTTCTTCTATCGTGTAGTTGTTAAAGCAAGTGATATTCGATGTTAGTGGAGGCTGTACCAAATGGATGCGAATGCCACTAATTCCGATTGACAAAAGCGTGCCAACTGTTGTGTATGCATCAAGTGTATTCCCATATACAATCACATTACCTGAAAAATACACACAAATATATAAAAAAAAATCATTAAAAGGCAGAGAAGGACCATATTGGTATAACAGAATTTTTATGATACAGGTTTGCTCTCGGTGACCCTATTATTTATCTGATGTTGGAAGCAAACAGTGTTGCCTAGCAACTCCAAACTAGAAAATCTAAAGAAGAATCTGAACAAAACATCCCACAAAAGTAGAGTGTGCTTAGCCTAGATGAATAGCATTTGGTAATTTTCAAAATAAAAGAAATATCCTTTTCAAAAAAGAATACAAATTTTCATGGATTGAACTGAAGAACAGACCAGTTTAATAGATGCATTTGGATCTATAGAACGGGTGCAACTCAACTAGTGTACATTCATTACAATGCTGCATGATTGACACAGCAATGGGCAGTGAGCGCATACTCCCTGCAAAACAATGCAATATGATCATGGTCCTCTCTAGAAGAAAATGACATGTATTATTTTCCCCATATACTTAATCACTTCAATACAGAGCACTTTCCCCCCTTCCTGCCCAGGACAACTTTACAGCTTTCAGTACTGTCACACTTTGAAAGACAATTGCGTGGTCACACAACACTGTACCCAAACTAAACTGTTATCATTTTATTCCCACAAATAGAGTTTTCTTTTGGTGGTATTTGATCACCTCTGCGGTTTTAATTCTTTGCTAAACAAACTAAAAAAGACCAACATTTTTGAAAAAAAAAAAAGTTTTTCTTAGTTTCTGTTATAAAATTTTGTTTTCTCCTTCACTGACGGTCACTGATGAGGCTGCACTGATGGGCACTGATAAGGTGGCACTGATGAGAAGGCACTGATATATAGAATTGATGGGCACTGATAGGCAGCACTGATACATTCAGCTACATATTTTTGGTTAAAAAAAATAAGCGTGTTTTGATTGGTTTGCGCAAAAGTTATTGCGTCTACAAACTATGGGATATATTTTTTCTTTTTTACTCGCAATGGTGGTGATCAACATCTTATAGTGGGACTGCAATATTGTGGGAGACAAATCAGACACCCAACTGACACTTTTGACACTTTTTTGGGGACCAGTGACATTATTACAGTGACCAGCGCTAGAAATATGCACTGTCACTGTACTAATGACACTGGCTGGGAAGGGGTTAACATTGGGGGCATTCAAAGGGTTAACTGTGTGCCTAGCTGGTATTTCACTGTAGTGGGGGAGGTGCTTTTACTAGTGGAAGACATGGATCGGTGTTCCTGCTTTACAGAAACACAGGATCCATGCCTTCTGTACTGACTTGTTTACACAGGCAGACTGCCATTCTGTCAGTGTAATAAACGATCAGCGGAAGCCGCTTATTAGCTCCTGCTGTGTAAAATCACACCGGAAGCGAGCCGTCGGCGGCACGCACTCACTCCCGATACCCGGAAATGCATCATATACGTGATCCTGAGCAGCGCAGCCGCCGTGTTACAGTAAATCTGCTATGGGGTGGTTGACAAGTGGTTAAAAATACAATCCCTGACCTCTGTAGCTGCTTAAGGCCCTTTACAAAAAGGTGTAAGCGGATATGTGTCTGCCTATATCTGCTCACATACAGGTCTGTTCAGTTTCATTAGAACAAATAGAACAAAGTTTGCATCCAGGTCTGCTTTTACTGACCTAAACAAATGTGAACGGATATAGGAGGACACACTTCTGCTTACATTTGGCTACCCACAGTAATTACATGCATCCCTTTTTCCTGGATGGAGGAAAAGTCAGAACAGCACCCATGTAAAAGGATTCTTAATGTGAAGTTTTTTCTCTTCACTTCAAAAACCCAACAGAGATTCTAGACTTGGGTTTCAGTTTTACATTAGAGTGTCTTGTAGTCTGCCAAGGTTCTGTTCTCATAGAAAAAAAGCTAAAGATGTTGTGAAATTGTGAAAAAACTATTTTCCCACAATGCTTATAGATACAGAGATGAATGAGGGCCTATTTTAAAGTGCTATTACTGCTTGTTCAGAACATGTATGTACTTTGCTGTCCATTGTGTCCGCCCACATCTCAATCTAATCAGAATAATATCTGAGGTGGTCTGAACCAGGCAGGGCTGGACTGGGACAAAAATTTGGCCATGGACTTCATCCAGACCAGCCCACTTTAATTTAGCAAATACACACAAAAACAGTATATAAACTATACGCAATTGCTCAAAAAGAAATAAGGTACCATGACCAGTGGCAGTAAATTCATTCATCAGTTACCATGACCAGTGGCAGTAAATTAGTCATCAGTTACCGTGACCAGTGGCAGTAAATTATTCATCATTTACCATGACCAGTGGCATTAAATTATTCATCAGTGACCATAACCAGTGGCATTAAATTATTAATCATTTACCGTGACCAGTGGCATTAAATTATTTATCAGTTACCGTGACCAGTGGCATTAAATTATTAATCAGTTACCATGACCAGTGGCATTAAATTATTAATCAGTTACCGTGACCAGTGGCATTAAATTATAAGTTTGGTTTTGGATAGATGAGTTTGAGGAAGTGGTGTGACATCCAGACTGATATATCTGATAGTAAATTAGTGATACGTGAGGAGACAGAGGGAGTGGGCTGAGGGGTAGAGAAATAGATTTAGGTGTAGAGAAATAGATTTGGGTGTCATCAGCGTAGAGGTGGTATTGGAAGCCATGGGAGGCTATCAGTTGACCCAGGGAGGCAGTGTTGATTGAAAATAGGAGAGGTCCAAGAACAGAACCCTGGGGGACCCCAACAGAGAAAGGTGCAGTTGGATAAGTAGGAAGAGAACCAGCGAAATGTACAGTCACGGACACCAAAGGAGTGGAGTTTTTTGAGGAGGAGGGGGTGGTCAACCGTATCAAAGGCAGCAGAGAGGTCCAGGAGTAGGAGTACAGAATAGTGTCGATTGGTTTTGGCCGTTAGTGGATCGTTTGTTAGTTTTAGGAGAGCAGTTTCTGTGGTGTGTTGGCTATTATCAGCGAGATGGACGCTTAGTCGGTTGTAGACCAGACGTTAAAGGAGTTTGGATAAGAAGGGGAGCAAGGAGATGGGGCGTAGGTTGTTAAGATTGGATGGGTCCAGTGAGGGCTTTTTAAGTATAGGTCTGACAAGTGCATGTTTTAGAGAGTTGGGGAAGATGCCAGAAGAGAGGGAGAGATTGAAGATGTGGGTTAGAGAGTGTAGCATAGAGCCAGAGGGTGAACGTAGCATTTGTGAGGGAACAGGATCCAGAGGGCAGGTGGTAAGGTGGACATTAGCAAGTAGTTTAAATCACTCTATATAGAGAATTAGCACTCTGAGACAAAAGGGTCCCTATTGATTCGCTAAGAGCTGTCAATCTAACACAGCAAACATGCTTTTAGGAGGTGACATCTAAGGAATTACCTCACCAGTTGCTGCTGCTCTGTTTTCAATTACTAACTATCACTGTGTGTTATGGCGGGGGGGTCAGAACACAATAGCTCAGTGGGGAGATCGCTGTGCTAACATTGCTAAGTTATTACATCGAGCTCCTCCTGAGCTCCTCAAGGGCGGGCCAGGAACATTAAAGTGATTGTAAAGTCTCATTTTTTTTTCTCCAAAAATAACAAACAAGGTATACTTACTTGCCCTGTGTAGTTGGTTTTGCACAGAGCAGCCTGGATTCTCCTCTTCTCAGGTCCCTCTTCGGTGCTCCTGACCCCTCCCTCCTGTCGAGTGCCCCCACAGCAAGCAGCTTGCTATGGGGGCAACCAAGCCAAGTCACAGCTCCCTGTGTCCATTCAGACATGGAGCTGCGGTTCAGCCCTGACTCCTTTCTCTCCTGATTGGCTAACTGACTTTGATTGACAGCAGCTGGAGCCAATGGCACCGCTGCTGTGTCTCAGACAATCAGGAGGAGAGTCCTGGATGGCTGAGGAACTCGTGGACATCGCTGGAGAGAGATGAGGCTCAGGTAAGTAATAGGGGGTGCTGGGGTGGCTGCTGTACACAGAAGGCTAATGCATAGAATGCATTAAGATAAAAAACCTTCTGAGTTTAAGGGTGAGGAGAAAAAAGAAATAATACTGGACCTCCTCCAGCCAGGAAATGAGGCAGGCTCTATCTGACATGCTGCAGATGGAGCCTGCCTCATTTTCCGCACATTGTGAATAGCTTACAGTGTGCACTGAAATTAGTTAACAATTTCAGTACAGGAAAGTAGACTGTACAACTGTTCAAGATGGAAAGTAGGTATCACTTTTGTTACCAGCAGTTTAGACATTAATTGCTGGGTGTTGAGTTATTTTGAGGGGACAGCAAATTTACACTGTTATACAAGCTGTACACTCACTACTTTACATTGTAGCAAAGTGTAATTTCTTCAGTGTTGTCACGTGAAAAGATATAATAAAATATTTACAAAAAATATGAAGGGTGTACTCACTTTTGTGAGATACTGTATATATATATATATATATCTATATATATATATATATAGATATATATATATATATATAGTGCATTCGGAAAGTATTCACAGCACTTCACTTTTTCCACATTTTGTTATGTTGCAGCCTTATTCCAAAAGAGATTACATTTTCCTAAAAATTCTACAAACAATACCCCATATTGACAATGTGAAAGAAGTTTGTTTGAATTCCTGGCAAATTTATCAAAAATAAAAAATGAAAAAAAATTACATGTACATAAGTATTCCCCGCATTTGCCATGACACTCAAAATTGAGCTCAGGTGTGTCCTGTTTCCACTGGGATGTTTCTACAACTTGATTTGAGTCCACCTGTGGTAAATTCAGTTGAATGGACATGATTTGGAGAGGCACACATCTGTCTATATAAGGTCCCACAGTTAATAGTGCATGTCAGAGCACAAACCAAGCCACAAAGTCCAAGGAATTGTCTGTAGACCTCTGAGACAGGATTGTATTGAGGCACAGATCCATCATCCGTAAATGGAAGAAGTTTGAAACCACCAGGACCCTTCCTAGAGTGGACCGCCTGACCAAATTGAGCGATCGGGGGAGAAGGATCATAGGGAGGTGAACAAGAACCCGATGGCCACTCTGGCAGAGCTCCAGCGTCTCCATGTGGAGAGAGGAGAACCTTCCAGAAGAACAACCATCTCTGCAACACTCCACCAATCAAGCCTGTATGGCAAAATGGCCAAACAGAAGCCACTCCTCAGTAAAAGGCACATGACAGCCCGTCTGGAGTTTGCCAAAAGGCACCTGAAGGACTCTCAGACCATGAGAAACAAAATTCTCTGGTCTGATGAAACACAGATTGAACACTTTGGCCAAATGGCAAGCATCATGTCTGGAGGAAACCAGGCACCGCTCATCATCTGGCCAATACCATTCCTAAAGTGAAACATGGTGGTGGCAGCATCATGTTGTGGGGATGTTTTTCAGCGGCAGGAACTGGGAGACTAGTCAGAATCGAGGGAAAGATGAATGCAGCAATGTACACTTAACATCCTTGACGAAAACCTGCTCCAGAGTGCTCTGGACCTCAGACTGGGGCAAAGGTTCATCTTCCAACAGGACTACCCTAAGCACACAGCCAAGATAACAAAGGTGTGACTACGGGACAACTCTGTGAATGTCAATGAGTGGTCCAGCCAGAGCCCAGACTTGAACCCCCGTTTCAATATCTCTGGAGAGATCTGAAAATGGCTGTTAACCGATGCTCCCCATCCAACCTGATGGCGCTTGAGAGGTCCTGCAAAGAAGAATGGGAGAAAGTGCCCAAAATAGGTGTGCCAAGCTTGTAGCATCATACTCAAAAAGACTTGAGGCTGTAATTGGTGCCAAAGGTGCTTCAACAAAGTATTGAGCAGAGGCCGTGAATACTTATGTACATGTAATTTCTTTTCATTTTTTATTTTTAATAAATTTGTAAAGATTTCAAACAAACGTCTTTCACGTTGTCATTATGGAGTATTGTTTGTAGAATTGTGAGGAAAATAATGAATTTGAATGAATCCATTTTGGAATAAGGCTGTAACATAACAAAATGTGGAAAAAGTGAAGCGCTGTGAATACTTTCCGGATGCACTGTGTATCTATCTGTCTGTCTATCTATCTATCCACACACACACACACACACATACACATACACACACCTATACACACACACACATATATATATATATATATATATATATATATATATATATATATATATATATACATACATACACATACATACACATACATACACACACACAGTTGTGCTCATAAGTTTACATACCATGGCAGAATTTTCTTTTCAAATATTTTTATTGGTAACAATCGATGAACAGTAACAAATAATCAGTTGCGGATATCGAAAGATAATTACAGTTTACAAGGGAGTATTATTAGCGTGATATATAGAACAGTGCGTTTGTTACGGAGATACAAAGTAGAATAGGGTAACACAAACAACTATATTTTAATTGATTCTGGGTAGAACAAGCCATTTAGAGGCAAAAATCTACTGTAACATTAAGAAAGGGGTGAGAGCATAATTCCATGGGATGAGAGAGAGGCAACAGATAGATACAATACACAAGTTGATCATGTCACCTTTGGTATAGGTAGGATAAGAGAAGAGGGTAGAGTGAAGGGGGGAAAACAGGTTAGTTGGAGAAATAAGAGAGGAAAGGCAAGAGTTGTCAGGTGGAGGGGACGGAGGTGTCGCATGGGTTTCCGTCAGGTTTGGTTAAGGACCCTGGGGGATAGGGGAGGTTAAGGTTCTAGGAGGTGTTTATCAAAATCCGGGGGCAAAAAGTGTTCGATCCATGGCTGCCATATTTTAAGGTGTTGGGGGACTCGGTCTGAGATTGTGGCTTCGATTTTGTTGTGTATCATAGCTTGGGTGATTCTATTATTAGTTTCTATTAAATTTAGCATTGGGGTTTTCCAAGCCTTAGCTATCGTTTGCTTGGCCGCTGTAGTAAGATGTAGGAGGAGGCGATTTTGGGCACTAGTACAGTCAATCGTGATGTGGTTCAACAATGCAAGAGTTGGATCAGGGTCTAAGGGAACTCGGAGTAGTGTAGAGGCCATCTGGAAGATAGAGGTCCAGAAAAGCGGCACAATCAGGCATGACCACCATATGTGGACATGTGTGCCTTTTTCTCTGCAGCCGTGGAAGCATACTGGGGGATATCCAGGTAAGAATTTATTAATCCGTGCAGGGACCAAATACCACATAAGGACTTTGTAGCTTGCTTCGAGTGCTATAACGTTTTGGGAGGAGGCTTTTGTATTGGTCCATATGTTTGTTACCCTGGCAGAATTTATGACTTCTTGGCCATTTTTCAGAGAATATGAATGAGAACACAATAACATTTCTTTCACTCATGGTTATTGTTTGGCTGAAGCAATTTATTATCAATCAACTGTGTTTACTCTTTTTAAATCATAATGGCAACAGAAACTACCCAATTTACCCTGATCAAAAGTTTACATACATTGGTAAATTTGGCCTGATAACATGCACACGTTGACACAAAGGGGTTTAATGGCTATTAAAGGTAACCATCCTCATCTCTGATCTGTTTGCTTGTAATTAGTGTGTGTGTGTATAAAAGGTCAATGAGTTTCTGGACTCCTGACAGACCCTTGCATATTTCATCCAGTGCTGCACTGATGTTTCTGGATTCTGAGTCATGGGGAAAGCAAAAGAATAGTCAAAGGATCTGCGGGAAAAGGTAGTTGAACTGTATAAAACAGCAGAAGGGATATAAAAAGATATCCAAAGAATTGGGAATGCCAATCAGCAGTGTTCAAACTCTAATCAAGAAGTGGAAAATGAGGGGTTCTGTTGAAACCAAACCATGGTCAGGTAGACCAACTAAAATTTCAGCCACAACTGCCAGGAAAATTGTTCGGGATGTAAAGAAAAATCCACAAATAACTTCAGGTGAAATACAGGACTCTGTGAAAACATGTGGTGTACTATTTCAAGATGCACAATAAGGAGGCACTTGAAGAAAGATTGGCTGCATGGTCGAGTCGCCAGAAGAAAGCCATTAGTATGCAAGTTCCACAAAGTATCCCGCTTACAATACACCAAACAGCACAGAGACAAGCCTCAAACCTTCTGGCACAAAGTCATTTGGAGTGATGAGACTAAAATTTAGCTTTTTGGCCACAACCATAAACGCTACATTTAGAGAGGAGTCAACAAGGCCTATGATGAAAGGTACACCATTCCTACTGTTAAACATGGAAGTGGATCGCTGATGTTTTGGGGATGTGTGAGCTACAAAGGCACAGGGAATTTGGTCAAAATTGATGGCAAGATGAATGCAGTATGTTATCAAAAAATACTGGAGGAACATTTGCATTCATCAGCCAGGAAGCTGCTCATGGGACATACTTGGTCATTCCAACATGACAATCATCCAAAACACAAGGCTAAGTCATGTCATTGGCTACAGCAGAATAAAGTGAAGGTTCTGGAGTGGCCATCTCAGTCTCCTGACCTCCAATATCATTGAGCCACTCTGGGGAGATCTGAAACGTGCAGTTCATGCCAGACAGCCCAAGAATTTACAGGAACTGGAGGCTTTTTGCCAAGAGGAATGGGCAGCTTTACCATCTGAGAAGGTAAAGAGCCTCATCCACAAATACCACAAAAGACTTCAAGCTGTCATTGATGTTAAAGTGGGCAATACATGGTATTAAGAACGGGGGTATGTAAACTTTTGCTCGGGGGCATTTGGGTAGTTTCTGTTGCCATTATGATTTTAAAACAGCAAACACAGTTGATTGATAATAAATGGCTTCAGCCAAACAGCCAAACACTAACCATGAGTGAAAGAAAAGTTTTTGTGTTATCATTCATATTCTCTGAAAAATGGCCAAGAAATCATACAAAACCATAAAAACATTTATTTAAAAAAATACTGACCCAGAATGATTAAAATTTTACTTTAAACCTCTCAAGCACCTTGTATTTTCATCCATTTTTTGATACCACTAAACACCCCTGAATTTCATAAATAAATATAATACCATATTTTCAATAAATTATACTGCTTACATTCTGGGAAATAATGCTTTATTCATTAGTGCTAATTATGACCTGGAGAGTGCAATTGAATTCATGATATAAACAGTGAAATTTAGAAACAAATTAAGGCATTTAGAAAGAAAAGAGATCCAGCCTTTTAAATATCTAAGGTTATTAAATGGCACTACAAATCACATACCAAATTTCACTCTGCATTAGCCACAGGTTACTTTCATTAAGAAAAAAAAAAAAAAAAGTCAAAAGTATCAGCAAATCTGGAGATATAGATGTATATACACTGAGCAAAATTATAAACGCAACACTTTTGTGTTTGCCCCTATTTATCATGAGCTGAACGCAAAGATCTACGACTTTTTCTATGTACACAAAATGCCTATTTCTCTCAAATATTGGTTACAAATCTAAGTCTAAATCTGTGTTAGTGAGCACTTCTCCTTTGCCGAGATAATTCATCCACCTCACAGGTGTGGCATATCAAGATGTTGATTAGACAGCATTATTATTGCACAGGTGTGCCTTAGGCTGGCCACAATAAAAGGCCACTCTAAAATGTGTATTTTAATAACACAGCACAGTGCCACAGATGTCGCAAGTTTTGAGGGAGCGTGCAATTGGCATACTGACTGCAGGAATGTCCACCAGAGCTGTTGCCCTTGCATTGAATGTTCATTTAATTTGGCAGTACATCCAACCGGCCTCACAACCGCAGACCACGTGTAACCACACCAGCCCAGGACCTCCATATGCAGCATCTTCACCTCCAAGATCGTCTGAGACCAGCCACCCGGACAGCTGCTGCAAACGGTTTCCATAACCAAAGAATTTCTGCCCAAAATGTGAGAAACCGTCTCAGGGAAGCTTATCTGCATGCTCGTCATCCTCATCGGGGTCTCGACTCGCCTGCAGTTCGTTGTCGTAACAGACTTGAGTAGGCAAATGCTCACATTCGATGGCGTCTGGCACTTTGGAGAGGTGTTCTCTTCACGGATTGTCAGGGCTGGGCTCAGCCCTTCCTTCTCTGAGCTGGCCGCTCAGCTGTCGGCTAATTGCCAGCTCCTATCTCTCCACAGTGACTCACCTGTTGATGATATCCTGCTCGTCAGTCCTGCCTACTTAAGCCGTCCAGCCCAGATGATCTCTGCCTTCGCCTTGGTCAACATCACAGAGACTATCTCCTGCGTTCCTGTTAAAAACTTGCTTGGCTGACATTCCTTCTGGCTCCAGATCCTGCTTGCTGTTTCACTATGCTGATTCATGGCTTCCTGACTTTCTGACTTGTCTGACTATCCCTTCCGGTTACCCAACTTTGGCTATGTTTTGACTACGTTTATTTTATTTACTTTTATTATTAAACAAGTGTGATTTAACTGTACTTCTGTCTCGATCTGATTCATGGTTTCTGACAAAGGATGAATCCCAGTTTTCTCTGTACAGGGCAGATGGCAGACAGCGTGTAAGGAGTCATGTGGGTGAGCGGTATACTGATGTCAATGTTGTGGATCGTGTGGGCCATGGTGGCATTGGGGTTATGGTATGGGCAGACGTAGGCTATGGACAATGAACACAGGTGCATTTTATTGATGGAATTTTGAATGCATAGAGATACTGTGACGAGATCCTGAGGCCCACTGTTGTGCCATTCATCCTCGACCATCACCTCATTTTGCAGCATGATAATGCATGGCCCCATATTGCAAGGATCTGTACACAATTCCTGGAAGCTGAAAACATCCCAGTTCTTGCATGGCCAGCATTCTCACAAGACATGTCACCAATTGAGCATGTTTGGGATGCTCTGGATCGGCATATACGACAGAGTTTTCCAGTTCCTGCCAATATCCAGCAACTTCGCACAGCCATTGTAGAGGAATGGACCAACATTCCACAGGCCACAATCAACAGCCTGATCAACTCTATGTGAAGGAGATGTGCTGCACTGCGTGAGGCAAATGGTGGTCACACCAGATACAGAGCTAAAAACAATGATTAGTAGCGCTGTTGCTGGTTATAGATGGATATAGTATACATGCCCACTGGGAGTGAAGTCATGAGTAAAATAACACAGTATCAAATAAAAAGCAAGTGGATCAAAAACCTTTGTATATGGGCTAACAGTCCGTACTCCAGGGCAAGCCTTTAGGGAAGTATGAAGCAGGCTCCAAGTACATGAAAAAGAATAAGCAGAAAAAAAGCGCCTCCAGATCAGGATCAGTTAGATATGTTTAATATACAAATAGAATATGTCCACTTACATATGATAAAAAGCAAGTAGAGCACAAGTATTCCTCAGGTAGTGATGTCCCAGCGTGAACAGCCTGTGTGTCAAAATCCGTCCATAGGAAAGAAGGAGCGGTCCCGTCCTGCAGGATGTGTTGACTCCATCCTAGGAATTGGAAACGAGGCTTGACGGTTTTGGTTTTGGACCCTCCCCGACCCCCCAATACAGTAAAACTGCACATTTTAGAGTGGCCTTTTATTGTGGCCAGCCTAAGGCACACCTGTGCAATAATCATGCTGACTAATCAGCATCTTGATATGCCACACCTGTGAGGTGGAGGAATTATCTGGGCAAAGGAGAAGTGCTCACAACACAGATTTAGACAGATTTGTGAACAATTGTTTGAGAGAAATAGACCTTTTGTGTACATAGAAAAAGTCGTAGATCTTTGCGTTCAGCTCATGATAAATAGGGGAAAAACACAAAAGTGTTGCATTTATAATTTTGCTCAGTGTAAGTGTCCTGCCTGACCATCTCTATCGGTCAAAGAGGCAATTTTTTTACAATAATGAATGAGAAAGCTTGTGAGTTTTAAAGGGGCAGACCAAACCTACATATTGCATGAAGTTTTGAGTGGACTATATCTTTGTATCTGCTGATCTTGACCTGAAGTTTTTACTGATGCCTCATTTACAAAAAATAATGTAAATACTGCACATTTCCCCACTAAAGAATCTTTGGTACTCAAAGGAGGGTCTGAGTCCAGCAACAAATATCCATAGACTGTTAGATAACTTGAATCAATAATGGAAGGCAATATTAGGTTGACAGTTAAACAAAACCAAACGATTCGTATACAAATAAGAATTTGGCAAGTGAACCTCCCACCATTTGTCAGAGGGAGAGGGAGAGGGATTGCCTATATTGGTAGAGCCCACCTGGGTGAGCCAGAGTCACCTTCCAATGAGGGTGTAGTGGGAAGGATTGGCATATGTTGAGTCCTTTAGGAGGTGAATATAGTCTCCTCTGAACTTTCGCCCAGTGAATGGTAAGTCAATGTTTTTGGAGGGCAACTTACTCTTTTTGGTATTTGTTCTTTTGGTTCTGATAGCCCTTATTCTGTAGGCTCCTCATCTAGCTCCAAAGGTGGTTGGAAAGACTCTGTACTTTCAGTACACAGCGGGATCAAAAGGTCCCCCTGACTTTGTGGTTCATAAGCCTGTGGTATGAATTCCGGGGCCTCAGGCCTGAGGGTCCCTAAATTGGTTTCTGCAGAAAAACTAGGTGGGGTGGCATCCATGGACACAGATGCCCACAACCAGTCCATGTAGACACCTTCCTCCTCACTGTTTTCATTTTCCTCTGCTGCTGGGGGAGAAGACTGTGACCTAGTCACTGGTCGTTACCTTCAATAAACATAGGAGGTGGACTTTATTGCTGTGACACCTGAACATCTTTGGCTAGAGGCAAAAGAATAATGTGGTGCCAGACCTTTCAGATGGATCTGATATGCTCCTCCTCCTCCTCCCTCCTTCCTTTACATTTGGCACTTTTTGGGGGGGGGGCGGCAATCTGAGAGGAAGTCCGGCCCCCCTCCTTCCCTCGCAGTCTTCTGGGACACATCACAGGTTCCAGAAGACTGCAGGACCAATGATTTCCCTTAGTGGAGATACCAGAGCCTGCACCCGAAGCCTTTTGAATAATCGGCTTAGGTAAGGACAGCGCTGGATCCAGGGGCAGGTAAGTGTACTTATATTAAAAGTCAGCAGCTACAGTATTTGTAACTGTTGACTTTTATTTTTTTGGGGGGGGGGGGACTGGAGCACTTTCTTAAGAAAGGCAAAAAACAAAAAAAAATGAAAGAACCCTAATATTCAGTCTTAAAACAAATTATGCAAGCCCACTTATGTTAAATTTCCTTGTCCATGTATGTCCCTGCTAGCCTAGAGATGAGTTACTCAAAGTGGTTAGGTCAGGTGATACTCAGAGGTGAAACAAATCCTCCTACATAAGTTTCATCTTTTTATCTGCAGTCTTCTCTTTTCTACATCTATGTGGAAAGAAAAAATATATACAGTGCCTACAGATGTTGGTGGGAAAGGAAAATGTTTTTTTTTTTTACACTCAAATAATGGTGTTATACCAATAATCAGTTATTAGAAAGAGAGAGTTGCGGCGTTGGTCTATAATCCTTGCGAGTCCTTAGCAAGGACGCTGACATTGCGCAAGCCTGAATCGCACTCGCGGCTCTGTGTTCGCGACTGGAGGTGACAGGCAAATAGATATGCTACAAGTGATATTACCCTAGTGTGGATTGCATTTATTTTAATAAAAGTCTAGTTGTTTTAAACTGTTTTATGCTATGGAGGTCTTCCTTCCTTTATAATTTCATGCATGATCGGGATATACCTGAGTGGACCTACATGTGAGGAACCATACTGAGCATTTGGATGATAAAGATTTATCCCTGTGGGTGTGTTGCAGAGTGCAGTAGCTGGTCTATAACTTGATCAGCCATTACATCTGGTGAGTCAGTTTGGTGTGGCTGGACTCGCACTGGGTGATATATAGAGCCATTCGAATTATTATTTGTTGGAGAAGATTTCTGGTGACTTTCTGGGACTTTTTTTCCTCTGTCTTTGGATCACATACGGACTTTGTTCCTGGATTGGACATTTATTTACATATTTGGGTACGGTGCACGGTTTCTATATTTTAAGCACTTTACTTTTTGCATATTTTTTGCACATTTTTTTCTTCCGCAGTTTGCACTCCCCAGATGTAATGCATATTTTGTACAGCATTTGCACTTATATTGAAAAAGCAATGTTCATATATTGTCCTTAGGAAGTTATTGTGCATAGGATCTGAGATGCACTTTTGATTTGTTCACACATGATGCTTTGTTATACATGTTTAGGAAATACTAGGTTTATATGTTATTCACATGAGTCAATATTGAGATTAGACTCAAAAGGGATCATAGACCAGTGCCGCAACTCTCTCTTTCTAATAGTCTTTTCTACATCTGTTCAAACTGCTGAATCGTAAAGTCTGAGAGTGAAGAAAAAAAGGGGTCAGGGAGCTAAAATTACTCTGCAGAGCTTACCCCCCCTCCACACAGCACACAGGAGCAGAGTTTTCCTTTTTTTTTCTCTGGGTGTCAGGAAAACTTGTCAGAAGTTATTCATGCTGATAGCAGAGGAATGGGGCAGCAGACAGAAATGACACTTATGCCCCGTAAACACGGTCGGATTTTCAGACGGAAAATGTGTGATAGGACCTTGTTGTCGGAAATTCCGACCGTGTGTGGGCTCCATCGGACATTTTCCATCGGATTTTCCGACACACAAAGTTGGAGAGCAGGAGATAAAATTTTCCGACAACAAAATCCGTTGTTGGAAATTCCGATCGTGTGTACACAAATCCGACGGACAAAGTGCCACGCATGCTCAGAATAAATAAAGAGATGAAAGCTATTGGCCACTGCCCCGTTTATAGTCCCGACGTACATGTTTTACGTCACCGTGTTTAGAACGATCGGATTTTCCGCCAACTTTGTGTGACCGTGTGTATGCAAGACAAGTTTGAGCCAACATCCGTCGGAAAAAATCCTAGGATTTTGTTGTCGGAATGTCCAAACAAAGTCCGACCGTGTGTACGGGGCATTAGTGTTCTGTATTGAGACAAGTACACACTATAGAGGGATATGCTTTGTTCATATTTCATGTCTGAGGTTTACAACCACAGTTTGATGTTGCGGCCCTGCTGTCCTGACAAATAGTTGCTATGTGACATGTAACCACATCCTTATGATTTTGCTGACATCACAGAGTGCAAAAATTCTCACCCAATACATTTCAGTAGCTGTAAAAGTGGGATCACCAATGTGTCAGGTGAAAGGACTTGCTGTTGGGAGACCTATTGTACATCTATGACAAACTGCTAACTGGTACTTTAGATTATTATTTAACTAGTTAAGTTCTACACAAGGTAAATTGACTATTCCTTCTATTTGCTCATTTCTGATCAAATCAATGTCTTCTTTAGCATGTGATGATATCCTGTATATATTTCCACTGCGGACATTCCACCAAACATATTCACATCAAAAATGTATTTCAATGAAAATTTAACATTTTACCCTTTTCTCTGATAAGGAAAAAAGGGTTCATTACATCAATGTAAATACCACACTTAGTGGGAAATTACACATAATACACCTCACAGATGAACAAATACTATAATTAATACTCTGTGCACAGTATAATTAGGCAGCTGGAAAAGGAATACTAAATAGGATATAATATCATAATAATCTAAAAAGCACTATGTATGCAATAAAAGAGCTTTCTTTCTAATATTGGCAGCCTTCATGACAGCTGAAGACAATATAATTATTAACATTTCTAATTTTAACATCTAGTTAAAAATTACAGGTGTCACAAAATGCACTGGGTTCATAAAACACCTTCAGCAGAAGAGCCAACACAGCATGTACAGGGGCAGCATCAGGAGGGCATTTTCTGGTGTCTAGAACTATAAAAACATCCCAATTTTCAGTGCTGTGCCATCCGCATTGGTGTCGCTAGAACATGACAGCTGATCTGCTGCTGGGTGTCCCAGGTACCCAACTAAACTATCTGAAGGGAAAAAATCCACAGGACAAGAAAGTGAAGAGAAACTGAGATCATACAGATGCAGTTGAAAGACTTAAACTATAACTGGAAAGAGTGGTGAGGGGTTAGAACCACTGTAAGGTTTATATTGCTATCTACAGTATGTGATTCACTCTCCTTAAATGTCCTGACCACCTATATCACCTGGGAATAAGATTAAAGGTATATTCAAAATTCTGTGTTGCCACCCGAACAGCAGTAGAGAGGAAATCCTTCACTACTGATGCCTGTTCTTGTGACAATTGTTTAAGATGAGATTTCCCTTACATTGAAAAGATATCCTCTCACTTTGTGTTGAATCTACAGGACAGCAAGTGAATGGAAATCTCCACAGAGAAACACAGATGGACAAATTTTTATAACACTTTCAGAAGAATCCTTGTATTTCTGTCAATAAATACAAACCTTCCTCTGATTGGCCAAGGTAGAGATCGCAACATCATCTGTCGACCCCTTAACATTTTCCACTCAGAGGTAACCTTGTACTGATAGAAAAAAAATAAGGCTCCTCCTGAATGGAAGAGAGGCGCTGTACTAAAACAGAACAAGAAAATAGGGATCTGACACCAACATGAAGTGACCACAAAGCATATTTTATTGCAAAAATTGTAATGATACAAAAAGTATAAAGGAAATGTTAACCCAAAAACCTAATCCTGAAACCATTCCAACCCCTTCCCCCCATATACACTAACTCACCACCCAGGAAAGGACCAACCCCCCCAATCCCCTCTCCCCCCAACCCAGCACCGACCCTCCACCACCCCCACTAAAAAAAACCTAAACAAACTAGGACTCCCACCTGCTGGAGAACTACAGACGCTTTGACCACTACGAGGGAGATAGAAAGGTGATAGGTAAGTACCAACTAACCACAATGTGGGAATTTGTCTATATTAAGTCACCAAGCAAAGTCAGAGCCACTGGAGCACTCAGTGTGTCCGTGGGATGGGCTAATACACTCTTACAGCAATGAACCTAACATTGGCCCAATAGTTGACTACAATTGGAAAACTCCAGCTTAATATATTAGAGTAAACATTGATGAAACTGTATGAAGAAAGTCAGTGAATAACAGTAATCAAATGAGTAGAAATCTGGGTTGACCCTCAAAATGTGTAAGCCATCATGGATGCTTTGAGGTCTTCCAATGCCACGCACACATTGAGTGCTCCAGCGGCTATGACTTTGCTTGGTGACCTGATATTGGCGAATCCACCCATTGTGGTTAGTTGGTACTTACCTATTGCCTTTCCAGGTTTCCTGTAGAGGTCAGAGCTTCTGTAGTTCTCTAGCAGGTGGGAGTCCTAGTTTGTTTTGGAGTTTTTAAGTGGGGGGTCCGGTGTTGTGTTGGGGAGAGAGTGGATTGGGGGGTGGTCCTTTCTGGATTGGGGGGGGGGGCTCAGTGCATGTGGTGGGGAGGGGCTGGGGTGGTTTCGGGATTGGGTTTTCAGGTTGCCATTTCCTTTATACTTTTTTGTATGATTACAATTTTTGCAATAAAACTTGCTTTGCGGTAGCTTCAAGTTGGTGTCAGATCCCTATGTTGTTTGTTCTGTTTTGGTAAATTTAGCCTTAGGGGACACCCCCCATCATTTATGTAAGGCACCACATTACAAGGAGGTGAATCCCAGAACCATTTTCTCTTGTTTGGTTTAAGAGAAGCACTCTACCTGACTCTTTAATTCCAGCAGCAGGCAGGAAGTTGCCTGAAAAAAGTGATGCTTACTATATGTAGCTAATGCTGCTACCGTGCACTGCAGCACACACACAGCGACTCAGTTATTTAGTAATGGAAATAGTTTGTTTGGACCTGCTTTGCTGAAACAAAGTATTTAAAGTACATTGAAAACTAGTATTCTAATTTAAATAGAAAGAAAATGACGGAGGGGATATTTGTTAAATGAATAAAAACAAAAGCATTGGCAGATGAGATTGCAAAAGGTTACTTTGCACACCTATTGAGGATTAAATATTTGCCATAACCTATGACTGTAGTATATTAAAAAAATATGTAACTAATGTTTTCTAACAACATCAGTATATGTATTAACTAATTAAAAATCTTTAACTAGCCTGACTATGGCAAAACAACACTGGACGTGTCAGAAGAGCCTTGAACTAATGCAAATAAAATACATTCAATGTTACTGTCATTCTTGCCTGAAATGCGTGTGCTACTTCAGAACAAAGACGGTTTTCAAAGAAAATAAAGGAGCCATAATGCCTATAATTATTAATTATATGGAAAATACAGCGTATGATTCTGCCTTTGACAAAGTTTGATCTGAATACTATGCAGGAGTCCTACACCTCCATCTGAATACTATGCATTTGCTTAAACACCCCCCTCCAAAAAAAAAAAAAAAAAAAAAAAAGATATATACATACAGTACATATACACACTATAAATTCACTATACACTACAACAAACATCTGAATACCTTTATTTCTAATGACATATTTAAATAAAGCAGACCTGTTTTATGCATTATCAAATCTGCTGTTTATTGATACTTTGACTCCCCTAAATTGTACTTCCAGTTTTGTGTCCGAACTTAGGTAAACACTTATTTTATATTTGTTACATGTTCCTATTAGCATAACTTTAAATATTAAAAATGCCACTTTCCTCTTAAAATGATCTTTTATGAAAACTCCAAGAATAAAAAAATCAACTTATATTTTCTTTTTTCTGTAATATTTAGGTCCAATTCACATTATGTGCGGTGACAGACATTTTACCGCTTGGTAAAATGTCTGTTACCGCAGGGACACATAGAAAACAATTGTTTCCTGTGTGTCCCATTCACATTGCATAGCAGCCTAGCACTGCACTGCAGCATGCTGCGATACAATGCACACATGCTGCATTTTATTGCAGTGCTCTAGCCCGAATCCTACTGTAATGTCAGGCAGCGCAGTGTGCTGCCCAGACATTGCATTGAATGAAGTGTACACTTTGGACTTTTCAAATAAAGCTCTTACAAAACAAAACAGAAAAAAAGGGACACCACACTGCCCCTAGCACAGCGGGCAGAAAAGTGCTGTTGCAGTGGTAAAGTGCTGCAGCAGCTCTCCATGTAGTGTGAATTGGCCCTAAGGAGGGGGCTGGGGAGTTAATGTTTCCCATTCCTAAACTTTATCTGTACTGTGCTGGCAGATCGTATTAACAATTATAAACTAGATTTGAATAGTGTCTTAACAAAAAGGGTTAAAGATCTAGAAGCTGGGATTTTACATTGTATGTCAATAGGGGAAAACTAAGTGTGTCCCCAATCTTTGCAGGGATAGGTTCACTGTAAGTAAACAGTATATCAGAATTGCTTTCAAGCTTTCTCAGAGGCAGGTCCAAACTAACACCCAAAAGGTAGGAACATTTTAGGTATTCTCTGTGAATAAGAACACTGTAACAAAGATATAGTGGGATTTTATTGAACTTGACTGCAAAGTAGAATAGCTCGATCAGTGTTTCTCAACTCCAGTCCTCAAGGCGCCCCAACAGGTCATGTTTTCAGGCTCTCCATTATTTTGCACAGGTGATTTGATCAGTTTCACTGTCTTAGTTATTACCACAGCCGTTTCATCTGAGGGAAATCCTGAAAACATTTCCTGTTGGGGTGCCTTGAGGACTGGAGTTGAGAAACACTGAGCTAGATAGTTAAAGGAACTCCACAAAAAAATCTTGCATGTCAATACCAAAATGCCTCTTTTTCAATATTTACAGTGCTGCCTAAAGCAAGATTTTTTTTTCTACCAAATATGAGTTCAACTTATAAACAACTCACCTGTATAAAATCGGTGTGCAAAAAATCTGCTCAGGTCTGTCCCAAGACCCAGTTATTTCCATCTGGGCATTGCTATCTTGCCTCTCACATGGGACAAAAAGTGAAGCTAGGGGTTCAATCCAAGCTCCAACATGGGGTCTTTTGCAGCCTTACATTTATATAGTGGTAGGGGACTATTGAGTAATCTGAAATGGAATTACCACGCTTTACAAAGTATCCCAATATTGTATTTGTCCTTTCTATACATACAGTATACAAATGCATGTAAGTACAAGAGCAACTGCACTTGTAGCACTACCCCCATAAGGGCCACTGGGTTTTGGGTCCTCCCGTTCTCACACAGCCAGATGACAAGAATTTTTATGCAGACTCAAGAATTAGCCCAGTGGATGTTTGTTTTGTTTTTGGTTTATTTAGAGCAGGGGTCTCCAAACTATGGCCCTCCAGTTGTTCAGGAACTGCAATTCCCATCATGCCTAGTCATGTCTGTGAATGCCAGAGTTTTACAATGCCTCATGTGACATGTAGTTCCGCAAACAACTGGAGGGCCGTAGTTTGGAGAGCCCTGATTTAGAGTTTTAAAACTTAGATGGGGAGTAGAAACATGGGATGTTGCTAAGCTGTCCTCCCTTAGTATTTATGGTACAGCTAAACTGACAGAAAAAGTGCCATACTGCATAATACAGGTGCTATTCCATACAGGAATGCTAGTACACCTGACTGCTCTTGAATCCCCAGCTAGAGGTTTAGGGTGGCTTCCTAGATAGTGAACTGCCACTAAGCTTTCCCTTAGATATGGACAAGCAAAGTAGTGCACCTTATTGACCCTCCTCTGTCCAAGCTTGGGGTATGAAGAATGAAGGTTAGTCACTCAGTCCCTCTTGAGTTAATCCTGAAGTCCAGATAGCTGCTGAAAAGGCCCAGCTACTGACTGTTAGCATAGCTCCAGCTCTAGTTAAGGCTGGAAAGGCATGTGAGTCTTTAGTGCTCTCTATCAGCTTCCTTTCTGGGCCTAACATCTCCAGGGACTGGAGGGGACTCCACAAACATTAAGTTCTAGAACCATCCAGCAATTTCCAGAAGTCAGGGAAAGGTAGCAGAGACCCAGCCCTTGGAGCTCTGCCAACTAACACTAAACAAATTAACCCCAGCTCCTCTGCCTACAAAAGAGCCCAACTAAATGTTCCTACTCTGTACACTGAGGTTGCTACACACTGTTTTAGTTCTCAATGCTCACTCACCCGTCCACCTCAAATGATTAAGCAAAGACCAAGGGAGCATGCTCTGTGTTCGCGTATGCAATAACATATGTGGTCATTCCTTAACTGTCTACTTGCTTACATGAAGAAAAAAATGGTAAAGGTCTTGCATTTGATCGATAATGTTCAATAAAAAGAGGTTTATCTGCAGTATTTGAAGAATAAGAAATGTTTGTTTGTGTTAAGTCCTCAGAGATGTGGCTAGCCATTGTTAAACAATGCAGTTCCTCATTTTAAATGTTACACAAATACACAGTAAAGTATACAGTACTTTAACTAGAGATTACAGCTTTAAGGGATTTAGTCCATTGACAAGGATACAGATCAAAAATATAACAAAAAAAATCAAACCTACAAAAATAAACTATAAAATACAACTGATGTGTTTTCACCACATAAAATGGCAAAAAAGACATTCAGTAATCATTTGCAAGCAATAATGTGATATTATAAGTGCGTTATTGTGTATAATTCAGCACAAGATGAGTTTTCCCCCTTGTTTTCACCTGCTATGATTAGGGAACTTGGCAACGCATAACCAAAATTTGCAAAGATTTTTACATCCAGATAAAAAAAATGTAAGTAGATTTGCACATAGTGAATGCCCTGGATACTGTTTTTTAGCCGTACAGTGTGTCCAAAGTTAGTAACAATTCTGCAGTTAAGTGCCGATCACTACTAATTTGTAAGTGTGACTTAGGCACTGCACCCAATTACAGAACAGCTTTCACGGTCATTACAAGTTTTTATTACTGTACGCAGAGACCTTCCCACTTGTTGGAAAATGCTCAAGCAGACAACTATTATCTGTGGAGCAGAAGAAATGGGAGTGTTATGACAAGTGCCTTGTAACCAATCTATAACCAAATCAGGGATAGAGACGAACATATCACGTATGCATCTGTACATGGGCCCTGCGGTCCTGGCGTTCCTTAAAGATAGGTTCTAACATGCTTTTACGTACTCCACTCTTGGCTTGATCAGGGTTTATATTATGCTTTTTCATTTATTTTATTTATTTATTTCAGGTACTTATATAGCGCCGTCAATTTACGCAGCACTTTACATATACATTGTACATTCACATCAGTCCCTACCCTCAAGGAGCTTACAATCTAAGGTCCCTAACTCACATACATACTAGGGACAATTTAGACAGGATCCAATTAACCTTCCAGCATGTCTTTGGAGTGTGGGAGGAAACCGGAGTACCCGGAGGAAACCCACGCAGGCACAGGGAGAACATGCAAACTCCAGGCAGGTAGTGTCGTGGTTGGGATTCGAACCAGCGACCCTTCTTACTGCTAGGCGAGAGTGCTACCACCACACTACTGTGCCGTTCATGGATCCTTCTGCAACCCAGGCCAGACTTATCAATTTAAAAACTAAGCCACAGTCTCTGAATGGGTGACAGCACTTAACCACTTCCATACCGGGCCTATTTTGGCACTCCTCTCCTACATGTAAAAATCTTCTTTTTTTTTTTGCTAGAAAATTACTCAGAACCCCCAAACATTATATATGTTTCTTTAGCAGACAAGCGATCATTGCAACTTTTTATCTCGCACGGTATTTGTGCAACAATTTTTCAAACGCCTTTTTTTTTTCAGTTTCATGAATTAAAAAAAATAAAATAAAACAGTAAATTTTGCCCAATTTTTTTATATATAGTGAAAGATGATGTTACGCCGAGTAAATAGATACCCAACATGTCACGCTTTAAAATTGCACACACTCATGGAATGGTGCCAAACTTCGGTACTTAAAAATCTCAATAGGCGACGCTTTAAATTTTTTTACAGGTTACCAGTTTAGAGTTACAGAGGAGGTCCAGTGCTCACATGTCTGGTTTGAGCTGCGTTTACATATGTGGGCATTAGCTTCTGAGCGCTAGTTACTGGGGACAGGAGCGTTTTACTTTACTTATTTATTTTTTTACACTTTCTTTTACATTTTTTTTTTTGATCACTTTTTTCCTATTACAAGGAATGTAAACATCCTTTGCAATAGGAATGGTTCGTGACAGGTCCTCTTTATGGAGAGATGTGGGGTCAATAAAACCCCACATCTCTCCTCCAGGGTGGAAAGCATAAGATCGTGGATTTTTTTTTTTGATGTTTACAAGAGCGGCCTGAACGAGACGTCATAACGTTGCGCCCGGGCCTCCGATGGTCGTAGATGACCAGAAATCTCTATGGTTGTCATCCGGCAGCGGCCGATTCTTTCTCTGGGTTTCCGATGGTATGGGAGAGAAGCACCAGATGGCGGTGGAAGGGGGGATGTCCCCTCCCATCGCCTGTAAGAACGATCAAGTGGTGGAACTGCCACTGGGATCATTCTTATGGTGCACAGAATCGCCGGCTGAAAACGAGGGTATCTGAATGATGCCTGTAGCTGCAGGCATCATTCAGATATTCCCACTGAAAGTCAAAGATGTCATATGATGTCCTGGAGCTAGAAGTGGTTAAAGTACAAGCCCAGAACCTGATCCTGCTTTATTGAGGCCACCTAAGAGCCCTTTCACACTGGGGCGGTTTGCAGACGCTATTGCACTAATAATAGCGCCTGCAAACCGACCCGAAAGTGCCGCTGCCTTAATTCCAGTGTGAAAGCCCCGAGGGCTTTCACACTGGAGCGGTACGCTAGCAGGACGGGAAAAAAAGTCCTGCTAGCAGCATCTTCGGAGCGGTGAAAGAGCGGAGTGTATACCACTCCTTCACCGCTCCTGCCCATTGAAATCAATGGGACGGCGCGGCTATACCGCCGGCAAAGCGCCTCTGCAGAGGTGCTTTGCGGTGGTATTTAACCCTTTCTCGGCCGCTAGCGGGGGGTAAAACCGCCCCGCTAGCGGCCGTATACCGACGGTAAAACGCCGCTAATAATAGCGGCGTTTTACCACCGACGCCACCCCCTGCCTCAGTGTGAAAGGGCCCTAAGAGAAACCAGCTCCACCAGCTGGAACCACTGAGGCAAAAGTGAGCACTTAAATGACTTGCAGCTTATTGCGCGCAAAACATGGTGCCTTTATATTAGTATCAAGGAAAATCTGTCAATTGATATACTTTGAGGACAAAATAAATAATATAATGTTACATGTGAATTTCTGTATAATGCATACATACTCAACTTTGGAAAGTATGATAAAACATTTAAATTACATAAAAATCATGCAGTTTGATATTTCTGAGCAGTACTGTCTAATTTTACAAAGTATTGATGCCTAAGTAGAGTGTACATCCCAGTGTCTTTTACAGGCAGATTTACTATTTGAATTCATTATTTAGTACTTGCATATTCCACAGTGCTATACAGAGAACACTAACCCATTTACATCAGCCTTTGCTCCACGGGAGCTTACATTCTAACACTCCTGCTCCTATACATACAAAGTTCTAATTACCGGTAGATTCTATGACTCGTTTATTATTGTACGAACATTTATTTACACATACAGTTAAGCCTTTTTTTTTTTTAAATTTTACGTATGCGTTGATGTTTTTGCTACAACAAAATCATGCAAATCAGAAAAAATCCAAACAAAATGAATACACAAAATAATTTGTAGGAACAGTTTAACAAAATGTTAAAGAAAAGTCAGCAAATATTTTCTAAGAGGAGATGGGAGTGGAAGGTGATAACTAGAGCTAGGTAAGAAGAACAACAGGTTAAACAAAAAAGTAATGAAGGGCTCATGAATATGAGCGGTTTGGCATTTTTGGGCACAATGGAGGTACAGGTTCAATGTACAGCCCCCTGCCAGCAGCCTGACAACATCAATGGCAAGCTGAAATATGCAGGAACTGTACACACCTGGACACTGTTCCAAGCAATGCTTGTGTTTAGGACCATATGGGGTTTATTTACTAAGGCTAGAGAGGGCAAATAGTCACAATTCTACAGAGAAACCAATCAGCTTCAAACCTCAGCTTGTTTATTTAAGCTTTAGCAATAAAACCTGGAAGCTACTTGGTTTCTCTGCAGAATTGTGAATAATTCTGCCCTCTCTAGCTTTAGTAAATAAACCACTATGTGTTTAGGGACGTATTCCTCAATTTCAAAATTCCAACCCCTTACCATTTTTATCTAAAACTAAAGTTTGCCTTCAGATATACTCCAAGGGACATAATTATAAAGCAGTGAATGTGACTTTCATGAAACATTCACCAGTGGTGAACCAATTACTGTCATTTAAAGCATAGGCACCTGAACTTTTGGTGACTACTTCATAAATAAGCCCCTAAGCATACAAGCAATAGAACTATACAGTCTGCACTTTTAACAGCAAATCAGCAATGGCAGTTCCCATAGTTCTATCCTCCTCATTTCCCTTTAAATAGAACAGTTATTTAAAAATTCAGTTCCCCTAAAAGGATGCGAATCATAAGGAAGCAGGTGATTGCGCAAGCCAGAGTAGCTTCAAGGGCAATTTAGATAAACAATGAATCCTAAATGACTCACATTTACTATTTGTCCCTTTATTAGTGTAAATGACTCCCAGCCAAAAAAGACATTATAAAAATGATTTTAAATACTTTGGAAATTATTTTTAAATTACGTATCCTTTCGCTCTGCACAGCTTTTTACAGTTCATAATGATACATATTTTTTTCACATAATTGCAAAGCGTACTTGTTAATTAACTTATTCTTTAATTAGTTAGCTAATGATTTTAGCCATACATTGCTTTCAGAACTTTCAATTCTTGTTTTATAGTAATTATATATAATTAAACTACATCTGGGCTTTTTTTTTTCTGGTACATATGCTGATTATTATTATCCCCCCCCCCCTTAAAAAAAAAAAAAATCAACATGCTTTCAATGAAGTAAGAAAACAAGACATGGCAAATACAACATTTTGCAGTGGTTAATTAGACACTAATTATATGCTGAGGAAGAGAAGAATGGTATTCATCGGAAATGCAGTTTTGCAAGCAAAAATGAGATACTGGAGTGTTTTTCTTACCATCTTGCTTGAGTACATTGTCTTTCAACCAATTTAATGCCTTAAAACAGTCCTCCTCATCTTGTGGAGTAAAAAGGTTTGATGGAATTTTGCCTGTGTACCTTTGTTTGGAGCAATCAGGCGATTCGTGGTTTGTCAATAGCTTGTTTATATCTGCTCCACTAGGACAAGGTATCTAGGAAAAAGGATAGTACAAAATTCTGAGCTGTAATACATTTTTTCCCCAATAAATTTTATATACAGTAAAAAGAACTTGACTTGAGTAGAAAGGTCCCCAGTTGCCAACCTGCCAGCTAGCTGTATGTACAGTGTATGTTGGGAAAAAAATATGCTCACACTATCAAAAAGGCAGCCCCATAAGGATCAAATGCTTGCTTAGTCTAGAGGGAATGTATTACAGGGAATTACTTACCCTTTTCCTCGATCCTGTAGGCTTCCTCCACATTGGTTCCAGTATTGAAAACTGATCCAACAAAACCACTATGCATCTCGAGTCATGTGACCGCCTCCTTACTGACATCATCACGTACAATGCAGGACTAGGAGCCATCACTGTTTCTGCATTGTACATGATGATGTTGAAGACCCACCAATATTCTGGGACTGGAGCGAAGAAGAACACCGTCTGCCGGAGTACCAGATTGATCACGGAATAACATAAGTATTCCTCCCTATTGCATCCCTCTACATGAAATGGGATTTAGATCCTTAATACAAAAGGGCATGGTGGAGAGATCTACATGTACTTTTTGTAAGCTAACTGGAGTTTAACTTTTAGAGAAATGTACAAAAATGAAGGTTTATGTGGTACAGTTACCAGCAATGTGAGATAAAAGTTAAGATGTCAGCAATTGTCAGACCTTAAGTGCCACTTATGCCCTGTACACAGGATCGGAAATTCCGCCAGCAAAAGTCCGATGTGAGCTTTTGGTCAGAAATTCCGACCGTGTGTATGCTCCATCAGACTTTTGCTGGCGGAATTTCTGCCAGCAAAAGATTGAGAGCAGGTTCTCTATTTTTCCGATAGAAAAAGTTCCTATCGGAAATTCCGATCGTCTGTAGCAATTGACGCACAAAATTCCTACACATGCTCGGAAACAATTAGACGCATGCTCGGAAGCAATGAACTTCATTTCCTTGACTTGTCGTAGTGTTGTACGTCACCTCGTTCTCGAAAGTTCAGAGAACGTTTGTGTGACCGTGTGTATGCAAGGCAAGCTTGAGCGGAATTCCGTCGGAAAAACTATTCAAGGTTTTTCTGACGGAAATTCTGATCGTGTGTACACGGCATTAGTTCAAACTTTCTGTGTTTCTGTGCTGACTTTATGTTTGCTTTTTCAAAGCTTTATCTATTTCTAAATCCTTTCAAATTACAAATATCAGGTGACCTCAAACTCAAAAAGTTACCCAAGGTCCAATGTTCCTGAAATCTAGAAGTGGTGCATTTTTGTTTCAAATGACTGAACAGAATTACAGTGCAATTACAATATGTATTCCCTATCCTCTAATTCACTACACACATTCCATTCCATTTTTCCTTTTAAAGGACTGACACCAAATGTTGGAGGCAAAAATAAAAATGGTGAAAAAAATAGTACCATGAACCTAACTTCTTCCCAACACTCCTACTTAAAGCGGTTCTCCAGGAAAAAAAAAAAACATTAAAAGTAAGCAGCTACAAGTTCTGTAGTTGCTGACTTTTAATAACAGGACACTAACCTGTCCAGGGATCCAGCACCATCCTCACCCAAGCTAGTTCTTAACTAGCCTTCAGGTTCCTGGCGACAGGAATTTTAACTGTGGGCATCCGGCTGTGCTGCTTGTGGTTTCCCAGCTGGCTACCTGCTGCTCATCAGCGAGCTGCGCTGCACTTTGTGAATGGTCTCGCGGTCTTCTGGGACCTGTGACGTGTCACAGAAGACTGCAGGGCGGGATGGAGGGGGAGAGGAGAACTTTCACCTAGGCGATTCGAACCAAAAGGGGGAGTGGGTACCTGTTTAAACTAGGAACTCGCACCTCACCCTGAAAAATGTTCTGCCAAATGTGGCAGAAGAGAGGGAAGGAGGAAGTGGAAATTCCCTTTTGGGTGAAGCTCTGCTTTAAAGTGGTCCTAAAGACATTTTTTACCAGGTACCCTCTGGAGCATGCTGAACATAGTTACAATCTCTGGATAAATTTATTTTACTTACTGTTGGGCCTACAGAATAGGACATGAAGGGAAATCTCCCCAATTAGATAGAAATAGTAAAAAAATATTTGGCTTTAGACATGCTTTAAATTTGCAGATCGGGACACAACACTGTGGCTGTTCTGGGAAATATATAAATCAGTTTATAACAGTAAAGTACAACAGGATTAATTATTATTGCTGAAAAAAAACAAAATCAGAGACCAAAGTGCCAACATAGCTAATTAACATTATGCAGACATACTCTATAATCAAAAGTAAAAAGAAAAATATATTTAGGAAAACAAAATATAAATAAAATGAAATAAAGTGTGAATGATCATAGCTGTGATCAACAGAACAACAACTGTTTATTTCCTCACTCAATCATGTTTCCTCTACAGATATTTAAAACTTTAAAAAAAAAGCAAACAATGAATACACTATGAGCCCCCAATCCTGCCAAACACCAATTAAAACATTTATTAAAAGACCACAGTGGCTCATTTAGGTCTAATATATATAAGTAGTAAAACCAAATCTAAAAGCCTTGACTTTCAAGTAATAAGTAAATATATATAAAAAATGTGTAATCATATTTGATTTAATCCAGACCTGGGAAGCCTTATGGCCAATGGGCCTCAAATGGGTTTTCTACTTTCTCTAAATACATGAAACCCCTTCTTCACCCCAAAATTCTTGAACAGCTCAGTCCACATAGGCTTTTCTCACATAAGATTGATGCTTTTCTAAATCACGTGCCAGCTTTTACTTTGATCATTCAATGACAGCAACTACAATGTGCCAATAAAAAGAACAACTGTGTTCTGAGTGGTATATCAAACTACTGTAACTACAATTTTGATCAGCCATTACATATATGGAATACATACAACTTCCAATTTGAGTACACCAGCCCCCTCTAAAAGTGTA
Source organism: Aquarana catesbeiana (assembly GCF_042186555.1). Lineage (NCBI taxonomy): Eukaryota > Metazoa > Chordata > Amphibia > Anura > Ranidae > Aquarana > Aquarana catesbeiana. The sequence continues at coordinate 590,129,014 of NC_133327.1, forward strand.
TAGGTGAGTGTATAAGTACTAAAAGACCTTTTTAAAGTGAACCTGTCAGCTCGTTTACATTTTTTAAAAGACTCACCAAAGAAAAGGAACCAAAAAAAACAAAAAGGCCTAGTTTTACATTAGTAAGCCTCTTCACCTTTCTCTATCCAATGAAAGCACCTCAGTAGCAAAAAAGGGTGCTCTCAATGGATAGGGGGCTGGTTGGTGGACAGGGTCAGTTGAGCCCTTAGAAACAAAGTAAAATCATGACCATAGAGGAGGTTTTACTATAATTAGCCAGACATATGATGTAGGACTCCCTATAGATGCACTGATTTGTCTCCTGGGGGCATTAGATGCTGAAAAATACACCCTGCCTACTTACATAGCTATTACTCATCTCATTTGGCGAGGAAACTTATTGCACTTTTCTGGCTCTCCCCTTTCTCTCCAAGCCGTACATAATGAATTGAGCAGGTAAATTACATTCTTACTAGGGAAAAGAACCCCTATCAGCATAGAAATTCATCAAAGAAATTTTTGTCCATATGTAAGTGTTGGCTTGATGTCCCTGGTTAAGACTCTCCACAGCTCACCCTAGATTGATTATTACAAATGTAGGTTCAATTATTGTGATATGGTTCAAATAGTTGATTGTGCTTGCTGGCCTAGAACTTCCTTACGGTTGTACTTTTGCCTAACGATTGATATACACTGAAGGACTAGTCCTATCTAGTTAAATGATGACATTTTGGAGTACACTTATGATCTTATGTCTCCAACAAATTGTTGCCTTAAGGTATGTTATTTGTTACTATCTGTCTCTCCATTTTATTTTAACCTGAGATGAGGGTCTCCAGCTCTGTTGCACAATAATCATTGTATGACGTTTTGATAGGCTTGATGAATATTTGTCACGCTCTATACCTTTAATAAACTTCTACCTTGATTAAAAAAAAAAAACGGAAGAGGTTTGATTAATCTAAAATTCTGAATATTATAGTTTAATTGTGTACTCCAGTCTATAGTGAAAGCCCTGAAAAATCAGAGCTTGCCAAGCCATCCCTTCTATTACAGATAAATATGAATTACATAGCTACACTTAAATAGAAGTTTAACATTTATATATAAATTCCATTCAAGTGAACTGCATACATTTCAAGTTTTTTTGCTGTAGATTCCGATTTGCATTTTTAATTGAGATACTGACAAAGGCTTTCCTATGCCCCTAATTAAACATAATACTAGATGTGAGAGTTTCTCTTTTTACAACAATCACCTGATCTAATTTTAGTCACAAAACAAAAAAATCTGCAATGTTGGAATTCTTTAATGCATGGGAGAGTCTTTGAAAATATTTCACCAACGAGAAGACTCATATTCTAGGGGTTATATGTAATTAGACAAAGAGGTTTGTACAGATATTTGTAAAAAGCAGTGAGCTAATCAAATGAGCAGGGGATGCCATGCCTGGACAGTTCTGTATATAGAGCGCTGTTGTCATGGTTGCAAGGGAGAATTTTTTGTTTTTTTGTGGAGTTTTAGCTGGCTGCAGAATATCAAAATAATATTATATTATTTTTCATAAAAGTGGAGTTTTTCTTTAACAGAATATGTTATCAATCCTTCATCTGGATTAGTAATACTAAGCATTCCTTGGTGTGTTTTTGGGCAGTTTAGGAGAGGCAGGTGTCCTGACTGCGCGCAGATACTCTAAAGCCTTGTATACACGATTGGATTTTCTGCAGACAAAACCTCACACTTTTATTCGAAGGGCGTTGGCCAGGAACTTGTCTTGCATACAAACGGCAAGGAATTGTCGGCCAACACGAACATAGTGACATACTAGATGTACTACGAGCCGATAAAGAGGAAGTTCAATTATCAGGTGCCACCCTTTGGGCTCCTTCTGCTAATTTCGTGTTAGTAGACGTTTGGTGAGTGTTTATTCACGCTTTTCAGTTCGTTTGTCAATGGCCGTTGGTCAACCAGCCATGTTGCGGAATCGAAGTAAATAACCTGTTATTTATTATTAGCCTTGAAGTTATTGCTTTGAACCAAGTCCAGTCCAGGAACAGGAGGAGGAGAATTTATTGGACCAAAAATTTGTTGCTTTATTAATTAACCAATTATGTCATATGTCGTTGGTGCGGGAGCTCCAGGAGAATAATCCAGATGATTTTCGGAATTATCTCCGGATGACGGACCCCTGCTTTCACTAACTCTTGGCATTGTTGACCCCCTATATTAAGAAGCAGGACACATGCATGAGGCTTTTATTTTTTGGTTGAATAATGATTTGATTTGGAATATTTTCTATATTTTTGGATGCATAGAATGCACTTTTTTGGTTAAGTTCTATTGGCAGATAGCATGTCTAATTTTCTTTGTTTTCTTTTTTTAATGCACAATAAAAAAAATGTGTAGAATAATACTTGGCTATGTGTTTTACTTCAAATGACAGTTTAGGAATAGGCAGTTACATTTTAAAAAATACAATGTAAAATTAACAAGGGACACCAACATAGTTTTATCTTTGATATAAAAAACTACGGGATAATGGTGTTGTGGTAACTTGACCAAAAAAATAAAAAAATATTATTGATATCACTAGAAAAAAAAAGCCTTTTTAAATACGTTTGGCAGAACTCCGTCAGTATCACCAGCAAAGCAGCTTCATTATTATCCCATTAAAGAAGAAGAGAATGTGCGCTGCATTTCGAGATTTCATAATTTGGCGCGTCACGAATGTGAATTCTCCATTATGAACGCTAGTTTTACAAGACCGGCCGCTTTCGGCTCATCCTTGCTTCCGAGCATGCGTGTTTGTACTTTGGACTTTTGTCCAACGGATTTGTGTACACATGCTCGGAAAATCCCACAACAGACCGTTTGTCCGTGGAAAATTTATAAACCTTCCATCCAACATTTGTCCACGGAAAGTTGTCTGATGGAGAATACAAACGGTCAGATTTTCCACCAACAGCCTGTCATCACACAATTTCCATCGGAAAATCCGATCGTGTGTATAAGGCTTAAGGCTGGCTATAGACGGTGCAAATTTCTTTCCTGCAGCCACGGGTTGCAGAAAAGAAATACGCACAATTCTCCCTATCAGTACGGACAGCACTGATAGGGGAATCTCTCCTGCCAAGATATTGTCTTCTACCGGCGGGGTGTTGGGCTGGGGAAGCCGTCTCCGCTGGAAGAAGACGGTGATTATCGCTAGAGGCTATAGCAGCCACGTGCGATAATCAGAAGCGAATCTGGCAGGCTGGTTGTACCAAAGTTGATTGATCGATCAACTTGGTTCATTTAGTCTGCCCATTAATGGTTCGAATCTCGGCCGATGTATTGCCAGCCTAAGGCCTAGTTTACACTTGCTGTTGGGGGGCAGTAAAAACAGGCAGTTGAGCCATGTTTTTACAACAACCCCCCACCCATCCCAGCAAAGGCTAATGCAAATGTAAATAAGCCCTTACACTGCATTCACACTTGAGATGAGCATCTTTGGTCATTTTCCAGGCTTTATTTTTTGGCATTTGTACAGGAGCTTTTGCACAATTTTCTCTGGTGTCTTAGGCATTTTTAAAGTTATTGTTAGACAATGAAAAGCTAGTTAGTATGGGGAAAAATGCAAACTGTGCAGTTTTGCATGCTCTTTTGCATGTGTTAGCGTATTTTTCAGGTGCTCTCCTTGAAGGCGTAGCCCCATTGGGGCTAAAATCACTTGAAGCCTTTTTTGAGCTACAACCTTCAAAGCACTATGCTCAGTTGTGAACAGGCACAGTTGAAAACCATGATATTCTGGAGGTGCATTATTTTGGATCTTCAAGTTACAAAATGCTCAGAAGTGAATGGGCAGAGTGTTAGGATGAGATTGAAGGGGTATATCAATTTGTGAAGAGAACCGTGCATTTACATCTGGCACTGCTAAATAAGCGTAGTTGTTACTAAGTAGTAAGACTTTGGTAATGGGTCTTCCAAATCATATTTGACAGCATTGCGAACATAACCATAAAAGAGTATAATATTATTCACCCCAAGGGCGGCTCCAGGGGGGGGGGGGCAAGAGGGAAATTGCCCCCCCCCCTGAAAAAAATAGTGAGCGGGCTGACGGGTGAGCAGAGCACGTAGTCATGCCAGTGAGCGGGCCGATGGGTGAGTGGGAAGGCAGGACAGAGAGCGGGCGGGCATGCAAACAGAGAGATGACATCATCTCTTACCACCTGCCCTGCATCACAGCAGTTCCACCCTCACTATGCAGCCGCGGGCAGCAGAGAGATTACTTCATCTCTCTGCTGCCTGCCTTTACTCTGGGACACAGCAAGTGACAATCTGCACCTTGTGGCAGGCAGACAATCCGCATCTTGTGGCAGGCAAGTGACATAGCAAGTGACAATCTGCATCTTGTGGCAGGCAAGTGACATGGCAAGTGACAATCCACATCTTGTGGCAGGCAAGTGACATGGCAAGTGACAATCCGCAACTTGTGGCAGGTGACATGGCAAGTGACAATCCGCATCTTGTAGCAGGCAAGTGACATGGCAAGTGACAATCCACAACTTGTGGCAGACAAGTTATATGGCAAGTGACAATCCACATCTTGTAGCAGGCAAGTGACGTGGCAAGTGACAATCCACATCTTGTAGCAGGCAAGTGACGTGGCAAGTGACAATCTGCACATTGAGGCAGGCAAATGACATGGCAAGTGACAATCCACATCTTGTGGTAGACAAGTGACATGGCCAGTGACAATCAGCATCTGAAGGCAGGTGACATGGCAAGTGACAATCCGCATCTGGTGGCAAGTAACATGGCAAGTGACACACTGCATCTGGTGACAGGTATTGTGGCAAGTGACACACTCTGGGCTCCCACTGATTCTGCATTATGGCAAGTTGAACTATTTCATTTTATATTACAATGTAATTATAGAAATAGTGCGCTTCAATCATCCTGACACCATATCAACTATGGTGCCGTGATGATTGAAGCGCCAACACCAGCCATTGCCCCGATAAATTGCCCGCAAAAAACCTTATTTCCTGGCAGTGCCCTTACCGAGACTAGGCTCTGGATACGCCTCTGATTCACCCCTAAGTAGCACTTCGCTATCCAAAAACCACTACTCTGAAAATATATTAAACGTTTTTAAATAATGTCCCATGCATTAATCCAAAGCAAGCTTCAAGTGTTCCAATTTAAAATCCAGTATTGGTCCTCAGATCACCTTCACCACTGTGCTCCAAGTGATTTCCACTCCCCATAGGACACCGCACTCACCGATTGCAGCCACCTCTGATTTTACTGATCGACAACAGAAGCTCTCATCAGAATCTTTCAGACTGGCTCCACCTTCAGTACACCTGCATCAGCCCCACACAGTCAAAGATGTACTGCCAAAGGATTCATAGTAGGTTTAAGCCAGTGTAGTCATGTAAGCATTCCCATCCATCAATGTCTCCATGCTTTATTATGCTGAGAAAGCTCTCTCTAGCATTTCCTGCCACAGCCGTGACAGCACGTCTTTGTGTGGAGCTGATGGAGGTGTACTGAAGGTGGAGCCAGTCTGAAGGATTCTGATGAGAGCTTTTGTTGCCGATCAGTAAAATCAGAGGCTGATGCAGTCAGTGAGTGCGGTGTCTTATGGGGAATGGAAATCACTTGGAGCACAGTGATGAAAGTGATCTGAAGGCCAAGACTGTTTTTTGGATTGGAACACTTGAAGCTTGCTTTGGATTAATGCACGGGACATTATTTATGAGCTTACCCATTTAGCACTGGTTGATTAGTGCTTGGGAAATTAAGTCAAATTTTTGGATATAGAACAGCTACCTAGGGGTGAATGTTATTTTACTCTTTTATGGCTATGATTAAGATTTTCTTTTACTGAAATGTATTGAATTTTGCAATAAAAAGAGAAATAGAAGCAGTATATAATTGAAGAAGAAACATAAGGTATTAATACACAGAGTACAGATATTCTTCCCTAAATGTAGGGCTAGGATGGCAATGGCCTAATAACATAGTATAACATGGATAGAGCAAAAGTTGTGGAAAATCCATTTATAATGCCCTGTACACACGGGCAGACTTTTCGGGATCAAAGGTCTGACTGTCCCTGACGGACTTTCAACGGAGTTATGACGGACTTTCGACGGACTTTCTAACGAATGGACTTGCCTACACACGATCACACCAAAGTCCGACAGATCGGTACGTGATGACGTACGACCGGACTAAAATAAGGAAGTTGATAGCCAGTAGCCAATAGCTGCCCTAGCGTCAGTTTTAGTCCGTCGGACTAGCATACAGACGAGCGGATTTTTTGACCGGATTCGAGTCTGTCGGAAAGATTTGAAACATGTTCCAAATCTAAAGTCCGTCTTATTTTTGACCGAAAAAGTCTGCTGCAGGTCCAATGAAGCTCACACACGGTCGGATTGTCCAAAAGATTCGTTCCATCGGACCAGTCCGGTCGAAAAGTCTGCCCGTGTGTACACGGCATTAGAGTTAATTAGTTGTTTGTAATAAAGAGATCGTACATTCACAAGAAATGCCAGAAAGACAACACCAGGGCAATCAAGTCAATTTTATGCTTTCCAATCCACTGGCATCCTAACAATTCTGTAACCCAAATAGAAGATTTGAGCAAGAGGCCTGGCAAAAAAGTGGGAGTAGTCGGCCAAGGACTATGTTGCTCGTCCAGGGCCTACAAAAGCCCAACAAAAAAGGGGGGAGGGGGTGGGCAGAGATATGGATTACATTTCTATGTTATGGTGGCAGCACGCGATTTATTTTAATTATTAGCGCGGGGTATTGGGTTTGAGCATCACTAAAACATATTTCCGCTGTCACCTTTGCAGTACAAAAATGAAGCTATTTATGTTGCTGAACTGGGAACAGCAATCTACCATAGGGATACAACTAGAAAAAAAAATATGAGAAAAATGTATAAAATACAAACACCTGAAAACAATCTGAAGCTCTAAATACAACAGAATCCTCTGCGCCTATGGAAAACCAAAGTGCAATTATTGAATATCATAAGTTGCAGTACACCTCCTATTTATGTTTTTTGGTATTTGTTTAAAGCGCTGCACCAATTTTAGTATTCACTTGTAACCACTCGCATGAGGAAAGCACATGCAAGGATATTTATTTAAATTTTGTTTTTTGGCTTCTGTTTAGAGCGCTGGACCAATTTTAGTATTCACAATCTGAAGCTCTGTTTAAAATGAAACCTACATAAAGAATACATGTAGGAACTAAAGGCTATGTTTGTCTCAGGTTCCCGTTAATGAATGTTGTTGTAAAACCAACCATCTACTTCACCGGGAAGTCAACGTCTGGGGCATCTAATGTGTTAGAAGCAGATACAGCGCTTGCATTCATAGTTATGCATTAAGCCAGCTCAGTGGCAGCATAACAAAGGCAGCAGTAAAAAAAAAAATAAAAAAAAACAACCCTAATGCACACAAATAGCTTTGTGGCTGTACATGTTGCTCCACAATTATTTGTGTCATAATATGTGAAAAACATGCTTGCCGTTCCTTTTGCACAAAAGTCCAGATGTCTGGAGGCTGTAAAAGCCTACTGTAAACAAGCATAATGGGTCAATAAGCAAGATACGTGCTATCAAAAACATTGTTTAAGCAACTTTGGTTGCTAGCAAACCATATCTATGTTTATTCAATCTGCACTGTCACACAAGATATATTGGTAATATTTTAGTAATAGAACATACAGCATGTTTAATAATGGTGTTTTTCTTGTCTAAATGTTGTGTCGTATTCCATTATTTAGTCTAAAAACAAAATGTCACCTATCCATCCCTCCTTGGCAGAGATCACACAATCAATGCTGCACATCTAGACTTTGAAAGAAAAAAAAATGAGAAAAAATGACTTTTTATTTTTCAAACATATAAAAGAGATTAGCTTGTTGTAAATTTTCTCATCATTAAGTGTTAAGGGGTTTCTGCTCATAGTTATTTATGTATTTATGGGCAGCCCTATTTGTGTATTGCATACATATTGTAACAATCAGTCTTGAGCCTTTGCAAGCTGCTGGCCTCTTAAATAGGGGAATAGATTGCTTGACGTTCAGCCTAAGCTTGATTAACGGGTCCTCTTTGATTCTGTCTACATTACTCAGAATCACTCCCATTATTTGGACTGTAGTGGAGCTCTGTTTTGTATCCATTGTAACCATCTCTGTGTTGTTGTCTGCTGTCTGCTCACACCATTCGCCTGTGAACCTTGCATAGTATTGCTTTAACATATGACCTGCATGTGGGCTCTCTGTCACCCCTGATAACACAGTGAAGCCACCAACCATTGTGACAATTTCATTAGGTTTTATTATTCTTATACAGGATTTATATAGTGCCAACAGTTTACGCAGCGCTTTACAATTTAAAAGGGACACAATACAGTTACAATACAATAAAGGGGAGCCTGCTCAGAAGAGCTTATAATCTAATACAGCAGTTCTGCAGAATTTTTAAAAATAGTTCACTAGGGCCCTGGTACCTAAAATACATCTCGGGGGGGGGGGCACAGGCAGCTCGCTGTGCTCAAAATATCTAATCAGGTTTGGGGCACAGTGGGCAGAAGGTTGAGTGACAGCAACGTCAACATGCTTTAGTGCTGGAACTACCAGTTTTCAGCATTGTAAACACAACAAGGAAAAGTGTTTCCGCATTGTGTTTACACCAGAGGTAATATTACAGCACTTCTTAGTTCGGAGGCTAAGCCAAAATTTAAGTACCCCTGTTCTGCCCCCCTCCTCGACAACAGATCACAGCTACAGTGGGCTATTGCTGGATGATTGCAGGCAGCAAAAGAACACTATTAGGAGAGATCTGCTACTGCAGTGCTGAATGGGTGGCTGGATCAGATCTCCACTGATCAGATCCAAATACCCCCACTAATGAAGAAAAATATAAAATAAAAAAGAATATCAATAATATGTAACAAATTAACTAAAACGCTATCTCCATTAATCCTAAGGTCACAACAAACATGCTTGATGTTCTGAATGACATTTGTATTTAATGCATTTTTTTAACGATCACTAATATGTGAAAATGTTGCTAACTTGCTAATTTCTGTCTGTCCAAACCCCATTCAATTTTTTTCTAGTGAGCCCAAGTAATAATAACATTAATACACATGTGCTACCACAGTGTACTGAGTACAACACGCTGTAATAAGGCAACCTATTATTTGTAAATGGGCTGAAAGGACACCTTAACACACTAAAAATTGGACATGACACGCTAGTATCTGCAATGGTGTGTTGTCTTGCTAATAAACCCTGCAAGTACAGAAAAAATACCCGCTGATCTGTAACAAATACACTCAGCCCCTTATTTCTATTAAAGAATGACAACACATGCCTTTTTGTAGGCTGAAACTGCCCAGTTATCTATTGTAAAAGGGCCAATAAACTCCAATTTTTTTTTAGTTTCATTATATGTTAAAGTATGGCGTATCCCCGAGGCCAGTAATACACCATACTTTCACATATAATGACACTCTAATAAAGCCAATCATCTGTACCCAGGGGCATACCTACTGCGAGGCGTTTGCATTGGGCGGCATTTTTCAGGGGGACTGCGCCGCCCCCAGGCAGAAGAGACACTACTTACGAGGACTGCAGAGAATCTCCTAATATGTGGCATTTGGATGAATAATTTTTTAGGGTTGGATGAAGAAGCAGCAGCTGTTCACTGTGCAGCTTCCTCATCAGTCCACCAGAGACCCAGCATAGCCACCAGAGACCCCACATAGCCACCAGAGACCACGCATAGCCACCAGAGAACACGCATAGCCACCAGAGAACACGCATAGCCACCAGAGAACACGCATAGCCACCAGAGACCCCACACAGCCACCAGAGACCCCACACAGCCACCAGAGTCCCCACACAGCCACCAGAGTCCCCACACAGCCACCAGAGTCCCCACACAGCCACTTGAGAAGGAAAGGGTGGGACAAATTTAAATGGGGGGATGCCCAATTTTAGTCTTGCCTAGGGCAGCACAAAACCAAAATACACCACTGTCTGTACCCTTCATTGCCATTGCCATTGTGCACATGACGTTCACTTTTCCTCCTTTCTGCTCTGGGGAAACTACCCCACGTAACTCTTATCATTGAATTAAGAGGCAGCTTTAGCAACATTACCTAAACCGTCTCCCTCTCCCCTTTATTTCAATCCCACGTGCCGATCTTCATCAGATTGTGGGGGTGGCTCTAGCAGGGATGATTGACAGAGTCTTTTTCTTTCCTGCTAGCTGCCTGCTTACATGACAGAGGCTTGCGGTGCAGCTCCCTGAAATTAAATGGCAGCAGCTCCTCTGGGGAGCCTTGCTCTAAGATGATTATAAATATTTCTAGAATTTTAATACAGATGATACAACAGAATTTTAATGTAGAAAGCTTGTTTTTACTTTTGTTTTCTTTTTACACAGTAGACTTCCTGCAGTATTGTCTGGATGATCCATGCTTGCTTTGCCCATAGAACTCACACTGCGGTGTGGCGCAAATACCAGAATGTATGCGCACAATGTGTCAGCAAAATTTCCCCCCCATAAAAACACAATCTGCATGCCTACCCCCTAAGCATAAATTCACACTCCTCTCATACAAATCTGCTTTCCTGTTGAAACCCCCCTCTCAGGACTAATCATTGCCCCCCCCCCCCCCCAATCCCTCAAATCCCCACAGCTCAAATGCACCCCCTAAGAAAAAAATAATTCACCCCTCCTGGCACAAAGCCTCTACCCCTAAAATTCCCCCTCTAGTACACATCTTCTCCCCCCCCCCCTTCAAATCCCTTCCTTCCCAGAGCAAATTCCCCCAAAATCCTTCTAGCTGCCAAGATATGTATCGTTCGAGCATGGATTATTGGAATTTGTTCAGTTTATATAAATCTGCTAGCACACTAGTAGCTTTAACATGCGAATCTGGCAGAAATGTAAAAATACACTATGTATACAGTCATCATTTTTACTAGATCTATTTAGTTTAATAAAGGTACACTTACTCTTTATATCAACAAGTAAATTGAAGAATTAACTGCTTTCACAGTCTTATTATCTTTTGTTAGATCACATATTTTCTAATATAATTTATGTTAAATAAATATAATACTAATTTTATTAAGGTATTATTTCTATGAGCTAGTGAAAAAAAACAAAAAAGATTCCATCTGGAGAAAAGCAATATATAAAATTACCGTACAATGGCAATTTAAGCGAAGCTGTAAAATTATCAATTTTTTTAATATAGAAAAAATCTTAACCAAAAGTTTCCTATTGTATAAATATCAGCACAAGATTTTTAAGATGCTTTTGGAAATTAGAATATTTAAACAATACAAGAAATAAAATTAAAAAGCTAATGAAGGACATTAAAATGAACTTAAAATAAACCTAAATGAAATTAGCACATGAAGGAGGCAACGGTTTCGTTATGGAATTAAACAGACTTGGGTTATCACTAGTGGGTAAAATGAATCATAACCACTTGACCTCCAGAAGATTTATCTCCTCTTCATGAACAGGCAATTTTTTTGCGATACGACACTGCGTTACTTTAACTGACAATAGCGCAGTCATGCAACATTGTACCCAAATAAAATGTATGTATTTTTTTCCCACAAATAGAGCTTTCTTTTGGTGGTTTTTGATCACCTATGTTTTTTTTTTTTTTTAAACAAAAAAGACTGACAATTTTGAAAAAAATAAAAACAATATTTTTTACTTTCTGCTATAAAACATATCCCATATAATAAATAAATAAATAAATAAAATGTCTTCATGAATTTAGGCCAGTATGTATTCTGCTACATATTTTTGCCAAAAGAAAATCCCAATAAATAAAGTAAATCATACAGCGGAACTAAACCCATCAATTTAACAGTTTCAGAAAAGTTACATTCCTGGAATGCTGGGATTGCTAACTGTCACATTTACTTGTGTCCTCAACCAAACTTTCAAACCATCCAATGGCTGGTGTCATAACTGATCATGTGCGCAGCACAATGGCATTTGCAGATCAACCAGAAGCAGCTTCCTCGGCTCTAAAAGATAGGAGGGATTACTTCTGCTTTAAGGTTGTCAGCAGATCGGCCTCTACAAATTTGTATGTGCCTAAAAGTGCCTAAAAATGAAAAGCAACTGAGCATGTGTGGAGCAGGGACAAACAGAGTGTTACTGGATTTTAAACAGTATAGGCACTTATTTTTTATGTTTTACATAGCTATACCTGCAAAAGGGGCCAACCTGAAGTGATCTATCAGAATCTAATTTTCTGACTAAAGTTCCACTTTAACTGCAGTGGAGCAATGTAGCTGTCCGGGGATTTAAAATCCTTGCTCTTCTTGCCATTCTTTCTACAGGGCTTCTAGGACAGATATCTGTGCTGGTGCTGACCAATCAGAACAGCTCAACAGCTCCACTAATCAGGCCCCTCCTACCCCCTAAAAACTACATGGGCTACTACAGCTTTTAATATGCCACTGATCAGGCAAAAACGTTCTCAGCAAAAAATGCACATTTTCCCAAGTTTTATCCCATTAAGCAGTTGAAAGTACAGAAAAATACCTCTTAGGCTGGTCATACACGGTTACACGGTTCAAATCGCGGCCAGTTCAGCAGGAACCGGCCAAGATTAAAACCGTTAATGGGCAGGCTGAATGTACAAGTTGATCGTTCAACTTGGGTATAACCAGCCTTGCGATTATTGCTAGAGGCTGCTATAGCCGCTAGCAATAATCACTATCTTCTACTGGCGGGGAACTTAATCCCTCCCTCATTTTTTTGCTATCACCTTTCCATTCTATGCATTAAAGGTGAAAAACTTCCTGTCATGCAGTGGCTCCCCTGAGCCTCCTTTTACTCACCTGAGCCCCGTAATTCCTATGACGGGAACAAGCACACCAGCTCCGGCCGGTGTCTCGTGTCCTGATTGGATAGATTAATAGCAGCGCAGCCATTGGCTCCCACTACTGTCAATCAAATCCAATGACACGGGCGACAGGGGGTGGGGCCGAGTCCTGCTGTCTGTGTCAATAGATGCAGCAGCAGGACTTGGAAGCGTGCCCGCATGGGTGTCCCGAGGGAGAGCGATTCTCTGACGGGGCATTCAAGAAGAGGAGGAGCCACCGATGCTGCTGAGGGACCCCAGAAGAGGAGGATTGGGGCCACTCTGTGCAAAACCAACTGCACAGTGGAGGTAAGTATGACATGTTTGTTATTTAAAAAAATAAAAAACGAGGGTTTAGTAACCCTTTAATACCTATTATGCAGCAACCTTGATTAAATCCCATGCTGCCTTCTTCTGCTCTGACGTTATCGGAAGCTTGGTTGTCTCTTCTGGGTTCAGGGGCAGCCAGCCACCGATGATGTGTGCAGCTCCACCCCCTAGCCACTTTGTATCTCTGCTCCTGAAGCCTCCTGGGATATGTGACAGGAATATCCCAGGAGGCTGCAGAAGCAGAACATGTCATTACTGCCTGGGCCAGAGGATCATATTAAAAAAATGTACACAAACAAAAACAGTTTGGCATTTTTAACTTGCAGAGGGAAGGGAAGTGCAGGGAGGAAAAGAGCAATTTTAGAGTGTAGGAATATTGATGGTAAGTGTGTTTTATAAATGCAACAAATGATGCCTGAATCTTCTTCATGAATATTCACACAGGGGGTGTAGCCCGACCATACGCAAATATGTGGCCCCACTGGACTGGGCATTTTTACACGGGGCCGCATATTTGCGTCTTCCTTTGTGTTGGGAGCATGCTACACGGTCCCTAAAGATCAGTCACTGTGAAGCCCGCCCCAAGTGTTTTCTGTCTCTGTGAATGGGCAAGACAGATACATTGTATACTTCTCTTTCCTTACAGAGATAGAAAAAAAAAGTGTGTGTAGAAAAAGTTTTAAATAAATAATAATAAAAAAAAAACCTAGCGCAAGGTTTGTTCTAGGTCAGCCCCAGGGTTAGTGTTTGGGTCAAGATCAGGGTCAAGGTCAGGGTCAGTATTTTTTGGACAGGATTTTTTTTTTTTTAGTATCAGTGTGTTTTAGGCAGAATAATAAAAAGCAAAATTTGCACTATTGTTTCTGGGCTGCACTACGGGTACAAACAACACCTAACATAAACATATGTGGTATCGCTGGATCGTCAGGAGCAGAAGTTATTTTGGCTTGATCTTTGGTGGTAGGTTATGGTAGTAGCAAGAAATATACTGTTTCCTTTTTAAAGGCCAAGGAACACACCAGACAGGTCAGGGATAAAGGTGTGGAGAAGTTTAAAGCAGTGTTATAAAAAAAATCCTATACTTTGAACATCTCACAGAGCACTGTTCAATCCATCATCCGAAAATGGAAAGAGCATGGCACAACTGCAAACCTACCAAGACATGGCTGTCCACCTAAACTGACAGGTTGGGCAAGGAGAGCATTCAGCAGAGAAGCAGCCAAGAAGCCCATGGTAACTCCGGAGGAGCTGCAGAGATCCACAGTTCAGGTGGGAGAATCTGTTCAAAGGACAACTATAATGCAGCGTACACACGAACGGAATTTCTGTCGGAAAAATATTGGATGGTTTTTCCGATGGAATTCCGCTCAAGCTTGGCTTGCATACACACGGTCACCCAAAAGTTTGCTGAACTTTCGACCGTCAGGAACACGGTGATGTACAACACTACGACGAGCCGAAAAAATAAAATTCAATGCTTCTGAGCATGCGTCGAATTGTTTCCGAGCATGCGTAGGAATTTTGCACGTCAGAATTAGTACAGACGATCGGTTTTTCAGATCTTTTTCCGACCGAAAAATTGAGAACATGCTCTCAATCTTTTGCTGGCTGGAATTCCGCCAGCAAAAGTCCGATGGAGCATACACGTGGTCGCATTTTAGGACCAAAAGCTCTCATCGGACTTTTGCTGGCGGAATTTCCGCTCGTGTGTACGGGGAATTAGGCGTGCACTCCACAATTATGGAAGAGTTGCAAGAAGAAAGCCATTGTTGAAAGAAAGCCATAAGAAGTCCCTAAACATACAGCCAGAACTACAATGGAATGGTTTAGATCAAAGCATATTCATGTGTTAGAATGGCTCAGTCAAAGTCCAGACCTAAATCTAATGGAGTATCTGTGGCAAGACTTGAAAATTGCTGTTCACAAATGCTCTCCATCCAATCTGACAGAGCTTGAGCTATTTTGCAAATAAGAATGGGCAAAAAATGTCACTCTCTAGACATGCAAAGCTGGTAGAGACATCCCCAAAAAGACTTGCAGCTGTAATTGCAGAGAAAGGTGGTTCTACAAAGTATTAACTCAAGGGGGCTGAATACAAATGCATGCCACACTTTTTAGATATTTATTTGTATATTTTTATTTTGAAACCATTTATCATTTTCCTTCCACTTCACAATTATGTGCCACTTTGTGTTTGTCTATCACATAAAATCTCAATAAAATACATTTACGTTTTTGGTTGTAACATGACAAAATGTGGAAAATTTTAAGGGGTATGAATACATTTTCAGGGCACTGTAAAATACTTTGGTGTGCATGATCTGGGCACAGGTTCACTAAAAAAAAAGTCATCTTCACTTTTAGTAAAATTTTTCTTTACAACACACACCCCAGTCCCCACCCTTAGTATACCCACCCATGCAAAATACTTTCAGCCTCTGTCCAAAAAAGTTTCACTGCAAGGTCTGCTTTGCTTGTAAATAGTTCCAGTTGTATCATACATGAACTGAGCATGCCTGTTGCTTCCACAATAAATTCTTATGGATATAATCATACTCCTAGGGATGGAGGTGATCCTCATGAGTACAGTGCCATCCATAGGAACGAATAGGGTGTGTGGAGTTGGCACGACCCAGCTGTGACTATTTATTTGCAAATTTCTTTGAAGAACTGGGCCTGGATGAAGATCCGAGAGCGGTGCTGAAGGAAAGTATTTCATACTTGTGGGTAGGGGTAAGGGAGTTGTAAAGAATAGCTTCACCTAAAGACAAATAACACTGTTTTCATGATAGCTTTGGCAGTTCAGTAATTGAGTTTACTTGTTACTAGGAGTTATTCAACCACTTGAAGTCCACAGAAAAATTCTAATTTTAACCCTGTATAATGGCAAAAAAAACAAAACAGTACCCAACGTTGTCCATAGGCAACGTTAACCATGATTTACAGCTTTAGAATTTTTCCTCTCACATGATATTTATGGTGATATCTCACATGTGTGGCACAACTGCCATTTACATACATGTGTGCACCTACATGCCTGTTGTAGAGTTGCTTTAATTTTTTTAAATTTATTTTATTATAATTTAATTGTTTAACACCTTTTTTCAGTTTAGCTTTTTTTTTATTAAAAACAGTCCCCTATGTCAGTGGTCATCAACCCTGACCTCAGGGCCCACTAACAGGCCAGGTTTTATGTATTACCATGGTTAGATGCATACTAGAATACTGCAATCACTGAGCAGCAAATTATATCACCTGTGATGTATTTCAGTTATCTTGCAAACCTGGCCTGATAGTGGGCCCTGAGGACAGGGTTGTGACCACTGTGATAGTACTGTAAGGTGATGGGTTGTCTTTATGGAGGCATTAGGAGTTTATTAGACCTCTAATATCACCTTTCCCCTCCACTACACCCAATCAAGCAAAGGTCATACTTGACTAGCTGCTTCCCTGGGCCACAGGAGCTGGGGAATTACAGCTCTGAACCAGGCTCTCTATCCTAATAAAATTTACTGTAGTTCCGCTCCAAGGATATTATATATATGGGAATTATGCTACTGTATATTACTGATGTTGTCATTGGGAGGGTTTCATCCCTAAGTAGAACAATTCAAGGATAGGAGTATATATAATGGGACTATGAAAACCTCTCCAATAGACAGATATACACAAAAGTGTGTGTTGAAAAGTTTACATGTCTTTATTGCATTGGTTTAAACATTTTTATACCAATGTAATAAAGGTATGTAAACTTTTTAACACATTCTGTTGTGTATATCTGTCTATTGGAGAGGCATTCATAGTCCCATGATATATACCCCTATCCTTGAGTTACTGTAGTCCTGGGCTCACTGGAGGAATGGGAGAGCCCGGAGAAGACAGCAGGCAGTGGCCGTGAGCTTATTTTAACTTGAAGTCCAGGACATTTTTATACAGCCTATAGATGACAAGCGGTTAAATAAAGAATGCATATTTATTTATTAGTATAATATAAAATATGATACACTGTATTGAAAACTTTAATTTTACAATGCTTTCGCTGTCTGTATATCCCGATTCGAATAGGACTTGTATTCTTTTGTGGGCTTGCTTCAAATAATGATTGTGAAGAAGAGACTGCCAAACAGCAAAGTTCAAATTCAAGCTCAGGATTAAAAAAAGAAAGGTTTTTACTGGCTATAATACAGTTTGCGTTAGGCTAAATTTCAGAACACAGTGAGATACATACAATCCCACAATGGAAAGCTGTGTCTTACCTGGTATTGTTGGCCAGTACAAAGAATGAGATGGTCATAAGGCACTTTTCTGTCATTGGAAACAATCACAAACTTGGCAGCTCTGTCTATGCCAGTCATTTTACCAACCACAACATTAACCCATGATCGAAGTGACATCAGTGCGTAATCTTTATCATTATAACAGTGGCTGGGAAGAGAGAAAAGCCGTAAATGACATTTTAGCAGCTGACAGCAGGCATTAATTAGACATCTGCTGGTATAGTAGAGGGCCTCTAGTGGTTTAAGCCTGTTGTCTTCACTGAGCGTTCCAAAAGCCTATAGTAAGAGCTTGTTCATAATTCTGCTCTGTGTGGAATAACTGACAGCCATGAAATAAAACAGTCAATACCTCAAAAAAAGGCCACGTGCAGCAACTGTTCCTATTCCTACTGATTTCTGATGGCTTTCACAGAAACAGAAATCTCTTTTAGTTTTAACATTTTGATTTTGTAACACTGATTATTATAAACAAATGCCAACAAGTTACAGTATTTGTACAAACTTTGTTCTGCTGAGAAGTTAGTTTGGCCTAATCTGAATAGGTCCTCATAAATAATTTTTAGGGCTAGCATACATGGGATTTTGTGATCAGTTAAGGTCACAGTATGTACTATCTCCTGTAGCCTATATGGAGTTCCACAAATGGAGAGAGATTAGGACACGCCGGGTTTTTATTGCTGTCTCTGTCCCCGTTAGGGAGATTCACTTTCACTATTTGTCCTGGTGACCATTTTCACTGAAAGTAAAAGAAAATCCCAAATTTTTAGTGGTCACCAGAACAGGATAGGAGGGGAAATCTTCCAGTGGGGACAGTCGTTGTGGAAACCCTAGCGACAGGGGGTTTAATCCTTCCTTATTTCATCCAAAAGCAGTACTTATGTCCGCTGTACTTACCTCCCTCCAGTGATGCGAGCTCCCTCACCTGCACTTTCATCTTTCCCTGGTCCTTTTCTGGGTTCAGCGTCTTTGGCCATCCAGATGAGAAAACTCCCATACATACAGTATCTCACAAAAGTTAGAACACCCTTCACATTTTTATAAATATTTTATTATATCTTTTCATGTGACAACACTGAAGAAATTACACTTTGCTACAATGTAAAGTAGTGAGTGTACAGCTTGTATAACAGTGTAAATTTGCTGTCCCCTCAAAATAACTCAACACATAGCCATTAATGTCTAATCTGCTGGCAACAAAATTGAGTACACCCCTAAGTGAAAATGTCCAAATTGAGCCCAAAGTGTCAATATTTTGTGTGGCCACCATTATTTTCAAGCACTGCCTTAACCCTCTTGGGCATGGAGTTCAGCAGAGCTTAACAGGCTTCCACTGGAATCCTCCTCCACGACGACATCACAGAGCTGGTGGATTTAGAGACCTTGCGCATCTCCACCTTCCGTTTGAGGATGCCCCACAGATGCTCAATATGGTTTAGGTCTGGATACATGCTTGGCCAGTCCATCACCTTTACCCTCAGCTTCTTTAGCAAGGCAGTTGTCTTGGAGGTGTGTTTGGGGTCGTTATGTTGGAATATTGCCCTGCAGCCCAGTCTCCAAAGGGAGGGGGATCATGCTCTGCTTCAGTATGTTACAGTACATGTTGGCATTCATGGTTCCCTCAATGAACTGTAGCTCCCCAGTGCCGGCAGCACTCATGCAGCCCCAGACCATGACACTCCCACCACCATGCTTGACTCAGGCAAGACACACTTGTCTTTGTACTCCTCACCTGGTTGCCGCCACACACGCTTGACACCACGTGAACCAAATAAGTTTATCTTGGTCTCATCAGACCACAGGACATGGTTCCAGTAACCCATGTCTTTAGTCTGCTTGTCTTCAGCAAACTGTTTGCGGTCTTACTTGTGCATCCTCTTTAGAATAGGCTTCCTTCTGGGACAACCATGCAGACCAATTTGATGCAGTGTGCAGAGTATGGTCTGAACACTAACAGGCTGATCCCCCACCCCTTCAACCTCTGCAGCAATGCTGGCAGCGCTCATACGTCTATTTCCCAAAGATAACTCTGGATATGACGCTAAGCATGTGCACTCAACTTCTTTGGTCAATCATGGCGAGGCCTGTTCTGAGTGGAACCTGTCCTGTTAAACCGCTGTATGGTCTTGGCCACCGTGCTGCAGCTCAGTTTCGGGGTCTTGGCAATCTTCTTATAGCCTAGGCCATCTTTATGTAGAGCAACAATTCTTTTTTTCAGATCCTCAGAGAGTTCTTTGCCATGAGGTGCCATGTTGAACTTCCAGTAACCAGTACGAGGGAGTGAGAGCGATAACACCAAATTATCATACCTGCTCCCCATTTGCATCTGAGACCTTGTAACACTAATGAGTCACATGATGCTGGGAGGGAAAATGGCTAATTGGGCCCAATTTGGAAGTTTTCACTTAGGGGTGTACTCATTTTTGTTGCCAGCGGTTTAGACGTTAATTGCTGTGTGTTGAGTTATTTTGAGGGGACAGCAAATTTACACTGTTATACAAGCTGTACACCCACTACTTTACATTGTAGCAAAGTGTAATTTCTTCAGTGTTGTCACATGAAAAGATATAATAAAATATTTACAAAAATGTGAGGGGTGTACTCACTTTTGTGAGATACTGCATGTACGGAAGTTCATCTCAGCACCAAGACATGAATAGTGGTCAGCAGAGATCCTAGTCCAAATCCACCTGAACTCTCTTGCCAGGAAGCTGTCACTGCACACTACCAATCATAAGTGGCCAGGGCATTTCCCACCCTACATATACACACACCCCTTTTGTATGTTCAGCTGTGGGGTTGGCAATGCCTCGACTGCTTACAATTGGCAGTGTGCAGTGACAGCTTCCTGGTTCCTGGTGGGATAGCTGAGGTAGATTTGGACTGGGATGCAAACAAGCCATCCTAGTAGTCAGTGACCTGAGTCTGTAGCTTTCCTCCAACTGTCTCTGCCTGCTACATTTTGCCACACATACCAATTTGCCAATGGAATTAGAAATGTTCATACAAGAAAAAAAGAGTAAAGATTTACTTCAACTGGTTAATTACATGAAAAGGACATTCTTGTTTATTTACAGTGCCTTGAAAAAGTATGCACACCCGTTGAAATTTTCCACATTTTGTCATGTTACAACCAGAAATGTAAATGTATTTTATTGGGATTTTATGTGAAAATGATAAATGTTTTTCAAAATATTTTACAAATAAATATCTGAAAAGTGAGGCGTCCATTTATATTCAGCCCCCCTGAGCCAATGCTTTGTAGAACCACCTTTTGCTTCACTTACAGCTGCAAGTCTGTCTTTTTGGGTTTGTCTCTACCAGCTTTGCACATCTAGAGTGACATTTTTGCCCATTATTCTTTGCAAAATAGCTCAAGCTCTGTCGGATTGGATGGAGAGCATCTGTGAACAGCAATTTTCAAGTCTTGTCATAGATTCTCAATTGGATTTAGGTCTGGACTTTAACTAGGCCATTCTAACACATAAATATGTTTTGATCTAAACCATTCCATTGTTGCTTTGCCTGTATGTTTAGGGACTTCTTATGGCTTTCTTTCAACAATGGCTTTCTTCTTGCAACCCTTCCATAAAGGCCAAATTTGTGGAGTGCATAACTAATAGTTGTCCTGTGGACAGATTCTCCCACCTGAGCTGTAGATCTCTGCAGCTCCTCCATAGTTACCATGGGCCTCTAGGCTGATTTCCTGATTAATGCTCTCCTTGCCCAACCTGTCAGTTTAGGTGGACGGCCATGTCTTGGTAGGTTTGCAGTTCTGCTATACTCTTTCCATTTTTGGATGATGGATTTAACAGTGCTCTGTGAGATGTTCAAAGCTTAGGTTATTTTTTTATAACCTAAGTCTGCTTTAAAGTTCTCTACACCTTTATCCCTGACCTGTCTGGTGTGTTCTTTGGCCTTTATGAAATTGTTTGTTCACTAAGGTTTTCTAACAAACCTCTGAAGGCTTCACAGAACAGCTGTATTTATACTGAAATTAAATTACACACAGGTGGACTCTATTTACTAATAAGGTGACTTCTGAAGGCAATCAGTTCCACTAGATATTAGTTAGGGGTATCAGAGTAAAGGGCGCTGAATACAAATGCACGCCACGCTTTTCAGATATTTATTTTCTAAAAAAAATTGAAAACCATTTATAATTTTCCTGCCACGTCACAATTATGTGCCACTTTATGTTCATCTATCACATACAATCCCAATAAAATACATTTATGTTTTTGATTGTAACATGACAAAATGTGGAAAATTTCAAGGGGTATGAATACTTTTTAGAAGTACCGTAGCTGCACATGATTGGTTAACTGATGGGAATCTTCCCTCTTTTTTGTATGAACATTCTCAACTCCTTTACTAAATTCACTTGTATATGACCATTAAAGTATCAGCACATAAGTATTTGGTATTGTACACATTAAATTAGGGACTGGCCAGAGAGGGATCACTTTGGCACAGCCGACCAGCTTGAATATGTATTGCAATGTATGCAATACAAGAATCCCTGGATTTTACACAAAACCACACTTTGCTGGTTTATTTTAACATTGAGAGACAGAATAACAGCAAAGAAATCCAGAAAAAAGCATTTCAAACAAGTTATGAATTGATTTGCATTTTAATGAATGAAATAAATATTTGACCCCTTCGTAAAACATGCAAATGCTCTCCAAGTCATTAAGGTTTTGAGGCTGACGTTTCGTAACTCGAACGTTCAGCTCCCTCCACATATTTTCTATGGGATTAAGGTCTGGAGACTGGCAAGGCCACTCCAGGACTTTAACGTGCTGCTTCTTGAGCCACTCCTTTGTTGCCGTGTGCCATGTGCTTTGGGTCATTGTTATGCGGGAATACCCACCCATGACCCATTTTCAATGCCCTGGCTGAGGGAAGGAGGTTCTCACCCAAGATTTGACGGTTCATGGCCTTGTCCATCGTCCCTTCGATGCGGTGAAGTTGTCCTGTCCCCATAGCAGAAAAACACCCCTAAAGCATAATGTTTCCACCTCCATGTTTGACATTGGGGATGGTGTTCTTGGGGACATACAGGTAACAATCTGAGCTAATCTCAGTTTGTTACCTGTATAGAAGACACCTGGGAGCCAGAAATCTTGCTGACTGATAGGGGATCAAATACTTATTTCACTTATTAAAATGCAAATATGGTACATTTGTAACTTTTTTGAGATGCGTTTTTCTGGATATTTGTTGTTATTCTGTCTCTAACTGTTAAAGTAAACCTACCATTAAAATTATAGACTGATCATTTGTCACTGGGCAAACTTACAAAATCAGCAGGGGATCAAATACTTTTTCCCTCATTGTACACTGTATATATATATATATATATATAAAATATGTAAATATGTAAGCTGTTTGGGTTTGAGCACAGACACCTCTCTATTTGTAATGAGTCCCTGGTCTACTTACAGTAATTTCATACCTACCTGCTGGATAAAAATGCTGTGTTCATACAAGTAGCAGAGAGGTTGTTTCCAGGAAGGCCATGGGTTGAAACAAGAGTGATATTGTTGAACTTGAGATGTGGGCTAAAAAAAAAACAAAAGAAAAACATGCAATTAATCAACTAATACCATTAAAAAATGTAAACCTGCAACAAACCTAAGCAATTCAAACTGAGTATATGATGAAAAAAAAAAAAATCAGTAAATAGAGGTCACCTTCAGTGCAAATTGCATATCAAAATGATCAGAAAATTCAAATATATGGGCGGCTGAAGTTATATTCTTATTCTATATTCTTAAAGTTTAATGAGGCTCAGAGAAGGGACAGGGATAAGTTTTTATTTTACATGAAAAGTCAATATTTGCATATAACTCCAGTTACTTTTAGATCTACTGATCATTTTGACACACAGTTTTCACTGAAGACAATCTTTGCTTATGCATTTATTCAGGCCCAGATTGAATTAGCCGTTATTGTAACAGTTCTATAATCATTACCAATAATCACTATACATTATTTGGTAACATTATTGTTTCATATACAGTACTGTGCAAAAGTCTTATGCCGCGTACACCCGGTCGGACTTTCTGACAGGAAAAGTCAGACGGAATCTTTTCATCGGACATTCCGATTGTGTGTGGGCCTCATCGGACTCTTTTTTTGAAAATTCTGACGGACCTAGAAATAGAACATGTTTTAAATCTTTCCGACGGAATTAATTCCTATCGGGAAAACCGCTCGTCTGTATGCTGTTCCGACGGACCAAAAACGACGCATGCTCTGAAGCAAGTACGAGACGTAAGCTATTGGCTACTGGCTATTGAACGTCCTTTTTCTAGTCCCGTCGTATGTCACCACGTTCTGGACGGTCAGACTTTGGTCGGACTTTGGTTTGACCGTGTGTAGGCAAGACCGCATGAATGGAATTCCATCGGAGTTCCATCGGAGCAACCTTCGGAGTTTAGTCCGCCAGTAAAACCGGTCGTGTGTACGCGGCATGAGGCAGGAGTGGAAAAAATGCTATAAATTAAGAATGCTTTCAGAAATAGAAGTGTTAATAGTTTATTTTTATCAAATAACAAAATGAAAAGAAAATTAAATTTGGTCTGTCCACATTTTGCAAAACAGGATCAATTCTGCAGTTCTTCTGCTGCTATTTTTCTGCACCCCAGTTCCCATGTTTTCGTGCATAGGACATAGAAACAAGGCTAAGCGACTCAACTATGCACGAAAACATAGGAACTGGGGTGCAGAAAAATGGCAGCAGGTGCTCTGGACTGATGAGTCAACATTTAAAATATTTGGCTGTAGCAGGAGGCAGTTTGTTCACGAAGGACTAGATAGCTGTGCAATAATGAGTGTCTGCAGGCAACAGTGCAGCATGGTGGATGTTCCTTGCAAGTTTTGGGCTACATTTCTGCAAATGGATTTGGTCAGGATCAATGGTGTCCTCAATGCTGAGAAATACACTCAGATACTTATCCATTGAGCCATACCAAGAAGGAGATGTGTGATTGACAATGACCCCAGACATGCAGCCAATGTCATTAACCACTTCAGCCCCGGAAGATTTGGCTGCTCAATGACCAGGCCATTTTTTGCAGTACGGCACTCTGCGTCGATTTAACTGACAATTTCGCGGTCGTGCGATGTTGTACCCAAACAAATTTGATGTTCTTTTTTTTCTCACAAATAGAGCTTTTTTTTGGTGGCATTTGATCATCTCTGCGTTTTTTATTTTTTGCGTTATAAACAAAAAAAGAGTGACAATATGTTTGCTATAATAAATATCCCCAATTTTTTTAAAAAAAGCATATTTTTTCCTTCGTTTTGGCCGATATGTATTCTTGTACATATTTCTGGTAATAAAAATCACAATAAGCGTATATTGATTGGTTTGCGCAAAAATGAAAGCGTCTACAAAATAGGGGATAGATTTATGGCATTTTTATTATTATTATTTTTTTTACAAGTAATGGCGGCGATCTGCGATTTTTATCGGGACTGCGATATTGCGGCGGACAAATTCAGCACTTTTGACACATTTTTGGGGCCATTCACAATTATACAGAGATTAGTGCTATAAAAATGCACTGATTACTGTATAAATGTCACTGGCAGGGAAGGGGTTAACACAAGGGGCAATCAAGGGGTTAACTGTGTTCCCTAGGTGTGTTCTAACTGTAGGGAGGATGGGACTGTCTAGGAGGAGAAAGAGATCGGTGTTCATACTTAGTATGAACACACAATCTCTCTCTACTCCCCTGAAAGAACCCGGGATTTGTGTGTTTACACACACAGATCCCGGTTCTCGCTCTGTCACGTGCGATTGCGGGTGCCTGGCGGTCATTTTTTGTAAATATTTTATTATATCTTTTCATGTGGCCACACTGAAGAAATTACACTTTGCTACAATGTAAAGTAGTGAGTGTACAACTTGTATAACAGTATACGTTTGCCGTCCCCTCAAAATAACTCAACACACAGCCATTAATGTCTAAACCGCAGGCAACAAAAGTGAGTACACCCCTAGGTGAAAATGTTCAAACTGGGCCCAATTAGCAATTTTCACACCCAGTGTCATGTGACTAGTTAGTGTTACAAGGTCTCAGGTGTGAATGGGGAGCAGGTGTGGTAAATTTGGTATTATCGCTCTCTCTCTCTCATACTGTTTACTGGAAGTTCACATGGCACCTCATGGCAAAGAACTCTCTGAAGATTTGAAATACTTGATTTGATTGTAGCCGTATTAGTGCAATTGTGACAGAGAAAATTGAGTACTGTCCGTGATACTTTTTTTTATTTGTACTAACATACAATTTTTCAGGACAAGCTTTTGGGGATAAATATCTCAGAACACTGGCAGACTCCTTCCATAAGAAAGGTTACAAAGACAAAACCATCAACAACAGCATAAACACAGCCTTGAAAACCCGAAGAGAAAATCTCCTCCAATACACAGAGAAAAAAAAATAATAACCGAGTACCTCTAGTCACCACATACAACCCAGCACTTGATGGGATCAAAAATATAATCAAAGATTTACAACCCATTATAACAGAGGATGAAACTCTGAAAGGAATATTCCAACAACCCCCATTATTGGCTTTCAGACAACCACCCAACCTCAGACACAAACTAATAAGCAAGGAAACTTCACTCTGATTATGAAGTCACAAATAATGTAAGCAAACCCTGCAATAAAAAATGCTGCAAACTATGCAACCAGATCAATCTATCCAAAAGTGTCACACACACAAATGGGACCTTCAATATCATGGGATCTTACAGCTGTACCTCCAGTAATGTTGTGTACCTCATCCAATGAAAAAGGTGCAGCAAAGGATCTTAGGCTCCATTCACACTAGCGCGTTTTTTGATGCATTTTGCATTTTGCAGAAATGCATGGGAATTTTTTAACATGGGTTCCTATGGAACATGTTCACATCAATGCTTTTTTGTATCTCTGCGTTTTTGGAAAGGGTCGGGGACTTTTTTTCATGCAAAAAGCAGCGTTTTGCATGTAATGGATTTCAATGGACAAGCATCAAAAACGCAAGTGCACCGTTTTTGCAGCGTTTTTGCAGCATTTTTGGTGCGTTTTTGGTGCGTTTTTGCCGTTTTTTTTTTTTTTAATTTTTTTTTTTTTGTAATTTTTTTTTAAGACTGTAAAAAAAAATGAAAAAAAAAAAAAAAAAAAACGCAAAACGCAAATCGCGGCAAAAACGCGGCAAAAACGCCGCAAAAACGCTACAAAAACGCTGCTCAAAAACGTGTCAAGCATGAAAAAAAAACCTCCAAAAACGCTCAAAAGCAACATGCATAGGTGTGAATCCAGCCTAAGGCTGGATTCACACCTATGCATTTTTAGTGCTTTTTGCATTTTGCAGATTTGCACAACAGAACGTGTTCCATAGGAAACCATGTTAAATGGACTGTAGTGCAAATCTGCAAAATGCAAAAAGCACTAAAACTGCATAGGTGTGAATCCAGCCTTATGTTGGTGAAACAGGACAGAAGTTGCAAGTGAGGATGAATTTGCACAGATATACCATCAAGGAACTTAAAGAAGACGTTTATGCACACCTGTGGGACATCACTTCTCACAACTGGACCACACTATAGAAGACCTCAGTGTTTTAGTTCTTAAAGGGAATTTCAGAACTATCCAGGAAAGGAAAACGTTTGAACTAAGAATGATACTTCTTTTTAACATGAAAAATAATGGCCTGAATTTAGATTTTAGATATTGGTTTCCTTACCCATTATTCTTAAGTTTTACGACTCCCTCTTTGACTAGTATCCCCCCCCCCCCCCATTCTATAGCTCTCCCTCTGTCTTATCTCACTAACTCTGCTGCTATCTTTATTACCATTGATTTGTATGTGTTTGTTTTTCTCTTTTTTTTCTTCTATCTCCTTTCCCTCAGAGAAGTGTTTTTTTTTTTTTTTTTTTAACATTCTGCTTAAAAATGTTGTGAATCAGTATTGCTTGGACCTTGAAGAAGGGGACATACCCCGAAAGCTTGTACTGAAAAATTGTATGTTAGTGCAAATAAAAAAAGTATCACGGACAGTACTCAATTTTCTCTGAAGATTTGAAAAAAGAATTGTTGCTCTACATAAAGATTGCCTAGGCTGTAAGAAGATTGCCAAGACCCTGAAACTGAGCTGCAGCACAGTGGCCAAGACCATACAGCGGTTTACAGGACAGGTTCCACTCAGAAAAGGTCTGGACATGGTCGACCAAAGAAGTTGAGCATGCTCAGCATCATATCCAGAGGTCGTCTTTGGGAAATAGATGTATGAGTGCTGCCAGCATTGCTGCAGAGGTTGAAGGGGTGGGGGGTCAGCCTGTCAGTGCTCAGACCATAAGTCGCATACTGCATCAAATTTTTCTGTATGGCTGTCTTCCCAGAAGGAAGCCTCTTCTAAAGATGATGCACAAGAAAGCCTGCAAACAGTTTGCTGAAGACAAGCAGACTAAGGACATGGATTACTGGAATCATGTCCTGTGGTCTGATGAGACCAAGATAAACTTATTTGGTTCACATGGTGTCAAGCGTGTGTGGCAGCAACCAGGTGAGGAGTACAAAGACAAGTGTGTCTTGCCTACAGTCAAGCATGGTGGTAGGAGTGTCATGGTCTGGGGCTGCATGAGTTCTGCCGCCACCGGGGAGCTACAGTTCATTGAGGGAACCATGAATGCCAACATGTACTGTGACATACTGAAGCAGAGCATGATCCCCTCCCTTCGGAGACTGGGCCGAAGGGCAGTATTCCAACATGATAACAACCCCAAACACCTCCAAGAAGATCTGCCTTGCTAAAGAAGCTGAGGGTAAAGGTGATGGACTGGCCAAGCATGTCTCCAGACCTAAACCCTATTGAGCATTTGTGGGGCACCCTCAAATGGAAGGTGGAGGAGCGCAAAGTCTCTAACACCCACCAGCTCCGTGATGTCATCATGGAGGATTGGAAGAGGACTCCAGTGGCAACCTGTGAAGCTCTGGTGAACTCCATGCCCAAGAGGCATGCTGGAAAAAATGGTGGCCACACAAAATTGGACATTTTCCCTTAGGGGTGTACTAACTTTTGTTGCCAGCGGTTTAGACATTAATGGCTGTGTGTTGAGTTATTTTTGGGGGACTGCAAATTGACACTGTTATCCAAGCTGTACACTCCCTACTTTTTACTGTAGCAAAGTGTCATTTCTTCAGTGTTGTCACATGAAAAGACATAATAAAATATTTACAAAAATGTGAGGGGTGTACTCACTTTTGTGAGATACTGTATATAGAAATAGAACCACAGAAAATAGCGCACACATACAAAATACAAGAGGAGTAACTTTTAAATCTTACAAGGCTGCTTAAAAACACCTAATCTTAATGAGTAAATATGGGGATTTAGTCACATCATATATTATTGCTTGATTGGAATCGGATGCATAAAGAAGCTACAGCATTGAACCAAGGAGTCCTTCCCATTAGTCATGCTTTGAGGTCATTGTGTGGCCGAGGTGATCAGGTGAGCGCATTTTGTTATCACTTCGTGTGAAGCACTTTAAGCAAGTTTACTGAAGCACATGTGCATTTTATTTTGGAGCATACACAATAAGATTTGTTCACATATGATTATTATGGAGTTCTGTATATAAATGTATTCTATTTTATATGTATTGCACACTGCCCTCACTGTGCACACGGCACTAATAATGTTTTCAGTACATTCTTTCGAGTCCTGATTAGAATTATGCCCCGTACACACGGTCAGATTTTCCGACAGAAAATGTGTGATAGGACCTTGTTGTCGGAAATTCCGACTGTGTGTAGGCTGCATCACACATTTTCCATCGGATTTTCCGACACACAAAGTTTGAGAGCAGGCTATAAAATTTTCCGACAACAAAATCCGTTGTCGGAATTTCCGATCGTGTGTACACAAATCCGACGCACAAAGTGCCACGCATGCTCAGAACAAATTAAGAGATGAAAGCTATTGGCTACTGCCCCGTTTAGAGTCCCGACATACGTGTTTTACGTCACCGCGTTCAGAACGATCGGATTTTCCGACAACTTTGTGTGACCGTGTGTATGCAAGACAAGTTTGGGCCAACATCCGTCGGAAAAAATTCTAGGATTTTGTTGTCGGAATGTCCGATCAATGTCCAACCGTGTGTACGGGGCATTAGTCTGCCTATGTAACGCCCCTTGTTACCATAAAATGTACAATTGTAATATTAATGTGATACATACGTAATCATGTGTATAAAAACCTTCAATTGTGTCATAATAAAGCAGAACAGTATTTGGAAAGATGCTGAGCGTATCTTTTGTGTCTGTTCCCTACTGCAGTAGTTATTAATTTGGAACTACTAATCAATATGAGGATAGGAGTTGCCTATCATCAAAATGTTCTGGTCACAGTGTATATTATTAATTATATATTTGATTTACATATTGTTTCCTTTGCGCCCTTTATATATACGTTTTTGCATTGTTATATGTCTTCCACTAATTTTAGGTGCAGCATTGGTACATAATCTACTAATTGTTTTTTTGTATTTTGGCGCCAACACCCAACATTTTCCCCCTCTTACACTAATAAAAAAGAAAGATAAATCCCACTTCTCTTAACCATGGGAGATACTCACCCCTTACATGGGAGATGTGTGCTAGCTGCAGACTTCACTGCTTAAACTGCACTATGAAGGGACTCTTCCTAGAGCAACTAACTAGTGGACACTGACAATGAAGTACTGGTGTGGGAGGGTGGGGTGCTCCACCCCAGGGAGTATGGTCAGGACTCACCATGTAACAAACAAACAAAGGGTTGTGGGGGCACACCCTAAACCTGAATATCTAAAGTTGGTGCTGCTATAGAGACCTATATATAAATAGAACCACAGAGGAAAAAAACTCTTAAGACATGAATGAGCGAGTTTGGGGTGGAGGCACTTGACTGGCCTGCACAGAGTCTTGACCTCAACCCGATAGAACACTTTTGGGATGAATTAATGTGGAGAGTGCGAGCCAGGCCTTCTTTTCCAACATCAGTGCATGACCTCAGAAACGCGCTCTGGAAGAATGGTCAAACATTCCCATAGACACACTCCTAAACCCTGTGAACAGCCTTCCCAGAAGAGTTGAAGCTGTTATAGCTGCAAAGGGTGGGCCAACTCAATATTGAATCCTACGGACTAAGACTGGGATGCCATTAAAGTTCTTGTGTGTATAAAGGCCCCAATACTTTTAACAATATAGTGTATTTTGCATTACATACAAAATAATAGTGTGCTAAACCCCCAAAAAATAATACAATATATGATGCAATATATATGCAATATATGAAAATAAAAATAAAAATATAAATTGTTGTGTAATAGTCCACATGCAAAAACAGATGAAAATAAAAAACTTCTGTGGTGAAAAAACATGAATTCCAAGGTCTCCAAATTCCATGACACACTCTAGAAAATACAGGTGATAAATTCCCTTGAGAAAGTCACGTGACCTGTGACGCAACACGTCGGCAGGAGCCGGTGACGATACTTCCGGTGGCTCGCATCTTAGGAAGTGCAGTAAGGAGAGCTGTCCTGTTTTAAATTGATCTTACAAGGCTGTTTTACAACTAATAAAATGTGAGTGCATCCTTATAGAATATTCTTAATAAATCAAGCATTATATACAATCTTGCGCGATGATGATCTTTTTGATTGCTTTGAGAATTTATACTTGGAGATTTTGATTCCAATATATGGGGAGAAGTTTGCTGGATCCTGAATCAAACAGCTGATTTCTGTCGCTTCTTGTTTTGGCTGATTTTCTGGATTATTACAAAAAAAGCGTGACTAGACCCAAGAGGGTCTTCGTTTGAGGTGAGCAGGCATTGCACACAGATGTTGTGGTGGTGACTATTATCCTCTTTATCACCTGTATTTTTTAGACTGTGTCACAGAATTTGGAGACATTGAAATTCATGTTTTTTTCATCACTGAAGTTTTTTTATTTTCATCTGTTTTGCACGTGGACTATTGCACAACAACTTATAGTTTTATTTTCATATATTGCATATATATTGCATCATATATTGTATTATTTTTTGGGGTTTAGCGCACTATTATTTTATATATACTTCTTTATTGGTGTCAGATCACTTGTGAATAGCAGCTGCCCCCACTTATTTAATATCACCATCTCATATCAGCGCTCAAGTACATTTATAGTGTATTTTGCATAGACGGTATGATGCATTATAGGTACCCTGACCTGTGAATCCAGTCTAAGGATTTTATTTTTTGAAGTACTGTATGTAATGTAACATTTACTTTGTTTTGTATTGGTCCCCACTGGCTAGTGATTTTATTGCCGCCTATCAGAAAAAAAGCATATTATCTTAACTGAGTGTAATGCGAGTCAATCTATAATGCAGAAAACAGCAAAGCCTGATTTAACCAATTAAATTAATTAGCCAACAGCTGATATTCATATAAGGGAAAGGAGTTAAGCACATGTGATTGCCCCTGTAGATATACCTGCTCTCATATTTCTTGTTTACGTGTCGCTTTTAGAGGAAGGGTTCAAGGCAGGAGCACAATGCTGCTAAAACATTTACTGAGAGCACCTGCATTTTAGCAGCGGTGGCTAATTCCAGCAGGGATTTTATCTTGCTGTAGATACAAAAAAAGACAGAGAGCTGCTCAAAAGATTCTTTTACCGCAGGAAGGTATTAGGGTATCCAGGGAAATAAGTGAAATCGTTATTGAATTTCATTGCTTGGTGCTACTGAAGGGGATGTACATGGTATGAGAGCTAAATGCCAGTGTCCTTGAAATACAAAAGGTCACAGACGCGGAACGCTTTTGAATCAAATGAAACTGAACATACCTTCTCCTGGATTGATTGTCGTATGAAGGTTTCTTATTGATTAATGTATCACATCTTTCCATATGATGTTATAATAACTTACAGTACATCTTAATGCAGTGAGCAGAGTGTAACTGGAGATGATTTCTTAACATTGTTTCCCTTTACATTCTACACTGCCTTTAAAGTGTTACTAAACTCACAACGGTAAAGTATCAGTCTGTATATGCAGCAAAGCATGCTTGTTATACTCACTGTGGAGCCTAAGGGGTTAATCCTCTGCACTGTGTAAAAAGGCTGTTTGATCATGTCTTCTCTGATCCTCCCATTCTTCCACTGCCCCCAAGTCATCTCCTTATAGTACAGAGCCTTAAAAGCACTCTACACACTTGGAGCCCCAATCCAATTATTCACGGACCTTGCCCCCTCCACGGTGCAAAAACGCAGCACCCTAAAGCCGCACCTACAGCAACTACTGAACTGCCAAATCAAATATAGGTGGTCTTTTCCCTTCAGACTCTGCTTCACTTACAAAGGCAGGAATTACTCCTTCTCTAATTACTATGATGGCGAAGACCTTCTACTGGAATTGGGGATTATCTCTAGGGACCACCCACCTTCACCGCCCACCAACCACCAGAACGGGGCTTTGTGTCCCTTTGGTCCTCACAAAGGCCCAGGAACAACGGAAGACTCCCGTCACCGACCTGAATGGATCAGTTTGAGCCCCCCACAAGGGGTCTTGCATCTACCTACGGGGAATCTCCCCCCATTGACCCACAAAGGGTACCAGGTCTGACTAAGACAAGTTGAGCCCATATGTGGAGGTTACCCCTTCAGAGGGAATTCAGGCTTTAAAGCCTAGACAGTTGCAGATTATTGCTGAAGTTATAAGTTAAAATCTAATCTTTCTTGTTAAACTTGTTTCTTTTTCTGGACGCTAAACTAGATTAGATGAACAAGCTCACCACATGGAGGCGAGGTCGGCTGACCCCCTATGTTTACTATACAGGCAAAGAAGAGGCAGGAAGTCCTCGGGCGCACTTAGTGGACTTTAGCTAGGTTAACTCAGAGCCAAAATTTTTAGTTTTTTCCTTTTTTGTTTACATCCTGCATTTTTAGGATTAAGGACTGAAGCCGAGGTGGACACACATGCCACTCGAGTGATCTTGCTTTCATTCTTGGATGACAGCAACCTCACACTTAAGTTCCCAGGATTCCTACCTGGGGTGGACCCAGTCCCCTAGGAGACAGGGTCACTGATTGAACTGTTATACTATATGCCAATAGTTATGTATTAGAGTTTTCTACAAAAATCACTAACTTTTCTCATTCTTTTTTCTCTCCTTTCCTTTATTTATGGGGCGGTGACGGCCCCCCCCCCCCCCCCGATCCGGCTATACCTCTGTGGGCCACTGGAAATTCTACGTCCCCTGGAATGAGGACACTGACGGCTCCATATCTAGGTCTGAGTAAGTGTGCTCTGCAGAACAACGATGGCGGTTGACCACCAAACTATATACACCATCATCACACATAACGTACAGGGCTTCAATTCCCCCGTTAAGAGAACAAAAGCCTTCACATGCTACCACAAACAAAAAGCAGATATCTTGATGTTGCAGGAGACTCACTTCTACAAAACCTCAACCCCAAGATATCTTAGCACAAAATACCCACACTTTTATACCTCTTCGGGCCCGAAAAAAAAAACTTGGTGTAGCCATATGTTTCTCTCGCAGAATACCATTTGTCCCTACCACCATAAACAAGGATGAACAAGGTAGATATATAATGGCTGTGGGCCATATAAATGACCAGGTAATCACTCTAATTTCTTATTATGCCCCTAACACAGGTCAAATGGACTTCTTCCATAAAATGTTCGAAGTACTGCTCCCAAAAGCACAGGGACAGGTGATCTTAGGAGGGGACATCAACCTAACGTTAGACCAAATATTAGACAAATCATCACACAGTAAACTAATATATAAACGTGTACCTAAAAGTAGCGGTGGCCTAGCACGGCTGCTACATAACAACGACCTCACAGATGCGTGGAGAGAGGATAATCCCTCAGCCAGGATTATACATTCTATTCCCATGTCCATCGTACATATTCCAGAATTGACCACTTTTTTATAGGGACCTCATTATTACCATATGTAATCTCGGTCCGGATACTTAACACACCATGGTCAGACCGCTCGCCGGTTAGGCTTTCTCTTTCCAATTTGTGGAAAAAACCTCATCCATCCCCATGAAGATTAAACGTCACACTTCTAAATGACCTGATAACGATAGCAGAAATAGAGAAAGATCTACCAGCAACAACTTCCCCTGTAATAAATTGGGCAGCCCATAAGGCCACTATTAGAGGCAAACTACTCCAACTGGCGGCACGACGCAAGCGATTTCGAGACAGCCTAGTGACACAACAGTAACAGGCATTGCAGGACCTCCTGAAGGAACAAAAATTGACACCACAGGTGGACATCAGACACAAAATAAATGAGGCCAGATTAGCCCTGAACTTAAGCCTTACCACACAAGCGGAAAAACAATTACGCTGGTCACGGCACAGATATTACACAATGGGTGATAAACCCACCACACTGCTAGCGGGAAAATTAGTACCCCGCCCCTATACATCAGCATTTCCTAAGCTGCGACTAAATAATGGGCAGCTAAGTCAGAACCCAGGAAGAATAGTCACTGAATTCACAAAATTTTATGCCAAATTATATAGTACCC
Source organism: Aquarana catesbeiana (assembly GCF_042186555.1). Taxonomy (NCBI): domain Eukaryota; kingdom Metazoa; phylum Chordata; class Amphibia; order Anura; family Ranidae; genus Aquarana; species Aquarana catesbeiana. The sequence goes on from NC_133327.1 coordinate 590,164,144, forward strand.
CAGAGAAAGTAGGACCAAATAAAATGGAGGAATTCTTTAGACACATCCCTCTTCCGAAATTACAGAAGGAGCATTTAGAATGAATGGACCAAGCATTCACTGAAACTGAGATTGTACAAGCAATCAAGAATCTTAACCCCTCCAAAGCTCCAGGCCCAGATGGATTCTCAGGGCTATACTATAGGAAATTTCAAGCGATTCTGACCCCACATCTTTGTACCTTCTTTAATGCAATCAGGCAGGGCACGGCCCTTCCTGCCCAGGAAAATAAAGCATTCATACATGTTCTCCCGAAACCGGGTAAAGATCACGGATGTTGTGAAAACTACTGCCCTATTTTGTTGATCAACACTGACCTAAAGATTATGACAAGGATCCTGGCGGTCATTTTTAGCTAATTACATCCACCCAGATCAGGCGGGATTCGTACCGGGACGCCAAACGACAGACCAAACAAGAAGGGTCATAGATATTATTTCCGCAGTCCACTCGGACTGGGACGGGAGGGGCCCAAGACAGGGAAAGCTGCTATCATTGGATATTTACAAAGCATTCAATTCCCTGTCTTGGGACTACCTCTTCTTTGTCCTGACCCGACTAGGATCCAGAACTCACTTCTTATCCACACTTAAAACTCTCTACAACTCCCAGACGGCAGCACTAACAGTAAAAGGCTATTTTTCAGGCCCAATTAACATCCAAAGAGGGACACACCAAGGCTGTCCATTGTCCCCGCTACTTTTTGTGCTGATATTAGAACCACTTCTGATACAGATACGAACCTCCTTAGACATCAGGGGAATAGAATGTGGAGGCACAGAACACAAATGCATCCTTTTTGCGGATGATATACTGATGGCAATCTCATGCCCCATCACCACCCTTCCCAACCTATATGCTATACTTACCATTCTCCATAATCTCAGGCCTCAAAATCAACCATGACAAATCGCAGGCTATGAACATGTCCTTAGAAGATACCATGATTTCCACCCTAAAACAATCTTACAAATTCATATGGAAAACTGATACCCTCCCATATTTGGGAATCAATCTTACTCCATCTTGGAACACACTGTACTCCCAAAATTACCCTGCATTGTTACAAATCTAGGGGCAGACCTGATAAGATGGTCTACCCACCCACCGTCATGGTTTGGCAGACTACACTCGGTCAAAATGAACGAGCTACCCAGAATATTGTATCTCTTTAGAACACTACCAGTGGCACTAGCCAAACTAGATCTGAAATCATTCCAAACTAAACTGCTGTCATTTATCTGGGGAAACAAGAGGCCTAGGGTGAATATACGCATGTTACACGCCCCCAAGGGAAAAGGCGGATTAGGCTTTCCAGATTTGTTAAAGTACTACTACGCTGCACAGTTAGCACAGATTACTAGATTCCATAGTTAGCGACCACATCCAATTTGGATGCAGATAGAAGCCAAAGTCTGTAAGACACACCCAATCTCCTCCATTCTTTGGTTGTCTCCTAAGCAGAGACCCCGGTTCTATGTCTGGCACTTTCTATCTCCTTGAGCATTTGGGACAGATTACTTAAATCTCACAACTTTCAATCCTTTACATACTCCTTTAGCTCCACTATTGGGGAACGAGAGATTCACCCCGGGCCTCTCTACCAGAACGTTTGCATGGTGGACGAACAAGGGTTTACTGAGAATAGCAGATATATGCGATCATAGAGGTATCCTAACGAGAAGGGCATCAGAGGACAAGCACCCGTTACTGATCTAAGAGTTCTTTAGATACACACAGATGCATTTCTGTCTACAATAGCCAAAAATTCAGACATAGCTACGATGACCCCTATGGAATATTTCTGCACACAATATGTTAAGATCAGAGGCCATATCTCTGAAATATACACAGTCCTCATGAATTGTACTGAAAAGTTGTAATTGAAGAGATGGGAGGCTGACCTCCAGGAGAGTACTGAGCTGGACGAGTGGCACAAAATAGCCCAGGGGGCCATGAAATCCATCATAAATATTTCACTAATAGAAGCAAATTTTAAAGTTTTAATGAGATGGTATATGGTCCCAAAAAGACTGGTGACCTTCATACCCGAGGCATCCCCTAGATGCTTTCGTGGCTGTGGACAACTGGGGAGGATGTAACACATATGGTGGCAGTGCCCTAAGGTGAGACGCTACTGGATCAGGGTGTACAATTTTATATATACCCTCAACCAGGTAAACTTAATTAAATCCCCAAGACAGGCACTGCTAGGTGCCGAGATAGATTCAGCTTCAAAATCTCAAAGGCGTTTTATAACGTTTGTATTTATAATGTATTGTATTTGTATTTGTAAATCATGGAAATCGGCAGTGGTACCATTCGATTAGCTCAAACACAAGCTCTCCTGGATCATGCTAAACGAACGAATGACTGTAATCTTACATGATAAAATGCAGCAGTTCGAAAAAATATGGAGCCCCTGAACCCGGTACTTAACAGGAGATTCCAGAACTATACCGTTTTAAAGGGGCCGGCGGGGGACGGGGATCAGGGTACCGGGGTCACTTTTTAAAACTCTAACTCTTCCCTTCTTCCTTTCTTTCTTAACCTATCTCTCTTTAGGTACAATTACCTTTTCCTGCCATCCCTAATTGGTCTGACAAAAAAAAAAATGAGGGTCCTAATGCTAAAATCTAAGAATGTCAATTTAGCCTAGGCATAGACACAACTCGAAAAACATAAATGTAGCAATAATATCGTAAATCATATCTCAGGGGGCAAAATGTCAGTATCTTATTATAGAAAGTTTATATTTGTTATAGATTGTGGTGCTGTAAATATCACTACAAAACTGTTTACTTATTTTGTACTTCTGTTTTACTATGGAAAATCTTAAAAAGCTGAAATAAAAACCATTGAAACAAAAAGCACTCTACACATGCTCAGTTTTGTGTGTATTGCTAGAGAGTTTTTTTTTTTTCTTGGGAGGGTGCATGTGATCGGCACAGGGGCCAATCAGTACTCTGCAGAGAGAGGGTCAGGGGTCCTGTAGCCTCATAGGACAGTCAGAAGAGAATGAAAATTCCTCCTACAAGCTTTAACCAGCCACTCATAGAAGTCATAAGACTGCTATATACTGCTGATGAAAAAACATATTATGCAGTTTATATTTACTAAAATAATTGCATTTCCATGTTGTGTCACCAGATATAGTGAATGCAGGGTCCTGGGTATAGTAACACTTTATAGTTATTCACACAGTCCCTGTGCTAGAATAGCTTACAATCTAGTGTCCTGAGCACACCCACACCATTAGGACCAAATGGATGTCAGGGAGCCCACCGCAGAAGATAGATGGAGACCCCAGTGAAACACATACACACATTTGTAAAACATAATAACCACTAAGGGTAATATGAATGATGCAACCTAACACAAACTGATTATGGCAGTGGTAAGCCTCAATCCCTAATATGTGTTAAACAGCAGAAAAAAGAAAGAAATGGGACTTTGAGTGAGGCGGGTCACTGAATGGATACCTTATTCAAATCATTTATAAAATTATTTATTAATAACAAATCACGTTATAGAGAGTGTCAATCAGTAAATATAGGACATAATGTACTATGATACACTTGTAAGAATATATAATTGTTATACAGAGTAAGGTAAAACATAATCAGCATTACAGTTACATAAAAACACTCATCCATTCATGAAAATTCAATGAATATAATCGATTGCTCATGGTGAGCCAAACTTGTCTGGGCTCAATGGTGGTGCCCAACCCTAAATCCAACGGAAGATAGGGGACAAGGATGATCATCTGCCCCGGGGCTGAGGTGGGGAGTCCCATCCTAACCAGAGACAGCAAACAGGTGAAGACCAGGCGACCATGTCACAACCATGTGAATCTAGTGTATGTTTAACAATCCACACTGCTCTGCAGAAGTATAAAAATAAAACCATGTGAAATACAATTATTAATTAATGAGATAAGCCTATACCTGTCAGTGAGTGAAGTGATGAATGGTGGTGATTGCTATAATGATATGAAGTGTTAGCTGAAAAACTACAGCCAGAGAAAGTGTGTGTGTGCATGTACCAACAAAAAATGAAAAAAAAAAAACAAAAAAAAAAACAGAACCACCAAATAATGGTGGACTGTATAGTGGAACTAAAAATCAACCCACAGAAATGTTGTAGTGAATATGAGAAAACCTTAATTACCTTGTGCGTGGTTCTGTTGCCCTAGGCATGCCTGAAATACTACTTGTGTAAATGGTCCAAGTGAGATGGTCAGCCGGCCAGCCTGAGCAGCTTAAATCCCCAGCAAAGGGCGGGTCCCCATCAACATCATGGGCCCCAATTAGATAGAAAGAGGGAATATGCTCAATGCTCAGGCAAGTTAATGCACTGAGCAGGGCATTCAATCATGATGCCGATGCATAGGAGGCAAAACCCAACCCCCCAACCTGTATAAGGGGATAGTGGGGGAAGGGGAGAGACTGATATGCATCGCAGCACCGGGGTCAGAAAGGCACCGCATCACCCCCCACCTCCCCCGAGCAAAGGGGCCCATCCATGGCCGAAGAGAGAAGTACACTAAGTTATATCCCATATAATGTGTCTAATGCCTCTGCATCCCAGCAATAAAAGCCAGGATATATTACTATAGATATAAGTAAATATATGGTAATTTAAAGGTTTCAAAGACAGGTGGCTCTTTATAAAGATGATCTAAATGTAGATGAGTGGTTGACTATTTTTGTTAAGGTGTGGCAGGTCGCTGGGAAAGTGGGTATCATCTACCCTAATTAGGCAATATGAATGATGCGATATAACACAAACTGATTATGGCAGTGGCAAGCCTCCATCCCTAATATGTGTTAAACAGCAGAATAAAGAAGGAAATGGGAGTCTGACTTTGACTTCTAATTAGGGTAGTAGATACCCTCTTTCCCAGCGACCTGCCACACCTTAACAAAAATATGGATGGGCCCCCTTTCTGGGGGGAGGTGGGGGGTGATGGGGTGCCTTTCTGACCCCGGGGCTGCGATGCATAGCAGTTTCTCCCCTTCCCCCACTATCCCCTTATACAGGTTGGGGGGTGGGGTTTTGCCTCCTATGCATCGGCATCATGATTGAATGCCCTGCTCAGTGCATTAACTTGCCTGAGCATTGAGCATATTCCCTCTTTCCATTTAATTGGGGCCGGCTGACCATTTCACTAGGATCATTTCCACAAGTAGGATTTCAGGCATGCCTAGGGCCACAGAACCACACACAAGGTAATTAAGGTTTATTCATTTTCACTACAACATTTCTTTGGGTTGATTTTTAGTTCCACTATACAGTCCACCATTATTTGGTGGTTCTGTTTTTTTTGGGGTTTTTTTTGTTTCATTTTTTGTTGGTACATGTACACACACACTTTCTCTGGCTGTAGTTTTTCAGCGAATACACTTCATATCATTATAGCAATCACCACCATTCATCACTTCACTCAATCACAGGTATAGGCTTATCTCATTAATTAATAATTGTGTTTCACATGGTTTTATTTTTATACTTCTGCAGAGCAGTGTGGACTGTTAAACATACACTAGATTCACATGGTTGTGACATGGTCGCCTGGTCTTCACCTGTTTGCTGTCTCTGGCTTGGATGGGACTCCCCACCTCAGCCCTGGGGGAGATGATCATCCTTGTCCCCTGTCTTCCCTTGGATTTAAGGTTGGGCGCCACCATTGGGCCGTATTGTAAGTTACACACCTTTATTTTGAGAGATTGTTCTCCATTTAAAGGATATCCTATATTTATAGATCATATTGATTAAATTTCAGAGCATTTTACTCCTGATGATTGGCATGAGCTATGAAACGTGCGTCGAGTTACATCGAAACTGATGCCCAGACAAGTTTGGCTCACCATGAGCAATTATTATATGATTATATTCATTGAATTTTCATGAATGGATGAGTGTTTTTATGTAACTGTAATGCTGATTATGTTTTACCTTACTCTGTATAACAATTATATATTCCTTGTCAAAAGAAGTTTATTGAGTATACAATGTTATAAAGATACATAAAGTAAGTTTACAAGGATCTATAAAGTAAGCTCATTGTTTTACAGTAGGGTTTATATAGGTAAATATCATGAAATTTCAAATATTAAACATTGGGTTCACGTAAACCTAAATTAAAGATATATATCATTTCCTTAGTTACTTTTGTAGGTATTTAAATGATTTATACTTACTATACATATTGTTTACAGGTAGAGTGTATATAGGTCAAATAAATTCTGATAATGAGCTTTAATCATAAGGTGGAGAAAAGGAAAGAGAAAGAAGAAAAAGGGTAGAAAGGTAGAGGTATGGTCCACAAGGTTGTCCCGCTCGTCAGTTTATTATTCTTTTTAGTTCTCTTTGAAGCCTTAGAATGGGTGTCTCTGTAAGTCATTTAATCTGTTACCATGGCAACAGGACAGAGTCATTGAAGTTTGACAGGAACTGTTGTTTTATCCAAGGATGCCAAAGTTTTTCAAATTTTGGAATTTGATTTTGATCAATGGCTACCATCTTAGCATGGGACATTGTATTATTCATTCTGTGAATTGTTTCTGCTAGTACCAATGTAGGAGAGTTCCATGCCTTGGCCACTGTTTGTTTTGCAGCCGTTATTAGTTGGATCATAAGTTTGAATTGAGAGAGTGTTAACCATTCCGGTTTTAGATTAAGTAAAGTTATATATGGATCTGGTTGTATTATTTTTTAAAATATTTTAGATGCAATCACGAAGACTTCCTTCCAGAAGGTTTGGATTACTGGGCACGTCCACCATATGTGTAAATGTGTGCCTATTTCTGGGCATCCTCGAAAACAAAGAGCTGAGGTATTAGGTGAATATTTTGCCACTATAGCGGGTACAAGGAACCAGCGAGTTAGGACTTTATAATTTGTCTCCAGTGCTAAGATGTTGGGTGAAGATGACTTAGATGTGAGCCATATGTTAGACCAGTCCGTGTCTTCTAAAGTTCGTCCCAGGTCCTCCTCCCACCTCTGAACGTAAGAGGGTCTATTAAGATTTGCTACTCCATATAATTGATTATAAAGTGATGAAATTGTACCTTTAGCAAATGGATCTTTTGTACAGATTGATTCAAAAATGGATAATTGGGATAATGGTGTATCCCCCTTTAGGAATGGTGTATAGAAATTTTTGATTTGGAGATATCTAAATATCTCAGAGTTTGGTAGATCATATTTTTCTCTAAGCGATGGGAATGAAAGGAATGATTTAGATGCTATGAAGTCATTTAGTGTCTGAATGCCTGATGTTGTCCATGCTTTAAAAGAATTTGGGTAGATCCATGCCGGATAAAAGGCCGGATTTCTGATAAAAGAAAGGAGAGGATTGTGTGGAGATTGTAACTGATATTTGGTTTTTAGTTTATCCCAGAGAGATAAGAAGTGTTTAGTTATGGGATTATGAATTTTAAAGCGGTCTTTAGGATCAAGCCATAATAAGTTTGATATTAATAGAGGGTCATTTTCTGAAGCCTCTATAAATACCCATAATGGGATTTCCTGTTTTGCATGGTATTTGGACAGACTGGCCAAATGTGCTGCTCTGTAGTAGTTAGTAAAATTAGGGTATCCCAGGCCTCCTTTATTTTTGGGAAGATGTAGTGTGTGTATAGGTATACGTGGTTTAGAAGAGCCCCATATAAACGAAGTTGCTCTTTTTTGTACTATTCTTAAAAAATAGGAAGGAATTGGAATAGGGAGGACTCTGAATAGATAAAGCAATTTGGGTAGAATAGTCATTTTGATTGCATTAATCTTCCCAGGATAAAGGAAGTTGCGACCATTGTTTTATTAGATTTGTGATCTGTCTTAATACAGGAGGATAATTGGTTGAGAATAAGTCAGAATGAGATGCTGTTAAATGAATTCCAAGATATGGGATTGATTTTTCTGCCCATGTGAATGGGAGTGCAGCCCTAGCCGGGATCAATTCCATGTTTGTGAGTGAAATATTAAGCACTAGGCATTTCTTAGGATTAATCATAAGGCCGGATAGGGCTGCAAATCCATCAAGAGCTGGTATCAAGTTAGGACCAGAGACCTGTGGTGATGATAGAAAAAGTAATATATCGTCTGCAAATATACATAATTTGTGTGTAATACCTCCTACTTCAATGCCAGTTATAGTTTGGTTTGTTCTGATGTATTGGGCCATGGGTTCGAGTATAAGGGCAAATAATAAGGGAGATAATGGGCAACCCTGTCGGGTACCTCTTTCGATATTAAAGGCATCAGATTTGTATCCAGCATATTTTATATAGGCTTTGGGTTTATTATATAATGCTTTGATCCATGTTAAAAAGTGGGGTCCAAAACCCCATTTTTGTAATGAATATTGCATATATTGCCAGGATACTGTGTCAAATGCCCTCTTAATATCGAGTGATAGAAAACATAAAGGGATTTTCCGTTTTTTAGCAATATGTGCCAATAACACTGCCCTGCGTATATTATCGCCTGCCTGTCTATTTGGCATGAAGCCTACTTGATCTCTATGTATTAATTTTCCTATAATGCTATTGAGGCGTTTTGCTATTATTTTTGCTAATAATTTAATATCAAGGTTTAACAGAGAGATAGGCCGATAATTCACACAGGAAGTATCATCAGAAAGGGGTTTTGGGATCATACAAACAATTGCCATTAGTGTTTCTTGCCGAAAAGAATGTCCTTCTAGAAGTTTGTTAAAAGTTTCAGTGAGAATGGGGGAGAGTATTTCTGAGAATGTTTTATAGTATAAAGCCGAGTAGCCGTCTGGGCCTGGTCTTTTGTTAAGTTTTAGGACTTTTATGGCGTTAGCAACTTCATCTATAGTTATAGGCTCATCCAAACTGCTTTTTTGATTCTGAGATAACTCAGGTAAGGTTATTTTTGAGAAGAAGGATTCAGCCTCTGTAGGATTAAATTCATTGTTTGTCTTGTATAAAGTTGCGAGATGTGAGTGAAATTTATGGACCATTTTAACTGGATTACAAGTATAAACATTTTTTGATAATTTCAAACGTATTGGTTTGAAAGATTTGTTAGTTGAATTTAATGCCCGAGCCAAATATGTACCTGGTTTGTTTGTATTCATGTAGAAATTGTGTTTGGAGCGTTTGAGGGATTTATCAACTGACTCAGTGAGAAATAGATCGTATTCCAATCTAGATTTTTTCAGATGAGATTTTGTACTCTGAGATGGATTATCTTGGAATGATATGTAGGCTGCATTAAAATTGAGTTCTAGTTTTTTTGCTAGAATTTTGCGTTCCTGTTTAAATAGTGCCATTTGTCTTTGTATTGTACCACGCAAGACAGGCTTATGAGCTTCCCACAGTGTTATTGGGGAGATGTCTGTTGTATTATTAATTGATATGTATTCCTTTAAAGCTTGTTCAATGGCCATCTGATGTAGTGGGTGTTTGAGCATTATGTCCGGTAAGTACCACGTTGGGTCATGCGCTTTTGGTATGGGTGAGGCTATAGTAGTGTATACTGCATTATGGTCAGACCACGGAATCGGAATTATATCTGATGCAATAATTTCTGGTAACATTCCTATTGTTAGAAAAATATGATCTATTCTGGTGAAGGTTTGATGAGGGTGCGACAAATAAGTGAATTTCTTTTTCATTGGGTTACTTTCTCTCCACGAATCTACTAGATTGTATTTGGAAAGAAGTTGAGAAAAAGGTAATCTAGAGGTTATTTTGGATGGTGTAAAAGGTGATTTATCTAGAAATGGGAGGAGGACCTGGTTCGAATCTCCACACATTATCACTGTTCCTATTTTCTGTGTATTAATCACTTGTAATATATGTGAGAGGAATGGTGTAGGTTGTTTGTTAGGAGCGTAGTAGGAAATCAGTGATTGCTGTATCCATTATATAACCCATGAGTATCAGGTATCTACCTTCTGGGTCTTTAATTTCTGATGATAAGGTGAATGGCGTGGATCGGTGAAATGCAATTAGAGTTCCCCTTTGCTTGGTACAGGCAGAAGCCGTGTAAAATTGTTGATAAAAAGGAGAAATATATTTTGGAGTAGAATCTTTGGTGAAGTGTGTTTCTTGGAGGCATACTATGTGAGCCTTCTTGTTATGGAAAGTACGGAAGGCTTTGGTCCTTTTTTGAGGGACATTTATTCCCTGAACATTCAGGGAAAGTATATTCAGTGGTGCCATGGCAACAGATCAAATAGTTTTGACTTACTTTTTGTTATGCAGAGCTGACTGCGCAGATCAACCTGTGTGGACTGAAGAGATGAAAAGATAGAAAAGAAACCAGTGAATTCTGGAGTAAAGAGTAAACAAAAAACATATGAGATTAGATGATACATTGTATAAATTATTTTTTGCAAGTAATCACAATTTACCCGTGAAAGAGAATAAATATCTCTCTCAGGGGAATAAGTGCCTTCGTCACACTCCCACATAATATGGTTGGGAGAATGAGGAGGGCTAATGGGGGTACACGGATCTTCCGCTTACAGGAGAGAAGTGCTATGTCAAAAGACATCAAAATGATGTTTCATTAATTGGAGTGCAGAATATAGTTTTTGTTGAAATTATTTTTTCCAGGGTGGTTGTATATGGTTAGTCTTGCCCTAGGCTAAATAATTCAGTTAGAAAGGTACTGTTAATAACTTTGGTATTGATGAAGATAGTTTGAATTATTTTGGGATTTTAACCCTTTTAGAGTAAACAATTACATATTTTATTCATATGCAACTGTTTAGATATGTTAACTCTTAAAATTGAGGTTGTATTGCTTCAGATTAGAATAAACAAAAACATAATTCTAGGAACTAGTTAGGTAATAATATATTTGTTTTAAGAAAAAAAAAAAAAAAAGAAAAAGCTTCCATTACTTCTGGATTATTGAACATATTTGTCCTAAAAAGTAATAAATCTATTGTTATTACCTGATAATATATAACTGAACAAGAATTTCCTTATTTCACTTATATATTCTAAGGCTATATGAATCAGAAGCAATAAGAAATATAACTGGAATGTAACATGATCCCACACAGTGTGTGACTATCAGAATGCAGTTACATTCAGTTATAAATATAGGTTTTTTATAGAGAACCATCTCTTAGTATAATAAATGAAGAGATATCAGGAATTAGGATGTCAGTCCATTGAATCTTCTTGGTCCATGGATGATGTGGCATAACAGCCTCTTTTGTGAGAATGATGATTCCCATTTTGTTCTGAAATTTTCTGGGTGCTGCCTGAAGGTGAAGATGATGCCATTCTTCTGCGTGTGGGGGTGTTGCTGCTTGTGGGTTCTGTCAGATTTAATTTTAAAAGGGTTTGTTGTAGTTCATCTGCTGATCTGCTTCTGTAAATTGTACCTTGGTAGTTAAATCTGACTGAAAAGGGGAAGCCCCATTGATACATAATGTTGTGGCGTTGCAGTTCCATTAGTTGGGGTTTCATGGATCGTCTTTTAGTAATAGTAAGTTGGGATAGGTCAGCAAAAATTTGATAATTGTGTCCTTGAAAATTAAGTTCCTTTTTTTCTCTTGCAGCAATTAGTATTTGTTCTTTCGTTCTGTAATAATGAAATTTTGTGATTATATCACGTGGGGGTCCATCTTTCTTTTTGGCTGTGAGGGCTCTGTGTACTCTGTCCAGTTCTAAACGTTCAATAGGGATATCTGGCTTTAGTTCTTGTAATAGAGCAGTAATAGTAGATGCAGGTCTGTCACAGTTTCAGGTATTCCCCTTATGCGCAAGTTTGAACGTCTGGCTCTATTTTCGTAATCTTCGAGCTTAGTTTGAAGTATTAAATTCTCTTTTTTTAATTGTTCCAATTCTGTTATATTTTCTTGGGTTGTAATTTCAATTTCATCCATTTTTATTTCTAAGGCTGCGGTGCGGTTTCCCAGCTCTCTTATTTCTTTGGTTAGGCTTTTTGTTATTTGGTCTGAGGTTTGTTTTAAAGCCTTATGAAGCATCTTTTCAAATTGTAATAATATTACTGGGGATGCTGAGGAGGCTTGTGGAGAAGTTTGTGAGAGGATTTGTTCTGTATCTGACTCAAATGGAGAGTCTTGCTGTGACATTTTCTGTCTGTGAGAGCGCCCTGATGCTGTATCTTGTGAGGTGACTGGAGCTGCTTCAGCTGTAGTGAGTGCCTGTGAGCTCTTTGTGAGGTGATTTTTATTTCTGCCACGGTTTCCTCCCAGTACCATATTTCCTGCCCAAACTTTCACAGTTTGTTCCCAGGGGCAAAAAGGTTCAAATGGATACCTTTTGAGCCTGCAGGCTCCGCTTTGTCCTTCTCTTCTCTCCTCAGCGGTGTGGAGCTCTAACAATGCATGTCTGCTCCGCTAGGCTCCGCCCATCTCCAACAATTATATATTCTTACAAGTGTATCATAGTACATTATGTCCTATATTTACTGATTGACACTCTCTATAATGTGATTTGTTATTAATAAATAATTTTATAAATGATTTGAATAAGGTATCCATTCAGTAACCCGCCTCACTCAAAGTCCCATTTCTTTCTTTTTTCTGCTGTTTAACACATAACCACTAAGCTGCCTACTTTCTAAACATAGCTATCAAAATATCACTAAGACAAATCAGTCTCCTGCTGAAACCTTTTTTGAAATAAGATAAATAACATGAACACTTTTATATAGGTTTATTAGGTAAAGCACTGCCAAGAACCATGGTGATGTGAAAAGGGCAGTACAGGAGGTCCCAGGGTTAGAAACATCCAACTTACAAACGACTCCTACTTACAAATGGAGGGAGACAACAGGAAGTGAGAGAAAATCTATCCCTAGGAAGGGAAATTCACTCCTCTAATGCCCTGTACACACGATAGGATTTTCCGACAACAAATGTTTGATAGGAGCTTGTTGTCAGAAATTCCGACCGTGTGTAGGCTCCATCGGATATTTTCCATCGGAATTTCCGACAAACAAGATTTGAGATCTGGATTTCAAATTTTCCAACAACAAAATCCATTGTCGGAAATTCCGATCGTGTGTACACAATTCCGACGCACAAAACTCCACGCGTGCTTGGAATTAAGCAGAAGTGCTGCACTGGCTATTGAACTTAATTTTTCTCGGCTCGTCGTACGTGTTGTATGTCACCGCGTTCTTGACGTCGGAATTTCTGCCAACATTTGTGTGACCGTGTGTATGCAAGACAAGTTTGAGCCAACATCTGTAGGAAAAAAAGCCACTGTTTTGTTGTCTGAAAATCCTATTGTGTGTACAGGGCATAAGAGTTATCATGGAACAAGTGTTTCTACTGAAGCTTTATCACCAATCCTGGTTTTCATAACAATCCAAAATTTTCAAAATCCAATTAAGTCACAGGGACAGAAAATGAGGTGAAATCTTTTGAACAGGGGCACAGACAGCAAAACAAATGTTAAAGGGGTATCAAGGCTTTCCTATGCTATCCCAAAATCTTAAAAATTATTTTTTTGGCTGAAGCTACACTTAAAAAATGTACCTGTTCAGACCTACATACAAATTCAACTTAAGAACAAACCTACAGACCCTATCTTGTTTGTGACCCGAGGACCACCTGTATCCTATAGCGAGCAATCAGATTAATGTTTAATGGCTTTACACCTAAGATCAGCCTTTCACAATCAGACTTCAGTGGAAGCCTGATTTTTTTTCCCAGTGGTTGCTTAGAGGTTCCTTGAGCAGTGGTGGATAGATATCCTGCCTGATGGTACTTGAGTAGTTTGGCAAAGCTAGGCATGGGACACTGATTTCAGTGTAAGGGGGGCACTGTACCAACCACAGATGTAAAGGGTAATTATTTTCACTGACCCCCAGCGTGAGGTGGTCTTTCTCCCACTGACAATCAATGTAAGGGGGTCCGTCTTCCACTAAACATCAATGCAAGTGGATAATTTTCCTACTGTTTACCAATGTAAGGGGGCATTATACTGACCTCCAATGTAGGGTGGCTTTTCCACTGGCCATCAATGTAAGGGAGGCGTGCTACACTGATCACCAATGTAGGGGAGGCCTTCTCAACTGAATACCAAAATAAATGGACTATACACTGACCCCCAAATGTAAGTGGGCCCTTCTCCCATGGATTACAAATGTAAGGGAACCCTACCAATATAAGGGGGCTCTTTTTCAATTGTAATGTAAGGGGACATTTCTATCATGTACAGGGGTCTGTACCCAGGGCCAGGAGAAGTCAGGGATGGGAGGGCAGCTGCCCCTGGGACATTCTTTTCAAGTGGATGGAGGGGCACCGTGTGGCTGCACTGCCTTTCTATAGAGGTGCACAAAAGAACAGTTGGCAGCTGCTGCTGCTCTGTGTCATTGAGCTCACATCGGGCTCATTACTGCCACATCTGGCAACTTCCTGCATGTGCAGCCGTCGTGTGTGTGCTGACTGTATTCTGTAACAGTGCTTGGCTGCAGCTTCTTTCTGTGTCTCAGTGACATGTGGAAACAAGAGTTGGGACTAGGAAAACCACCTTTACAATTACAATTTCCCGGGAAATCCCTCTTTTCCCGATTTTTATTTTCGCCGCCGCCCAACGTCGCCACTAGAGGTCCGCAGATAATGTCTCCGCCGGCTGCCATTTTCCAGAAGACCAGATGGGTCAGAAACAAGGCTACAATGGAAAAAGAGCTGCAGCACCGTCCACCCCCGGTCCCTCCCGCTTCCTGCCGTGCTTGGAGCAGTGCTGTGCTAGGTCCAGGCTCCGCCTGTGTCAAGCCTCCTCCCCCTCAGTCTCTGTCTGCCATGTTAGTGTCTCCCAGTCCCAGCCTACTAATCAGGCCGATTCCCGATGCGGTGTGTGGGCTCGGTGCCCGGATGTGTGAGGGGTGAGTAGAGGCCATGCTCATCCTGGGCTGGTGTATAGGAAGGAGATGGGCAGCACGCCGGAGGCTCCCCGCATGGACATGGATGTGCCCCGGGCTCAGCATTGTACAGCACACCGTATACCGGCCATGTGTGCACAGACTGCGAGCAACATTGCACCGGGAGAATGAATAGGGGGCCCACTTCATCACACTGCATGTGTGTACTATGCCCCCCACTGCCAGGGACCCTTACACTGACCTACCCCTTGTCATAGAGGGACCCCTACACTCCACACTGACCTACCCCCATCATAGAGGGACCCCTACACTGCATACTGACCTACCCCCTGTCATAGAGGGACCCCTACACTCCACACTGACCTACCCCCTGTCATAGAGGGACCCCTACACTCCACACTGACCTACCCCCTGTCATAGAGGGACCCCCACACTCACCTACCCCCTATCATAGAGGGACCTCTACACTCTAACACTGCATACTGACCGACCTGAGATGTAAGGAGGCACTCCGCTGGGGACACTGAGATGTAAGGAAGCACTCCGCTGGGGACACCTGAGATGTAAGGAGGGACTCTACTGGGGACACCTGATGGCATTTGGTTGCAGGCAACGTGACAAGTGACACACTCAGGGCTCCCACTGGTTCTGCATTATAGTGAGTTGAACTATTTAATTTCATATTACAATGTAATAATAGAAATAATGTGCTTCAATCACCCTGACACAATAACAACCATGGTGCTGGGATGATTGTAGCGCTAACACCAGGTGTTTGGAGTATCTTTATTTGCCAATTGTTAAACTTTCTGAAATACACATATTTCTATTGTGGTGTAGGATCTGGGCCTGCTGTCCCTCCATCCCTTTCTTTCTCCCTTTGTTTTTCCCTCCATTCCTCGTTTCATCTCAGACTCTAACCACACCCCCTTTGAGTCACGCCCTTTAAGCCACGCCCACCATTTCGCGTAAATCATGCCCATTTTTGGCGCCACATTTTAATTTTTCTATGCCACGCCTACAAACGCATGCCTCGCCCCTAATTATAGTGTGACTCTGCCCAAAGCCAAAAAAGTGTCCCTAAATTTTTTTTACAATGTTGGCAACTATGCAGATGTGGGGAGCTGCCTGTACAGGTGTGCGGGGAGCTGTGTGTACATGAGTGGGGGTGCTTTGTGCATACTGGAGTGTGTGTAGGGGTGATGCATGTGTACAGGTGTGAGGAAGCAGTGTCTATACAGGAGTGTGTGTACAGGTGGTAGCTGTATGTGTATACTGGGGGGAGGGGCTCTTATGTCAGTAGGCTTAACAAGACCCCATGACAATACAAAACAAGTGACCTGGGTGAAAAATGGAGGGATGTTCTGCAATGTGTAGGGAGCATTTGAAAGCAAGACTATAGATTTTGACTAGGTACATGTGAGGCAGAGGGTTAGCAGAAAGAGCACTGCTGGACACCCAAGGGTAGTCACCTAGGCTCAGGAGAGGTCTGGTCAGAGTCAAAAAGAAGGAGAGAGCCAAGGATTGGAGATCATGACCTCCTCTGTGAAAGGATCCTGCAGAATCTCAATGTTCACAAGGTAAGGTGGCTAAAACGGCACAGTTTATGGGGAAGTGGCCTGATCCCATACATAAACGAAGGGTATCGAGTGCGATCACAAAATCATTTTAGTGGCCGATTTCAGAGTATACTTCCCCAGCTGTATGTACAGTGTGCATTCTGCATCACCTATACCAGAGCAGCTCCGAGAAGTCTTGGGACACTTCCGGCTAGTTGCAGTTATTGTGCCTGGCATTGATAAGTCAGCAAAGTTCACTCTAAATCAGATAGGATGCCCTACGTAGAGTCCGACACATAGTGGGAGGCAGGAAGGGGGGCTTCTCAGCGCACAGTGCTTTCATGTAAGGAGGAAGGTACCATGTGGCAAGCTGTGCCTTCTTCCCCCTATGCGTGCTTTATTTGTTTTGCCTCTGACTGGTCCAGCGCTATTTACAGTCCCTGCAAGGAGACTGATACAGGCAAAAACACAGAAGGCAGGTCCAACGACATCACTGCTTCCTTTTGGGTACACATGAAACCTAAATTGTTGGCCTGGAGCTGTGCAGTGATGCTGAAACAAGTGTGCTGGCAGCTGGGAGTGAGATCCCAGCTGTAAAAGACGATCAGGTGTCCACATCAGGTATGGGGGGTGCAGCTTGGCATCTTTGCCCTGGACTCTGAATTACCTTGTCCCAACACTGTACCCACTGAGAAAAAGATGAAGGAGTTGCTGAAGATACAGGAGTGCAGGAGTCACTGGAATTGCTAGAGTCACTGGAGACACTGGAGTCTAGAGGCACAGGGGTGCAGCTGGAGTGCACAGTGGAGGCATGCAGAGACACAAGAACATGGGGTGCGGAGGAGTAACAAGAAAGGAAGGAAAAGAAAATGATTTTTTTAAAACAGAAAACGGAGAAAACCTATTTTAGGCAAACTGAGTTAATCTTAGCAGTGATTACATAAGGTCTGATATAGCGCATAGCAAACTTCTTGGAGGGAACCTTGAAACAAATGTTCTTGGTGGCAAGCCACACTTTGTCCCTGGGTTGGAGAAGTGGAGATATTCAATGGCACTGATCTGTAAATTTGTTGTGTCTGAGAGTGCTTGAATTGAATATGAATCTAGAGCAAAGTTTGGTTAAAGTCTCCCTGCATAATACAGAGTACAGGAATCTCTGGAGAAGGGAAGGGTGGCTAGGGAAGACTTGGATGCTTGCGGTAGACAAGGTAGAATGGGGATTCCTTAGTGTTGGCAATAAGATGGTTATTGTGAGCAAATTCTGCCCAAGGCAGGAGTGTAATTTTGATATGATGGGCAGAGCCCAGTAAGAGATATCAGCCACTTTAAGGGTGAGCAGTTCTTAGTCCATCATAGACTCCTTTTTCTTTGCTAGAGACAATTTTCAGAACAGAAGGCTTAGGGGCGCCTAGCCCCACAGGGGGTCTGGAATACAATGGCTCAAATTCCAATGATGCATCAACCTCAATGCAAAAGGTTTTAGTGATGTCCGGGTGCATTCGAGCAGGACTTCACTAAGAAAGGTTCCCACCAAGGCATGGAAGGCTTCAGCATCAGAAGGCTCCTACTTGAGGTTGGCATCTTTCTGGGTGAGAGTGGTAATGGGAGAACAAGAATGAAGTACTTGTTGATGAACTGCCAACAGTAGTTAGTGAATTAAAAAGTGTAGCTGTGTAGTTTTGGGACCGCTGGCCAGGGGCCACTTGGAGATTGCTGCAATTTCCTCATGGTCCATGGAAAGACCATCCTTAAGTCTAATACACACTAGTAGTTTTTTTTTTTTTTTGTTCAACCCAGCAAGGCTGAATGAAAAAAAAATGGACAACTCAGGAAGAGCCACTGTACTAACTATGCAATGTTGGTACAGCGATCTTCCTGCTGCGCTATTGTGTTTTAACAGGGGCACTACCCCCCCACCAGAACACTCCGGTGGCTGAGAGCGCTGATGGGAGAAGATCGGCAGACCTTTTTCGGTCATGCCTCTTCAACGAACAGCCGACTTCTGTCTGACTGGCTGCAGTACACATGGGCCAAATGTCGTCCAATTTCTATTGAACCAACCGATGCTGTCCGACATTCTGCCTATGTGTATTAAGCTTTAGAGACTGTATAGTCCAGGAAAGACACCTGTGGAAGTTCAAAATGGCATGTTCCAGCCTTAGCATAGAGTCCATTTTCATAGAAGTATTGCAAGACCGAACAGACATGAGATCTGTGTGTGTGGGCTGGTCCAAGGAGAAAATTACTATATTGTCCATTATTATTTTTGCACACTCAAAGAGGAGATGTCAGAAGATTTAATTGACAAACAAATGGCCCCTGCCCCCACCTATAACTGGCCTTCACAGCAAGGAGCACATGGAAGGGCTATCACATGAAAGACAAAAACAGAACATTCCATAGCTCAACTCACCAACCAGTCTGCAAACTGACCAAATTAACCTGCCCAACAGTCTGCGTTAAAAACAGGGGTTTAGTTAGCATGCATTTGCAAACGCATGCATAAGCTGCAAGGCCTCTTCACGGCACCTTGTGTATGCTTGCAGTCCTAAAGCTACTAAATTTATGAGCATCTCCACAATAAGGGATTTTCAGGGACTTGTGGAGACGCTCATAAATTTAGTAGCGTTAGGACTGCAAGCATACACAAGGTGTCGTGAAGAGGCCTTGCAGCTTATGCATGCGTTTGCCAATGCGTGCTAACTAAAATCCTGTTTTTAACGCAGACTGTTGGCCAGGTTAATTTAGTCAGTTGGCAGACTGGTTGGTAAGTTGATCTATGGAATGTTCTGTTTTTGTCTTTCATGTGATAGCCCTTCCATGTGCTCCTTGCTGTGAAGGCCAGTTATAGGTGGGGGCAGGGGCCATTTGTTTGTTACTGGTATATATTTGGTCTGGAGACACACTGTACACCTTTGCTGCCATTGTGCTCTTGCTGGGTGTCCACTGTGCTCCTGTTCCTTTAAGGGGGATTGGGCTGCCTCCAGGCCCACCTGCCCTTATCTATCCATTTAATGCATGTGCTTCCATTGTGGAGATGCTCATAAATTTAGTAGCGTTGGGACTGCAAGCATACACAGGGTGCCGTGAAGAGGCCTTGCAGCTTATGCATGCGTTTGCAAATGCGTGCTAACTAAACCCCTGTTTTTAACGCAGACTGTTGGACAGGTTAATTTGGTCAGTTTGCAGACTGGTTGGTGAGTTGAGCTATGGAATGTTCTGTTTTTGTCTTTCAGAAGATTTCATTGATAAAGTGCTAGAGGCATAGGCGTGCGCAAGGGGTGTGCCAGGGCACACCCTAATGCTGGAGTTGGCAACCCATCAATTGTGGGCAAGTGACAGGTAAGCCGCGATTCTTATTTGCCGACCCCCAGAACCTAGACAGGATAGGCAGCTGGAGTGGAAATTAAGGGACCGATCTGTATTTTCTTCTGCAGCAGCTGAAAGTAGGCTTCTCCTCCTCTTCCTCTCGCTGATATTCAGCTGCCACAGGAGGAAAATACAGGGGATTGGTACCAATGTATGCCACCCCTCTTGTCCCAGTTCCTTTTCTTTCTGCTGCCCAGGTCCCCCTGTATGATCACCTGCTCCCCCCATTGTTTTAGGATGACGAGTGGGGAAGAAGCCGGTTAATATGTCACAAAGGCATATGTGTTGGAGCTTTGAGGTGCAAACAATAATACAATAGGCTGCGCAAACCTATGGCTAGAGGACAGCAGTGGCGTCACTTGAAACTAACTAAGCTTTATGCAGTTAATAGATCTATATTAGTGAAGACTCCATGAATGCAGTTGAAGAGCTCTGTGATAAGGGGTAGGGATGAGCCGAACACCCCCCCCTGTTCGGTTCGCACCAGAACATGCGAACAAGCAAAAAATTAGTTTGAACACGCGAACACAGTTAAAGTCTATGGGACACGAACATGAATAATCAAAAGTGCTAATTTTAAAGGCTTATATGCAAGTTATTGTCATAAAAAGTGTTTGGGGACCTGGGTCCTGCCCCAGGGGACATGGATCAATGCAAAAAAAAGTTTTAAAAACGGCCGTTTTTT
This sequence comes from Aquarana catesbeiana, assembly GCF_042186555.1. Lineage (NCBI taxonomy): Eukaryota > Metazoa > Chordata > Amphibia > Anura > Ranidae > Aquarana > Aquarana catesbeiana. The sequence goes on from NC_133327.1 coordinate 590,184,652, forward strand.
CGGGAGCAGTGATTTTAATAATGCTTAAAGTGAAACAATAAAAGTGTAATATCCCTTTAAATTTCGTACCTGGGGGGTGTTTATAGTATGCCTGTAAAGGGGCACATGTTTCCCGTGTTTAGAACAGTCTGACAGCAAAATGACATTTCAAAGGAAAAAAAGTCATATAAAACTACTCGCGGCTATTAATGCATTGCCGGTCCGACAATACACATAGAAGTTCATTGATAAAAACGGCATGGGAATTCCCCACAGGGGAACCCCGAACCAAAATTAAAAAAAGAAAATGATGTGGGGGTCCCCCTAAATTCCATATCAGGCCCTTCAGGTCTGGTATGGATATTAAGGGGAACCCCGCGCCAAGATTTAAAAAAAAATGGCGTGGGGTCGCCCCAAAAATCCATACCAGACCCTTATCCGAGCACGCAACCTGGCAGGCCGCAGGAAAAGAGGGGGGCACAAGAGAGCACCCCCCCCTCCTGAACCGTACCAGGCCATATGCCCTCAACATTGGGAGGGTGCTTTGGGGTAGCCCCCCAAAACACCTTGTCCCCATGTTGATGAGGACAAGGGCCTCATCCCCACAACCCTGGCCGGTGGTTGTGGGGGTCTGCAGGCGGGAGGCTTATTGGAATCTGTAAGCCCCCTTTAACAAGGGGACCCCCAGATCCCGGCCCTCCCCCCTGTGTGAAATGGTAAGGGGGTACTTGTACCTCTACCATTTCACTAAAAAACTGTCAAAAATGTTAAAAATGACAAGAGACAGTTTTTGACAATTCCTTTATTTAAATGCTTCTTCTTTCTTCTATCTTCCTTCATCTTCTTCTTCTTCTGATTCTTCTGGTTCTTCTGGTTCTTCCTCCGGTGTTCTCGTCCAGCATCTCCTCCGCGGCGTCTTCTTCCCTTCTTCTCCTCGGGCCGCTCCGCATCCATGGCATGGAGGGAGGCTCCCGCTCTTCTCTTCATTTTCTTCTCTTCATCTTCTTCTCTTCATCTTCTTCTCTTCATCTTCTTCTCTTCATCTTCTTTTCGGGCCGCTCCGCATCCATGCTGGCATGGAGGGAGGCTCCCACTGTGTGACGCTTCTCCTCTTCTGACGGTTCTTAAAAAACGGGGGCGGGGCCACCCGGTGACCCCGCCCCCTCTGATGCACGGTGACTTGATGGGACTTCCCTGTGGCATCACGGGGAATGCCACAGGGGTCCCGTCATGTCCCCGTGGCACCTGCAGATAGATTACAGAATGAGCAGTCAGTGCTATCACTCCTAATGGTAACAGAACAGTCAGCTTAGAGAATGGGTTGGGGCTCAGTGCTGGCTGCACCTCCCCTCTCTGGGACACACATTAATTGGGCTTCAGACTAGGGTGGAGCTACAGTCAGCATTAACATACAGTAAATAAAAACAGGCTTTTCCTCTGCCGATCACCACAAGACCATGTGCTTTATACACTTGATCTCCTGGGGTCTAAAAACTTTTTACAAAATGAGTTATATATTATGTAGTTATTAGTAGTTTTTTTTAGAACCTACAGTAGCAGCACAATGTCTGGGAAAATATTTTTTTTTCCTATGGGCTAAAATTAAAAAAAAAAAAAAACAGCAGGTAAATAATGACTGTATTTTTATGACAACATTTTTGTTTAGCATGGATTTCTGGTTTAAGTTATTCATTAATGCATACAGGAGAAGCGCCAGTCCTGGCCATTCACTGATTGCTCATTACACAGCAACAACATTTTGTCAGTTTCACATGGTAAATGTCAATGCATTCCCCACCTGAATTACAGCTGCACATTTTTCAGGACAATAAAACTGTTGCCATAAAGCAGACAAAAACAGATGGAAATGGAACATTCATCCATGTCGGAAAATAAAATAGATGGAACTTATAACTGCGTAATATTATTTACGTAAAAGTCACATAACCACACCAATTATCTGGAGTTTATTTTAATGTATTATAGTTAGTAGGACTGTTTATCCTGGCCAGTCCATGCATCATGGTTCTAATCAGTTATTTGAAATCTTGTTCAGTAATTAAAATGGATGCCAACAAAATAATTTTGGTCATTAATCAAGCTTTTCAGATATCCCTCTAAAACGACCCCCTGACCTGTATTCTGGGTTTTCTTGATGAAGAACTAGTTACACCTCATGCCCGAACTGCTATTTCTCGCCTGTTGTACCTGGCTCGTAAATGCATTCTGTTGAAATATAGAGCCTCTCCCTCCTATGTTTGAGGAGTGAGGCATCCAAGTGAATACTACCTTACTCAATGAAAGGCATATCCTGAAATCACGAGGTACCCCTTTTAAATTCAATAAACTATGGGACCCCTGGTTACAGGTTAGCTCCAATAGCCCTTGTCTCGCTGCAAATCCTGCAAGGCCTATTTGTTTGAGGTAAGCTATTGTAGGCAGATTCAAGCTAGTTGTTGGTATGACCTGCCTGCAAAAGAAATAGGTTTAATTGTCAGCCTTATAATTATACTGATAACAGTATGTTTGGTTTTCGTTTAGAAATGTTTAGCGTCATTGTTTTAGGGCTACATTTACTAATTCTCACTGTATATCTTGCTCTTAGCAGTAAGAACAATCCATCCTATATATACAGTATCTCACAAAAGTAATTTTTTTATTATATCTTTCCATATGACAACACTGAAGAAATGACACTTTGCTACAATGTAAAAGAGTGAGTGTACAGCTTGTATAACAGTGTAAATTTGCTGTCCCCTCAAAATAACTCAACACACAGCCATTAATGTCTAAACCGCTGGCAACAAAAGTGATCACCCCTAAGTAAAAATGTCCAAATTGTGCCCAAAGTGTCAATATTTTGTGTGGCCACCATTATTTTCCAGCACTGTCTTAACCCTCTTGTGCATGGAGTTCACTAGAGCTTCATATGTTGCCACTAGAGTCCTTTTCCACTCCTCCATGACAACATCACGGGGCTGGTGGATGTTAGAGACCTTGCGCTCCTCCACCTTCCGTTTGAGGATTCCCCACAGGTGCTCAATAGGGTTTAGGTCTGGAGACATACTTGGCCAGTCCATCACCTTTACTCTCAGCTTCTTTAGCAAGGCAGTGGTCGTCTTGGAGGTGTGTTTGGGGTTGTTATCATGTTGGAATACTGCCCTGCGGCCCAGTATCTGAAAGGAGGGGATCATGCTCTGCTTCAGTATGCCACAGTACATGTTGGCATTCATGGTTTCCTCAATGAACTGTAGATCCCCAGTGTCGGCAGCACTCATGCAGCCCCAGACCATGTCACTCTCACCACCATGCTTGACGGTAGGCAAGACACACTTGTCTTTGTACACCTCATCTGGTTGCCGCCACACATGCTTGACACCATCTGAACCAAATAAGATTATTTTGGTCTCATCAGACCACAGGGCATGGTTCCAGTAATCCATGTCCTTAGTCTGTTTGTCTTCAGCAAACTGTTTGCAGGCTTTCTTGTGCATCATCTTTAGAAGAGGCTTCCTTCTGGGGCGACAGCCATGCAGACCAATTTGATGCAGTGTGCGGCGTATGGTCTGAGCACCGTCAGGCTGACCCCCCCACCCCCACCCCTTCAACCTCTGCAGCAATGCTGGCAGCACTCATACGTCTATTTCCCAAAGACAACCTCTGCATATGATGCCGAGCAAGTGCACTCAACTTCTTTGGTCAACCATGGCGAGGCCTGTTCTGAGTGGAACCTGTCCTGTTAAATCGCTGTTTGATCTTGGCCACCATACTGCAGCTCAGTTTCAGGGTCTTGGCAATATTCTTATAGCCTAGACCATGTTTATGTAGAGCAACAATTCTTTTTTTTCAGATCCTCAGAGAGTTCTTTGCCATGAGGTGCCATGTTGAACTTCGTGCCCAGTATGAGAGAGCGATAGCACCAAATTTAACATAGGAACAAAAATGCCGGTAGCTCTGGAAATCTTCTATAATCTTTATTGCAACATGACCATATAATAAGTGACAGCTAACACGTTTCGGCAAAAGCCTTTGTTCTTATGTTTGAGCTCATGCTGTTGGATGCAAGCAGGACATCCGAGCTTGAGCACCTGGAGTAGGTGTATTGTTTGCATTATCCTACGTGTGGTTCCATAGTTCAGAGCGGTAATGTCTATGTATGCAGTGTACCAAAATTAACACACCTGCTCCCCATTCACACCTGAGACCTTGTAACACTAATGGGTCACATGACACCGGGGCGGGAAAATGGCTAATTGGGCCCAATTTGGAAATTTTTACTTGGGGTGTACTCACTTTTGTTGCCATCAGTTTAGACAATGGCTGTGTGTTAAGTTATTTTGAGTGGACATCAAATCTACACGGTTATACAATCTGTACACTCACTACCTAACATTGTAGCAAAGTATAATTTCTTCAGTGTCGTCACATGAAAAGATATAATAAAATATTTACAAAAATATGAGGGGTGTACTCACTTTTGTGAGATGTATGTTGTGTATGTTATTCACACCCAATGTAACTTGGCATTTTGTGAGAATAGCTATAATATTCTTGGAACTCGTGCCCAGTACATAAAGGAACAGCAAAGAAAGAATGCTTGATGCTGCTAGAGGCATTTAACACATGAGCCTTAATTCATTTCAATGGACAGAATACATTTTTATTCTGGCCAGTGAAAGGAATTAATGCTCAAGCTCTTGCAGCCTAAAAATCTTGTGAAAGCATAATGCAGCGCACACACGAGCGGCCTTTTCGACTGGACTGGTCCGGCGGACAATCCAGTCGTGTGTGGGCTTCATCGGACCTTCAGCAGACTTTTTTGGTCGAAAGTCTGTCGGACTTTAGATTGGGAACATGCTTCAAATCTTTACGTCGTAACTCCGCCGGACCCAGAAATCCGCTCGTCTGTATGCTAGTCTGACGGACAAAAAACAACGCTAGGGCAGCTATTGGCTACTGGCTATCAACTTCCTTATTTTAGTCTGATGTACGTCATCATGTACGAATCCGTTGGACTTTGGTGTGATCGTGTGTAGGCAAGTCCGTTCGTTAAAAAGTCCATCAGAAAGTCTGTCAAAAGTTCGTTAAAAGTCCGTCGGACCAGTCCGGTCTAAAAGTCCGCCCGAGTGTACGTGGCATTAGACATTTTTACTAACTTCAGGCTTTTTTTCTGCCAAAACACTGCTACCAGGAGTAAAGGCTATTAGGAGAGTTTGCTAAAAACATACTTAGGACCAGATTTATACTAACATCCACCCCTCCTTTCCAGGCTAATTGTCTTGTGCCACCCCTGTTCCAACCCAGTCAATTGGATAGACTTAGCACTACATTAACAAGATCAGATATCAAGTCATGCAAGCCTAAGGTTTGACAGAAAAAGCAGAAAGGGACAGTTTGCACTCTCTGCATTAGTATACCTAGAATCAGGGCCGGTACAAGGGGTGGGCGGAAGGGACGGATGCCCTTGGCAGAGCAATTTATTGTAGTAAGGGGGCGCAGTGCTGGCAGTGTGCTGTTAAACTTTCTAGGCAACAAGTGACTGACTATCGCCGGCTGCCCCTACAACACTGCAGAGCTGCGCCTGCTTGCAAAGATGTGCCGAGTGCGCTCCTGCACCAGGCACAAGGAAAGGACCCGGTCTTTCCTTCCCTGTCAGGTGGAGCTGCGGAGTAATCTCCGCCCGACAGGGGCATCTGAGTCTCGGGGAGGCATGAGGTGACATCACCGAGAGGCCGGCCAGGAGGGGGGAGGAGAGAGAGGACCATAGAGAGCTAACGGGGAGAGGAGAAACCAACCAGGCAGTAACAAAGTAAGGAGATGGGCATCTATGAATCGGCTAACTCTGGTGGTGGTGGTGGTGGGGGGGGAGGCAGACAGGTGAGATTAATAATTAATGGTTTTCCAATGGTATTTGGAATATGCATTAAGGACCAGTGTCAGTTAATTAACCCCTTTGGGCTGCATTAGTAGCACCAGTATCAGTGTTCATTAACCCCTTCATGCTGCAGCATAACACTGCCACCACTGCCACTAATGCAGCACAAAGGGGTTAATTAAGACCCCATTTACACTGAGCCATGGGCTGATTTAGCGGTAAAGCCCTGCTACCCTGGACTCGATGACCTGGGACCCGCGGACTCGATGTCCGCCGGTGTCCCACGATTGGGTCTCAGGATGGCAGAACGGGGGGATGCCTTTGTAAACAAGGCATCTCCCTGTTCTGCCTAGTGACACAACACTGATCGTCTGCTCCCTCTCATCGGGAGCAGCGATCAGTGACGTGTCACAGTAAGCCACGCCCCCTAACAGTTAGAATCACTCCCTAGGACACACCTAACCCCTTCCCCGCCCCCTAGTGGTTAACCCCTTCACTGCCAGTGTCATTTACACAGTAATCAATGCATTTTTATAGCATTGATCGCTGTATAAATGACAATGGTCCACCATAATGTTGCAGTCACAATAAAAATCGCAGATCGCTGCCATAACTAGTAAAAAAAAATAATAATAATAAAAATGCCATAAAACTACACCCTATTTTGTAGACGCTATAACTTTTGCGCAAACCGCTCAATATACGCTCATTGCGATTTTATTTTACCAAAAATATGTAGAAGAATACGTATTGGCCTAAACCTTATATTTATAATGCCAAAAAGTACAAAATATTGTGTTTTTTTTGTCATGCTTTTTTTCTATTACAGGGGATTTTTACATTCCTTGTAATAGGAATAAAAGTGACACAATTTTTTTTTAAAACAGTGTAAAAATAAAAAGGTAAAATAAATAAGGGAAAATTTTTTTTTAAATGCGCCCCGTCCCGCCGTGCTCGCGTGCAGAAACGAAAAAAATGAAAATGGTGTTCAAACCACACATGTGAGGTATCGCCACGATCGGTAGAGCGAGAGCAATAATTCTAGCCCTAGACCTCCTCTGTAATGCAAAACATGCAACCTGCATTTTTTAAATGACGCCTATGGAGATTTTTAAGGGTAAAAGCTTGTTTCCATTCCACGAGCAATTTTGAAGCGTAACATTATCTTTCACAATATAAAAAAAAAATTGAGCTAACTTTACTGTTGTCTTATTTTTTAATTCAAAAAAATTTTTCAAAAAAGTGCGCTCGTAAGACCGCTGCGCAAATACGGTGTGACAGAAAGTATTGCAACGACCGCCATTTTATTCTCTAGGGTGTTAGAAAAAAAAAGTATAATGTTTGGGGGTTCTAAGTAATTTTCTAGCAAAAAAGAACTGTTTTTAACTTGTAAACAACACATCTAAAAAATAGGCCCGGTCCTTAAATGGTTATGGTCAGGTCTCTGTGCAGGCCAGTCAAGTTCCTCCACCCCAGACTCGCTCATCTATGTCTTTATGGACCCTGCTTTGTGCACTGTTGTGCAGTCATGTTGGAACAGGAAGGGGCCAGCCTTAAGAGTTCCCTTCATTGGAACTAAGGGGCCAAGCCCAACCCCTGAAAAACAACCCCACACTATAATCCCCCCTCCACCAAATGATTTAGACCAGTGCACAAAGCAAGGTCCATAAAGACATGGATGAGCGAGTTTGGGGTGAAAGAACTTGACTGGCCTGCACAGTCCTGACCTCAACCCGATAGAACACCTTTGGGATGAATTAGAGCCAAGACTGTGAGTCAGGCCTTCTTGTCCAACATCAACTTCACAAATGCACTTTTGGAAAAATGGGAATCAAACATTGAAAAATGGGAATCAAACATTCCCATAGACACACTCCTAAACCTTGTGGGCAGCCTTCCCAAAAGAATTGAAGCTGTTATAACTGCAAAGGGTGGGGAAACTCTATATTGAACCCTATGGACTAAGACTGGGATGCCATTCATGTTGTGTTCGTGTGTGTAAAGGCAGGCATCCCAATACTTTTGGTAATATAGTGTATATATAACAGCTGAACATGAACAGCAGAACAGAGCTGCTATTAATACGTAGAATATGCAACATATATCCTCAAACTAAGACAAGAAAGTCAGGGAATAAATATTTTTACAACCTATCATTACAGCCAGCCCTACTATGTCTTCAGTCTCCAACAATTGTTCTGTAATATTTTTACCTCTTGACAGCGAACTGTTCTTAAAAATTAATTTAGACTGATAACACATTACATCAAATTTTATGTGCATATTGATTATAATCCAAGTAAATTAAAACACAATAATTCTTCTCTATAGTAATTCCACAGGTTTCTTAAAAGGATAAGGAGTGCCATGACTACAGAGTAATCATAAAAGGTCAGTGACCTTATGTCAGTAGCAGAAGTAAATCAATGTATACTCCATGTGTAATTAACAATTAAGCTAATGCAAGAGGTCACCAAGTAAACATTAAAGTACTGGTACTGTCAATTGTATTTCTATTGTGCGATTATAGCAGTCTCCAGTATAACTCGGTACTAACAGAGAATCCCACTGAAAGCTGAACTCTGGAAAGTTATTGTTCCACCAACTAAGACACCTTCAAAAGCTTCTATGTGGGTCTGTACTTCTCAAGTCCTCAGCCAGAATTTTATAATTTACTGTATGCACTCAAACTAGAATATCTTTGCAGTTTACTATACAGTATGTCAGCTTTCTAGAAGTAATGTTATATGACAGCTTGTGTCATCCAAGTGACTTCTGCATACCTTGTGACCATAACAGATAGCTGATATAGCTGGCGTAACTACACCTTTGTAGGTTCTCAGCAGTCAACAGAACTGCAGAGCACATGCACAGGCCTGGCCAGGACGGGCTATCAAGGCAGGGATATCTTGCTGGATTGAGGACAGCTAAATACAAGACAGGAAAGGGGTTGGGAACGTTCTTGTATAGGTGTAACTGCACATTTAGAGGGACATCAAAATAAGAAAAAAAGAAAGCTGCTACCAATTACACAGTGTGGGCACCTAGAGATGCCTGCCTATACCGAACTTCATTGTAGTCTGCAATGCCCAATTGCCATGTGGTCCTAAATAGGCAAAGCTCCAACACAGCCCCCCTTCCTCCCAACTCCAACTGACCCATCACTAAAATGGACTTCCCTACTGGACTTCCTGGGGACATAGACAATGATTGTTTCATCATGACTGTGGGTACATAACAAGATGGTAGGGGAGTCCTCTGTGGTCAGAACACTGGAAGACTATTTTCAATAACTTTATAGAACAATAATTGGCTTATGCATAGGCAGTTTTAGATATGTTTATCTAAATAGTACCAGGGTATAAAAATTAGGTTGCCACATAAAAAATAAAGCAGGTATAAAACAAAATAGATTACCTCTCTGAAAAGATCATTTTGCTTTGTGCTTCCATGTTCTAAATCAATGAGAGCAGACTGCACTAATACAGCATGGCTATTTAAGCCAGTCAATGATATCATCTATCCCCAGTAACAACATAGAATTCCTACAATCAATTTTCACACATGATGTGGGCTCTATTCACTTGTGTCAAAAGAAGCAAATAACTTTGAAGTGATGAGAGGTTAATGACAACATGGAGCAAGTGCTCCACCATAATAATGACAATTTCTGTCCAGCTTCCTTGCTTAGGACAATGCAATCAGGCTACAGGGAAATGCTTCATCAGCCTGCAGTGGAGGCCACAGATAGCACCATACAATAAAGACCCCCAAAACCATTTATTACTTCTTTGGTCTGTGATCAGCAACTAAGCACTAACTACTTAATTAGTCAACTAATTAGTGACAGGCAGTGTTGGAAGGCTTCAGATGTCCTCAGATAAATGTAGAGATAAAATGCCTAATTAAACAGCCAGCATTGGACTGGTGATTGCCAGGGAGGACAGATGTACAGGATATTGTGTATTGCTGTGACAGATAACAGAAGTTACCACCGCACTGTCATTATACTTGCTCAGTCTGTGATAGATCTGCATCCGGTGGCTAGGCCTTCTCATACATTTTTCAATGCATATCTCATTTTTGCAACTTATCACATAATACATTCTACTGATATACCAAATCCCATATTCACAGGATTAAAAAGTAAAATATGGGAAAATATGATATGAAAAAAGTAAAATATGATATACAATTGTACTTTGTGTAAATTATTAAATAGATGTATGCAACCTTGGTTAAGATATGAATGTGAATACAGACATATCATTTTGCAGACTGTTCAGCTGCACAAGGGCCCTTTGGGATTAAAGGCCCTTTACACTAGATGTGGGTTGGTTGGGTGCCTGTCCTACTCTTGAAATCTATGCCTTGGATGCTTTTAGATAGTTTAGTATGCCATAGAGAGGATGGCAGGTATATGTTCTGTAGAGGCAATATATGTACCTTGTTAACCCTGTTCTTGGAATACAGTCCAAATACTAATCAGGCTGCTATCCTCAAATCCACCCTACTTAAGAAAGAATCCTTTACAGAAGATACTCTGATTTTGGGAGGCAAATTTCAACTTCCCCAGTGACCCCCATATGGACTATTCTAATAGTTCTTACCTCCCTAGACCCACCTATAAATTCATTACTGACACTTTATGCTCAGCACAATTAATTGACCCATGACGCCTTTTACATACTATAGACTATATATAGACTATACATAATTTTCATCAGCCCATAACCCTTACCCAAATATTGACATGTTTTTTGTTGGACACTGTGACCTCCCTGTACTGGTAAATGCTAAAATAGGAGCTAACCTGGTCAGATCATGCCCCAACTGCATTATTTCTAGCTATAAATCAATCCTCACCACATAGAGCATGGCAATGGCGCCTAAACAAGTCTCCTGAATGACCCCTTGATCATGGCAAAATCAGTAGAGAGATTAACAATTACTTCCTAACTAATGCGACCCCAGACTGTGATCCAATTTTACTTTGGGAGGTGCACAAACTGGTCCTGAGAAGCCATCTATAATCCTTCAATTACTACAAGAGATCCATCCCCTTGAATCCAATTACAGAACCTCCACATCTGGACATAAATGACCTCTCTACAATCGCAACTTCAGTCTCTTTACCTTTGCAAAGCAAAACTAAACCACAAACATTTTTATTTTGCACGCTACCACTATTTAAATAGTTTTATGTGGAAAAAACCATATACCTACTTATTGTTGCAGTTAAACACTGTTATGTATTATTAATTATTATTATACAGGATTTATATAGCGCCAACAGTTTACACAGCGCTTTACAATATAAAAGGGAGACAATACAGTTATAATACAACAAAATACAAGAGGATTAAGAGGGCCCTGCTCAGAAGAGCTTACAATCTAATAGGGTGAGGCAAAAGGTTGTAACTGTGGGGAATGAGCTGTTGGAAGTGGTAGGAGATTAGTTGGAGACGTGATAGGCTTTCCTGAAGAGATGAGTTTTCAGGGATCGCCTGAAGGTAGCAAGAGTAGGGGGTAGCCGGACAGATATGAGATAGCGAGTTCCAGAGGATGGGAGAGGCTCTGGAGAAATCCTGGAGATGAGCATGGGAGGAGGAGACAAGAGAGCTTGAGAGCAGGAGGTCTTGAGAAGAGCGGAAAGGAAGATTTGGGTGATATTTGGAGACAAGATTGGTGATGTAGCTCGGGGCAGAGTTGTGAATGGCTTTGTATGTTGTGGTAAGGATTTGGAATTTAATTCGCTGGGTGATTGGGAGCCAGTGTAGGGATTGGAGGAGAGGGCTGGCAGACACTAAGCGGTTGGTAAGGTGTATAAATCTGGCAGCAGTATTCCCAAATCCATCTAAAGTTTATATTTACAAAAGTACAGGGCCATAAATTCATAAATACATCCAATACTGTGTATAGTGCACTATAAAACACACAAATATAACATACTGTATATATCTGTTATACATTTTCAATTCTTCATCCAAGCTTTATATGTGCTCTGAACAAAAAAAAATTGTATAAAAAAAGTTTAAACATAAAAATATACTGTATATAGTCCATGCACATAAAGTTCATAATAGCTAGTAGCTGGACACAGAGATTTGATGGCTTTACTGCATGAATCAGTTGACTTTACCACATCCATTTATTTTGTCAAGTTTTGAGGTTTGTGTTTTTTTTATGTAAACATCAATTCACAAAGAACTTTTACATGGGTTATCATATGATAAGGTTATTGTGTGACTTTAATTTTCATATCTGACAGTCATCATGTTTCTTGAATTAGCTGTTAAGTCACCTTTTCTGAGTACTGTCATATATTCTGCCTTTTCCAATAACTTACCTAAACTGAGTCCCTTTATTTCAAGTTCATGTAAATTCTAAACCATGATAAAGGGAGGGTGCTAATGAGCTTATAATAATATAATATATATGAACTATGGGACTGTAGCTCTCATTAAACTTCTTACCTAAAGTTTTCATTTCTGTCTGTGTTTCCACTGTGGAGACTCACCCTTGCTAGTTGTCTTAGTGACCATCACCGGGGCAGATTGTGACAGGAAATCCAATTTTTTGTCTTTGGAACAAAAGGGGAAATGCTAAATCCTAAAGCAGGAACATTTCTCACTTTCTGTTTAACTCTGCTCCTCAAATTCTGGTCTTCTGTGTGTCCCCCTACTCACCTACACTCGATGGGAGACAGAGCCTTCTCCTGCTATGCCCCAAAACTCTGGAATTCACTTCCAAAGAACATCAGAGAGTCATCTTCTCTAGACTCATTCAAATCTAATCTAAAAATGTTTTTCTTTAGACAAGCTTTCGTGTAATTGTCCCTTTATTTCTTTGTTTTACCCTGTGTATTTCTTGTGTTTTCTTTGTAAAGCGCTTTGAGAAGCTACCTTTAGGCTGGCCACACATTATACAACTTTCTTGTACAGAACTCCTTTAAATTTACCAAAACCATATACTATGAGGGCAAACCTAAACACTTTCAATTTGTATGCAGTCAGGCAGTCCCTTGCACTTCATAGTTGAAGGTAAATCTAAAGGAAATTGAACAAGAAAATTGTATAATGTATGGCCAGCTTTAAGAGAGCTATATAATAATAATTATTATTAAAGCAGTTGAGGGTAAATCTCCCCAACAGGACACAAGCAGCAACAGAAAAAAAAACCTGATGCACTTTAACAGCTAACAGAATACATTGTTTCCTGACAGACTCCATGGCAGCAACGTGTGGGTTAAGTCCCGCCTCTACTACCCTATAGGACACCACTCCCATAAATCTTTGCTCCCTGCCCCCGGCCGTGTTCTTTTTTTTGTCCTCCTCCGCAAAGACCTAGTGGTGGTCTTTCTACCTGAAGATGTTTCATCCCCATGATCAAGGTTGGCCGAGCTGCGACTTCAGATGGGATAGTCGCATTACTCCGCTAAGCCCTAGCTATTAGCAGGGTATGGAGTGGGGCGTTGGAAGAGGCGCTGGAAGAAGCCGGTTTCCTTGCCACTGGCAGGCAAGGCTGCACATGTGTCAGATAGCCAGCTATTAGCAGGTGACCCCTTATTGCCCCTGGGAAGTCCGGTGTTGTCGTCTTACCTTCGGCCTTAATGATCGTGCTGGGAGTGGTGAGGTGTTCCTGTTTGGTCATGGCAGCAGTATTTGTTAAATGCTTGTTTTTTTCCCTTCTGTTTGTCTTTTCTTTCTCTGTCTTCTATAATAACCTGCATTGAGTACTGGCATGGTGGCTGGTTCTTCCTGCGTTCCAGCCGCCGTTTTACTTTCGATTTGGAGTCTCGGCCATACTGCGCATGCGCGAGTATGGTACGAAACCGAGGCTTGGCGTACGCTCAGCGCAGGCAGTGACGTCACGGGGGCGCCCTATTTACACAGGGCAATTAGCCTGCAGGCTCTGGGAATGCTTGCAGGCTAATATAGTGTCTTCCCCATACCCCCAGTGGTAAGTAGCTTTCTTATATAGGAGGGCAGTCGCTCCCTGTTCTGGCTACTGATTTTCATGTCCTTGCAGTCCGGATGGATGTTACCGAAGACATGGATTCCCCACCGCCTGCCTGTGGCCAGCCTCCTTTCAAAAGGTATCGGGACGGGTTTACCATCCCTGAGGGTCCAGTGATCGGGGGGGGGGGGGTAATTTTGCAAGGTGATTGTTTCTCTGACTATTCTATTTTCTGTGGTTCTCTTTCTTTTGTGCTTTAGCCCTTCTAGGTCAGAACAGCGACGCAGCTCTCACAAGGGAAGCGACTCTTCTAAATCGCATCACCGGCAATCCTCTTCCAAATTTAAACATCACGGTTCCTCCTTAAAATCAGGACACCGTAGCAAGGAACGCTCTCATTCCTTAGTGGCTCACTCCAGTCACTTAACCAGTGTCTGCTGGGGATGCAGAATTCAAGTACCTGTGGGTAAATCTCTGTGCGATCCCTGCTTCGCCAAGGCATCCAAGGAGAGAGGGGATACAGACCAGCAACTGAAAACCCTAGTTGAGAGGGTTGTTAAAGAATCACTTAAAGGTATTGAAGCGGTCCAGTCTGACGTTCCTCAGGCAGAGCCGTCATGTTCCCCAGTGAGGGAAACCCATTTGCAGGACACCTGGGAGTCCTCTTTACCTAGCCATCCTTCAATTGCCATCTCTGATAGTAACTCGGATGAAGATAACCCCTGTGTGGGATTTGACTTCGCTCTGCTTCCTCCCTTGGTCAAGGCCATTAGAGAAACCCTAAATTGGGAGGATCCGGTGGCTATTCCTCCCAAACAGAGGAAATTCTTCAAACAGTTAAAGAAGGAACGGGTTAACTTTCCATTCTTTACTGAATTGGGCGAAATTATCACAGATGAATGGAGCAAGGTGGAGAAGAAGAACTCCATGCTTGCTAAAGTTTCAAAGCTCTATCCCTTCAAGGAGGAAGAAGTGAAGCATTTGGAATCAGCTCCATTGGTGGATGCAGCCGTGATGAGGCTGGTTAAACATGTGACACTTCCCTTGGATGACACAGTGTCCTTTAAGGACGTATTGGACAGACGGATTGATGCTGATCTTAGGAGAGTGTATCTTACAGCAGGCATGGCTTGCAAACCAGCCTTAGCTTTGGCGGCTTTGTCCAAAGCTATGGAAGTGTGGACGAATAATGTTCATGATACACTGAGGAATATCTCGGATGACACGGCGAAGAGCTCACCTATTCAAGAGTTGAGGCTAGCATCAGCCTTTCTGGGGGAGGCCTCAATCGACATCATACGCCTTGCAGCATGGGTAATGCTTTCGTCGTTCACCGCCAAGCGGGCTTTATGGCTCCATCCCTGGGTGGCTGACCCAGCTTCTAAGCAGGTATGGTGCCGTATTCCCTACGGGGGGTCTTCTCTTTTCGGCAACAAATTAGACAAAGCTATTACGCGGGCTACTGGCGGGAAGTCGGGGTTCCTCCCTCAGGACCGGCATTTGCAAGGCCAAAGAAAATCCTTCCCGAAGAGGCAATAACAGGAACGAGCTAGAGAGGCTCGCACTTACAAGCCAGGCCGGGAATTCTCCAGATCCTGGAAGTCAAGGCAATCGTCCTTCAAGAAGTCTGCAGGTAGTGAGTCAAAAGGGGAGAGACAACCTTCCAAATCTTTTTGAGATTGGGCCCGCTCAGACAGGCCGTGTGGGGGCTCGTCTTTTCCACTTTCGGCATGTCTGGGCAGCCTCGATTCACGACTTCTGGACCGTCAAGACGGTCTCCTCCGGTCATACTTGGATCTTCATCGGTGCCCCCAGACTAAGGTGGGTCCCCACTTCTCTTCCGGCATCAGAAGAAAAAAGGACAATACTTTTAGCCTACGTAGAATCTTTGTTGGCTCAAGGCGCTGTCAGCCCCATTCCAGTCAACCAGCGAGGCATGGAAATGTATTCCCACCCTCTTTATGGTCCAGAAGAAGAGTGGGGCCTGGAGGCCTGTCATAGACCTAGCCCATCTAAATCTCTTCATCAGAAAAGAAAGGTTCAAAATGGAAACACTTTCCACAATTCAACAGTCTGTGCAACCAGGGGACTGGATGGTGTCCATAGACCTCAAGGACGCCTATTTTCATGTTCCCGTCGTGGAAGACTTTCAACAATTTCTCCGCTTCTCCGTGGGCAGGCTTCACCTACAGTTTACATGCCTTCCCTTCGGGCTATCAACTTCTCCGCGTGTCTTCTCAAAGGTGCTGTTGGCAGTGGTAGCTCTCCTGAGAACCAAGGGGATTCGTCTACAGTATTACCTAGACGACCTTCTTCTCTTGGCTCAGGACAAGGATCAACTCATAGCACACAGAGGTCAGGTGATCTCCACATTACAGGAATTCGGGTGGATCCTGAACCTGGAGAAGAGTCAGTTAGACCCATCTCAGTCCCTGGTGTTTTTAGGAGCCCTGTTCAATACAGTCAAAGGCACCATCTCATTACCAGAAGAGAAGATCGTCAGTCACAGACAGAATTCATCCGGCTCTTTCCGTTTCCCATCTTCATGCCCTCCAGTGCCTGAGGATCATCGGCACTATGGTGGCGATGATTCCGATGGTGAAGTGGGCCCAATGGAGGATGAGACCCTTTCAGAAGGGTTTCCTTCATCAGTGGAAGGGCAACAAGGCCCAGCTGATTCGAATTACTGCATCCATGAGGAACTCTCTCCTGTGGTGGCTCCAGCGGGAGAACCTCTCCAACTGCCATTCCATCCTTCCCTACTCATGGGTAACTATAACAACGGATGCCAGCAACAGGGGCTGGGGTGCCCACTGCCTGGCGGAAGTAGCTCAGGGCACATGGGATTTTCCCTCCAGAAGAATAGTGTCAAACATCCTGGAGTTGAGAGCAGCCTTCCAGGCTCTGCTGGCGTTTCTTCATCTCATTCAGGGAACCTCGGTTCTACTCAGGCTAGACAATACCACAGCTGTGGCATACATAAGGAGGCTAGGGGGTACTCGAAGTCTACTCCTATTACAAGAGGTAGAGACAATTATGTCCTGGGCTCAGAAAAACCTGACGGATTTAACAGCGGTATATGTTCTGGGGTTTCAGAACATTCAGGCAGACTTCCTTTCCCGGATACTCTTAGACAACGAGTGGTCTCTCCACGAAGAGGAATTCAAATGGATTCTAATGGTGGGGTTCTCCCCGGGGGTCGATCTGTTCGCCTCCCCCTGCAAGAAGAAAATGGCGAGATACTATTCCAGGTACAGGGACCCTCAAGCTTACGGAGTGGACGCCCTGATGGAGAAATGGTGGTTCAACAGACCCTATGCCTTCCCGCCAACTCCTACCATTCTTCAATTCCTGAAAAGACTCAGGTCAGAGACAGCAGAAGTGGTAGCTATAATTCCCTACTGGCCCAACAGGCCTTAGTTTCCTCTCCTAACGCTCCTCAGTGTCCGGGATCCGATTCCTTTACCATCCAGACCAGACCTTCTGTCTCAAGGATCGAGACTACATCCTTGCCCGGATCACCTGCACTTAAGGGCTTGGCTTTTGAAAGGGGAAGGTTGGAGGTGCTACGCTGCCCTGATGAGGTCTTTTCCACCCTCCTTAGTGCAAGAAGGAACAGTACCAATCAGGTATATAAGAGGATTTGGTCGAAGTTTAGCAGCCATATGTCTTCCAGGTCCAACTCCTGTAAAAATCTGGCGGTTCAGGACATTCTAAGTTTTCTGCAAACAGGTCTGGATATCTCACTATCCGTCAGTTCTCTTCGTGTCCAGGTTTCTGCAATCTCAGCCTTCTCTGGAGTCGCATGGGCCAAGCATCCAGTGGTCCAACAGTTTTTTAAAGGGGCAGTCAGGCTTAGGCCACAGAGGAAACCCAGATTCCCCAAATGGGATCTTCCGTTAGTTCTGGATTTCTTTTCACATCTTGATAAATCACTCTCAGTCAGAGAATTGACTGAGAGTGGTCTAAGGAACCTTTCATCAACGTTTTACCGGACAGAGTGGTCCTAATACCAATGCTAGGGACGAATCCCAAAGTTACCTCGGTCTTTCACGAGAACCAGGAAATCACACTCCCTACCTTCAATTCTGCTGGGAGTCCGGATCCACACCCTCTTGATATGGGAGCTACTCTCAAACAATACCTGGAAATGACGGCCTCTTTTCGTCAATCTGACTCTCTCTTTGTTCTATTCCATGGGAAAAATAGAGGCTCTAAGGTTTCTAGTGTCAGAACCATCGCGGCTTGGGTTGTTCAAGCCATCCAATGGGCTTACAGAGAGAAGGGCTTGGCTCCTCCTGAGGTGGTTACAGCACACTCTACTAGAAGTCTTTCAACTTCCTGGGCGGCCTCACATCATGTTGCACCTGAAGTGATCTGCAGAGCAACTTCCTGGTCTTCGATTCATACTTTCATGTCCCATTACTGTGTTGAACCAGCAACCTTATCTTCTGTCAATTTTGGTTTGAAAGTGCTGTCGGCTGACAGTGTTAAATAAATCTTTTGTTCAGCATTTAGCCCACCCGGGTGTGTACGGCGAGTTTTTTCCCAGACGTTGCTGCCATGGAGTCTGTCAGGAAAATGGAAAATTCCTATCAAAATACTTACCGTAATTTTCCTTTCCTGATGGACTCCATAGCAGCAGGAGTTCCCTCCCGAATGGCTGAAGTAGGCTAGTTACCGAACACGGCCGATTTATGGGAGTAGTGTCCTATAGGGTAGTAGAGGCGGGACTTAACCCACACGTTGCTGCCATGGAGTCCATCAGGAAAGGAAAATTACGGTAAGTATTTTGATAGGAATTTTCCGTTTTCATGGATCCTTCCCTGGTAAAAAAAAACAGTACACTACATTGTGCATTACAAAAATGTCACTAGAGTTACTGCAATGCATGAATCCACATAATATTATAATTATTCCTTATCTAACATTACTTAAGTATCTCTTTTTGTTGAATCTAGCATGGATATGTTTGCTGATCTGTATAAGGTAAAGATATTATTTGTGATCTTTCAGCTGAGCTGTCCCTTGATTGTCGCATCTTTCATCTTCCCAAGAAATACAGAGCTTTTCCTTCCCTATACTTGTATATCACAAACACTCACTACAATTAGAGCTGCTTGGATACCAATAAATAGTATTGATTTCTTCTTCTTTTTTGTTTAAAAAAAACCAACCTGCCCCTACAGCAATTGAACTAATAGACCTTAAGTTGTTAATTTAATAAGCAGGACTGGATTTCAATTATGTGCCACTCTGCAACTTTTTCTTAAGAGACTTCCACTGACTGCAGAGATTTGTTGTCACTCAATGTATTACACATCAACAAATATAAATAATTGTATTCCATGCAGGACTCAATGCAAATACTTTCCTAAAATTGTGTGAAGACTTGTGTAAGAAAGATACCAAATAAACAAATCTTCTAGTCCTAGGTTGGTCCAGAAATATTTAGACAGAATAAAGGTGGATAAAGCATTTGGATCAGATGGCATACACCCATGGATCCTAAAATAATTGAGCTCTGTCATTTCAAAGCCATCATTTCCAAATTTTTAGGGACTCATTAATGATGGAAATAGTACCACTGGATTGGCGTAAGGTCAATGTGATGCCTATACTGTATTTAAAAAGGGATCAAAGTCTTTACCAAGTAACTATAGATCTGTTAGTTTAAAGTGGAGTTCCACCCACTTTTACAACTCTTCAGCATCCCTCACTAAACTGTGCACTGTAAACGAATTGGATATTTTTTTTTTTTTTTCTCAGCACCTCCTGTATATCTGCTGTATTTATTTTTCACTTTCTCCTGCCTGGCCGCGGCCCATCGCATCATTTCCTGTTTGCAATGCCTTCTGGGAAGGGGCGGCAACTTCCTCTGACACTGCCGTTGCTATGGAAACCTGACCTGAAACCTATTACACTGCTTGTGCTGCACTGAGCATGTGCGAGATCTGCAAGGATGAGATCCAGGAAGAAATACAGTCTGGCTTCAGATGCCCACACTTAAGATGGCCATGGCCTGCTGGAAGTTTATAAAATAACAAACTAATGCTATAAACTAACAAAACAGACCTTAGTTTACAGACTAACTTTACTAGAATACATTAAGCTTGTGTATTATAGGGGTATTTTTATTTAAAAAGTATAATTTCGGCCGGAACACCACTTTAACTTCTATAGTCAGGAAGATATTGGAGAGTTTAATAAAAGACCACATAGATGAGTTCTTGCTGGAAAAAAATATTTTAAGCAACAGACAGCATGGATTCGTGAAAGACAGAAGTTGTCAGACAAATCTGATTTCTTTTTTATGAGGAGGTAAGTAAAACCTTGGACAGAGGGGTTGGCTGTGGACATGGTATACTTGGATTTTGCAAAACCCTTTGACACATTTCTTCACACACGACTAATGTGTAAGGCAGGGGTCTCCAAACTATGGCCCTCCAGTTGTTCAGGAACTACAATTCCCATCATGCCTAGTCATGTCTGTGAATGTCAGAGTTTTACAATGTCTCATGGGATGTGTAGTTCCGCAACAGCTGGAGGGCCGTAGTTTGGGGATCCCTGGTGAAAGGTAAAGTCTACAGCCTTGGAAAGATCAGTTTGTAAATGAATAGAAAACTGGCTAAAAGACAGAATTTAGAGTGTAGTGGTTAATGATTCTTACTCTGAATGGTCTACGGTTATTAGTGGTGTACCTCAGGGTTCAGGGTTGGGACCCTTACTTTTTAATACCTTTAATCCTTAGATAATGCCTCCAACTCTTAATCCGACCTCAATGCACTGTTTAATTGGGCAACTATGTGGCAAATGAGGTTTAAAGTGTTACGAAACCCAGGACCCTGCATTCACTATATCTGGTCTCCCACAGTACATAGAACATGGAAATGCAATTATTTTAGTAAATATAAACTGCTAAATACCTTTTCTCATCAGCAGTATATAGCAGTCTTGTCACTTCTATTAGTGTCCTGGTCGAGCACTGGTTAAAGCGTGTGGGAAGAGTTTTCATTCTCCTCTGACTTTCCTATGAAGCTGCTTGACCCCTGACCCTCTGTCTAAAAAACCTCTCTAGCAATATACACAAAACCGAGCATGTGCAGAGTGCCCCCAAGGCTCTGTACTATCAGGAGATGGATCTGGGACTGTGGAAGAAGGGGAGGATCTGACAAGCCAGGATCAAACAGCCTTTTTACACAATGTGCAGGATTAACCACTTGGGATCCACAGTGAGTACAACAAGCATGCATAGACAGACTGATTTTACTGTTGTGGGTTTAGTAACACTCTAATGTTGATAAATGTAAAGTTATGCACTTGGGGTCTAAGCATATGCATGCATCATACATACTAGGGGGAGTACAATTGGGGGAATCAATGGTGGAGAAGGATCTGGGTGTTCTGGTAGATCATAAGCTTAATAATATCATGCAATGCCAAGCTGCAGTTTCCAAAGTGAGCAACATTTTTTGTTGTATTAATAGCGGTATAGACTGCAGAGAGAGAGATATCATTTTACCCCTCTACAAATCATTAGTAAGACCTCATCTGGAATATGCAGTACAGTTTTAGGCACCAGTTCACAAAAAGGACCAAACTGACAAGATTCATGGAGGAGCTCAGCTATGAGGAAAGATTTGTGGAACTGAATTTTTTCTCTCTTGAGAAGAAGAGATTAAGGGGGATATGATCAACATGTATAAATACATAAGTGGTCCATATAGTGAACTTGGTGTTGAGTTATTCACGTTAAGGTAATCACAGAGGACAAGGGGTCACTTTACATCTGGAGGAAAAGAGATTTATTCTCCAAATACAGAAAGGTTTCTTCACAGTAGGAGCTGTGAAAATGTGGAAAGAACTCCCTCAAGAGCTGGTTCTGGCAAGCTTAGTAGATTGCTTTAAAAAAGACCTGTATTTCTTCCTAAATGTACATAATATAACTGGATACTAACATTTATAGGAAAAGTTGATCCAATATCAGATTGCCTCTTGGGGGATCAGGAGGAATTTTTTCCCCCGCTGGAGCATTTCATGCTTTGCTGGGGTTTTTTTTTGCCTTCCTCTGGATCAACTGTGGGTGTAGGATTGTGTATATAACATTGTAAGATTTTTTTTTCACTTTTATTGGTTAAACTAGATGGACTTGTGTCTTTTTTCAACCAGACTAACTATAACTATATGTAGTCTTTTCAAAATTCTGGGTCTGGCTATTTTGTTGGATGGTTGCACAATGCCATACCTGGTTGGAAAATGCTAGTGCTGACCAATCATGATAAAAGTTACACATTTCTTGCATTATTATTGCCTTACATAACTCACATAGCTAGGTGTCTTCTTATTATGTGATAAGGTAATTGATTTTCCACCACTATATCAATATTTCTTAAAAAAAAAAAAATAAGTGTCTTTACTCTGCTGTTTTTTTATTTTGCACTCTTGGTAGTGTAACAATTTCAGCTTCCATATGATCCTCCCAACCCCCTTCAGAATACAAATACATTTAATTAGAGACCTCGGACTGCAGCTTGTACCACTTTGGCTGACATTTTCAGCCTCTTGGGAGTTGTACCTTGTCCACTACTTCATCAGTAGAGATAAATAGACTTGCCTGTCTCCTTTCACTGAAATGAGGATCTTGTTGGGTACCAATCAGCATCTTCACATTAGCACTAAGAAATGTATTTTATGTCCCACTCTTTGATGGCTGATGTTGATGTCCCTTAGAAGACAGGTTCTATTATAGATCTTCTGGCATTAGGAGGAGTGTTAGTTTGAATGAGAGACAGAGGTTTAGAATATAGCCTCCTGCCTGACAGTCTTAGATAAATTAGACCAACTTTATGACTTTAGCTTGCTACTATATTCATAATGCTTCACTTTCTCCCTTAGGATGATATGCAGTTAATTTTTGTGTCATGAAAGACATTGTAAACAATCGGCTATAATTTCTTTAAAAGAGATGTAGGTTTTTTTGTATTTTTGTTTAGAATCATACTTATCTAGATGTATGCAGCATTGCTCTGATGCTGCATCTGTCCCCCGGTGCCTCTAACACTGAGAACCGAGCGATCGAACACCGGCGATCACTCAGTTCTCACAGCTCTGTGAGCTGAGAGCTGCTGATGCTGACTGTCAGTCACCGGCTCTCTGCTCTGCCCACTCTTCATTCGATGGAGTTGGGGGGGGGAGCGGCCGGCTCAGGCTCTCAGCGATCTGGGCAGATCCCGACTCTATGGTCGCAATGATGCCCAAGCCTGGACCGACTCTGACGTCAGCAGAGAGCAGACTTCAGCTTGCTCTCTGCTGAAAACTGGTCACGGAGGTGCACACTGAACTGCACTCCGGTGATCCATAGAAGAAGTACAGCCAAACGAGCTTTGGCTGTACTTCTCCTTTAAGCAAATGTCAATAAATAGTGTTATATTGATTTTTTTCTAAAAATCACAAATTTAAAGAGGTATTAAACCCAAAAATGTACTATATTGCAGCTTACCAATCATTAGATGTGGTGACTGCATTCGTTTTTCTTTTTTAGGCTTTTTCCTTCTGTTTTTCACCTGGTGATCTGGACAGTAACATACTTCCCGTATTAGAGTGCCCCCCACTGTGGATGAATGAACACAGGGGGCACCTGTGGACAGCAGCTTTGTCAATCTGAGGGGAGGGGAGTGTTAGATATACTAGCAGATTTAAATAAGCTAACAACTTAAATCCAAACTCCAGCTTAGTAGCTACAGCAACATTTTTTTTTCCTTTTGGGATAAAGGTTTTACATGAATAAAAAAACTGACCACTGTAAGCACCCTTGTCAGTGGTAAATGATTTGTCTCGGTGCTCTTAACTGATACATTTTGCTGGAGAGCTTGTTATTTAGAAAACAACAGACTCACTGGCCAGATCACCAGCTGGAAAAAAAAGAAAGAAAGCCTAAAAAAGGAAAATAGTGCAGAAATCATATCTAAGAACTGGTATATAATAAATGTTTGCTTTTGGATTTAATAACACTTTAAAGTACCAATTAATAAGCAAACAATCTGTCAAGTGTGATAATCCATCAAGAATTGATCTTTATTTACAGTGGTTACTCTATCTACCAGGGGTCTCCAAACTTTCTCACAAAGGGCCAATTTATTGTCCTTCAGACTTTAGGGGGGCGGACTATTGCCAGCAGGAAAATAGGATTTATTAAAACAGCTTACCTGTAAAATCCTTTTTTTGGGATTACATCACGGGACAGAGAGCTCTATTCATTACATCATGGGTTAGATAGCCACCTTCAGGTGTTGGACACTGGCAACCCTAACTGTAAGGAGAGTTCCTCCCCTATATAACCCCTCCCATATGGAGAGTACCTCAGTTTTGTAGCAAAGCAATAAGTATCCCGATGCATATATATATATTCATAAATCCCGAAGAGGGGCGGGGAGCTCTGTGTCCCGTGATGTAATCCCAAGAAAAGGATTTTACAGGTAAGCTGTTTTAAAAAATCCTATTTTCTTGTTCATACATCAAGGGACACAGAGCTCTGTTCATTACATCATGGGATGTTCCAGAGCAATGCCCAAATTGAGGAGAGGGAGACACAGATCAGAAAAAAAAAAAAAAGACCGCCATTGGATGTGAGGACCTACACTGCTGCCTGCAGTACACTGCGCCCGAAAGCGGTATCCTCATGCCCTCTTACATCCACCTGATAAAATCTAGTGAATGTATGGATCGAAGATCAAGTTGCAGCCTTGCAGATCTGAGCCATGGAGTCCTGGTGATGCACTGCCCATGAAGCACTTACTGCTCTAGTCGAGTGCGCCTTGACATGAAAAGGAGGAATCTTCTTTTCCATCTATAGGCCTGAACAATAACTTGTCGAATCCACTTAGCTATAGTGGACTTTGACGCTGCCTGGCCCTTTCTGGGACTGTCTGGCAGAACAAACAGAAAGTCAGTCTTCCGCATCTGAGCAGTCGCATCCAGATACATTTTGACTGCTCTAACAAGAGAGTGTAACAACATTTCCTCCGCGGACTGCAGATCTGGAAAAAAGGATGGTAGGACCACATCTTGGTTTAGGTGGAACCCTGATACCACCTTAGATAAGAAAGCCAGAGGAGAATGCAACACCACTCTATCTTTGTGAATAATTAAGTATGGCTCTTTACATAAAAAAGCCATAACTCCGATACCCTCCTGGCAGAGGATATGGCAACAAGAAAAACCAACTTCTTGGTCAAAAGACACAAAGAAGTATGACATAATGGTCAAAAGGCTGTTTTTGTAAAACAGACAGAACCAAATTCATATCCCATGGGCAAACGGGCGGCCTGACTGGTGGACTTAAACGCAGTGCCCCCTGAATAAAGGACCAGACTAGGGAATGAGAGGCAAGCGGTTTCTGAAAAAATACCGACAAGGCCGAGATCTGACCCTTGATAGTGCTCAAGGCCAGCTTCATCTCTACTCCTAATTAAAGAAAGCAAGAATTCTACCAATAGCATACCTTCTAGGATGCCATCCTTTGGACTCACACCAGGAGACATATGCCTTTCAGATTCTATAATAGATGAGCCTGGAGGCTGGCTTCCTGGCATTAAGTGGTTAAGACTGGACCCGAGAGCCCACATTTTTTTAGGACGTGGGTCTCAACAGCCAAACCATCAAATTCAGACTTTGTAAGGAAAGATGGAATATTGGCCCTTGCGAGAGCAGGTCTGGACGCAGTGGGAGCACCCATGGCCTTCCGACTGCCATCCTCACAATCTCTGCATACCAGGGCCTCCTGGGCCAGGCCGGAGCTACTAGGATTACTGGCTTCCCTTCTGACTTGACCGTGCGGAAGCAACTGAGCAAGAAGCGGAACTGGAGGGAACGTATAGATCAGAGAAAACTGATCCCACTGAACTATCAAGGCATCTGAACCTTGTGCTAGCGGGTCCTTTGTTTTTGATACAAAGCCATCCAGTTTGTTGTTGAACCTGGAAGCTAGTAGGTCTACATCCGGGGTACCCCATCTCTGGCATATTGCCTGAAATATGGCGGGGTGTAATGACCATTCTCCTGGGTCCAGTTGCTAGTGGCTTAAAAAGTCCGCTTTGCAATTTTCCAACCCTGGAATAAAGACTGCCGATAGACAAGAAACATGTTTCTCTGCCCAAGTGAGAACGTGATTCGCCTCCCACTGGGCACTCAGACTCCTGGTGCCCCCTCGGTGATTTATATAGGGCACTGCTGTGGCATTGTCGGACTGAACTCGGACAGGACAGCCATGTAGCCTGTCTGTCCAGGTCTTCAGGGCCAGATGGATTGCCTGAAGTTCCAGAATGTTGATTGGTAGAGACTCTTCGGTTCTGGACCATTTTCCTTGGATCGAAGCTTCTTCCAGAACTGCTCCCCAGCCTGAGAAGCTGGCATCTGTAGTTACGACTTTCCAAAAAATTGGAACAAAGGACTTTCCCTTCTGTAGATTCTTGTCTAGTAACCACCAATTGAGGCTCTGGCGCACTGATGGTAACAGGTGCATTGGAAGATCCAAGGCTTGAACTCTTTTTTTCCAGGCAGACAGAATGCTGTTCTGCAAAGGCCTCAAGTGGAACTGGGCATAAAAAACAGTCTTGAATGAGGCTACCATCTTCCCAATAATCTCATACAGAGACGAATGGAAGGATTTTTCCTGGCCTTGATTAGTCGGACCAAATGCTTTATGGCTTTGGCTTTTGACTTGGGCAAGAATACCCTGCTTTGGACTGTGTCTATGACCATGCCCAAATATTGTAGCCTTCTTAGGGGCTGTAATAGTGATTTTTCCAGGTTGAGGACCCAGCCTAGATACTCCAAGTATCTTACTGTGCTGAGCACATTGTGCTTGAAGCGTACCATGGACTGTTCTACCAGTAGTAGATCGTCTAGATAAGCTGTTACTGCTATGCCCTGATCCCTTAGTTTCGCCAGGAGCGGAGCCAGAAACTTTGTACATTCTCGAGGTGCCGTAGCTAGACCGAAAGGGAGGGCCACAAAGTGGAAGTGGCGCTGCTCTACCGCAAACCTTAAGAACTTCTGGTGAGCAGGAAAAATTGGAAACTCCCAAAATTCTAGCTTGTACCCGAGAGTTACCATGGAGGAGATACCCATTTGTCTTGAATCTCTTTCTGCCAAACACCCGCAAACTCGGCCGAGCGGGGGCCCCCCTTCACAAGGAGGCTTTGGGATTCTGCTTAGCAGATCTTTGACCCCAAGGCTTCTTTTGCCCATGGGCTTGGCCTTGGACCTTTCCTCTTGCACTGGACTGGGAAGGCCGTTGCCACTGCCTAGAGCTGCAAGGTACTCGGGGCTGGGGAAAGAGAACATTTAAAAGAAGGACGTTTATCTTTCTTTTTAACTGGCAATAAGGTGGTCTTGCCACCGGAAATCTTCTGAATATATTTATCCAGATAATCCCCAAACAAGCGTTCCCCCTGAAACGGAAACCCAGCTAAATATCTTTTGCATGAGGCTTCAGCTGCCCAATGTTTAAGCCAAAGGGACCTACGCATGTGTACCAGCAGATGTGTAAGGTGGGATGCTTGCTGGACAGAATCCATAATAGTATCTATTGCAAAATATAAGGCCCTCGGAAGAGCTGCATAGTCTTGAACTTGCTCAACAGGAAAAAAATTAACTACCTGCCTCACCTGCTCCTTCAAATATTGGCACATACCAACTGCTGCAACCGCAGGTTGGACCACAGTGCCAGCCACGGCAAAAGAGGCTTTAAGTAATGATTCCAGCTTTTTGTCAGTTGGATCTTTATACACCTGAACATTGTCCACAGGACAAGTTAGGCTTTTATTCACACAAGAAATAGCCGCATCTATTGCTGGCACACTCCATTTCTTGGTGAATTTTTCCTCCATAGGGTAGAGCAGGGAGAATTTCCTAGGAGGAGAAAATGATTTATTCGGGTGAGCCCAACCATCATAACAATAGTTTTTCCATTAATGGATGGATGGGAAAGGAAAAAGCAGCCTGTGGAAACTTTCGAGATCCCAAGGATGAAACAGGGGACACAGCTGGTTCAGTACAGGGCAAATTGTATGTGGTACGCACCACCTCTGTATAATATTGTACCTGTAGCCTGAGAGCCTGCGAGGTAGAAGAGAGCTTCTCCTCATCCCCTGATTCATCTGAATGCTCGTGATCCTTGTCCCCCGACAGTGTTGTATCATCATCAGACTGCTGATCATCTGATAGGGAACCCAGAGCAGAGGAAGGAGACCTGCCCCGTTTTCTGCTATCTGCTAAGGATGCTGTGATAAAGGCAGTAATCCTTTGTTCCAAACCACCCAATGCTGCCTCCATAGCATCTTCAGTAACATATGCAGGTGCTGCAATATTGGGAAGGGCAGTAATGCCTAACAGCGGCGATGACTTACCCTGCATGGCTGCCTCCAGTCTCTTGGGGGGATGTTACCCTGCAGGCACGTCTAGAGTCCCCCGACCCTGACAGTGATTTCTTGGTGCTCTTTTTACCTGCCCCTGAAACCCTTTTGCGGGGAGCCATAGTCCTAAGCTAACAAAGCAGAGGTACGAAAACAATAAAACAATTGCATACACTGTTGTGCCTAGCTTACAATAGTAATGTTTGCTTAGACTTGCACAACCTGATGCTGAGTAGGTGTCTAAGTGTGCCTGTATCGGATCCACATGAGATGATTACGTGCCCCAGCTCTGTGTCCTGCCGCTTACAGACCCCTGGTGACCTGGGCTCTTTAAAACAAGTGCCTCGCGTCTGCGCAGTGAATCACCGTGCACGCCGCACATGCACGGCGTTTACAACCACGCCCCCCATCCTTCCTCGCTGTTAAAGCACGCCCCCTGCAGGCACGTGTGTAGGACCAATATGGCGGTGGCTGGGGGCGAGGAGGGGAAAAGAGAATACCGGGAGGCTACTCGGGGACCCCAAGACTGCGTGGGATCCCCTTTATCATTTAAGTGTCAGAGCCTGCAGTGGAGGAGGTGAGCGACAGACAGAGCGGCTTCACTGAGCCGTATTTCCTGGAAGCATGTAAGTAACACCTGGTATGCCTCTTACTCCCTCTAGTGGCGGAAAACAGGTAAGACATGCAAAAACTCAAAGAAGCTAATCCTTAAGGTATTTACCTAGGATTGCTTCACTTACTTTATTTCCACCGCAGGATACTGCTGAGAACAGCCAGACCCAACCTTCACCTATCACGGCGGGTAGTGTTGTGCCAACCTTCAGGGTTTTGGGTTCCTACTTAAAGGAGCCTCTTACCTGGACCTGTAGAAGACTCTGCAAGAAAACTTTGCGCATTTTTAATATATGTGCTCAAAAGTAGTGGATCCCAGAGCCCAGTCCTCAGAGAGAGACATTACAGGCAAAACCTTGTTTCTTCATCCATGAGGCCCGGGTACCATCCATCTTAGGCAACAGACCCGGTTGTAAACCTCCTAGAACCCCACAGGGACCATCAAACAGAGGTTTCTTCTAAGCACATCTTGCATCGTGACCAAACACCTTAGACACTGGAGTAAAAACTGAAGTACTCTCCATATGGTAGGGGTTATATAGGGGAGGAACTCTCCTTACAATTAGGGTTGCCAGTGTCCAACACCTAAAGGTGACTATCTAACCCATGATGTAATGAATAGAGCTCTGTGTCCCATGATGTATGAACAAGAAAGGAAATTTTCCTGGCATCGGTGTGAGTAAACATTGCCGCATTTGGTATTAGGGGAAGGATCAGTTCTCCATTATTGGTGTTATTGGGAGAAACGGTGCCCCATTGTTAGTGGCAGTTGGCAGAATAGTATCTCGTATCAGTGGGAGAAATAGCACCTCAAGGGCTGGATAAAGGCAAGCAAAGGGCTGCATCTGCCCCTAGGGACACAGTTTGGAGATCACTGCTCTATACCATTAAAGTGAACCTGAGTTGGCCTTAAATTTTTCCTAAGTGCTAAAGTGCCTGTGTTAGTTCTTAAATTGATTCCTCTGTCCCAATGGAGCCCACCTAAAACTTAGGACCAGGCTTTAAATGGAGACTTAACTTCCGCACAAAAGAAGTGTAAATCCTATTGTCTCCTGGCACAGAATTGTAGTGGGCAGTAGAAACTCTGACAGTTGATGACCAGAGGTAGGGTCAATAAATGCGGCACCTGGTCTTTGGTCTTCCAAAGCCCAGTGGGAATCACCTGAATTGACAATGTAGAGCACCAGTGGCTTAAGCTGGCCATAGATTGATCGAATTTCAGCTGGTTCAGCAGGAACCCATTCCAGAGAAGTCAATCTAATGATTGACATCTCTCGAACTGGCTTTTGGAAAGTTTTCCTTCAATTAGCGCTGCAGCCTATCAGTGTATCCTGACAGCAGAGGAGTCCCCGCTGTCAGAATACAATAATACAGTGGAGAGGATTCCTCCATCCACATTGAGGAATCCATTCAGGTTTTCTCAATCTGCCCGCTGACTGATCGAAAAAACTGATCCATATATGGCCAGCCTTAGATACTATGCTTTAGGAAACACTTCCGTAGAGAATTCAGTGTTGGTGAAGTAGAAGCCAAAGTACCTTCTTCTTTAATGATACGGCATTTCCATCTCTATGTGCTCATGCAATTTTACAGACAAGACTGTACATGTCACCTGTCAGTTCTAATGCTTTAATGGTCATCTGGGTAGCAAAAGACATATCACAGAAAAGACAGTGTGATTTCTACTCATAATAATATTTCCATTTATACCGAATAATTCAGTGTTTTATAATTAATTTCCCTTCCAGCTTCTCAATGGCTAATCAGCTATAATTGAACTTCTAGCAATACTCTGAGACACATTAAAATTACAGTGACATGAAAAAGAGATAAATGTAAAAAGACAAAACAGCGATCAGATGAGGGATAGGAGAAAGCAATATTCAAATGTGGCTTTCAAACAGACAAGGTCTCATTTCAAAGATATCAGCACATTTGCAGTGCAAATAATCCTCTGCACATATGAATGATCAATCAGATTCTTTAATCCGCATAGAGCAATGTCACTTTATTTCATTTCTGTTCCTAGGCTCATGTAATTTTGCTTATCTCTATAGTATTTACATTACATTTCCCCATCTCTTTGAAACTTACTTTCAGTACCGGATGGATTAAGAAGATATTTTCAATCATGGGATTACAAAGGATATTTACCCTTATCAAGAAGCAATTACATTACTTCCACCTGTATACAAAAGGAAGGATTATTTCCAACTGCTAAACTGAGGTGCAGGCAAGATATTGCAGTCAGAGTAAATTTAGCTGCTGTTGAAAACCTCACTCCAATTAACAGAAGTCATGTGTAAATTATAGAATATACAATGTCATGTTCAAAGTTCCAAAACTGGCAAAAAAAAGACCATGGTCTGTCAATGTTCATTTAGTGGCTCATTTATAAGGCTAGCAGATATCAATATCAGCTCTCTATTTGTTCTCCATGCTAAGCAAATTTCAGTCTGCCCATTCATAAAAACCAGGCAGCAGAGTGCAGAAGCCCCATGGAATTCTCTTTACTTAATGAAGCAGAAAAAGTTTCTTGATTGGAGGAGAGCTAGTCATGTGACTTTGACAGGAGATTCTACCCCCTTTTTTGTGATCCTGCTATTAATCCAATCCCCCTCTTCTTTGATCCTGCCATTAATTTCATCCTTTTTTGATCCCGCCATTAATTGAATCCCCCCCTCCCCCCCCCCCTTTTTTTTTTTTTTTTTCCTCTTTTTTCTTTTAATCCTGCCATCAATTGCATCTTTCCTCGTTGATCCTGCCATAATTCCATCCCTCCTTCTTTATTCATTGTTTTCTTTTTTAATTTTTATATCTATTTTTATATATTTTTATTTTTTGATCCTGCCATAGATTCAACACCCTCCTTTGTGATCCTGTCACAAATCCAATCCCCTTCTTCTTTGATCCTGTCATAATTGCATCCTTTTTTGATCCTGCCATAAATTGAATCCCCCCCCTTCCCCTTTTTTTTTTTTTTTCTTTTCCTTCTTTTGATCCTGCCATTAATCTTGACTCTAGATTTTGTTGCTACTACATAGTATTTTATTTAAACACTTTGAACATTTTCCTTTCCTTTAAGGAATATATTTCTCCCTTGGAGTAATAAGGTCTCAATATCCCATGTAGCATTTTTTCTATACATTACTTTTTAGTTTAACAAAATAACTTTTTTTATATTGCCTTTTTTCCCTCTCCCTCTTCTCATGCTGGCTAAAAACGGGTGTAGTCACTAACCACTTGAATAATGGGCATCAATTAAATATGTTAATTTTCTGTGACACCAACTTGATAGGCCAATTTTGTAGAGATGGAGTTTGCATGTGTGTATGTGAGTATATATATATTTTGCCATATCTGTTTCAAACTAGCTACGACTAAGGCTATTGCCGAAACGCGTCAGCTTTATTGTTTTATTGTCACTTTGATGTACCAATAAACATCACTTCAAGGATTACAGTTTTGCCAGCTCTCCTTATTACTGTCACATAACTGGGATCCTCCTGGCTTTTAAAAAAAATAAATACAATTCATTTTTAACGGCACTCCACTGGCTTTATGAGGGCCTTATGACACCTCCTCACTGCCTCACCTTTTTAACCCTTAAAAACCTGCAAATGCTGGTTGCATGGCTGTCACACTAATCCAATCATTTCAATGAGTCAAGCATGGAACAAGTGTTTGGCAAGTAAATTAAGATCTGAACAATTGTTCGGAGCCAAGGGCTCAGGACGTATTGAGAGAAGGTATTGGCC
Source organism: Aquarana catesbeiana (assembly GCF_042186555.1). NCBI lineage: Eukaryota > Metazoa > Chordata > Amphibia > Anura > Ranidae > Aquarana > Aquarana catesbeiana. The sequence goes on from NC_133327.1 coordinate 590,217,249, forward strand.
AGAAGATGAATAGCATTTTTAGAAGAAGGGGTTAGTAATTACTTGATTTCAGCCCTTTGTAATCCCCCATACAACAGAAATCAGACTGGGAATGGAGGGACAGCATTGGGGAACAATCAGGAGACCTGCCGGCTACATTTCTAAAAAATCATCAAAGTTGGGCATTTTTTACTGAGTTACAATATTAATGGAAAAAGTGGGCCTTCAAAAGTGGGCTATTTAAAATTGAGTTCAGCATAGACTCATTGCTGAATGGTTTTTCAGCTGTATCCCTGTGATCTCTGATCTCAAACTTTGTGCCTGACCTTCCTTACTGCCACAGCTTCTGTATGATCTACCCTTACCCTTTCCCTTGTCTGCCAGTGGTTGCCTCCATTACCAAATTCAGCCAGGACTTCTGGCTAAGATTCTGCACACCTATTTTGTACCTCGCTGCCTACCCATAATTGACATCTGCTCATTCCCGACCTTGAATTTGCCTACCATTGGGTGCTTCGCTATTTATCAGTTTTTGACCCAGGCCTGTGACCTGACTCCACCTGTATCTGAGCTTGGTGCATCCTTGATGCATTACCAGCCATAATCCTGCACGTCTGATGCCAGGGCTAATGAGTTTCAGGGGCTAGTTCCTGCACCCAAGCTTGTGTACCCTTCCATTGCTCTTGCAGGCCCTGTCTTAGCTTCTAGGAGTGCTCGGATGGAAATTGTGCAAGAGGCCCCCTTGTCATCTGGTGCTCCTCACACAGGTACATAACACCTTTTCTGCTTAAGCCAGAAAGAGACATAGGTTGAGTAAGTATCTATCTATCTATCTATCTATCTATCTATCTATCTATCTATCTATCCTTTAAATACATTTACTATCCTCACACATGACTATGCAGTCATATGTTAGTTAACATAGTCCTAGCAGCAGGCGAAAAACAATCAGTTTGTTGTTTAATATGGAATTTCTATTTTGTTGGAACAAACGCTTACATTTTTGCATACACTGATTTAATTAGTTATATTCTAAGAATATTGTAAAATGAAGCAGATCTACTTGTGTATCCATGGATACAAGCTTTTCACAATAATGACATAAAAAAATTATAAGAAAATTACTTCCCTCTTTAAAGGATTAACGGCTCTTAAACTGCTTCAATCACTCAAAGAAACCTTTGAAATGTACAGCAAATGTGGCTCCATAATTATACAAATTGCCAGTAAACGTTTTTATAGTGCTTTACTTAATTTATTAATTTTTCTGCATGTCAATGGCATACTTATAAATGGCAATTTTCTACATAGCTTTATTACACTTTAAAGATATTTACAATAAAACAAGTTTTCACTAAAGAACCCCATGGTGGATTATTTGTATTTATGATGTCTTCAATGCACAGTATGTGCAGGAAAAAAAAACCTCAGCTATTTCTGCGGATTCACATATTGCAATGTATTTTCATAACATAGTTTGAAAATATTCAGAACCGCATACTGTAATAAAATCTAATAAATACAATCTAATAAAAGTGACTGAGAAAAAGATGCATTTAAAGTGAAATTCAAATTTTGGTAAAAATAAAAGAAAGAAAATACAAAAAAGCCCAACCTACGCTACATCAATTATATTTATTGCAATCATTTGGCAAACTGCTTTGTAAATTTTCATCTCCTTCTCCAGACAATGAAAAAAGCCATTCCAGAGTATTTTCTCAAAGTGAGTGTTACTTAGGCAAATAACAAAATGTTAGTGCCAAGATATGAGCACTGTTAGAGCTTGCCTCATTGGGACTGTAAGGTCATGTCCACAGCACCTCATCAACAACTGCAACATAAATTACTCCACAGTGGCTGTAGCAACAGAGATCAATGGCAGCCTGTTTTAAAGTCTGGCTACTGCTTGTAAGGCCTATCATACACAACTAGATTTCCTTTCTCTTAGCCTGCAGGGAACAGTCGAAATCTGATCTGGGCATGACCACCTTAAAGAGGATGTAAACACATGCTGTAAACTTGTAACTATAGGTAAGCCTATAATAAGGCTTAACTGTATACTATGAATATCTCCTAAACTTGCACGGTTTAAGAGATATTCACACTTCAAACATGTGCTCTGAAGGGACGATATACCAGTGCCATCTCTTCAGAGCTCCGTGCCGCGGTCCATGACTCCTGTGCGCATATGCGGCCAATCAGACAGTTGGGAAGGAATACCCGGTGAAGATGAAAGCACCTGTCAGAGCTCACAGTACGGCGGTGCAGGGCTTCATTCTAAGGTAAGTAATAATAATGTGCTATTATGCGATCCATACTAGCACATTATGGGGTTGATTTACTCAAATTGGAGAGTGCAAAATCTGGTGCAGCTCTGCATGGTAGCCTACAAGCTTCTAGCTTCTGCTTGTTCAGTTAAGCTTTGAAAATAAAAATGGAAGCTTATTGGTTTTTATGCAGAGCTGCACCAGATTTTGCACTCTCCTGTTTTAGTAAATTAACCCCTATGCCTTTACTTTGCAGGGTTTAAAAAAAAAAAAAAAAAAGGTAGATGGTAAATGGGGCCTTAAGTAAGGTAGCAGCTTTACCCCTCCCATCCTTTCAATTGGAATTGATAAGTATTGCAATAGGTACTGAGAAACCACCTCATTTGCATTGTCTCTACTGACATGGCCCCATCAGACATCAACTGCCTACAAGTGATCCCCCTTATGAAGCGATAGGCAGATGTATAGATTTGGCCAACTATAAAATCCCTCTGGTTTACTGCAGGAGCAAGAAGGTTGTAGCTATGCCCCCCTGAACAACCAGTGGGCCCTAGCCTCCTGCCTAGGTGACTTTTTGCATGATCTTTCTCTAAATAAGTGTTCAAAATAACGTGATAATAAATCACTGCAGAGTCAGCTCTAAAAGTACCTATTCATACATACATTGTTTTACATGTAATCTAAGAACAACAGACATGCATGTGACTTCTGAGGTTGACAGATACAGTATCCTTTTGAATTTTAAATGGCTAGTAAGATAGATGCAATTACATTATGTTGTTGACAGCAGACAAACAATACTGAACACCCACATTTGGCCATCTGTCGGTATGGTCATTGTAGCCGGAGTAGGTTACAATGGCAGTGCAAAGTGCATTAACACATCATAAAATATCAAAGCAATGGCTGCCATACTGCCATACATTGTTGCAGGATAAGGATCAGGCGTTCTTAATCCTATTGCTGGTTAGTGGGGACTCAGGAGGGGACCACAGAGTGACACCTGAATCTACACAAACAGGAATCAACTTTGGCACTTTGTTTGCATGGATGGACTTTCACATATGAATGTACCATGACGGACTAATGATTGCACAGGCACTTTATATATGTTTATTTGGCACTTATATTTGATATAGATAAGTTTAATTTTGTTGGTTTGTCATTTATGAGGTCTTTGACCTTACACAATAGCAGCAGCTTCAATTAACATTGTTACACTTTTTTTTATTTTTACCGCTTTGAATGTTTATTATCACTCACAGTAATGCCCTGTACACACCATCGGACATTGATCGGAAAATCCGACAACAAAATCCATGGATTTTTTCCGACGGATGTTGGCTCAAACTTGTTTTGCATACACACGGTCGCACAAAGTTGTGGGAATTTCCGACTGTTCTAAACGCGGTGACGTAAAACACGTACGTCTGGACTATAAACGGGGCAGTAGCCAATAGGTTTCGTCTCTTAATTTATTCTGAGCATGTGTGGCACTTTGTGCGTCGGATTTGTGTACACACGATCGTAATTTCCGACAACGGATTTTGTTGTCAGAAAATTTTATAGCAAGCTCTCAAACTTTGTGGGTCGGAAATTCCGATGGAAAATGTGTGATGGAGCCCACAGACGGTCGGAATTTCCGACAACAAGGTCCTATCACACATTTTCCGTCGGAAAATCCGACCGTGTGTACAGGGCATTAGTGTATTATACACCTTGCGTGGGTACACTCATCATTTCAATGGCTGCCATACGTTACTGTTCTTTGCATTTAGTTAGTGCACTACATATTGGCTTACTTTATCAAATAAAGCAAAACATTGCACTGAACACCAATAACCACAGAAAAAAAGAGAAGTATAATGTAAAATCGTTCATGTAATAACATGAAAATGTGGCCAGAACACAAATGATTACATTTTACAGATATTAAAAGCTGGCATCATAGTTTAAGGCAAAAGTACACGCAAATCATACAAACAATATTCAATAAAGCAACAAAGAAATGCCAGGCAAGCTATTTTGGAAGTAAATTAAAACGGTGGCCTCCAATAAAAAAAAAAAAAAAAAAAAAAAAAATAGATAAATGTGCTGCAGTACTTAAAGTGCATCTTTATTTGCAGCTTTCTCTTTACCCCCCTATAAAGTCTCCCAAATATCTGTCGAGCCTAACACCACCTAATGCGGTGGCACGCTCGACACCTGTGATAGTGTGGCAACGATGCTGCACTGTTCCTAAATTCAAAGCAGAGTTGCCACTCTCATGTAGGCTGTGCTTTTTTGCAGTACAATGGGATGAAAAAAAGGCTATAAGAATTGTCATTGCTGATTCACAAGCCTGTATCTTGTCAATTAGCACCTGATCGCACCTAGGCCTGCCTAATGTTTTCTATATTGAGAGCACCAACTCTGTTGCTGAAACTGTCCCTTTGTGAGCTGCAGTGTCAGGAAGGGGGAGCTTATGAGACACAAATGAAGGAGGATTTAGCTCAGTCAGGGTGAAGTAAATAAATGTTTTTACCTGTTCATGAATTAACATTAGCTTTAACCATATGTTACTTTAAGTTGGTGTGGGAATATTAGAGGAGTTTATTGGCTGTAGTGTCAATTAAATAGTGTTCCCACTATATACTATACAATAGTATAAAACAGAGTTGTGAAACATACATTATAAAAATAATTAATTTGTCTATTTTTACACAAAAAAAATTCAACCATGTATGGAACTTTGCAGGTGCCCAAATATGTATAATGTATACACCACTGTTAAAAGTTCATAAAAGCATTCAAATTCTTCAAAATACATTACATTCTAGCTTTCTATGTGTTATTTCATATTATGAAACAGGGTTGTGAAACATACATTATAAATAGCAAGCTGACCTATTTCATTTGTCTATTTTTGTTCAAGTTCTTGGAATAATAATTGAATCGAATGATGCTGTTAACATTTTGCTTACTGTCATGGTGGCCTGTCTACAACTTTCCACCTTTATATATTGTCATAGTTACATAGTTACATAGTTAGTAAGGTTGAATAAAGACACCAGTCCATCCAGTTCAATCTGAGTGAGCACCCACAATTGTCCCCATCCCCGCACATTGCGTCCCATCAAGATGCCCATCCACTATATTATTATGTCCTGCCTTGTCCTGCCTGACTATATCAAATTAGAGCATGTGGGTATGCCCTTTATATGATTGTATCCATCAAAATGTACTGTATCAATGGACAAGCAACCTTGTCATCTCAGAATAGGACTACAAAATAACTCCCCCTCACCTCTTATCTATAACATAGGGGTGAAGCTTTCTGTGGTCTACAGATTGGTGAAAAACTTAACTGAAAAGAATCAGCACTGATAGAGAGCAGGGAGAAGTTATCACCTTAGATTTCTGGCAGAATAAACAGGTATTTTTTGGAGTTATTGAACAGATACAACAAAATGCTTTTAAAGTGAATTTAAGCCCTTCCCTTTTTGGTTTTTGCACAAAGCAGCCCAGATCCTCCTCTTCTCGTCTCCTCCGTCGGCACTCTGGGTTCCTGCCACCCACCAAGTGCCTACCATAGCAATGAGTTTGCTATAGGGGCACTCGGCGGGCTCGCTCTCGAGACAGCTCTGTGTGTCTATAGGCTCACATGATTCACAGCCTGGAGAGAAAATGGCTCCCACTGCTGTCTCTGAGCCTATGAGGAGGGAGAGAGCAGAAAGAGCCGCTGCTCTTGTGCACATTGCTGGATTGAGATCAGGCTCAAGTAAAAAGGGGTGGGGGCTGGGTGCTGCACTCAAAACATGTTTTACCTTAATGCAAAGAATGCAGAATTAAGGTAAAAAAAAAATTTAGCTTTTAGAACCACTTTAACAAACCAAGCAGGAGCAAATATGATAAGTTCATTGTTAGGGCTTACATAAAGTATACTTTAACTAGCTAAAATTGGAATATTATAGGAAAAATCTTACCAAAAAACAAGCGTTTCCAGAAAAGATATTCCAACATCAGAAGCTCCCACCACCACAATGCGTGCATTGACTGTCATTTTTGGCTCAAAGGTGAGCTTTCGGTTGAAATGGTATAAAGCATAACCAGGCTGTAAAGGAAAAAAAAATATACTGAAATAAAAAAAGAAAAGAAGACATAAATGGAAAATTATGAACATACAGTAAACCGCAACAATGGGAAATATAAGACCTCTAATTTCCTTTCTAAAAATGGTCTGTTGAAACAAGTTAAGATCAAAACACAACTGAAATTATCAAATTTAACTCTACGGATTTAAAGTTTATCTAAAGCCAAATTGTTTTCTTTGATTTATTGGATACAATAGAAATTTAGATTAGAACTTCTCCCAATTTTTATTAATGTCTGTGTCCGCTGGAAAGATTCACCCTCTCAATTTGTCCTGGTGACCATTGTATTCTGAAAGCGCAGAGTCCTGGTCAGAATAGAATGCCTCGGTCGGGGGGGATTCCTTTATCCACCTCGTTTGTGAAGATAGAGGAGTCTGTTTGCCTTTTTTTGTTCAGCCCACTGGCTAAATAAATAAAAACTAATCATCTATGGCCAGATTTCGAGAGGATAGTCTCTTACTTCAAAGATAGTTCTTTTCACCTGTTGTGTTTCTGGGTCAGAAAGTGAAGAGTAATTTTCCAAAGGGGACACAGGCAGCAAAACCTAAACAAAATTAAAAATTAAAAAAACGACAGAGGCTTTAGCTATTGCTTACAGAATCCAAAACTGGGAAAAAAATGATATTATATATATTTTTTTTTTTTTTTTTTTTTTTTACAGTATCTCACAAAAGTGAGTACACCCCTCACATTTTTGTAAATATGTTATTATACCTTTTCATGTGACAACACTGAAGAAATTACACTTTGCTACAATCTAAAGTAGTGAGTGTACAGCTTGTATAACAGTGTAAATTTGCCGTCCCCTCAAAATAACTCAACACACAGCCATTAATGTCTAAACCGCTGGCAACAAAAGTGAATACACCCCTAAGTGAAAATGTCCGAATTGGGCCCAATTAGCCATTTTCCCTCCACGGTGTCATGTGACTTGTTAGTGTTACAAGGTCTCAGTTGTGAATGGGGAGCAGGTGTGTTAAATTTGTTGCTATCGCTCTCACTCTCTCATACTGGTCAATGGAAGCTCAACATGGCACTTCATGGTAAAGAACTCTCTGAGGATCTGAAAAAAGAATTGTTGCTCTACATAAAGATGGCCTAGGCTATAAGAAGATTGCCAAGACCCATGAAACTGAGCTGCTGCATGGTGGCCAAGACCATACAGTGGTTTAACAAGACAGGTTCCACTCAGAACAGGTGGGGGGTCAGCCTGTCAGTGCTCAGACCATACGCCGCACACTGCATCAAATTGGTCTGCATGGCTGTCGCCCCAGAAGGCAGCCTCTTCTAAAGATGATGCACAAGAAAGCCTGCAAACAGTTTGCTGAAGACAAGCAGACTAAGGACATGGATTACTGGAACCATCTTCTGTGGTCTGATGAGAGCAAGATAAACTTATTTGGTTCAGATGGTGTCAAGTGTGTGTGGCGGCAACCAGGTGAGGAGTACAAAGACAAGTGTGTCTTGCCTACAGTCAAGCATTATGGTGGGAGTGTCATGGTCTGGGGCTGCATGCGTGCTGCCGGCACTGGGGAGCTAAGGTTCACTGAGGGAACCATGAATGCCAACATGTACTGTGACATACTGAAGCAGAGCATGATTCCCTCCCTTCGAAAACTGGGCCGCAGGGCAGTATTCCAACATGATAACGACCCCAAACACACCTCCAAGACGACCATTGCCTTGCTAAAGAAGCTGAGGGTAAATGTGATGGACTGGCCAAGCATGTCTCTAGACCTAAACCCTATTGAGCATCTGTGGGGCATCCTCAAATGGAAGGTGGAGGAGCGCAAGGTCTCTAACATCCACCAGCTCCGTGATGTCGCCATGGAGGAGTGGAAAAGGACTTCAGTGGCAAGCTGTGAAGTTCTGGTGAACTCCATGCCCAAGAGGGTTAAGACAGTGCTGGAAAATAATGGTGGCCACACAAAATAGTGACACTTTGGGCCCAATTTGGACATTTTCACTTAGGGGTGTACTCACTTTTGTTGCCAGCGGTTTAGACATTAATGGTTTTGTGTTGAGTTATTTTGAGGGGACAGAAAATTTACATTGTTATACAAGCTGTACACTCACTACTTTACATGGTAGCAAAGTGTCATTTCTTCAGTGTTGTCACATGAAAAGATATAATAAAATATATATAAAAATGTGAGGGGTGTACTCACTTTTGTGAGATACTGTATATGGCCAGGAAAAAACATACACCTTACATGCCAATTTAGATATTTTAATAGATTTTTTTTAGAGATTGGCACACTTGCCAAAAAATCCAAATACCTATATAATTATAAATTCATTTTCTATAACCTCTCAAAACAAACTATTAAGTGAATTAAGGTGAGTATATCATGGGTTAGAGGCTGCTCAGTCCCTAAATAATATACAAAAACATGCATCTCCCGTGAGACTGTATGGCAGCCAAAAGAAAACTATTGCAAGCACTTTTTTAACCACTTGAGCACTTTACCCCCCAATCCCCCCCCCCCCCCCCCCCCGTCACACTGACACCAAGCAGTTTCCGTTTTTTTGTTTTTGTTTTTTCTGATTACTGCATGGTGTCAGTTTGTGACAGTGTGGTAGGGCAGTTAGTGTTAGCCCCCTTTAGGTCTAGGATACCCCCCTAACCAAGTTTTAACCCCTTGATCACCCCCCGTCACCAGTGTCGCTAAGCGATCATTTTTCTGATCGCTGTATTAGTGACACAGGTGACGCTAGTTAGGGAGGTAAATATTTAGGTTCGCCGTCAGCGTTTTATAGTGTCAGGGACCCCCATATACTATCGAATAAATGTTTTAACCCCTTGATTGCCCCCTAGTTAACCCTTTCACCACTGATCACGTATAACCGTTACGAGTGACGCTGGTTAGTTTGTTTATTTTTTATAGTGTCAGGGCACCCGCCGTTTATTACCTAATAAAGGTTTAGCCCCCTGATCGCCCGGCGGTGATATGCGTCGCCCCAGGCAACGTCAGATTAGCGCCTGTACCGCTAACACCCACGCACGCAGCATATGCCTCCCTTAGTGTTATAGTATCTGAACGGATCAATATCTGATCCGATCAGATCTATACTAGTGTCCCCAGCAGTTTAGGGTTCCCAAAAACGCAGTGTTAGCGGGATCAGCCCAGATACCTGCTAGCACCTGCGTTTTGCCCCTCCACCCGGCCCAGCCCAGCCCACCCAAGTGCAGTATCGATCGATCACTGTCATTTACAAAACACTAAACGCATAACTGCAGCGTTCGCAGAGTCAGGCCTGATCCCTGCGATCGCTAACAGTTTTTTTGGTAGCGTTTTGGTGAACTGGCAAGCACTAGCCCCAAGCAGCGTCAGGTTAGCGCCAGTACCGCTAACACCCACGCACGCACCGTACACCTCCCTTAGTGGTATAGTATCTGAACAGATCAATATCTGATCTGATCAGATCTATACTAGTGTCCCCAGCAGTTTAGGGTTCCCAAAAACGCAGTGTTAGCGGGATCAGCACAGATACCTGCTTGCACCTGCGTTTTGCCCCTCCGCCCGGCCCACCCCAGCCCACCCAAGTGCAGTATCGATCGATCACTGTCACTTACGAAACACTAAACGCATAACTGCAGAGTTCGCAGAGTCAGGCCTGATCCCTGCAATCGCTAACAGTTTTTTTTTGGTAGTGTTTTGGTGAAGTGGCAAGCACCAGCAGCCCTAGTACACCCCGGTCGTAGTCAAACAAGCACTGCAGTAACACTTGGTGACGTGGCGAGTCCCATAAATGCAGTTCGAGCTGGCGAGGTGGCAAGCACAAGTAGTGTCCCGCTGCCACCAAGAAGACGAACACAGGCATGAGAGGCATTTTTATGTCCTCCCGAGTACCCCTACCCAATGAACCCCCCCCCCAAAAAAGATGTCGTGTCTGCAGCAAGCACGGATATAGGCGTGACACCCGCTATTATTGTCCTTCCTGTCCTGACAATCCTGGTCTTTGCATTGGTGAATGTTTTGAACGCTACCATTCACTAGTTGAGTATTAGCGTAGGGTACAGCATTGCACAGACTAGGCACACTTTCACAGGGTCTCCCAAGATGCCATCGCATTTTGAGAGACCCGAACCTGGAACCGGTTACAGTTATAAAAGTTAGTTACAAAAAAAAGACAAAAAAACATATATAAAATAAAAAAAAAATAGTTGTCGTTTTATCGTTCTCTCTCTCTCTATTCTCTCTCTATTGTTCTGCTCTTTTTTACTGTATTCTATTCTGCAATGTTTTATTGTTATTATGTTTTATCATGTTTGCTTTTCAGGTATGCAATTTCTTATACTTTACCGTGTACTGTGTTTTATTGTTAACCATTTTTTTGTCTTCAGGTACGCAATTCACGACTTTGAGTGGTTATACCAGAATGATGCCTGCAGGTTTAGGTATCATCTTGATATTATTCTTTTCAGCCAGCGGTCGGCTTTCATGTAAAAGCAATCCTAGCGGCTAATTAGCCTCTAGACTGCTTTTACAAGCAGTGGGAGGGAATGCCCCACCCCCCCACCATCTTCCGTGTTTTTCTCTGGCTCTCCTGTCTCAACAGGGAACCTGAGAATGCAGCCGGTGATTCAGTCAGCTGACCATAGAGCTGATCAGAGACCAGAGTGGCTCCAAACATCTCTATGGCCTAAGAAACCGGAAGCTACAAGCATTTCATAACTTAGATTTCGCCGGATGTAAACAGCGCCATTGGGAAATTGGGAAAGCATTTTATCACACCGATCTTGGTGTGGTCAGATGCTTTGAGGGCAGAGGAGAGATCTAGGGTCTAATAGACCCCAATTTTTTCAAAAAAGAGTACCTGTCACTACCTATTGCTATCATAGGGGATATTTACATTCCCCGAGATAACAATAAAAATGATTAAAAACAAAAAATTGAAAGGAACAGTTTAAAAATAAGATAAAAAAGCAAAAAAATAATAAAGGGAAAAAAATAAACAAAAAAAAAAAGCACCCCTGTCCCCCCCTGCTCTCGCGCTAAGGCGAACGCAAGCGTCGGTCCCCTCAAATGTAAACAGCAATTGCACCATGCATGTGAGGTATCACCGCGAAGGTTAGATCGAGGGCAGTAATTTTAGCAGTAGACCTCCTCTGTAAATTTAAAGTGGTAACCTGTAAAGGCTTTTAAAGGCTTTTAAAAATGTATTTATTTTGTTGCCACTGCACATTTGTGTGCAATTTTAAAGCATGTCACGTTTGCTATCCATGTACTCGGCCTAAGATCATCTTTTTTATTTCATCAAACATTTGGGCAATATAGTGTGTTTTAGTGCATTAAAATTTTAAAAAGTGTGTTTTTTCCCCAAAAAATGCGTTTGAAAAATCGCTGCACAAATACTGTGTGAAAAAAAAAAAATGAAACACCGACCATTTTAATCTGTAGGGCATTTGCTTTAAAAAAATATATAATGTTTGGGGGTTCAAAGTAATTTTCTTGCAAAAAAAATAATTTTTTCATGTAAACAAAAAGTGTCAGAAAGGGTTTTGTCTTCAAGTGGTTAGAAGAGTGGGTGATGTGTGACATAAGCTTCTAAATGTTGTGCATAAAATGCCAGAACAGTTCAAAACCCCCCCAAATGACCCCATTTTGGAAAGTAGATACCCCAAGCTATCTGCTGAGAGGCATGTCGAGTCCATGGAATATTTTATATTGTGACACAAGTTGCGGGAAAAAGACAAATTTTTTTTTTTTTTGCACAAAGTTGTCACTAAATGATATATTGCTCAAACATGACATGGGAATATGTGAAATTACACCCCAAAATACATTCTGTTGCTTTTCCTGAGTACGGGGATACCGCATGTGTGAGACTTTTTGGGAGCCTAGCCGCGCATGGGACCCGAAAACCAAGCACCGCCTTCAGGCTTTCTAAGGGCGTACATTTTTGATTTCACCCTTCACTGCCTATCACAGTTTTGGAGGCCATGGAATACCCAGGTGGCACAACCCCCCCCCCCCCCAAAATGACCCTATTTTGGAAAGTAGACACCCCAAGCTATTTGCTGAGAGGTATAGTGAGTATTTTGCAGACCTCACTTTTTGTCACAAAGTTTTGAAAATTGAAAAAAGAAAAAAAAAATTTTTTTTCTTGTCTTTCTTCATTTTCAAAAACAAATGAGAGCTGCAAAATACTCACCATGCCTCTCAGCAAATAGCTTGGGGTGTCTACTTTCCAAAATGGGGTCATTTGGGGGGGGGGGGTTGTGCCATCTGGGCATTCCATGGCCTCCGAAACTGTGATAGGCAGTGAAGAGTGAAATCAAAAATTTACAACCTTAGAAATCCTGAAGGCGGTGCTTGGTTTTCGGGGCCCTGTACGCGGTTAGGCTCCCAAAAAGTCCCACACATGTGGTATCCCCATACTCAGGAGAAGCAGCTAAATGTATTTTGGGGTGCAATTCCACATATGCCCATGGCCTGTGTGAGCAATATATCATTTAGTGACAACTTTGTGCAAAAAAAAAAAAAAATGTGTCACATTCCCGCAACTTGTGTCAAAATATAAAATATTCCATGGACTCAACATGCCTCTCAGCAAATAGCTTGGGGTGTCTACTTTCTGAAATGGGGTCATTTGGGGGTTTTGTGCCATCTGGGCATTTTATGGCCTTCAAAACTGTGATAGGTAGTGAGGAGTGAAATCAAAAATTTACACCCTTGGAAATCCTGAAGGCGGTGATTGGTTTTTGGGCCCCGTACGTGGCTAGGCTCCCAAAAAGTCCCACACATGTGGTATCCCCGTACTCAGAAGCAACTGAATGTATTTTGGGGTGCAATTCCACATATGCCCATGGCCTGTGTGAGCAATATATCATTTAGTGACAACTTTTTTTTTTTGTCATTATTCAATCACTTGGGACAAAAAAAATAAATATTCAATGGGCTCAACATGCCTCTTAGCAATTTCCTTGGGGTGTCTACTTTCCAAAATGGGGTCATTTGGGGGGGTTGTACTGCCCTGCCATTTTAGCACCTCAAGAAATGACATAGGCAGTCATAAACTAAAAGCTGTGTAAATTCCAGAAAATGTACCCTAGTTTTTAGACGCTATAACTTTTGCGCAAACCAATAAATATACGCTTATTGACATTTTTTTTACCAAAGACATGTGGCCGAATACATTTTGGCCTAAATGTATGACTAAAATTGAGTTTATTGGATTTTTTTATAACAAAAAGTAGAAAATGTCATTTTTTTTCAAAATTTTCGGTCTTTTTCCGTTTATAGCGCAAAAAATAAAAACCGCAGAGGTGATCAAATATCATCAAAAGAAAGCTCTATTTGTGGGAAGAAAAGGACGCAAATTTAGTTTGGGTACAGCATTGCATGACCGCGCAATTAGCAGTTAAAGTGACGCAGTGCCAAATTGTAAAAAGTGCTCTGGTCAGGAAGGGGGTAAATCCTTCCGGGGCTGAAGTGGTTAACTGACAATTGCGCAGTCATGCAATGCTGTACACAAACTAAATTTGTGTCCTTTTTTCCAAGAAATAGAGCTTTCTTTTGGTGGCATTTGATCACCTCTGCGTTTTTTATTTTTTGTGCTATAAACAAAAATAGAGCGACAATTTTGAAAAAAAAAACAATATTTTTTACTTTTTGCTATAATAAATATCCCCCCAATTTTTTCTAAAAAACACATTTCTTCATCAGTTTAGGCCAATATGTATTCTTCTACATATTTTTGGTAAACAAAAAAATGCAATAAGCGTATATTGATTGGTTTGCGCAAAAGTTATGGTGTCTACAAACTATGGGAAAGATTTATGGCATTTTTATTATTATTTTTTTTTTAATAGTAATGGCGGTGATCTGCGATTTTTAGCAGTATTGCGATGGACAGATCGGACACTTTTGACATATTTTTGGGACCATTGACAATTATACAGCAATTATTGCTATAAAAATGCACAGATTACTATGTAAATGTCACTGGCAGGGAAGGGGTTAAATGTGTGTTCCCTGAGTGTGTTCTAACTGTATGGGGATAGGACTGAGAAAGAGAGAAGACATATCACTGTTCCTACTTACTAGGAACAAACGACATGTCTCCTCTCCTCTGACAGCACAGAGATTTGTGTGTTTACACACACAAATCCTCGTGCTGGCGCTCATGCACGTGATCGCGTGTGGCCAGCGGCGTTCGTGACCACCAGTCATGCGCATCGGGTCCCCCGCCGTGCAGCGGATACGCACACACCCTCTGGTGGCCGAAAAGGGGAAGGAAGTACCCTACAGGGTTTTGCCCAAGAGAGCTATTCTGCCGCAGTATATCTGCATAAGCCGGTCGGGAACCGGTTAAAGAAAAAAGTTTATTTGTACAAAAAAGATTAAAATTCCATATTGACATAAAATGATCTATAGTCTATTGGTTAGACAACATCATCTGCTGTTCTCCCATCGGGGGTGAGAGATAACATACAGCATACAACAGTGAATAATTGTTTTGCCACCAATATGGTCTACCAGAGGCAGAAAATATGCATCACTTTTGGTCATAATATAACAACTCACATAAGCAGAAAGACCAGATTAATAAGGCATGAAGTCACTGCAGCCCATCTCAGAGGGATCCCAAATCAAGGCAATTGAGCCATGGTCCCACAAGGGGTTAGGGGATATGAAAAAAACATACATACATATATCTTTTTGGTTTTTGAAACATTTAAATATTAGGTTGCTGGAGACTAAACTGTTTAAAATCACACTGATCCACATGTATGATATGTCTAAAGATCATCGCTGGGTGATTTGGATGCTCACTTTGGGCCTACTCCACATGGTCGCCCCCCCTAACCCCTTGTGGGATAATGGCTTCATTGCCTTGATTTGGGATCCCTCTGAGATGGGCTGCAGTGACTTCATGCCTTATTAATCTGGTCTTTCTGCTTATGTGAGTTAAGTTTCCACACTGTCGTTAACTTTGTACATGTATTAGGCCTATATATTCTATTGTTATTTTTATACTTAGGTAAGGTCCACCTGATATTCCCTGAAGAAGACTGTTCACAATTGAAACGCGTCAGTAACAATTGGTGGCAACCAATCGGTGGCAACCAATCAACCTTTCTATGTATGGTGCATATATACTGCCTCTGGTAGACCACATCGGTGGCAAAACAATCATTCACTGATGTATGATGTGTTCTCTATCACCCCCAATGGGAGAACAGCAGATGATGTTGTCTAACCAATAGACCAGAATAATTTATGTCAATATGGAATTTTAATCTTATTGTACAAACAAACATTTTTTTCTTTTAAAAAGTACTTGCAGTCCTTTCTTTTGGCTGCCATAAGGCCCCATGGGAGATGCATGTTTTTGTATCTCAAAACAAACTATAGACTTTTATATTACAAACTATACACTTTTAGATCACAGTTTTGGATGTATATATGTGAATATGAGCATATTAAGAAACGTTTGAAAAATGTTGTTTCTATGTATGGCTATGGTGTTTGGTTTGCACAGCTTTGCCAATTTACTACGCTAAGTAAACATTTACATTGCAAAGCTAACTTTACTATAAAGGGCCTTATTTGTCATTAGGCAGATTTATAAGGGTTGAAACAGATTGTGGAAGTGTCAGTGTTCATGTGTTAGAGCACCTCAGGATATGAGGCTCCCAAGACACTTAAAAAGATCCTCAAAGATACAATATATGTAGTCAGGGATAAACATATGACCACTAGGGCACATTTACAAATTCTGTATGTGATATAATATAATCAAAATACGCAAGCAAGTCAAAATGTGAAATTCATAAAATAAATATTAAAGAGCACTAGAAAGTATAGAAATGTTGGCAACTATAGACACATCTTGTAATAGTAATTAAAGAGCTAATCTATAACTTAAAGGGATTGTAAATGGTCACTTTGTAAAACAAGCCATTCAATTTAAAATAGAAATGAAAGGCAAAACCTTTTTGTATAGATATAAAAAAAATGATAATACCTTTTTTCCCTTTTTTATAAATAATCACATTCCCTCTGTTCTCAGCTGCATAAGAGCTGGGGGGGGGGAGAAGCAGAAGTATACTGAGCTTCCAAGTGAAAGGCTGTGCAGCGGGGGCGTGTCAAGACAAGTCTGATCATTGGAGGAGAGCAGGCTGAGTTCCCAGCAAAGCTACAGAACCAATCATGGTTTGCTCTCCTGCTTAATGTGGTCAGTTTTTAATAGGAAAGTAGAGGGACTGACAGGAACACCAGGGATTTCACACAAAGGAAGCAACACAAAGAGAACAGGATACTTTCTCGTACAAGTACACTGTGCAGCAGGCTCATACCAGGAATATTAATAGTTGGGGTAGCAAACGCTTTAATAAATAATATCGATACACTACAAATTAGGTTCTAGTGTGTTGCACACTAAACTTTGTTCTTTCTCACTGATGCAAGTGTTATGTTTAAAATGTTATTTTCTAAATGGATCTCAGAAATCTTTTATTGTTTGTGTAGATAAATGTCCTCAGTTTTGTTTAGATGAATTGTGACATCCAGTGGCCAGATAAGGAACCTTTACAGAATTTTAGGGTAAAAGTGATCTTCAATGTTTTTGGAGGCAGCCAGTTCTCACCAGACGCAGTTCCGTTTAGTTCCGTGCGCTTTTTTTCTGCACTAAAAATGCATGCACAGTGTTTTCCATGTATTCCAATGGCTCTGGTTCACACCATGCAGTCAGTTTCTGGTCAGTTTCCGGTCAGTTTCTGGTGCAGAAACTGACCGGAACTGACTGTATTGGTGCAGAAAAAATGGAACTGCATGGAACTGCACGGAACTGCATCTGGTGTGAACTGGCCCTTAGCACCCATACCCTTGGGGTGATGGAAATTCCTGGGTTAATCAGACTGTTTTGTTTACTGCAAGAATGCTTTCATGCAGGGAAAAACCTTGATATGTTTTATTAATGCTTTTAACATATGTGATCTATTGGTATACTAACAGATCATTTATAACATCCTGGAAAAAACAACATATTTTAACCGCCTGATCACCTTCCACAACAGACATCTAAGAGATCTACAGAGAACACTTCATCCATCCAATGGCACCAAAATGTTCTTAGGACTTTTACAAAATGTTCCGCCCATCCTCTCGGTTGTGAGCAGCTATGCTCCTGAAACCCATCTTCCCAGCTTAGGTCTTGCTTTTAGTTTTCTTCCTCTAGGCTTAATCTAAGTTTATTGAAGGTTAATATGTTAGTCTTTTGCTGCTTCCCAACCGTGCACACTCCCATATCTATAAATAATTGGAGCCTGGCCAGTCAGAGCCATCCATGGCGTGGGTAATTACTGAAATATCCCATCTCTCTTAATCGATAAAGCAGTCCTTGACATCTAAAGACCAACACAGGGACTCCGGAGGTGCAGCACAGCTCAAACTTTAACGCTTCACACACGTCTGTTTCACTGCATGATATCGCTAAACACATGTAATATTATGAAATAATATTTGCATTGTGTTGTGGTGGCATTAATTCTCAATGGTGCCCAAACGCACACATTGGGGGGGAATATACACTCCTGGGGATGTGCATGGTGCAATATAGCTGTTGGGTCTATTTGTTCAATGCCTGAGGTCCTGCCGCCACTCTAATCTAGATTGCACTCATCCATGTCTTTATGAACCTTGCTTTGTGCACTGGTCCAAATCATTTGGTGGAGGGGGGATTATGGTGTGGGGTTGTTTTTTAGGGGTTGGGCTTGACCTTGAAGTTCTAGTAAAGGGAACTCTTAAGGCGTCAGCATACCAAGACATTTTGGACAATTTCATGTCCCAGCTTTGTGGGAACAGTTTGGGGGTGGCCCCTTCCTGTTCCAACATGACTGCCTACCAGTGCACAAAGCAAGGTCCATAAAGACATGGATGAGCGACTTTAGGGTGGAGGAACTTAACTGGCTTGTACAGAGCCCTGACCTCAGTCCGACAGACTTCCTTTGGGATTAATTAGTGCGGAGACTAGGAGCCAGGCCTTCTCATCTAGCATCAGTGCCTGACCTCACAAATTCGCTTTTGGTAGAATGGTCAAACATTCCCATGGACACACTCCTAAACCTTGTGGACAGCCTTCTCAGAAGAGGTGAAGCTGTAATAGCTGCAAATGGTGGGCCAACTCAATATTGAACCCTACGGACTAAAACTTGGATGCCATTAAATTTCATGTGCGTGTAAAGGCAGGCTTCCAATAATTTTGACAATATAGTGTATATGCTATCATCAAGAATCTAGGATGGAAAAGGACCTGGGGGTCTTAGTAGATGATAGGCTCAGCAAAGCCATGCAATGCCAAGCTGCTGCTAACAAAGCAAACAGTATATTGGCATGCATTAAAAAGGGGATTAAGTCCAGAGATAAAACGATAATTCTCCTGCTCTAAAAGACTCTGGTCCGGCTGCACCTAAAGTATGCTGTCCAGTTCTGGGCACCAGTCCTCAGGAAGGATATACTGGAAATGGAGCGAGTACAAAGAAGGGCAACAAAGCTAATAAAGGGTCTGGAGGATATTAGTTATGAGGAAAGGTTGCGAGCACTGAACTTATTCTCTCTGGAGAAGAGACGCTTGAGAGGGGATATGATTTCAATATACAAATACCATACTGGTGATCCCACAATAGGGATAAAACTTTTTTGCGGAAGGGAGTTTAACAAGACTCGTGGCCACTCATTAAAATTAGAAGAAAAGAGGTTTAACCTTAAACTACGTAGAGGGTTCTTTATTGTAAGAGTGGCAAGGATGTGGAATTCCCTTCCACAGGCGGTGGTCTCAGCAGGGGGCATCGATAGTTTCAAGAAACTATTAGATAAGCACCTGAATGACCGCAACATACAGGGATATACAATGTAATACTGACATATAATCACACACATAGGTTGGACTTGATGAACTTGTCTTTTTTCATGTCTTTTTTCGACCTCACCTACTATGTAACTATGTAATAATAAATACTACACTATGAGATCTATTTTTGTTGATGGCGATTTGGCTTGATGGGGGTTGCTGGATGCCTTGATTTTGTGGATCCCTAAGAGAGAAGCATTCTGGATTTATTGTACCGGACACCAAGTGTTGAGATGAACAATCTCCTGAATTAGATGTTACTCGTGTAATGAGTGTATTCAGCTGTTCTATTTTTTTTTTATAGACAGCAAGTGTGTTTGGTAAGTTTGAATTTTTTTTATTTTTTAATAAATCTTTTTATTTAATTTCTTAAACAAACAAAACACGACAACACACCATACACATTGAATTTGAAATATATTAGTAGAATAACACGATCCCATCACATTGCATAGCAAAAAAAGAAACACAGATTATAGTAATTACCAATGAGAATATTTTATATTTTTTCTAGGCCATCCCATGTATCTATTCAAATGTCAAGCCTCACCCCATATACTGTACTACGGGAACAGGAGGAAGCAAACATTAGTCCCCTCTATCACCAATAACCCCAGGTATCCCCTATAGGGAACACCCATACTATGAATCATTACCCCCATCTATATTAGATGCCATGTACGATTTGTCCAACCACTTTGCCCAGACTTTATCGTACTTGCTACGGAAACCCCTATTCCTATAGGTGTTTCTAGACAATTGAAGATTATTATTTATCAATTGTTTCCAATATAAAAGCGTGGGAGGACAGGGTTTCTTCCAATATAATGCAATGGCGTTTCTTGCATAGAATAATGTTGTATTAATAAATATTCGCTCAGTCACTATAGGGGTGATAGCCTCTACCAAACCCAGCAAACAGACATTGAAACCGGTAAAGGAGAAGAGGTGATAGAGTTAAAAAAATCCACCACCTCCACCCAAAAAGTAGCTATACAAGTCCAAACGATGTGTGTGAAATCCTCCCGAGATGCTCCGCACCTCCAGCACTTAGAAGAGCAACCGCGGTTTATCTTTTAAAGTCTATAAAACGTGATATATGCTCTGTGTACCAGTTTAAATTGGATCATGTGGTCCCTCAAGGAAACCATCGATCTCAGAGAGAAATCTCACACACAACTCCAATCCTCCATATCCATATCTGATATATCTCGTATCCACCTAGCTCGAAGACCCTCTAGTTGCAAAATAGAAATTAAAATAAGATGAGAGTACAGTCTTGAGGTAGGCTTATCCAGAAACTCAGACCTAAGTACTAATTCTAAAGTGGATTGTATCATCATTAAACTATCCTGTGGAAATTGTGCATGAAAAGTGAGTAGAAGCTGGTAGTATCTAAATAGATAGGAACTAGGTAGATTAAAAGTTGAGGTAAGCGTGGAGAAGGTAGAGTTTCTGATCAGTAACCACTTGAGCAAGTAAGTAATAGGCTCTGGTGTTTTAAAAACTTGAGGGAGAGTAGGGTTAAACCATAAAGGGGCATTTGGAGGAATCACACCCTTTGGATAACACTCGCATCTAAGACCAGCCTCCCAGGCTCGAATAGTATTAAGCACAAGAATAGTGACCTGATAAAGTGCCCTACGGGCCCTAAATAAAAGTACCTTAAGAGCTTCTGTGGAACCTACCACTGCTGCTTCCAGCCGAGTGGAGGAGTAAATCTGGGCTTAGCCACCATGCGGCCGTAACCAGCTGAGTGGCCAAAAAATATTTGTATAAATCTGGAAAAGCTAATCCTCCTTGTTCACAAGAGCGCATCAGGGTATTTAATTTATACCTGGGGTTTTTCGACCCCCATAAAAAAGATGAAAACAGCTGATTTAATCTTGTGAAAAAGGATACAGGGAGCCATTGTGGAGAATGTCTAAATAAATACATACATTTAGGTATAGTTTTCATTTTTAAAAGATTCATGTGTCCCAATAAGGACAATGGTAGAGACTTCCATGCTTTCAGTTTTGACCCAATATCTCCCAGAATTGGAGTCAGATTCAGGGACATAAATTCAGAAGCTTGATGGGAAATTACAACTCTTAAATACTTGAAATTATCTACCCACTGCAATAGAATACTATTCCTTCAAAGCCGTACTAATGTGAATTTGAGGAGATTATATACTAATATTTATGCTTCACATCTTAATATAGGATCTAGGGTCATTTCTAGGCATAAAACCCGTCTGATCTGAGTAGACAATATTCAACATCAAAGGTTGTAGTCGTCGGGAGATTAACTTAGTCAAAATCTTGAAATCTACATTCAAAAGAGCAATAGGCCTGTATGAAGCACAAGAGGATGGAACTTTTGGATGCTTGTAGATTAAAACTATATGAGCATGACTCATTGAGTCCGGCAAGGCTCCTTCCTTCAGACAATCAGAGTAAAGAGAGGCCAGTACAGGAGCTAAGAGCTCTCCATGAGCCCTATAAAATTCAATAGGAAGGCCATGCGGTCCCGGTGACTTCCCCAATGTAAAGGAGACAATGACACAAAGGACTTCCTCCGATATTATAGGACGTACTAGCATCTCCCTCTCATTATCTGTTAACCAGGCCAGTGGGACTGAATTCAGCCACTCCTCCAACTCAGTCGGCTGGAAACCAGAAGGCAACTGAGATGTATATAAGTTTGCATTTCTACCTAAGGTGGAGGTGACACATGGTTATCGTTTTGGTGAAGGATTGTCACAAGCATCCCTAGGATCACCAGATAAATGAACTTTCAGACAACTATTGATTACTTAATTATTCATTTGGACATTTTCTCTCTGCACTGATGTTGTTTTTCTTATTTTGTTAAGCGCTGCAATTCTTTGGATTTTATTTTACTTAAAGGTGTTTTTTTTTTAAATATCTACACCCATTGCATGCAGATTTGCATTTTATCATTAAGCACTTGCAGAATTTTTGTTTATTACACATTGGGTATAATTTATTGTAGGCAAATAGCTGCTCGCTTAGCAAGGGAAGTCGCCCTCTGTAAAGGAAAATGTTCCCAAAACCTTAGTGAATGTGGTGAAGTTTCAGTTTGCAAAGAATACCTGATCAAGGAGAATAAAAAAAAAAAAAAAAAAACAGCATTTCGCTTTCGATAGGTTTCTGATTGAACCACTCAGATTTGTCACAGGTTTACTTTAAGTAAGTCAGCAAGGGACACCTCACTGGAAGACGAGCACTTTAGGCCATCACTCAGAGGTACACCAACGGTACAGAAGCGTGACCTTACAGTCAAGTAATCAAGTACAATGCATCACAATATCAAAGACTGTACAATTTACGTAAGTTCTCTTGTATCAACAAGAGCTGATGTTTTGTTGCTGATACAATAGCTCTAAATCCAACAGCTGTCATGCATGTGAAAGCACCTTTCTCATACATAAGTACACAACCTGGCCCCAGGGAGCAGGAAATTAGGTGGAATGGTCCCATACCAACAACCTTTTCTTCAGGCTGTCAGCACAAATAACTACATATGTTTCCCTGAAGAGTAATCAGGCATACCATATGACAGGACAGTTATAACCGCAATCTGTTTGTCTTTGTATTTCTGACACAGCCTACCTCACTTAGGGTGTAGAGCTCTGTATGCTGATGAATAATATATTTTCTGTATAAGAAGGGCATGTCAGGGCCCAAACTCTACAGGAATTCAGTAACATAAACCATGGATTCATTTACATAGGCTGTGATAAAAATTAGTAATACTGAGAACTAAAGGAAAATATTACAACGGACACTTAATTAAGTTCCAGAAAACAAACAATGTAAGTGATCAAATGTGCCTACAGATGCTAGAAAGTGGCCACCCACACATGCATGATCCAAAAAGGACTGTCAAACGACTGGAATTACAAAATATTATTGTACATTGGGCAAATTTGCATGTTTGTGTCTATGAAGAGCAGAGAGGCAGCACTGCAGCCACCAGCTTGTCATTGGGGAAAGCAGAAGCAAAAAGCAAGGAAATTTCATCCCATCCAATCAATTCTTCCACATAGGCTTGGTCATCCAGATCTAGAGCTATACAAACATTGCCCAATCTGGCTATTACAGCTCTCTAATGTCTGCAGGTATCTAAAGTATTCCTAACATGAGTGAAATATGAGGGCTGCAATTGCTGATCTCCTGCTAAACAATGCTAGTTGCCTGGTTGCATTTGATTTAAATCTTTTTGAACCACAGAGATATCAGAAAAAAATTCTTCTAATTCCTTATATTAGTACTTGTTTTGGGGTAGTGACTCAAAAAGCAGGGTAGCCAAAGCATTATCTTGACAGCCAGAGGACTAGCATTTTCACATGCAGGGGTCAGAATTGGCAGCTCACAGACTTCTTTTGTTAGTGATGTACTTTATGACTACACATTGGGTATGTAATGTAGCAGAAACATATAAGCCAAAAACACACTTTTTAGCAAACTTTTTTGCTCACAACAGAAATGTAAATCCACATGGAAATGCCAAGTTAAAAGGTTTTATTGTCCACTTTTGTTCTTCAGCAGCAACATGTAATACAAAGTCTTCATTTACTGCTCGTATATGAACAGAAATTTTACAGCCTTGTGGCTAACAGAGGCATTTTTAATGCATGGCACTTTCAAGCTCTTTGTCTATAGCTTCCTGGTGGGTAATACTAAACATTCACCAGCACTCTGGCCTACTGAACTTTATTTGGAGTAATATTCTAATGACCTTTCCTTAGTAGCACAGCAAAATAGGGCCTCTAGCCCCATGTATTGTCTCAGTTCACCACTCACAAAGCCTTGTGTGTCAGGTGATTGAAGATTTTAAGGTCAATCCCATTTCACTGACCTAGTATGACACACCTGTTCATATTTCTATACCAAGTCATCACTCAATTGAAGAGACTTCAGTTGGATACATATCTATAAAGGTAGAATAATCTAGAGCAGTGGTTCTCAACCCTGTCCTCGAGTACCCCCAACAGGCCATGTTTTGGGAATTTCTCTTAGATAAAATAGCAAGATAGAGGAAAATCTGCAAACATGGCCTGTTGGGGGTACTTGAGGACAGGGTTGAGAACCACTGATCTAGAGGACCAACACTGTCTCTGTAGTCCACTCCTGTAGGGGAACAATTGCTCAGCCACATTGGAATGATTCGGTTTCTTGGTGTTAAGGCAGTCACCAGGAGTGCCAACACATGTGTTACTCATCATGTCTTCTTCGCTGATATATTGTAGGCATGAATATTTATCCTTCAGTCATTCTCAAGAATTGAGAGAAGGCCAATACAGGCCTAATTTACATTAGGCAGCAGCACACTAACTGGTGTACCCATATCCCCAATTTTGCCAACTTTGGATTGGTAGAGAGTCATAAGTCTATGAGGACTACAGTGCATTCATAAAATATTCAGACCCCCTTCACTTTTTTTAATTTTGTTATGTTGCAGCCTGATACTACAGTTGTTTAAATTTGTTTTTCTTCTCATTAGTCTACACTCAGTACCCCATAATGACAAAGTGAACACAGCATTTTAGAAAAGTTTGCAAATGCATGAAAAAGTAAAAACTGAAATATCACTTTGCCATAAGAGCCCTTTCACACCTAAAATGCCCCGCAGTCACGGTAAAGTGTCGCTCATTTTAACGGCACTTTACCGGTGCTGCAGAGCCGCTTTGCGAAAGAAGAGGGTTAACAGGGGGTTAAAAGCACCTGTGTTGCGGCGCTGCTAAATCACTTTTCAGGCGTTCGGCAGTGCTGCCCATTCATTTAACCACTTAAGCCCCGGACCATTTGGCTGCCCAAAGACCAGAGCACTTTTGCGATTCGGCACTGCATTGCTTTAACTGACAATTGCGCGGTTGTGCAACGTGGCTCCCAAACAAAATTGACATCCTTTTTTCCCCACAAATAGAGCTTTCTTTTGGTGGTATTTGATCACCTCTGCGTTTTTTATGTTTTTTTATATAAACAAAAAAATAGCGGCGATTTTGAAAAAAATGCATTATTTTTTACTTTTCGCTATAATAAATATCCCCAAAAAATATATAACAAAACATTTTTCCTCAGTTTAGGCCGATATGTATTCTTCTACATATTTTTGGTAAAAAAAAAAAAAAATCGCAATAAGGGTTTATTGATTGGTTTGCGCAAAAGTTATAGCGACTACAAAATAGGGGATAGTTTTATGGCATTTTTATTAATAATTTTTTTTTTTTTTACTGGTAATGGCGGCGATCAGCGATTTTTATCGTGACTGCGACATTATGGCGGACAGATCGGACACTTTTTGCGTGATTTTGGACCATTCACATTCATACAGCGATCAGTGCAATTAAAAATGCACTGATTACTGTGGAAATGTGACTGACAGTGAAAGGGTTAACCACTAGGGGGCAGTGAAGGGGTTAAGTGTGTCCCAGGGAGTGATTCTAACTGTGGGGGGGCGTGGCTATGTGTGACACGACACTGATCACCGCTCCCGATTACAGAATGGGGAAATGCTTGTTTACATCAGCATTTCACCGTTTTCCCTCTCCGTGAGATGATCGCGAGTATCCCACAGAGGTAGCGGTAGGCTCGCACCTGCCCGCAAACTGCTTCTTAAAGGGCAACATACAGGTACGTTAATCTGCCTGTGCCTGCCCTTCTGCCTACGTATATCGGCGTGAACCAGTCGGCAAGCGGTTAAATGTGTATTCACCTCTCCCAATTTGCCGCAAAAGATGCTGCTTGCAGGACTTTTTTTCCCGTCCTTCAAGCACACCGCCCCAGTGTGAAAGCGCTCAAGCTTTCACACTGGGGTGGCTTGAGAGGCACTTTACAGGCGCTATTTTTAGTGCTAAAACGCCTGAAAAGCACCTCAGTGTGAAAGGGCTCTAAGGCTGGGTTCACACTGGTGCGACACGACAGCCGTCCTACTTTGGATCCGACTTTGCCCTGCGACATGAAGCCGGCATGTGTCCGACTTTCAATGAACGGGGATCCGACTTGGATCCCCGCCAATGCCCGGCACTGTGTTTGGTATGAATCTTTAGGGGGAACTCCGCGCCAAATTTTAAATAAAAAACCGGCATGGGTTCCCCCTCCAGGGGCATACCAGGCCCTTGGGTCTGGTATGGACCTTGAGGGGAACCCCCTACGCCAATAAAGACGGCGTGGGGGTCCCCCCCAATCCATACCAGACCCTTATCCGAGCACGCAGCCCGGCCGGACAGGAATGGGGGTGGGGACGAGCGAGCGCCCCCCCCCCTCCTGAACCGTACCAGGCCGCATGCCCTCAACATGGGGGGGTTGGTGCCTTGGGGGAGGGGGCGCGCTGCGGCCCCCCACCCCAAAGCACCTTGTCCCCATGTTGATGAGGACAAGGGCCTCTTCCCGATAACCTTGGCCGTTGGTTGTCGGGGTCTGCGGGCGGAGGGCTTATCGGAATCCAGGAGCCCCCTTTAATAAGGGGGCCCCCAGATCCCGGCCCCCCACCCTATGTGAATGAGTATGGGGTACATGGTACCCCTACCCATTCACCTAGGGAAGTGTCAATAAAAAAAACCACAGTACACAGGTTTCAAAATTAATTTATTGGGCAGCTCCGGTATCTTCTTCCGACTTCTCCCGGTGTTCCGCCTCTTCTCCCGGGCCCCGCCGCTATCTTCTTCCAGCTCTATTGCCAGCGAGGGGCCCGGTCTGCTGCCGCTGTCTTGTCGCCGCTGTCTCGCCGCTCCTTCTCTTCATCTCTTCTTCCGATGTTGACACGATGCTCTCCCCGGCTGGAATGCTCTCTGTGCGCTCTGCTCTGACTTATATAGGCGGTGACCCCGCCCCCTTATGCCGTCACAGTCTCTGGGCATGCTGGGACTGTGACGGCATAAGGGGGCGTGGTCATCGGGTGATGACCACGCCCCCTAAAACGTCACAGTCCCAGCATGCCCAGGGACTGTGACGGCATAAGGGGGCGGGGTCACCGCCTATATAAGTCAGAGCAGAGCGCACAGAGAGCATTCCAGCCGGGGAGAGCGTCGTGTCAACATCGGAAGAAGAGATGAAGAGAAGGAGCGGCGAGACAGCGGCGACAAGACAGCGGCAGCAGACCGGGCCCCTCGCTGGCAATAGAGCTGGAAGAAGATAGCGGCGGGGCCCGGGAGAAGAGGCGGAACACCGGGAGAAGTCGGAAGAAGATACCGGAGCTGCCCAATAAATTAATTTTGAAACCTGTGTACTGTGGTTTTTTTTATTGACACTTCCCTAGGTGAATGGGTAGGGGTACCATGTACCCCATACTCATTCACATAGGGTGGAGGGCCGGGATCTGGGGGCCCCCTTATTAAAGGGGGCTCCTGGATTCCGATAAGCCCTCCGCCCGCAGACCCCGACAACCAACGGCCAGGGTTGTCGGGAAGAGGCCCTTGTCCTCATCAACATGGGGACAAGGTGCTTTGGGGTGGGGGGCCGCAGCGCGCCCCCTCCCCCAAGGCACCAACCCCCCCATGTTGAGGGCATGCGGCCTGGTACGGTTCAGGAGGGGGGGGGGCGCTCGCTCGTCCCCACCCCCATTCCTGTCCGGCCGGGCTGCGTGCTCGGATAAGGTCTGGTATGGATTGGGGGGGACCCCCACGCCATTTTTATCGGCGTAGGGGGTTCCCCTCAAGGTCCATACCAGACCCAAGGGCCTGGTATGCTCTTGGAGGGGGAACCCATGCCGGTTTTTTATTTAAAATTTGGCGCGGAGTTCCCCCTCAAGAACATCTGAGCACAAGTCGCGTGCCGAAGTCGGATCATGCAAGACGGCAATCCGACTTTGATCCGACTTCAATGATAGTCAATAGGCTGAAGTAGGATCAAAGTCGGACCAAAGTAGTACAGGGAGCATTTCTAAAGTCGGAACGACTTGTGTCGGACCAGTTAGGACGGCTCCCATAGGGAAACATTAAATTTCACACGTCATGCGACATGAGCTCCCAATGTCGGAGCGTTTGTCGGACCAGTGTGAACCCAGCCTTAGTATTAAGCTTGAAATCTAGCTCAGGTGCCTCCCATTTCTCTTGATCGTTGCTGGGATGTTTCTACACCTTGATTGGAGTCCATCTGTGGAAAATTATGTAAATAGATTGGACATAAGTTGGAAAGGCTCACACTTCTCTATAAAAGGCCTCACAGCCGACAATGCATACTGTATCAAAGCAAAAGCCATGAGGTCAAAGGGACTGCTTGCAGAACTCAGAGACAGGTTTATTGCTAGGCACAGATCTGGGGAAGGTTACAAAAAATGTCTGCTGCACTGAAGGTTCCCAAGAGTATAGTGGCCTCCATAATTCTCAAATAGAAGAAGTTTGGCACAACCAGGCTGGTCGCCTGGCCAAACTGAGCAATCGATGGGGAGTGGTCTTAGTAAGAGAGGTGACCAAGAACCCGATGGTGACTCTGACTGAGCTCCAGAGATCCTCTGTGGATATGGGACAAAGTTCC
The DNA here is from genome assembly GCF_042186555.1 of Aquarana catesbeiana. Lineage (NCBI taxonomy): Eukaryota > Metazoa > Chordata > Amphibia > Anura > Ranidae > Aquarana > Aquarana catesbeiana. The sequence goes on from NC_133327.1 coordinate 590,245,974, forward strand.
AGAAGGATAACCATCTGCAGCCCTCCACTGATCTAGACTTTATGGCAGAGTGGCTTCTCAGTGCAACACATGCAAGCCTACTTGGCATCTGCAAATAGCACCTGAAGGACCCTCAAACTGTGAGGAACAAGATCTTCTGGTCTGATGAAACCAAGATTGAACTGTTTTGCCTCAATTCTAAATGTTATGTCTGGAGGTAACCAGTCACCGCTCATCACCTACCCAATACCATGTCCACAGTGAAGCACGGAGGTGGCAGCATCAACCTGTGGGGGTGTTTTTCAGCAGCAGGGACTGGGAGACTGGTCAGAGTTGAGTGAAAGCTGAATGGAGCAAAGTATAGAGATATCCTCAATGAAAACCTATTCCACAGCGCTCAGGACCTCAGACTGGGCCAAAAGTTCACCTTTCAACATGACAACGATCCTAAGCACACAGCTATGACACCACAGGATAGCTTAGGCATGGGAGTAGCATAAGGGGTTGCAGGGGTCACAATCGCAACCCCACCCCTAGCTCCAGGGGGCCCCTGCAGCCTCCCTGTCATATTATCATATCCTCCATAAAGTCCAGCTCCGATCTGCCCTAGGGCCCCACAGCCACGCTCCAATACTGGGCTTCACTTTGCCTTCCACAGTCCACACCCCTCTGTTCTCATTGGCTGGGAAGAAGCTGTGAGCCATTTCCTAAATAAAGAAGAGCATGGGGTGAGAACAGCCCAGGATGGGGAAGTGTCTGTGCTGTGTGCTGGCAACATGGAATGGTAACCAAGCTCAGTGAGTTAAGAGGAGAAGAGTGACATCCTGTAGCCAGGATGGAACGGATGTTACTGGTGGGGTAAGACACCACTCAGTGTTTCCTAGTCACCAGCTGGGATTCTTTGTACCCCCCACCCGGAAATGTCTACTTACCCCACTTCCCCCACTTCCACCTCCGGGAGGTGACCTTCCCCCAACACCTGCCAACACTGACAGAGAAACCTTCAGAAATTGCTAAAACAAATCCCTTAAAGGGGTTGTAAAGATAAAAATTTTTTCACCTTAATGCATTCTATGCATTAAGGTGAAAAAACTTTTGACAGTACCGCCGCCCCCAGCCCCCCCGTTTTACTTACCTGACGCCTCGAATCTTCGCTGCTCGTCCTCATTGCAGCTCAGCCTGGTCGCTGATTGGCTGCAGTGGATGGATTGAAAGCAGCGCAGCCATTGGCTCGCGCTGCTGTCAATCACATCCAATGACGCGGCGCGCCGGGGGGCGGGGCCGAGTGATACAGCGAGCGGCTATAGCCGCCGGCTGTATCACGGGAGCGCGCCCGCAAGCACTCACCACCATGCGAGGGAGCTCGCATTAAGGTGGTAAATGCTTGCGGGGAGGAGCTGAAACAGCCGCCGAGGGACCCCAGAAGACCAGGTTCGGGGCCACTCTGTGCAGAACGAGCTGCACAGTGAAGGTAAGTATGATATGTTTGTTATTTTAAATAAAAAAAAAAAATTACCTTTACAACCCCTTTAATATCTCCTGAGGGGCTGCAGGCTCCAGATTTTGTGTCACATGGCTTTGCCCCCCCCAGATCTAAGTTATGCCCCCCCAAAGCCCCCTGACCACCCCCTCCACCCTGGATGCTATGCCCGGCTGCTGAGCTCCTTTCCCATTACGACACTCTATACTCCTCCGCAGGGCTGAAATCACATTCCTTTACAACACAGCCAGTCAGCCACAATCTTCACAGGGTGTATCTGCCTACAGCAACTACTCTGCCATTCTGACAAGAGAATTTCACAGGTCAGAAGGGCAACATAAAAGCCAGATACACCCTGTGAAGGCTGACAGACTGTGTGTAAAGGAATGTGATTTCAGCCCTGTGTAGTTTGGGGGGGGGGGGCTGTATACAGTGCTGGGATGGGAAAGATGCTCTGCCAAGTGACCTGCCATATGTGATCCATGTCCTCTGATTCTTCAGCTGTTATCCCTGTCCTCTGATGTAAGGAGGAACTCTGGGAACTCAAAACTCTTAAGCCACTTTGAGTATCTTGGCACACGGTGGGTGTATCTGCACGCATGGTGGAAGTAGTGGGTGGTATTGGGGGGGGGCCATGTCAACTTTTTCATCAGGGCCCACAAGCTTCAAGCTATGCCTCTGAGCTTAGGGATGACTCTATGCATTTCCTAGAGTGGCTCAGCCAGAGCCCTGACTTATTGAACATCTCTAGAGAGGCCTGAAAATGGCTGTCCGACAGTCCCCATCCAACCTGACTGAACTTGAGAGGATTTGCAAAGAAGAATGGCAGAAAATCCCTCAATCCAGGTGTGCAAAACTTGTCACGTCATACCCAAAAGGACTCAAAGCTGTAATTGCTGCCAAAGGTGCTTCAACAAAGTACTGAGTAAAGGGTCTGAATACTTAAGTACATGAGATATTTCAGTTTTTTCTTTAATAAATTTATTGTTTTCACTTTGTCATGATGGGGTACTGAGTGCGGATTAATGAAAAAAAAAGAATTTAAACAACTGTAGCATCAGGCTCCAACATAATAAAATTGAAAAAAAGTGAAGGGGGTCTGAATACTTTGAATGCATTGTATATGATCTATGTAGATAATTGTTGGTTTATACTTTATCATTTTTGAATCTCAGTGTCCTTCACTGGTTAAAGCGGTGTTCCACGCGCAATTTTTTTTTTTTTAAGTAAGCAGCTACAAACACTTTAGCTGTTGACTTTTAATAAGGATACTTACCTGTCCAGGGAGCCCAGGATGTCAGCCCCCCGAGGCCGATCCGTCCATCGGATCGGGTGCAGGCGCCACCATTCTATCTTAGGAAAACCGGCAGTGGAGCCTTGCGGCTTCACTGCCCATTTCCTACTGCGCATGCGCGAGTTGCGCGGTGCTTTGCGAATGGCCAGCTGTCTTCTGGGACACACACACAGGTCCCAGAAGACAGCGGGGGGGGGGCTCGCCGCACAGAAAGGATATGATGTCCTACGCGGCAAACCGGATGAATCGGAAGTACACTATGTACTTCATAAAAAGGTATGATAGAAGAAAAAATTTTTTTTTTTTAATGTCCAAAAACGAGGGGTGGAGATGTGGTCTTTCGTTTAAGACCACCTCTCAAAAGTGGGTGGAACTCCGCTTTAATTTACCAGTTAAATAAATAATGCATGTGAATAGCTTTAGCTGAGCTCCATTTACCACAAATTAACAGAACAATTTCTGTGGATAATGTTTCCTGAACTTTAGTTCACACATCTATGCATGCATTTTTTTACATGCATATGCATACTCCAAAGCATTTACAAAGCATTTTGGCATGACTCTTCTGGGAAGGCTGTCCACAAGATTTAGGAGTGTATCTATGGGAATGTTTGACCATTCTTCCAGAAGCGCATTTTTGAGGTCAGGCACTGATGTGGACGAGAAGGTCTGGCTCACATTCTCTGCTCTAATATATCCCAAAGGTATTCCATCGGGTAGAGGTCAGGACTCTGTGCAGGCCAGTCAATTTCTTCCACCCCAAACTCGCTCATTTATATCTTTATGGACCTTGCTTTGTGCACTGGTGCACAGTCATGTTGGAACAGGAAGAGGCCATCCCCAAGCTGTTTCAACAAAGTTGGGAGCATGAAATTGCCCAAAATGTCTTGGTATGCTGATGCTTTAAGCACAAAGCAAGATCCATAAAACATAGATTAGTGAGTTTGAGGTTGTGGAACAAGAATTAGAGCGGAGACTGTGAGCCAAGCCTTTTCATTCACATCAGTGCCTGACCTCACAAATGAGCTTCTGGAAGAATGGTCAAATATTCCCATAGACACACTCCTAAACCTTGTGGACAGACTTCCCAGAAGAGTTGAGGCTGTTATAGCTTCAAAGGGTGGGCCAACTCATTATTGAACCCTACGGACTAAGACTGGGATGCCATTAAAATTCATGCGCGTGTAAAGGCAGGTGTCCCAATACTTTTGGTAAATGTCTGAGGGCAACTGAATTGTGCATGTTTGTCTGACTCTAATGGCTAGCTGCAGATTTATCTTTAGAATAGGGAAAGCGTGAGGATGTGATATCACTACCCATCAAAGAAGTATATTATTTTCTTTTTGTGTCTTTAACATCACAGGGGGGGGCTCTCTTCCATAAGCTCTAGCAAGTGCAAAAACAGAATCCTTGTTGGATCTTGTCAAGTGAGCTTTGACTTGTGAAAATAGATTTTCTTAACTTTACTCAACTTTACTCAAAATGATCAGTTAGTCGCTTCAGAGATATATGCACCTGAAAAGATAGGCACAACTCTACTATTTCTGTAATTGTTAAGCATGACCTTGCCTTTTTCCTCTTCTTAACATCCTTTAGGTCCTCTAATAGGATAGGGGACCTTAAAGACAAATGGAGAGGCTTAAGATGTGAGATAGGGGACATGCTTGACTTTTTACAGAAAAGTCAAGATTTGCATATACTGTATTTTTCGGACCATAAGATTCACTTTTTTCCCCAAAAAATATGGGGGAAAATGTCTCTGTGTCTTATGGTGCGAATATACGACAGGCACCACCCCGCCTGCCGCTGCCAGCACCACCCCCGCCACCCACCATTGCCCAATGCCGCCGTCGCCCCCCGCCACCCTCGTAATGCTAGTCCCGGAAGACAGACATCCCAGGCCCCCACGAGCGCTGGGGGCGATCTCCCGGCCTGACACCTGATGAGGAGACAGAGCAGCCCCAGCAATGGCACAGGTCAGGCTGCATTTATGGCAATAGTTAGGCTGCATTAATGGTAATATTCAGGCTGCATTAATGGCAATATTTAGGCTGCATTAATGGTAATATTCAGGCTGCATTCATGGCAATGGTCAGGCTGCATTAATGGTAATGGTCAGGCTGCATTAATGACAATGGTCAGGCTGCATTAATGACAATGGTCAGGCTGCATTAATGACAATGGTCAGGCTGCATTAATGACAATGGTCAGGCTGCATTAATGACAATGGTCAGGCTGCATTAATGACAATGGTCAGGCTGCATTAATGACAATGGTCAGGCTGCATTTCTTTGACACAGGTCAGGCTGCATTTCATGGGCCCTGGTAAATATTTTGGTTCAGAATATTTTTTTTCTTGTTTTCCTCCTCTAAAACCTAGGTGCGTCTTATGGAGCAAAAAATACGGTAAGTTCAGCTGCTTAAATCATTGGATCTATTTTCATTTTGGCATGCGGATTTCACCAACAGCAACCTGTGCTTTTGATTTTTGTTATATTTTCAGTTTCAATTGCCCTTGTTTGTAAAAGATTTACTTTAAGCTAACAACAAGCTCCAGCATTAATATGTGTTCACTGTGTATAATAAACTCACTGAAACTATTGTCTGTCATATATGCTAAAACTGAACCAACCACATACTGCTTTTGATTGTTGACCTCACATCTTGCTTTTGTCTAGGTAAATTAAAATGCACATTAGCTCCTATTTTTGATAGCATCCTCTAGAAAGAATATGGATATCATCTTAATGAGAGAATTATGCATTCTATGCATCCGTAATTCAGGACAAACAAATAGCCGTATGTCAATCTGCTCATACCTCAAACAACATTAATTATGCCAAGGGAAAGAATATCTTATGAACCATTCCTAATAAGCATATTAACAACATTCTTTTAATAATGAAGAACAATTTATCTCATAGAAGCCTATAAAACAGTGTAAGGTCTAAAAGGTCTTTGCATATATTATCTATGCAGAGGCTTATTTTTTTCCACGTGAACAAGATAGGCAAAAATTGCCAGGGTAACAGTTGAGTATTTTAACCTTTAACACTCACAGTGTTTAGGCAGATAAAAGGCTGCTATCACAAACACATAGTTACAGTTTTTTTTTCTCAATAGGCTTAGAAACGAGAATTCTGATAAGTACACTGATGAAGAACACAAGCATTATACAACTTCAGCACACATTAGCAGAAAACATATGGGGTAATACTTATCAATCATGACACTAAGGTATCTGCTGGTAATGCTTGACGGGTAATTAAACAAAAAGGCAAAGCGCTAAGGTATTTATCAGCTGTTGTCTGCTTTTTTTCCAAGCCATAATCCCCTACACTGTGTCAACTCATTAATATTGTATAAAGTTTAACCAAATATTTCACAGAATACAAAATGTACTTGCACATGCCTTTGAGGGTGTCAGCTGGATGTAAACATGCTTTCAAGAAGTTGTCCCATTCTTGCGTCTAGTGTTTTACTGTGGCTGTAGTCTATAACGCCACATTATTTGTTTGTTTGTGTCAATAAAGTTTTATATTTTTACATATATACATGAATATGATTGACTTAAGGTAAATAATCCTATCAATAATGTCTTAGGTTGACTTTGCCCATAAAAGGCAAGCAGAATCTAAAGAGCTAGTCATTGGTATAGCCCAGTGATGGCGAACCTTGGCACCCCAGATGTTTTGGAACTACCATGATGCTCATGCACTCTGCCGTGTAGTGGAGCATCATGGGAAATGTAGTTCCAAAACATCTGGGGTGCCAAGGTTCACCATCACTGGTATAGCCTGTAGGTTCCCTGTAGACTATCTTTTCCCTATTGCTAACTATGATGCCTTGTTCTGCTCTGCATTTCTGCGTGGTGGCTGTCATCTCAGTAGAGGAGCAGGCTTTGCTTACTTACCTCAGAGCAGCCTCTGATGACTGGTGGTCTGGTGGCTGATGGGGAAATATTCAAGAAGTAGCGGGAGAGGTGGCTGAAGCACAGATCCACAAAATAAATTAAGCAGAAGTAGCCTTTTTCAACCAGGGTGCCCAGACACCCTGGGGTACCTTGAGGTTTCTTCAGGGGTGCCTAGGCAAAATGCCTAAAAATTGCCCAAAAGATGTATACAAGCCAGCAGGTGGATCAAGCCTGCCTTTTAGTTACACAAAGCCACAGGTTTGTTTATCGTGCACCATTTTAACCTTCAGCCACCAGTGTCATAACAACCAGTGATGTCATAATTTCTAAACCCCATTTTGAGGGTTTACAGAGAATGATCCAAAAAAAGATAAAATATCCAGTGAGCGGCAGTTGTGTGGGCAAAAAAATGTCTTGTTGATGTCAGAGGTCAAAGGAGGATGGGCAGACTGGTTTAAGATGATAGAAAGGCAACAGTAACTCAAATAACCACTCGTTACAACCAAGGTATGCAGAATACCATCTCTGAATGCACAACACATAGAACCTTGAAGCAGATGGGCTACAGCAGTAGAAGACCACACCTGGTGCCACTCCTGTCAGCTAAGAGCAGGAAACTGAAGCTACAATTCACACAGGCTTGCCAAAATTGAATAGAAGATTGGAAAAACATTGCCTGGTCTGAGGAGTCTCATTTCAGCTGCGACATTCAGATGGTAGGGTCAGAATTTGGCATAAACAACATGAAAGCATGGATCCATCCTGCCTTGTATCAATGGTTCAGGCTGGTGGTGGGGGTGTAATGGTGTGGGGAGTATTTTCTTGGCACACTTTGGGCCCCTTAGTACCGATTGAGCATTGTTTAAACGCCATGACCATGTCCATCCCTTTAATGCCCTGTACACACGATAGGATTTTCCAACAACAAAATCCATGTTTTTTTTTCCGACGGATGTTGGCTCAAACTTGTCTTGCATACACACGGTCACACAAATCGTCGGAAATTCAGAACGTCAAGAGCGCTGTGACGTACAACACGTACAACGAGCTGAGAAAAATGAAATTCAATATCCAGTGCGGCTCTTCTGCTTGATTCCGAGAATACGTGGAACTTTGTGCGTCGGAAATTGTGTACACACGATCGGAATTTACGAGAACGAATTTTGTTGTCGGAAAATATGAGATCCAGATCTCAAATTTTTGCGTGTCGGAAATTCTGATGGAAAATGTCCGATAGAGCCTACATACGGTCAGAATTTCCGACAACGAGCTCCCATCGAACATTTTCCGTCGGAAAATCCTATCGTCTGTATGCGGCAAAAGACTACAGTGTACCCATCTTCTGATGGCTACTTCCAGCAGGATAAAGCACCATGTCACAAAGCTCAAATCATCGCAAACTGGTTTCTTGAACATGACAATGAGGTCACTGTACTCCAATGGCCTCCACAGCCACCAGATGTGGTGGAACGGGAGATTTGCATCATGGATGTGCAGCCGACAAATCTGAAGCAATTGTGTGATGCTATCATGTCAATATGGACCAAAATCTCTGAGGAATGTTTCCAAAACCTTGTTGAATCTATGCCAGGAAGAATTAAGGAAGTTCTGAAGGCAAAAGGGGGTCCAACCTGGTGCTAGCAAGGTGTACCTAATAAAGTGGCTGGTGAGCGTATAATTTAAATGTGAACCTAAAATGAGCTTATGATAATCATTTTAAACCAAAGGCAGCAAAATAAGAATATAAAATTATCATCAAATCGTAAAATGTATGGGGAAACACAGAATAGGCCTACTTCAAAAACATCATCATGATTATTCCGCCAAGTGATTACTATGATTACTATGTAACACACAACACAGGGCATTTGCTAACATTCTGCGGTCTCTAGTTTGATGTTCTTTTTAATTGTTTTCAGAGATGTCTAGCGCTCAACTGCCTATTTTGCAGTTACATTCCACTCTCATTAAATCTCCTTGCTGCCTTTTATTTCTGAAATGCCGTGCTTTCATTTATTTGGATAGCAATTTGTTAACCAGTCTTAGGGTGCTAAAAAAAAAGAATAGTCTTGTTCTTTACACAAAATGATCACTCAGCCTCTCTACAAATGCCACTAACACCTGTGTGCTGCTGACATCTTGCTTTCAAGGCTAGGTAGGTCATCTTCCTTTTAATTTCACAAAAGCGCAAAAGTGACAAACATCAGGGACATTCCTGCTAACAATGCCATCTGCTGCCTGCCACGGCTGGGCAATAGTCAAGCACTCAAATGAAATGTAATGGGAACAACACAGGAAACCTGCTGACATTTACACTAAGGAAATTTACTGGCGGCCATCACTTTACATGTAATGTGTTTGCACTGCAGATTTGTGTCATAAATTCAGTGGTCTGAACGTGGAAGCATGATAAACACTGCAGCTAGGTCAAGCATTCAGCCCTGTTATTCAGTAACAGCAATGTATTATCATGAAACAGGTGCTAGAATCAAGTACAACTGAAAATAAAGCTCTGGCCATAGGAAAGAACCCATGATTTTGTGTAGATATGAATTCATTATTAAATCAATAAATGTGTATGTAAAGATTGCTAGTATAATTATCTGATATTCTTTTCCTTGATCGTCATGAAAAATCGTGTAGTTAATACGGTTAATACGATGCACACCAGAACAAAGGCTGTAGTACAAATGTTGGCTCTGAGCCAAGTAGGCTCTACTGCATGTGTGTCAAACATAAGGCCCGAGGGCCGAATTCAGCCCGCCAGGCCATTTCATGTGGTCCTAGTACCCAGGGTTCTTTTTTTAGCCGGAACATGGTGGAAACTCCGTTCCGCCACCTCCGGCTATCGCTCCCCGTTCACCACTGTCATTTATAAACACAGAAGCCTGAGATGTGACAGCCTGTGAAAGAGAGCTGAACCCTGCACACTGTGTATAGCACACCCCTAAACTCTGCACCCTTTATGTAATGCACTCCTTAATCCTGCACTCTGTACACGGTGCACCCCTGAACTCTGCACTGTGTGCATAGGGCATCCCTGAAACTGCATTCGGTATGTAGCGCACCCCTGATCTCTGCGTTCTCTATATAGCTCCCTCCTCAAGCCTCCAGTCTGTACACAGTGCACCCTTGAACTCTGCAATCTGTGCATAGAGCACCCCTGAAACTGCACGTGGTATGTAGCACACCCCTTTACTCTGTACTCTATACATAGCTCACTCCTGCTATGTACGGCCCATTTAAGATCCTTCCATTGTTAATGAAGTTTGGCCATACCCACTGTTCGATGCAGTTCGGAAGGGGGGCGTGGTTGAGTTCCTGCACCTATTCTCTGAGAAATAAAGCCCTAGATAAATGTATATATTCTTACAGATACAACCGGCTCTTTGAGGTCAACCATAATGTTGATGCGGCCCACGATGAAATTGAGTTTGACATCCCTGCTCTATTGCATTGTACAGCACTATGACCCTAACAGGTTTCAGGACCATTCACACCACTACACTGAAGTAACACACCTTTCGAGAATGAATATTCCAGCATGTTATGTGTGTTGGCACATGCAGTGCCATTCATTGTAAATCCCTTGCACAACAACACTCAGGTGGAGGAAGGGGCAGTGTTTGGTGCCATTCAGGTGTGCTACATGTAACTGTTCTGACAAGAAATATGTCCACAAGAGAAAAGAGCAGAGTGAGCAGAGGAATGGCTTCATCAATCAACTGCTGCTCCTTAACTGTCCAATCACCAGTTTCGGCTGATAAATAACTGTAGTAGGGAAAACCAGGTCACCTAACGCTAGGGACAACAGGGATGTGAAATTATTTTATACAGTAATGTAATCTGTAAGATTGCAGTGTACTGTATGTATAGTGTGTGTTTCACTTTTTGAGTTTGACGCCGTGCTCCGTCCCCGTGTGTCGCAACGCTCGCAGGGAACGGAGCCCGGCGCTGTGATACATCGAGCGGAGACACGGCTCGCACACAGAGCGGGGAGGACATCGCAGGACCCTGGGGACAAGGTAAGTAACTGTACCTGGATCCTGCGATGCGATCCCGAGTGTGGCTCGGGGTTACCGCTTTTGGTACTGAAAATCCACCCCAAGCCACACTCAGGAATACCGTCAGGGAGGTTAAAGTGATTCTAAAGTTATTAATCAAAAAAAAAAAATAATAACAACAAAAATGTCATACTTACTTGCTCTGTGTAATGGTTTTGCACAGAGCAGCCCCAATCCTGTTCTTTTTGGGACCTTGCCAGCGGTCCTGACTCCTGCCAAGTGTCCCAAATAGCAAGCCTCTTTCTATGGGGGCACTCGAGCAGGCTTGCTCTCGAGCCACGCTCCTGTGAGTGGACATTGTCCATTCACTAACAATGACACAATGGCTCCCGCTGCTGTGTAAGCCAATGAGGAGAGAGAGCCGCTGTTCTTATGCAAAGCGCTGAATTGAGATGGGGCTCAGGTAAGTATAAGGGGGGCTGTACCCAGAAGGTTTTTTATCTTAAAGTGATACTAAAGTCTCTCTTTTTTTTTTTAAACATGTCCTATGCAGTGGTTTTGCAAAGAGCAGCCCAGATCCACCTCTTCTCGGGTCCCTCCCCGGTGATCCTGGACCCTCCCTCCTGCTGAGTGCCCCCACAGCAAGCAACTTGCTATGGGGGCACCAGAGCCAAGCTGCAGCTCTGTATGTCCATTCAAATTATACGAAGCCGCCGCCCGGCCCTGCCCCCTCCTCACTCGCTCACTGACTTTGACAGCAGCGGGTGCCAATGGCGCTTCGCTGCTGTCTCCAGCCAATGAGGAGGGAGAGTCCTGGACAGCCGAGTCTCTCGTGCCACATCACTGGATGGGGTTTAGGTAAGTATTAGGGGGGCTGCTGCACACAGAAGGCTTTTTATCTTCATGCATAGAATGCATGAAGATAAAAAAGCATCTGCCTTTACAACCACAATAATGTATAGAATGCATTAGGGTAAAAAAAAACTTCTGCCCGTTGAACCACTTTAAGTGAGTTTATTCACCCAGGCAATATATGGTTCATAGACCCCTCTATCAAGCTACGGTTTGTATTCAATGTCAATGTCCTGCTGCTGGTGCTCAACAATCACAAATATAAATGTCATTGATTCATTGTATCTTCTTTTAGTTTCAATAATTTTTATTGAATTTTTCTATGTAGTTGGAAGATTAGAAGATATGGTATCGTAACGGACAGCTGTAACACAGTACAGAAAACTTTGAGACGAATACTAACATCGTTTGACCTACACGACCAGGAACACAAATTACCCCAAAACAAGAACATAAAACAGGTCAAGAATTAAAACAATTAGAACATCTCAAAGAAAGTATACTGCCCCCTTATGCCCTGTAAACACGGTCGGATTTTTCTGATGGAAAAAGTGCGATTGGATTGTGTTGTCAGAAACTCCGATCATGTGTGGGCTCCATCTGACTTTTTCCGTCGGAATTTCCGACACACAGAGTTTGAGAGCGGGATATAAAATTTTCTGAGGATGACATTAGTCCAAGAAAAGGAGAAAGAAGAGGATAGGAGAAGAGGGTAGGATACCAGAGAAAAAAGTGCACTCTATATTGTGGAATTATCTGAACCCTTGCTACTCACAAAGGATCAGACAGATATTTGATCCAGGGTTCCCAGATCATTTCAAACCTAGCTTGCTTGTCTAACAGGATCGCCGAGAGGCGTTCATTTATCATTATCCAGGAGAGCTTGGATTTCACTAAATTAAATGGGATTGTGGGTGTTCTCTATGACCTGGCAATCGCTATCCTAGCTGCCGTAAAGATGAAGGCTATGAGTTTCCCTGCCTGTCTTGGAGTTCCATCGACCGTTCATCCCAACAGAGTTTGCTGTGGAGCTTTGCGTAAGTTTACCTGAGTAGGTGAATAAATGAAACTGTAGATACGGATCCAAAAGAGTTTCACCTTAGGGCAAGACCGCCATGTATGTAATACTGTGCCTTCCATCCCACATCCACGAAAACATAAGGAAGAGGCTCCTGGAACATACGCTGCTATTCTCATTGGGACCAAATACCATCTCATTAATACCTTGTAGTTAGATTCAATCAAAGAGGTATTCATGTATGATCTTGACGCACACTGACATTTTGGACAATTCATCCATTTCAAAGATTTCGCCTAGGTCCTGTTCCCGTTTCCTCATAGAACAGTTTTTCTGACTTGGAAGTCAGTACTGCATAAATCATTGTATCTTCTTTTAAAATGAATCCCTCTTCGGTTCACACCTGAATCACACAGGAACATGGTCTATGTTCCTGTGTGATTCTTGCACATTCCCGTGCGGTTCGATTCTGAAGCCCATTCATTTGAACAGACTGCAAATTGCACTACTTTTAGGAAAACAAGCAGCACCAAATCGCAGTACCATACAATTTGGTGGCCACAAACGCAATGTATTTGGGGTGCCGTTAAGAAAATACTGGTACTCACAGCAGATCACAAAGGCAGTGTGTTTTGAGTGTGTTGCAGAAAATCATCTCTTTGGTCTCTTCCTTATTTGTCCCACATAGAGAAGTGGAAGCTTTTTGTGGAGAATAAACAACAATAAATATGGACTTGACTACATCTGTGGGGGCTCAAAAAAAAAAATAACACAAACCTGTTTTTTCTCCTTGAATTGCAAGGTCATAATGACATACTTTGATAAGAAATGGCATCTTTTTCATTATCATTATTATATTTAAAGTGGACTTTCAGCCAAAACGTTTTATCATTTTAGTTTTAGATAGAAAGATAAAGAATTAGAACTTACAGTACAATAAGTTTTTTTGATTTTTTTGTCCCTGTTGGGGAAGATTTAGGTTTAGGTACCCAGTATGATTTTTTTCTACGTTTTACATCACTGCGGAAAAGATTCTTGCCACTTGCACTCTCAGTGACACTGGTCACCAAAAAAAAAGTAAGAGTACAAAATCCCAATGGAAAACTATACAGCAATAAAAACATGCTATGATTTTATAACCATTTCCTTTTCTATCAAAAATGAAGAAAAACAGTTTTGGCTCCAGTTACAGTATTCCGGTAATTATTTATAGTTGCACATTAAAAAACTCAAAGCAGTACTTACCCTCTCAATGCTCTAGTGTTCTCCTTTGATTCCAGCCACTGCCCTTCTTCCACCACCCAACATTATTCCCGGTCTGCGGCCAGTGTGTCCGGTCCTGTGGTCCTATGTTACAGTTGCTCACCAACACCAGCCAGCGAGAGACTTACCAGGCACTTGTGCCACCTTGTGCTCTGGCATTCCCGGTTATCTTACCAGGAACTCCGGGCTGTAAGAGAGGCCTGCCTCAGCGCTTAAGGCTCCACCATCAGGTATGTTAAAATCACCCTTTGCTGTCGTAGAAGGAAGAGGAAGAAGACCCCAGGACATTGTCACCAGACCAAAAACTGTATCAAAAAAAGTTATGTACACATTCTTTTTTTGTTTCTTTTACAAAAAGAAATGCGGGGGGAGTGATCCAAGAGGGGATACTTTAGTGGGTTGAGTAGGGTCCTATTCTACCTGGAGTTAGACTTTAATTTAAACTCTTTATGCTCCCAAAACTGAAAATATAATGTTGGATGTAGAGCATCATCCTGTACACCTCTTGTCTCTAGGAATAGAACAACAAGATCTATCCTACCTGAACTCCAAGTTCCATCCTGTACCATCGCTATTATTCTTGCCATCTAAACAGGGCTGTCATTTTTTTCTAGATTCTGCAGTAGGACAACCTTCACTTAGGATAAAGATAAGATATCTGACGGACTTTACATTTGGAACATGTTTCAAATCTTTACGTCGGAACTCCGCCGGACCCAGTTCCTATCGAAAAGTCCGCTCGTCTGTATGCTAGTCTGACGGACGAAAAAAACGACGCTAGGACAGCTATTGGCTACTGGCTATCAACTTCCTTATTTTAGTCCGGTCATACGTCATCACATACGAATCCGTCGGACTTTGGTGTGTTAGTGTGTAGGCAAGTCCGTTTGTTCATAAAGTCCGTTGGAAGTCCGCCGATAGTCTGTCGGATAGACCGTTGGACCAGTCCGGTCGAAAAGTCCGCTCGTGTGTACGCTGCATTAGTGTAAGAAGTGAGAAAATTCAAGAGCTTGCTAGCTTCAAAATGCATTCTGCCCCTTTCTCTGGAAAATGTCATGGCCAATAACTAAACAACATGCAGATTTTTTTTACTTTGCCTTAATGTAAGCATTTTTTCTTTGTCATGTTTATTTCTATATGTGAAAAATGAACATGAAATATAATATTTCCCCTCATAAACAAATCAAAGGCTAGTGTACCCTTCTGCATGCGTCAGAGTCAAGAACTGACCTTTTCCCTCCTGCTGAACACCACATACCCTGTATCTATGCAATATGCCACCATTTAAAGTAGAACTCAAGCCAATCCTTTCTTACTAGTTATGGACAGAATGAGGAAAAGCTGGGACCTCTATCAGGTTTGTCCCAGTTACAAGAATTCACCCCATCTGTCCCAATTACCGATGTTACCAGAACTGAAATTACGGGAAAATCTAAATTTTATATTTGTCACATCTGGAATGGTGACAGCTATCAAGGTGTAATTTGCCCTCACTTTGGGGAGATATATTGTCACTTGTGTCTTTGGGACAAGACAAAGGGAAATCTTCCCAGTGGGGAAACAGAGGTCCACACTTGTCACACATCAAAAACAGAAATAAATTGTCCAGAAAAAATGGTCAGCAAATTTAGGGCTAGAGTTGGAAAAGATTGGTCCCAGATATGGGAAACAACTAAATTCTGCTCCACCAATATATTAGTGGTAGACACAAACTTTAAGGTCATGGAGATAGTACCTGGTCCCTTCCAGAATCGCACTCTATATTTCAGGCAATTCCACCTTGTGTTGTAGGGGTCGTGGCCAGGTGGGAGCCTTCTTTCATGTGTGGTGGACCTATCCTATAGTTGTGCTAGTTCTCCGAGCTAATAGTCTGCTCAATCCCCTTCCTAGCCTAACATGCCTTTTGGAACCTTAAAGTCGAAGCCCATGTTGAAACTAAAATCCCTGCATCTATAGCCACCAACATTCTAACACTAACCTATCTAGCCCTGTAAAGAAAAAATCAGTATTCATACCTTTTCTGCAGGCGATCCGGCCCTAGTCTACAGCGGCGGAATCTCTTCTGAGTACATGTCCGACAACGGCTGTGAAATGAATGGGAAGTGACGTCACCCATACACTTACTATGGGGCTTTCGTTGTCAGACATGTCCTCTGCACCTGCCCACACAGCGAATCCACAGCTGACAGCCCAGCGTGGGATCAGAGCTTTCGCTGCTGGAGATTGGGTCAGATCGGTTGCAGAAAAGGTATGTATACTGATTTCTTTCTTTACAGTGCTAGATAGGTTAGTGTTAGAATGTTGGTGGCTATAGATGCAAGGATTTTAGTTTTAGCATGGACTTCCACTTTAAGCCCCTATAAAATGGCTTCAAACTGTTACTTCATATTTTAACAGCAGCAAACTAATCGCAAAGGCCTGGAAAATGCCCACCCTCTCCTTTGGACAGACCAGTTCCAGAATAAATTCAGTCCTAATGCATGAAAAAACAGAAGTTAAACTCACCAATAAAGTGGATAAATACCTTTCTCTTTCGTTCATTGACAGACACAGCGCTCCATTATTCAGAACCATAGGGTTATACCGCCCCCTACAGGAGTAGGACACTAGGCAAAAAAAAAGACTTGGCTACGCCTATGGGCAGTCCTAGGTGGTATAAACCCCCCTCTCTGCTATAGGCCTTCAGTTTTTTTCTGCCTAGTCAGGAGTAAGGACCTAGTTTCCTCCTGGGATCTCTAGTCCTGGGAATTTTTTTGTTTGTTATTTTCTTTTTTCCTGGATTTTTCTCCGGTGAGATCTACAATCAACTGCCGGGCTGGGTGACAGGCTGGACATTAAGATCCAGTGGTCTCCCCAGTCTGGCCAGCGAGTGGGTGCAGACCACAGTTACGCTCTAGGTTGGCCGCGACATAGCCCCACTGTACGGGGGCTGGCCCTGCGAGTTAAACGTCTCGTGAGGTCGCATATGACCGGGTCTCAGCCTGAGTTGCAGCATTTCTAATGGCCAACAGCCCCCCCACTTCGGTGGCGAGGCGATCTGTCTGGGAGCGTTACCCGCGTGCTTCGCTGGATAGGTAAGTATGGGGCCCCCGCCTCTCCTTCCCTGGACGTGGCATGGGGCGTGGGTACTGGCCTAGGTGCTTTTGGACACACTGTCCCCCCCTTCCACCCCCCTTCCACCCTCGGGTTTGCTACTGGGGGGAGTATCCCTTGGGCCCACCTGCTGCACCTAGGTTGGGCCTAGGAGGCGGATGTCCCTGATCGGGGGACTGCCTGCGGCGACCCTCCTGTAATTTAGGCCATGGTTTTGCGGCCTACCGAGCGGGTGCTGGGCGGGCTGCGGAGGCCCGCCGATTTCTGTTTTTGTGTGTCCGTTTTCCGTTCAGCAGCTCGGATCGTTCCTGTACCATCGCTATTATTCTTGCCATCTAAACAGGGCTGTCCTTTTTCTAGATTCTGCAGTAGGACAACCTTCACTTAGGATAAAGATAAGATATCACAGCACTGGTGGAAAGTATAACTGGTTGTCAAAATTTGCTGGGGCTTTTTGTTTCACAACAGTCTGAGAGCTACTACTGATCATCTCTTGGTACTATTGATCAGTTAACAACCAATTATTTCAAGATAGCAGATGCCAGGCAAGACACGTTTACATTTCTTCAACAATGGGTTAATCCATAAACAATCATCTAACAGTTAGATACAGCTTTTATTGAGTTAAGATATTCCTATACTATATACTTATTATAATCCACACAAGGAATAGTATACCAGCTTTCAAAAGGTTAACATTTCTAATGGCACATGCTTGTGCAACCCCTGTGGCAATGAAAGACAAAACCCATGCAAAAATCCTATCTCTGAAGCGAGCAGGTTATGAACTCTCTTGTCTAATGACATTGACATCCACTTGACCTGATGTCTCCACATTCATTACTTTACAAGAAGTCTTGATGTAACCGCTGTGTGACCGGTTTGCGACTTAGTGTAAGAAATTAGAAAAATTCAAAAGCTTGCTAGCTTCAAAATGCATTCTGCCCTTTCTCTTGAAAATGTCATGGCCAATAACTATACAATAGTCATTGTCCATGTACAATATAATAACTATGTAAGCATTTTTTCTTTTTTGTCATTTTTATTTCTATACAGTATATGAAAAATAAATATGAAATATAATATTTCCCCTCAAAACAAATCACAGGCTAGTGTACTGCATGCGTCAGGGTCAAGAACTGACCCTTTTCCTCCTGCTGAACACCACATAGTCTGTATCTATGCAACATGCCACCATTTAAAGGAGCACTCCAGCTAATCCTTTCTTTCTAGTTATGGAGAGAATAAGGAAGCGCTGGGACCTCTATCAGGTTTGTCCCAGTTACCAGAAATCACCCCATCTGCTCCAATTACAGATGTGACCAGAACTGAAATTACGGGAAAATCAAAACTTTATATTCGTCACATCTGGAATGGTGACAGCTATCAGGGTGTAATTTGCCTTCCCTTTGGGGAGATATATTTTCACTTGTGTCTTTGGGACAAGACAAAGGGAAATCTTCCCAGTGGGGAAACAGAGGTCCACACTTGTCACACATCAAAAATGGAAAAAATTATCTAGAAAAAATGGTCAGCAGATTTAGGGCTAAATTGGACAAGATTGGTCCCGTATATGGGAAACAACTAAATCAGGGGTCTTCAAACTATGGCCCTCCAGTTGTTCAAGAACTACAATTCCCATCATGCCTAGTCATGTCTGTGAATGTCAGAGTTTTACAATGCCTCATGGGATGTGTAGTTCCACAACAGCTGGAGGGCCGTAGTTTGAGGATCCCTGAACTAAATCCTGCTCCACCAATATATTAATGGTAGACACGAACTTTAAGGTCATGGAGATAGTACCTGGTCCCTTCCAGAATCGCACTCAGGCAATTCCACCTTGTGATGTAGGGGTCATGGCCAGGTGGGAGCCTTCTTTCATGTGTGGTGGACCTGTCCTATAGTTGTGCTAGTTCTTCAAGCTAATAGTCTCCTCAATCCCCTTCCTAGCCTAATATGCCTTTTGGAACCTTAAAGACGAAGTCCATGCTAAAACTAAAATCTTTGCATCTATAGCCACCAACATTCTAACACTAACCTATCTAGCCCTGTAAAGAAAAAAAATCAGTATACATACCTTTTCTGCAGGCGATCTGGCCCTGGTCTACAGCGGCGGAATCTCTGCTGAGTACACGTCCGACAGCGGCTGTGAAATTAATGGGAAGTGATGTCACCCATACACATACTATGTGGCTTTCGTTGTCGGACGTGTCCTCTGCACCCGCCCACACAGCAAATCCGCGGCTGACAGCTCAGCGTGGGATCAGAGCTTCCGCTGCTGGAGATTGGGTCGGATCGCCTGCAGAAAAGGTATGTATACTGATTTTTTCTTTACAGTGCTAGATAGGTTAGTGTTAGAATGTTTGTGGCTATAGATGCAGGGATTTTAGTTTTAGCATGGACTTCCACTTTAAGCCCCTATGGCATGGCTTCAAACTGTTACTTCATATTTTAAAAGCAGCAAAACAATCGCAAAGGCTTGGAAAATGCCCACCCTCTCCTTTAGACTGACCAAGTCCAGAAAAAATTCAATCCTAATGCATGAAAAAACAGAAGCTAAACTCACCAATAAAGTGGATAAATACCTTTCTCTTTCGTTCATTGACAGACACAGCGCTCCATTATTCAGAACCATAGGGTTATACCGCCCCCTACAAGAGTAGGACACTAGGCAGAAAAAAAGACTTGGCTAAGCCTATGGGCAGTCGTAGGTGGTATACACTCACCTCTCTGCTATAGGCCTTCAGTTTTTTTCTGCCTAGTCAGGAGTAAGGACCTAGTTCCCTGCTGGGATCTCTAGTCCTGGGAATTTTTTGTTTTTTTCTTTTTTCCTGGATTTTCCTCCAGTGAGATCTACAATCAACTGCCAGGCTGGGCGACGGGGTGGGCATTAAGATCCAGTGGTCTCCCCAGTCTGGCCAGCGAGCGCGTGCAGACCACAGCTACGCACTAGGTCGACCACGACACAGACCCACTGAATGGGGGCTGACCCTGCGAGTTAAACGTTAAACGTCTCGTGAGGTCGCATGCGGCTGGGACTTGGCCGCCGCTTTCCGTTTTTGGGTGTCCGTCCTCCGTTCAGTGGCTCAGATCAGTCCGGTCCGACCGATCCGATCGCTCCGCAGGCATTGCACTCGCAGCCGGCGGCTGAAAATTTAGGCCGCAGCTTTGCAGCCTACCGACCGGGTGCTTGGTGGGCAGCCCCAGGGCGGGCGGCGGAGGCTGCCGCTTTCCGTTTTCGAGTGTCCGCCCTCTGTTCAGCAGCTCGGATTGGTCCGGTCACCCCGCGGGCCGGGCACTTGCGGAAGGCGGCCAAAAATTTAGGCCACGGCTTTTGCGGCCTAATAGGCCGTGGCTTTTGTGGCCTCCACCTACCAGAGGAGCGGTGCTGTGGGGGCTCTGAGGGCGATCTCCTTTTGGCGGTCCGTTAGGTGGGCCCGGCATGGGTGCTCCTTGCATGCCCTGTGCGGGGCCTTGGCCCCCTGTGAGGGGCCTCAGTGGTTCCTTGTGTGGGCGGCATCTGTGCCCCCCTGTGAGGGGCCTCGGTCGGCGCCCCCCTGTGAGGGGCCTCTGTCTGTGCCCCCTGTGAGGGGCCTCGGTCAGCGCCCCCCTGTGAGGGGCCTCTGTCTGTGCCCCCTGTGAGGGGCCTCGGTCAGCACCCCCCTGTGAGGGGTCTTGGTCAGCGCCCCCCTGTGAGGGGCCTCGGTCAGCGCCCCCCTGTGAGGGGCCTCTGTCTGTGCCCCCTGTGAGGGGCCTCGGTCAGCACCCCCCTGTGAGGGGTCTTGGTCAGCGCCCCCCTGTGAGGGGCCTCGGTCAGCGCCCCCCTGTGAGGGGCCTCGGTCAGCGCCCCCCTGTGAGGGGCCTCTGTCTGTGCCCCCTGTGAGGGGCCTCGGTCAGCACCCCCCTGTGAGGGGTCTTGGTCAGCGCCCCCCTGTGAGGGGCCTCGGTCAGCGCCCCCCTGTGAGGGGCCTCGGTCAGCGCCCCCCTGTGAGGGGCCTCGGTCAGCACCCCCCTGTGAGGGGTCTTGGTCAGCGCCCCCCTGTGAGGGGTCTCGGTCAGCGCCCCCCTGTGAGGGGCCTCGGTCAGCACCCCCCTGTGAGTGGCCTCAGTCGGCGCCCCCCTGTGAGGGGCCTCGGTCAGCGCCCCCCTGTGCTGGGCCTTGGTCGACATCCCCTGGCCAGAGCTGAAGCCCGGGTCAGGCTCAGATAATCCAATGTTCTGGAGGGGGCCAAAGCAGACTTCAGATAGTATAGAAGCCAACTGAAATCTGTCAAGGTCTGTATAGGAGCTACGTTGCCCCTTGGGGTAGTCGAGGACTCGCAGAAGAAGATCGTCCAGGCAGCCCAGGACCGCAAACCCCCACTGATGTAACCACACCAGATCCAAGGCCAACACCTCGTGAACACCCAAGGAGAGGTGGCAAGACCAAAGGGCAATCAACTGCCGGGCTGGGCGACGGGCTGGACATTAAGATCCAGTGGTCTCCCCAGTCTGGCCAGTGAGCGCGTGCAGACCGTAGCTACGAGCTAGGCCCTGTGAGGTAAACGTCTCACGAGGTCACATATGACCGGGTCTCGGCCTGAGTGCGTTCCTCATGGCCGACAGCCCTCCACTTCGGTGGCGAGGGGATCTGTCTTTGAGTGTTACCCACAAACTTCACTGGATCGGTAAGTACGGGGCTCTCCCCTCTCCTTCCCTGGATATGGCGTGGGGCGCGGGTATTCCCTGGGGTGGTCGGTCCCTCCAGGGATCTCCTCCACCCCCCTTCCCTCCCATCCCCCCCGGGTGAGGCCCAGGCTTCTGGCCTAGGTGCTTTTGGACACACTATCCCCCCCTTCCACTGTTGGGGTTGCCCCTTGGGCCCATCTGCTTCAGTGGTTGGGCCTAGGAGGCGGGTGACCGGGCATCACCTGTGGCGGCCCTCCCGTAATTTAGGTAGTGACTTTGCGGCCTACTGACCAAGCACTGGGCGGGCAGGGAAGGCTGCCCCTTTCCGTTTTTAGGTGTCCGCCCTCCGTTCAGTGGCTCAGATCGGTCCGGTCCCCCCGTGGGCTGCGCACTCGCGGCCGAAAATTTTGGCCGTGGCTTTGCGGCCTACCGACAGTGTGCTGGGTGGAAGGCCCCAGGGCAGGCGGCGGAGGCCGCTGGTTTCCGTTTACGGGTGTCCTCAATTTGTTCCGCAGCTCAGGTAGGTCCGGTCCCCCCGCGGGTGGCACACTCGCAGCAGGCAGCGAAAATTTAGGCTGCGGCTTTTGCGGCCTGCTAGGCCTTGTGGCCGCCTTCTACCAGAGCAGCGGTGCTGTGGGGGCTCTGAGGGTGATCTCCTTTTGGGTGTCCATTAGGTGGACCTGGCGTGGGTGCTCCTGGCGCTCCCTGTGCGGGGCCTGGGCCCCCTGTGAGGGGCCTCAGTGGTACCTTGTGTGGGTGGCATCTGTCGGAGCGGTCTGTGCCCCCCTGTGAGGGGCCTCAGTCTCCATTCCCTGTGAGGGGCCGTGGTCGGCGCCCCCTGTGAGGGGCCTCGTCTGTGCCCCCTGTGCGGGGCCTTGGTCAACATCCCCTGTGCTGGGCCTCGGTCAACATCCCCTGTGCGGCCTCGAGCAGCGGGGGTCTCAGTTGGTGCCCCCTCCTGAGTTTTTTGTGGTGGCGCTCAAGCATATAGACTAGTAAATGGCACCCCCCGCCCTCCCCTACCTCCTCTGTCTCGAATGATCCTATATCTAGCTCTGCCGCCACTGATGTGGCCTACCTTGTAGGGTTGGTGGCCACGTTCCCTGTCCTGTCAGGGACTGAGGATGATTCCTCCACAACTGCAGTGGTGTATGAAAAGGCGCTGGTTGTCGCAATTCTTAAATTTGTGCAGGAACTTTTTAAGATGGGGAATTCAGCGGTGGCTGCAGCAGAGGCCCGGTTCCCCTTTGGCACCCATAAGCCATCTTGCGTGGAGAAAGCGTTCCCTTCTCCCTCTTATTTGGTCAAATTTGTCCATGAAGACTGGGAGTGTCCAAAGTGCCCCTTTGTGCTTCCAAAAACGCTTGCTGTGAGGTACCCCTTTGAAGAGTCCCTCCTTCAGAAGTGTTCTGTTCCACCAGAAGTGGACCCCCCTGTCTCTAGGCTGCTCAAGGCAACCATGATTCCAATAGAGGAATCTCTGACTTCTAAAGATCCAGCTGACATACCTGGAGGGGAAACAGAATCCCCCTGCCTTTACTGCATCGGTGGAACTATTGGTCTAGGTGCTGCAGTTTGTCTGCTATGCCTCTTGGCCGCAGTTCCCCTGGTAGTTGAACTCTCTGTTTACGTAATGGTGCTTAGACGTGTATTGTGGGGGCTACCCTGGACGACATCATTATGCGTTTTCATTTTGTCCGCTGTTCACAGTCCAAAAGATGGAGGGCATGGTACGTCCAATTCTGGAACTCAAGGCCCTGACCTGCCTGGTGTGGGTACAGAAGTTCAAGGTGGAGTCTGTCGGCACGGCGGTGGCACCCCATCATCATGGGGGCTTTTTGGCTTCTATCAACATCACGAATGCTTACTTACGCATTCCACTATGTGCCCCGACCCAGCACATCCTCCATTTTGCTGTGGATGTTGAGCATTATCAGCACGCGGTGTCGCCCTTTGGTCTTGCCACCTCTCCTCGGGTGTTCACAAGGTGTTGGCCTCGGATCTGGCGTGGTGACGTCAGTGGGGGTTTGCGGTTCTGGGCTGCCTGGATGATCTTCTTCTGCGAGTCCTCATCTACCCCGAGGGGCAATGTAGCTCCTATACAGGCCCCGGACAGATTTCATTTGGCTTCTATAATATCTGAAGTCTGCTTTGGCCCCTTCCAGAACATTGGATTATCTGAGCCTGACCCGGGCTTCAGCTCTGACCAGAGTGTTAATTCCCCTGGACAAACTCCAGATGTTGCATGCTGCATTTTCATCTACTGTTGTCCGGCAGGTGGGCCTCCCTGTGGACCTGCATGTGGGTGTTGGGTCTGATGGTATCTACCTTTTGAGGAGATTCCATTTGCACAGTTCCATACAAGCTCCCTTCAGGAAGATCCTGGCATAATGGGACAAGTGCCCAAGGTATCTGGACAGTTGGATTTTACTGAGCCAGGAAACCTGAGGTTCCCTGGTCTGGTGGCTTCACTCTCCTGTTCTTCCGTGGGGTAAATCCTTTCTCCCCTTGTATTGAAGAGGGTGACCACCAATGCCAGTCTGTTCGGGTGGGGAGGTGTCCTGGGACTAAGCTCTGCTCAGGGTCGTTGGACGCTGGTGGAATCCAGACTACCGAGCAATAACCTGGAACTTCTAGCGAGCAGACTATGTCTGGATCATGGATGGATCGACCTTGGGGGCCCCCAGTATGGATCCAGTCGGACAATGCAACGGTGGGGCTTATGTCACCAGGGCAGGCCAAATAGGGTGATGGCAGCCTTGGCAGTTGCCAGTATCCTCCGGTGGGCAGAACGTCTTGTTCCGGCCCTCTCGGACATGCGCATTCCAGGGGTGGAATAATGACAGTCAGATGCCTCAGTCGGCTAGGGTTGGACCATAGGGTGGGCCCTTCACCGCGTTTCATCGGATATGTCTCTGATGGGGCACTCCTGAGGTAGATCTGTTTGCGTCCTGGCTCAACAGAACGGTACGAAGGTTTCTGGCAAGGTCAGATCCTCTGGTGGGCACCTCAATCGGTCTGGTGGCCTATGGGGTCGGTAACGTTTGCTCTACGCCTTTCCTCAACTTCAGCTTCTGCTGTGGCTTTTGCGCAGGATCACGGCCGTGGGGATTTTGGTCATTCTATGTGCTCCGGATGGGTCCTGTCAGTCTGGGTACGCCGACCGGGTGCGCCTGGTCACCGACTTTCCTTGGCGACTGCCTCTCAGGGAGGATCTACTGTCCCAAGGGCCGTTCTTCCATCCTGCTTTAGAGCCGCTAGTTTTATCAGCCTGGCTGTGATGAGCCAGGTGCTGCAGTTCTGATGCTGCTGATGGCTAGGTAGTCTACCTCCTAGGAGGTTCTACCTCTAGATATGGAAAGTGCATATATCCTGGTGTGAGTCACCGAGCATTCATCCTCGTTCTTTCTCAGTGGCTCCAATTCTGGCCTCCCTTCACGGGGGGTTGAGCAGGAATGGGCCTCAAGTACCATCAAGGGCCAGATGTCAGCCTGGATGGTCTTCTTCAGCGTCCCCTGGTTTTGCACTCCCTGGTGCACACCTTTTATTCAAGGGGTTCGATGTCTGGTTCCACCGGTGCGGTCTCTTCTACCGCCGTGTGATCTGAACTTGGTGATTTTGGTTCTACAGAAGCCTCTCTTTCAATATATTTGGTAAATTCCACTACTTACTCTGTCTCGGAAGGTGGCCTCTTGGTGACTATCACCTCTGCTCACAGGGTGTCCGCAATGGTGGCGTTATCTTGTCATACACCTTAATCAGTGTTACACAAGGTTAAGGTGGTTGTTGGCCCTTTTGTCGTTCCTTCCTCGGATTTCTCTTTGAATAAGGACATTGGGGTTGATTTACTAAAGGCAAATCCCCTTTGCACTACAAATGCACTGCAAGTGCACTTGGAAATGCAGTCGCTTTAGATCTGAGGGGAAGATCTGAAATGAGAGGAAACTCTGCCGATTTTATCATCCATCATGTACAAGCAAAAATGCAGTTTTTTATTTTCCTTGCATGTCCCCCTCAGATCTACAGCGACTGCACTTCCAAGTGCACTTGCAGTGCACTTGTAGTGCAAAGTGGATTTGCCATTAGTAAATCAACCCCACTGTGTTGCCTTCCTTGTGTCCCTGGTCAACACAACCTAAGGAATTTGCCTTATCTGCCCTGGAAGTGGTTTGGGGGATTTGGGTGTATTTGGCAGCCACTGAGTCTTTTTGGGTGTCAGACTCACTGTGATCACGGATGGGCCAAGAAAGGGGCTATCTACTTCGACCATTTCTGGAGGGGTCAGACAGATGATGTCTCTGGCCTATTCTGTCAGGGATCAGGTTCCTCCTTTCCCTGTTGCCGTACATTCTTCTCAGTGCTCTTGGGCTTTCTGTCATCAGGGGTTTGTTGCGCAAGTTTGCAAGATGGCCACTTGGTCGTCGATGTACACTTTCACAACATTTCACAAGTGGGTGTGTTGGCATCTGCGGATGCCTCTTTTGGCCGCAAGGTTTTGCAGGCTGCTGTTTAGAGGGTCTATTCCCTCTTAAAGGGGTATTGTTCAGGTTGGGCTCAAGTTTGTTCTGTGTTGAGCTCCTGTTACCTGATTGGCTCTTGTGTTAGCCTTGGGATATTTCATTGTCCCACCCCTCATGTTTTGCACTACTTTGGATGTCCCTAAGGTTGTGAATAATGGGGCACTGTGTATATCAATAAACGAAAGAGAAAATGGGATTTTTGACTTACCGTAAAATCCTGTTCTCTGAGTTCATTGACAGACACAGCACCCACCCCTCTAAGGAGTTTTAATACCTCTAACACTGTGTCAGGGCTGGGCTCAGCCCTTCCTTCTCTGAGCTTGCTGCTCAGCTGTTGGCTAATTGCCAGCTCCCATCTCTCCACAGTTACTCAGCTGTTGATGATATCCTGCTCGCCAGGCCTGCCTACTTAAGCTGTCCAGTCCAGAGGAGCTCTGCCTTCGCCTTGGTCACACCACAGAAACTATCTCCTGCGATCCTGTTCAAGACTTACTTTGCTGACATCGCTTCTGGCTCCAGATCCTGCTTGCTGTTCTACTACATCTCGCTGACTTCTGGCTTGGCTGACTATCTATTCCGGTTACTGAACTTTGGCTACGTTTTGACTATGTTTGTTCTTTTTACTTTTATTATTAAACAAGTGTGATTTAACCTCACTGGCGGTTTTCCCAAGTGTGGCTCGGGGGTTAAATTTCAGAGCCATTAGCGGTAACCCCGAGCCACCCTCGGGATTACATCTCAGGATCCTGGTGCAGTGTTACTTACCTTGTCCCCAGGATCCTGCGTTGTCCCCCCGCTGTGTCTGCGGGCTGTGTCCTCTGCTCCCGATGGTCTGTGTGCCGGGCTCCATTCCCTGCAAGCGTTGCGACGCACGGGGGCGGAGCCTGGCGGCAAATTGAAAAAAGTGAAAATTCATAATACATACAGTGCACTGTAATCTTACAGATTACATTACTGTATGAAATAATTTCACATCCCTTTTGTCCCCAGTGCTTTGTCCAGTGCCCTGCATGCAGTTTTATATGATATATACGGTTCTTTCTGCCTGGAAACTGGAGATTGCCCATAGCAACCAAAAAGTGTCCCTTTACGTCAAAAGTGGTTTTAGACCAGCTAGAAAACAGCGATAGTAAATTAGAACACTTGCAGATTTGAGCGATAGTGAATCGTGGGGAAATTTATTTTATTATTATTTTTTATAATTATTTATATTTATTATATTATAATTTATGATTTTGTGTTTCAAACTTCATCATTCCCGGGATATCTACTAGACTCTTGGTGGACAGATTTAAGTGTGTTATTGCTAAGAATAACAGGCCTACAATATAAAACACCAAATTTCTATGCAAAATAATTGTACCGCTTTGAGACGCTGTGCTGCCCCAACAGGGCATAGAATTTAAATATATTGTTTTCCTAACCATTTTCTATAGACTTTTATGTTTAGTTTACATGCTGCCATCTAGTGACCCTTTGTGGTAATGCACTTGTCTCTCAAGTTTATTTTTCCCTTATGTTATGACACACTTCCTTGGAATGTAATGCTCCACTCTTCTTCCTGTGTTTGTACTTCCTGTGTCATCTATGCAGTTAACAAGCCACATGTAGCAGGGCACATGTATTCTCCATTGTAAGCTACAGACAGTATCATCTTTTGACCTCACAATACCACAACCTATTCATCTGTTTGTATCCTGTCATCTGCTGTAATCTGATGTTCAGAATAAAGCATCTGTGGATGGAAATCAGTATTGGTGAGTTCAGGCTATCTGATGAGGATTGTCCTCAGTGATTATATCTTATACAGGCCAGGCATAGAGGTCTCACAAGGGATAAATCGCTTCACAACAATCGGAGTCAGACTAGTCAAAAGATGTATAGAATTCCCACAGCCTGCTGTGTATATGTGTGCGCCTGATCTGCAATCAAGCTCAGTGCCATCCGCCATCTTGTGATGCACATGGTCGCATGAGTTTACTGCACCTCATGCAAATGTTAAAAACTGTTTCTCTACATTGAACTGTGTTACCCCGCCTGTCTAAGCTGCTGTTCATCTTCTTAAAGAGACAGTACCATTTTTTGCAAAAACGTGAAAAAATGTCTACACAAGACTGAGCACCCTTTTGTGGCTGAATCAACATAGATTCACCATGCCTCTGAACCCGCAGATGTACAGGGAGCAGATTCTGCAGATATTGCCAATCAGAGTGTAAGACCCAAACGTACAATAAAACCGACACAGAAACTCAGAGAAAACTTTGAAGCCACTAGAGATGAGTTCTCCAGCAATCTGTCAGACTTATGGGATAGAACTTCACACTGCATGTCAGTTTTGTCACACTTCAACGATCAACCAGCTGAACTAAGAGACTCTATAGATCGCTTATCTACCGCGTACGACGCTACCAGCGGCTGTTTTCAAAATACACAGCTTTCTTGCAGGACTGTAATATAGAGGACTCCTCAGCAGAACTGACCAGAGCTGATGCACTAAACCAACAAAGGGATCTTTTAGTGCAAAATGCCCAGTGTAAGGCAGAACTCCGCATTGCTCAAATGCAGGAGACCAGATCCCACAGATCCACACCAACCAAGCACACTGCACGTTCTTCAAGATCCATTCGCTCCAGAAGTTCAACATTAAGCGACAGGCTAACAGAGGCCCGTTCAAGTCTGGAAGCAAAAAAAAGTGCAAAGCTCCTTTACCAGAAGGCAAGCAGAGATGGAAGCTCAAATAAAGATTCTGCAAGTGGAAAAGGAGGAAGCAGCTGCCCTAGCAAGGCTGAGAGTCCTCGAATAAGCGACGGGAGAAAGTGCTAACTCAGTCTGTTCCATCCCAATAGAACTGCAAGACCCAATTGAACGCACCAGTGAATATGTGCTAAAGCATAATGTTTGCAATGATACAGAGTCATCTCCTGTACTTCCTACTAACAACACTGTTCTGACTCTCAACATTGAGACCTCTCAGCTCCAAATGCCTGAGCCTCTTCAAGTCTACAACACAAGTGCATCTATGCAGCAAACCACATTACCTCTTGCTGACAACAAGGTGACTTCCAGTGACAAGCCGCAGCTCAAGCCACAGCCAGCACAAACCTTAGGGACTACACCACAGTTAAACGCTCGTGCAAAATCATTTCATCCTGGTAAACCTCACCCTACTTCACCAGAGAACTTTCACACCTGAGGGGTTCCACAAGTTACTTTGGCACCGAAGAGTGAGAGATCGGACTTGAATGACTTTGTCAGATATATGGTACGCCGTGAGCTCATTAACACTACCCTCTCAAAGTTTGACGACTGTCCAGAGAGCTACAGGGCCTGGAGATCAACCTTCAAAGCTGCCATTGCTGATCTCAACCTTAATACCAAGAAGGAACTTGATTTGCTCATAAAGTGGCTGGGGCCGGAATCTGCAGATCGTGTTAAAAGACTGAGAACAGTGCACGTTGACCACCCAGATGCAGGTCTTGTTGCTGCATGGGCAAGACTTGAGCAAGCCTACTGTAGCTCTGAAGCCATAGAAAGCCCTCTATTCAAGAGACTGCAAAACTTCCCAAAAATAGGGAACAAAGACTACCGCAAGCTCCAAGATCTGAGTGATCTTCTCATGGAGCTAGAGTTGGCAAAGACAGACCCACATCTACCTGGACTAAGCTTCCAGGACACTGCTCATGGTGCCAATCCAGTGGTGTCTAAACTGCCATATGGCCTGCAAGAGAAATGGGCACAACAGGGCTCAAGGTACAAAGGAGACTATAACGTATCTTTTCCTCCATTTGCATATCTTTGCAGGTTCATCAGCAATCAAGCCTGGACAAGAAATGATCCCAGCTTCAGCTTCAGTGAACCCAACTTGCCTGCTTCATCATCATCATCTTCATCAAGGTGTGATAACATAGCAGCTAAATGTAGAGATTTAATAGAGCAATAGACTTTAATAGAGCAATATCTGTTAAAAGGACAGACATCTCACCACCCGTATCCTCTCCTGCTCACCAGAGCAATTCGGGTGACAGAGATAAAGACCCTAATCGTCAGTGCCCTATTCACAAGAAGCCGCATCTCCTAAAGAAGTGTCGTGGGCTTAGGGCAAAGGGAGATTCTTCAGAAACTTGGAATATGCTACAGGTGCTGTGCTTGTTATGGACATTTTGCTAAAGACTGTAAAGTCATCAAGTGCACAGAATGCAGTAGCGACAGACATGTTACAGCTATGCATCCGGGTCCACCCTCAGACAATTCAC
Source organism: Aquarana catesbeiana (assembly GCF_042186555.1). NCBI lineage: Eukaryota > Metazoa > Chordata > Amphibia > Anura > Ranidae > Aquarana > Aquarana catesbeiana. The sequence continues at coordinate 590,276,311 of NC_133327.1, forward strand.
AGCAGCCTCCTACCTCCAGCCCTGTCTCAAGTCATGGTGGGGAGCAACAAGGTCATGCTCCAGCCACAGATAACGTTTCTTCTTCATGCACAGAAGTCTGTGGAGAAGGCTTAGATAACAAATGCTGTGCAAAGATATGCCTAGTCAAGATATACCCAAAGGGTCAACCTGAGGAAGCTATTAGGATGTATGCCATAATAGATGAACAGAGCAACAGATCGTTGGTTAAGCCTAAATTCTTTGAGATCTTTGGTATAGAGGGACACGCAACACTGTATACTCTCAGAACCTGTTCTGGTCGTGAAGAGACCTTCGGCAGAAGGGCCGATTGGTTCATGGTCTCTCATATCAATAAGGGAGAGGGCATACCCCTACCAACATTAGTCGAGTGTAACCAGATACCAGACGAAAGGGAAGAAATTCTTACTCCAGAGGCTGCATATCACCATCCTCACTTGAGGCACCTTGTTAATGAAATTCCTGCAATGGACATGAATGCTGAAATCTTGATCTTACTAGGAAGAGACATTCTCAGAGTACATAAAATACGCAAGCAGTGCAATGTACCCGATGATGCCCCTTACGCGCAAAAACTTGACCTTGGCTGGGTAATCATGGGCAACGTATGCTTGGATAGAATGCGTACGTCATCTGAGATCAACTCCTTCAAAACTTACGTGTTAGGAAATGGACGTGCATCCCACTTCAAACAGTGCCCTCGCCATTATGAAGTAAAAGAGAAGCCTCTTGACATCATCCAAGTACCTGATGGTACTCCTAACCTTTGTGATGACAACCTAGGTACCACAGTGTTTTGTACTACAAGCGATGACAACAAAATAGCCTTGTCAGTCGAAGACAGAGAGTTCATCAAAATAATGGACAAAGAGCTCTTCCAGGATGAGTCTAACAGCTGGGTTCCACCATTACCTCTTCGTGCTGCAAGGGTTAAACTCCCAACCAATGGTGAACAGGCTCTATCCAGATTCAACTCACTTCAACGAACACTAAAGAACAGGCCTGAAACGAAGGACCATTTCATCACCTTTATGAAAAGGATCTTTGACAATGATCATGCCACCAGGCCAGTGTCTGTAAGTGTCTTCGTAAATTCTTCTTGGTTAACAGGGCCTGAATTCCTGCTGGATCATCCAGAAGAAACCACAGCTGATGTCTTCAGTCTTCCAGCACCTGACAAGGATCCAGAGATTCATCCTGAAGTTAAAACCCTCCTCACCAGAACTGAACAAAGACTCACCTTGGGCTGTCAACGCTTTCAAAGTTTCTCCAAGTGGAGAAGGCTTATACGCACCATCGCAAGGTTAGTTCATATTGCAGATTGCTTCCACACAAAGCCCACAGATGCTCACTGTCAAGGTTGAAACGTGTTCCGAAAGCTCCTTTCTGCAAAAAACATTGCTGAAGGTGAACTGATCATAATACGAAGTGTACAAGAGAGTGTCTTTGGCTCAGAAATTAAATGTATCCGTGAGAAGAAGGACATTGCAAAAAAACAGCCCAATTGCCAACCTGAATCCATTCATTGACAATCATGGTATGTTAAGGGTTGGTGGACATTTAAACAAGGCTGAAATGAGTGAGCAAGAACAGAATCCTCTCATTATACCTGCTCGCCATCACATCACCATTTTGCTCATACGGCACTACCATGAAGGGGTTAAGCACTAAGGTAGACACTTCACAGAGGGTGCCATAAGAGCTGCAGGCCTTTGGATTATAGGAGCAAAAAGACAGATCACAGCTACACTACACAGCTGTGTTCAGTGCCGCAAACTGAGAGGGAAACACCATCAACAGCAAATGTCAGATTTGCCAGCTGACAGGTTAAGTACTGACCCACCTTTCACTCATGTTGGTCTGGATGTCTTTGGGCCATGGATGGTAACAGCCCGCAGAACTCGAGGTGGCCAAGCAAATAGCAAACGATGGGCAGTGCTGTTCACTTGCATGAGTGTGCGTGCAGTACATATTGAAGTAATAGAATTTATGGATGCTTCAAGTTTTATCAATGCTCTAAGACTATTCCTAGCCATCCGAGGACCAGTTAAGACACTAAGATCTGACTGTGGAACTAATTTAGTTGGAGCCTGTCGAGAGCTACAGCTCAACTCTAGGCCAATCCAAGACCTGTTAGCTGAAAAAGGCTGTACATGGATTTTCAATCCTCCTCATTCTTCCCACATGGGTGGTTCATGGGAGAGAATGATAGGTATCACACGTAAAATATTGGATTCTATGCTTATGGACTTTAATTCCACAAGACTTACCCACAAGATTCTAACTACCCTCCTGACAGAGGCATCTGCCATAATCAATTCAAGACCACTTGTTCCAGTGTCCAAAGATCCAGAGACCCCAACTATCCTTACTCCAGCTACTCTTCTTACCCAGAAGCTTGGGTCTGTTCCTGTTCCACCTGGAAACTTCAAAGCAGGAAACCTTTGCTATGGCAAGTGGAAGCGAGTACAACACCTCGCCAACTGCTTCTGGAATCGTTGGAAGATGGAGTATCTTTCTACTGTGCAAGGACGCAGGAAATGGCAACGCCTGAACCCTAACATACAAGTTGGAGATCTTGTTATGCTTAAGGACCAGCAAGCTGAAAGAATTGAATGGCCCATGGGACTTATTGTAAAGAGCGTTCCTAGTGATGACGGTAAGGTATGCAAGGTGGAGGTGAAGGTTTCAAGACAAGGGACTGTAAAGACTTTCATCGGACCTATCACGGAACTTATTCTGCTCTTACCCTTTGGAGAATTAACTTGTTTGCCTACGCTGCTGGATCCTACCTGCGACTTCAAGAAGAAAGTGTCTTGGACTTAAGTTGACATATCTTGAAGCCTTGAATTAATAGTTGTTGTTTTGCATTATATGCATGTTCTTTATGTCTTTCAGGTCTTCAAGACATCCAGCAAATTACACTGTCGTTATTTGCAGTTGTATCACTACCGTTCTGATATATATAATGACATTTACCAATGCCAGACGGGGAGTGTGCTGCCCCAACAGGGCATAGAATTTATATATATTGTTTTCCTAACCATTTTCTATAGACTTTTATGTTTAGTTTACATGCTGCCATCTAGTGACCCTTTGTGGTAATGCACTTGTCTTTCAAGTTTATTTTTCCCTTATGTTATGACACACTTCCTTGGAATGTAATGCTCCACTCTTCTTCCTGTGTTTGTACTTCCTGTGTCATCTATGCAGTTAACAAGCCACATGTAGCAGGGCACATGTATTCTCCATTGTAAGCTACAGACAGTATCATCTTTTGACCGCACAATACCACAACCTATTCATCTGTTTGTATCCTGTCATCTGCTGTAATCTGATGTTCAGAATAAAGCATCTGTGGATGGAAATCAGTATTGGTGAGTTCAGGCTATCCGATGAGGATTTTCCTCAGTGATTATATCTGCTTATACAGGCCAGGCATAGAGGTCTCACAAGGGATAAATCGCTTCACAACAATCGGAGTCAGAATAGATGCAAAAATCTGAAATAATCATACTGCCAGGGAGGTTAACTGTACTTCTGTCTCTGACTGATTTCATGGTTTCTGACACACTGCTTGTCACTAAACTGAAGGCCTATAGCAGAGAGGGGTGTGTATACCACCTAGGATTGCCCATAGGTGTAGCCAAGTCTTTTTTTCTGCCTACTGTCCTACTCCTGTAGGGGGCGGTATAACCCTATGGTTCTGAATAATGGAGCGCTGTGTCTGTCAATGAACTCAGAGAAATGGATTTTATGGTAAGTCAAAAATCCCATTTTCCATTTGGCATCCCTGGACTTCTCATTTTCTCCCCTTGGGATTTGACCATAACCTCCTTGCCCTCTAGAGATGGAAGCAGGCTTGCTGGTAACATTGTTTCCAAAGCTTCCAAGCTATTGCTAACCAGTGGCAGCCCATCCATACAGGGCGCAGGGGCGCTGTCCCCCTAATCCCCCTAATCTACATGTAAAGTGCCAGACGCATGGATTCCAATAGGTTTTTTTTTTGTTTCTCGAAGCACGTGATTCATTTGCAAGAAAAAAAGTGTTGTTTTTTTTAATTTTCTTTGCACATGATTGGGTAATCTTTCCAAAGTGAAGCATTACCTCATTTACTTAGCTCTGGAGCAACTGCACTTTGCAAAGTGCACAGTCTATTTGCCTTTAGTAAATCAACCCCATAGTTTCCAAAAATGTACACGTGGTTTAAATAGCATGTTTCCTTTCAGTATTCAGAAAAACTTAATAATCAGTGGTGACTGGGTGTATAGAAAAGCTTGCACCTACTGCAAAAACATGTCTATATTCGAAAAGATAACAAGGAATATTAACAGAGCATTTTTTTTATTAAACAATGTTGCTATTATTTACCTTGATAAAAATACACAACTGTGAAATATAACAACCCCCAGTACAGGAAAAATTGGTCTAGTTTTATTAAATGCCCTTAATAGCTTATAAATTCATAGCATATTGATGATTATTGTTTGATAAAATCATTTTGAAACCAGAAATAAAGTACCAAAAGGCCAAGCTGTCAAAGCAGGTCAGTTATTGCTTATAATTATTTCACCTATTGACTCTCATATCAGTAATTGCATAATTACAACGAACAGATGGATTGCAGAATACTAACAGATGGTGAGAAAGTAAACAGGCTGAAATAGTTTTTTTTTGTAGACTATGAAAAAAAGTAAATTGATCTAAATATAGTTTGGCACAGTAGAAATTAACCAAACTGCAACTTGACAGCACAAAACACTTTAGGGTAATCGTGTATTTTTGAAATGTGAGAGTGAACAGTTCTCAGCAGTCTAATCATAGCTGTCAATAAATTATTTTGCATTTGCAAACATCAATGTCTTGTTAAGTACAACTGTTCAGGGAATATTTTTGTGCTCATATCCTGTTTGATGGAAACTGGCAGGTTGTTCATTCTGATTAACTAATGCCGCGTACAAACGACTGGACTTTACGGCATACTTGGTTCGGCGGACTTTACGACGGACTTTACGACGGACTTTCCGAATGAACGGACTTGCCTACACACGATCAACCAACTGATTCGTACATAATGACGTATGACCGGACTAAAACAAGGAAGTTCATAGCCAGTAGCCAATAGCTGCCCTAGCGTGGGTTTTTGTCCGTCAGACTAGCATACAGACGAGCGGACTTTTCGACCGGACTCGAGTCCGTCGAAAAGATTTGAAACATGTTTCATTTCTAGGTCCGTCAAACTTTTGGGGGGAAAAAGTCCGCTGGAGCCCACACAAGATCCAATTGTCCAACGGACTCCGGTCCGCCGAACCAAGTATGCTGTAAAGTCCGGTCATGTGTACGCGGCATTAGGCTTTGCTGCAAATGTCTTTCTATAGGAAGTGCTTATAGCAATATATTTTAAAATGCATATAAACAGTAACAATGCGCATCTACGTTTTTCTCTCATTTGGTCCGTTAAATGCACCATTGAAAGTGTCTTGTTATATATATTCGATAGGTGACAAAAAGACACCTGTTGATCCTGTCAAAAATTCAAAGCTGTTCTTTGTGCTGTGCCCTCCCAAAGGCGGTGTTCTGTAATTTAGTAAAATAAAATTGTGAAGAGCTGACAGCATTATTTGCAATTTAAATTAGTAATTAGAAATTAGTAGTGAGTACTTTCTGCTAATATTAACAGATATTTTCCTGTAAAAGCAGGGTCTTTAACCACTTGTCTACAGGGTACTTACACCCCCTTCCTGCCCAAGCTATTTTTCAGCTTTCAGCGCTGTCGCACTTTGAATGACAATTGCGCGGTCGTGCTACACTGTACCCAAACACATTTTTTTATTACACAAATATAGCTTTCTTTTGGTGGTATTTAATCACTGCTGGGTTTTTTTATTTTTTACAAAAAAAAAAAAAAAAGACCAAAAATTCTGAAAAAAAAAAAGTTTTTTACTTTTTTCTGTCAGTAAATTTTGTAACTAAGTAATTTTTCACCTTCACTGATGTGTGCTGAGCCGGCACTGATAGGCTGAACTGGTGGGCATTGATGAGGTGGCACTTGTGGGCACTGATGAGGCGGCACTTATGGGCACTGATTAGATGGCACTGATGAGGAGGCACTAATATGCCGCACTTATGGGCACTGATGGGCACTAATAGGCGGCACTGGTGGGCACGGATAGGCGGCACGGATAGGCGGTACTCATGAGCACTGATGGGTGGCACTGATGGACGACACTGATGAGCATTGATCGACAGCAGTGATGGGCAGCACTGATAGGCGGCACTGATAGCCAGCACTGACTGGCATCACTAATGGGCACTGATTGGTGGAACTTGGCCCTGATTACATTCCTAGATGTCCCCCTGTGTGGAGATGCCGCTGATCGGCTCTCCTCGCCACACACTCTGTCAGTGTGAGGCGAGGAGAGTCGATTACTGGCATCTCTGTGTTTACATGTGACCAGCTGTGATTGGACACAGCCGATCACATGGTTAAAGAGCCGCGGGTCTTTACAAAGATTGGGGTCGCGCCGTGTCCTAGTAACACAGCGCGGCAGTGATCGCTGGGCGCACGAGAGTGGCCGTTCTGGGATGCTGTCATATGACGTTGTCCCAGAAGGAGAGCTGCACCGCCCCGCTGTTATTTGACGGTGGGCGGGCAGCAAGCAGTTAAAAAGATAATACATGGGGAAATGTGCATGTACTGAAGAGAAGTACTGCATTTTTAATTTTTTTTGGCCTGACATACACTTCAAATCAAGCTTTGCACTAAAACGTTGTTAAAAAATTGCATTACAGAAGAAACAGGTTGAGTGTACAAAGAAACACTATCACAGGAAATGACTGAAAGTAATACTTAGTATCCAGTAGTAGTGCTATAGCAAATAAATCAGGCACTAAAACAGGTAGTAAAGGCAAATGTAATATACTGTCATCCATTATGGTTGGTAACTCGACAAGCATAAAATGGATTAACAATGGCAATAACACAATTTGGCATACAACGTGATTAATAGTAAGGACCAGGCATAAGATGACATTTGGCATCCAGATACACATAAATAGTAGCAGGGCCACCTCAAGTGCAGCAGTGAGCAGTAGTAAAATTTAATCTACCGAGTGCTGGAACTATACTGCCAGAGCGCATTTATGGCAGCAATGTTAGTCCTAGGCCAACTGGGTATGCACTGTCCAAAAGAAAAGAAGGATGGTAGTAGACGAGGCAGGGGAAGAAAGAGGTTTTGAAGAATATTATTTATGGGAGGGGCAGTTCTTTCAGATGTTCTTCTACCAGCTATGGTTGGGACCCTTTAAAGTGGTTGTAAAGTCTCGTTTAAAAAAAAAAAATAAAATAACAAACATGTTATACTTACCTCCAATATGCAGTAGTTTTGCACAGGGCAGCATGGATCCTCCTCTTCTCGGGTCCCTCTTTGCTGCTCCTGGCTCCTCCCTCCTGTCGAGTGCCCCCACAGCAAGCAGCTTGCTATGGGGGCACCAGAGCCGAGCTGCAGCTCTATGTGTCCATTCAGAAACGGAGATGCCATTTGGCCCCACCCCCTCTCTCTGCCAATTGGCTAACTGATTTTGATTGACAGCCGCAGGAGCCAATGGCGCCACTATTGTGTCTCAGCAAATCAGCATGGGGAGTCAGGGATGACCGAGGGACTTGTGGACATCGCTGGACAAAGGTGGGGCTCCGGTAAGTATTAGGGGGGGCTGGGGAGGCTGCTACAAAAGAAGGCTTTTTATCGTAATGCATAGAATGCATTAAGGTAAAAAACCTTTTGCCTTTACAACTTCTTTAAGAGAATCTTTGTACCTAACAACAGTCCCAGTTAGCCTGTGTGCAGTATAGGTACAGTATAGGTATGGTATAGTCTCAGCACAGGTACGAGATAGATGTGGTTCAGATGCGGTAAAGGTTCAGTACAATGCGGTGTAAGGTTGGCATAGGTGCAGTCTAGGTTTGAAATAAGTGCAGTATGGGTGTGGTATGGATTGGGCAGACTTGGCGTCCTGCTCTCAGTGGCTCAATCACTGCTAGCAATGTCAGTAATGGGCGTTACATCCCTTTAACTCTATCACTAGACCAGTGATTGCAGTTGTTAGAAAAATCTTATTTATGCATGTCCTACTAGCCAGAGCTACATTAGCTAAGGGTATGGGTGGGTATGTTAGGACTTCTACAGTTGTGGTAGATCTAATGCCTTGTACACACGATCGGATTTTCCGACAACAAATGCTGGATGTGAGCTTGTTGGCTGAAAGTCCGACCGTGTGTATGCGCCATCGAACATTTGTTGTCGGACTTTCCGCCAACAAATGTTGGCTAGCAGGTTCTCAAATTTTCCGCCAACAAAACTTTGTTGTCGGAATTTCCGATCGTGTGTACACAGGTCTGACGCACAAAAGCTCACGCATGCTCAGAATCAAGCAGAAGGAGCTGCACTGGCTATTGAATTTCTTTTCTCGTCTCATCGTACGTCTTGTACGTCACCACGTTCCCACGTTCGTAATTGTTGGCCAACATTTGTGTGACCGTATGTATGCAAGACAAGTTGGATCCAACAACCTTAGAACAAAAATCCACGGTTTTGTTGTCGGAAAGTCCGATCGTGTGTACGAGGCATAAAAGTACTACATAATTTTTACCATATGGGATCATCTCCAAATCTGAATGATTTTGCTTTGTATTCTATGGGCTCTTTGGATTACAACAGATACCTCAGGGTAAAAAAGACACTTGGCTAGGTTGGAATTCTCCAACTACAAGGCTAGTATTTCCCTGTATGATGTGGCTAGCGATGTGCATGTACAATACAACTGTTGAAATATCTTTTATTTTAAAAGCCTTTTTCATAAAGATTCAGGCTGGGGCCACCCAAGCGTGCATGCTAATTGCAATGCTTGAGGGAAAACAGCCAAGCTACTCTAATGCTTATATTAGAGGAAAAATAGCAATTGGCCCAAATCATACAAAATATACATGAGCTATTTCTCCTGAAAGTGCCAGCTGGGGATGTTTAGTCTGATGGCACATGTAGCCATAAAGATTGTAAACTGATCTAGCCAAAATCAGCTGAACTGGACAACAGTTATCTTATGGATACTTTTAGAAATGTAGCATAAACATACTCCTGTGCTGGAGTATGGGGCCCAAAAAACAAATAACTCTTATTGTTTCTGTTTCACTTTAAATCCATAGGAAAGCTCCTTGCCTTGCTTCCCTCCAAAGACTGGGGAAGTCCAAATATGCTAGATAATGATCAGACTCTGATGGAAGCAGCCATTCCCTGGAACACATACTAGTTCTGGCAGTGATGCTAACCCTAGTTACTAACTCACAGTACCTATTCCACGTTAGTTGAGCAATGGCTTCATCCATCAGAGCCAAAATAAACTGTTTTATTTCATAAGATCCTCTTTAATATTAATCATTTAGATCTTCCATCCATGGCTTCCTACCAGTGCAGTAACCTAATGCAACCAATAAGAAAGCTTTAATTCTTTTAGATGTTCATTATTAATAAGAACTGAAATCTGGCTGATTGCTGTGTGTTACCACAAACCACTGTAAAGCCTTAAATAAGCGCTTATAAGACAGTGGGGAACAATGGTAAGTTTTAATGCTACTCACTTAGTAGAAAGTTGTTTTAGCCACAATTATCCAATTGTGCAACATCAGACAGTATGTTAAGGGAGAAGTACAGCTGTTTGGCTGTACTTCTCCTGTGGATCACAGGAGTGCAGTTCGTTCTGCACTCCTGTGACCCGTTTTCAGCAGACAGCGGGCTGAAGCCAGTCTAGGCTTGAGTAAGACTGTGACAATGGAGTCAGAATCTGCCCACATGCCTGAACACATGCCTGGACCGGCACCTGGCTCAGCCTCCTGACCCCTCCACAGCCCAGTGCTCCAGTGAGAGTGCGGGGGGGGCAGGAGCTGTGAGAACCGAGTGATCGGCGGTGTTTGATTGCTCAGTTCTCAGTGTTAGAGGTGCCAGGGGACAGATGCAGCATCAAAACCATACATATCTTTTAGTGTAAACCTTTTGGTTCTTAAAATTGAAGCTGTAAAGTAATGCATGCACTCTTCAGGTGTTCTAATTTGCAAACCTCATCCTTGGCTAAGAAAGTAGAAGGCTGCTTTTCCCTCTTTTGCAACTTTTTTTTGTTTTTAACTTAATGGGGGGTCTCAACCCACAATAGGAAGTTTCAAGAGATGGGAGAAGGTTAAGTAGCCCTTGACTTACTGTAGTTCCAGTATTAGAGTGCCCTGAGATTTCAGGGCTTAGAGGGAACTCGGAAGATGACCCTCTGAAGATGATAAAGGGTATACACATATGATTCAGGGTGTCTGCACATTTCTACAACTGATATTCTATAGGCCTTTAGGGGTGAAGGTTTTGTTCATAAAAACATTTCAACCTTAATTAAATGACATTTAGTTTGCTAAAGTATTATAAATAATAAATAATTGCCATCTAAAAATATATATATAATTTTCAATTCTCTCATCCTTTGTTGCATATCAGCACTGTTGAACTCCTGTAACCTTTTTGCTGCCACTTGTAAATGCATGGTATTTTTCTGGGCAAGTTCCCTGATGGTGAAAACAGTGAACCATTCCTGTGCAATTGTTGTTGGCATGGACCTCTGTTGTTTCCATTGGTAGAGAGCGTGACAAAAAGGACACATGCGATCAACTGGGAGATAGGAAAAGAGCATTGTCACCCTATAACAGGAAGAGCCTGAACAAAGACTATTATAGCAGGTTCAACAGATATTATTTTTAATAACATCTGGCGATTTAAAAATACTAAAAATAACTTTAGAAATTACTTTCAGTTAAAGCTTTGTAAAAGATTTTAGCGACTGGGTTTATACATACAGATTATATCTGCCAACTCAGGGTCACTTGCATAGACCATACCTGTACAAAAAGGGCCATATACTGTACTTCCCTGTTCCCCTACCACACACTGGGGTTTATTTACTAAAGCTGGAGAGTGCAAAATCAGGCTCACTTCTGCATAGAAACCAATCAGCTCTCAGGTTTTATTGCCAAAGCTGTAAACCCTCGTGTTTTTCTACCTTAATGCACACTATGCATTAAGGCCCCCCAGCCCCCCCCCCACTTTACTCACCTGAGCCCGTTTGTTCCCACAGTAGAGACGCGCTCTACCTCTCTGCCCGGGGTTCTCAGCTCTTGATTGAATAGATTGATAGCATTGCCGTCTATCAGTGCTACCCATAAGTACCCATCAGTGTAGCCTTTCAGTGCCCATCAGTGCCGCCTATCAATGCCCATCAGTGCTGCATATCAGTGTCACCCACCAGTGCCGCCTATCAGTGCCCATCAGTGCCATCTCATTGGTGCCACCTCATCAGTGCCCATCAGTGCAGTTTATCAGTGCCCATCAGCAAAGGAGGAAACTTACTTATTTACAAACTGTTATAATAGAAACAAAGAAAAACTTTTTTTTTTCAAAATTTTCAGTCTTTTTTTATTCATTTAGCAAAAAAGAAAAACCGCAGAGGTGATCAAATACCACCAAAAGAAAACTCTATTTGTGGGAACAAAATGATAAAGATTTAGTTTGGGTACAGTGTAGCATGACGGCGCAATTGTCATTTAAAAAGTGACAGCACTGAAAGCTGAAAATTGGCTTGGGCAGGAAGGGGGTGTAAGTGCCTGGTATTGAAGTGGTTAATTGAATAAGCTGAGGTTAGAAGCTGATTGGTTTCTATGCAGAAGTGAGCCTGAATTTGCACTCTCCAGCTTTAGTAAATAAACCCAACTGTGATTCTTCCCAGAAGCTTGTACGTCACTTCAGGATGTACAAGCCATCAGGGAGAAACCACAGCAGGGGTAACAGATATTCAACCCAAAATGTTTAATCCCTTCAGTGGCTGGAAACAGTGAGGTATCAGTGTTTCAACATCCATTGGAAAGGTAAGTATATTGCCTCATTTTACACAGGTATAGTATTGTATACAAGTGACCCCATGATGACAGGGTCCCTGTACTGGAGTATTAATTTTCTTATTTCGACAAACTATGCAACTTCTCCAAAGAGGTTTACATGCTTTTAGTCAGTTTGTACAAACTTCTTCCTTAGTGTCAAAATAAATGTTAATGAAAAAGACCCCAAAAGCATTTAACTAAGTACCGCACTTCCTAGAACTTTCTTCTAAGTCACAGGCCAGATGTACAAAACACAACTATGCAAGAGGACTGTATGTAAGGCTGTTTTCAATGTACTTTTACAAGTATCTTAGGAACCGATGGCACAATAGGCGCAGCTACAATCAGGCATTTCTGGGGGACTAACAACTCCAGGAACATTCTGCAGTCTTCAGTTAGCTTAAGACACATATGTCAAACACAAGGCCCGCAGGCTGAATACGGTCCTCCAGGCCTTGTCCTGTGGTCCTCATACCCAATTTTGCATAATCTAAACTCCATACCGCCACCTCCGGCTCTCACCCTCCGCTCCCCATTGTCACTTGTAAACACAGAAGCCTTCTGTTTTTACAGGGGACAGCTTTCTCCTCAGCGGCTCCCGGATCTAACAGATCCCTGCATGCACTCACGGTGGGGCACAGCGGGGACAGATCTCCAGAATTTGAGAGAGAAAATTATCTCCCTGCAAATACATGGGTAGTAGAGCCACCTACACAGGGAGGTACTAAAGCTGGGCCAGGTAGGTGAAACAGATGAAGCTTTGTGAGAGCTAGGGGAGTTGCAAACTGTGCATAGTGCACCCCTAAACCCTGCACTCTGTACACAGCACACCCCTGAACGCTGCACATAATGCACACCTGGACCCTGCACTCTGTACATAATGTTTTACTTGACCTACTCTAGAACCGTAGTTTGTAGCATTTCCAAGCTTACTCTTTAAAGTATATCTAAAGCCAAAACTTTTTTTTAGCTTTGGGTAGAGTAGTAAATGGTTAGTGATATTTCTCCAAAGTCAGAGCAAATCCACTCTTAGGAGCTGTTGCGCTGAACAGGTGCCCCAGTTGGTAGATTTCTTCTCACCTCCTGTTCTGGGGTCAATTGTAAAATTTTCGAATTCCCATCTCTCTTTGTCACTTTCTGACAATGGTCACCACAACAGAGGGTAAATCTCTACAGCAGGAACCCAGACAGCAATAAAAACCCGACACAGGGTTCAACAATTATCCACTCCATCCTAACCAAACCAAAAAGTTTTGGCTTTTTTGGGGGGGCTTTCCACCCTTTCTTACACCCACAGACCCACTGGTAGCCAATACCTGTGCTTGTAATCTTTGGCTATTGTTTTTTTCTTTTTTTTTTTTTGTTAGTTACCTTTTTTAATTTAAAATTTCCTCCACTTCCGGCCCATTGTCGCCGCATCGATGTACTGTATGTCATATCTTGACTCCCATTGACTTCTGGGATTGATGACACTCATTTCCCAGGAGTTAATAGGAGTCAAGATATGATGAGCATCCTCTGCTGCCATCAGTTTATTTCTGCAATCAACACCATGCACTGTGTCCTGTAGGTTTTAGATGCCCACAGTAGCAATGGCCACTGTCTGTAAACCAGGGACACTGAGTAAACAGAGATTTATAGGGCACATCAATGATCACACTAATAACAGTTTATGATTGTGCTAGCAAAGAAAATCATGAGGGTGCTTTTTTTTTTTAATTGACAAGGAGACTGGAACTCCGCTTTAAATACAGTTTAAGGCCCCTTTCACACGGACAGATAGAATGGTGCTTTTAGGTGCGGATTTTCTAGCTGCGGGCTCCTCCGCTATAGCAAAAGAGCAGAAGATAGTGGAGGAGCGGAGGAGCCGGCAGAAGACCCGGAGAGCGCGGAGAAGAACCCGAGAGACCCCCGAAGTCGGAAAAAGACCCCCGAAGCCGGAAGAAGACCCCCGGAGCTGTCTAATAAATTACTTTAAAAATCCGTGTAGTGTTTTTTTATTGACACTTTTTCCCTAGGTGAATGGGTAGGGGTACCATGTACCCCATACTCATTCACATAGGGTGGGGGGCCGGGATCTGGGGGCCCCCTTATTAAAGGGGGCTCCCGGATTCCAATAAGCCCCCCGCCCGCAGACCCCGACAACCAACGGCCAGGGTTGTCGGGCAGAGGCCCTTGTCCCCATCAACATGGGGACAAGGTGCTTTGGGGGAGGGGGGGCCGCAGGGCCCCCCCCTCCCCCAAAGCCCCCACTCCCATGTTGAGGGCATGCGGCCTGGTACGGCTCAGGAGGGGGGGCGCTCGCCCATCCCCACCCCCTTTCCTGACCAACCGGGCTGTGTGCTCGGATAAGGGTCTGGTATGGATTTTGGGGGCTCCCGGATTCCGATAAGCCCCCCGCCCGCAGACCCTGACAACCAACGGCCAGGGTTGTCGGGAAGAGGCCCTTGTCCCCATCAACATGGGGACAAGGTGCTTTGGGGGAGGGGGGGCCGCAGGGCCCCCCCTCCCCCAAAGCACCCACCCCCATGTTGAGGGCATGCGGCCTGGTACAGCTCAGGAGGGGGGGGCGCTCGCCCATCCCCACCCCCTTTCCTGACCAACCGGGCTGTGTGCTCGGATAAGGGTCTGGTATGGATTTTGGGGGGGGCCCACGCCGTTTTTTCAGCGTAGGGGTTCCTCTTAAAATCCGTACCAGACCGAAGGGCCTGGTATGCCCCTGGGGGGGAACCCACGCCGTTTTTTTATTAAAATTGGCGTGGAGTTCCCTCTCAAGATTCATACCAAACAGTGCGAGTCGGCACCCTGTCGGGTTGCCATGGAAATGGCAAACCGCAGCAAAACGCGACTGCAGCTAATCGCACTGTGCAAATGCAGCTGATCGCAGTGCCTGGAGTCTTGAACTCCACAGGAAAAAAATCATGCTTTTAACTGCGGCAGAATAGCCGCCCGTGTGAAAGGCGCCTAACACATACATTCCCCAATTAGAGTCAGCAAATTTACCAAAACAATCACTGGGGTTGATTACCAAAACTGGTGCAGCTCTGCATAGAAACCAATCAACTTCCAGTTTTTTGTCAAAGCTTAATTGAACAAGCTGAAGATAGAAGCTGATTGGCTACCATGCACCGTTGCACTAGATTTTGCACTCCCCAGTTTTAGTAAATCAACCCCATAGTGTATGCCCAACAGACATATGTAATAAAATTAGTTAGATTACTTTCTTTATAGGTCATTTCTGTCAACAGTCCATCTACTAGTAAAACAAAGCAACAAATTATAGCAGTTCTGCCTGTAAGGGTATGAGCATGGGGTTCTGTGTAATTAAGAAGCAACCTATTGAAGCTAAGGCAGTAATTCCATGCCATCTGCCAAACCTTGTAGAGCCTGGCATGGTGCCTGTTGCCTGCTGTAGCTTCTGTTACCCACCTGATCCTTGGAGACCTGCTTTGATGGAGCATTTATGCCAAGCTTTTCCAGAGGATAGACAATCTGTCGTCTTGGTCGCACGGGAACCATGTAATGAAGGGCAGATGTCAGTGAATGGGCACAGGGATTCTTAAACTGAAAGACAGCGATCAACACTTTAGTTTGGAGAATGTCAGCTCTGCGTCTCGCAGATGTTTAACAAACACAGAATTCTTAACAGACTTGGCAAATCGTGAGAGGCGGGTTAGGGAAAATAATAACAAATAAACATACTCCTAGAGCAGCGGAATGAATTTCACATAATACCCATCACTAATGAAGATAATTATGAGAGTAATTACATTACCATCTCAGTGGGAATGACAGATAAACAAGTGGCTTGGTTTATGGCATTTTGTTGTACCAGTATGTTTCCCAGGAGCTAATTTTCTTAGCACTGTCATAGATCAGCTGAAACCAAACTCCCTCTATTTTGTTATATGCTTGACGACAACTATTCCAGATTTGGAATCAGCTGTTACATGAGATAGCGAGAAAATAAAATAGCCCGTGGTTATTGTTCCATAATTACCATTGTTAGAACCCAATGATGCAGGAAAGTAGAAGTGAAGTAGAAATAGAGCATCATAATAAGGAAATACGAGGTGACTTGGATGTCACTGGGTACGCACAAGAGAGAAAACACTTCTGACAATACATACTAAAAGTTCAAGAGGTCTTCTTTCACGTCCTTCATTAGTAGATGGCAGTATGGTCCTGCTTCAGGTATCTGCACAACTTTTTCTTGGACTGAACAGATTTTACTACAGGTATTAAAGTGTTTGTAACGTCACATTGTGACTTTACTAGTATTCCCTCTGGATTATGCAGTTATTAATTATTGTGTATGGGTTTTTTTAAATGATAAGGCTAAATTCCTTTTTTCACACCACAGCTGTGCGGTCACAAGAACCCTCTGCACTCTCCTTCCCCAAACTAAGGAGAGCATGGGAGAAGCTAAGATTCTCCTGTGACGTCAGCCGGCCAGCAGAGGGAAGTCATGTGATCACACAGCGGGCAGTGTAAGAAAAGATATTTATCAATTGTGTATAAATTGTGCGCTAATTTAAACCATTATATTATGTGTATAACACTTAATTCCATAACTTAATATATCTTAATAGATATTTAAACAAAAATCAAATACATCAAATAAATGTTGAAAAATTACATTCCACCTATCATACATAAATCCATGAATGTCCACATCCAGTGTGTTAATTTATAAATGCAAAATAAAAAATATATATATTAAAAAACAGATAAAAGGGTTTTGTGGTGATCGAACAATCCGTGCAAATACTTCACTTACAGAAATCTCTCCTCTACTGCCAAAGTGATCCTTTAATTGCTGAATGAATAACCACCACCAGCCACCATTAAGTGAATTGGCTGCTCGCCTTAAAGTAGGACCAAATGGTCAAAAAACACCTTTGATATAAAATCTTCAAGTTCTGTATAGTTCTACCTAATTTGGTAAGAACCACCAGAGATGAGATGTAATGATACAAAAGTTGATTTTGCACATGTAATCTGGGCATGCCCTGTTATAGTTTGTTACTGGAACCAGGTAACAGATCTTCTGTCCTCAGTATTATCAATACCTGTACCATGCACTCCTAGAATATGCCTATTGGGTATTTTGGATGAGGAACAGTGGCAGAGATATCATTGAATTCTACTGAAAGAGACATTGTTTTTGGCTAGGAAGGCTATTGCACTCAAGTGGATACAACCCAACCCTCTGTCTGTTCATACGTGGATAAAGATGGTGAATCAAATATTACCATATGAAAAACTTGTATATGAACATAGAGGTTGCCCTAAGAAATATAGTAATATTTGGGATGTATGATGTTCCTCTACTCTCACCATATCCAGTAATTAGGAAAGCACAAATTACTGGGCCCACTGACTTAGGGGTAAGGCATAGTAATTATCAGAACCCAGTCCTCCTTATGCAGATTTCATGTACCCAGGGGTATAGCCATGATTTATTTTATTTTATATTTATTTTTGCCTTTGTACTCCAAGCAAAGCTGTATACAGCATGTATTTTCAAATGACTTGATGCCTGTTGGTTTAAGTGTGCTTTATATGCTATGGTGCTCATGTTGAGCATTATGTTGAATATGTTAATGTACTGTACATTCCTCAATAAAAAGAGTAAAAAAAAAAAAAAAAAAAAAAAAAAAGAAAGAATCACCAGAGAGCCCCCTGCTAGAGATCATCATCATCCTCCCCCAGAGAGCTGGGGCTGATCAGCTGCTGAGTCTAAATGAGCAGCAAACTGGAAGCGTGTGGACTGGATCCAGCTATCTCTAGCAGGGGATCTCTGGTGATTCTTACCAAATCAGGTGGATCTATATAGAACCTGAAAATTTTATACCAAAGGTGTTTTTTTTTTTAATCATTTGGTCATACTTTAACCACTTAAGGACCGCCCTACGTATATGTACTGCAGCAGGGCAGCCCTTAATCGCTAAATTACGTGCCTGTACGTGATTCCTGTTGTCGGCCCTGGGGTCTTAACAGTGTTATCAGTTATGATGTTAACAGTGTTATACACATAGTATAATGATTTGAATAAGTGCACCATTTATACACAATTGATATTTTACTTTAGTGTATGAGTTCACTATTTAATGGTTGCAGCTGTTCACTGATAGAATAGGTGGAGGTTGAGCTAGCTACATAGCAGCACATAAGTACTTTCATTAGAAAAGGTATTTAGCCTTGTCATTTAAAAAAAAAAAACACACACACATACACAGTAGTCAGTAGTTAATAACTGCATAATCCAGAGGGGATACAAGTATTTTTGCTGCATATTGCAGCGGAATAGCAGCGGGAGAGGATGGGGGGATATCAGCTTTCACGCTGACAGGCAGGGAGGGAGAGAGGGGGAGAGACTCACAGTAGAGAGCGGGATGACGAAGGCACATAAATTAACCATGGTATCATGGTTCAGAAGCCATGATTACCGCGGTCAGCACACACAGGGGGGGCACAGGAAAAGGCAGGATCAACCAGGTATTTGACAATGTTTCTTAACTTCAGCCCTCAAGTACCCCCAACAGGTCATGTTTTCAGGCTCTCTGTTATTTAGCACGGGTGATTTGATCAGTTTCACTGCCTTAGTAATTACCACAGCCGTTTCATCTGAGGGAAAGCCTGAGAACATGACCTGTTGGGGGTACTTAAGGACTGGAGTCGAGAAACATTGTTTTACAAATAGAAAGTGGCAAATTACGCGGCACAAGCACTGTGCTATAGATCATGCCTTAAGGGAACAGGATCTTTTTTTTTTTTTTTTTGAGGGACAACCACTTTAAAGTAACTTTACCTATCTGACTTTACCTAGGCTTATTAGATATAGTCAGTCTACTGCAGGCAGGAGGAACCATTTCCTCAGTCTCCTCCACCCCTTAGTAACTAGCCTGAAATATTGTAACTTTGTATCAAGTCACAAGGTGAGAGACCTTAGCAAAGTGTTGATCTGTGTCAGGTATTTGTGTATTCAGCCAAGAACTGCTCAGGCACCAGAATCTCAGTCCAGGAAGTAGATGCTGACCCTAGATGATGCCTGAACAAAGATGGCCTCATCCTTCTGGAAAGAAAAGCAGATGAAGGCATTGTCATGGGAAGTACTGTGCCCACTGTAAATCCAGTTTAAGAAGATGGTCAGTATACCTAAAGATGCCTAAACTGTAAGATTTTGCTCTTTCTGATCAACAAAATCCACCAAAATCTATCTGGTATGGAAGATATTGCAGATATAAATTTAAATGACTGTTTAAGTAGACCATCACACATCATAGTTGTTGTAACACATTGTTGATCCAAGCCTAGATTAAAACAGCTTAATCCAAGGAAAGGGCAATATCTGCATCATTGTACTAACATTGCACTGCTCTATCAGGCAACAACAAAGTGGATAGGAATTTCCCAAATCTGAAGCAGAAATTGAAGTTATTCGGTTGCAATTCACTTACATTTCCAGCAGCCCGTGAGCTAAACCTCAACCATGTTGCTGATCCTCACTTCCGAGTGTGTCCAACACCTGCTGCCCTGCCGCATACTGTTGTTCCTCCTGCTGGCCCATAGGTCAGCATATGAGCATACAGGGCATATGAGCTTGAGGGCATTTGAGCTTGAGAGAGGAACAAGCAGGTATTAGGCACATCTGGAAGTTTCACATACCTGCAGTGGTTGGGCATCTGCTAAATGGAATAATTTTAATACACAATCACCTGAAAAGTTACTGTAAGTATATGGCATCTTGTTTACAGACTGTCTTTATGTTCATTTTGACCCTACAATGGCAGGGTCATACTACTCAGAAATGACACACTTACCTGACTTTTATCACAGGGTGGGTAGATAGGGTAGTAGAGAGAAGATTTGTGTGATAACCGCAGAATCTCTTTAAGGAAATATTTGCTGAAATGTTTAAATATTGGATTTAAGGCATAATGGTGAAGATGTCCATGTTCATCCCGTTGATGGTGGTTGTAGTAGATAAAGTCTTCAATGTTGTAATGGGAGCGAATGTATTCTATGTCCTGGATCAATGACAAAACACACACTTGGTGACAGAGGTACCTTTTTCTGTGTCGGCAATAAAAGAAATACAGAGCTAACAATGATGGAGTAATCCATGCGGCTGAATAGTCACAGTGAATTTATCAGTGATAGTTTTCTATATTTTAAATTTCAGTATGAACTCCAGAAGAGACTGTACAGAACAAAAAAAAAAGTTCTTGACATTAGGCAGAGTTTTGTATGTATTATGATGAAAATGCAGATTAAACTGCAACTAATATAGATAGCATAAGGAATGCATTAAGTATTAGCTAACATTCAAAGCATAAAAATCAGCACAGGGGACTGAAGTTACTTCCAGGGACTTAAGTTTGTATGGGATTTATTTACTAAAGCTGGAGAGTGCAAAATCAGGCTTACTTCTACATAGAAACCAATCAGCTTCTAACCTCAGCTTGTTCTATTAACCACTTGCCCCCCCGGAAGATTTACCCCTCTTCGTGACCAGGCCATTTTTTAAGATACGGCATTGCGTTACTTTAACTGACAATTGCACAGCCGTGCAACGCTGTACCCAAAAAAATGTCCTTTTTTTCCCCACAAATAGAGCTTTTGTTTGGCATTTGATCACCTCTGCGTCTTTTATTTTTTGAGCTATAAACAAAAATTACCAACAATTTTGTAAAAAAAAACACAATATTTTTTACTTTTTTCTATAATACATATCCAATAAAACAAAATGAAAAAATCTAATTTCTTCATCAGTTTAGGCCAATATGTATTCTGCTATATATTTTTGGTTAAAAAAAATCCCAATAAGTGTATATTGACTGGTTGGTGCATAAATTGTAGCGTCTACAAACTATGGGATGTTTTTTGTATTTTTTTTTTTTCTAGTAATGGGGGCGATCAGCGACTTATAGCGGGGGGTGCAATATTGCAGCGGACAGTCGGGACACTTTCTGACACTTTTTGGGCACCAGTGACACTAATACAGTGATCAGTGCTAAAAATATGCACTGTCACTGTACTAATGACACTGGCTGGGGAGGGGTTAAACAGCGGGTGATCAAGGGGTTAATTGTATGCCTAATCAGTGTTTTCTCACTGTGTGGGAGGTGCTTTTACTAGAGGAAGGCATCGGTGCGTATTCCTGCTTTACAGGAACACAGGATCAATGCCTTCCCTACTGACAGATCGGCGATCTGCCTTGTTTACATAGGCAGACCACCGTTCTGGCTCTCTGCCTAATGATTGGTGGGTGCCGGCGGACATTGTGTCCGCGATACCTGCAGATCAACTCCTGCTGTGTCTAATCACTGCGGGAGCAGGTCACTGACGGCGTGCATGTGCGCCCCAGACCCGGAAGTGTCGGATAACGTCCTAGGTATGTGAAGCGTCGCAGAGCGGCCTCCCTGCCGCAGTATATCTGCGGTGGGTGGTCAGAAACTGGTTAAGCTTTGGCAATAAAATGGAAGCTGATTGGTTTCTATGCAAAAGTGAACCTTATTTTGAACTCCCCAGCTTTAATAAATAAACCCCTTTGTGTCCATTGTGCTTATTCTTCCTCTTTCCTCTGTCCTATTCACCACCCCATGCAATCAACCATCTACCTGTCCTCCAATCAGAGATCCTGTGTCATTCTTTGAAGCTGTACTACAGCTTCTATGAATGGTGGAACTGGCAGGAAAGGGTTGGCATAGTGGAGCTCTCATGATGGTAACTCCTAACAGCCCCTTAGCTGTTGTAACCCCCGCCACACCTGAGAATTACGGGGGCTAAGACAGAGGAAGATTTCTACAGGAAAAGGAAGAATCAGCACAAGGGACACATCATACTAACAATAAGTTATGTCCCTTGTGTTGATTTTTGTCTTTTTGAATTTTAGCCAAACGTGGGATTTAACCAGTTTTTTGGTAATCTGTGTGCCTTCAGAGAGATTTCCCTTTACTTCCTGTCCTGCAAACACAACAGAATATGAGAAAAATCCTTTTAGGATGTTGTCAAGGGAACAAATCTCTATTGGAAGACTTCTCCGCTGTTCCTGCTTTTGGTGGCAATTCAAAATTTTGGATTTCCCTTCTCTTTAAATTCTGGTGACAATGATGACACCAGAGAAATAAAAGAGACATGTGGCAAACTTATGGTAAACACAAGTCAAAATTTTTACAATTTTTTTTACAAGCAACAAGGTCTCTAAGTTCTTTTTTTTTTTTTTTTTTTTTTTTTTTATTTCTTCATAAAAGGCAATGCAAATACATGGCAAATTCGTAGTAAACACAGAGAATTACATTTATATAGGCAAAGGCATTTTAAATGCCCTTTGAACACCCATGTACATAAGCTCATGTAAAGCAATCTGGACAGGTACAGCGTACGTGAGTTATCGCTTGTAAATTTATCAGACAGCCTAGTTGTAGGGTTAGAATATTCTTTAATAATGTGTTGCAGATTGGCTTATTAGATACCACAGTTCTATAAAACTGCAATGATGGAAGACTCAATCTATGCACATAAACATATGTACAATAATCATGGCACAAGATATGTCCAGCTTTTTTTCCATCCACTTAAAGAATACATAATTGGATAATAAACATAATATGTGGCTTGGTCCAGGCTTAGTATCAGAGTGAATACAGTAGTGGTGTGATAGCCACATAAAATCTCAATCGTTTCGCTGTTGTTATCACTTTAACTGGCAATGGTGTGCTAATGGCTTATAAACAAATTTTATGCCTGGCTACAATTTGAGATAAATCTCCTACCTGCTAGATGGGTTTTATGTTTGTGAAATCATCTGAGATCATCTTTATATGAAAATACAGCGAGGCTGATACAAGCAATGAAGGACAAATGCAGGCCTATAAAAGCAGTAAACACAAAGGCCAGGCCTTTTTTTCAGTGGGAACGTGGGGGGACACAGTTCTGGCACCTCCAGCACTGAATCTAATGACAAGGGGTGTGTAGAGGGCAGAGCTGCTGATAAGGCAGTACAACCAGCCCTCCTGTACTGGGCCTGGGCCCCATCAGTTCAAAAGGGGCGCCCGGGCACCTGCTAAACAGGCATGCCGGCTGTACTGTCTTATTGCACACACCAATTCTCTTCTCCCTCCCCATGCAGCACTACCAGGTTCTCCTCCTCTTTCTCCCTCCGGCTACACTACAGGGGGATTGGTTCTAGTACACGCGCCACTTCCATCTGCTGTCCGGGCCCCCCTGTGTGCCCCTGCTGCACTGCCGACTTCCCTCCTCTCCTCTCCTGCTGACAGCTGCTGTAGGCACACAGGGGGAAGTTTCAGGATGGAGAGTGGGGGAGGGGGCCAGTAAATATGTCATTTTCTGACCCCTTCCTTTCCTGAATGAACACAGTGAGCGATCGGTACCAATCACTCCTGTGTCCATTCATCACTTAAGCATAGTAAACTGTAGTTACTATGCTTCCGTTTGTGAATGGGTAGGAAGCCTCAGAGCACTTCCTATTAATTCATCTGTGCAGCTGAGGTTGCAGAGAAAGGGACTGATAAATCTATGTTCTCAGTTACTTTCAGCCGGGGGCCCTGTCAGGTAGGCTGTATGAGGCCCCATGATTTCTAACACAGCCCTGCTAGAGGGTCCATTGATGCTAGCTGCTGGAGGATCTATTGCTGCTTGTGGGGGGATCTATTGTTGAGGGAGGGGTCTATTGTTGCTGGGAGGGGTTTTCTGTTGAGAAATGGGTCTATTGTTGATGGCTGCTGGAGGGTCTATTAATGCTGGCTGTTGGGAGGTCTACTTTTGCTGGCGGGGGTCATTTGTTGTTAGGGGATCTTTTGTTGCTGGGGGGGATCTATTTTACTGCTTTTTATATTATCCTTAACAAATTCCATACAAATCACTTAGCACTACAAAATTATACTTGGTTTTGTTTTCTCTAAAAAGGGTGGTATTGGGAGGTGGGTAGGGGGTGGAACCAAGAGATGGTGTTCATAGGTGGGTAGGGAGCGGAGACAAGGGGTGACTTGGAAGAGGGGAGTACCTGCAACTATTCTCTGAGTGCCAGTTCACACCATAGAAACGCAGTCCGGATGTGCTCCAGATGCTTTTTTGCATGTGCGTTTTTGATGCGTTTTTGGTTGCGTTTTTGAGACAGTCCAGTGCATTTTTCCCCCTTTTTTTTCCTTAACCTTAAATAAGAACATTAGTCCAGTGCATTTTTGGTGCTTTTAGATGCGTTCCCGTGAGTTTTTGATGCTGTTTACAGCGTTCCAGTACAGCCCAGTGCAGGAAAAATGCAGCATGTTCTACTTTTTTTTTCTGGAACTGGAATGCACTGGAACTGCAACAACTGGTGTGAACTATGCCATTGAAAACCATATAACCTACTTTCTATGCATTTTTGATGCAGAAAAAAAACACACTGGACTGCATGTGGTGTGAACTGGCCCTGAGAAAAAAAGCCTTGACACAGGCTAACATATGCCAAGACAGTGCATGAAGCAATGGGGATGTGCAAAGTGTAGTAACTCATAGCAAGTAATTAGTTCTTAAGAGGCTGATGTCAGTTTACCTAAAGCTGAACTCTGGTGAAAAAAAAAAAAAAAAAAAAATCACACTTGCAGAGGGCTACACGCCAATTTAATCTAGGGGGAACAGGTAAAGCAATTATACTTTCCTTATGCCTCGCCTTCTCTCTATGACACTCCTGTGGTTGTGGCTGGGTGCTCAGTGTCCTGCTGGTCCTGCATTGTACATGATGACGTTAGATAGCCTGCGACCGATTAAGCAGGTAAGAGAAAGGGTTTCAAGGAATGGTCGTGCAACTGGGAGGAATCCTGCAGGAGCGAGGAAGAAGGCAAGTACAGTTGCTTTTCATGTGTAACCTAACCTAAACAAGCATTTGACTTTTGCATTGCCAGTGGGGAAGAGCCCCTCAGCAAGGGGAATTTTTTTGCCCATAGTTCAACTTTAGGAAAAACACTAATACTGCTCTGTGAACACTGCTTTTTGCTTTGTTTAGTAAGCCTGAAAACACAGTGAAGGGTAATGCCGCGTACACACGAGCGGACTTTACGGCAGACTTTGCCCGGCGGACGGGATTTCGTCGGACAATTTGATCGTGTGTGGGCTCCAGCGGACTTTGTTTTCTCAAAAGTTGGACGGACTTAGATTTGAAACATGTTTTAAATCAATCCGTCGAACTCGAGTCCGGTCGAAAAGTCCGCTCGTCTGTATGCTAGTCCGATGGACAAAAAGCCACGCTAGGGCAGCTATTGGCTACTGGCTATGAACTTCCTTGTTTTAGTCCGGTCGTACGTCATCACGTACGAATTCGACGGACTTTGGTGGATTGTGTGTAGGCAAGTCCGTTCATTCGGAAAGTCCGTCGTAAAGTCCGTCGCAAAGTCTGCCGTAAAGTCCGCTCGTGTGTACGTGGCATAAGGCTTGGTGGACACTGTCCTTAGTTCTTCCATTGATGATGGTTTGAATGCATTCTGTAATCAGCATTTTAGGCTGGGTTCACATCTAATACTGATGCGGCTCACAGCAGGGGTCTGGTGCGTCCCTGTTCTCCGTTTCAGGGATGAATCAGGTCCAAATATTTGCCTGAATTTGGAACTGGAACTGAGTCAAAGACGCGCAGGACTCCTGTGCAATTCACTCTGCCGCCACCGCGAAAATGTGTGAACCGGCTCCATTGAGAGCTGGTCACAATCTCCTGCCATACGAATTGGATACGAAAACTCGCATGCAATTTGCACTAGTGTGAACCCAGCCTCAAAGTATTCCAGGTATGGATATTTTTTACATAGTTACATTGGTCCAGCTTGATTGATGCATCTGGAAGCTGCAAATCATTGAAGTAGACATCGCAACTCCAGTGATCTCCATATATTTCTGGGTCCCACGCTGAAAAGGAGGAGATTGGCAGCTGGGCATGGGCGTCATTCAGGGAATGCTTTGCATTTTCTTAAAAAGGTTGTAAACCTTTAAAAAACAAAAAACAAAAAAAAAAACCTGCAATGTAAAGGCATAATGAGCTAGTATGCATTGTATTCTAGCTCATTATGAAATACTTAACTTAGAACGATGCTGGTCACGGCACGGCTACTGAAGAAACGGCACCAGTGGCCCTTTCTCAGTGCGCATGCGCCGATGACGTTGGCAGCAGGGCATATACTGAATATCTCCTAAACTGTGCAAGTTTAGGAGATATTCATGGTACCTACAGATAAGCCTTATTATAGGCTTACCTGTGGGTAAAAGTGGTGAAACAGAGTTTACAACCACTTTAATGAATGCAAAGCATTCTATGAATATATGAGGTGGAGAGGTAAGATAGTAAATCACACTCGCCACCTCTTTCAATCAGAGAACGCATTGTATTATTTAAAAATGCATAGCATTCTCTGAATGCCAAGCGGCCAACCCCCTGTGTTCAGAATGCAGCAGAAAGCAAGTGGTGAGCACTGGAGTAGCAATGTTTATTTCAGTGATTTCCAGCTTCGGATATGGTATATGCATAGTTACATCAGTTGGAGCTGGACCAATGGACCTATGTATAAAATATCCATACCTGGTATTCATCTTTAAGGCTGGGTTCACATTTAAGCACGGAGCGGCTCATAGCAAGGGTCCGGCACATCCCTATTCATCGTTTCAGGTCTGATTTCAGCCCAAATTTTTGGACCTGAAACGGACCAGAAGACACACAGGACTCCTGTACAATTCCCATCGGAGCCGCCCCAGAGATGTGGGAACCAGCTCCATATAAAGCCGGTCACAATCTCCTGACATGCGAATTGGATGCAGGGAAATCGGCATCCAATTCGCACTAGTGTGAACCCAGCCTAAGACCTATTCCAAATTTAGCATCATGTAGAAGGCAAAGTCTCCCCAGGCTCTCTGCAGCGTCCCCTGCTACTGACTCATGCAAAGACAAGAGTAGAACTGGTTACAGAGCTCATTGACTGTGACTGACCATGCTAGTGTATGTGTTGCTTGGAACTCAGAAGCACAAACGACTGGTGGAAATGGCATGGGCATGGATGTCAGATTGACACTGTCAACCACAGTTCTGGTATCACTGCTGATCTTCAGTCACACAGAGCCTCTGTAACTCTGTGTTCTAGTTTGTTATGTGGAAATCAGAAGCCCTTTGATTGAAGAGAACTTCTAATCAGCAATGCATAGACAAAGTTGATTAAGTCAACTTGACCTAACCCATGCCATGTTGTCACTTCTGATCCACTCTCCTGCACACAGGACCTTTAACTTACTACGTCTGTTGTGTAGCACTCAGAGGCACGTTGGGTAGGAGAAAAAGAACCGGAAGCAACAGCGTGAGTATGGATGATGATGTCAGGCTAACGTCACCAAGCACAACCATGTCTTCACAATAAAGGTTTTATACGTTCCAACCTCTATCCAAGAGCTTCACTTCAGGTAATTACAGGAAGTTAATTAAATGAAAAATGTTTGCAGAATTAGAAAAAAAAAAAGATTATACCTCTTCATTTCTTAGTACTGAAATACCAACAATCTGACCAGCTACTTCAGCAACAAATGCCTGAACAGGTGTTCCATCCTATTAAAAAAATAATAGCAAAAGTTGTAGTATGTAAACTCTAATCCACAATAGCAATATTACAATCCATTATTCTCCCACCTGTATTGTCCAACATAATTCCACATAGCATAGTAATTGGCAACTTTGGGCCTTATTTATGAGTTCACATAAGAAATGGTTGTTTTGCTCAATAGTAACCAATCAGATTAAAACTGGAAAAAGGCAACTGAGGAGTGAAAGACAAAATTTAATTGGTTTCTGTGGAGCGACAGCCTCATTCTGTGAGACGCCTTGAAAAACACAGTTTACCAAAAAAAAAAAAGTAATAAAAAAAAAAACCAAACTACATTCATTCTATTTTAATCACATCCTGATATTGTTGATCGAGGCAAGGAGAAAAATAAAACTCTTGTAAGGAAGCAGTAAGGTAATATCACAGACAGAGCTAAAGATAGAACCCTGTATGTTACTGAAATAGCCTGTTACATAAGAGGAAGAAAGAGGAAGTGGGCTGTATAAGGTATTTACTGGCAGAAAAAAAAATGTTTTACTATCCAACGTTAAAACAACAAGAGCAGAAGATTTAATAGATGGAAAGTTGAAAATATGACTGAAGGTCTGCTTTAAAGAGTCACTCTATAATTGTGCTGCACAGCAGTCCTCCTGCTCTTGAAAACTACACACTCATGCACCCAGCTTTGTGCATGTTCCAAGTCGCTCTCAAGAGTGGTCAAATGTAAGGCAGTTAAAGTGGTTGTAAGCCCTTACAAACATTGGCCCCATATGATACACACAGATGAAACAAATCCTCCTATATACTATTGGTTGTACCTTTTTATCTGCAGTCCTCTCCCCTCTACATCTGTTCACAGTGCACCGCTTACACAGCATTTCTGAGCTTCGGGAGATGGGGATCTTACACACATTGTACAGCAAGAGCAGGGAACTAAGTGTAATCTGAGACCTGAGTGAAGGGAAAAGACCCCCCCCTACACAGTCTCAAAGGGAAATGTGCACAGCTAAGGCTGTCAATCACCTGCTGTGTGCTGGAGAGGGGTGGGGGGGCAGGATTGCTTGGTGTCCAGATTACCTGTCAGAAGTGACTCATACAGGTGGCAGAGGAAGGAGAGAGCAGACAAGATTAACACAAGCACACGCTATAGAAGGATATGGTTTGTTCATTAATAATTTCAGAGGTTTACAACCACTTTAAGGGCTCATTCACACTATACATGCATGAAAACTGATGAAGAAACACAGCAGAATTCACTTGCAGAGACATCAGTTTTCATGAACGTCAGTTATGTGTTCTGTTCACACTAATGTTGACTTTATGTAATTATTTTTTTTTTCCATGCAGAAAACTGTATACACATTGCAGATTCCTATGCAGAAAAAATCCACACAGTGTGAACAGGGCACATAGAGAGCCATTGTTTTTTTTTATGTTGAGCCCCTGCAGAAAAACTGACATCTCTGTACCATGGTGTGAACGAGGCCTAAATGAAGTATGTGCAGGTGGTGGGGCTCCCATTAAAGTGACAATGTAGCTTGACCCTGCTGTTTTGACTTGTATAGACAAAGCAAAGGTTCACTTTAATCCTAGGAGCATGATCATGAGGAGTCCCAAACGATAAGAAAAGCTAGTAGGTAATCCAATCCTACAGCAGCCACCAAAAAGCTGAAATAGTTTTTTTTTTTTTTTTTACAGTAGGCTGATGTTAAAGGGGTTGTAAAGGCTCGTGTTTCTTCACCTTAATGCATCCTATGCATTAAAGTGAAAAAACACCTTGCATTCACCAGCCCTGTTTTACTTACCTGAGCCCCGAATTTCCATCAGCGCGTCCCTGCTGTCCCTCTCTACACGGGTTCCCAACTCTTGATTGGATAGATTGATAGCAGCGCAGCCATTGGCTC
This sequence comes from Aquarana catesbeiana, assembly GCF_042186555.1. NCBI lineage: Eukaryota > Metazoa > Chordata > Amphibia > Anura > Ranidae > Aquarana > Aquarana catesbeiana. The sequence continues at coordinate 590,305,770 of NC_133327.1, forward strand.
CCACTGCTGTCAATCAAATCCAATGACATGGGCGCCGGGGGGTCCTGCATTCAGCCTCTATGGACGCCAAATCCTGGACTGGGGAGCGCGCCCGCAAGGTAGGCGCTCCAAGGGGGTTATCTAATGCGGGGAGGAGCTGCAAGAGCTGCAGAGGGACCCTAGAAATGGATGTTTGGGGCCACTCTGTGCAAAACAAGCTGCACAGTGGAGGCAAGTATGATATGTTTGTTATTTAAAAAAATAAAAAACGATCCTTTAGTATCACATTGAATGACCTATACAATGCAAGAGGTTGGGGGATTCTGCTTTTACAATAATGGCTTATCATGTGATCATTCTGCCATACAGTGCCATGAGAAAATCCTCCGCCAAGCAATACTAGTGTTTCTGAATGCCCTCACTCACAGCATCTCTCCGGGCATCATTGTAGATTTCCAGGTCTTTCAATATGCTTTCATGGAGGTGCATCGTTCCTATGAGCTTTTCTATAGCCGGGACGTCACTGGACTTTGCCGCCCTCACCTGTAAAAAGCTGAAAATAAAAGGGGAAACACCCATGCAAATGATTAGCTTCTGACTGCATGAAAAATGTAATTGCAGATTAACTGTACTAATGCAGCCAATTATAAAGCGGGTGCTGCTAGACACATATTGTTCAATGCAAAAACCCACAGGAGCTGTTCTTTCAGCACCATTATTCAGAGGCAGGAAGCAACACTGAGAAGCTCTGGGAAATGCAGCTACAATACCATTAGCGCATTAATCCCTCAGGCTCTTTAGTACTTGTGCACACAGTCTGTTTTCTATCTCTGAGAGCACAGAGTAAAGCGCGGCGCTGGGATAATATAAAACCCACACTTTCATCCCTTAAAAGCACAAAGAATCAGCTCCAATAAGATTGACAATTTTACTATATGTATTCAAATTGTAATTATTAAGCTTAAAACATTTCTACCACACTCCGCACACAAAAAAATAACAAAAATATAAACATATTTTAGCAAAAAGAGTTTTTGGTTTTTACTTAAAACGACTCTATGTTTTTTTTAGGCCTTTTGCACACTGCAGCTTGAAAAATCTCAGTGCAGCTTATTTTTTTTTTTTACTGAGCTAAAATACAGCCCATTCATTGTGCACACAGGCACGTATACAAGCGCTGTGTATTCTTCAGTAAAAAGAAAAAAAAAAAAGAAAAATCTGCATGTTTCCGTGCAAATAATGTCCATTGACATTGTCAACGCGAGAACAAGCTTCCGCGCATGCACGGAAGTGTGCGCGAATTTACATGAAAATTGCGCGAACGCATATGCGTGAAAATACAGTGGTACCTTGGATTACTAGCATTACTCATTCCAGAAGAATGCTTGTAATCCAAAGCACTCATATATCAAAGCGAGTTTCCCCATAGGAAATAATGAAAGCTCAGATAATCGGTTCCAGTGGCACTGCTAGTGTATGCAGTACCGCATGTAACCAGAGGTGGAGGGGGCGCGGGAGAGATTCAGAAACACTCGGAGAGGCTTGGAGACACTTGGGAACGGGGTGTTTCCGAGTGTTTTCGAGCTGCTCCGAACAGCTCCGAGTGTCACTCGCGGCCCTGCACCTCTGGCCAAATGCGGTACTGCACACCCCAGAGGCTTGAATCCTGCTCGTTTTGCGAGACAACACTTGTAAACCGAGTCAGAAATGTTTTTAAATAATAGCTCGTATTGCGAAATGCTCGTAAACCACGTTACTCGTTATCCGAGGTATTACTGTACATTAAAAAAAAAGTCTGAAAAAGTAGAGGCTCAAAACAGGAGTATCGTGTACAAGAGGCCTTAGTGTATTTTTACTTTTGCAGCCAAACCGTGATAACAGGTACAGGCATTGTTACATTTGTTTCCATTCACATAACATACCATAACTTAAAAAAAAAAACAAATAAAAAAAACTTTCTCCTTACATTTTTACTTACTTAAAATCCTACCTAGCTTTCCTGATATATGTTATGTTAGAGAGGGGGCATTGGAGATTGGAGTTATGTTTACTATAAGTAACCCTGCCTGTACTGTGCTGAAAGATCTTATTATCAGCTGCAAAATAGATGTGCACACTGTTTCCCCTAACAAAGGATTAAAGATTTCAAGGATTGGGTGGTGCATTGTATTTAAATGCATGTAAAAAAAAAACAAAAAAAAAAAAACTGCCACAGTTTGTTATTCTAATTGCACTTTGAAATTGTTCAAATAAGCTTGCAATCTGCTTACAGAGTAATATAATATAAAAATATATACTGGGTAAATAAATATATCAAGCACCAAGTGTGTAACAAAAAAGATATCTGGGACCAGATAAGCAAGCCTAGATGGACGACAACAGATTCAATTGTACCATTCCACTGCCGGTTGTTTTAGGTGGAATTCACAGTTTTCAGCGGACTTCCACGGTATGTAAAACAAAAAAGGGGGACAAAACTTGAAAAAAGTCGTGTGTCTGGTGACGCAACGCGTCGGGAGGAAGAGCCTGTGACGTTTCCAGCAGTGTTCGGGGTAACAACAATATTGGGGTAACATATTCTTTATTGTTTTAAAAACGTGATATTTGAGCATAGTTCATAATTATATATGTAAAAAAAACAGGAAACATATTTTCTGCACAGTGAGCGTATGGTTATATATATTATATACTGTATATACATCTTATATATTGTATGTTAGTTACTTCTGAGTCTTTTCCATGACTTTGAAGGTGACCTGCGCCTTTTTAATAATAGTTCACAGCTTGTCATTTAGTAAGTTCCACTGAGTAGAATTAAAATATAGGACATCCATACAGCAAAAAGAAAAGATTGTGTGCAAATGTGCTAAGTGTGTGTTTGTGTGTCCCATTGACTAAACATGGGCTTCTTTATTAGCTTTAGGACACCGCCACAGACAGAATCATCAGTAGACATAATATTAATTAGGCTCGATGTTCTTATCTTTATAATCTGTGCTCATTAATTAAAGCTTTACTCCCATGGCACTGATAGATGTCTGGATTCTATTATCTGTTTGTCTAAGTTCATTACTATTTTATATCTATGTTCTGTATACAAATACATTATTCAAACAAACACATTATTATAAATCATCACCAAAAATATATAAGCAGTTTTTTTTTTTTTTTTTAATTAGACGTGGAAAAACAAAATACATGAAAAACACTGGATGCTTTTTGAGTAAACAAATAGCAATTAGCAAAAATACCTTCTGACTTTACAACCCCTTTAACAATCACTGCTTTAAGACCTCATGCACACTGGGCTTAAAAAAAATAATGCATTTACAGGTATTTGGCCTTTTTTTCAGCCTGTAAAAGTACCTCAATGCTAGCCATTGGGGTCAATTTACTAAAGGCAAACAGATTTTGCAAGAGCTTAGTTATTTCTTTGCAAAGAATAAAAAAATATCATAAATATTTTTTTTTCCTTTTTTATAAGTGATCGCATAGGTTCTGTTCTCAGCTGCATAAGGAGCTCAGGGAGCTTGGGGTAGGAATAACAGCAGCACACTGGTCTTCACAGTAAATGGCTCTGCAACGGGGGGGGGGGGGGGTTGGGTGTCAGGACAACTCTGATCATTGGAGGAGAGCAGACTCAGTTTCCAGCACAGCCAGAACACTGACCATGCCCTGTGTCCTCATGCCTGGTGTGGTCAGTTTTCTAATAGGAACGCAGAGGAACATCGGGGATTTCACACAAAGGAAGCAATACAAAGGAAACAGGATACTTTTTCATACAAGGTATAGCAGGGACATATCAGGAATGTGAAATATGTCACCCTATAGACCCTTGGTCTTAGACATGGCTTTTGTTTTTAATGTAAAAAAAAAAATACAACATAAAAGCTCGTATGCATGTGGCTTGCACAGTAGATTATGCATGACTGGAAAATGCAATTGGTTTTAGATGATTCTGGTAGCCCTTTTATCTGTCATCATATGTGTTCTATATATTAGCAGGGCACCCATGAAAAGTAGCAACATTTGAAAAAGTGGATGGGGCAAGGAGGACATTGTGAAAAGGGAAACCAAATGTATTTAAAAGTAACTGAAAAAAAAAAAAAAAAAAACAGAGCAAATGTGTTTCAGGAAATTATGTAACTACTAACTTTGCTTAAAAAAAAAACAAAACAAACAAAAAAAACACAACAGCAATCACAACAATAAAGCAGTTGTATATTGTTGGTCAGTTTTTCATTCTTTTTTTTCAAGTCTATATATCTCATCTACCTTACCAACTGCTCAGTGTCTGCCACCCCTCTCCGCCAATCCCTACAATGGCTTCCGATCGCCCAGCGAATGAAATCAACATCATTATACAAAGCCATTCTCAACTCTGCCCCCAGCTACATCACCAACCTTGTCTCCAAATATCACCCAAACCGTCCTCTCCGCTCCTCTCCTGGCCTTCTGCTCTCAAACTCCCTTGTGTCTGCCTCTCATACTCATCTCCAGAGCCTCTCCCATCCTCTGGAACTATCTACCTTAATCTGTCCGGCTATCTACTACTCTGGCTGCTTTCAGACGATCTCTGATAATGAATCTCTTTAGGGAAGCCTATCACGCCTCCAACTAACTGAACTTTTAGCACTTCCATCAGCTCCTTCCCCACAGTTACAACCTTTTGTACCACTTGCCCCACCCTATTAGATTGTAGCTCTTCTGAGCCTGGGCCCTCTTAACCCTCTTGTATTTTATTTTATTGTAACTGTAGTGTCTCCCTTTTATATTGCAAAATGCTGTGTAAACTGTTGGTGCTTTATAAATCCTATAGAATAATAATAATAATAATAATAATAATATATTAGATGACAAGCTACAAGATCACATCATTAGACATAAAGTAAAACTAAAATTTTAACCGCTTGCCGACCAGCCGCCGCAGTAGTACCGTCATGTTACATCATGTTACTTTGGTTCATATTTTGTCCACTAGGGGCGCGCGCCCCCTGCTCGCCCACGGAGCTGATGCGAGTGCCCGTGGTCGCGATCACCACCGGGCTCCCGCAATCGCTCGGGGCACACGGAGACCCGGGATCTGTGTGTGTAAAACACACAGTTTCTGGTTCTCTGAGGAGAGAAGTGACAGATCGTCTGTTCCCCTACACTGTCCACTCCCCCCTTCAGTTAGAACACACACTAGGGAACACATTAACCCCTTGATCGCCCCCTAGTGTTAACCCCTTTAATGCCAGTGACATTTTTACAGTAATCAATGCATTTTCATAGCACTGATCACTGTATTAATGCCAATGGTCCCAAAAATGTGTCAAAATTGTCCGATGTGTCCGCCATAATGTTGCAGTCCCGATAAAAATCGCAGATCGCCGCCATTACAAGTAAAAAAAAAATTTATAATAAAAATGCCATAAAACTATCCCCATTTTGTAGACACTATAACTTTTGTGCAAACCAATCAATATACGCTTATTGTGATTTTTTTTTACCAAAAATATGTAGAAGAATACAATCAGCCTGAGAAAAAAAATAGTTTTTTTTATATATTTTTGGGGGATATTTATTATAGCAAAAAGTAAAAAATATTGCTTTTTTTCAAAATTGTCGCTCTTTTTTTGTTTATAGAGCAAAGCATAAAAACCGCAGAGGTGATCAAATACCACCAAAAGAAAGCTCTATTTGTGGGGAAAAAAGGACGTCAATTTTGTTTGGGTGCAATGTTGCACAATTGTGCAATTGTCAGTTAAAGTGACGCAGTGCTGAATCACAAAAAGTGCTCTGGTCAGGAAGGGGGTAAAATCTTCCGGGGCTGAAGCGGTTAATATACTGTATATTACTCCAAATGCCCCTATTGCCTTTTCCCGCTCTTAAAAAAAAATGCAGATTTCCTAAAGAATCATACATTGCACTTTATTTCATAAGCTAATAGACCCGCAGCAAGCCAATTGGGCACACATGTTATATACTTCCGTTAGATGTCAATGGCCTGGCTAAACTTAAAATCATGACGTAACAATGGGTAGCCTATTAAAGTTGGAGCAGCTAGCTTATGCTTGTGTGGTACTGCACACAGCTGGCTCAAAGGAACACTAAAACAAAGCCAGAACATAGTGCGACTACCAGCTGCAGGAATGAATGCATGCGTCTAATGTGGCTCTGCATGTTTAATTACCCAAACTGCTGGGAAGAGAAAAGGGGGATATAGTTATCATAATCTGAGAACCACTTTAAATGAGGAATTACTCCAGTGTGCATGAAGTTTAGCAGTAAGAAGGGTTGCTGGTTCGAATCCCCACCACGACACTACCTGCCTGGAGTTTGCATGTTCGCCCTGTGCCTGCGTGGATTTTCTCCGGCTACTCCGGTTTCCTCCCACACTCCAAAGACATGCTGGTAGGTTAATTGGATCCCATTCAAATTGTCCCTAGTATGTATGAATGTGAGTTAGGGACCTTAGATTGTAAGCTCCTTGAGGGTAAGGACTGATGTGAATGTACAATGTATATGTAAAGCGCTGCGTAAATTGATGGCGCTATATAAGTACCTGAAATAAATAAAATAAAAAATAAAAGTTTTAAACTAGAAACATTTAAACCAGCCTTTTTCAACCAGGGTGCCCAGGCACCCTGGGGTGCATTGAGGTTTCTTCAGGGGTGCCTAGCCAAAATGCCCAAAAATTGTATACAAACCAGCATGTGGATGAAGTCTGTCTTTTAGTTACACAAAACCACAGGTTTTCATTGTGCACCATTACAACCTTCTATCTGCCAGTGTCCTATTCACCATTGGCATAATCAGTTGATAGGGAGGATGTTAGTCTTCTGCATAGCATCCTTTTTTAACCCTCCCATGCCTCTCTCCATCAGCATTGGCGGTCACTTTAGCTGAGTGATGGAGAAAAACAGAGAGAAGGGATATACTAGTCAGTACCAGTTTGCAAAAGTGTATTTGCGTTGGAAAAATAAAACACCTCTGATGTTGGATGACCTACGTTTGTGGATGTTGCTGCATTATGTAAAACTATTAGAATAGTTTTTCACATTTTAGAATGGGATGCCTCGGGACTGTCCATAATTTTTAAAGGGTACCTTGACTGAAAAAGGGTTGAGAAACACTGATTTAAACAATATGTAAATACGATTATACTAAACAATTCTTTATAAATCAATAATGCAACACCACCTTACATATATTCCACAGCATAAAAATCAACCAATGAACCAACAAATAAAAGATAATAAATTAGAAAAATAAAGAAATAAATGTGAACAAAGATATATATATATTTTTTTATTATTATAGTCTCTTATTTGCTTGTGCTCCACAAATTCCATGCCCTTGTACACACAGTCGGATTTTCCGGCGGAAAAAGTGCGATCGGATTGTGTTGTCGGAAATTCCGATCGTGTGTGGGCTCTAGGGATGAGCTTCGTGTTCGAGTCGAACCCATGTTCGACTCGAACATCGTCTGTTCGCCCGTTCGCCGAATTGCGAACGATATGGGACGTTCGCGCCAAATTCGTGTGGCGCGTCACGGACCATAATTCACTGCGGCATTGCAGTGCATTGCTGGCTGATGATTGGCCAAGCATGCACTATGACCCGCATGCTTGGCCAATCACAGCGCCGTCTGAACAGAGAGCCGTAATTGGCCAAAGCCATGGAGGCTTTGGCCAATTATGGCTCAGGGGATTTAGCACACACCCCACACTATATAAGGCCGCCTGCACGGCGGCCTTGTGTAGTGTGTGTTCCGGCGTTCATAGATAGAGAGAGAGAGAGACAGACAGTGTCATTTGATTTGAGTTAGATAGATTAGGCAGAACAGTCAGTCAGTTAGCTGCACTTACAGTGTATTGTGTATATATATGCATCCCAGGTGTTGCATATATATATATATATATATATATATATATATATATATATATATATATATACACACTGTATTCAGTTTAGCTAGATCCGTTCCTGTTATCTTCTTACTGACAGGCAGGCTTGTCTTGTTACAGTATTTACAGCTACCTGAAGAAAATTGCTGGTGTTCTTTTGATCCTATTAGTACCACAGTCAGGCAGCTAGACTATTTACAGTTAGTGCAGTGCGTCCTGCTCACAGTGTTCAGCTAAAACTACAAGTTAGTGGGGTGCGTCCTGCTCGCAGTGTTCAGCTAAACCTACAAGTTAGTGGGGTGCGTCCTGCTCACAGTGTTCAGCTAAACCTACAAGTTAGTGTGGTGTGTCCACCTCACAGTGTTCAGCTAAAACTACAAGTTAGTGCGGTGCGTCCACCTCACAGTGTTCAGCTAAAACTACAAGTTAGTGCGGTGCGTCCTGCTCACAGTGTTCAGCTAAAACTACAAGTTAGTGCTGTGCGTCCTCCTCACAGTGTTCAGCTAAACCTACAAGTTAGTGTAGTGAGACCTCTGCACAGTGTTCATATAAAGCTACAAGTTAGTGCAGTGCGTCCTGCTCACAGTGTTCAGCTAGATCCGTTCCTGTTATCTTCTTACTGACAGGCAGGCTTGTCTTGTTACAGTAATTACAGCTACCTGAAGAAAATTGCTGGTGTTCTTTTGATCCTATTAGTACCACAGTCAGGCAGCTAGACTATTTACAGTTAGTGCAGTGCGTCCTGCTCACAGTGTTCAGCTAAAACTACAAGTTAGTGGGGTACGTCCACCTCACAGTGTTCAGCTAAACCTAGAAGGTAGTGCGGTGCATCCTGCTCACAGTGTTCAGCGAAAACTACAAGTTAGTGGGGTGCGTCCTGCTCACAGTGTTCAGCTAAACCTACAAGTTAGTGGGGTGCGTCCTGCTCACAGTGTTCAGCTAAACCTACAAGTTAGTGCGGTGCGTCCACCTCACAGTGTTCAGCTAAAACTACAAGTTAGTGTGGTGTGTCCACCTCACAGTGTTCAGCTAAAACTACAAGTTAGTGTGGTGCGTCCTCCTCACAGTGTTCAGCTAAACCTACAAGTTAGCGTAGTGAGACCTCTGCACAGTGTTCATCTAAAGCTACAAGTTAGTGCAGTGCGTCCTGCTCACAGTGTTCAGCTAGATCCATTCCTGTTATCTTCTTACTGACAGGCAGGCCTGTCTTGTTACAGTATTTACAGCTACCTGAAGGAAATTGCTGGTGTTCTTTTGATCCTATTAGTACCACAGTCAGGCAGCTAGACTATTTACAGTTAGTGCAGTGCGTCCTGCTCACAGTGTTCAGCCAAAACTACAAGTTAGTGGGGTGCGTCCTGCTCACAGTGTTCAGCTAAACCTACAAGTTAGTGGGGTGCGTCCACCTCACAGTGTTCAGCTAAACCTACAAGTTAGTGCGGTGCGTCCTGCTCACAGTGTACAGCTAAAACTACAAGTTAGTGCTGTGCGTCCTGCTCACAGTGTTCAGCTAAAACTACAAGTTAGTGCGGTGCGTCTACCTCACAGTGTTCAGCTAAACCTACAAGTTAATGCGGTGCGTCCTGCTCACAGTGTACAGCTAAAACTACAAGTTAGTGCTGTACGTCCTGCTCACAGTGTCCAGCTAAACCTACAAGTTATTTTTTTGCGAGCTCTGCACAGTGTTCAGCTAAATCTACCTGTAGAAGGTTGGTGGTGTTCTCATACTACAGGCAGGCAGTTGATTTTGCTAGCTGCAGTATCAGTACATATATATATATATATATATATATATATATATATATATATATATATATCCCAGCTTAGTGCAGCTACAGGCCATTAGTATGTCTGGAAGGCCAAGAAGGAGAGGCAGACAGTCACAAGCCAATAAGAGAGGGCAAGCAGGCTCTGGTCGTGGAGACGGTGCATCCTCATCAGCACGTGGCCGTGGGACACGCTTGGCCTTTTTTTCGGCAGCTGGCCGTGTTGAGCCGCAACATGCGGAAGACTTGGTCGAGTGGATGACCAAGCCGTCCTCATCTTCCTCATCCTCTCTCACCCATGCCCAGGGTACTTTGTCTGGCAAAGCAGCGGCCTCTTCCCTTGGCTCAATGTCATCAGTGACTCCTTCCCTAGCCCCATCATGTCCTCCTGAGGAGTCCCTAGAACTGTTTGACCACAGTGTTGGGTACATGCTCCAGGAGGATGCCCAGCGTTTGGAAGGCTCTGATGATGATACTGAGCTCGATGAAGGCAGTAACGTGAGCACGGACAGAGGGGATGCCCAAGAAGGACAGCAATCTGGCAGTCATGCTCCCCCTGCTGCAGCATACTGCCAGGTTTGCTCCAGTGATGAGGAGGGAGGGGATGATGAGGTCACTGACTCAACGTGGGTGCCTGATAGGAGAGAGGAGGAGGAGGAGGAGGCGGCACATCACCAACGAGGCAGGATGCCCTCCAGGGGCCAGCCTAAGGGCAGCACCTTGACTGCATCACACCCCAAAGCTCCACATGTGCAGGGCACTGCAGTCTCTGCGCGTTATTCAAAAAGTTCTTTGGTGTGGGCCTTTTTTGAGACGAGTGCATCAGATCGCAACGCTGCTATTTGCAACATATGTCTCAAGCGTATCTCGCGTGGCCAAAACATCTCCCGCTTGGGTACCACATGCTTGACCAGACATATGTTGACCTGCTATGCAGTTCGTTGGCAAGCGTATCTAAAAGACCCACACCAAAGAACAAAGCGGACCTCTCCTTGCTCCTCATCAGCTGAGATCTCCAACCCCATTATACCTTCAGTCCTCTCTGAGACCTGCACTGAGAGGAATGAAGGTGTAGAATTAGGTGTGTCACAGCCAAGTACTTGTGGGCAATCTGCTTTTGGTACACCAACGTCAGATTGTACCAGGCAAATTTCCCTGCCCCAGCTGCTGCACCGCCGAAAGAAGTTTGCTCCCAGCCATCCACATGCCCAGCGGTTGAATGCTAGCTTGGCAAAATTGCTAGCACTTCAACTGCTGCCTTTTCAGTTGGTAGACTCTGCCCCCTTCCGTGAGTTTGTGGAATGTGCGGTTCCTCAGTGGCAGGTACCCAAACGCCACTTTTTCTCACGGAAGGCGATTCCGGCTCTCTACCGGCATGTGGAAGGCAATGTCCATGCCTCGCTGGACAGGGCGGTCAGCGGTAAGGTGCATATTACCGCTGACTCATGGTCCAGCAGGCATGGACAGGGACGTTACCTAACTTTCACGGCGCATTGGGTGACTCTGCTGGCAACTGGGAAGGATGCAGGACAAGGTGCAGTAGTGTTGGAGGTTGTTCCGCCACCACGCCTCCAAAATGCTAATGATTGTGACACACCTCTCTCCTCCACCCCCTCCTCTTCTTCTTCCTCCATGGCCTCTTCCTGTGCTTTGTCCTTGGAACCAGCGGTGCTCCGTAGCCGTTCAAGGGGCTACGCAAGTATGCAGGCCAAAAGATGCCATGCGGTGCTTGAGCTGGTGTGCTTGGGGGACAGGAGCCACACTGGGGCAGAGGTTCTGTCAGCTCTGCAGGGGCAGGTTCAGTGGTGGTTGACGCCACGCCAACTTAAGGCAGGAATGGTGGTTTGTGACAATGGCACCAACCTCCTCTCTGCCCTCCGACAGGGACAAATGACCCATGTGCCCTGTTTGGCTCACGTCCTTAACTTGGTGGTGCAGCGGTTCTTGGGCAGGTACCCGGGCTTACAGGATGTCCTGAGGCAGGCCAGGAAAGTCTGTGTGCATTTCCGCCGGTCATATAATGGCAGTGCTCGGCTGACGGACCTCCAAAAGGAGTTTAACCTGCCCAAGAACCGCCTAATCTGTGACATGCCCACCAGGTGGAACTCAACGTTGGCCATGCTGCAGCGGCTGCACACGCAGCAGAGGGCCATCAATGAGTACCTGTGCGACTATGGCACCAGGACAGGGTCAGGGGAGCTTGTTTTTTTTTCCCCACGCCAGTGGGCCATGATCAGGGATGCATGCACTGTCCTGTCACCATTTGAGGAGGCCACGAGGATGGTGAGCAGTGACAGTGCATGCATCAGTGACATTGTCCCCCTTGTCCACCTGTTGGAGCACACGCTGCGTGGAATAATGGACAGGGCACTTGAGGCAGAACAGAGGCAGGAAGAGGAGGACTTCCTTAGCTCTTAAGGCCCCCTTTATCCAGACAGTGTTCCTGCATGCCCGCCGATCACACAGGAAGAGGAGGAGGAGGAAGATTGTGTCAGTATGGAGGTGGAGCCTGGCACTCAGCATCAGCAGCAGTGTTTAAGGGATCAGTCCCAAGAAACACATGGACTTGTACGTGGCTGGGAGGAGGTGGCTGCGGACCATGTCGTCCTTAGTGACCCAGAGGACTCCAGACCGAATGCCTCAGCAAACCTACGCTGCATGGCCTCCCTGATCCTGCAAAGCCTGCGTAAGGATCCTCGTATTTGTGGTATCAAGGAGAAGGACCAATACTAGCTGGCATGATCCACGTTACAAGGGTAAGGTTGCGGACCTTATCTTGCCATCGCAGAGGGAGCAGAGGACGAAACATCTTCGGGAGGCCTTGCAGAAAGGTCTGTGCAACGCGTTCCCAGAGACTGGGAGGTTACAAACTCCTGTTTCTGGACAACGTGTTGCTGAGGCTTCGGTCAGTCAAAGAAGGAGCGGTGGAGAAGGTGGGCGTCTGACCGATGCGTTCAGACAATTTTTTGGTCCGCAGCCCCAAGGTATGATCGGTTCCAGCAACCATCGCCAGCGTCTGTTTTACATGGTGCAGGAATACCTAGGGGCAAGATCTGACTTGGACACCTTTCCCACCGAAAATCCTCTGGGTTACTGGGTCTTGAGGATGGATCACTGGCCAGAGCTTGCACAGTATGCAATTGAGCTACTGGCCTGTCCTGCATCCAGCGTTCTTTCGGAACGCACATTCAGTGCTGCTGGAGGCTTTGTAACCGATCACAGGGTGCGTCTGTCCACCGACTCGGTCGATCGACTGACCTTCATAAAAATGAATCAGTCTTGGATCACCACCAGCTACCAAGCACCTGATGCTGATGTAACCGAATAATTTTTTTTGAAATCTCAGATCCCTTCAAAGACTGCCTATGCTGATGCTGAGTGACTATCCCTGAGTAATTATCCTCTTCCTCCTCAATCATCACGCTGATAGCTTGTAAGAACATTTTTGGTTCTGGGCGCCACCACCAGTGCCTAAGGCCCAATTTTTCAGCCCGTTTAACAGGGGCGTGTAATTACAATTTTTGATGCAATACTTTGCAGCAGGGCTCGTTTCTGCGTTACAACTAGAGTATCTGTGAGGGGTTGCAGTGTTGTGGCACCAGCACCAGTGCCTAAGGCCCAATTTTTCAGCCCCTGTTTAACAGGGGCCTTTAATTACGATTTTTGATGCAATACTTTGCAGCAGGACTCATTTCTGCGTTCCAACTAGAGTATCTGTGAGGGGTTGCAGTGTTGTGGCACCAGTGCCTAAGGCCTAATTTTTCAGCCCCTGTTCAACAGGGGCATGTAATTACAATTCTTGATCTAATATTTCACAGCAAGGCCCATTTCTGCACCCACCAAGAGCGAGTGAGGACTTACAGTGTTGTGGCACCACCACCACCAAAGGCCCAATTTTTCCTCCCTTGTTCAACAGGGGCATGTAATTATATTTCTTGATCTAATATTTCACAGCAGGGCCCATTTCTGCACCCACCAAGAGTGAGTGAGGACTTACAGTGTTGTGGCACCAGGACCACCACCACCAAAGGCCCATTTTTTCTGCCCTTGTTCAACAGGGGCATGTAATTACAATTCTTGATCTAATATTTCACAGCAGGGCCCTGTGAGGGCTTACAGTGTTGTGGCCACAACAACACCTAAGGCCCAAATTTCTGCTGAGTATATAGGGCAGGCCCCTACTTTCAAACATCTAACTTACAAACGACTCCTACTTGCAAACAGAAGGAGACAACAGGAAGTGAGATGAAATCTACCCCTAGGAAGGGAAATTCTCTCCTGTAAGAGTTAATATGGGAAAAACATTTCTCCTTTCCACTGATGCTTTCCAATCCTTGTTCCACAAAAAACCCCAAATTTTCAAAAAACATTTGTCATTGTGACAAAAAGTGAGGTGAAATCTTCTGAAGAGGAGGAAAGACAGCAAAACAAATGTCACAGGGGTGATAACCCTTCCCTATGTTTTCCAAAAAGCTTAAAAAAGATTTTTTGGCTGGAGCTAAACACGTTAAAAATGTACCCGTTAAAAATTACAAACAGATTCTACTTAACAACAAACCTACAGTCCCTGTCTTGTTTGCACCGCCTGTATACTGCTGTTCAGAGTATATAGGGCCTGGTGGCCCCACACCTTTCCTTATTTTAATTTGGGTGCGGGGTTCCCCTTAATATCCATACAAGACCCTAAGGGCCTGGTAATGGTCTGGGGGTACCCATGCCGTTTGTCTCACTGATTTTCATCCATATTGCCAGGACCCGACATTACATTAAACCCGCAAGCAGTTTTAAATTAGATTTTTTCCTTTAAAAATTACATTTTGTGCAGGGACTGTTCTAAACACGGGAAACACGCGCCACTTTACAGGCATACTATAGACACACCCCAGGTACGATATTTAAAGGAATATTTCACTTTTTTTTTTTTTACTTTAAGCATCATTAAAATCACTGCTCCCGAAAAAACGGCCATTTTTAAAAGTTTTTTTTGCATCGATACAAGTCCCCTGGGGTAGGACCCGGGTCCCCAAACCCTTTTTAGGACAATACCATGTAAATTAGCCTTTAAAATGAGCACTTTTGATTTTGAACGTTCGAGTCCCATAGACGTCAATGGGGTTCTAACGTTCGTGCAAATTTTCGGTCCGTTCGCAGGTTCTGGTGCGAACCGAACCGGGGGGTGTTCGGCTCATCCCTAGTGGGCTCCATCGGACTTTTTCCGTCGGAATTTCCGACACACAAAGTTTGAGAGCAGGCTATAAAATTTTCCGACAACAAAATCTGATCGGACAAATCCCACGCACAAAGTGCCACGCATGCTCAGAATAAATTAAGAGACGAAAGCTATTGGCTACTGCCCCGTTTATAGTCCCGACGTATGTGTTTTACGTCACCGCGTTCAGAGCGATCAGATTTTCTGACAACTTTGTGCGACTGTGTGTATGCAAGACAAGTTTGAGCCAACATCCGTCGGAAAAAATCCATAGATTTTGTTGTCCGATCAATGTCCGATCGTGTGTACAGGGCATTAGGCTACTTTCACACTGGAGCGGGCAGGCGTCAGCGGTAAAGCGCTGCTAAAGTGCCGATATTTTTGTGGTGCTTCACCGTCATTTTAGCGGCTCTATTCGGCCGCTAGCGGGGCGATTTTAACCCCCGCTAGCGGCTGAAAAAGGGTTAAAACCACCTGCAAATCGCCGCTGCACTGATTTCAATGGGCAGGGGCGCTTTAGGAGTGGAAGGAGGTGAGCAGAACACTTTGAAAGTAGTAGCAACAACCAATAATACAATAAATCACATTACACAAATATAGTAAATAGTTTAGACACTTAATTTTGATTGCACATGAATACGTTTGTAGTAAATATATACTTACCAAATACAGAAGACTACTTTTTTCTAAGATGACAAAAGGTCTAATCGTTGTCTATTGTAAACATTCACAGACAGCCCCATTTATCAAAGTATCTGAAAGAATGACTGTATATCTATTTCTATTATTTTATTATTTCTATTATTCTATTATCATTCTATATCTATTATTTCTATTATATCAATTTTTTTATGCCTGCATTGAAAGTTACTAGGCTATGATTGGCTGATACAGAGGCAACAAAGATAATTCTTTATCCAGATACTTTGATACTGATAACAGTTTTATTCAGTACAAGGTTTTCTAGTAAAGACAGTTTTCAGATCTGTTCATGTAATGCACATTGAAAAGATCAGCAGCTTAGCTCTAAAAACCAGCCATTGAGTGATCGAGGTTCATTATTGCACATGACACGTTTCCAGTGGAACAGCACTCTCTGTGTTGGGGGAGAGCGATCATATTGGCGGACCTTGTGAAAGTGGAATTGACTATATTAGGGATTTTGGAGGCTGAAATTCTTCATCTATAATTCCATTCACTTCTGCTAGTAAAGCAAAGATAATTTGAACATTCCATTACTGCCACTGTAAACTACAGTAAAGTACACTATATTGCCAAAGGTATTGGGACGCCGTGAACTTTAATGGCATCCCAGTCTTAGTCCGTAGGGTTCAATATTGAGTTGGCAATTTTTTTATTTGAGAATCTTGCAAACAAGAAACACATTCCAACTTTTTTTATACAACAATACAAAAAATAAATATTATATATATGCCCCATATATCCTCGTGCCCCAGGAAGACGCAAGGTATTGCAAAACATGTAGGGCGGTGAGTTGTGCTGACGCCATCACGCCACATGTGACCCCGACACGTGGGTGTTTTGTTTTTAATTTGTCTAGCTGGCTTTTTACCATTTGTCTTGTAGTGTTATTTGCGGGCATCCGCACCTTTTACCTAATAAATACGCTTTTCTACTACACGATTGGCGTCCCCTATTCTCTTGCTTATCCACTCGGGGCTCGGAGCCCGAGTAGGTCTCTTTTCAGAGCCAGTGAAGCTGTATATCGGGTATTTTTCGCCCCCCGTTTGTCATCTGCTTCCATCCGAGGGAACCGAACCGGACGTTGGAGACAGCAAAATGCATACATCCACAGCTCCCCACAGAGAGTAATCTGTCTGCATACATGACCCTGCGCTGGAGGGGGTCCACCTTTTCTGGTAAGGGTCTGCACATACAGATTGCCGCTCTGCTACTGGAATTTATCTGTCCACCATAATAGCCCCTGGGAGTTCTTTAATATTTAATTGTATCACTTCCCACTTTGGACATTTATTGCACATCAGGAGTTTATCTGTCCCTTTACGTTATACATTGTGGACATTATCATATGCTTCATTTATTTGCACTTTTTTCATTTGTCACATCATACCCATTTATTATATGTAATTATATATGTATTTGGATATTTCACTATCATGTTCTAGCGCAACCTTATGTATTTACCAGAAAAAGTCTAAACCAGATCTGGAAAATACCCACCCATCCAGGCGGTCTCTCTGCTAGCATGTTACCAAAATTGTGTTTCAAAAACATCAGAGAGAAGAACACAACCGGTTTGACCATCTCTAGGCCACCCTTCCACCTTGATAGGTAAGTCACATTCCGCTTCACAAGATTCAGCCTGTTCCCCCATAATAATTGGAAGAAACAACTATAAATCCTGGTATAGCAAGACTCTGGCAAGATGCAAACAAAGCTGACATACAGAAAGGTAGGAATCAGGTAGGTCTTAATCAAGGCCACCCTTTCCAGCATTTCACCTTGACATCAGCATCATTCAGCCTGGCTTCCCAATTTGACTTACTGTATTCATCAGGGCCAAACTCGATGCCTAATACTTTGACTTTCTGCTGAGGCCTCGGGAAGGTGTCCAGAAGTGCAAAGCTCTCACCTCCCTCGCTCATCCAGAAAACTTCACTTTTATCATGGTTGACCCTGGAGCCTGATGCCTCGAAATACTTCTCTATAACTGAAACCACCTCCTGCGCCTCCTCTGTCCCAGAGATAAAGACAGAAACGTCATCAGCATAGGCTACAACCCTCAAGGGCGGCTCACCAGTAATGCCCACTGGCACCCCGCACAACGGTCCGCTCTCTAGCCTTCTGATGAAGGGGTCAATTGCGAACACGTATAGCAAAGGGCTCAGCGGACACCCCTGGAGCACCCCCGATCCAACCCCCGAAGGGCCGCCCAACCCAACCGTTAACAAGCATGAAGCTCTCTGCCTCTCTGTATAAAGTCTTAAGCCATCCAATAAACCCACCCTCCAGGCCATACTTGTCAAGGAGAAGCCAGAGGTACTCATGATTGACACGATCAAAAGCCTTCGCCTGATACTTTCCCCAGCCTTCAGCCCTGCAACATTCCAGAGCCTCCCGGACAGCTAACACCACTGATAAAGTGCTTCTGCCCTGGACCGAACAGTGCTGCTGACGACAAGCGCCAGAAAATTATCTTCGCCAGAATTTTTCTATCGACATTGAGAAGGCTAATGAAGCACCAATTCTCAATCATCGAGGGATCCTTACCCTTTGACAACAGAATCACAGCAGATTGTCTCATGTCCTCCTGCAGATAGCCATTAAATACCTCCACAAGATAAGGTACCAAGCTGGATTTGAAAGTCTTATAAAATTCAGCCATCAATCCGTCTGGCCCAGGGGTTTTCTTAATAGCCAGACCATCTATAGTTTTGACTACCTCTTCTGCTGTGATTCCCCCTGTCAAACTTGCCAGCGGAATGTTATTTCCCAGACCTGGTGTAGAATCCAGAAAACTCAACATCTTTGCCCGATCAAGGTACTTCTCCCCCAGAAGATCCACATAAAAAGACCTAGTGACCTCCAGGATCCCTGACCTGGATTTCGTCAAAGAGCCCGTACTATCCCTTAGCCCAACAACTGTCTTAACTGCTGCGCTTTGTTTGCAGTTCTGATAAGGGTCGGGCGAGTGATATTTCCCGTAGTCCCTTTCCAGAACTAAAAAAGCGTGCCGGTCATACTGATACTTCCTAAGGAGAAGCTTCACCTCATTGCCCCGGAATCTCCACCACTTGAGACAAGGCGATCAAGTTTTCTCCGCAGCTGCTGGTAGGCAATGTACTTACCAAGCTGTTTCCTTTTTCCTATGGCCTTGAAAAACCCACTAAACCGGCTTTTGGCAAGCTCCCACCACTCCGACTTACTGCTGCAGAAATCCAGGATGGTTACCTGAGCCTGAAAAAAATCCTTAAAAGATTGTCTTACCTCCTCGTCATCCAGCAGAGCCAAATTCATCCTCCAAATACCCTTTCCTTTAGGTGGCATATCTGAAGCATTGAGGATAACATAGGATAGACAGGATAGACAGCAAAAGTTGATCAGAGAACTCCACCATACGACTTTCAGGAGCCGAAAAGGCAGAGTCCCCCTTTAAAAAAACCCTATCTATCCTGCTCTCACAACTGCCTCGCTTAAATGTGTACCTCGTGCTGTCTGGGCAACGCTTAATATGCGCATCTTCCAGACCTGCTTCCCTGGCTATCGTATTAAGAAAAACGCTATCATATCTCAGGCTGTCAGTGGAGCCTTTTCTGTCTTTGGGCCTAATAACGGTGTTAAAATCACCTCCAAAGACAACTTGCCGAGATGTAAAAAGGAAAGGCTTAATCTTTCTAAAGAGGCATTTCCTCTCCCATCTAGTTTGTGGTCCATAAATATTTACTAAACGCAGATCATGCCCCTTCACAGAGACATCCAGCACTATACACCTTCCAATCTCTATCTCGATAACCCGCCAACACGCTACCATGCCAGTAAAAAGTACTGCAACTCCGCTGTAAGGCTCAGCCGCAAGAGACCCATGCCTCCACTCCCTCTTTGACAGGTAGACATCAGCAAGCATATCTCCCCAACCACACCACCAGATCCACAGCAGGAATGGACTCATTCCGTACTAGAATGGTGATGTTCTTGTATAATGGCTGGCGAGAGACTACTTTGGGCGACAAACCTGCCCATCTTGGGGACTCCTTCCACCTCTGCTCATACCTCTCCCAAAAGACATCTAATCCTTCCGCCTTGACAAAGGAGAGGTCATACTCATATGACCCAACTGGGCTGATAAGGGCAAAAATCTCCTCCGCTTTAAAACCCATCTAAAGAATACGGTCCACCACATCTCTCCTATTTGGTGGGGGGCCTTCTCCAGTCCACCTCAATTGGACCACATTGTGGCATTTAAAGGAGCTACCAGATGGTGTCAGATTGGCCTGACCTTCGCTCACATCAGTCCTAGTGACCGCAGAATAACTGGCCCTACTCACCCTTGGGACAGGTGCAGCCACCGCTGCAGCATAGGAAATAACTGTACTCCTTGCAACATCCCGCACATCACTTTTAGTTACAGACCCTTCTTTAGATAAGGTAGAAATAACAGATGGAGCAGAGACTTCTGGCACAGAAATATCATTTACATTACCCTTGGTAATTCTTACTTCATTACCAGTAACTAAAGGGTTACCAACAGTGGAGATGTCCTTATCAGCACTCTTCACAGCAGAGTCTGCACACCCCTCACTGGCTTTCTGTATACAGGTGGTAGTCTCAGCCAGGAGATGAGCTTGCTCTTCTCTGCCTTCTACAGCACCATCTATAGGAACTGCACCTCTATTATGTTGTATAGGCAAGTCTTTAACAAAAACAGCTTTTTCAGCCACCCGATGTTTCAAAGGTTTTGGGGGGACATCATTATCCTCTTCTTCATCCTCAGATGATCAAGACATGGCAAATTTGCGACCATGCAAAGGTGATTCTATTTCTGTGACTAACTTTAGCATACCTGCTCCCTTCACAGGCTCAGATGGATCATCTTGCTCCATAGCCTCCTGCTACGGTGACAAGGACCTACTTGGCCCAGTGACATACTGGCAGTCAAAACACCTGACTGCTGATCACCTGCAGCCTGTGTGCCAGAGATTTCTTCACTTTCTGCAGGCATACTGATACTTGTCTCAGAATGTAAAGATTTTCCAGCGTGCTGGCCAGAAACACAGTCCAAGCCCGCAAAAACTTTTTTGCTTTGCACTGACCTTTCTTTCTCGCACTCTGGTGATGCTTCTCCTCCACTGGACTCTATGGCCCCTCGCATTGTACGGAAGCGATCATCATTGACATATTTCTCCTTGAAAGCTCCGCTGGTTTCTTTTAATGCGGCCACCAGCAAACTCTGCTTTTCCACTTTAGCCTCCAAAGCCATTAACTCGGGCCGCATCTGTTTTCTCTTGGAACTGTGAAGCAATTTTTTTATGTTTGAAGTCAAACTTCAACTTCGCCAGTACTTTCTCCTCTTTGGCAATTCTCGCAATCCTAGCACAAACCTTCTTTCTGTAGGCTGACAGGCTTTCACGTTTAGCTGGGCCATTTTCCAGGTCCTCAAACACTGGTATGGGAGGACCGGTACTCTGGCCATCCGGGGGATCCTCCCCTGGGTTCACCCTAGATTCCTGCATCCACTCTGGGTATAGGGAGTAATCAAGCTCCCTGGATCAGTAGGCCTCTCTGGAGCTTAGGAGATCAGCAGTAGTGCAGCCACACCCTTTGCAGCTATAACAGCTTCAACTCTGGGAAGGCTGTCCACAAGGTTTAGGAGTGTGTCTATGGGAATGTTTGACCTTACTTTCACAAGCCCATTTGTGAGGTCAGGCACTGATGTTGGACGAGAAGGTCTGTCTTGCAAACTCCGCTCTAATTCATCCCAAAGGTGTTCTATCGGGTTGAGGTCAGGACCCTGTGCAGGCCAGTCAAGTTCTTCCACCCCAAACTCGCTCATCCATGTCTTAATGGACCTTGCTTTGTGCACTGGTCCAAATCATTTGGTGGAGGGGGGATTATGGTGTGGAGTTGTTTTTCAGGGGTTGGGCTTGGCCCCTTAGTTCCAATGAAGGGAACTCTTAAGGCGTCAGTGCACCAAGACATTTTGGACAATTTCATGCTCCCGACTTTGTGGGAACAGTTTGGGGATGGCCCCTTCTTGTTCCAACATAAGTGTGCACTAGTGAACAAAGCAAGGTCCATAAAGACATGATCTGCTAGAGACCTGCATCGCTCCAGCAATCACTGGATTTATGCTTTACAGGCTCCAAAAAAAAAAAATAATAATAAATGCCCATTTTTTACCTGCAAAAAAATGTGCATTTATAGTTTTTTTCTAAAAAGTGAAAGTATCCTTTAATCAATTCCAAAAGATAGTGTGGCTTAACATGTATTTGCAAATGTACATAACAAAAACCCATAGTTGCCAACAATCCTGATATTCCCAGGACATTCACAGAATTCAGACCCATGTCTCTTGTCAGGCGGGGGGGGGGGGGGGGGGTCTGATCCTTCATAAAAAAGCTACATTGCTCCGTCGTTACCCGGTCTCTCTCCCTCTTTCTTTCCTTCTCTCTCTCTCTCTCTCTCCCTCCATCCATCCCTCTTTCATTCTTTCTCCATCCCACCATCCCTCTTTCTCTCTCCCTCTGTCCCTCCCTTCAGCCCTCTTTTGTTATTTCTTATTCTCTTTCTTTCTTTCTTTCTTTCTTTCTTTCTTTCTTTCTTTCTCCCTCCGTGTCTTTCTGTTGAAAAAGTATTACTTTTTGTTCCGATTAGCTTGAACTAATGAAGTTTTATATTGCTCAAAGAGTGCCTATAGATTGCCATTTTTTCACAAGCAGTGGAACTTCTTTTGTAGTAATTCATAAGAATGTCTGATCCTCACTGTCTGTCTCATAGAGAATAATGGTTAGCCTGTCTTTTTTCCCCTCTAGTACAGCGTGGTATTTGCATGACCCAAATCCACCTTTCTGTTACTATGCGCCAGCACCAAGGATGCCTATACTGTGCTAACCCTGTGCAGGTTGGTCAGTGAGAAGATATTATGATTTTTGATTGTACACACCTTCGATTTTTCAGCATATTGGCTGCCTGTTTTCTATTTATTACAGGTATTTATATAGCGCCAACATTTTAGGCAACAATTCACATATTTACATCAGTCCCTGCCCTTCAGGAGCTTGTAATCTAAGGTCCCTGCCCACAAGGAGCTTACAATCTAAGATCTAAGATGCATACATAAACACACTAAATCCAATTTAGACAAGAGCCAATTACCCTATCAGCATGTCTTTGGAGAGCACAGTGCAGTCATCACTCAAAACTGCTGCTATCATTTCATGAAGAATCATTACCCTTGTGTATGGGTACCTTAAGATTCGTCCTCTGTCTAAAACTGTCACATCTGTGACCAGTGTTATTCTAGCCAGAGGTTTCCATCACTCAGTTGTGTTCACTAGGGATGGGCCATAAGTTCGACTCGAACATCGGGTGTTCACTCGTTCGCTGGACAACGAATAATATGCGGCATTCACGGGAAATTCGAAAGCCGCGAAACGCTGTTAAAGTCTATGGGACACTAACATGAAAAACCAAAAGTGCTAATTTTGAAGGCTTATATGCAAGTTATTGCCATAAAAAATGTTTGGGGACCTGGGTCCTGCCCCAGGGGACATGTATCAATGCAAAAAAAAAAAAAAAACGGCCGTTTTTTCGGGAGCAGTGATTTTCATAATGCTTAAAGTGAAACAATAAAAATGAAATATTCCTTTAAAATATCGTGCCGGGGGGTGTCCTTAGTATGCCTGTAAAGTAGTGCATTTTCCCCATGTTTATAACAGTACCACAGCAAAATTACATTTCTAAAGGAAAAAAAGTAAATTAAAACTACTCGCGGCTGTAATGTATTGTCGAGTCCCGGAAATATAGATGTAAATCATTGAGAAAAATGCCATGGGTCCCCCCCCCCCTCCAGTCCATTACCAGGCCCTTCAGGTCTGGTATGGATATTAAGGGGAACCCCAAGCCAAAATATTAAAAGAAAAAAAGGCGTAGCGGTCCACCCCAAAATCCATACCAGACCCACGCAACCTGGCAGGCCACAAGAAAAGGAGGGGGGAGAGCGCCCCCCCTCCTGAACCATACCAGGCCACATGCCCTCAACATGGGGAGGGTGCTTTGAGGTTCCCCCGAAGCACCTTGTCCCCATGTTGATGGGGACAAGGGCCTCATCCCCACAACCCATGCCCGGTGGTTGTGGGGGTCTGCGGGTGGGGGGCTTATCGGAATCTGGAAGCCCCCTTTAACAAGGGGACCCCCAGATTCCGCCCCCCTATGTGAATGGGTATCAGGTACATTGTACCACTACACATTCACCAAAAAAAAGTGTCAAAATGTTAAAAATAACAGTAGACAATTTGGGACAAGTCCTTTATTAAAAAAAAAAAAAAAAAAAAAAACTGTCCTGCGATGTCCATTCATCTTCGATCACAGCGTCCGGCGACCCAATAAAAAAAAAAAAAAAGGAAAAAACTCCGCCTCCATGGGAGGCTCCCGCTGACTGAAGCCTCTTAGCGATGACAGCTGTTATATAGCTGAGGGTGAGGCCACCCGGTGACGTAAACGGGTGACCCTGCCCCTTTCTGACGTTACTTAGAGAGGCGGGGTCACCTGTTTATGTCACCGAGTGTCCCCGCCCTCAGCTATATAACAGCTGTCATTGCTAAGAAGCTTCAGTCAGCAGGAGCCTCCCATGGAGGCGGAGTTTTTTCGGTTTTCTTTTTTTTTTTTTTTTATCGGGTCGAAGATGAATGGACATCGCAGGACAGTTTGCTTTTTGTTTTTTTAATAAAGGACTTGTCCCAAAATATCTACTGTCATTTTTAACATTTTAAAACTTTTTTTGGTGAATGTGTAGGTGTACAATGTACCCGATACCAATTCACAAGGGGAGGGCGGGATCTGGGGGTCCTTGCAGATTCCGATAAGCCCCCCGCCTGCAGACCCCACAACCACCAGGCAAGGGTTGTGGGGATGAGGACCTTGTCCCCATCCATATGGGGACAAGGTGCTTTTGGGGGGACCTCAAAGCACCCTCTCCATGTTGAGGGCATGTGGTCTGATACGGTTAGTAGGGGGGGGGGCTCTCTTGTCCCCCCCCCTTTTTCCTGCGCCTGCCAGGTTGCGTGCTCGGATAAGTGTCTGGTATGTATTTTGGGGGGACCCCTATGCCATTTTTTTAAAGAAAATTGGCGCAGGGTTCCCCTTAATTTCCATACCAGACCTGAAGGGCCTGGTACGGATTTTAGGGGGACCCCCACACAATTTTTTTTTTTAATTCGGGTGCAGGGTTCCCCTTAATATCCATACCAGACCCAAAGGGCCTGGTAATGGACTGGGGGGGGGGACCCATGCCATTTTTTTCAGTGATTTTCATCTATATTGCCGGAACCCAACAATACATTACAGCCGCGAGTAGTTTTAAATGAGGTTTTTTTCCTTTAGAAATGTCATTTTGCTGTGGTACTGTTATAAACACGGGAAAAATGCACTATTTTACAGGCATACTAAGGACACCCCCCAGGCACGATATTTAAAGTAATATTTCATTTTTATTGTTTCACTTTAAGCATTATTAAAATCACTGCTCCTGAAAAAAAATTGAGTTTTTAAAACTTTTTTGTCCCCTGGGGCAGGACCCGGGTCCTCAAACACTTTTTATGCCAATAACTTGCATATAAGTCTTTAAAATTAGCACTTTTGATTTTTCACATTCATGTCCCATAGACTTTAACGGTGTTCGTACAAATTTTTCGCCTGTTCGCAAGTTCTGGTGCGAACCGAACCGGGGGCTCATCCCTAGTAGTCGCTTTAAATGATCAAAAATATATACTCAATGATCGTCAAAGCCATGACATTGGTATGAATCAGCCAAAATCTGACTGATAGTACTAGCATCCATTATTTAGGAGATTGATTCCCTTCCTACTTTCATAACAGTAACATATTTAAATAAAGACCGATTTAATATATAGGGGCCTCCAGCTGCTTGTACTGCTTTATGGATTTTATTAATTAAGTTGCCAGAAAGCTTCAGAAAATAAATGAAAGCAGCCTCCCCAGACCCTGGAGCTGTGCATTGACATGAGAAGATATGGTCGCACTATATTCGCAAGACTGCAGGTTTGAAAAGACCGTCATAGATTGGAGAGCTGATTTTCCACTTACTTGATCAAGCCGGCACGGTGGAAAATATAAAGCTCCTGAGGCAAGGTGCACGTACTCAGAGGGATGGCGCGCACAAAGCTTTGCAGCAGAGGAAATTCAGGGGTCAGGTGAGGAACAGTAATGATGCAAAAGTCTTTATCCTGGAGCAATGAAACACAAATCATATTACTGGAATCCATGCATACCATCCACCTGGGAATTAACACTAATTAATTAAAATGTTTCATGCATCAGAGCTCACGGTATTAGCTTGGAATGATTTCATGCACTAGAGGTGGAACAGGCTGGCACCGGGACTTATAAATAAACAATACCATAACATTACATGAGTGACAATATTTTACCGCCATTAATTCTGAGGATAGTTTAATTGCAACGCTTGTTTTTCTCACATATTTAACGTAATCATTACTGGGAAACAATAAAGTTAAATAAAGGAAAAATTGCAAGAAATGAAAAATTGGAGCCATCCTTCATTTCTTCTAAGAGCGGCTAAAAAATGACGCATATTAGTGCCGGTCTTATGGGAACACCCCCATATGACTCCAGTTTACATCACTTTGTTCTACAAGAAACACCTACTGCAGAGAGGCTACATACAGAATACAAAGCATGTAGGAACATATAGGGTGTCCTAAAATAGGATATATATAAAACAAATATAGAATTTATGCCCCGTACACACCCGACGGAAAATGTGTGATAGGACCTTGTTGTCAGAAATTCCGACCGTGTGTAGGCTCCATCACACATTTTCCATTGGATTTTCTGACACACAAAGTTTGAGAGCAGGCTATAAAATTTTCCGACAACAAAATCCGTTGTCGGAATTTCCGATTGTGTGTACACAAATCTGACGCACAAAGTGCCACGCATGCTCAGAATAAATAAAGAGATGAAAGCTATTGGCTACTGCCCCATTTATAGTCCCGACGTACGTGTTTTACATCACCGCGTTCAGAACGATCGGATTTTCCGACAAATTTGTGTGACCGTGTGTATGCAAGACAAGTTTGAGCCAACATCCGTCGGAAAAAATCCTAGGATTTTGTTGTCGGAATGTCCGATCAATGTCCGACCGTGTGTATGGGGCATTAGAGTTAAAGTTGAACTACAGACAAAACAGATAAATACACAGATAAAATACATATATAAGAGCTGTAATAACTGACAAATAATTTGCATACCTCCCAAATGTCCCTGATTTCGAGGGACTGTGCCTGATTTGGAGCAATGTCCCTCTGTCCCTCATTCCTCCTCATTTGTCCCTCCTTTTGGTCTGATCTATACAGATGTATATAAAATGCACTTACTTTTTACCTATCTTAAAGTGTTTCCCAGTGCTAAACCTTTCATCTGATTTCTAAATTGCTGCATTTGTAAATTCCAAAAGGCAATATGAAGGAATAGTAGTGGTAAAAACAGCACTTATGGGTTTAACCAATCTTGTTTTTTTTTGTACAAGTCTCCTTTAAGGGGGCATGGCAAGGGGTGTGTCCTATGCCTGTATACTTTTGCTGATAGGTGTCCCTTATTCCCATCTCAAAAAGTTGGGAGGTATGCATTTGTAGTTCTGTCCATCCAGTCCTAAGATTTTCACCCAGCACAGTACTGCCTAGCAGGGGATGGGAACTGCAGTTTCACCTTCACTCTCAGGTCTCCTCTCTATCCTGTGACTGGACAATCATACTAGTCACAGCAAAAAGAAACAGCATGTCATGGAAGCTGACCTCCTTTATCCCCTGGGACATAGGCACTTTCAGGAATTACCTCTGTGTTGTAGCTGTCCAATCACTACTCTACCTGCAGCCAAAGTCTCTGCTGCACCCTGGCCTGGTTTTTGCTGTGCCTGCAGCCTGCGCCTCAGCATCTGCTGCCCATGCATCCTCCGCCATGCCTCAGCTACAACCCCAGGCTCAACCTTGCCATCTCAGCACCTACAGTCTCTGCTGCATTCACAGTCTGACCCTCTGCTGTGCTGTCTCTGTACTCACAGCTTCCAGCTGCCCTCTGCTTTGCGCCTCTCTGTTGCTCCAGTTACCCATTACCAGGCACCAACCCTCCTCCATGTCTGCATCTACCTGTGTGGTGACTTGGGGGTATCCAGCATTTAGGTGGAACACCAGCTACCCCTTAAAACAGTGATCTCCAAACTGCGGCCCTGGGGCCAGATGCAACCCTTTGGTCGCTTTTATCCAGCCCTTGGGGGATTATTCCCCCCACTGTTGCTGACTTAGTTCCTGCTACTGACACCAACAATGGGGCACTGTTCCTCCCACTAACACCAATAATGGGGCACTATTCCTCCTATCGACCCCAATGATGGGGCACTAATCTCCCACTGACACCAATGATGGGGCACTGTTCTTCCCATTGATACTAATGATGGTGCACTATTACTCCCCTTATACCAATAATGAACATTGTTTACTCACACTGACGCCAGACCGTTTTTCTTCTCCCATTTGCCACAGTGCGGCCCCCCTAAAGTTTGAAGGACAGTAAACTGGCCCTTTGTTTAGAAATTTTGGAGACCCCTGCCTTAGACTACACTCACAGGAAGTCATCACACAGAGAAGCAGGGTCCACATCTTGGTCTATGACACAGCAGACTACTAAACTCCTCTCTCGGTCACTCTTCTCTCTCCTCCTATCAGCATAATGCTTCACTGCAGCACAACTGATTGATTGGCTTCTTGTGTTGCTTCTCCCTCACACTTACTCAGCTCTGCTGTACAGGGACTGTAAGAAGCTGATACTAAGTCAAATTCTGGTACTTACACTGCTTCCATTTAAAAATATAAGTATAATAAATGATTAACCACTTCCCGATGGGCGTAACTGTAAGTCCCATTTTGAATTAAAACTATCCCCTATTTTATAAACGCTATAACTTTTGCGCAAACCAATCAATAATCGGTTATTGCGATTTTTTTTTACCAAAAATATGTAGAAGAATAGGTATCGGCCTAAACTGGGGGAAAAAAAAAAATGTTTTTTTAATTATTTTTGGTGGATATTTATTATAGCAAAAAGTAAAAAATAATGCGTTTTTTTCAAAATTGTCGCTATTTTTTTGTTTATAGTGCAAAAAATAAAAACCCAGAGATGATCAAATACCACCAAAAGAAAGCTCTATTTGTGGGAAAAAAAGGACGTCAATTTTGTTTGGGAACCACGTCGCACGACCGCGCAATTGTCAGTTAAAGTGACGCAGTGCCGAATCGCAAAAAGTGCTCTGGTCAGGAAGGGGGTTAATTCTTCCGGGGCTGAAGCGGTTAATGCATGCAACGCTTCATTAATAGTGTATTTTAAATCTAAATTGAAATCTCCAGGAGTTCAGCTTTAAGATCCCTTTTTTACAGTAAAACTCCAGCCAGAACTTAATTTAGTTTGGAATGGGGAGAGAAGGGTTAGAACCTCTGTGTCCCTACTGGGGAGATTTTCCTTCACTTCTTGCCCCAAAGAAATGGCAGGAAGTGACCAGACAATCATCCACTGTTTAGGAAAATCCCACATTTGACAATTGTCATCAGAACAGGTGACCCCACCAGAAGATATCCCCTAAATCCTTCTGGCTAGTTAGAACCATACAATTATGGATTTCTTTTCTCTTCCTGTCCTGGTGACAAAACATGGTGGTGAGTGGTTCTTCCCTGACACAGACATACCAAAAAATAAAATAAAAAATGAGGTTCTAATCCTTTTCCATTCTATACAAAACTAAAATAAATAAATAAATAAATAAAAAGGCTGCCTTTCTACTTTAAATTAAACCTGTAACACAGTGTGGTGGATTTACTAAAACTGGAGAGTGCAAAATCCGGCGCAGCGCTGCACAGAAGCCAATCACCTTTCAGCTATGTTTTTGTCAAAGCTTAATTGAACAAGCTGAAGTTAAAAGCTGATTGGTTACCATGCACAGCTGCACCAGCTTGTGCACTCTATAGTTTTAGCAAATCAACCCCTTAATGTCACCTTTGCATCCCATTGATGCTGATCAAGCACAGAGCAAATTGTCCCCTCCCCCAGCCAAAGCAGCCATGGAATGACAGCCCTGGAACCAGAGGTGACAAAATGCTTGTTGCTTCCCGCTTCATATACCGGAGGGTCGATCAGCAAACAGATGTTCACTCACTTCCCTCTGCTGTGTCCGACTACAAGCAGCAAAGCTAAAATAAATAGTGGGTGATTGACAGCTGGGGTGGGAGCACATTTCAGGGTGTGGAAGTTGATTGGCTTAACTACTGTGAACAGAGCCCCAGCCAGGAGTGTGTTTAAAAGCCTATGCTTCCAAGCTTGTGCTTCCATGCTTGTAAGCCTTTGTACCAGTGAAATGGTTAAGAACTGGTAATCTGCAATATATTAGATGATAGTATGGAATGAGACTTTCACCAAACATTCTCTGGTGGAGAGTCAAAACCGTCATTTAAAAAACACATACACCTAGAAGATTCACCTACAAAGAATGTTTGCTGAAAATCAGATTTGCTGCTTCATAAACATGCCTTATACTGTCTCATACTGTTTCTTAAACTGCTGGTCAGAAACTCATTCACAGTAGTTGTCCAGTGTTCACAGAATAAGTTGGATATGACAAACACCCCTGATAATGTCTTGGCATGACAAAACCTGTTGGGTAGAGCCTGGTCACATGATGTCGCCAGGCAAGAAAGTCAGCCAATTTGTCGGTTGGAAACTTTGACACTTCTTGGTGATTGATGAGCGTTTTATGCTGTGCTGCTTGTGAGCATGTTGATGCATTTAAATAAATTAGACCTGTTTTTAATACTGGGCAATGAGGCTTTATTTTACCCCTCTGTGCTGCATAGTTTAAATTCGCCACTGTTGGATTATTCCAGGCCTAAGGATTCTAGTATATCAGGAAGCAACTCTGGATGCATCGATTGAGGTTGATGCTTAATTGAGCGCTGCTGACCATTCTATTTGGGTGGTCCACAACAGAGGGTAAGGCTTGGAGTGCTGTGGTACCGGTAGAGGACATCCTCTGATCACTCGTGTAAATAGTACACTTGTGGTGCCTCTACCAATCCTTGGATATCTTAATTGGAGTTTGATAGACTTCTTATTTATTGGGTGAAAGTGCTGCATATGTACCCCTTTCTATTTGTATTATTTGTTACCAGCAAATTTGTGCTAACATTGACTGTTTTATTACTCTAAGTGCAGGACAATTGTTCTATTCTACTAATAAGTTGGATATACTTACAGGAAAAAGGCTGAAAACATGACTTAAAAAGTCAATAGACCTAAAACAAAATATAGAACAAATTAAAGTAAATAAATGTTTCAAAAAACAAAAAAGCTGGACTGCATTGTACTTCATAAATATTATCATAAATATTATCATAAATAAGCATTTAAAAATTGGATGTTTAAGGCTGATCTCCATCTTTTAATGAAGTTTAAATAGTTTGTTTGGACTAAGCTGGTCCAAACAAACTATTTATTTTACTAATGGATGCAGGGGATGTGTGCTTTGTATGACCGGTATGCAGCCTCAGCTACATAAAGTATACAGCACTGTGTTGCAACAGAGGGGTGGGGACTTCCTGTTCCACTCCCGAAACATAATCGAGTGGGGTTGAGTGGCACAAGGATTTATGTATTCTATGAATGAATGAATGAATACAAAGCTTCCTCTGATTGGCTGAGTCAGAGATTGTGATGTCATCAGCCCACCTCTCTGACTCAACCAATCAAAAGAAGCTTTTTAGTCATTCATAGAATATAAAACTGGTGCCGCTTTGATTTTGTTCCAGGAATGAGAGGGGAAGTCCTTATCCTTCTGCTGGGACGCAGCACTGTGTAATGTATGTAGCTGAGGCTGCATACACTTCATACAGCACACACAGCCACTACATCAGTTAGTAAAGTAAATTATTTGTTCGGACCAGCTTGGTCCAAACAAACTACTCAAATTTCACTAAAAGCTGGAGATCAGCTTTAAAGCAGAACTCAACTGTATATGAGCACCACAAACTGAAAACTCTTTAATTCATTTTTAATCTTCAAAGAAAAATCACCCATCCATCCATGTCTCCATGCTTTATTTTGTTGTGCAATCATTTTGTAAAACACCCCCCCTAGCATTTCTAGCCATGGCCATCTTGAGTAAGGGCAGATAATTCATGTAGCATTTACTTCCTGAAATTCATCTGCCCTTAGGTTAGGCATGCAGGCAGGAGGGCATGCTTAGCTGAGAAAACCCCTCCTCCCTTCCTTCTGATGAAAGAAAAGGATTCTCATGAAGACTCCTGGGATAAATGACATCATTTTGGCCTATGCCAGAAACCAGGAAGCAACTGAAAAAATGTGAAATAAAAAAAAGGTTAAAACAAGTACTGTATTTATTGGCGTATAACACTCACTTTTTCACCATGAAAATCGGGTGCAAATAGCGTGTGCGTGTTATACACCAATACTTCAATTTTAGCTGCCTCGGAGGGGACAGGATGAGCGCCGTCAGATTACATACAATGAGAATCTCCTGTTTACTTGGCGTCCTCTGTAATAGGAAGTCCCGTCTCCTGAGCCGCCATTGGACCACTGTTCTGTCTATCATAGGAGAGTCTCACTGTATGTAATCTGTCGGTGCTCGTCCCACCCTCCTCCCTGTCCCCTCTAGGCTGTAGATGGTCATCGATCAGACAGCACTGATGGCAATGGTGAGGCTGCTGCATTGAAGGCATTGGTGAGGCTGCTGCATTGATGGCAATGGTGAGGCTGCTGCATTGATGGCAATGGTGAGGCTGCTGCATTGATGGCAATGGTAAGGCTGCAGATGGGCATTGATCAGGCTGCATTGATGGCACTGGTGAGGCTGCAGATGGGCACTGACCCTTATTTTGCTTCAAAGTTCCTTATTTAAAATGTAAGATTTTTTTCCTGAAACTTCCCTCTTAAAATTAATGTGCGTGTTATACCCCTGTGCGTGTTATACGCCAATAAATACGGTAAATCTAATATACTTTCCTATCTATTGACTAAGGCTAGTAGCATAAGGATTAGAAACAGTTGATGCTGATAGAGAGAGCTTAGCACCACTTTAACCACTTAACAACCACGCTATAGCCAAATGACGGCTACATCGCGGCTCGATAACTCTGGGAGAGCATACTATGTTGTCCTCCCAAAATCGGGAGCCCCCTGGGGCGCGCACATGGAAGTATCCATGACCACATCACGGATCA
This sequence comes from Aquarana catesbeiana, assembly GCF_042186555.1. Taxonomy (NCBI): domain Eukaryota; kingdom Metazoa; phylum Chordata; class Amphibia; order Anura; family Ranidae; genus Aquarana; species Aquarana catesbeiana. The sequence goes on from NC_133327.1 coordinate 590,338,633, forward strand.
CGGTGAATGGCCGCTGACAGCGGCCGTTTACCACGTGATCGCTCCGTCAAATGACGGAGCGATCACTTGTAAACAAACCGGCGCCATGTCCGGTTCCTCTCTCCCCTCTCTGTACCGATCATTACAGTGTGAGCGGAGAGGGGAGAGATTGGGTGTAGCAGTGCTGTGGGCTGGATCTGTAGTGCCCACAGTGCTGATCTGTGCCCATTCCAGCACTCATCCATCCATACTCAGCCATCCAACCATACGCAGCCAGCCATCCATATTAAGCCATCCATCCATCCATATTCAGCCAGCCATCCATCCTCAGCCAGCCATCTATCCATACTCAGCCAGCCATCCATCCATACTGAGCCATCCATCCATACTGAGCCATCCATGCTCATCCATACTCAGCCAGTCATCCATGCTCAGCCATCCCATCCATCCCCATCCATACTCAGCAATACCCAGCCATATTCAGCCATACCCAGCCATACCCAGCAATATCCAACCATACCCAGCCATACCCAGCAATCCCCATTCATGCTCATCTATGCCACATCCATCTCACTACAGTACCCATCAGTATCTCACAAAAGTGTAATAGGTAGTCAAATTAGATTTGACATTTATGCCCCTAGAACACCTGATGGTGCTCCCTGCATGTTGGGCCTCCGTATGTGGCCAGGCTGTGGAAAAGTCTCCCACATGTGGTATCGCCATACTCAGGAGGAGTAGGAGAATCTATTTTGGGTGTAATTTTTGGTATGTACATACTAAGTGATAGAAATATTGTATAAATGGACAACTTTGTGTATAAGAAAAAATGCGTTTTCATTTTCTTTCCACATTTTCCAAAAAACTATAGAAAAAAATGACATGTTCAAAAAACTCATTATGCCTCATAGATTATACGTGGGGTGTTTTCTTTCCAAAATGGGGTCATTTTTGGGGCGTTTCCATTGTCCTGGTGCTCCAGGGCCTTCAAAAGTGCAAGAGGTAGTCAAGAAATTATATGTGTAATTTATGCTCCTAGAACGCCTGATGGCGCTCCCTGCATGTTGGGCTATGTGGCCAAGCTGTGTAAAAGTCTCACACATGTGGTATCGCCATACTCAGAAGAAGTAGTAGAATGTGTTTTGGGGTGTAATTTGTGCTATGCATATGCTGTGTGGGAGAAATAACCTGCTAACATGACAATTTTGTGAAAAAAAAAAAGAATTGTGGGAAAAAAATTACAACTTCAAAAAACTCACCATGCCTCTTACTAAATACCTTGGAATGTCTACTTTCCAAAAAGGGGTCATTTGGTGGGTATTTGCACTTTCCTGGCTTGTTAGGGTCTCAAGAAATGAGATAGGCCGTCAGTACTTCAGGTGTGATCAATTTTCAGAGATTGGTACCATAGCTTGTGGACTCTATACCTTTCACACGGACTGAATAATATACACCGATTTGGGTTATTTTTACTAAAGATATGTAGCAGTATAAATTTTGGCCAAAATTTATGAAGAAAAGTTACTAATTTGCAAAACAGAAACAAAGAAAAATGAATTTTTTTACAGAATTTTCGGTCTTTTTTCTTTTATAGCGCAAAAAATAAAAAACCCAGCAGTGATTAAATACCACCAAAAGAAAGCTCTATTTGTGTGAAAAAAAGGACAAACATTTCATAAAAGTGTTGCATGACTGAGTAATTGTCATTCAAAATGCGAGCGCACCGAAAGCTGAAAAGTGGTCTGGTTAGGAAGGGGGTTTAAGTGCCAAGTGGGCAAGTGATATGTGCTGTCCATTGTGCTGTTTCTGTTAAACCCGGTATCAGCATTCGGACAGTTAAAGTGAATGTAAATGATCACCTTGTAAAAACAACCCATTGTGGAGGCCATTTGTAGATGGACATTTTATGGTTACACAACCTATCACATTGCTATAATCTTTTTATATGGACTATAAACTGAACGACTTATGAATAAATGGTTGTGGAATTAATTATCTGAGTTTGTGCTTTGGATTACAAGCATGTTTCCGGAACTAATTATGCTCGCAATCCAAGGTTTTACTGTATCCGTATATTGCGCTAAGCTGGGCCAACATAAATATGCAGTTGAGATCAGACCTGGAGTTCAGCTTTAAAGCTTGTGTTTAAGTGATTAGGTTTAAAACAACTATGGTAACTTGAAAACATTATTCGTCATTGTAAATCAGTATGATAGCTTTTTGCACATTCCACACACTGATAAACAAGTAAGGGGTAAAAAGAACTAATTTACAAGTTTAATAGGGAATGATTAACAAAATATGACAAGAAGGTTGGACACCCCAAGGCAGCTTGTAGATTTCTGTAAGCTTCAGCACAACTTAAAGCCTACTAAATCCTGCTATCGGTATGTTTAATAGGACAACCAGCACTCCCATTAGGATCCGTGTTTAACATCCCTAAACTGGAGCTGAAGGATGCCACTGAAAAGGTGCTGGAAGCCAAACACCTCAACTCACAGATGGTGACTGACGTCATTTGATGGCAATCATTTGACAAAGACAAAGCATTGTAAAAACACTGCATTGTCATCAAAATCAGCCACCCTGTGCTCCTAACTGTCAATGGGGTAAAGTGACAGCTGCTGTCCATGCATGCTGTACGTATACTGGAAACAAATCTTAAAATAAAAAAAATAAAAGTATTACTTTGGTCACAAGGCCACAAAATAAGAATGCTTATAAAGAGCTTTAAAGAGGCTTGTATATATAGAGACACAGAAAAGTGCTTTCTGATATAATAAGAGGGTCAATGATCGTGTCCCAGACTTGCCTTGTTTCGTGCTTCTCATCAATGCAGAAGAGCTGTATACAGAAGGCAGAGACGTCTCCTCTGTAGATTGGCCGGAAAGGCTGGCTCTGTGCTTCTGTCCTTGGTGTCTCTGGGGTCTTGCAATTCACACCTCTGATGGCATCATCTGTAGTAGATGCTCTGCTATGTGGCAGGCTTTGCTACAATAATAGACATCGAGCACAGGATTAGAAATATCCTTTTTTTTTTCAAGCTGAACTCCAGGCAAGCAGCTAAACACACAGTTGAGATACATATTTGAAAGCTGTTTTACCTACCAAAGGATTGGTATTTCTGACTATTCAGCCCTGCCAGGCAGCATAGCCAGGTTGGAGAGCTACCCTTTTCTACAGTACTGCCCCAACCCTAGGACTGGACAGTAAAGATTCACCAGCAGGATGATCATGTTGTCACTCCTGTCTGCATGTTTCTTTTCAGCAGAAGTGAATGCAGAACCCCTGATGGGCTCCTAGTTTTTTCCCTCCCTCTTCCATTCAGACATCAGATTTACAAGGGATTACAAAAGGCAGATACCAAGTTCCAAAAAGTCTGTATAGATCCTTGGCACTCCTTTACAGTGATAGTCCTTAGGAAGTTACTTACATAAAGGAATTCAGCAGTTTATGCTGATGCAGCACTTGTAGAGTTGTTTTTTCTATAGGTCATTGCTAGGAAGTCTTGGTTTTGAACATGTCCTCCAAGAGGTCCTTTACAAGCAAGGTGCCCCACCGCTGGGTTCCAGGAACCGACTCTTCATCCTGCCAAAAGTGTCCACAATGCTGGGATTTGGCAACAAGCATAGGCGTGCGCAGCCTATTGCATTAGGGTGTGCACCCCAAAGCTCAAGCACACATACGTGTGTATATATATAATATGATACACACATTATATTGTCAAAAGTATTGGGACACCTGCCTTTACATGCATGTAGGGTTCAATATTGAGTTGGCTCCGCCCTTTGCAGCTATAACAGCTTCACCTCTTCTGGGAAGGCTGTCCACAAGGTTTAGAAGTGTGTCTATGGGAATGTTTGAACATTCTTCCAGAAGCGCATTTGTGAGGTCAGGCACTGATGTTGGACGAGAAGGTCTGGCTCACAGTCTCCACTCTAATTGATCCCAAAGGTGTTCTATCGGGTTAAGGTCAGGACTCTGTTCAGGCAAGTCAAGTTCCTCCACCCCAAACTCGCTCATCCAAGTCTTTATGGATCTTGCTTTGTGCACTGGTCTAAATCATTATGAGAGGGGGGATTATGGTGTGGGGGGGAGGGGATTATGGTGTGGGGTTGTTTTTCAGGGGTTGGGCTTGGCCCCTTAGTTTTGGACAATTTCATGCTCCCAACTTTGTGGGAGGAGTTTGGGGACGGCCCCTTCCTGTCCCAACATGACTGCGCACCAGAGCACAAAGCAACGTCCATAAAGACATGGACTTAGGAAGGGTGGTGGAAAATTAACTTCAAGTGCAATAATTTACATTATAATAGTAACTAAAACATATAACATTAAGTGTAACAATTTAAAAAACAAAAATTCCAAAGTATAATGGTGTGAACCTCCCAGCTAAAAAGTTGTTGCACTGGAAGTTAATTTGTATTGCAATTATCCATAGAGGGGTTTCTGCCATCCCTGCTAAGATTCTATTATGTCTTGTTTTCAAACTTATGTGTATTATATATAAAGTTGCATATCGGAGAGACCAGTATTATGGCAGCACCGATCGGCACCGATAGGCCGCACTGTTGGCCACTGATTGGCAGCACTGATGGGCTCTGATTGGCAGCACTGATGGGCACAGATTGGCAGCACAGAGTAGCACTGATTGGCAGCACAGATTGTCAGTGATTGTCAGCGCAGAGTGGCACTGATTGGCAGCACTGATTGGCAGCACAGATTGGCAGAACTGATTGTCAGTGTCAGCACAGATTGGCACCGATTGGCAGCACAGAGTGGCACTGATTGGCAGCACAGATTGGCAGAACTGATTGTCAGTGTCAGCACAAATTGGCACTGATTGGCAGCACAGAGTGGCACTGATTGGCAGCACAGAGTGGCACTGATTGGCAGCACAGATTGGCAGTGATTGTCAGCACTGATTGGAAGCACAGATTGGCAGAACTGATTGTCAGTGTCAGCACAGATTGGCACTGATTGGCAGCACAGAGTGGCACTGATTGGCAGCACAGATTGGCAGTGATTGGCAGCACAGAGTGGCACTTATTGGCAGCACAGATTGGCAGAACTGATTGTCAGTGTCAGCACAGATTGGCACTGATTGGCAGCACAGAGTGGCACTGATTGGCAGCACAGATTGGCAGTGATTGGCAGCACAGAGTGGCACTTATTGGCAGCACAGATTGGCAGAACTGATTGTCAGTGTCAGCACAGATTGGCACTGATTGGCAGCATAGAGTGGCACTGATTGGCAGCACAGATTGGCAGTGATTGGCAGCACAGAGTGGCACTGATTGGGGAGAGGTAGTGAGGCTTGCTAGAGCCCTTGTGTGTGACACTGTCATGTAATGGCAGAAAGACCAGCTGTCACAACACAGCCGCGATGTCGGGGGTGGGCGGGGCCGAGGAGCTAACAACCACCAGCCAATGATTGGGCTGCTTAAGAAAGGGGCGGAGCCACATAAAGCAGCCCGCCCAGACCCCTTCCCATTGGCTGGTGTTTGACAGCTGTTAAGCCCGCCCACCCCCGAAATCACAGCTCAGTTTTGACAGATGGACTTTCACTCTGCAAGCAGTGACATTACCGCACTGTCAGTTCACACACTCAGCGCAGCGGCTCTGGTTTCACGATCTGCTGCCTGTGCTACCTGGAAGCGCAGGCTACACATTGTTAAATTCAACATTTTGGGGCAGATCTTTGGAGACAGCTTGGAAAGATTAGGGTGTGCCCAGGCACACCCGGCACACCCCGTGGGCACGCCTATGGCAACAAGCCATCTGAATTCACCAAGGCGCATTAAACCCAATTCCCCAAATCCATCAAGGCCCAGTGCTGGGGTGCCATGAGCCATCAGGAGCACTGGGGTCTTTTGCTAACAATGGCATCCTGATGTCAACGTGTTTTAACACACAAGGACACATCACATCCAGGTAGATTGTATGGATTTAGAAGCTTGCTGCTTACATTAGTTTCACTTAATAATACCTTCAAATATTATTTTAATGAATGCATAAATGCACGAACCTAGCATTATTTTTTATCTGCCTATAATAGACAATACAGGTGCTGTACAAAATAAATCCAAAATTTGGGAAGAAGAAAAAAAAACACGTTTTGGGTTGACTATAGAACATTAATAGAGGAGAAATCTTCCAATGGAGACACTAGTTCTGGTAACCCTGGTGTGGCACATTAAGATATCCTTACTGTGGAGGGATTTGCTCTCACTTCCTGTTTTGTCTATGGGGCAGGAAGTGAAGGGAAATCTCCACAATGGTACACAGATGGCAAAAAAAAACTGACAGGGACTGTAACCCTCTCATACTATCTAAGTTTAAAAAAAAAAGTGTTGCCTTTAGTTACACTTTGACTTTCAGTGAACGTTTGGTGAATGCCACATTTATGCCTTTATAAATATGCTCCCATTTGCTTTAAGCAGGGTATACAGAAGGTACCGCCTGAATTTCGGTCCATATGTATCGCTAGGCCCTAAGTTTTCTTCATATGTATCACTGTCTGCTCAAAAGAAGCTGTTATAAAGACCGGCTTCTGTGGAATGTTCATGATTCAAAACCAGCATTCGATCAGCACTCGCAGCCAATAGCTGCAGTATGATCTGTGTATTCTGATGGAGGGAGCTCCCACTGTCAGAATACAAAGACAACGCAAGAGAGACCCCTGCATCAACATCACTTGAGTCTTTTTCATTCAGCCCACTGATTGAATTAAAATACCATTACTCTCTTGAAAATATGCATGAAGATCTGTCCAGTCTGCAGAGAATCACACAATTCATGAATACTGCACTGTGACATGCATCTGATTTGGCAAGTAATCTGATTCCTATAACCGGTAGATCACCCGAACGCACCCAAAGCTGGCACAAGCTGATGCAAGATCAGGAGATTCTGACATGTTCACCCCACAGGGATAAGCAGGCTGACTATAGAAATGAGAGGGTGGTCAGACATGCAGGCACCATCTGATCGCCCTCAGGCATCTGTGCCAGCCAAAGTGCACCTAAATAGGACAGCTGCATCGGTACGACCGTTTATGTTTAGGCCTATGGGGAGATTCAGGGGAGGCACACTGCAGACAGCTAATGAGGGGAGAAAACAATTGTGATTAGACAACCTTTTCTTATGTGTTTGATCACTCTTTCCCTTCAGTGAACCTCAGTCTGCAGGGTCTGTGGTTGCCTTACAGAACATCAAGAAATCCACCTTAAAAAAAACATGTCTTTGGGTGCCTTCAGTGTATGAATACTAAATAATCACATCCGTTTAATGCCCGACATCAGTTATCTGGTTAGACAGGTTATAAAATTAACTAGTGATCAGTATTGTTCTCTCTTAGTTAAATTGTGTTAGGACAGCCCCTGCCTACTTCTATATGAAATACTATAAAGTATAACTATAAGCAAAACTTTTTTCATTTTGGATAAAGTAAGGGAGGGTTATAACTCCTGTCAGTTTTTGTTTTTTTTGCCATTTACTTGTGGTGGCTGAGCCATGTTTCTTTTTTTTTTTTTTACTGCCTCGGCTGCCCACCTAACTTCTAACATCACAGCCAGGCGGGGCTGTAAGCAAGCTTTGCTTTACGGCTGGGGCATTTGTAACTCGGTTAGCAGTGTTTGCAGGCGGCACTGGCTGTCAAACTCACAAACTGAGGTCAATGGGAGCGCGCAGCAACCACAAGCCAAACACTGAGCTCTCAGTTGTGGTATTTTAATACAAAAACCTCCTTGAGATTAAAAATAAATAATTTAAAAAGCAGACATTTAGGAGGTGTCAGGATGGTCTCCTGAACACCTGGCAGCTGCTGCTATATTGCCCTATGGAAAATGATCCACCGCAGATCTTACTGCATGCACTGTCTAGGCCAGTGTTTTTCAACCTATTTTCAGTCAAGGCACCATTTAAAATTCTGCACAATCTTGAGGCACCCCATTCTAAAATATAAAACAATAAACAAATAGTTTTACATATTGCAGCAGTATCCACACACGTAGGCCCACACAATGTTAGAAGTGATTTATTCCTCCACCTTTGCACATTGGTACTGACTAATATTCCAAACTATCCCTTCTCCCTCAGTTTCTCCCCCTTGCTCTGCTAATGTGACCCCAGAGCTGACAGAGAGCAGCAGCTAAGGGGCAAACAAGGATACCATCAGGCGTCAACCTATGGCGTCATCCGTTGCTAGGATTCCAGCAGCTGGCCCGCATGGTGCTAAAGGGTGTAATTCTGCACAGCAAAAACCCGTCGCTTTGTGTAAAAGGCAGACTTGATCATCCCACTAGATTTTAGACAATTTTGGGGCAGTTTTAGGCACCTCTAACCACTTAAGGACCGGAAGGTTTTATCCCCTTAATGACCAGGCCATTTTTTGCAATACGGCACTGCGTTACTTTAACAGACCATTGCGCAGTCGTGCAACGCTGTACCCAAATAAGATTGATGTCCTTTTTGCCCCAAAAATAGAGCTTTCTTTTGGTGGTTATTGATCACCTCTTCAGTTTTTATTTTTTGCGCTATAAACAAAAAAAGACTGACAATTTGGGAAAAAAAACAATATTTTTTACTTTTTTCTATAATACATATCCAAAAAAAAAAATATGTAAAAAAAATAATTTCTTTAGTTTAGGCCAATATGTATTCTCCTACATATTTTTGGTAAAAAAACTCCTAATAAGTGTATATTGATTGGTTTGTGTAAAAGTTATAGCGTCTACAAAATAGGGAATAGATTTAGGGATGTTTAATTTTTTTATTGGTAATGGCAGTGATCAGCGATTTTTAGTTGGACTGTGACATTGTGGTGGACAAATCTGACCCCAAGTGACACTTTTTGGGGATCAGTGACACCAATACAGTGATCAGTGCTAAAAAAATGCACTGATCAATGTATAAATGTCACTGGCAGGGAAGGGGGTTAAAATCAGGGGCGATCAAAGAGTTAAGTGTGTCCTAGTGAGGTGCTTTCTAACTGTGTGGGGGATGGACTGACAGGGAGTACACAGAGATCGCTGTTCCTGATTACTAGGAACAAACAATCTCTCTGTACTCCCTTGTCAGAAAGGGGATTTGCCTTGTTTACATAGGCAGATCCCGTTCTGCCTCTCTGTGGAGCAATCACAGGTGGCCGGCGGACATTGTGGGCGCCGGACCTGTGCATCGTGCGCCCACAGTACCTATTACACGAAAGGACGTACGGGTACGTCTTTTCGTGCAATAGAGCCATATATTTGCAGCTGGCGTTCCTTAAGTGGTTAAAGAACCCAGATGGCACCTTAGGGTGTCGTGAAACCCTGGCTCAAAAAGGCTGGCATACTGCAACACAAGAAGTTCATGTTGCCTCTTGATAGGCATTGCCTTGCCCTGAATGTGGTGCCTCTCCTGAAGAAAGAAGTTGTTTTTATCTATGACCTTGTACATTTCCCCCCCAAACTTTTTGGGCAATTAGGAACGATTTTTAGGCGTTTTGCCAAGGCACCCCTGAAGAACCCAGAAGACACCCTGGTTGAAAATGACTGGTCTAGATGATGTGCATGTCAAAGGTAAAGATTGTCCAACACAGTTAGATTTTTAGCATCCATTCCACAGAGTCCTTCATGCTATAGAGTGTAGATGAACAAATCTCCCACGGCGACTTCTGTGTTCCGACAGCCCGCACCAATAGCTGTCAGAATACCCAAACAGCATTTGCAGCTAACTGGATGAACAATTTCAATCAAAGGATGTTGGGCAAGAGGGTGGCGACAGGTCCACCCATGTATCAAATTTTGTCCAATTTATCAGGAACTGTACAAAAAAATTGTATAGCGTATGGGCAGCTTTAAAACATTTGTTTGAGGATCTGATCAATTCACCTGAGTGAACAGAAGCCCTCATGCAAAAGTTCCTTTAGAACATAGTCTTACAGAGAGACTCTAGTGACATCACATGGTGATAGTATGAAATTTCCTACATCATATATCACAATACGGAGAGATCACTTAAACACGTACATCTAGATCAGTCTGTGCCTCTGTAATCTCTGATGTGGTGTTTTCATTTGCAGAGGTGATTATTTCATCTTGATTTAGATCCACCTGAAATGATATGAATATCATAATGAATAAACACAGGAGCTGAACAGGAGTTTAAAACCCAGCACTATTATAGTGGTAGAGGGTAGTGTATATACGCAATATAACCTGAGAAAACATGTCAAATCAATAATTTACAAAAAATATAAGGGGGATTTTTATATAAAAATAAATAAAAGGATCAGAAGAATATTTTTAAGCTGGACTCCTGGCAAACAGCAAAATACATGGTGTAAACTGGTGTGTTTAGTTCTCGTGGTAGATGCGTTTGTACAGTGAGTCCATGGCAGACAGGAACTATAGTTAAAGCGGAGCTCCAGGCTCCTTCAGAAAAAAGTAAACGTCAACAGCTACAAATACTGTAGCTGCTGACTTTTAATATTAGGACACTTACCTGTCCACAAATCCAGCGGTGTCTTTACCCCAGCCGATTTTCCAACCAGCTCTTGAGTGCTGCCGCTGCCATTTTCTTGTAAGGGAAACCGACAGTGAAGCCTTGTGGCCTCACAGCCAGTTCCCTACTGCGCATGCGTGAAGAGCGTTGCGCTTTGTGAATGGCCCGGCGGCGGGGGAAGGAGGAAGGAGGCCACACTTTCGGGTGACTTCACCATGGCGAGATCACCCGGAAGTGGGAGCGGGCACCTGTCAAAACCAGGTCGTTCCCCCCCCCGAAAAGGTGCCAAATGTGGCAGTGGAGGGGGGAGGAGGCAAGCAAGCAGAGATTCCCCCTTTGGGTGGAGCTCCGCTTTAAGGGCTTGGTAGCCCACTTTTATTAAAAAGAAAAGCAAGAATAACAGACCAACACATGCGGTTTGCCCATGCAGGGATTTCAGCTTCACACAAAACAAAAGGCCAAGACACCTGGCTCTTAAACTCACTTAGCTTTAATTGCAGTGCCTTACTGCACAGGCCCACTCATGGCCTACAACGATGGTTTTCCAGCCCTCCCTGGTTTTGCTCACTCTCTCCGAGACTTCCGGACTTCCTTCAGCCTTCCTGGACTCACTAGCTGCCTTAGCTTTCCCAGCCTCCAAGACCCTCTCTTGGTCTCCCAGGCCGGTATAGTTGTACAAACCTTCTCAGTCCTTTGGGCAAGAAGCCCCCCTCACAAGGGATGCAGTCTCTGACAGTAGCAAGCACGGGTCTGTTTCCAAATGGCAATAACTCCAACTCCACCTGCCCTGAGCTATGCTCAGATCTGCCTTATAATGACCCTGCACACCTGTGCAATCACACAGGCTGCAGGCTGCAGCTGTTGTGCTGCAACTGAGCTGCGCATACAAAGTTTAGCATACATTATCAGCCTGGTGTCAGTGTGCCAGAATGAGTAACTCCTATGTGCATGCAAAGGACTCATATCAACCTCGCAAGCTAATAAAGGTGTCCGTTTATGAAGCAGTGGAAAAATTTCACTGCTTCATTCTCCGGCATTCTCAGAGGAGATCGTTCTCCTCTGGATGCCAGTTTATGAAGCTTTGTAGATCGCTTCTCCTTTGGAGGAGTGAAGAGATCTGCAAATGCTTCAAACAGTGGAGAACGGCCCCTGATACTGGAATCTAGTGAGACTTTACGAGATTACAGTACCAGAAATTCACTGAAACACCGAGATGTCCGTTTATTAAGCAGTGATAAATTCTCACTGCTTAGTACATGGACAGACATGTTCTCCCCCAATTATCTCTGTTTCATACCATTTATGGACTGCGATCAGTGGCGATCTTTGGGATCACCGCTGTTCACAGTTTCATAAACGGACACCAAAGACATCAAAAACCCAGCACTGGAAGAAGCCCAGGGAGGCTACATCAACGACCAGCGAGGGATCCAACGCTCTGTAGACTTTAAATCCGCTTTAAGAAACTTTGAACTATTGCTGTTAATAATCATTTTCTACCAGTCTTGTGCTTCTCTCCAGCACATGCATTGAAATTTGAACTTTTGTTATTGTGTGTGATTATTCCTCCTCAACATATCATAGGCCAGTGATGGCGAACCTTGGCACCCCAGATGTTTTGGAATTACATTTCCCATGATGATCATGCACTCTGCAGTGTAGTGGAGCATCATGGAAAATGTAGTTGAAAAACAGCTGGGGTGCCAAGGTCTGCCATCACTGTCATAGCCAATCAGGTCTGAACCAGACAAGTTAACTTAGGACCTAATCTATGTTGAAGAACTTAGAAAAAAACTTGCGCAAATTTTTTTTACATTTTATTTAACTCCCCAGGAAAATGACATTGGCACTTGGCCACCTCCTGATCAGTAACCTCATTGTTCCCTCAACGCATATCTTTATGCTGGATGAAACTCCACCCCATTCTGAAGCCCAAATTATGGGTGTTCCTGTACGGAGGAGGTGTATCCAGCACAGAGCCATCACTCCCTCTCTAAGCTGAATGATCTTTAATGATTAATAATGAACAATCAGCCATTGTTCATTCATCAGCCCTTGTTCGTTGTTTGTTAACCACATAAGGGCCAAGCCTCTTTCTGAGATTTGGTGTTTACAAGTTAAAATAATTTTTTTTTTGCTAGAAAATTACTTAGAACCCCCAATATATATTGTTTTTTTCCTAACACGCTAGAGAATAAAATGGCGATCGTTGCAATACTTTATGTCACACCGTATTTGCACAGTGGTCTTACAAGCGCACTTTTTTTTGAAAAAAAATACACTTTTTTTAATTAAAGAAATAAGACAACAGTAAAGTTAGCCCAATTTTTTTTATATTGTGAAAGATGATGTTACGCCGAGTAAATTGATACCCAACATGTCACGCTTCAAAATTGCGCCCGCTCGTGGAATGGCGACAAATTTTTACCCTTAAAAATCTCCATAGGCGATGTTTAAAAAATTCTACAGGTTGCGTCTTTTCAGTTTATAGAGGAGGTGTAGGGCTAGAATTATTGCTCTCGCTCTAACGATCGCGGCAATACCTCACAAGTGTGGTTTGAACACTGTTTTCATATGCGCGCTCTACTCATGTTCGCTTCTGCGCGCGAGCTCGGTGGTAAAAAAAAAAAAAAATTCTTATTTACTTTTTATTTTGACACTGTTCTTTTTTTTTAAAAAATGTTGTCACTTTTATTCCCATTACAAGGAATGTAAACATCCCTTGCAATATAAAAATAGCATGATAGGACCTCTTAAATATGAGATCTGGGGTCAAAAAGACCTCAAATCTCATATTTACACTATAATGCAATAAATAAAAAGTAAAAAAAATGTCATTTGAAAAAATGAAAATAAAAAATGTCGCTTTAAGAGCTATGGGCGGAAGTGACATTTTGACGTTGCTTCTGCCCGGCAATGGTATGGAGCTGGGTGGGGACCATCCTCCCCTCACTCAACTCCATACCACAGAGAGGAGAGGACGCGATCACCTTCACCTCTGCCGGCGGCTCTGGTAAGCAGCGGTGGGCACCGAAAGCACGGCGGGGGGGCCTCTCCCGCCACCGATAAAAGTGATCTTGCGGCAGCTCCCGTCACAATGCAATGCATACTAGCGCATTATGACATTGCCTTGCAGGGAATTTTTATTTTAACCACCTGTGGTTTACTATCACTTTAATTCACAGCTCTGAGTGATCTTTTACTATTATGCCTCATGCACACTGGACGTTTTTTGACTGTAGACATTTTTTTCTACAGTCATTAAACTCTCCATCATGTTATCCTATGTGTCCATGCACACATAGGCTGTTATCAGCAGTTTTGGGCAGTGGTGTTTTTGAGCAGTAAAAAAAAAAACAAAACTAGTGGGTTCTGAGAGACGTTTTTCAGCTGTAGAAATGCTCTAACGCTGATAAACGTCGATAAACGTTCAAAAACGTCGCTCACCAGCATTTTTTAATGTTTTTAATCCATTGAAAAAAAAAAAATAATAATTTCTTCAAAAAAAAAACCCGCTAAAATGCTAACGGGGAAAAACCACTAGTAAAAAATAAAAAACGCTATTGCAAAAATGTTGAAAAAAGTTGAAAAACTCACTGCAAAGTTACTGACGTTTTTATAACGTTATTTTAACGTCCAGTGTGCATGAGGTCTTATGAACAAGCAGTGCTGATTGTTTGAAAGATCGAGAGTGAATGTTCTCTGAGTGATCGCGTGAGAGTTTGAAAGCTCTGAGTGATCTTTTACTATTATAAATGAACAAGCAGTGCTGATTGTTCGAAAGATTGGTCAAAAGAGGGAAAAAAATAAGACAACTTTTTAAAAAATATTTTGGGCAAAATAAAAAAAAAAGAATTACAAAAACCTCACTGGATACTACCTTTAGCAATATGTAAAGCCTACAAGTACATAAGGGATCTAGAGAAGGACTTAAGGCGCCTAAACATGATCGGATTTTCCGACGGGAAATGTGTGATGACAGGCTGTTGGCGGAAAATCCGACCGTTTGTATGCTCCATCGGACAATTGTTGTCGGATTTTCCTGCAGGCAAATGTTGGATGACAGGCTTTAAAAATTTTCCGTGGACAAATGTCTGTTGTCGGATTTTCCAAGCGTGTGAACACAAGTCCGTCAGAAAAAAGTCCAAAGTACAAACACGCATGCTCAGAAGCAAGGACGAGCCGGAAGCGGTCGGTCTTGTAAAGTAGTGTTCATAATGCAGAATTACCATTCCTGACGTGGCAAATTATAAAATCTCGAAATGCAGCGCACAATTCTCTTCTTCTTTAATGGGATAATAATGAAGCTGCTTTGCTGGTGATACTGATGGAGTTATTGCAAACACATTTTCAAAGGCTTTTTTTTTTTTTTTTTGTGATATCAATAATAATATTATTGTGCTTTTTATTTTTTGTTTGGTGCAAGTTACCACAACACCATTATCCCGTAGTTTAAGATCAAAGATACAATTATGTTGGTGTCCCTTGTTAATTTTACATTGTATTTTTAAAATGTAACTGCCTACTCCCAAACTGTCATTTGAAGTAAAACACACAGCCAAGTATTATTCTACACAATTTTTTTTGTGCATTAAAAAAGAAAACAAATAAAATTAGACATGCTATCTGCCAATAGAACTTAACCAAAAATTGCATTCTATGCATCCAAAAATATAGAAAATATTCCAAATCAAATCATTATTCAACCAAAAAATAAAATAAAAGCCTCATGCATGTGTCCTGCTTCTTAATATAGGGGGTCAACAATGCCAAGAGTTGGTGAAACAGGGGTCCGTCATCCAGAGATAATTTCATCAACATCTGGATTATTCTCCTGGAGCTCCCACAGCAAAGGCATATGACATAATGGATCACGATTAATAAAGCAACCAATTTTTGGTCCAAGAAATCCTGCTCCTCCTGTTCCTGGACTGGACTTGGGTCAAAGCAATAACTCCAAGGCCAATCATAAATAACATGTTATCTCCTCTGATTACGCAACATGGCTGGTTGACGAACGGCCGCTCAGAAACAAACTGAAAAGCGTGAAATGAAAAGCGCGAAATGAAAAGCGCAAATCAACACTCGCCAAACTTCTACTAACACGAAATTAGCAGAAGGAGCCCATAGGGTGGCGCTCAGGAGCTGAAAAACCACGTAGTACGTCACTACATTCGTGTTTGTTGGCCGACAATTGTGTGCCGTTTGTATGCAAGACAAGTTTGGGGCCAATGCCCTTCCGACAAAAGTCCAGAGTTTTGTCTGCGGAAAATCCGATCGTGTGTACGCGGCTTAAGGTTTAGAAGTTTATGTAGCTGTCACATGAAAGAATATAATCAGAAATGACCTAAATTATGCAAGACAGCTTCTTCTAAATGCTTTTTTATAGGACCATATTCAAAAGAGGAATAGAACACATGCAGATTTCAGTATGAGATGTATTAATGCAATTATTATTTACCTTCTCATCTGTCTCGTGAACACTGATGATGTCTGACAGCTGCGATAATTTGGATCCTGACCTTTGACTTGCTTGTCTGCTTATTATTACATCTTCTGGAAGACATTCATGATCTATACATCAAACAGTGAGAAGCAACTGGTAATGGGTTAAGGATAATTAATTAAGAAGTGATTTCATGTTTACTTTCAGAAATTAATTAAAAAGAAGGCTAGGACAGAGAAGAGTAGCATAGGAGATCCTGGTTTCTATCAACAATTATGGATGATCTATGTGTAATGTTCCCACTACAAACAACGATAACAAAATTGTCTGTGAATTACATATATCTTTTAGGTGATTAAGCTGTAATGTCTGTCTTTTTTAGTAAGGCATATTTAGAAATAGGAGATATACAGATCTTGCCCAGACAGCTCCAAAAAAAGGCAGGTCTGAATACAAATTAAGATTGTGCACTTTATAAGAGAAACCACTCAAGCAGAAAGATAAGAAGCATGTATAATAACAGTAAAATCTTATTACAAGATGGCAGCATTTATATTTACCATAGGGCACCCTCATGTCAATGACCACATGAAATATTAGAACTAAGAATATATTGTTTTAAATACATTTTTAACCATTGGCTGCCCAAAATTCTACCGTGGGTAGACCCAGCAGAAATAAAATAAGGGATTATGGATACCACTGATAAGAATCGCACATTCTACTAGAGTTCATTAGGTGTAAGGTGATAATCAGATAAAATGACCGAGGACAGAAAGAGTACAGCATGAGACCACTACAGTATGAACAACCTTCCGTTAACATATATGCGAATTGGATGCATTTCCAACCACATCCAATCTGACATGAAGCCAGCTTTTCATGAAGCCGGTTCACATATGTGCGGTGCAGCAGCAGTGCAAATTCGCTGCGAATTTAAAAGAAGTCCTGTGCATTTTTTGAGCACTGCACATCAGATCAGTTTTAAACACAAATATGATTAAAAAAAACAGCATGAGAGTCATGCCCGTCCCCCCCAATCCATATCAAGCCCAACGCCACTTTTTTTTTTTTTTTAAATGGAGTGGGGTCCCCCCCCCAAAAATCCATACAGGACCCTTATCCGAGCATGCAGCCAGGCAGACCAGGAAAGAGGGGGGGCGGGCGACTGCCCCCCATCTGACCCATACCAAGCCACATTCCCTCAACATAGGGGGTGCTTTAGGGCAGGGGAGCACTGCTCCTTCCCACCCCAAAGAACCTTATGCCCATGTTGATGGTGACAGGGGCCTCTTCCCTACCCAACCCTGGCCGGTGATTGTTTGGGTCTGCGGGCAGGGAGCTTGTCAGAATCTGGAAGCCCCCTTTAACAAGGGAGCCCCCAGATCCTGCCCCCCCTACTCATTCACCAAAAAAAGTGTAAAAAAAAATAAAAACACAAAAGAAATAAAAACACAGCGACGTCACCAGGTGACACTGCCCCCTGTAGCATCACTGACCGGGGCATGTTGGGTCACTGGCATCGCAGGGGGGCAGTGCCACCAAGTGACGTCTCCTTTAGCTATTTAAGAACTGTCATATGGTGGAGCAGGCAGCCAGCGGGAGTCTTTGGCAAGAGCGGAGCTTTTTTTTTTTTTTTTTTTTTCGGGTCAGAGGTGGCAGCAGGCATCGTGATTGACCATGGAATCTCCACTGGGGGACATTGTTTTTTTTTTATTTTAATAAAGGAATTGTCAAAGACTGTGTCTGTGTTTTTATTTCTTTTTGACACTTTTTTTGGTGAATGAGTAGGGGTACAATGTACGTCTATTGATTCACATAGGAGGGGGCCAGGATCTGAGGGGCCCCCTTGTTAAAGTAGGCTTCCAGATTCTGATAAACCCCCTACCCACAGAGCCCCCTACCCGCAGAGCCCCACAACTGCCAGCCAGGGTTGTGGGGAAGAGGCCCTTTTCCCCATCAGCATGTGGACAAGGTGCTTTGGGGTGGGAAGCGCAGTGACCCCCCGCCCCAAAGCACCCCCCAAGTTGAGAACATGTGGCTTGGTATGGTTCAGCCCCCCCCCACACGGACTGCCAGGCTGCATGCTCGGATAAGGGTTGGGGTTTCCCTCAAAATCTATACCAGACCCAAATCGGCCTGGTATGGATTGGGGGGGGACCCCCCACAACGTTTTATTAACAATTCTTTATTGCCGGCAATGTGTTTTTTTACATTCATGAGTCATCCATTGTTAAGGCTTCCTGACCAGCTCTTTAGCAATCAGCTAATGTTAAAGACGCCGGTGGCCACGACTACAAAAATTTGCATCTGAAACGCATCTAAAGTCACAGCAGAACCGCTGAACAGGAAATTTGCAGTGAACACTGAGGGGAAATTTGCACCAAGAAACATGTGTGAACCTAAACACCGGGAAACATGTGTGAACCTAAAGACATAGCTCCCAACTGTCCCTGATTTCAAGGGACTGTCCCTGATTTAGAATAAAGTTCCTGGTCTGACCTATATAGTTGTGTATAAAATGCACTATTTATCTTTCAAAAAGTGTTTCCCAGTGCTAAACCTTTCATTTAATTTCTAAATTTTTGCATTTGTAAATTTCAATATAAAGGAATAGTAGTGGTTAAAAAAAAGCACTTGTGGGTTTAACTAATCTTTTTTTTTTATATAATTCTCTTTTAAGTGGGTGTGGCAGGAGGTGTGTCCTATGCCTACATACCTTTGCTAAAAGATTTATTAGAATCATCCCCAAAGTTGGGAGGTTCACAAGTGTTTTTCTACACTAGAAAAATGCCAATCTCCACAAGGTCACACAGAACATTGTTTTCTGTGTGCCCTATTCCCACTTACACACAGCACTCAGGTGGGCTGCGGTGCAGAAATCTGCAACATGTCTGCATTTTGTCTGCATTTTTCTGTTCTGCTCTGACTTTTTTTGCACCTCAGCTCAGTGCAGTACATAGAAATGAATAAAATTTCACCCTGTGAAATTTAAGAAAAATTTAAAAAAACAGCGTTCTGTGCTTTCAAAGCAAAAGCCTTTGCCAACGAGAATCAAACACAACTATAATGGCAGCAGACATTAAATTAGGGCACCTAAAGCTATCTCATCTACTTTACATATACCGTAGGGCAGAGGTAGGCAACCTCGGCCCTCCAGCTGTGGTGAAACTTCAAATCCTATCATGCCTCTGCCTCTAGGAGTCATACCTGTGATTGTTAGGGTCTTGCAATGTCTCATGGAACTTGTAGTTTAGAAACAGCTGGAGGCCTGAGGTTGCCTACCCCTGTTGTAGGGGGGGGGGGCAGACTCAACTGATACTGGCAGGAGTAATCCATGCATTAGACAGGTACAGCCAGGAACAGTCTAAGCAAGAATGTCTTGCACTTTATTTAGCAAGGTGGAAAGCAAACACAGTTTCAAGGCAGTTCATAAATAAAAGAATGCCCCCCAATGAGTTCCCCAAAACAAGCAGACAACTCTTGTACCTTTCTAGTGTTTTGTCATCAGTAAGCCTTTTCCCCAAGCAAGAGGCTCCCACAGCAGAGAGAGCAAGAGAGGGAGCCTTGAGAATTGGTCAGCTGATATATATATATATATACAGTAAATGCCTGTGGAAAACTGTGACTGATTTTGAGATCTGGTACCAGGTAAGATTATGACCTAGGAATAGAGGAGTTATCCCACCCAAAGCTCTACAAAGCCTCTATGCTCCAGGACTCTTTATTAAAATTCTGAGAAAATAAACAGTTGTATTTCTCCGATTTAGTCACAAATCATGGAACACCTCCCGATGTGTAGGTGAGAAACCTAGGTAAACCGATTAAAAAGCAACAGTGCTCACATGTTCTGTTCAGATATATACTGGCCATTTCAAACACTGGTGCTGTGTCACCAATAAGAGCATGTCAAGCCATCCAAGCCTGTTCAGAAAACCACACGTTTCCCAGGACTGCACACCAATATAGTAAATCACAAAACATATGATTGCAAAATTACTTCAGTTGGGTCTTCACTCATCAGGCAAGCCCCTCTAACATGTTTCACCTGTGTAGGGATTGATAAAGTCCTATACGGCTCTCAAACATGCTAGGGGGCTTTCCTGATGGATGGAGAGCCAGCTGAAGCCATTTTGAGATCATTTGTTTTGTGATTCACTATACTGTTGTATGAGAGCGGGAAACATTTGAGAAACCTAGGTGACACATACACACCATCCACAATCTACAATACTTATAATTAATAACTCATATCTTGAGTTAACTTTTAGAATACCCCAGGGGCCCTGAAGCTGACGGTGCTGAAATCTTTTGATTTTCTTCCAAAACACCAGCATAATCCCAAAAATGAGATTATTCCTTTGATTATCTTTTAGAATGCGTCTTGAACTAAAAAAATATTACGCACTCTCTTACACAAATATCAAATTGTGGCCCATGATGGGCCAGATGAGGCTCTTTACATGCCTTTATCCAGCCTTTGGAGTACTGTTCCTTACACTGATATGAGGCACTATTCCTCCCACTGAGACCATTGATGAGGCACCATTCGTTCTATGATGGGGCATTATTCCTTCTACTGAAACAAACAATAGGGTACTATTCCTCCCACAGATATAAATGACTGGGCATTATTCTTCCCACTAATATCAATGATGGGGAACTATTCCTCCTTCTACTGACTACAGGCACTATGCAATTTATTTTAGTCCCGCTGACCACCAAGCCTGAAACATTGTCTACTTCAAACTGACACTGCGGCATTTTCTACTCCCACTGGCCACAGTCCGGCCCCGCTAAAGTCTAAAGTCTTTATTTAGAAAGTTTGGGGACCTTTTCTACAGTGTATTGTTCAGCAAGTTATTCTGAACAATTCAATAGTAGAGAATCCTGTCCTGTGTATGAACCTGCAAGCAAACACTGGAGAGTTAAGAATTATTTTCGGAAGTATTTTTAAGTATGTTGCGTGATAGCAAACACCTAAAACATATAGTGGGGGTTTCTCAAATTTTGTGGAAATATACTCTAAGCTCAGTTTTACCTCCTGGTCTAATCTTTAGTGGACTGGACAAGATAAATGATTTGTTTCCCCCATACATGCTAAACAGTGTGGGTGGACTAATCTGCATTGTCGTCTACTGTATACTGACAGACGTCACCTATGGCTGTCGGAGAACCCAAAAACAGTGCCTGCCTTTATTCGAATTCAGGAGCTGTCCGGCTGAGAGTTTTCCACCCAGTTCCTTTGACAAAAATCAAGTGAAAAAAAGGCTTTAGTCAAGTCAGAATCAGCTAATATTTGACCGGTGTATTGTCAACTATAATCCTAGGTAAGGCCACAATTAAGTAAAAATAATTGGATCAGACTTTAAAGCCATAGGAGCCAGAAAGCTGCCCCTGCACAATTTTTGGTTATCAAGGCTTTCTCATGACAAGCACTATTCCAAGGACAAAAGAGTTCCAGGGGCTATAACAGTATCAAATGTAGTTCTAAAATGAAGAAGGTTTCTTAGGCACCAATTTAAAATGGTACTCAGTCTAAAAGGGGCCCTATTTCGCATACACTACATATGGAAACTTTTACATATTTTTACTAGTAATGCTTTTGTTAGCTATTTTTTTTCCTTTGTTGAAACTAAAACTCTATATTTACCAGACTTTCAAAATGTGGGCGGTTAGTTATTCTTTTAGAATATATCATATTTGGAAGTGGAAAATGAGTCAGCAATGTCTTTTATTTTTCTTTTATGAAATATATTTATGGCTAAAAGATACATTTATTTTGCCATAAGGGTCAATCTATTGAAGCTCTTAATTAAGAAAACTGTTTCATGTAGTTTGAAGCCTGCAGGCATTCAAACATTTCCCATTAGCGGACAGAGGGATTTTCGCTTGACACTGCAGTTTTAGCGGCTGGCTGCTGTATAAATGTTCTTTAATCCTAAAAGACACTGAGATGTGAGCGCATTACAGTTTGTATAAATCGCATTCAGCATAGAACATTTCTATGAAAATACAAGCAGCTGTTGTATTTGCCATTGAAATGATGTGAAGGATCCCATGCAGAACAGGGTGTAGACACACAAGTGACTCATGTATCTGTGCTTATCAGTCCTTGTACACTTTCCAGGCTCCAATAAAAAGGACTGAGTGACATGCAAGCTGTCTCATTGTTCCTTGTCAGCAAAGGCAAGACACACATATCATGAGCCTGTCACTTGTGTCCTTTATCGCTCCAACCTGTACAAGGTTATCAGTTGCTTAGGGCCCTTCCAGCCTTTATGCAATAAACGAAAGGTTACAGGGTATAGCGACATCATTTTTTTTTTTTGCTCTTAGTAATTACGTTTTAGTCCAGTTTTGCTAGCCTGCTATTAATGTAAAACATTGCATTTTTAAACATACATTTTGTAATATGGAAGCTGGCTCTCAAGCTAATTGTAGCTATCTACCAATGTGTTGGGCATAGATATTGGCATCAAAAGGATACTTGCTCATGATGTCTACTTCAAACATAAAAATGTATGTCAGGATTACTATGCACATGGTCAGAACAAAGGAATATAAACTGATAAATTCAGGTTATTTAAAGTTTTGTGGCATTGCGGCTAGGGGACAACTGATGTGGAAATATTGAAATTAATATTTATATCAAGGAGCTTCAAGGGAACCATTGTGAGGACTTTCTAATTAAATTACCATGCCCCTTTAGAGATATATGTGTATATGTATATATGTGTTTTTACAGGAAGATGATGTACAGGATGATATTATGATGAAATATGGGTCCAGTTTACTTCTTTTTCCTGTTTCTCAAAAGCTGTTTGATGCCTTCAATGGTCAGGTGATAACTAAGATGTTGTGTCTCCACTTGGTCTTGGGGGCTTGATATGCTAATTTCAGAACTGGTTATATTAAGATCAAAGAGGGCTGACTGTTGTAAATCAAGAGATAAGGCTTAACACAGGTACTCTGGTTTCCAGGCAGAGAGGAACCGGAGAAAGCCTCTTGCTTGTGTGGGAAGCATGATGATGCACTAGACTTGAAATTACAGCCAATCAGAATTTGATGCAACTCTGGACCAATTACAAGGTTCCGGGGGGGGGGGGGGGGTAGAACCTGGATTGGTGGGAGTAGGGTCGGGGGGGGTATAAAAGCAGTACAGAGAGCTACTCACAGTCTCTTCGTCTCGGTGTGCCCCCCCCCCCTGCAAGAATGGTAACAGAAGGCTGTCTGGGTAATGTACCTGCATTATGTATATATTATGTCTCTTTTCTTTTCTCTAAACTTTTTCTATCCTAGGAATTTGTCTTAATACCTTCATAGCATGTGTATGTCAATTGTAACCATACCTCTTTTTTGCATTAATTATCTTTGTAGACTAGCAACACTGCATTTGTAACATCACTGTGCTATAAAAACAAAGAAAAAAACTGCGCTAAACCCTCATACCATGTGTAAGGGTATATGTGAAAAAACGCCAAATTGATTGTAAAAGTATATGTGAATCCTCTAAAAATTAAATTAGATAACATACAAAACAATAATAAACAATCAATATTGTATAGTAAAAGTCACAAAAGTGCCGAAAGCACAAAATAGTGAAACATAAACAAAAAAAGTCCCAGGACCAAAAAGTAAATCTTCTAAAGAGATAGGAAGAGTCCCCAATTGGCTCTTTATAGGGATCGGTGTCTGAAAGTGAAAAGTGAAAACGACACCCCTTGCAGTGATCCTCCACCTTTAAGAATGCATGCTTACCAGATAGTAAGCTCAATAAGCTCGTAGATAAACCAAGGGCCGGATAGCCAGCAAATATTGGAACATCCCTCTGTTGGCGTGGCAGATGACAGGCAAACCAGGTTTGTATAGGACCTTGTATTCAGGCATCCAGCAGCATCAGGACATCACTCAATCAATGTACCACGGACATGCATGGGGCAGGAGGGGGTTGCCACAACCCAAGTCACCTCCCCTGAGTAGAAGCCAGCTACCCCTCTGTTGTCAGACTGTCCGTTGTCAATAAAGTTACATGAAGGTTCATTGAGGGAGTCAAACACCAGGGAGGTAACACACACAGCCCATTCACTGGATACAGACACACAACACCACACTTACAATCTTTCCCACACATGTGGAATGTGTTGCAGCAATCGGGCATGCTATGTGGAGGTTTTCTTGGCTGGGGTGGGGTTCCTTGCCTCAGCTCCGGAACAGACAAACATTTGGGGTCCCATGCTCCTTGATGCCAGCCAAGCACAGTGCTCCAGCCGACCGTTTACTTCTGTACCCAACTCCTGATGAATGGCATGTAGCCATGAAACGCGTCGAGTTTCCATGGGGTGCTTAGACAAGTCTGGCTTATTACTTACTTACTGGTCCATATATACTTTTTATACATCCAAAATTAATTGAGTACTATGTAATTATCAACGTGCATATGTACCTATCTTATAGCAGCTCTTTTGCATATGATTTACTTATGCCTGCCAATATGAAACCTCTTGTAGTACAATTATTAACATTTGCTATCTTTTATGTTTTTATGTGTTGCCAAGCTAATGTATATGTATCCATTATGTTTATGCCATTGTGCATGTGTGTGTATATATATATATATATATATATATATATATATATATATATATATATATATATATATGAAAATACTTTTACACTATTGTTACAAATAAAAAATGATTACTATATACTCTACCTCCACAAGTCAATTGCCTCATTTAAAGTCCCACACTCCCTTTTTTATGTGCTTGAACCCGGGATGTAGGCACACTTTGTGCCTCATTTAAAGTCCCACTTTTTTCCCCCCTTTTTTGGCTGACTCCATTGAGAGACAGTCACACTTGACTGTCATGCGAATTGGATGCGGGGAAACCTGCATCCAATTCACATATGTGTGAGCCCAGCCTTACTGGTATTTCTTCCAGTGGGATTACAAGCACATATCTTGTCAGCAGCTGGTTTAGCAGCCATTATAACTAATATGTTACATTTCCATTTTGCTGCAGCACTGTCATTTTCTGTAAAGTTCAATGCAATATGGCAACCTGGAGGCTTTCTGTACACCATTGATGTACAGAACTACTCCAAAAATGTTGTTTCCTGCTTATGTGATTGGCTGATTGATTTTCCCATACAACTTTACTAAAAAAGAAGTGTGGGATGCTAAAAAAGAAACACAAATACTCACCTCACTGCTGCATCATCTGTCTGAGCTGCAGCTGTCCCCCGCGGGCTCTAACACCAAGAACTGAGCGATCACATGACAGCTGATTGCTCAGTTCTCAGCCTGTTCTAAGCAGAGAAAAGTGACGGTCAGTCACCGCTATCTGCTCTGCTTCTCCAGCACTCACTAGAGCTTGGGGCTGGGGAGGGAGTGGGAGCTGCCAATTAGGCATCTGGGTGGATCCCGACTTTATTGTCTGAATACTTCCAGAGTCTGGAGAGGCTCTGTGATGTCGACCAACAGCTGGTTTTAGCCTGCTGCTAGCTGATTCTGGGTCACAGGAAAGCACCAGTGCAATTCTGTGACCCAGAATAAATGTGTGGCCAAAAATGCTTTGGTCATACTTCTCTTTCAGATAAAGTCAGATTCTAGGCATCTTCTGCAACAAAAATATAATTTTTGGCAAGATACTCCATAAGGGTTAATGACTTCTAAAGAGATGCAGACACTGCAACTTTTCTCATCAAACACTAAAATTAAATTTCCTGATTTAGAATCAGTTAAGCAGTCAGTGTGGTGAAACAAATAGTTATTCCTTTAGAACAGAACCAGGTAGGAATCTGTAAAAAGCTTGGTAAAGTCCTAGCAATGTACATAGATCATCCACAGGGGATTGTTTTTCTTTCCAACAAAAGCAGAGTTACCCTTTAAATATGATTATCTTTAATCTCTGATTATCTTATTGTTCATAAAAACATTTGTTTAGCCATTTTTATGTAAAATATTGAAATAAAGGATAAGGCGCTATACATGTTCAAAAAAAACTTTTCACAAAGAATATATGTACAATAACATCAAACATAACTGTGTACACTGGTGAAATAAATTGCCATAACAGCAAGCAAAAAGTCCATAAATGATAAATCCCAACACCGAAGTGCTCTGAGATAAAACTTCTAGTTCTTCCACCACGAGTGCTCAGTATAAAGGTGACCACTCACCAGAGATGTTTGACCCCTTTTTACAGGACGGTCAAAAAGCACTTTTGGAATACCATATTGATTCCACTAATAGCACAATTCCACTCCACTGGCCGCTCACGATGGAACTAGGATGTAAAAAAATGACTCCACGGGAGACACAGATAAAAGTCTCATAGTGTAGTAATTTTTAATAAAGTAGATAAAAACAGCAGCAACAATGGCAGTTACACTCACATGTTGAAGTGCTTGGCCTGGCACTAGGTGTAATCAGTGTGTGTGAGTCGGCTAATCCCTTGGGGTTGGCGTGCGTTCCATGTCTCAATCTGGAGGGTAAAGCCTAGTATGGGATGTCAAGTTAGGACCCGGAAGTGGCGGATCCTCCGCTACGACATATGTTTTGCCGTGATTGGAGAAACATATTTATACCTGATGTTGTCGATGTATCTTAAGGTTTTTTTGTAATGTGTTCTTATTTTTTTATTATTCCTTCTCCTTATTATATGAAGAATTTAATTATTAATGATCCTTAGTTGGGTAATGTAGTTTTATGAATGAATGAACTAATCAGAGGCACGCGCACTAACCATAGTCCTTAGCTAGACCCCTCCCTTCTTCTTGTTCCCTTATTTACTTTCCAACCTTCAGAATATCATTGTTCAATTACACTTTGATATTACTGGTTAACTTCATGTACTGCATTTTCACAAGTCAAACTATGTTTGATAAAATTGTAGTGTCTTAATGGAGAGTAGAGCTGTCTGTGGAGGGTGCTTATTCAACAGGTGATCATACTGGCCGGAGGTAACAAGGACTAATGAAGGTATGTCAAAGCATAAAGCAGTGCTTTTAGACTTTTAGGCAGTAAGAAAAGTGAATAGCATTGTAGGATGCATCACTTGGGGGGTTGCCAGCAGGAGGAAGGAGGTCCTAATTCCCCTATATAAATCTTTAGTTAGACCTCATTTAGAATACTTTGTCCAGTTGTTGAGATCTCACTTACAAAAAGATATTGATAAGACAGAATGAGTCCAGAGACGGCCAACAAAAAATGGTGTAAGGTCTGAGGGATAAAACATATCAGGAGAGACTTCAGGAACTTAGGAACTGGAGGAAAGAAGGGTAAGGGGAGACATGATTGAAACCTTTAAATACTATAAGGAGGAGAATAAGGTTCAGGTTCAATGTGAAGCCAAGATCAAGAACATGGGAACATGACCTCAAAGTAACTTGGGGAAAGTTGAAAAGTAATCTTAGAAAGTATTAATTTACAGAAAGAGTAGTTGATGCTTGGAAGAGAACCATGCCTGGGACAAACATAGATTTATGCTTGCACAAGAAAAAGGTAACAGAAAAATGTATAAATGAAAAAAAAATGGGGCAGACTGGATGGACCACTTTGTCTTTTTTCTGCTGTCGTTCTTCTATGTTTCTATGTTAAAAACAGATTAGTAGGTGAAATATATTAATTGCCACACTAGGCCAGTGTGCTTTCTTTCTTCCCTTATATATCTCATCAAAAGAAGATGCAAGGCTAGACTTTATTAGTATCTTTTGTGACATTAAAGGGCAGGTTATTGTTATTGCCTTGGGCAGGTGTCCCAAACCACCAGGCTGTGGCCTCTCTGCAGCCGGGCCATGAGTGCGGTGGGCGCCATGAGGGAGGCGATGAGCCGACGGGTGGGAGGGCAGCGTGACAGAGCCATCGGGTGGGAGGGCAACATGACAGAGTCGGCGAGCCGGTGGGTGTGCAGCATGACAGAGCTGGTGGCCAGCATGAGAGAGACAGTGGACAGACGAGAGAGCGGAGAGATGACATCATCTCTCACTGCCCACTCTGCATAACCGCTCACTGTGCAGCTGCGGGCAGCAGAGAGATTTCATCATCTCTCACTGCCCGCCCTCCCTCTGGGACCCAGCCACATGTGCCGCATCTGGTGGCAGGCAACGTGACAAGTGACAATCCGCATCTGGTGGTAGGCAATGTGGCAAGTGACAATCCACATCTGGTGGTAGGCGATGTGGCAAGTGACAATCCGTATCTGGTGGCTGGCGACCTGGCAAGTGACAATCTGCATCTGGTGGGAGGTGACAATTGACATCTGGTGGCAGACGACCTGGCAAATGACAATCTGCATCCGGTGGCAAGTGACAATCCACATCTGGTGGCAGGTAATGTGGCAAGTGACAATCCACATCTGGTGGCAGGCGACGTGGCAAGTAACAATCCGCATCTCGTGGAAGACGACCTGGCAAGTGACAATCCGCATCTGGTGGCAAGTGAGGTGACAAGCTGCATCTGGTGGCAGATAACGTGGCAAGTGACAAGCTGCATCTGGTGGCAGATGATGTGGCAAGTGTTCTGAAGGCAGGTGACGTGACAAGTGACAAGTGATAAGCTGCGTCTGGTGGTAGATGACATTGCAAATGACAAGCTGCATCTGGTGGCAGGTGACATAGCAAGTGACAAGCTGCAAATGGTGGCAGGTGACGTGGCAAGTGGCAAGCTGCATCTGGTGGTAGGCGACGGTGGCAAGTGACATGCTCAGGGCTTCTGAATTATGATGAGTTGAACTACTTCATTTTATATTACAATGTAATAACAGAAATAATGCACTTCAATCATCCTGACACCATATCAACCATGGTGCTGTGATGATTGAAGCGCCAACACCAGCCATTGTCCCGACAAATTGCCTGCAAAAGCTGCATCGACAAACAGCTGGTCCCTGGTGCCAAAAAGGTTGGGGACCGCTGGCCTAGGGCATTGGTCAGTGAGGGCTATCAGTTATAAAAAAAATAAAAAATAAAATTCTGCTTTAAGATGACTCTTTCCATTATAAAGGTAAGCAGTAAATAGAACGTTTTAATTTTAAAAACAGAAATGTAATGGATATTTTTCTGTGTTCTTCTAAAGACACACAGAAACATTGAACATTTATATAACCGAAAAAAAGCTCCATCACGTTAAACCTAACTTCCTGGATAAACAAATATTGTCTAAATACAGGAGGCATGTATATTCTTTTTTTTTCAGTAGAATTGCATGTGTATTCTTATTTAAATCTTATGCCCCGTACACACGGTCAGATTTTCCGATGGAAAATGTCCGGTCGGAGCGTGTTGTCGGAAATTCCGACCGTGTGTGGGCTCCATCGGACATTTTCCATCGGATTTTCCGACACACAAAGTTGGAGAGCAGGATATAAAATTTTCCGACAACAAAATCCGTTGTCGGAAATTCCAATCGTGTGTACACAAATCCGATAGGACAAAGTGCCACGCATGCTCTGAATAAATAAAGAGATGAAAGCTATTGGCCACTGCCCCGTTTAAAGTCCCGACGTACGTGTTTTACGTCACCGCGTTTAGAACGATCGGATTTTCCGACAACTTTGTGCGACCGTGTGTAGACAAAACAAGTTTGAGCCAACATCCGTCGGAAAAAATGCTAGGATTTTGTTGTCGGAATGTCCGAACAAAGTCCGACCGTGTGTACGCCCTATTAGTGTGCTTTGTACATTTCTTTCAGATCTGTGCAGTAATCCAGCATGAATCTTTGCCTTTGTGCAAGAGTTTCCAAACATAAAGACCGATCACTGCTGCTCTCTCTCCTTGTGCAGGATGACTGGTCTTGTATCCGCCCCCTCCTGTAGTTTTATGAAGGTAGCCTGTAGTGGAAATACCTGGAGGGTCCCTCCCACAGCTCTCATCAGGCTATGTACAGTATAGTGATGATGCCATTGCCAATTTTACAAGGTAATATCTGGGTTTACAAGAGCATTTTGTGCACACAAAAGGGATTTTATATTCTTTGTGGCTGGCTATTGAAGAACATTTCAAAGGGTTACTAAACCCTAGTTTTTTGCCTTTTTTAACCACTTCAGCCCCGGGAGATTTGGCTGCTGAATGAACGCTGTATCCAAACAAAATTGACATCCTTTTTTTCTCACAAATAGAGCTTTCTTTTGGTGGTATTTGATCGATTCTGCAGTTATTTTTTGCGCTATAAACAAAAAAAGAGCGACAATTTTGAAAAAAAACACAATATTTTGTACTTTTTGCTATAATAAATATCCCCAATTTTTTTAAAAAAAGCTAATTTTTTCTCAGTTTATGCCGATATGTATTCTTCTACATATTTTTGGTAAAAAAATTGCAATAAGCGTATATTGATTGGTTTGCACAAAAGTTATAGCGCCTACAAAATAGAGGATAGATTTAGGGCATTTTTATTATTATTATTTTTTATTTTTACTAGTAATGGCGGCGATCTGCGATTTTTATCAGGACTGCGACATTATGGTGGACACATCGGACACTTCTGACACATTTTTGGGACCATTGGCATTTATACAACGATCAGTGCTATAAAAATGCACTGATTACTGTAAAAATGTCACTGGCAGGGAAGGGGTTAACACTAGGGGGTGATCAAGGGGTTAACTGTGTTCCCTGTGTGTGTTTTTAACTGTGGGGGGAGGGGACTGACCTAGAGGAAATGACAGATCATGGTTCCTAGCTATTAGGAACACACAATCTGTCACTCCTCACAGAACAGAACAGGAATTTGTGTGTTTACGCACACACTTCAGTGTTCTGCCTCTCGTGCCCGCGATCGCTCGTGGCCAGCAGTCATCACGACCATCGGCCATGAGCATGGGCACCCTCGCAGTGCAGCGAGCGTGTGTGCGCGCCTGCGATCCTGATCCCACAAGCCAACGTATAGCTACGACGGCTCGCGGGATTGTGCCGACCTGCCGCAGTAAAATGACGGCAGCTGGTCAGCAAACGGTTAAATAACAAACATATCATACTTACCTCCTCTGTGCAATTGGTTTTGCACAGAGTGGCCCTGATCCTCCTCTTCTGGGGTCCCTCAGCGGCGCTCCTGGCTCCTCCTCTTCTTGAGTGACCTGTCAGAGAAGCGTTTATTGACACAGACAGCAGGACTTGGCCCCGCCCCCTGGCACCCGCGTCATTGGATTTGACTGACAGCAGTGGGAGCCAATGGTTGCGCTGCTATCAATCTATCCAATCAGGACACGAGACCCCGGCCGGAGCTGGTCAGCTCGTTCCTGTTGTGGGAATTACGGGGCTCAGGTAAGTAAGAGGGGGGCTCGCGGGGGGGGGGGGGGGGGGCTGCTGTATGACAGGAGGTTTTTCACCTTAATGCATTTACAACCCCTTTAAATTGAACAAAAA
The DNA here is from genome assembly GCF_042186555.1 of Aquarana catesbeiana. Taxonomy (NCBI): domain Eukaryota; kingdom Metazoa; phylum Chordata; class Amphibia; order Anura; family Ranidae; genus Aquarana; species Aquarana catesbeiana. The sequence goes on from NC_133327.1 coordinate 590,369,912, forward strand.
AATAAAAAAAATTGAGCCTGGAGTTTAACTTTAATTATTAAGAATACAAACATTAGATTCAATTTAAACCTGCATACAAAAAACCTGACATTTCAAAAAGAGACCACAAATTATCTTATTAACATTTTACCCCAAACACCCCCTTGTCACCCCATATCACCGTGAAGCTTCTTGCGACTGTTATTATAATAAGCGCAAAAAAAATCAGCAGCTTGCGGTAAAAAAAAAAAAAGCATTGTCCTAAATTCAATAAATCAGAAAATTAAAAGCCTTTTCGCGAGACAGAAGACATTAGGTTTTGAGTATGGAAGAAACCAGCAGGGCCCACAGTGTGTTACCTAGACGAAAAGATCTTTTTAGTACTTTGAAATCGCTATTCTCAAGCGACTAATTCCTGACCCCACGTAGAGTGGCATCCAAATAACTGTAATTATCTCCTGACATAAATGGTATATCGACTTTATAGTTACAATTGATTTTTTGCCTAATTATTACTCGTTGTTGTTTAACATGGTGTTCTAAGAGGAAAACAATAACTACCTGTGGACAGTGCAGGGATTAAGGAAATGAAGCTGCTGGAAAGGAAAAAATACATGCGGCGATTATTAGAGACTTGAACTTTGAAATGAGTATTTTCTTTGATATTAACATAAAACATCCTGCTGAAATGAGAACTATTGGAAGTGAATAAAATGCAACAGTCCCACCGGCACCTAGGCTGGAGAGTTGTGACTGCTTTATGGAGCAGATTGAAGGCTTTCGCAGGCAGGTGTTGTTGTAGAGCTCCGTGTAAAAAAATGGGCTTTTCTATGATGCTTATTTTGTAATGAGGATAATAGACCCACATAGGGCCTGATTTACTAAACTGGGAATCGAAACAAGCAACCGTGAGCAACAGAGTTTCAAAATAATGAACGCCTTCACACGACTGGAGGTACCCAGGGGCACGTCTGTTGAACTTGAACTCCAACACCAATGAAATACATACTCTCACCATCCACATTATTAGGTACACCTTGCTAGTACTGGGTTGGACCCCCTTCTGCCTTCAGAACTGTCCTAATTCTTCATGGTAGTGATGGCTGGTGCTCAAAATTTTTGTGAGGGGGGGGCGCAAACAAACTGAAAAAAAAAAACCATCAATTGCAGCCACTGTGCCATCAAACGCAGCCACTGTGCCCATCAAATGCAGCTACTGCCTCCATCAAACGCAGCCACTGTGCCCATCAAATGCAGCTACTGTCTCCATCAAATGCAGCCACTGTGCCCATCAAACACAGCCACTGTGCCCATCAAACGCAGCCACTGTGCCCATCAAACACAGCCACTGTGCCATCAAATGCAGCCACTGTGCCCATCAAACGCAGCCACTGTGCCATCAAACGCAGCTACTGTGCCCATCAATTGCCGCCACTGTGCCATCAAACGCAGCCACTGTGCCATCAAACGCAGCTACTGTGCCCATCAATTGCCACCACTGTGCCCATCAAACGCAGCCAATGTGCCATCAAACGCATCCACTGTGCCCATCAAACACAGCCACTGTGCCATTAAACGCAGCCACTGTGCCCATCAAGTGCAGCCACTGTGCCCATCAAACGCAGCCACTGTGCCCATCAAATGCAGCCACTGTGCCATCAAACGCAGCCAATGTGCCATCAAAGGCAGCCACTGTGCCCATCAAATGCAGCCACTGCGCCCATCAAACGCAACCACTGTGCCATGAAATGCAGTCACTGTGCCCTTCAATTGCCACCACTGTGCCATCAAACGCAGCCACTGTGCCCATCAATCGCTGCCACTGTGCCATCAAACGCAGCTACTGTGCCCATCAATTGCCACCACTGTCATCAAATGCAGCCACTGTGCCCATGAAGCGCAGCCACTGTGCCCATCAAACACAGCCACTGTGCCATCAAATGCAGTCACTGTGCCATCAAACGCAGTCACTGTGCCCATAAATTGCCACCACTGTGCCATCAAACGCAGCCACTGTGCCCATCAAGCGCAGTCACTGTGCCCATCAAACGCAACCACTGTGCCATCAAACGCAGCCTCTGTGCCCATCAAGTGCAGCCACTGTGCCCATCAAACGCAGCCACTGTGCCCATCAAACGCAGCCACTGTGCCCATCAAATGCAGCCACTGTGCCCATCAAACGCAGCCACTGTGTCCATCAAACTTAGCCACTGTGCCTATCAAATGAAGCCAGTGTGCCCATCAAACGCAGTCACTGTGCCATCAAACTCAGCTACTGTACCCATCAGTTGCCGCTACTGTGCCCCATCAAATGCTGCCAGTGTGCCCATCAATTGCTGCTACTGTGCCCCATCAAATGCTGCCAGTGTGCATTGCCCGGCACTTACCTGTCTCACAGCGGGTGAGGGGCGGTGTTCTCTATCAGGCGTCCAATCACATCGCCTGACGTTTCAGCCAATCAGGTGACAGGTAACAGACCTGAGCACCTGATTAGGAGATGGTTTGGGGACAGTGGAAGAAGGGGAGGATCAGAGAAGACAGGATCAAACAGCCTTTTTACACAATGCAGAGTATTAACCTCTTAGGTTTCACAGTGAGGATAACAAGCATGCTTTACTGCATATACAGTACAGACTGATTTTACTGTTGCGTGTTAGTATTACTTTAATAAAAAAATAAATTGTTTTTAACTTAGGCCAGAAAGTTCTGACTTGAGCCTGGCAGAGTGCCAGAAATCTGACAGAGTATCAGCACTGGAATGATCAAACTTTTTTTTTTTTACTAAAATAGTAGGCAATAATAGGCAATAATTTAATTCTTATTATAAAATGCAATGATTTGCTATCTTGACCTAGTGAGGAAAAAGTGCAGGTAATAAAACCAGTTGTGGTCTTCCGGAGGGTTTCCCTCCCCACCCCCACGCCCTCTTTTCTTCTTATGTTTCTTCTCTACCTCACCAACTCTCCAGGTATGGTCAGCAATTTATGCCACACCATCTAGTTAAAGAGGAACTGCAATCTGCTCACATCATTTGTAATAAAAACACCTTTGCCATTCTGAAGCTTCCCTCCAACCACTTTGCATATTATTGTATATACTGTATTGTGATTCTGTACTTGCCAAATATGCTGCAGAAATCTCCCTCCCCTGAGTCTAGCTGCAGCCCTTTTAACTGTGGGCAGCTGAAGCTGCTGCTTGTTCACTTCCTGGATTCACACAGAGGCACGCCTCCAGCTCTGCAGCCCGGCAGCTCTCATTGGCCCTCTTATGAATCACCCCCCCCCCCCTCCTGGCACACTCTCTCTCGAGTGAGAGAGCTGTGCATGATGTCATAAGCCTAGGCTAATTACCAGACAAGAAACAGGAAGTGGGCTGTGTAAGGTATTTGCTGGCAGAAATGTTTTATTTATTCTTTATCCAAAAATAAAACAAGGGCAGAAGATTTAATAGATGGAAAGTGGAAAAAAATGACTGAAGGTCCACTTTAACTTTACGCTCCCTTGGATCCTACGTCTGCCCCCACTAGGGCTGGGGAAAAAATCGATTTAAATCTTGAATCGAGTTGAGAGGTCAAATTGATTCAAAATTGAAGCAAATCGATTTTTTTAGAGTTTTTTTTTTCCTGAGGAGCTGCGGGCAGGAGTTTTTAGGTGAGGCCGCGGCTTCGACCTAGTTTGTGAGGCCTGACGTTGCAGACCAGGCCGAAGCTGCGGCCTCACCTAAAAACTCCTGCTCGCAGCTCCTCAGGACCGGCGCTGTGTCCAAAAAAAAAAACTCGATTCAAATCGTGAATTGAGTTTTTTTTAAGAAAATCGCAGATTTTTTTTTTTTTTGGAAAATCTCCCAGCCCTAGCCCCCACCATATGCTATGCCTCCGGATGGGCTCCATACTGGTTATTGAATGAGCTGGCTACTTCAAGAGCTTTAGTTTACCATAGCTTGGCCTTTGGGCCTGCACTAAAAAAAAGTCTTCAGTGCAGCTCTGCACATCATTATTATTCTGCTCTATAGCCCACAAACTCTTGCCATACGAACTCGTAGCCTCCCTGACGGTATTCCCGAGTGTGGCTCGGGGTTAAATTTCAGCACCATTAGCGGTAACCTCCGAGCCACACTCGGGATTACATCTCAGGATCCTGGTGCGGTATACTTACCTTGTCCCCAGGATCCTGCGATGTCCCCCCGCTGTTTCTGCGGGTTGTGTCCTCCTCCCGAAGCCTCTCTGTGCCGGGCTCTGTTCCCTGCGAGCGTTGCGACACACGGGGGCGGAGCCTGGCGGCAAATTCAAAAAACTGTAAAAATCATAACACATACAGTACTGTAATCTTACAGATTACAGTACTGTATGAAGTCATTTCACTTCCCTTTTGTCCCCAGTGCTTTGGCCCATGCCCTGCATGCAGTTTTATATTATATATACTGTTCTTTCTGCTTGAAAACTTGAGATTGTCCATAGCAACCAAAAAGTGTCCCTGAATCGTGGGGAAATTTTTAAAATTTTTATTATATTACTATTTTTTTTAATTACAGTATTTATATTTATTTATTATATTATAATTTATGATTTTGTGTTTCAAACTTCATCATACCCAGGATATCTACTAGACTCTTGGTGGACAGATCTAAGTGTGTTATTGCTAAGAATTACAGACCTACAATATAAATTTCTATGCAAAATAATTGTACCGCTTTGAGACGCAAAAATCTGAAATAATCATACCGCCAGGGAGGTTAAAGTATCTGAATGTTGTAAACTTCTCCAATCTCCAAAGGGGAATTATATGCTGTAATGCTATCTATTTTGTGATGCTAATAATATTCGGGTTGATTTACTAAATTTGGAGAGTGCAAAATCTGGTGCAGATGTGCATGCTAGCCAATCAGCTTCTAACTTTGGCTTGTTCAGTTAAGCTTTGACAAAAAAAATGGAAGCTGATTGGTTTCTATGTAGAGCTGCATCAGATTTTGCACTCCCCAGTTTTGGTAAATGAACCCCAATGTCTACTTGATGAATATTCACTTGTGTAACGGATGGTCTTTATTTACTCGTTATTCCCTTCCTGTTATGTTAATTAATGTATTATTTTAAATGTTTTCAATAAAATAATTGTGAAAGAAAGTGCAGGGAATATAGCATCCGTCCTCTGTAAACAGGGGTAATAGTGAAGTAAATTTGAAAGACCAGACATTGACAAGTGTCAGGGAATGCTATATTCACCCAGGGAATGTTCATAAAATGTCTAGGTAATGTACGTAGCCTCCCTGACGGTAATCCCGAGTGTGGCTCGGGGTTAAATTTCAGTCCCATTAGCAGTAACCCCGAGCCACACTCGGGATTACATTGCAGGATCCTGGTGTGGCTTTACTTACCTTGTCCCCGGGATCCTGCGATGTCCCCCGCTGTGTCTGCGGGCTCTGTCTCCTCCGAAGCCTCTCCGTGCCAGGCTCCGTTCCCTGCGAGCGGCGCGACGCACGAGGGCGGAGCCTGGCGGCAAATTCAAAAAAATGTACAAACCATAACACATACAGTACTGTAATCTTACAGATTACAGTACTGTATGAAATTATTTCACATCCCTTTTGTCCCTAGTGGTTTCTCCAGTGGCTTGCATACAGTTTTTGCATACAGAGCATACAGAGATTGTCCATAGCAACCAAAAAGTGTCCCTTTATGTCAAAAGTGGCTTTAGACCAGCTAGAAAACAGCGATAGTAAATTAGAACACTTGCAGAATTGAGCGATAGTGAATCGTGGGGAAATTTATTTTATTATTATTATTATTATAATTTTTTTTTTTTAATTATTTATATTTATTTATTATATTATAATTTATGTTTTTGTGTTTCAAACTTCATCATACGCAGGATATCTACTAGACTCTGGTTTGGACAGATTTAAGTGTGTTAGCCCTCATGCACACAGGCTGTTAAAAAAACGTTATGAAAACGCCAGTATCTTTGCAGTGATTTTTTTTAACTTTTTTCAGCTTTTTTCAGCGTTTTTGCAATAGCGTTTTTGAGCGTTTTTCCGCGTTAGCGTTTTTGAGCGTTTTTTTTTTTTTTTCAAAATTTTTTTTTTTTTTTTTTCAATGGATCAAAAACGCTAAAAGACGTTGGTGAATGACGTTTTTGAGCGTTTTTGAGCGTTTTTCAGCGTTAGAGCGTTTTTACAGCTGAAAAACGTCTTTCAGAACCCACTGGTCCTGGGTTTTTTTTACAGCTTAAAAACGCCTATGCCACTTGCAGCTCAAAAACGCCTAGGTGGGCATGAAGCCATAGACTAACATAGACAGGCCTTTTTAAGCTGCAAAAAAAGCTCAAAAAAGCAGCTGTAAAAACGTCCGTGTGCATGAGGACTTATTGTTAAGAATTACAGGCCTACAATATAAAACGCCAAATTTCCATGCAAAATAATTGTACCGCTTTCAGCACCTAAAATCTGAAATAATCATACCGCCAGGAAGGTTAAAGAGGAGGGCCCATTAAAAAAAAAAAAAAATTAAAAGTCAGCAGCTACAAATACTGCAGCTGCTGACTCTTAATTGGACACTTACCTGTCCCAGGGTCCAGCGATGCCGGGGATCGAAGCCCCGTTCGCCTCCCCCTCCATTCGGCGGCGCCGGCTTTGCAACTGTGGGCGCCGGGCTGTGGCTTCACAGCCGGGCACCCACTGTGCATGCGCCGTGATTGGCCGCTCAGTCACCTGGGACCTGTAATGGGTCCCAGGTGATTGACAAGAGGGAGGGAGCAGAGCCGAGTCCTTCCTGTGCCGAGGGGGAAGTGATATCACCAGCCCAGGCACTGAAAGAGGCAGACTACGAGGGACCCCCTAGCAACAGGCATTTAGAGGCGGGTTAAAAAAAAAAAATCCAAATATTTTTTTTTATTTTTTTTTAGGAATTTTCATGTATTTTTTATTTTTTGGGTGGAACACCACTTTAAAGGAGAAGTACAGCCAAAGCTCATTCGGCTGTACTTCTCATGGGAATCACAGGAGTGCAGTTCGTTCTGCGCTCCTGTGACCCATTTTCAGCAGCCAGCAGGCTGAAGCCTGCTGTCGGCTGATGTCACAGAGCCGATCCAGGCTCAGGCAAGATCACGACAATGGAGTTGGGATCCACCTACATGCCTGCACCTGGCTCAGCCCCTCAGCGATATTTTTTTTACATATTTGTCACAATTAAATGACTCATCAAACATTTTATTAATATACAAAATAACCCGAGTAAATACAAAATGCAGTTTTTAAATTATGGTTTAATTTATTAAGGCAAAAAAAGCTGTCCAAACCTGCCTGGCTTTATGTGAAAAAGTAATTGCCCCCTAAGCCTAATAACTGGTTGTGCCACCCTTGGCGACAACAACTGCAATCAAGCGTTTGCGATAACTGGCAATGAGTCTTTCACATTGCTGTGGAGCAATTTTGGCCCACTCTTCTTTGCAGAACTGCTGAGAATTCATGGTTCCATCAATTGTGGTAAGCCATCCAGGTCCTGAAGCTGCAAAGCAGCCCCAGACCATCACGCTACCACCACCATGTCTGACTGCTGGTATGATGTTCTTGTTATGAAATGCTGTATTCGTTTTATGCCAGATGTAATGGGACGCACACCTTCCAAAAAGGTACATTTTTATCTCATCAGTCCACAGAATATTTGCCTAAAAGTCTTTGGGATAATCAATATATTTTTTGGTAAATGTGAGATGAGCCTTTGTGTTCTTTTTGGTCAGCAGTGGCTTTGGCCTTGGAACTCTCCCATGGATACCATTTTTGCCCAGTCTTTTTCTTATTGCTGAATCATGAACACTGATCTTACCTGAGGCAAGAGAGGCCTGCAGTTCTTTAGATGTTGTTCTGGGTTCTTTTATGACCTCCTGGATGAGTCGTCGTCGCGCTCTTGGAGTAACTTTTGTAGGCCGGCCACTCCTGGGAAGGTTCACCACTGTTCCAAATCATCTGCTTTTGTGGATAATGGCTCTCGCCGTGGTTCACTGGAGTTCCAAAGCCTTAGAAATGGCTTTGAAACCCTTCCAAGACCGATACATGTTTGTTTCTAATCTGTTCTTGAGTTTTTTTAGATTGTGGCATGATGTGTGGCTTTTTGTGATCTGTTAGCGTGCTTCACTTTCTCAGACAGCTTATATTTATGTGATTTATTGATTTAACAGGTCTGGCAGTAATTAGGCCTGGGTGTGGAAAGTGAAATTTAACTCAGCTTTCCAAAAAATTGTGGTTAATCACAGTTCATTCATGATTCAGCATGGGAGGGGCCAATTACTTTTTCACATAGGGCCAGGCAGGTTTGAACAGCTTTTTTTCCCTTATAAAATGAAATAATAATTGAAAAACTGCATCTTGGAGTTACTCAGGTTATCTTTGTGTAATATTAAAATTTGTTTGATAATCTGAATCATTTAGGTGTGAGAAATATGCAAAAAAAATAAAAATCAGGAAGGGGGCAAATACTTTTTCCCAGCACTGTATATAAAAATGACAGAAATTCAGATACAGGGAGGTAAGTGGAAATTCCACAAATGTCTTCTTTTAGAGGAACTACTCTACACACTTTCCTGGGTGTGTTTTGTGTCCTTTCAGTTGTAGCCCTACACAAAAGAAACAAAACTGGCTTTATCACAGGAGGTTTTCTGTGGCTACCTTGCAGCTGTTGGCCTATTGTGCTCGATGGGTAAATGGCTCAGGAACAAATGACTGAGACAGGGCTGTGTTCAACGGTTTCCATAATTGGCACCCTAGGTTGTAAATACAAATTATGCATCTAACCCCTTCCCTGCTGAATGTCACACTTCTGTGATTTTGGTAACGTCTAGAAATGATAACAGTTTATTGGGCTCCACATGCCTGTAGATTGTAATCTTGTAACAAAGTCACAGGAATACGTTGGCTTATACTACACGTTCGCGTTACAGCAAGAATCAGTGTTCAGTCAGAACCTACTAGGTTTAACATTTCATAATTAGATATCATGTTGTGCTGTTACTAATGTTGGGTATTAAGTCACACATGTTTATAAAGATTATTCTTTCCTCTTTATTTAGGATTTTTAAGGATTTTTGAGCTTTGCAATAAAAGCTATCAAAAAAAGGGAAATATCCCAAATGGGACACAGTTTGCAAAAAAAATGACAGTGGTTTAAACCCTTCTTGTATTCTATCCAAAAAATGAAATACAAATTTTGCCTTTTACTGTAATCTTGTACTATTATTAAATGTAGCAAAAAGTTACAAGAAACCTTTAATGAAAATATATAATGGTTTTAATAGTTTCAGAGACACTTGACATGAAACAAGTATGTAGAAAAGGAGTTCTGCACTGTTTAGTACAGTAGTACTTGAAATGTAGGGTGTGTCCTGGGCTTAGAGGAAGTGAACTGAATGGTCATCACTCAACCCAGAAAAAGATGTGCCATCTGCTTGCGGGAATGGATTTTCTGAGGGTGATAGTAAAGACTGAAGGGGAGTATTGCAGTGGAAGGCTGTTCTAAAATATTTACAAGTACTGGGCTTAGTTTTTTACTTTTTTTTCTAAAGCTGGATCACTGCCTTAACTCTAGAAGTCTACTCTATCTGCTTCTTTAGATTGGTAACTCATAAAGAATTGGTGTAGGTTTTAAAATGACTGCTAACTTGCCCAGGACTGGGAAGCCAATCATATTTTTTTATTTATTTATTTATTTCAGGTACTTATATAGCGCCGTCAATTTACGCAGCGCTTTACATATACATTGTACATTCACATCAGTCCCTACCCTCAAGGAGCTTACAATCTAAGGTCCCTAACTCACATTCATACATACTAGGGACAATTTAGACAGGATCTAATTAACCTACCAGCATGTCTTTGGAGTATATTCATTCCTTGACCCAAGCATGTGATGCTATTGGGATTCTGTATTTGCAGTGTTTACTGGGGGGATGGGTAGGGCTGCACTCTCTCCAGGTGCTGTCTTGAAATACGGTTAAAAGTAAGTCTAACTAAAGTTTTTTTTTCTGTTCAACTGGTTAGACTTGTGTCTTTTTTCAACCAGATTAACTATGTAACTATATATAAGAAGTCTTCAAAAATCCCCAAAAGTTATCAAGGGATCTGCATATAAATCTTGCAAAAGGTGTTTTCAATGTACATGCATCTACAATCAGAAAGGTATGGCCCCAATTTAACGTTGGTGGGAGGTGTACCAAAAAAAAATTTTTGCTGTACAAAGATCATTTTAGAGCAAGACTTCAGTTTGGGATTGAACATATAGGGAAAGAACAGGCAAGTGCTGTGGACAATCAACGTGTGTTAATGGTAACAGTAGATATGTTTGGCACAAACCAAAGAGAGTATTACAGAAGAAGAACCTCATACCAACTGTAAAGCATAGTGGTGGAAATGTGGTTTGGGGTTGCTTTGCTACTTCAGGGCTTGAGCAGCTTGCAATCATCTAGTCAAATGTGAATTCTGCATTAAAGCGGAGTTCCACCCTAAAGTGGAACTTCCGCTCATCGGATTCCCCCCCCCCTCCGGTGTCACAATTGGCACCTTTCAGGGGGGAGGGGGTGCAGATACCTGTATAATACAGGTATCTGCACCCACTTCCGGGTATAGCTAGCCGCAGACTCCCTGCCCACCCCGTTGTGTTGTGGGAAATACACAGTTCCCACAACACAACGGGGACCAGTGTAGACGCACAGCGCGACTCGCGCATGCACAGTAGGGAACCGGGCAGTGAAGCCGCAACGCTTCACTTCCCGATTCCCTCAGTGAGAATGGCGGCGGCAGCACCCGAGGATCGAGGGACGGTTCGGCCTCAGGTGCCGACATCGCTGGACCCCGGGACAGGTAAGTGTCCTTATTTTAAAAGTCAGCAGCTGCAGTATTTGCAGCTGCTGACATCTAAAAAAAAAATTTTAGCGAAACTCCGCTTTAAATCAAAATATGTTTAAAGAGAATTTGAGATAATTTGTCCACAAGCTGAAGTTGAACTGAAAAGGGGTCTTTCAACACAATAATGATCCAAAGCACTCTAGCAAATCTACCAAGAAGCGGCTCAGAATGAAAAAAGGAGGACTGGTCTAGCCTAAGCCCTGATTGAAATTTCATTGAAATGGGATTAAAAATGGGGCAGTTGATGCAAGGAAACCCACAAACTTCTTGCAACTGAAATAATTTTGCATACAGGATTGATCAAAACTTTGCCATGTCATGACTGGTGGGCATTTCTGCAAAAAGCCTACAAGAAGTAAATTCTACTAAAGGGTACAATACCAGATTTTGAAGCCAAGGGTGTACTTGCTTTTTCCACTCTACACCATTACGTCTATTGATATTTCTGATAAATAAATGAAAACAGAAATTTTCCTTGAGCTTTTATTTGAATATATTAACTTTTAATTTTAGGCACTGTTGAATGAAGATCAGATGTTTCCTTGTTCAAATACATTAAAAAGGTAAACAATTTTGCTGGAGTGTACTTACTTTTCACATGATTGTATATGCAGAATACATGTGATTATAGTTTTCAGAAAATGTATTTTCATTTATTTCACATGCCTTTATTTTTCTGCACATTTATATGCATGGGAAGTTACCCTACACTTCTGCAGTCTCTAAAAGATAAGATATTAAGCCAAAGTGTCAAGTCATTCTAGGAGTAAAATGTCAGTATTGGTTTCAGTTGACCCATATACAAAATTGTATAAAGGAATTCTCTGTGTAAATTAACTAATGCGTTGCACAACACTGGCAGACTGGTGAAAGGGGAGGTGAGCAAAGTGGGCCGAGTGATACCCTCATACGTGTACAGTTAAACTGATATTATTTCCAGTACTGTTTTATATTAAATATGTTTAAATATGCAAGATAAGAAGATTAGGGTTTGTGTACACTAGCAACTACTAAACTTGAGTTTAGGAGCTCTTGTTTTTTTGCTAACGCTCCCAAACTCAACTCCATAAAAGCCTGGAGGGTTTATTTACTAAAGGCAAATCCACTTTGCGCCACAAGTGCACTGCAAGCGCACTTGAAGTGCACTTGGAAGTGCAGTCGCTTTAGATCCGAGGGGAACATGCAAGGAAAAAAAAACAGCATTTTTGCTTGTACATGATTGGATGATAAAATCAGCAGAGCTTCCCCTCATTTCAGATCTTCCCCTCAGATCTACAGCGACTGCACTTCCAAGTGTAATTTCAAGTGCACTTGTAGTGCAGAGTGGATTTGCCTTTAGTAAATCAACCCCGTATGTGTCAATGTACACAAGGGCTTTTAGCAGAGTTTAGGAGCTGCTGCGCTTAGGTGGGCTTCAACCTGCCTGACTGAATGTGGAAATATTGCATTCAGGATAGGAACATTTTGACTGCTTGCCGCAGAAAAACTGCGGCAAAATCATGGTAAATGTAGGCAGGGTGTACATGAAGCCTTACTTTGCTAAGCATGTGAAATGCCATAGCAACATGTTTTATAAACAGTACATGCTTCCAGTGTAGTGTTAGTAATCATGTACAAAAATACATACAAATGCAATAAGTGAAATTGTAAGAACCTTTAGAAAGAAGGGCAGCATACCTCCCACTGACATCAATGATGGGGTACTATTCGTCCCACTGACAGCAGCCATGGGGCATTATACATCTCCTCACTTACTACAGGTACTAGTTAATATCTTCATTCCAATGGCCACCAAGCCTGGGACATTGTTAACTCTCACTGATGCCGGGGCTTTTTGTATTCACAACGGTCTGGACACCCTAACATTTTTCGAAAAACGAACTAGCCCTTTTTTAGAACGTCTGGGGACCCCTGGTATTCTTTACCCTGAAAAGCTTATACTTGGGCACTTAAACAATATCATCAATAAAAAAGTTAATGATCAAGTAATTATTCTACCATACCTGTGTTTGTAAATCTGGCAAAGCTTTATTTTTTAGAGGAATGTACAGAGCATGGCCATTTCAAACGCAAGCCTCGGGGTAAAAGGAAGAATAAACACTGGACCTATTTAGATTATTTAGAAATTAAATTTTGAAGAAAGAGTGATTTAAATAGCTGGCTTGGACTTTGTTTTAGAAAGTCTGGGGACCCCTGGTATTGTTTACCCTGAGAAGCTCATACTTAGGCACCTAAACAATATAATCAATAAAAAAGTTAAGGATCAAGTAATTATTCTACCATACCTGTGTTTGTAAATCTGGCAAAGCTTTATTTTTTAGAGGAATGTACAGAGCATGGCCATTTCTAACGCAAGCTTCGGGGTAAAAAGGAAGAATAAACACTGGACCTATTTAGATTATTTAGAAATTAAAATTTGAAGAAAGAGTGATTTAAATAGCTGGCTTGGACTTTTTTTTTGACTGCTTCCATATTTTTGTATTAAACCTATCCTTCACATCACACGACGCCACTACACCCAAGCCCAGCTGCACGGCACTAGTGCTTAAGCATCTATGCCAGCTCTAATCATCCATCTCTAGCAAGCACCAGCTGCACAATATCAATGCTAAGCATTGCCAACGTTTTATCTTTTCACTACAATGCAGGCACCCTTTTCTGAACATCTAACAGAAATTGGAAGCAAAACACACAAATCCCCGAAAAGGTTGAGGTGAAACCCCTTAATAAAACTCATCAGTATCAGTGTTACAAATAAGCTTGCTCATATTTTAATAAAAAAATACTCTTGTAGTATAATAAGGCTGAAAATGCACATTCCCTGTGCCATCAGCAAGCTCAGTAGTAAAACCCAAGCTACAAAGGCTTCCCCCAGTCTGAATGCTGTTGTACATAGAATTGCATGAGGCTGATACCAGGTCAAAATTTAGGTACTTACACTGTTTGCATTAAAAAAATATCATTTTTGTTCTCACCATAACATTTTTTTATTACTGTCCACTAAATAACACAGAAATTCTTGACTGTTGGGTCTATACCGTGGCCTACAGTGTTAATAAACACTGGCAGCAAAAAATGGCCAGTACAAGATAACCCCATCTACAGCCTTCGTGCCTTCATGCTTTATAGGAAAGTAGTACCTAAAGCATGAAAATAAACTGAGGGGAGGGATTTGTGTCCCTCCTAGGACTCCAAGAAAAGGATTTTACAGTGAGTACAGGAATCCCATTTTCTTTCCAGTCCATTGAGGGCCACAGGAGTTTTTAGAGCGCCAGGACTTCAGAAGGCAGCCCAACAGAGATGTGGGAAATAGAGCGAAAAGGCTAACGGAGCCAAAAAGAACAACAAAAACTGGGGACTGCCTGCAGCTAACAGAGCCGCCTGAAGGATCTAATGCACAGATGTCAACAGATAAGATGGCAACAAATAAGACCTGAAGATTTGACTGGCAAAACTTAAAGTGGTTCTAAATGCAGAAGGTATTTTATCTTAATGCATTCTATGTATTAAGATAAAAAAACTTTTGTGTGCAGCAGCCCCCCTCAGCCCCCCTAATACCTGAGCCCCATCTCGATCCAGCAATGTTGCATGAGAGCCTTGGCCCCCTGGAGCCTGTTCTATGCATGAAGGTAACAAAAAAACTTTGAGCCTTTAGAACCACTTTTTTATTTTAATTATTAAAATAATTATTTATTTTTTTTTTTTACATTTTTTTATACCCTTTTTTACATTTATACAACCAACAGCATTTAGCGAAAATAAAAAATAAATAAAGTAAAGTAATCAAAAAACAAAACAGAACACGAATTCTAATCCACTATACACATGTTATAATAACATATATAAAAACATACACTCTTAAGCTTTTATCACTTCATTAACCATAATGGTAGATATGCTGAGCACTTTAAGAATTCTACATAATATCTCACAGTATCAATTGTCAAGCAGCCTCCAAGCTATCAGTTCTAATTTGTCATGTGCAAGGGGAACTTTCAGCTCCACTGCCGAGTTAACCACATTATTATTATTTTACAGGATTTATATACCGCCAGCAGTTTGTGCAGCGCTTTACGACATGAGGGCAGACAGTACACTTACAATACAAATCAATACAGGAGGGATCAGAGGGCTCTGCTCGTTAGAGTTTACAATATAGAGAGATTGAGATAAACTAAGAGAAACCCAATATGGGTGGGGAAAGCTTGAAATCTATATCCATGGTTCCCACCGTTTACTCGGTGTACCCCTATTACGATCGATCTGTTGTTCCATCAGAAAAGTGTCATTTACCTGGAAACTTCAGAGCTTCATAGAATCCATATCTAATAATGATACTTAGGTGGATCCTGACCGAACCAGAGAAGTCCAGTGTGTCTGTGTCAAATTTAGCAGGGGGGGATGTTAATGACTATCCATTATTCCTCTACTCTCTAAATCACAGAGAAGCTGTGCTGTATGGCACTGACATGGTGATGGAGGCAATGAGCAATGCCAAGTCTGATGACTGGCAAGAGTCTGGATATGCATTACTGTCAACCTGTCTACATTTTTGTTAAACCACAGACAAATGGCTGAATTGTAGTTAGGAACTTTGTGAAAGGTGCATTTGAATTCACTGCTGTTAAGTAACAATCTGCCGGATCTTATTTGTGTGCAGTCCTTCCTGCATTAGAGCTGCATCATTAATAGATAGGGAGAAGGAGAAGGTAGACATGTTAAAAAAAAAAAAAACAATTCTCTCAATATAGCCTGAGAAACAAAGAAGAGGGCTCCCCAAGAGACCAACTTACAATGTATAGAAAGTGTAAGACGGGCCATAGATGGAGCAAATTTCTTTCTTGCAACCACCAGACAGTGTTGACAGGGGGATACCTCACATTGAGCCATTGTGCTCTCCCAGTGGGTGTGGCAGGGAAAGCCGTTCCCGCCAGGAGAACCTCAATGATTATTGCTAGTGGCTATAGCAGCTGCTTGCAATAATTGATCGGTTGATAAACTTGATAAACATCTACATTCAGCCTGCCCATACATTCTGCTGAACCAGCCGAGATTCCAACCATCTATGGTCGGCTTAAGCAAGCCCAAAAGAAAATTAGAATTTTACCTCCCTAAAAAAAGTCCATTCACAGCTGCTGCTGTTGTTTCTTTAGAAAATACCCTTATTACCAAACAGAGGAACTGAAATTCAACCTATGTCTGCTAGTTACTCATAACACTGATTAGCAGATAAGGGGCAGGAAAACTGCCTCAGCATTGGATCAATAGCTCCATAGGGAATCCCCACACATACTGGTCTGACCTTAATAGCGAAGCCCTATATGAACTGGAACACAGACAGGTAGTCACTGCTACCTGCTGGACTATTGCAGAGAGAACCTGCACTGCTTGAATGACTGGAGAGACTTCCAGATATTTCAGTCCGTGACATGAATCTATCAGCCTTTTTTGGCTGACTAGAGAGACTTCCAGGATTTAAAGTGTTTGTTACCCTAAAAAAAAAAAAAAAAAAAAAAAAAAAAAAGGATCCTGTCCCTTTAAAGCATGTTATACAGCACAGTGCTTGTGCTGTGTAAATTGGACCTGTGTAACACCTGAAATACCTGGCTGGTCTTGCCTGGCTATGCCCTCCCCTCTGTAAATCGACCACGGTATATCATGGCTGCTGAGCCCTGACACCGTGGTCAGTTTACATAATTCCATCATCCGCTTTCTCCTCTGTCCTCCTCTCCCCCCTCCCTTCCTGCCTGTCATCTAGTGACAGTGCCCCCACCCCTCCTGCTGCTGGAATAACATCTACATCTTTATACTATCAGCGCTATCTCCTAATCCTGTTTTCCCCTGTGTGTGTGATTTATAAAATAAAGGCAGTATATACCCTCATTTCAGAGCGCCGCTTGGCGCTCACATAACCGGCCGGCTCTCTCCTCCTCTCCTCCTGACTGACGTCAGCGGAGGATTCTCAGCCCCGTCCGCTGTAGCTATCAGATGGGGAGAGGAGAGAGCCGACCGGTTACATGAGTGCTGAGCCGCGCTCTGAAATTAGGTATATACTGCATTTTTTTATAAATCACACACACAGGGGGACACAAGATTAGGAGACAGCGCTGATAGTATAAAGATGTTAGCGTGGCTTAACAACCACTGTAACAAATCCGAAATTAATCTACCAGTGCTCATTGGCTGACTGGAAAGACCTCTGGAAATTCGAGGCTGTCACAGCGAGAACATTATAAACCTGCACCTGTTGGCTGACTGAACTGAGGCTTTCAGGGTTTTACATATTCAACATGAATCTACCAACGCTCGTTGGCTGACTGGAGATACCAGGAATTTCAGTTACATAGTTAGTTAGTCGGGTTGAAAAAAGGCACAAGTCCATCTAGTTCAATCAATGAAAGGGGGGGAATCATACAATCCCATATACACAATCCTTTACCCACAGTTAATCCAGAGGAAGGCAAAAAAAACCCCGCAAAGAATAATCCAATTTGCTCCAGCGGGGGAAAAGAATTCCTATCTTAACCCCCGAGAGGCAATATTACCTGGATCATCTATACCTGTAAATGTTAGTATCCAGTTATATTATATACCTATAGGAAAGAATCCAGGCCTTTTTTAAAACAATCTACTGAGGTTGCCAGAACCAGCTGTTGAGGGAGTCCTTTCCACATTTTCACGGCTCTTACTGTGAAGAAACTTTTCCGTATTTGGAGAATAAATCTCTTTTCCTCCAGACATAAAGAGTGCCCCCTTGTCCTCTGTGATGACCATAGCCTCCCTGACGGTAATCCCGAGTGTGGCTCGGGGTTAAATTTCAGTCCCATTAGCGGTAACCCCGAGCCACACTCGGGATTACATTGCAGGATCCTGGTGCGGTGTTATTTACCTTGTCCCCAGGATCCTGCGATGTCCCCTGCTGTGTCTGCGGGCTCTGTCTCCTCCGAAGCCTCTCCGTGCCAGGCTCCGTTCCCTGCGAGCGGCGCGACGCACGGGGGCGGAGCCTGTCGGCAAATTCAGAAAAATTTAAAAACCATAACACATACAGTACTGTAATCTTACAGATTACAGTACTGTATGAAATTATTTCACATCCCTTTTGTCCCCAGTGCTTTGGCCCATGCCCTGCATGCAGTTTTATATGATATATACTGTTCTTTCTACCTGGAAACTGGAGATTGTCCATAGCAACCAAAAAGTGTCCCTTTACGTCAAAAGTGGCTTT
The DNA here is from genome assembly GCF_042186555.1 of Aquarana catesbeiana. Lineage (NCBI taxonomy): Eukaryota > Metazoa > Chordata > Amphibia > Anura > Ranidae > Aquarana > Aquarana catesbeiana. The sequence goes on from NC_133327.1 coordinate 590,388,003, forward strand.
AGCCAGCTAGAAAACAGTGATAGTAAATTAGAACACTTGCAGAATTGAGCGATAGTGAATCGTGGGAAAATTTTTTTTTATTATTAATATATTATTATTTTTTTAATTATTTATATTTATTTATTATATTATAATTTATGTTTTTGTGTTTCAAACTTCATCATACCCAGGATATCTACTAGACTCTTGTTTGGACAGATTTAAGTGCGTTATTGTTAAGAATTACAGGCCTACAATATAAAACGCCAAATTTCCATGCAAAATAATTGTACCGCTTTCAGCACCTAAAATCCGAAATAATCATACCGCCAGGGAGGTTAAAGTGAATAACGCAACACTAAGTTCACTTTATGGACCCCTTATGTATTTGTACATGTTGATCATATCTCCCCTTAATCTCCTCTTCTCAAGAGAGAATAAATTCAGTTCCTACAATCTATCCTCATAGCTGAGCTCCTCCATGCCTCTTATCAATTTGGTTGCTCTTCTCTGCACCAGATGAGGTTTTACTAATGATTTGTACAGGGGCAAAATGATATCTCTCTCTCTGGCGTCTATATCTGTCTTAATACAAGAAAGGACTTTGCTCGCTTTTTAAACCACAGTTTGGCATTGCATGCCATTAATAAGCTTATGATCTACCAGAACACCTAGATCCTTCTCCACTATTGATTCCCCCACATGGCATGGATCTACCAGCCCTCGTTGGCTGTCTAGAGAGATTTACAGGATTTAACATATCTAGTACGAATCTACCAGCATCTGTTGATAGTACAAAAATCTTCCAAATGAGCAAAGAACAGCAGAGCTGAAGAAATCACATTCACTCTCCTTAGGACACTAACAAAAAAACTGAGGCGTGATGGTTGTGGGTGGTGTTTTCCTGTGATTGCCAACAGTTTTTCTGTTGTCACTGTCTCTTTCTGCTGTAGGCATCAGTATAACCTGACAATCTAAGAATTCTTGTGCCCCTCAATGCTTCAAAGGGCAAGAAAGAAAATACATATTTTTATGATCTGTTAACCAATACAGAGCCTCAATAATTTGTGTGTTCTACATCTGCCTGGGGTTCATTTTTTAGACTAACAGATAGTCATACCTTTCTCCAAGGCTGTTTCCTCCTTTTCCTTTAGAACATCTTCAGGATGCGGCTTGCAGAGACCATGGAAAGGTCCCAGGTCAAAGGAATCTTGCAGCAACTGGACGTTGACCTCATAACTCACACTCATGAAACCCACAGCAGTTCCATGATCCTAGGGAAAGAATCAATACGGCAAATGCTGTTAAGTCTACCTACAAAAACATATTAAGGGGAATTCATGCCTCCGCATGACAAATGTCAGTACAGACAATAGATCCATGTACCTGTTGGACACTTCATTCTCAGTGCAGCTGAGCTTCCTGCCCACCACTGCAGCTGTCACACAGACAAGTCTGTTGTTCGAGATCACAGGGCCCTATACAGCCTACCTGACTGCCGCGATGCTATGTAAAGCATGTGGTTGCAGTGCATTAGTGTGGAGTTAAAGCAGGCGGTGGGGAGGCCATATGCCTCCTCACTACCTGTCAAATGCTCTCTGAAGAGTGATCCAAATGCTGACTGCTCTTTAGAGAGAAAAGCACATGTGAACAAGCCCTTTTTTTAATGTTTTTTTTTTTTTTTTATTTCATTTTAATTTTTTACCATTTTTTTTAGCATTTCATTATTTGCCCCTGATGTCTCACATTTAAGACAGGAAATGAGACTGAGGACAGAGATTCCTCAGTATGTTGCTCTGCAGCCTCAGCTGCAGATGAATGAATTGGAAGTGCTCTGAGACTTACTGTTCATTCACAATCTGAAGCATAGTAAACCCAGTTTATTACGCTTCAGTTATGAATGGACACAGGAGCAATCAGTACCAGTATGACATATTTACCAGCCCCCAGCTCTCCATTCTCAACCCGATTCTCCTGTGTGCCTCCTGTGGGAAATTTGACAGGAGGTGAAAGGGGGCACAGATTCAAGAACCGATCCCCCTGCAGCGCAGCCAGAGGGAGGAAGCTGACAGTTCTGCAGGGGATCCACATGGCATTAGTCACTAAGGCAGCACAGCCACTCCTGGTTGGCAGATGCCTGGGCCCCACTTTTGAACAGGGCCAGCTGTACTGTATTATCAGCGGCTCTGCACACAGACAGCGCAGCAGCTGAGGAGTTTCTAGCTGGGTAAGGGGAGCCTGATTGGGATTCAGAACCACTAGTTCCACATCAGGTCTGCTCTCCTTGCAATTGGCAGCAGGTGGATCCATGGCCAACAGACAGCCTGCTATTAGCTATAGAATCCACCCAAGCTCTTTCTCTGCTTCATACCCCCTCACATGTGTTTTCTCCCCCCTGACCCAGTAGCTCTGAGCTCAGTGTTTGAGAGCTCACTCCTGTAAAGGAACAGTAACAGCTGGGAGTCTCTTAGCAATGTCCTAGCAACAAGGCAGGACAGGATGGTACAATTTCTGGGAGTTTTTTGGCCAGGTTTCTGGAGGTACCTAAATGGTCTACACTTATATAAAGAACATTGTTCAACTTTGGTCAAAGCTACACAGCAGTTTGTTTTTATCTACAAAGACCCCTTACCTGCATAGGCAGTTTTTGTTTTTTTTAAAAGAAAAGTTTATATTTATCAGATACAAATACAAAAGAAAATAGCAAGGCACACATTTTACCATATTACATAAAACAAACAGCAATATACATAAAGGCTCTTTAACAGTGCATACCATACATCCGCAAAGGGATCAGACCATCAGGTCTGATGAGATAGAACTTTAGAGAACAAGAATAGGAGTAATGGATAAGTGGGGCAGTACTAGGAAGACGGGGCGGGGGGGGGAAGTGAGAAGAGGGGCAAATAGTATGTGGTGGGTGAGAACAAGAAGGGGGTGGGGGTAAAGAGGGGGGGTAAAAATTCCTGGATCAGAGGACATAACCAGACCATGTGCATAAAGGTCCCCATGTCACTCAAGCATTTAGGGCAGCAGTCAAACTGTGTAGGGTAGATCCTAGAGAGTCTCTGAGGGGTATAATATGCTCTATGAAGAAACTTGAGTTGGATATATCTATCCTTAGCAGATATCACCAATGGGATGTACTGTTGAAACCCTTCATCTCAATCTTTGAGGGTAGGTATATCTCTCTGCCAGATGGTAACTAACTGTGTATTTTTACCAGTGCCACTGGCTGAGATTCTGAGGTAAAGAGACGACAAGACCCTATCAGCATTGCTAGGAATCAGGAAGATGGGAGGTGACATTTGGGACATTTGGGAAATGTGATAGGACTGCATGTCGTAGCTGCAGATAGCAGAAAAACATCCATGAGGGTAGATGAAACCTGGCTTTTAGTATGTTATATGACAACAAATGGTCTCCTGGCATTATATGTTGTATTTTAATTATGCTAAATCTAGCCCATACATTGGGATCAGGCGAAAGTGTGGTAATCGAGGATTACCCCAAAGTGGGGCATGGGGGGAAATTACATGTGGGTTTCATACCAGCTTTGTCATCTGACCCCACACTTTGACTGTAGTACATATTGGGGTGGTCATGCTAGCATGTGCTTTCGGGCCTCTAAATACTAAATTGCTTAGGGCTGAGTATCAGCCTATTATGGCTGCCTCCAGATTGACTGTTGGATTCATTTTTACCTGCTTAAACCACCAGCTAACTGTTACTAAGACTGCCGCCCAATAGTATTGACGAAAACAGGGCAGAGCCAAACCCCCCCAGTGACAGCAGCATCTGCAGGGTAGATTTAGTTATTCTAGGGGTAGATCCAGCCCAAAGGAAATTGCTGACAAGCTAGTTTAGCAAAAAGAGAGTTAGGGATAGGGACTGGGGTATTACGAAACACATATAAGAACTTAGGGAGAAAAGTCATTTTTATAAGGTTTATTCTGCCCACCAGGGAGAGTGGTAATGACTTCCATGCCTGACATTTAAGAGTCAGTTGGTGCAACACTGGATACACACTATCATCCAGATAGGAGGAGAGAGTATTCTGAATTTTAATCCCCAAATGGCGGAATTTAGAATTTACCAAAGATGGGGGGACTGGACCGGGGGAGAGTGGGGGGGCAACTGGGATAGGGAAAACAACATGGAATTGCTCCAATTGATCCTGATGCCTGAGAAAGCCCCAAAGCGGTCTATAATGTCTAGAGCCGAATCGAGGGAGCCTGAGGCATCAGGTAGATATAGTAGGGCATCGTCCGCATATAGGGGGATTTTTTCCCTCAGTGGGCCTACTTGAATACAAGGGACCCGTGGGGAAGGCATAGGCAGTTTTTAGTAAAGGTGAATTATGTCTTTTAGAACTACCTCTATGCCACATGTGTTAGTAAAGCTACCCAAAGTAGCAGCAGAGATTTTGAATCTGGCACAAGTCATTTTAAAGGGCCAGACCCTAATGCAGCAGAGTATTTCTATAGCACAACAGCTTTTAGAATAGACATACTTAGGTTTACTTAATAGGCTTATAGTATCTATACAATGAAAAGCCAAAATAACTGTACTGATTACAAACGCTTTCAGTCTAATAATATATATTAAAGTGGAGGGTAGCTGTAATTGTAGAATAATTACTGTTTCTTTTTTAAATGTAAAGGGTAATTTCACCCAAAAAATAATCTAGTCTTTGGTAGACGCTGTAAACTAACACCACCTAGGGGTTTCTTGTAGTCCTTAAAGAACTCCTGAGATATCTGCATTTGAGTTAGACAGGCCTTCACGGCTGCTATGATTATGTGTATTACTTTTTACCTAAGGATTTGTAAAAGGATTCCCTTTTACTTTATACTATGAAGTGAGAACACTCCAAGATGGACAAAAACAGTTAAAAACGCTAGAGGGCTGGAAAAGAGACAGAAACTATGGCATGGAAATATACAAGTAGCCAGCAGGCAACTCAGCAGAACACACTATCTATAAATGCAATATCAGATGATCTGAGTGGACAGGCCTTTTAAGTGTAACTCCAGAAACCCCCCAAACAACCTTTTCTCCATATGGTCAGTGTACCCAATCTTTGTGTTTCAGTTAACAGTAGATCTTGGCTGAATCACAAGTTACTTTGCATACCTTTTGGAGACAGGTAGATGTTCCTATGGGAATTCTTCCCTTCCAATTCATTGTTTTCATAAAACATTAAGAATTAAAAATTCAGCAGCAAGAGTAAAACCAAACATAATGGCTGCTGCAAGTGGGTAGAGCTGGAAATGTGTGTGCAGAAACCTTTGTACAGTACTGGAGACTCTCGGAGATAAAATATATCAGTTTTAAAGTGGTTGTAAACCCTTACATATACCCAGTGAAATGACTGGCCTTCAAAACTGTATGGCGTCGCAAAGGTGAGGAGTACAAAGAAAAATGCATGGTGCCTACAGTGAAACATGGTGGTGGCAGTGTCCTTCTGTGGGGCTGGATGAGTGCTACTGGTGTTGGGGAGCTGCATTTCATTGATGGCATCATGAATTCACAGATGTACTGCTCTATATTAAAAGAGAAAATGCTGCCATCATTCTCTGCCCTTGGTCGTCGTGCACTTTTTTAACATGACAGTGATCCAAAACACACATCTAAAGCCACTGTCGCATTTCTGAAGAAGAACAGGGTGAAAGTGATTCAGTGGCCAAGTATGTCTCCTGATCTGATCCCTATCGAACGCCTATGGGGAATTCTGAAGAAACAAGTTGAGCATCACTCTCCATCCAGCACCCAGACTGTAAAAGAGGTCGCTCTTGGAGAATAGAAAAAGACAGATATTGCAATATGTCGCCAACTTCCATGCCTATAAGACTTGGCGTTGTCCTTACAAATCATGGAGGTCATACAAAATACAAAAAAGTAAAGAGGTTATGGTGAGGTAGGCCAAAGGGACCAAGTATGCCTTTATTAAACCTGTGTGAAGCGCATCAGACCTACCTAAATTAGGAGTTATCTGCATGTCTCACATCCATCACAAATTCCAGTCCGTGAACTGAAATGTTGATGGCCAAAAAGTCTGAATAACTTGCATAACTTTACCCACTAACCTAAAATGAGGAATAAACCACTTATTTTAGGGATTCATAATGGAACTGAGATATGTAGATGTCTTCTGTTTTAAGGAGGCTGTTTTGTGCTGGTTTATTGAAGAGCTTTTTGCTTCCTTTTGGCCTACCTCAACATAACCTGTCTGGTTATACTTTCCCATTGGATATGGTGCAAGTTCATAGACTAGGCATTCTGTTAAAGATCATTCCCATTTTATAGTAAACAAACAAGCACATACAGTATATATAGCCTGTTAATGTACCCTATCAGTTCAACATTTGTGATATCATCAGTATAAGGCACATGCTGCAGTGATGTCATTATTTCCTAGGAATATGACTGGCTGAAAACTGGGCTACTCTACTGAAAAGGAACATATTAGAATGGACCAAAAATCTGATAACAATGGCCATCAGAACAAATGTGTCAAATCACTTCAAACATTCATACTATTACATATGTTTATAACTCAAACAAGTAACAATCTGGTTGTAATAGAAACAACTCAAATGTGGAATGCAACCCAAGAATGTTGACTTTATGTCCGTCTCTCAAATAAACTGATTGGCGGTTTGTGCCTAATGTGAACAAAGGCTGGGTGTAGCAGTTCTTTGGCTATTGTGTAATTCAAGGCCAACACTCAGCAAAGGCTTATTAACCAATCCATCTACCATATGTGAAAATAGGACTTGCCAGCTTTATACTCGGCAGGAAAAACTGGCATCAGCTTTGGCTCACTTGGGCTAATCTATCCAATTTACAACTGTGGAGGCAAGAATCTACGGTCATTGCCTAAAATGTCTTTTTCTGCCCATTCCAGATCTGGAAGCTTGTGACATGAATCTATTATTTACTGTGTTGCTGTTTGCAATTAGCTAGTAAGCAAATGGCTAATTTTCTGTTATAATTAGCTCCAAAACAAAATGCAAAACATATATGGCTAAGAAGTCATTAGTAGGAATGTATTTGGTAAAAAAAAAAACATAGAGCAAAAACTACAAAAGCAGCAGTACTGCACATAAGTCTTGTAAGCGCTCCTCACGTATTTTAGATAATAGAAGTTAAATGCATATACAGTATATGTATAAGCACAGTTACAGTGTTAATAATGGCTTGTTACCACTTGGCACTCTGCCCTGAACCTTTTAGGATGAATTGCTCTAAGGTGCCTTCCGCTACAGAGGTCAATGATGGTTTGTTTTAAAGCCCATTTACTGCTTGTTACACACATGTAAATACTTGAATATCCATAGCCTGGCAACAGGTTTACTTAAAGTAAAGCTGTCTGTAAGCAGGGTTCAAGTGCCATGTCCAAAACTCTTTCCCCGCAGTTACCGGGTCCAGACAGTGGACTGTACTTCTTACCAACAAGTGCAATAAGGTGGTGTCAGTGTCTCTTCCTTTTTTGGCCTTGCTGCACAAGAAGCTATGTAACTTCCTCTTTGTGCTGGAATGATGGAGTGGTCAGTTGGCCACTGCTGTGTCATTACTGCATTCAACCTCAGGTCGTGCTGGGGCTGCCACTAGAGGGAACCCTGGAGGGAACTGGTTTGTAAGAGCTCCAACGACACCTTGGGGAAACTTGTGCCTTGCATGGGTCCTGGATCTCAGTGATACTGCAGTAGCCATCTTAGGCAGAGATGCACCATAAATAGTGCAACATGCGCCATAAGGGGGCTCGGTATGGGAGTATAGTAAAGGAAAGTACCCGTTTACTAAGTAAAAAGAGACAGATCTTTGGGGCTGAGGTCCTGTCACCCATTCTGCTATGAGGCTGTTAAAGTGTATGCAATTTAACAAGTTTGAAAAAAGGTGAATGCAACCACCACATTAAAGGAATGGTAAGCAGCAATTTATACATTTTTTGTTTTTGGGTTTAGATACCTTTATAAGCACAAACTCCTGTTAAGCAATGTACTGTACTGGCAAAATTAGATGCTTGTAATGAGCACACAACCAAGACAACACCACTGCATGAAAACTGCCAAACCTAGATGCTGATCCCAGTGTTGAAGGTTGCCTGTTTCAGATGAAGCTGTGTGGGGGACTGTCCAAATGAATGCGAATGAGAGCAGGTTCTCAAATTTTCCGACAAGTCCGATCGTGTGTACACAAGTCCATCACACAAAATTTCACGCATGCTCTGAATCAAGCAGAAGGAGCCACACTGGTTATTGAACTTCCTTTTTCTCCGCTCGTCGTACATGTTGTACATCACCGCGTTCTCACGTTTGGAATTTTGGGCCAACATTTGTGTGACCGTGTGTATGCAAGAGAAGTTTGAGCCAACATCCTTCGTAAAAAAATCCATGGTTTTGTTGTCAGAAAATCCAATGGTGTGTACGGGGCATAAGATGCATTCATTTGGCGTTTTGCCATGCTGGGAATCTGAGCAACAGGAATAAGCTGGGATTGACAGCTGCATGCAGATAGCAGCAACCGGTGAGGCCGTACACTAGGCTGTAGGTGGCCGCAGCTATTCATGCCTGTTCGCACATTCAGTGATCACTTGAGGTTATCGTTGTTGGACGCACTTTGTCATTAGGAATAGATTTGTGCCGCGTGGATTACAACCTTCTGTCCCTCTCTCTCAGGTGTGCTCCTTTGTTATCATCCTGTCTCCAATGGAGACTACAACACAATACACAGCTATGATCCATTGCATTGCTGAATTGTATGCCTTTAGACATGAACTGGTTGTAAAGATGCTGAAGGAGATCAACTGCAATGAGATGCAACATACAGTATCTCACAAAAGTGAGTACACCCCTCACATTTTAGTAAATATTTTATTATATCTTTTCATGTGACAACACTGAAGAAATTACACTTTGCTACAATGTAAAGTAGTGAGTGTACAGCTTGTATAACAGTGTAAATTTGCTGTCCCCTCAAAATAACTCAACACACAGCCATTAATGTCTAAACCAAGTGTCAATATTTTGTGTGGCCACCATTATTTTCCAGCACTGCCTTAACCCTTTTGGGCATGGAGTTCACCTGAGCTTCACAGGTTGCCACTGGAGTCCTCTTCCACTCCTCCATGACAACATCATGGAGCTGGTGGATGTTAACGAGTCACATGACACCGGGGAGGGAAACTGGCTAATTGGGCCCAATTTGGACATTTTCACTTAGGGGTGTACTCACTTTTGTTGCCAGTGGTTTAGACATTAATGGCTGAGTGTTGAGTTATTTTGAGGGGACAGCAAATTTACACTGTTATACAAGCTGTACACTCACTACTTTACATTGTAGCAAAGTGTCATTTCTTCAGTGTTGTCACATGAAAAGGTATAATAAAATATTTACAAAAATGTAAGATGTGTACTCACTTTTGTGAGATACTGTATTTCTTCTTCTCACAGGGTAGCTAGAATAGAATTTAGAAGGGTATGGGAGCAGGTTTAAGCATAGTTAGCAATAAGCCTGAAATTCCACTTTAAGGTTCATATCTACTTTAAAGGGATCGTAAACCCTCTTTTTTTTAAAAAAAGCAAACATGCCTATACTTACCTGCTCCGTGCAATCATTTTGCCCAGAGCAGCCCCACTCCTTTTCTTCTGGGGTCCCCCGCTGGCACCTTAGGCCCCTCCTCTTCATCGGGTGCCCCCACGGAAAGCCACTTACCATAGGGGCACCTATGCGGGCTCGCTCCCGAGTCCTGCTGCTGCGTCCATTGACATCAGGATTTCACCTAGCCCCCTGCTCCCATGTCACTGGATTTGATTGACAGCAGTGGGAATCAATGGCTCCAGCTGCTATCAATCTGTCCAATAAGGAGAGAGACAGCAGCTGGAGCCGCAGCGCCCGTGCACATCGCTGTACCGGATCGGGTTCAGGTAAGAAAAAAACTACATCTCAAAAAAACTACATCTAAAAATGTTCATTAAAACTACAGATATAAACAGGTGAAGCATTGCTATAGAGTGAGATGTCCATTCTACTGCAAACAAAGAAAGGTAGAAGTAATAATAATGCCACCTACAAATGACTGAATTTCCTGCAAGAAATTATGTCCAGTCACTAGACTGTGGACACTAAAAACGTAAGTGATGCCAGGTTCAAATACGGTGTAGCCATGTCAGCATACCTAGCATGGCCAAACCCCCTTAAAGTATAACTAAAGGCAAAACTTTTTTATAGTTTCGGATAGAGAGGAGAGGAATTAGAACACCTCTCAGGTTTTTATTTGTATATAACAAAAATGGAAATGGAAGTGCCACACCACTGCAACTTTATTCCAATAAAAGTCAGGGGGACAATCCAAAGAGTATCCAACGTTTTTCAGGGGTCCTAAAATGTCTTGCTCATCAGGGCTTGATTTAACATGGACAGGTTGATTTACTAAAACTGGAGAGTGCAAAATCTGGTGCAGCTGTGTATGATAGCCAGCTTTTAACTTCAGCTTGTTCAATTAGTTTTTGACAATAAAACCTGGAAGCTGATTGTGTTTTTTTTTTTGCCGAGCTGCACCAGTTTTTTCACTCTCCAGTTTTAGTAAATCAACCCCAATGTGAATGGACTAGAAGTGAGCTGGACCTTTAATGTTATTTTTTTCAGTGTGATTACAAACACAGGCCTTTTCAGGAGCTGGTTTGGAAGCTTTTTATTGCTGTCTGTGCCTTTGTTAGACCCGGTTCACACCTATGCAGGTTGCATTTTGCATTTTCCAGGTGCATTTTGCGTTTTTTCAATGCACGTTTTTGATCCATTGAAGTCTATAGAACCAAAAACCAGAAGAAGGTTCCTGGCCCTTTCCATGAAATGCAAAGATGTGAACGTGACCCATAGGAAACCATGTTAAATGGACTGTAGTGTGTTTCTGCAAAACTGAAAATGCACTAAAAAAATGCATAGGTGTGAATCAGGCCCTAGGGAGATTCACTCTCTTTACTTGTCATATTTACCATTAACATCCGAAGTGAAAGTGAATAAAAATCCCAAATTTTGGGTAATAGAGAAGAAATTTTCCAATAGGGAAACTGGTGACAACCAGGGATTCCCTCACTTTGGAGGGATTTCCACTCACTTCCTGTTTTGGCTATGGAACAGGAGGTGGAGGGAATTAAAAAAAAACTGACAGGGGTTATAACCCTCCCATACTCTATCCAAAATGAAAAAAAAAAAAGTTTTACTTTATTATAGCAGATCTTCAAGAAAGATACAGTAGTTTTGGGCACATTCCCCTATTTAAAATGAAAACATGAAAAACGTGCAAGAAGAAGCAGACAGATATATAAATTACAACAAACAACAACAGATAATCAAGCTGACCTCACAGACGACGGCATGGTTCTGTTCATCTTGAGCTTTGATTAATTCTGCAAGGAAATATTCTCCATAGGTGGCTTTTAGGGTATCATTGTGATGCATAAAAATTGGCATCATGTCATCATAATCTTCCTCCCTGAAAAAACAAATAAACTTGGTAAATATTTAAATTGCTTTTTCACATGACAACATAGCATTAAATCTGGGACACCCCAACCAACTCAACATTGGTTGATTTTCCATTGTACCTATTTGTATACAGTATATATACAGCCGGTAAAAAAAGTATTGAACACATCACCATTTTTCTAGGTAAATATATTTCTAAAGGTGCTATTGACATGAAATTTTCACCACATGTCGGTAACAACCCATGCAATCCATACATACAAAGAAACCAAAACAAATAAGTTCAGAAATGAAGTTATGTGTAATAAAATGGAATGACACAGGGAAAAAGTAAAAAAGTTTCCTTGGCTTTGTGTTTGGGATCATCTTGTGTTTGGGATTCATCTTCATCACCCTGGTAGATGACAGCAGATTTTTAACAAGAATGTCTTGGTACATTTTTCCATTTATCCTTCCTTCAATGACGTGAAGTTTGCCAGTACCGTATGCTGAAAAACAGCCCCACACCATGATGTTCTCACTTTCAAACTTCACTGTTGGTATGGGGGTGTGTTTGGGGTGATGTGCAGTACCATTTGACCTCCAAACACGGTGTGTATAATGGCATCCACAGAGTTCAATTTTGGTCTCATCTGACCAGACTATATTCTCCTAGTATTTCACAGGCTTGTCTAAATGTTGTGCAGCAAACTTTAAACGAGCTTCAACATGGTGTCTTGAATGATGAGCGTGCATACAGGCCATGGCGGTTGAGTTCATTACTTATCGTTTTCTTTGAAACAATTGTACCTGCTAATTCCAGGTCTTTATGAAGCTCTCCACAAGTGGTCCTTGGCCCTTGGACGACTCTTCTGATAATTCTTTTCACTCCTGTCAGAAATCTTACGAGGAGCACCTGGTTGTGGTCAGTTTATCCTGAAATGATGATCTTTCCACTTCCGGATTATGGCCGCAATAGTGCTCACTGGAACATTCAGAAGTTTAGAAATCCTTCTGCAACCAATGCCATCAGTATGTGTTGCAACAATAAGGCTGCAAAGGTCTTGAGAGGTCTTTTACCATCATGAGATGTTTCTTGTGTGACACCTTGGTAATGAGACACTTTTTTATAGGCCATCAGTTGAGACTGAATCAGCTTATATTAATTTGCACTGACAACGAGCAGGATTGCTTTCTAGTTACTGATAGATTTCAGCTGGTGTCTTGGCTTTCCATGCTTCTTTGCACCTTCCTTTCTTCATGTGTTCAATCATTCTTGTCCTGTGTCATTCTATTTTATTACACATATCTTAATTTCTGAACTTATTTGTTTTGGTTTCTTTGTGTGTATGGATTGCATGGGTTGTTACTGACATGTGGTGAAAATTTCATGTCAATAGCACCCTTAGAAATATATTTACCTAGAAAAATGGTGACTTGTTCAATACTTGTTTTACCCGCTGTATACAGTATCTCACAAAAGTGAGTACACCCCTCACATTTTTGTAAATATTTTATTATGTCTTTTCATGTGATAACACTGAAGAAATTACACTTTGCGACAATGTAAAGTAGTGAGTGTACAGCTTGTATAACAGTGTAAATTTGCTGTCCCCTCAAAATAACTCACACACAGCCATTAATGTCTAAACTGCTGGCAACAAAAGTGAATATACTCCTAAGTGAAAATGTCCAAATTGGGGCCAATTAACCATTTTCCCTCCCTGGTGTCATGTGACTCTAGTGTTACTAGGTCTCAGGTGTGAATGGGGAGCAGGTGTGTTAAATTTGGTGTTATGACTCTCAATCTCTCATACTGGCCACTGGAAGTTCAACATGACACCTCATGGCAAAGAACTCTCTGAGGATCTGAAAAAAAAAATTGTTGCTCTACATAAAGATGGCCTAGGCTAGAAGAAGATTGCCAAGACACTGAAACTGAGCTGCAGCACAGTGGCCAAGACCATACAGCAGTTTAACAGGACAGGTTCTACTCAGAACAGGCCTCGCCATGGTCGACCAAAGAAGTTAAGTGCACGTGCTCAGCGTCATATCCAGAGGTTGTCAATGAGTACACCCCTCACATTTTTGTAAATATTTTATTATATCTTTTTATGTGACAACACTGAAGAAATGACACTTTTCTACAATGTAAAGTAGTGAGTGTACAGCCTGTATAACAGTGTAAAGTGGTTTAACAGGACAGGTTCCACTCAGAACAGGCCTTGCCATGGTTGACCAAAGAAGTTGAGTGCACATGCTCAGCGTCATATCCAGAGATTGTCTTTGGGAAATAGACATATGAGTGCTGCCAGCATTGCTGCGGAGGTTGAAGGGGTGGGTGGGTCAGTCTGTCAGTGCTCAGACCAAACACCGCACATTGCATCAATTTGGTCTGCATGGCTGTCGTCCCAGAAGGAAGCCTCTTCTAAAGATGATGCACAAGAAAGCCAAAAAGAGTTTGCTGAAGACATCCAGACTAAGGACATGGATTACTGGAACCGTGTCCTGTGGTCTGATGAGACCAAGATACATTTATTTGGCTCAGATGGTGTCAAGCGTGTGTGGCGGCAACCAGCTGAGGAGTACAAAGACAATTGTGTCTTGCCTACAGTCAAGCATGGTGGTGGGAGTGTCATGGTCTGGGCCTGCATGAGTGCTGCCAGCACTGGGGAGCTACAGTTCATTGAGGGAACCATGAATGCCAAACTGTACTGTGATATACTGAAGCAGAGCATGATCCCCTCCCTTCGGAGACTGGGCCGTATTTCAACATGATAGCGACCCAAAACACACCTCCAAGATGACCACTGCCTTGCTAAGGAAGCTGAGGGTAAAGGTGAAGGACTGGCCAAGCATGTCTCCAGACCTGATCCCTATTGAGTATCTGTGGGACATCCTCAAACGGTAAGTGGAGGAGCGCAAGGTCTCTAATATTCACCAGCTCTGTGATGTCATCATGGAGGAGTGGAAGAGGACTCCAGTGGCAACCTGTGAAGCTCTGGTGAACTCCATGCCCAAGAGGGTTAAGGCAGTGCTGGAAAATAATAGTGGCCATACAAAATATTGACACTTTGGGCCCAATTTGGACATTTTCACTTAGGGGTGTACTCACTTTTGTTGCTAGTAATTTAGACATTAGTGGTTTTGTGTTGAGTTATTTTGAGGGGATAGCAAATTTACACTGTTATACAAGCTGTACACTCACTACTTTACATTGTAGCAAAGTGTGATTTCTTCAGTGTTGTCACATGAAAAGATATAATAAAATATTTACAAAAATGTGAGGGGTGTACTCACTTTTGTGAGATAATGTATATAAGCACAATACATTTCATTCTTAAAAAATAGCACCCATGCATGAAAACGCATGCTGCCTGTAAAGTCTTCATAGTGCATAGGGGTGAAAAATGGCAATAGGGTTCCCTAGATCCTTCATTAGAATGACCCCAATAATAGTGAGGTGTACAAAGTGGTGTACTATGGCAGCCTTTCTCAAACATTTTTAACATAGAGGAACCATTGAAATAACTTTCCAGTCTCAGGAAATCCCTGCTAACGAATATAAACCTACAGCTCATGGTACATTAATGTGATGATTACTGGGAAGAATGATCCTTACACTTGTGGTCAGTGGGAAGACTCTTCCTCAAGAGATAGCTAAAAAGATCATTGATGTCAGGGGTTACTTACTGTATCTAGGAGGCAGAAATTGCTCCATGCTCAAGGAGCCACCAGCAACCTCTAGAGGAACACCAGGGTTCTATGGAACCCTGGTTGAGAAAGGCTGTTCTATGGTTTTTTAGAACATTAGCAGTATTGGTAGTAACTACGTAGAGTGGCAACTTTGGCAAATTAATTTGTGGATTTGCAGGTCACTAATCTAGCTAAGAGGCCATGACAGCAATCTTGACCTCTTTGATGATGGTACAGGAAATACAAATATCAATAAGGAAAGACATTGGGAAACGTCTCAATTCTGTAGCACAGTAAAACAATGCTAAACAGGGTCAGTGAAACAAACTGTGGATATGACTTCATCCCGCGCCAGCCAACCAAGACAGCTGAAGACCAGCACCCAGAAGAAGCTGGGGAGAAGGTGCTGGAATCAGCAAGGGTCCTCACAGGCATTGGGCCTCTGGAACCAAGGTAAATATTTTTGCCTTTAGTTCTGCCTTAACATACCAAGCTGTCCAGCAAAAGTAACAGAGAGTGTTGTGAGAAATGGTTCTACACTGCCAGGGGTGCTTACAATGGTCAGCTTTTATTCATATGGCTAAAACCATACCTCCCAACTGACTGAGATGGGATTAAGGGACATCTATTAGCAAAAATATATAGGCATAGGACATGCCCCTTGCCACACCCCCCTTAAAAGAGAATTGTGAAAAAAAAAATGATTGGTTAAGCCCACAAGTGCTTTTTTTTAACACTACTATTCCTTTATATTGGCTTTTGGAATTTACAAATGCAGCAATTTACAAATTGAATGAAAAGTTTAGCACTGGGAAACACTTTTGATAGATAAGTAGTGCATTTTATATACAACTATATAGATCAGACCAAAATGAGGTACAAATGTGGAGGAAAAGGGAACAGAGGGACCTTGTTCCAAATCAGGGACAGTCCCTCAAAATCTGCTTAAAAAGTGTTACCTGCAGTAAGGCTTTAATTTGTTAGTCACTTATGTCCATCTAAATCTTCTAGTCCATTTAGCCCTCGTTCACATTGAAGAGATATGTCATGCAATTTGACAGGTCAAATCACATGACAAGTTGAAGCCTATTGCAGGCACCATTCGATTCGTTGCAATGCTGACTTTGCGGCGCTGCATCAATTTGAAAAAGTAGTTCCTGCAATATTTGTAGATTTCGGGGTGCAACTTCATTAGACTGTGCATTAAACCACACAGATGTCTTTCAAGTCGTACCCAAAGTCGCACTGAAATGCGGCTTTGAAATCATGCAACTTCAGATGAAGTCACATGAGATTTCAAAGCCGTGTTCAATAAGAACGAGGGTTTAATACTCCACAGGTTGACACTGCTGCTGTCCCAGGGTGGCTCTGTTGTTCCTCCATAGAGTGGAGCAACCCTAAGACAGGAAATGTATTACTGGCCGGATCACCAGGTGAAAATAAAGAAAAAAAAAGCCTAAAAAAAGAAATATTAATGCTTCCAGCACACCCAAGCTACAATATATGACATTTCTGTTTTTGAGTTTAGATGTGTTTTAAGTGTGCTATCTTTCAAGTATGTAACATGTAGTGTAATAAAACCAGAGAAGGATGTAAACATTATTGTGTTCTGTTAAATTTAGTGTTCTGCTGCAGACTACAATTTTTATGAAAATTTCTGAAACTTTTAAGTAATGTGGGATTGAATATTAACACCTTGTCATTGTTTGTATAAATTATTTTATGAGCTACAGTGACCTCTAGTGTTAAGATTTATTTTTGCAAATTGGAATGGCTAAAATTGGGCGCTGGTGGACATGGTAGTGCTTTACTAACCAGAACCTGTAATCTATAGGGAACAAAACTGAAACCCACATGGCAGGTTAACAGTAGGGTCTGATTCACCCCTCATTACACAGCAATACATAGAATATAACTCGTGTATGTTGCTGCGCTGTGTAAAGGTGCCCTGCAATGCATTGCTTGCTACGTTTTCTTATTTTTCACCTCTATGTTAACTCTATGCACTGCAGTGCATTGTAAAGTGTTGAAGCATGTTGTCACGCACTGCAGTAAAATGATGTCTGCATAATTGTATTTCTATACACATCAACCCAGCACATTGGTGTAAATGGGTCCTATACAACCAAGCTTTTTGTGTTGAGACTGTGTTTGGCAATACTGCCTAATGTATCCATATGGGGCTGGTGCCAACAGGTATGTACTACAGATAAAATACAGGAAATTCTATCTTTCTCACACACAAAGTTATTCAAACTCAATGCATGGTTGGAGTTTTGCCTAGCTAACCCTTTAATCTTTCCCTGTTCACTGGGCATGATGCTTACCTGGCTTTCCTGATGAAAAGCTGGGGAGAGTATTTGTGTCTGGGACATATGTACACTGTATATTCTTCAGTAAGTCTCATCTCAACAATTTTCTTCATAGGCTCAAATGTAGCTGCTAATTCACTAGCTAGATAAAAATGAAAAATAAATAAAAAAAAGATATAGAAGAAAATTAATATTCCATATACTATATGTAAAATGTAATTATTTTGTATTTGAATGGTTAGGAACAATTGCAATAAAAATGGTTGCATCATCTACAAGGTATATGTTGCCATCATAAGGTGCAGTGCGGCATTTTTATATGGAGTACTAGTGAATAAGAAAACCTTGCATTTAATGCTTTGATGCAAGGTCTGATTTGAGAGGGCTATTTATAAAAAAAAAGGAAAAAAAATCTGAGAGATGAAAAAGGAACAAAAATTGAGTTTCTAGTCATGGTGGTCAACCAGGTTTCATCTACTAATCGATGGCAGAAAAGGAAACTAGAATTGTGTTTGGCCATAGACCAAAACTTGACAGTGGTTTTAACCAATCCATGCTCTATCCTAATAAAAAAAAGTTTGACTTTAGATATATACTAAAGGCTGCCATACATGGCTCAAGTTTTGGCTTGAGCAAACATTTAGGACATGGATGTCCCTGTTAATACCATCCAGCTCAACAAAAGTCAGTTGTTCTTTGGAGTTTTGTCAAAGCAGCTAAAGAGAAAATATTCAGCCAAACAGCGAAGGCATCCAATCAGATTAAGCCAATGATCTAGTATTCTGACAGCTGCAGGTACCAGCTATCAGAATACAAAAGCCAGCAGGGGGTATTTGTCCATCCACACCATTTAGTGTGGATGGAGAAACAGATCTCTTTTGGTCAGCCTGCACCTTTAAAGTAATGTAATAGGTGAGAAGGTATACAATAATAGACAATTTGGGCTTTTTTCAGAAAGTAAAGGCAAAAATACTTTGTATTGTTCTAGTGAGTCAGAAAATGTTTTTAGTGTAATTTCCAAATTAGAAATAAGATGACATTTTAAAAAAAAAAAGTGAAACTTACATAGAGTAACGTTGCTCGGTACGACTAGGCAGATAAAGTGCAAATCTGCAACTGCATTAAACGCAGATCTGTGAATGTAGAATAAATATTATTATTGAAAAAGTTTGTGGTATTTGTCTCCCCCTCATGATACAGAAGCCCTCAGCCAGTACCTTGAGAGCTCTCAACTGTCTATAATACGAGGGCTGAACCAAAAATAATGCATACACTTTAAGCAGAAGTAAAGACTTTGTTAGCATATGAGCAACATGGATATTATAAGGGGAGCCAAGACAAAATATGAAAAATAGGCCTCTATAAAACTTCTATATTTAATCTTAAATATCAATTTTTGTTTTTAAATACTGTTATAGAATTACATAAATTAAACGATCTCAGCTTAGCTCCAGCCTTTGGAACATGTACGACACACTGCAGAAAAAAATAGGAACATACAGATAAAGGGTATGAGGGTTGTACCAAAAGTCTTGCAAAAGTTGGCATAACATTTTTTATTAACCAACATAGGTCATTTAATTTCGCATGTAGCAGGGGTGTCAAACTGATGGAGGGTCCTGCCCTATAGTAACTCTTCTTCTTTTTCATTGCAGGTAAATTTTGGATTCCAAGCAGAAGCAACGTGCTGTCACTGAGTTCTTAATGAAGAAGGTGAGCTGACTGTCTGACATCCACAGAAGGTTGCAGAATGTTTACAGAGATGACACAATTGACAAGAGCAATGTGTTGTCATTGGTGAGTCTTGTCAATGGTGTCATCTCGGCAAACATAAAACGGAAAGGTTGGACAGCCTACACCCTTCCTTCTTCAAGAACTCAATGACGGCATGTTGCTTCTGCTTGGAATTCATTATTTACCTGCAATGAAAAAGAAGAAGAGCTGCTATATAGGAAAAGTTACTATAGAGGATGAGCTACTTTACCAACATGTGAAATTCGAACAATGTAATGTAATTTACTAAAAAAAAAAAAGTTTTGCCCACATTTGCATTACTTTCGGTACAGTCATCGTATCCTGTATCTGTATGTTCCTACTAAAGTATGTTGGCTAGAGCGGCATGTTCCAAAGGCTAGAGCTATGCTGAGATACTTTCTTTTATATAATTTCATAAAAATATATAATATTAATAGATGTTTAATACTAATTTGGGGAGTGTTATAGATGGCTATTTTTCATATTTTGTCTTGGCTCCCCTTGTAATATTCGTGTGCTCATATGCGCACAAAGACTGTGTACATCTGTTTAAAGTTTATCTAAAGCCAAAGTAAAAAATGTAATACTTTGCAGATTACTATATACAAAGAACTAAACATTTTTCATGGGGCTTTAAATGAGGTACAACATTTGCATAAGAAGATTTATTAAGCAATAGATGAAAATCTTTTACATAAGAACGTTTTTAAAACAGCAAGCTGATTTTGTAAATACTACCGTGTATCAGCATACAGTCAACATAGTATTCATATAATGATACATATACAAATTCCACTCTTTCAAGGTTTTGACAAAACATAATGATGGGTAAATCCTTTAGCTCAATGCGTTTTGTGACAATAATCTTTCTTCTTCAGGAGCAGATGCCCATTGTAAAATAAATCAGCTATATAGCAATCTAGGATAATACCTCCAAATGGAAACCACCACCAGGTGTCTGGCTCTGGAGTTGTGGGGGGGGGGAAGACATGGCACCCCAATAGGAAAACCGAGGAGCAGTAGCAAGTGGACATGTGTGAGTGAGCAATCATCCCAGACATGAATTTTCTAGTTCTCATGATCTTCCTCTTCTTGTGGAATCTGGAGTCATGTCTGGCTGTACTTCTTCTGTTGATTACAGGAGTGCAGTTCGTTTTGCACTCCTGTGATCTGTTTTCAGCAGACAGCGGGCTGTAGTCAGCTGTCTGCTGTCATCAAAGAGCCGGTCCAGGCTTGGGCAAGTTGGCAACACTGGGATCTGCCCACATGCCTGGACTGACACCCGACTCAGCCTCTCAGCGAGCTGCTGAGACCCTGAGCCAGCCGCTCCCGCCCCTCCACAGCCCAGCGCCCCAGTGAACGAGGAGGGGGCAGAGCAGAGAGTGGTGACTGACAGTCACCAGCTCTCTGCTCAGGGAGCTGTGAGAACCGAGCGATCTGCTGTGTTTGATTACTCGGTTCTCAGTGTTAGAGCCGGAGGTGGGACAGGTGCAGCATCAGACCAATGCTGCAACCACCTAGGTAAGTATAAATCTATAAAAAGTAAGAAAAATCATTTCTGGGGGGGAGATGGGCGGAGCCTAGCGGAGCAGACATGCATTGTTAGAGCTCTGCACCGCTGAGGAGAGAAGAGAAGGACAAAGCGGAGCCTGCAGGCTCAAAAGGTATCCATTTGAACCTTTTTGTCCCAGGGAACAAACTGTGAAAGTTTGGGCAGGAAATATGGTACTGGGAGGAAACCGTGGCAGAAATAAAAATCACCTCACAAAGAGCTCACAGGCACTCACTGCAACTAAAGCAGCTCCAGTCACCTCACAATATACAGCATCAGGGCGCTCTCACAGACAGAAAATGTCACAGCAAGACTCTCCATTTGAGTCAGATACAGAACAAATCCTCTCACAAACTTCTCCACAAGCCTCCTCAGCATCCCCAGTAATATTATTACAATTTGAAAAGATGCTTCATAAGGCTTTAAAACAAACCTCAGACCAAATAACAAAAAGCCTAACCAAAGAAATAAGAGAGCTGGGAAACCGCACCGCAGCCTTAGAAATAAAAATGGATGAAATTGAAATTACAACCCAAGTAAATATAACAGAATTGGAATAATTAAAAGAAGATAATTTAATACTTCAAACTAAGCTCGAAGATTACGAAAATAGAGCCAGACGTTCAAACTTGCGCATAAGGGGAATACCTGAAACTGTGACAGACCTGCAATCTACTATTACTGCTCTATTACAAGAACTAAAGCCAGATATCCCTATTGAACGTTTAGAACTGGACAGAGTACACAGAGCCCTCACAGCCAAAAAGAAAGATGGACCCCCACGTGATATAATCACAAAATTTCATTATTACAGAACGAAAGAACAAATACTAATTGCTGCAAGAGAAAAAAAGGAACTTAATTTTCAAGGACACAATTATCAAATTTTTGCTGACCTATCCCAACTTACTATTACTAAAAGACGATCCATGAAACCCCAACTAATGGAACTGCAATGCCACAACATTATGTATCAATGGGGCTTCCCCTTTTCAGTCAGATTTAACTACCAAGGTACAATTTACAGAAGCAGATCAGCAGATGAACTACAACAAACCCTTCTAAAATTAAATCTGACAGAACCCACAAGCAGCAACTCTCCCACACGCAGAAGAATGGCATCATCTTCACCTTCAGGCAGCACTCAGAAAATTTCAGAACAAAATGGGAATCATCATTCTCACAAAAGAGGCCGTTATGCCACATCATCCATGGACCAAGAAGATTCAATGGACTGACATCCTAATTCCTGATATCTCTTCATTTATTATACTAAGAGATGGTTCTCTATAAAAAAAAAACCTGTATTTATAACTGAATGTAACTGCATTCTGATAGTCACACACTGTGTGGGATCATATTACATTCCAGTTATATTTCTTATTACTTCTGATTCATATAGCCTTAGAATATATAAGTGAAATAAGGAAATTCTTGTTCAGTTATATATTATCAGGTAATAACAATAGATTTATTACTTTTTAGGACAAATATGTTCAATAATCCAGAAGTAATGGAAGCTTTTTCTTTCTTTTCTTAAAACAAATATATTATTACCTAACTAGTTCCTAGAATTATGTTTTTGTTTATTCTAATCTGAAGCAATACAACATCAATTTTATGAGTTAACATATTTAAACAGTTACATATGAATAAAATATGTAATTGTTTACTCTAAAAGGGTTAAAATCCCAAAATAATTCAAACTATCTTCATCAATACCAAAGTTATTAACAGTACCTTTCTAACTGAATTATTTAGCCTAGGGCAAGACTAACCATATACAACCACCCTGGAATAAATAATTTCAACAAAAACTATATTCTGCACTCCAATTAATGAAACATCATTTTGATGTCTTTTGACATAGCACTTCTCTCCTGTAAGCGGAAGATCCGTGTACCCCCATTAGCCCTCCTCATTCTCCCACCATTATGTGGGAGTGTGACGAAGGCACTTATTCCCCTGAGAGAGATATTTATTCTCTTTCACGGGTAAATTGTGATTACTTGCAAAAAATAATTTATACAATGTATCATCTAATCTCATATGTTTTTTGTTTACTCTTTACTCCAGAATTCACTGGTTTCTTTTCTATCTATTCATCTCTTCAGTCCACACAGGTTGATCTGTGCAGTCAGCTCTGCATAACAAAAAGTAAGTCAAAACTATTTGATCTGTTGCCATGGCACCACTGAATATACTTTCCCTGAATGTTCAGGGAATAAATGTCCCTCAAAAAAGGACCAAAGCCTTCCGTACTTTCCATAACAAGAAGGCTCACATAGTATGCCTCCAAGAAACACACTTCACCAAAGATTCTACTCCAAAATATATTTCTCCTTTTTATCAACAAATTTACACGGCTTCTGCCTGTACCAAGCAAAGGGGAACTCTAATTGCATTTCACCGATCCACACCATTCACCTTATCATCAGAAATTAAAGACCCAGAAGGTAGATACCTGATACTCATGGGTTATATAATGGATACAGCAATCACGGTGATTTCCTACTACGCTCCTAACAAACAACCTACACCATTCCTCTCACATATATTACAAGTGATTAATACACACAAAATAGGAACAGTGATAATGTGTGGGGATTCGAACCAGGTCCTCCTCCCATTTCTAGATAAATCACCTTTTACACCA
The DNA here is from genome assembly GCF_042186555.1 of Aquarana catesbeiana. Classification (NCBI taxonomy): domain Eukaryota; kingdom Metazoa; phylum Chordata; class Amphibia; order Anura; family Ranidae; genus Aquarana; species Aquarana catesbeiana. The sequence goes on from NC_133327.1 coordinate 590,411,425, forward strand.
TCCAAAATAACTTCTAGATTACCTTTTTCTCAACTTCTTTCCAAATACAATCTGGTAGATTCGTGGAGAGAAAGTAACCCAATGAAAAAGAAATTCACTTATTTCTCGCACCCTCATCAAACCTTCACCAGAATAGATCATATTTTTCTAACAATAGGAATGATACCAGAAATTATTGCATCAGATATAATTCCGATTCCGTGGTCTGACCATAATGCAGTATACACTACTATAGCCTCAGCCATACCAAAAGCGCATGACCCAACGTGGTACTTACCGGACATAATGCTCAAACACCCACTACATCAGATGGCCATTGAACAAGCTTTAAAGGAATATATATCAATTAATAATACAACAGACATCTCCCCAATAACACTGTGGGAAGCTCATAAGCCTGTCTTGCGTGGTACAATACAAAGACAAATGGCACTATTTAAACGGGAACGCAAAAATCTAGCAAAAAAACTAGCACTCAATTTTAATGCAGCCTACATATCATTTCAAGATAATCCATCTCAGAGTACAAAATCTCATCTGGAAAAATCTAGATTGGAATACGATCTATTTCTCACTGAGTCCGTTGATAAATCCCTCAAACGCTCCAAACACAATTTCTACATGAATACAAACAAACCAGGTACATATTTGGCTCGGGCATTAAATTCAACTAACAAATCTTTCAAACCAATACGTTTGAAATTATCAAAAAATGTTTACACTTGTAATCCAGTTAAAATAGTCCATAAATTTCACTCACATCTCGCAACTTTATACAAGACAAACAATGAATTTAATCCTACAGAGGCTGAATCCTTCTTCTCAAAAATAACCTTACCTGAGTTATCTCAGAATCAAAAAAGCAGTTTGGATGAGCCTATAACTATAGATGAAGTTGCTAACACCATAAAAGACCTAAAACTTAACAAAAGACCAGGCCCAGACGGCTACTCGGCTTTATACTATAAAACATTCTCAGAAATACTCTCTCCCATTCTCACTGAAACTTTAACAAACTTCTAGATGGACATTCTTTTCGGCAAGAAACACTAATGGCAATTGTTTGTATGATCCCAAAACCCCTTTCTGATGATACTTCCTGTGTGAATTATCGGCCTATCTCTCTGTTAAACCTCGATATTAAATTATTAGCAAAAATAATAGCAAAACGCCTCAATAGCATTATAGGAAAATTAATACATAGAGATCAAGTAGGCTTCATGCCAAATAGACAGGCAGGCGATAATATACGCAGGGCAGTGTTATTGGCACATATTGCTAAAAAACGGAAAATCCGTTTATGTTTTCTATCTCTCGATATTAAGAGGGCATTTGACACAGTATCCTGGCAATATATGCAATATTCATTACAAAAATGGGGTTTTGGACTCCACTTTTTAACATGGATCAAAGCATTATATAATAAACCCAAAGCCTATATAAAATATGCTGGATACAAATCTGAAGCCTTTAATATCGAAAGAGGTACCCGACAGGGTTGCCCATTATCTCCCTTATTATTTGCCCTTATACTCGAACCCATGGCCCAATACATCAGAACAAACCAAACTATAACTGGCATTGAAGTAGGAGGTATTACACACAAATTATGTATATTTGCAGACGATATATTACTTTTTCTATCATCACCACAGGTCTCTGGTCCTAACTTAATACCAGCTCTTGATGGATTTGCAGCCCTATCCGGCCTTATGATTAATCCTAAGAAATGCCTAGTGCTTAATATTTCACTCACAAACATGGAATTGATCCCGGCTAGGGCTGCACTCCCATTCACATGGGCAGAAAAATCAATCCCATATCTTGGAATTCATTTAACAGCATCTCATTCTGACTTATTCTCAACCAATTATCCTCCTGTATTAAGACAGATCACAAATCTAATAAAACAATGGTCGCAACTTCCTTTATCCTGGATAGGGAAGATTAATGCAATCAAAATGACTATTCTACCCAAATTGCTTTATCTTTTCAGAGTCCTCCCTATTCCAATTCCTTCCTATTTTTTGAGAATAGTACAAAAAAGAGCTACTTCGTTTATATGGGGCTCTTCTAAACCACGTATACCTATACACACACTACATCTTCCCAAAAATAAAGGAGGCCTGGGATACCCTAATTTTACTAACTACTACAGAGCAGCACATTTGGCCAGTCTGTCCAAATACCATGCAAAACAGGAAATCCCATTATTGGTATTTATAGAGGCTTCAGAAAATGACCCTCTATTAATATCAAATTTATTATGGCTTGATCCTAAAGACCGCTTTAAAATTCATAATCCCATAACTAAACACTTCTTATCTCTCTGGGATAAACTAAAAACCAAATATCAGTTACAATCTCCACACAATCCTCTCCTTTCTTTTATCAGAAATCCGGCCTTTTATCCGGCATGGATCTACCCAAATTCTTTTAAAGCTTGGACAACATCAGGCATTCAGACACTAAATGACTTCATAGCATCTAAATCATTCCTTTCATTCCCATCACTTAGAGAAAAATATGATCTACCAAACTCTGAGATATTTAGATATCTCCTAATCAAAAATTTCTATACACCATTCCTAAAGGGGGATACACCATTATCCCAATTATCCATTTTTGAATCAATCTGTACAAAAGATCCATTTGCTAAAGGTACAATTTCATCACTTTATAATCAATTATATGGAGTAGCAAATCTTAATAGACCCTCTTACGTTCAGAGGTGGGAGGAGGACCTGGGACGAACTTTAGAAGACACGGACTGGTCTAACATATGGCTCACATCTAAGTCATCTTCACCCAACATCTTAGCACTGGAGACAAATTATAAAGTCCTAACTCGCTGGTACCTTGTACCCGCTAGAGTGGCAAAATATTCACCTAATACCTCAGCTCTTTGTTTTCGAGGATGCCCAGAAATAGGCACATATTTACACATATGGTGGACGTGCCCAGTAATCCAAACCTTCTGGAAGGAAGTCTTCGTGATTGCATCTAAAATATTTAAAAAAATAATACAACCAGATCCATATTTAACTTTACTTAATCTAAAACCGGAATGGTTAACACTCTCTCAATTCAAACTTATGATCCAACTAATAACGGCTGCAAAACAAACAGTGGCCAAGGCATGGAAATCTCCTACATTGGTACTAGCAGAAACAATTCACAGAATGAATAATACAATGTCCCATGCTAAGATGGTAGCCATCGATCAAAATCAAATTCCAAAATTTGAAAAACTTTGGCATCCTTGGATAAAACAACAGTTCCTGTCAAACTTCAATGACTCTGTCCTGTTGCCATGGTAACAGATTAAATGACTTACAGAGACACCCATTCTAAGGCTTCAAAGGGAACTAAAAAGAATAATAAACTGACGTGCGGGACAACCTTGTGGACCATACCTCTACCTTTCAACCCTTTTTCTTCTTTCTCTTTCCTTTTCTCCACCTTACGATTAAAGCTCATTATCAGAATTTATTTGACCTATATACACTCTACTTGTAAACAATATGTATAGTATGTATAAATCATTTAAATACCTACAAAAGTAACTAAGGAAATGATATATATCTTTAATTTAGGTTTACGTGAACCCAATGTTTAATATTTGAAATTTCATGATATTTACCTATATAAACCCTACTGTAAAACAATGAGCTTACTTTATAGATCCTTGTAAACTTACTTTATGTATCTTTATAACATTGTATACTCAATAAACTTCTTTTGACAAGGAAAGATCATTTCTGAAACTAAGCAAAAGCAGTTATGGAACCTTAATAATATATAAGGTATAACTGTAATAGAAAGTGTCTATAACATTATATGTTCACAGCTACTTTAAAGTGCCACACTGATAGCCCAGAGGCAAGTTTATTCCAAAATAAGATAAAAGATTTTATTACAGAATCAATGTGTTCTGCTTTGCAGGCTTAGCAGCCTTAATCAGACACTGTGCTTCTATATCGGGGTCTCCAAACTTTCTAAACAAAGGGCCAGTTAACTGTCCTTCAGACTTAAGGGGGGCCGGACTGTCGCCATTGGTAGTAGAAGAGGTCCCAACGTCAGTGAGAATAAACAATATTTTCCAGTATTGTCTTAGGCTAGTTTTTGCCCCTCCAGAGAAGCCATGGAGCGGTGCCATGTTTCCTAAGTTTGCAAATTTATTTTATAGTTAAATAATCTAGGAGGGGTGGAAGGACATGATCATGTGACTGTAAATTATGTAAAAGGGTTGGGACTAAAAACTTTGGCCATTAGTGGCTTAATAGTTAGCACTTCTACTTTGCAGCGCTAGGTCCTCAATTTGAATCCTAACCAGCCCACTACCTTACTACAGGAGTTTACCTGTACTTGCATGGGTTTCCCCAACACTCCCAAGATTACTTGCTAGGTAATTGGCTCCTGTCAAAATTGGCCATCTATGTGTATATATACAAGGAAGGTAGGGGCCTTAGATTGTAATTTCCTTGAGGACAGGGATTAATGTGAATGTACAATATGTAAAGTACTATATATATTCACATATACTGTATATACCTTTAAAAAAATTAATATATAAAAAAAAACATGAGGTTTTGGTCAACAACTACTCTAAAATGTAAATACATTAGGAGAGGACTTGGCCTTTAAAAGTTCCAGTGATGGAGTTAACATCAGTGGCTGGGTCTGTGTGACTAACAATGGTACATGCCTTTCATATAAGATTTAATTGTGCCATGGATTGTTTATTCTAAGAAAACGAAATTACACAGGAAAATGTCACATAATGCATGATAGGGACAAGTGCTTCAGACATGGAACAAAAGCAAATATTGCAACAGATGTTCCTCTCCCATAGAGACAGTACAATGTGTTCTGTCAAGTGTATACATATGGAGATTAAAAAGGTGAGCTAGGAGACACTGAAAATAACCCTCTGAAGATCTTTCATGAATTATACATTCTGAGGGTACACATATTTGAATATAGTAATGTTTATCAGATTCAGATTGGTTCTGTCATGTTTTTAGAGGGTTGGTAATTTCCTTTGATACTTCTTTTGCTTAGATTTTGGAAACTCTGTGATGATTTTTTTCTTTCATTAAGCTGCTCCCATAGCAACATTTTTGTTGCTGACTACACTGATATCAGTGCAAGCTAGTTGTTATAGGCCATCTATTCTGTTCTCATTCTGATCTTCCGATTGGCCTCTGAACATGACGATTTTTATAGATTTTATCATGGTGTAAGTTGACTTGTAAAAGAAGTTATAAATGTGAATATCCAGCACTAATGTCAAGAAGCAGGATTATATATTGTATATTTATTTGCAACTTTTATTTCAGTTTGATAATATATCACACACCATCTTGGTTTCTCAAAGTGTACGATGTGTATATGCTTAAGTAGTAATTCCACAGAACCATCAGAATACTGATGAAAAGTTTATATGGGACATTATTCCGGCACAACTGGACAATACACATTGACCAGTGTAACTGTCTCCTTTCCTGATTTGGAAATACTGGCAGGGTTTATTATATGAGGGTACTTCAAAATGTTTCCTCACTTTTTTTACGTCATGGCCAAATATATTGGCACTCCTTGCATTTCTTTGAGATAATGCACCACTTTGCCCAGAAAATTGTTGCAATTACAAATGTTTAGGAATTCTCATGTTGATTTCTTTTGTTTGTATTGGTATGACACAAAAAGTGGAGATAAAAAAAGTCAAATCTGACACATTCCACGCAAAACTCCAAAAATGAACTGGACAAAATTATTGGCACCTCAATTTAACATTTGGTAGCACATCCCTTGGAAAAAATAACTGAAATCAATCCCTTTCTATAATGAGTTTGTTACACTTCTCTACTAGAATTTTGGACCACTCTTCTTTCGCCAACTGCTCCAGGTCTCTCAGATTATAAGAGTTCCTTTTCCCAACTGCTGTTTTGAGATCTCTCCACAGGTGCTCTATGAGATTTAGATCTGGACTATTTGCTGACCAGTTCAGTACTCTCCAGCGCTGTCTTAAAAACGTTTCTGGGTGCTTTTTGACGTGTGCTTTGGGTCACTGTCCTGCTGTAAGACCAATGGCCTCTGACGGAGACCCAACTTTGTGACTGTAGGCCCTACATTGCACCACAATATTCTTTGGTAGTCTTCAGATTTCATAATGCCATGCACACGATCAAGACATCCAGTGCCTGAAGCAGCAAAGCAACCCCAAAACATCAGTGAATCTCCACCATGTTTGACGGTAGGGACTGTATTCTTTCCTTTAAAGGCCTTATTTCTTTTCCTGAAAACAGCAGAATGATGGGCTTTACCAAACAGCTGTCCACAGCACATTCATAGTTGCCAACATTAAAAAAATTTTTTAGGGACACTTTTTTTGCTGTAGGCGGAGTCTTATTAGAATTAGGGTGCGGGGACATGCGTTTGTAGGCATGGCATGGGGGAAAGTAAAAATGTGGCGCGCTCTGCGGCGAAAAATGGGTGTGGTTTACGCAAAATAGTGAGCGTGTCTTAAGTGGGCCTGGCTCAAAGGGGTGTGGTTAGAGTCTGAGATGAATGAGAGATGGAGAGGGAAAGGGGGGGGAGAGGGATGGAGGGACAGCAGGCCCAGATCCTACACAACAATGGAAATATGTGTATTCTAGAAAGTTTAACAACCAGCAGGTGCTCTATGGGATTTAGATCTGGACTATTTGCTGACCAGTTCAGTACTCTCCAGCGCTGTCTTAAAAACGTTTCTGGATGCTTTTTGACGTGTGCTTTGGGTCATTGTCCTGCTGTAAGACCAATGGCCTCTGCCGGAGACCCAACTTTGTGACAGTAGGCCCTACATTGCACCACAATATTCTTTGGTAGTCTTCAGATTTCATAATGCCATGCACACGATCAAGACATCCAGTGCCTGAAGCAGCAAAGCAACCCCAAAACATCAGTGAATCTCCACCATGTTTGACGGTAGGGACTGTATTCTTTCCTTTAAAGGCCTTATTTCTTTTCCTGAAAACAGCAGAATGATGGGCTTTACCAAACCGCTGTCCACAGCACATTCATAGTTGCCAACATTGAAAACATTTTTAGAGACACTTTTTTGGCTGTAGGTGGAGTCTTATTATAATTAGGGGGTGGGGGCATGCGTTTGTAGGCATGGCACAGGGAGAAAGTAAAAATGCGGCGCGCCCTGCGGTGAAAAATGGGCGTGGTTTACACAAAATAGTGAGCATGTCTTAAGTGGGCGTGGCTCAAAGGGGGTGTGGTTAGAGTCTGAGATGAATGAGCGATGGAGAGGGAAAGGGGGGGAGAGGGATGGAGGGACAGCAGGCCCAGATCCTACACAACAATGGAAATATGTGTATTCTAGAAAGTTTAACAACCAGCAGATAAAGATACTCCAAACGCCTGGTGTTAGCACTTCAATCATACCGGCACCATGGTTGTTATGGTGTCAGGATGATTGAAGTGCATTATTTCTATTATTACACTGTAATATAAAATGAAATCATTCAACTCACCATAATGCCGAATCAGTGGGATCCCTGAGCGTGTCACCTGCCAAGTCGCCTGCCACCAGCAGAGTCCTTCCTTGCATCAGGTGCCCCAGCAGACTCCATCCTTGCATCAGGTGTCACCAGCGGAGCCCCCCTTACATCAGGTGTCCCCAGCGGAGCCCCCCTTACATCAGGTGTCCCCAGCGGAGCCCCCCTTACATCAGGTGTCACCAGCGGAACCCCCCTTACATCACAGCGGAGCTCCCCTTCTATCAGATGTCCCCAGCGGTGCCCCCCTTACATCAGGTGTCACCAGCGGAGCCCCCCTACATCAGGTGTCACCAGCGGAGTCCCCCTTACATCAGGTGTCACCAGCGGAGCCCCCCTTACATCAGATGTTCCCATCAGAGCCCCCCCTTACATCAGATGTCCCCAGCGGAGCCCCCGCTTACATCAGATGTCCCCAGCGGAGCCCCCCCTTACATCAGGTGTCCCCAGCGGAGCCCCCTCTTACATCAGGTGTCCCCAGCGGAGCCCCCCTTACATCAGGTGTCACCAACGGAGCCCCCCTTACATCAGATGTCCCCAGCGGAGTGCCCCTTACATCAGGTGTCCCCAGCGGAGCCCCCCTTACATCAGGTGTCACCAGCGGAGCCCCCCCTTACATCACAGCGGAGCCCCTCTTACATCAGATGTCCCCAGCGGAGCCCCCCTTATATCAGATGTCCCCAGCGGTGCCCCCATTACATCAGGTGTCACCAGCGGAGCCCCCCTTACATCAGGTGTCACCAGCGGAGCCCCCCTTACATCAGATGTTCCCAGCAGAGCCCCCCCTTACATCAGATGTCCCCAGCGGAGCCCCCCTTACATCAGGTGTCCCCAGCAGAGCCCCCTCTTACATCAGGTGTCCCCAGCGGAGCCCCCTTACATCAGGTTTCCCCAGCGGTGCCCCCCCTAACATCAGGTGTCCCCAGCGGTGCCCCCCCCTTACCTCAGGTGTCCTAGTAGGAGGGGGTATACAAAATTCTCCCTCCGCCGGCTGTGTGGTTACAATAGAACCCCCGCCCCTTTCCACAACAGACCGGCAGCGGGGAGGTGGGGTAGGCGGGGCGAGGTGGAGCAGGGCGCAGGGTGGGTGGCGACACTGGAGCTTCGTCTAGCCACCCAGCCGTTCCTGGTATCCTTAAAAATGGCGGCCGGTGGAGACGTCCATGGACCTCTAGTGGCGGCAGGCGGCTGCAAAAATGCGTAAAAAACAGATTTCTCAGGACATTTCCCGGGAAACAATAAACTCAGGAAAAGAGTCCAAATCCCGGGAATGTCCCAGGAAATCTGGGACAGTTGGTAAGTATGCACATTCTCCCCAAAGGATTTTGGCTTCTTCAGGTAAGGCAAGGCAAAATCCTATCTGTTTTTTTTATGTTTCTGTGTCAGCAGTGGGATCCTCCTAGGTCTTCTACCATGACGTCCCCTTTCATTCAGATGGCGACGTATAGTGTGAGCTGACACAGTTTTATCCTGTGCCTGAAGGTCAGCTTGAATTTGTCTGGAAGTTGATTGAGGTTCTTTATTCACCATTCGAACAATCCTTCGTTGCAATCTTTAATACATTTTTCTCTCGTTTACGTCCAGGGAGATTAGCTACAGTGCCATGGGCTGTAAACTTCTTGACAATGTTGCGCACAGTGGACACAGGAACATTAGGATCTCTGGAGATGGACTTACAACCTTGAGGTTGTCCATGCTTTTCCACAATTTTTGTTCTCAAATCCTCAGACAATTCTTTGCTGCTCTTTCTCTTTTTCACGCTCTGTGTGGCACACAGAGATACACAACAGAAAGGTTGAGTCAATTTTTCATCATTTTAACTGGTTGCCAGTGTGATTTCTATATTGTCAGCACCAGTTAATTGATACAGGTGAGTTTAGTTACAAATTACAGGAGCATCACACATTTACAAAGCAATTATTTCTTACAATTTTGAGAAGGTGGCAATAATTTTGTCCAGTCCATTTTTGGAGTTTTGCGTGGAATGTGTAATTTTTTGCTTTTTGTTTCTCCGTGTTTTTGCGTCATACCAATACAAACAAAAGAAATAAACATGAGACTGCATAACAATTGTAATTGTAACAATTTTCTGGGCAAAGTGGTGCATTATCTGACAGAAATTCAGGGGTGCCAATATTTTGGACATGACTGTGTGTGTATATATATATATATATATATATATATATATATATATATATATATATATATATATATATATATATAATATACCAGTATATATATATATATATATATATATATATACACACACACACATATATTTTTTTTTTTTATTTTGGATACAGTAAGGGCAGGTTATAACCCCTGTCAGATTTTTTTGCCATCTGTGTCCCATTGCAGAGATTTCTTTTCACTTCCTGTCCCATAGCCAAACACCTGCAAATTAAGGGAATTTCTTGGGGACCCCTAGGTCACCAGAACTAGTGTCCTCACTGGAGGATTTCCCCTCTATTACTTACCCTGAGGCGCGCACACAGAAATGTCTGTGACCGTCGGGTCTCCCAGACCCGGTGTGTCACGGTTTGAGGTAAAGGGCCAATGACAGGGGCCCTTTGCCACGTGATTAAGCCGTCCAATGACAGAGTGATCACATGTACACAAACCGGAGCATGTCTGGTTCGGCTCCTCCCCTCTCCTCACGCCGGTACAGCGTGTGAGGAGAGGAGGGAGCTGGTGCCCCATCCCTGGCTCATCCATCCACATTCATGCTCATCCATGCTCCATCCCTGAAAGCTGAAAATTGGTCTAGTCAGGAAGGGGGTTTAAGTGCCCAATGGGCAAGTGGTTAAGATGACCCAACGTGAACCTTTGGGAGCAGTTGTTACAAATGAGAGATCCACAAAGTTAGCAAGGAATTAAAATCCCCTAAGCGCCCAGGCCCATATGGATTTACAGTTCTATTCTATAAGAAATTCCTGGAAGTTATCGTCTCACATCTCACCACCATGTTCAATAGCCTTAAGAACGATGATAGTGTCACTCCTAATATGCTATGGGCACTATAGTTATGCTCCCTAAGCCAGACAAAGATACGCAATCCTGGGCAAATTTTTACCCAATTTCTTTACTGAACATGGACATAAAAAAAAGACTGGCCAAGCTCCTTGCCAATAGCCTTAAAAAGATAATACATTCCCTGGTCCACAAAGACCTGGTAGGTTTTGTCCCTCTCAGACAGACAGTTGACAATATTTGGCAGACGATCCTTGTTACCAGTATGGCGCCCCAACGATCTCACCTGCTGATGTAGATTTTATTGGACATCCACAAAGAGTCTGACACCCGCTCAATCATAAAAGCTGGGTGATTCCTTTTTAACCTGGTTTGACTCGTTATAAGTTTGTCTCCGGTGTCAGTTAAATACCTTGGTCATGAATCCTTGCCCTTTCCCTTTTTTGGTGGGAACACGACAGGGGTGTCCTATATCACCTCTTTTGTTTATATTAGCCTTGGAATCTCTGATCAACGGTAAACATAGCAGGAGTGGAGCTGGTAGGTGTACAACACAAGCTCACAATGTGTGCGGATGATATGTTAGTGTATGCCACGTCTTCCCATACGTCTTTGCCTAACCTACTCTCTCTTATGGGCAGGTTTAAAGCCCTCTCAGGTCTCCACGTGAATCCGACCAAATCACAGAGCTTAGGGATTGTACGGGTAACATTTAAAAAAATAACAAACATTTCTATACTTACCAGCTCTGTGCAATGGAATTGCACAGAGCGGTCATGAACCTCCTCTTCTCGGGTCCCCCACTGGCGCTCCTGGCCCCTCCTCTCTGTCCAGTGCCCTCAAGGGAAGCTCCCTTTATTGGGGGCACTCATGCGTGCTCACTTCAATGCCCCGTTAGCGCGTCCATTGAAACAGACAGCGGTACTTGGCCCCCACTCCCTTATCACTGCCATTAATTGACTTTTTCCTTAATGCAAGGAATGCATTGAGGGTAAAAATGCTTAGGTTTTAGAACCACTTTAAATGAGTTTCTATCAGAAGTCGCATACAGGTCCTTGTGGGCCCAATTTCCATATCAATGGTCCATCCTAATTCCATATTTGGGCATCAACCTTACCTATCCCTACCATTCATTATATGTAGCTATTGCAATTATCCTTCCCTCAATCGTTTACTAGACACCTGGGATAAGTCTCAAATCTCATGGATCGGCTGCATACACGTGATTAAAATGTCCTTTCTCACAAAAATACTGCATCTCCTTAGATTCCCACCAATCCCTGTTCCCTACCAAATTCCTACCAATCGCTCCACATCCTCTGTTCTCTGCAACAACTTATTCTTAAGCTTATCTGGGGCTCCTCTAGCCGGAATAAACAACTGTTATATAAACCTAAAAGCAAGGAAGGACTAGAGTTCCTAATATCATTTACTATTACAAAGCAGCCCAGATCACCCCTCTAGCCAAACTAAACACAGATAAATTGGCACTCCTATGGACCATTATTGATGTGCTTGACACTGATCCTATCCCCTTTTTCCTTGGATCCCCTTCCCAAACCCCTCAACCCAGAATTGACCCAAACTTTACCAGTCTGGGATTCGACAAGTAATCCACCAGTTTACTGTCCCCACACCTCCCACTCCTCAAATTTTTTATTGCCCTCTCTTTCCCCCGGGGCTGTAAAATCACAACAGTCCAATCCCTTTTGACCACGTAAAGCATTCGTTCCTTCCAGCAACTTCTGGACTCCCATGGCATACCTGACTCTGAAAGATTTCACTACCTTCAAATTCACTATCTAATCGAATATTTAGGACCATATTAAGAACCATGACTGGTATACGATCACAACAACCTTTAAGTCTGGATATTGTTTATGCCCCACAACCCAGGGCCTCATCTCCCTGTTATAGTCTTCCATTCAGGGCAATATTCACCCCAAGGCCTATTGTATTGCTCAAGATGGGAACGTGACTTCAATACTGTCCTAACTGCTGAGGATTGGAGTAATATGTGGGAAGCCTTGTTTAAATCATCCTGTAATGTGATAGCACTAGAAAATTTGTTTAAAGTTCTGTCACAGTGGTATTTCACCCCAGCTAGGATCACAACGTATCTACCCACTTACTCACCAGTTTGTTTCCAGTACTGCCTGAACCTGGGAGACATGAAACATATCTGGTGGACATGCCCCAGGGTCAAGAAACTGTGAATACAGGTATTCACTATTGTTAATATGGTTCTTTATAATACCCTGCCCAAAAACCCCTGGGAAGCACTTCTACATAAACTGATAGAAAACAACACCTGACGTGAGCGTACACTTATCACTCACATTTTCATGGCAACAAAGCAGACAATTACAAGGGTGTTGAAGTCACCAACACTTAGCTTTGAGAGATAAAGAGTCATGTACATGACATGCCTAATAATGATAAACTAATGATGATCCTCAAAGATACACACGATACACTCTTTGGCAGCCTTGGCTTGATCAATTTCCATCATTATGGTTGACCACCTATATTTTGAAGTTTTAATAAAAGTGTTGTGGAATTAAGTTTGGTATACATGAGCCTCTGGGGTACTTCCCTCTGGATCCCAACCCTATCCTCCCTTTTTTTCTTTTTCCCCCCAGCACTCCTCTAAGCTATTTTCTAAACATACAAGTGGCCCTCCTCTCCCACCATTAGCTGTACTAGAAACCCTCTGAGTAAGCTTTACCTTTCTCCATGATGGACATCTATTTATGCTTTTTTTTTTTTGTGACATTCCTTTGATGGTTTCTTAAACCTACCACTATCAGTTTGTTGGTACAAACTAAAGTCCCACTGTTTCAGGGATTACTCTTCCAAATGCATCGTCTGCACTTTACTTTGGAGATAAACTATTTTGTTGATGTTCACACTATCCCCTATTTTGACAAGGGTTGAAACTTTATATAGGCATTTCTGTAAGTACTCTGTTAGTGCTTTTTTTCCAATAAAAAGAAAGTGAAAGAAATTAATTTGGGCCTATTCACAACTACTTTCCTTTACCAACCATGCTGCAATATACACCACACGGTGCGGAAAAGGTAGAGATTTCAGAAATGCCATGAATATATACAGGAAAATAAAACGGTTTACCTGAGGATCTCTTGAATGCTCTGTTGTGAAAATTCCTCCTTAGTCACAAAAAGGTGCAAAAACAGTGTGTTCAGAGGCTGCAAATGAAAATTCATAGTTATTAGGAAGAAGGATTTTTTTGTTTATTTATTTAGATGAAACTGTACATATTAAAGTATTAAAATATTCTAAATAAACAGTAAAAAAAACTTTAAACAAGCCCTCCAACTCTTACATCTTCAAAGTATGCAACAAAGGCCAGTGGCGTATCATCCATGTGTGCAGGGTGTTGCACTGCACACGGGCCCCGAGAGGGGAGGGGGGCTACTGTGACCCACCCTACACACATGGATGATCCTCTGGTTGACAGTCGGGGACAATCAGTGCTTCAGGAGATACAGCTGCAAGCACCGATCTCCATTTATCACCTTCAGTGCTTCTCCTCCTCTCCCTCCCACAGCTGTCAGCTGAAATGCAATACAGGAAGATCAGAGCTTGCAGCTGTCCCTCCCACCGCACCGATCATCCCTGACTGTTCCCTGTGTCCTCCTCCCCTGGCCCCCCTCAGTGTCCCCCTTCTCTAGGGCTCTGGCCCTCCTCCATATCCTCCTCCGGCCCCCGTGTAGTGCTCCTCCTCTCCCCCTCCTCCCCCCCCTCTTTCCTCCTCTCCTCTCCCGCCGGCTCCTGTGGGGGATGTCAGGATGAAGAGTGGAGAAAGGGGCCGTTAAATACATCAATCACCGGCCCCTTCCTTTTCTGAATTGGACACAGAGAGCGATCGCTACCGATCACTCCTGTGCCCTCTGATAACTAAGCAGAGTAACCTGTGTTTACTATGCTTCAGTTTATGAATGGACAGGAGCCTCTGTCCCCTGTCCATTCATCTTCAATGCTGAGGGTGCTGACAAACGGACTGGGGAATCTCTGTCCTCAGTCCCTTTCTTTGTCTCAAAGGGGAGATGTGAAAAAAATCAAATTGTAAAAAAATAAATACATACAAATAAAACGCTACTGACACCATCCACTGCCCCATACCCCCACCCCTTTTCCCAGAAGCACTGTGAAAAAAAAAAACATTATTTGTAAAAAATAATAAAACAAAACAAAATAGTAAAAAATAGATAAAACAATGAAAACAATCCTCTGGCCCTCAATTTTCCTTCTGAGTACACATACCCCTGTGCCAAATCCCCCCTCCTAGCACAAAACCCCCTAAACAAAAATTTCCCTTCATAGCTCAATTCTCCTCTTCACCATTTCACCTCTTCTAGCACAAACCCCCCAAATCCCCCCTCCTAGCAAAACTCCTCTTCCTCATTCCCCGCTCCCAACACCAATCACCCTAAATCACCACTCCTCGCAATTTTTACCCCCTGCCGCCCCCCCTAACTTGCCCCTCCCAACACAAATCCCCCCTCCCTCTCAATCTTCTCGAAACCCCCCCCCCCACATGAAACCACAGTGCCCAGGGCAATTGCCCCTCTCTCTCTCAGTCAACATTGACTATATTAAATCCTTATGCCATAGCTCCCAACTCTCTGATTTCGAGGGACTGTCCCTGATTTGGAACAAATTCCCTCTGTCCCTCTTTCCTCCTCATTTGTCCCTCATTTTGGTCTGATCTATATAATTGTATATAAAAAGCTTGTGGGTTTAACTAATGTTTTTTTGTATAACTTTCCTTTAATGGGGTGTGGCAGGATGTGTGTCCTATGCCTACATACATTTGCTTGCTAATAGGTATCCCTCGTTCCCATCTCAAAAAGTTGGGAGGTATGCTTATGCTGTTAGCATTAGTAAATAGATAAGAATGCTATAACATATTTCCTTGTTTGAACCAATTTTTATTTACATTTCTTCAGTTACTTCTTGGATCCAGGATCAGGCAAATGATGTCATACATCCCAGGAGTCTTCAGGAGGGGAGGAGGGTGGTAGGGGTTTTCTCAGCTAAGCACACCTTTCTGCCTGCATACCTGAGCTAAGGGCAGAGGGATTCCAGGAAGTAAATGCTACATGGAGAAGGAAGTGGGGAATGTAGATAGTGTCTCAAGAGAAGGAAGAGCAGGCTGACCGGTTTGGGTGGATTGTTACAAAGTGGAGGAAATCCTGTGAAGGCAGCTGTGATCACCTATTGTGTGAGTGCGGGAGGAATGGCTGGAGAGACGTGGACTGCCTGCACTACACCTTTTGGACGCCTTATCAGCAGATACATCTTAAGCGAGTTTGACCTTCCATAATTAGAGGGTCCATCTTGTGGGTTAAGAGTACATCTTAAACATTGCTGATGTGACTTGGTGAAGGATTTTGTTGGATACCACTTGTTTTGAATTTAATTCAACATTCACTGTTGATCTTATTGGACCATTTGGATCACTTGTAGGACTATGATCACTCATTAATATACACTTAGCGCAATTTTTTTCTATTTATTTTGTTGTTTAACATCTCACATTACATTGTTGCTGCTCAATTTATTTAATTTAATTTATTTTTTTCATTTTTTCACACAAGCGCAGTATTGCTTTTTGTTTTTTCATCTGAATCATCTGCTTTTACTCAAGATGTCCATGACCAAAAATGCTAGGGGGGTGTTTTTCAAAGTGGATCCCCAGCAAAATAAAGCTTGGAGACATGGATGGATTGGGGAGTTTAGTTTTTGGTGCTCAGATGCAGCGTATTTCGATTTTAAGGGGTCTATTTAAAAAACATTTATTATACGAAGACCAGAATGAGATTGCTACAATTTTTTTTTGTAGCGTACACTATAATATTGTAAAAGACCTGGGACACCTTTGGGTAGATTGCCGCAGTGAACAGTGGGTGTGGCCAAATTGCAAATGTTATGCACGGAATGCAAGGATCAGGAATATTTCATATACAAAATGCAGGGGACAGGAATGTGTAATGCATAGTAGGAGTCTGAAGATTAAACTTTATCCTCACCCTCCCCCCCAACAAGAATTATTTCTCCCCCGCCCAGCACAATCCCCCCCCCCCAAAAAAAATAATCTTCTTCTTCCTTCCTCAGCACAAGTCCTCCTCCACTATCCCCAAAATCACCAGTCCTAGCATGATGCCCCTATCTTCCCCAGTTCTAACACGATGCCCCCATTTTCCCATCCCAGAACTTATCCCAATCTCCCTCCTAACATAAGTCCTCTTCCCCTACCAGCACAAATCCTCCCTTCCCCAATGCCCCTCTCGGAATAAATCCTCTTTCACCCACCAAATCCTTCCCCCCCAGCACAGCCCCCCATTCAAAATACACCCCCCCCCCCCACCCCAAAAAAAATCCCTCTTTTAGTAAAAAATTTAATTTTTCTAAGAGATTAATGCCTGTATTGTCAGATCCATCTACTGACCAAAATGCAATCTAGTTTTCTGAAATGCCTCAATAAAGATCTATGAAACCCTGGGGTTCCTCCAGAGGTTGCTAGGGGTTCCTCGAGCAATGAGCAACTCCTGCCTTTCAGATGAGTAACTACTGACAACAATATTTTTAGCTATCTGTAAGTGAGGATTCTTCCCAGTGACTACAAATGTAAGAAGCATTCTCCCCAATGACCTTTACATAATATACTGTGAGCTGTAGATATAGTAATTATTAGCAGGGGTTCCCCGAACTCAGAAAGTTATTTGTGAAGGTTTCCTCCATATTAAAAAGTTTGTGGAAGGCTGATATAGAGTTCTTAGGAGGCTGTTTCTAAATGCACATTGGTTATACTCACTGTGCACTCACTGCTCTGCTCATAGTGTTTGTGTATCCATTCCTCCCACTCTGATTGGTCCACCACATCCCAGCTTGGATAATCCAAGAAAGCAGCATGAGCGATGACACTGTTCTGATCATCACTGATGGTCACTGCCAGGCTGGATTTTTCCCTGAAATCAGACAAAACATTTTTGTACTATACATTTTTTTTAGCGTTACAGTAAATTAAAAAAAGTCAGTTTTCATTGCCATTGGACACATGTAATATTGTTTTGTTTTCCTTGTTGGCAATTTTTCACTTCTGTCAGTTCCCCCAGCTAAGCAGCTAACTTGCCTAATGAGTCAAAGACTTAAAGCAAGCAGGCAGTATGGGAGTTAAGACTTCCATGGTGGCATGCTTATTATTAAGGTCTGTGACTCACTAGGTAGTAAAGCCAGAATAAGGATAACAACCTCAGATCTTGCTCGTGTAAAACATGCCAGCAATGGAAGCTCCCATATTTTTATCCTTACAGGTTATCTTTACCACAAAGAGGTTGACACCATTTTTATGTCTGTAATTATTCCTTGTGGTCTAAAGCCAGTGTAGCCATGCCCCGTAGGGGTTGCTGAATGTAGCGGTTCACCTGTCACCCTGCTCAGCCAGACATCCATCTCACAGACACTCAGAGACATAGAACAGTCATTAAAATTAGATTTTTTTATTGAGGGGATTAAAGTTGGATGGGAAATGAGAAATTATGGGATGCCCAGGAAATTCAGTGCAACTTGCTTGGGACTTCTATATACATTCCAGTTTTCTCTCCAGCACAAACTCTTGCTTAAGACCTCTTATCCTTCACTCCCCCAGCACTTCACTTGCTGTAGACTGTCACTCCTCCAGACTAGCTAGCACCGCATGGTTAGTCCTGACACTACTTCAGCCAAGCCTCAGTGAACTGCCTTTTGTGGGCAGTGACCTCAGGCCCCTGTGGTGCAGAAATAGTTCAGGTGCTAGCTAACCTCTATTCAGCTACCAATCCCAGCTAGCTCTCTTCAGGCCCTGCCAGCCAGCCTGGATGCAAAGGCCTCTTTCCACTGCCCTTCCCACAGACCTCTCTTCTGGTTCTGCACCCATCTTAAACTGCTATCTCCCAGTTCTCTCAGGCATGCCTTCCCAGTCCTCCCGACTGTGCTCACTCACCAGCCCTCTTGGGTGCGACCAGTTGTCCTCCCTGGAGACTCTTAGAAGTGTTCTCCCGCTGTCCTCTCCCTGCTCTCTCATGTGCCTCTCCTTCCAGGACCTCTTCTCTCCTCCTGGATGCACCCGAGCCCTGGCCTAGGGTCACCCCCCCCCCCCCCCCACAGACTGAGGAGCTCCCCGTGGGCCCCAGCTTTCTCACTCCAGCTCTTCCACCCAACAAGATATTTGAGGAGGCCTGCTCCCTGCCAATCCAAGTTGAGGATTGGTCAAAGCTCCTCAAAATATCCCAGGCAGCCACACCATCCTCTCCTCCTTTCCTTCTAGAAGAGGGAGGCGAAAGTGATGCCACCTGTGAGTCACCCAGCCCTGCCCTAGGCCACTCCCAGCCCAGAATAAAAACAAACAGGCCTAGCCACCAGCTAGGCCAGCCCAATTTTTTCTACTCTCCAGAAAAATCCTCACTCTAGCACCTACCTAATTAGAGGGTGCTACACCAGATTTGGCAACTTATCTGCAGTGCACGAAATGCTGGGAATTTAATTAGGAGGAGAATTAAAGGATTACACGTAGTTGAATTTTACAGTTGCATGGTGAGCTTCTTCACTAAACTGTACACCAAATAGATTATATTCCAGTATGATTATAAACAGAGCAACCAAAGCTCCGATAAACCCCAAAAGGTTTCCTTAGAGCTCCTTTACCTTTAAGGAGGGGTGGGCTTCCTCCAGGCATACCTTCCCTTAATCTATCCATTATTGTATATGTGCTTCAACTTTGGAGACTCTCAAAATGTATAGAGTTAGTACTGCAGTACACTGGGGTGCCATAACATGGCCTCTGCAGCTTACGCATGTATTTGAAAATGTATGCAAATGAAACCCCTTGTTTTAACGTCAACCCGTTAAGCCTGGTACACAGTTCAATAGAAACCAGCCAACATTCGGCCCATGTGTACACCATCCTTTCCAACAGAAGCTGGCCAAAGGGCCGGCCTCTGTCGAACAGGCATGCTGGAGAACCAGCATCCGATTGGTGCTGGCAGCCAATGGCTGTGAGCGCTGACCGGTGTGTTCTGGTGGGGCGACAGTCCCCCTGTCATAACACAATAGCTCAGCAGGGGAGATCGCTGTACTAACATCACATAGTTAGAAGCGCGACCTCCTCCCAAGATCCTTATTTTTTTTTCATTCAGCCTGCTGGGTTGAACGAAAAAAAATTGACAATGTGTACTAGGCTTTAGACAGGGTTAATTCGATTTGTTGCAGGTTGGCTGGTAAGTGAGCTGGAAACTATTGTTTGTTATTTTTTGACATGCGTCGCCCTTCCATGTGCTTCTTTGCTGCAAATGTCAGTTATAGGTTGGGGTGCTTGCCACCTGTTTGTACTGTTAGAGCTCAATAACCCTTATTATACTATGATTGTAAATTTGTTTACAAATTAGATTTTGAGTGTATGTGATGCTTTTGATTTAAAAACATTTGTATCATGATAAATACCTATATCATGTACATTGTGATAGTAAAATTGAAAAAAAGAATGTCAAATACCTTTTTTCTCCTTGTTTTCATAGTAGTCATGTGACTGCTATTTGAAGAGTTATTCCCAGGATCTGAGGGCTGGGGGGCCGAGACTCCTTGTGACGATTGGCAACTGCTTTCAATGTCACATATCAAAAGTAAAAGTAGAGTCGCCCTGCTGTGGGTGATTAACAAGGATGAATGACATCCCTGGACACCTTGTGTGTGAAGCTGCGTGAAGCTGCGTGAAGCTCCCAAGTTTAAAAAGGGAGAACTAATCACGCTGGGAGGGGAACTAGCAGGATCACCAGGTATTTCCTAGTAAACAGAGTTATGGACTGTTCCATAGAGGCTGTCTCTGAAGAAGGGTGAAAATGAAATAAATATAGAGTGGTTTTGGATTTCCCCTATTTGTTAAAAATATGTACTATCTTATCTACTCCTATAGTTCGCTAGTCTATCAGCTCTGATAAGGTTAATGGTGGGGATGTAATAACAATGTTAGCTATATAAATAAACACAATGCTTAATCCCTTCATGCCTAAGCCTTTTTCTGACACTTGTTGCTTACAAGTTAAAATTGATATTTTTTGCTAGAAAATTACTTAGAACCCCCAAACATTATATATATATTTTTTAGCAGAGACCCTAGAGAATAAAACGGCGATTGTTGCAATATTTTATGTCACACTGTATTTGCCCAGCAGTGTTTAAAATGTAATTTTTTTGGAAGAAATACACTTTCATGAATTAAAAAAAAAACATCCCTTGTGACAGTAATAGGCAGTGACAGGTACTTTTTATGGAGGGATCTGGGGTCTATAAGACCCCAAATCCCTTCTTTGCACTTAAAAGCATTCATAAAGCAACGTTTGGCTGTTATGAATACTGACATTTTGAATACTGACATTTTTTTAAATTTGGCGACTTTAAGTCTTCAGTAAACCAGAAGCGATGTCATGATATTGCTTCTGGGTTACTAGATCCGAGACCCGATCGAAGCCGGTTCCTGCCAGCCGGCAGATGTGCCGACTGGTCACTCGGGCCTCCCGGTGGGACTGAAGAGCCTGGGCGAGCCACAGAAGGCTGCTTGGGATAACAACCAAGCAGCTGCTTATCCGCAACGGTTTTCATCACAAGAAAGCCAACCGTTGGCTCTAAAAAACGGTACCAGGTGATGCCCCAGTACAACCCCCTTCAAGCCAAAGGCCACATATTTGCGCTACGTCGGCGTGAAGGTTGAATAAACAAAGATGTTATTTATTTACAAAGAAAGTAAAAATGCTAACATAAAACACTAAAAGAATACTACAGAGCATGTAAAACAAAAAAAACATAGATGATACTTTACGTGTGGTCATCCTCAAAATTCAGTGTCCTGGCTAGGCTCAATGGGAAGAGAAAAAGCCCTAGCTACCCATTACTTTTTAAAGCATTTTCAGACACACCCACACAAATACCCTTTGCCTGCCCGTGTAGTCCTCTATCCAATGAGATGCCATAAGATGCTGTCATTCCTTATAACCAGGAAGCATATTCTTCCCCTGAACATCTTTCAGGAAGTATGTTGCGGTCTCCACCAGGTGGCAGCCTTAGTCCATGAACCACTGCTTTGACCAAGGTCATCTTCCAATAACATTTGGCTTTTCAGGTTGCTGTAAGTCAGGAGATCAGTCTATTTAATTCGCACTTCCCTAGGTTTCAGCTGATGCTCTACTACCCACAAACATCACATCAGAAGGCCTATGAGAAAATATCCTCCAGGAGATGAATTTCCATTTATGACTCCCTGTTACAAACACCCTGCTGCGTAAACTTGCTGTACTGTCATTCCAAGACGATTTCCAAAATAGGCCAAATGGCTTTATCAACCAGGCAGTAAAAATCCAGAAATATTTGATATTAAAACATGTTGCCTTTCAACACAGAGTGTGGAGGCCTAAGAAGGTGCAAGTTCCAGTAAAGCCCCGTACACACGGTCAGAATGTTGGGAGACATTTGTCGGTTCATAAAAAAAAAAAAATCCGACATTCAAACCATGTGTAGATCAGTTTGTCTGACAGAAGCCAGCGGTTAGGCCGGCTTCTGTTGGATGTGCATGCAGGAAAACCAGCAGTTGACCGACTCCTGACCAGCGCTCTCAGCCAATGGCAGAGAGCACTGATCGGAGTGCTCTGGCGGGGGGACCGTCCCCCTGTCAGAACACGATGGCTCAGCATGGTTAGTACAGCGGCTCTGACCGGAGCTGGTGTTTTTTTTTTCGTACAACCCGCTGGATTGCACGAAAAAAAAAAAGTAGTGTGTACTCGGCTTTAGTTTGTAAAAAAAAAAAAAAGGCACGTGAACATCCCTCTGATCCATGTTGGAAGCAGACTGTGAATTTCAAATCCCTGGACCCCTGCATCAGATTCATGGGCAATGAAAGCTAATGGGAAAGGCTAACTGTGTTGTTTCACTTTTTCATTTTTTGTGAACACCTGCACTAAAATGAATTACCAATGAATTTAATTAACTAAATCATTAAAATGAATTACACTTTAATTACCAATTTTAGGTGGTACATACATTTTAACTCAAAAGCAAGTCAAAATAAAGGTTTTCAGGGATGCAATTAATACTTAGTGATGGTCACCATTCACTGCTTTATAAATACACCCCTTTCACCTAAAGTGTATGTGACAGCTGCAGTAAACATTACATTTTTTTGCCATGGGGAAAAACGTTCTCAACTATATCAGCCAATCATAACAAGTTTGCTTCCCTTTGCTTGTAAATAAATGGAATAATAGAGGTTTGTTAACATCAGATTGAACTAAGGGCAAACAGTATCATATACAATTCAGCATGTGTTGTCATGTGTTTTCAGATGTGTGGCAATAAGATTTTACCACTTACCAACCAGTGATGTACCCGTACGTCGTTAGACTTCAAGTGGTTATACTGGGATGTTGCCTAAAGCTGCAGGCATCATCCCGGTACCTTTGTTTGGACCTAACGGTCAGCTCTCTTGTAAAAAAAAAAAACTTGTGGCTAACTAGATGTTCTCCCTTCCGCAACCTTCCGTGACTTTACCAGGATCTCCTGTCCCACTAGGAGTCCTTATCAACCAGTCGGCGCTTTTGCCTATGATATAGGAACCCGGAAACAATGAGCTTACAACACCTCCGGTTTCCCCGGAGTGGTCAAATGCTTTTAAGGGCAGAGGAGGGACCTGGGGTTATATAGACACCAGATCTCTCTTTAAGGAGTACCTGTCACACACTTATTGCTGTCACAAGTGATGTTTACATTTCTTGTGACAGCAATAAAAGTGCTCAAAAAAATAATTTAAGGGACAGTGAAAAACTAATATATATATATATATATATATATATATATATATATATATATATATATTAGTTTTTCACTGTCCCTTAAATATATTTATAATATATATAATAATATATATAAAAAATATATTTATATATTAAAGAGCCCTCTATCCCCATGTGCTTGCACGCAAAGGTGAACGCACTCATCAGTCCTGCACTCACGTAAACAGCGATCGTTCCATGCATGTGAGCTATCACCACCAACTTCAGATCATGGGCAGTTATTCTAGCTCCAGAACTCCTGTTTAAATCTTTAATCTGTAAAGGCTTTCAAAGAGTCGCCTATGAATAGTAAAATTGTTGCTGTTGCACAGGCATGTGCAATTTTAAAGCGTGACATGTTTAGTATCTGTTGTATTTACACAGTGTAAGATCATTGGGTTATGTATTGTGTTTTTTGCATTAAAATTCAAAAAATGTATTTTTTCCAAAACAAATGCGCTTGAGAAACCGCTGTGTAAATACCGCGTGACATACAAAAAATTGCAACACCCACCAATGTATTCTCTAGGGCCTCTACTAAAAAAATATATAATGTTTGGGGGTTCTAAGAAATTTGGTAGCAAAAAATACTGATTGGTACATAAACAAAAAGTGCCAGAAAAAGCATGAAGCTAAAGATCTCCGTTATAAGAACCTATATGGGAAACTAAAAGGTCAACATAAGCCCTAAAACTTTTTTTTTTTGCTATGGGTAGTATATATTTTTGCTACGCCAATCTTCCTTTTAACCAACTTGACATGCAGTAACAGACACATTTCGATTATAAGAACTTACAGTAAATATATGACATTCACATTTCCAAATAAGCTTTGTGTGGACGATGTTTTGAGCTCAGAAATACCATGAACATCGAGAGATTCTGTCCTCCGGACAGTCACTTCTTGTGTTGTGCCACTTGCTGAAGTCAGGATAGTCATGATGACTGGAGAGGGTTGCGCTGAAATATAATAGAGATAGAAATTCTGCTGAAAAAAATGTCCATGCAAATTTCTACATTTACCTATGCATGTAATATATATTGATTGTTCTGTTCATTACATATAGGATGACTTGAACAAGAATCACCAGATTAATTTGAGGATTTACTGCATATCAAATTTAGGCGTGTTTATTTTTGCACAGCTTCATCTCGCTCACTAAGTTAAGAGCTCAATCTGACATGTGGCAGCCCTTTGCTGCCCTGGATCGCTTTTCAGAGGGTGTTTGACAGGTAGTGAGGAGGCATACAGTGGGGAAAATAATTATTTGATCCCCTGCAGATTTTGCCCACTTACAAAGAAATCAAGTTTATATAATTGTTATCATAGGTATATTTTAAATGATAGATGCAGATTATCAACCAAAAAGCCACAAAAAACACATCATACAAATGTTATAAATTGAGTTGCAGTTCAGTGAGTAAAATAAGTATTTGATCCCCAAGCAAAACATTACTTAGTACTTGGTGGAGAAACCCTGGTTGGCAAGCACAGAGGTAAGACGTTTCTTGTAGTTGGTTACCAGGTTTGCACAAATCTCAGGAGGAATTTTGGTTCAATTTATTACAGATGTTCTCTAAATCCGTAAGGTTTCTTGGCTGTCGCTTGGCAACTCGAAGTTTCAGCTCCCTCCATAAAATTTCTGTAGGATTAAGGCCTGAAGACTGGCTAGGCCACTCCATGACATGACCTTAATGTGCTTCTTCTTGAGCCACTCCTTTTTTGCCTTGGTGGTATGTTTTGGGTCATTGTCATGCTGGAAGACCCATCCACAACCCATCTTCAGTGTTCTGGGTGAGGGAAGAAGATTCTCATCCAAGATTTTACAATGCATGGTCCCTTCCATTGGCCCTTCAATGCAGCAATGGCCCTGTAGCATTAGCAGAGAAACAGCTCCAAAGCATAATGTTTCCACCTCCATGTTTGGCTGTAGTAATGGTGTTCTTAGGGCTATAATTAGCATTTTTCTTCCTCCAAACACGGGAAGTCGAGTTAATTCCAAACAGCTCAATTTTGTTCTGATCTGACCACAGCACTTTCTCCCAAACCTTATCTGAATCAGTTTAATGAATTTCATTGGCCTGTACATGTGCCTTCTTGAGGAGGGGGGGCCTTGCCGTTCATGCAGGATTTCAATCCATGGCGGCGTATTGTGTTACCAATGGTTTGTTTGATGACTGTGGTCCCAACTGCCTTGAGATCATTCACAAGCTCCTCCCGTGTAGTTCTGGGCTGATCCCTCACTTTTCTCATGATCATTCTTACCCCATGAAGTGAAATCTTGCATGGAGCTCCAGACCGAGGGCACTTGATGGTTATTTTGTATTTCTTCCATTTGCGAATAATTGCTCCAACGGTTGTCTCCTTCTCACCAAGCTTCTTGCTGATGGTCTTGTAGCCCATTCCAGCCTTGTACAGGTCTACAATCTTGTCCCTGATCTCCTTTGACAGCTCTTTGGTCTTACCCATGATGGTGAGGGTTGAATGGAAGAAAGAGATTCTATGGACAGGTGTCTTTTATATACATAACAAGGTGTCGTTAGGAGCACCATCTTAAATTGACAGGACTAATCTGTGTACCACATGAGCACATACTCTAAGTGAGCGAGAATTATTGTTGGTTGGTAGGGGATCAAATGCTTGTTTTACTCACTGAACTGTAATTCAATTTATAACATTTGTATTGTGTGTTTTTTCTGCATTTTTGGTTGATATTCTGTCTCTAGCATTTAAAATACACCTATGATAACAATTATAGACCCTTCATTTCTTTGTAAGTGGGCAAACATACAAAATCTTCAGGGGATCAAATAATTATTTTCCCCACTGTATGTTACATTGCAGAGGGGTCGCAATGTGGCCCTATATACTTAGGCTGCATTCACACGATAGCTTTTTCTGAAAACCTTCCCAATCATGCTAATTTACCGCAAAAAAACAAGGAACAGAGGGCGCACCAACCTAGCGCATTACCTTTGTGATAGCTTTTTTATATTAAAAGAGCAGGGGTATGCTCACAAACAACATCAGCAATAAGGGACTTCAAAGTTCATAATGTATTTTAAGCGGCCTGGTCACCTAGACAAGTTCCGGGAAGACCTTCTAAAAGGCTTATGTGTTTTGAGGGGAGATTCCATTTACATCAGGGCCCAATTAACGCATGTTTATGAAATGCTCAAAAATGCTTTTCATGTTTGCCGTGCCATCCATTACTACCGTGTTTTCCAAATATAAGCCCGGGTCTTATATTAATTTTGGCAACAAAAGACACAGTGGGGCTTATTTTCGGGGTAGGTCTTACCATGTAATGTGCTGTCTTCTCTCCCCTCTCAGTGTGAACTGAGTTAAAATGCTTGTAAAAGCCTATACTCCACTTTATTACATTAGTATATAATGTACAATGTGTGTGTTTCTGTAATATAATTGTGCCAAATACCTTCATTATAGCGCCGCTGTGAGCTTTTGTGACCTGCCAGAGGTCTCTTCCCAGCAATTATATTACAGAAACACACACATTGTATATTATATACTACTGTAATAGAGTGCATTATAGGATTTTACAAGTATTTTAAACTAGGGCTTATTTTCAGGGTAGGGCTTATATTGCAGCCCTCCTGGAAAATAAGACTAGGTCTTATTTTCGGGGTAGGTCTTATTTTCGGGGAAACACGGTAATGGCACTCCAAATGCAGAGAAACAGACGTGAGTTTTTTGCGTGATGGTGGCGTATTCAAATGCGTTGACAATATTTTGACAAATTTTCAAAAGAAAATATACCAGGAACATTTTGACAAAATCTTTTCCACATGTCCAAAACTAAAACTTTACATATGAAACGCGTTGGAGGTCAGGTATGACGGTAACGTGGGAGAGCTAAGGAAAAGACAGCTCCAGTGCCTTTAGGGTATCTCCTGAGCCCTCAATATCTGCAATATCAGGTACCCATATGTGATGACTGATGGATCCACCTACTCACTGTATGAAAGGAATTTTCTATGGAAGGCTAAGTACACTGTAATGACTAATGCAGCTTTAGCCCTGCATTAGCTATGCAGTGAGCTCTGCTATCTGGAAGTTTGCTGGACATGTGAAAGCCCAAGGAATAGAACGTTTGTTGTCTCTCGGTCAGCTGAAAGTGTTCTGGCTGTGTGATTTCCAAATTTAAGAATAACTCATGGAGGTAATGAGATCACTACAACTTTGAGGTCTTGTTTATGGATGTGATATAATTGTCAGCGGAGCCATTATATAGTAGTGGATTTACGCTTATCCACATTGATAGAACCTCATCGTATCCTAAGTGCATTGGTTATTATTGATCAGTAATAGATCACACAATAGATATTTGGATGCAGAGGAGAAGATACATAATGGATACGGTAAATAATGCATAGAAAGAAGCGGGAAACTGACATGAAGCACTCAAATTACTTTTAGGTGGAGTAGAAAAAGAGTTGAAGATTGCCATTTAGGTATGAATGTGTGGTAATGCTTCCAATATATGCATTCTGTCTCTGGATGATTGTTCACTTCATATTTTGTGGACAGCAGAAAGGTCTGTCCAACTATCAGTGATAATCAGTTTCACTTTTGTTGAGAAAAAAAAAAGTACTAAGTTATAAAGTTTGTCTGAGAGTTCAGAAAAAAGGGGGAAGAGGGCTAAAGTTATACTCTGCAGAGCTCAGTGAGGAGAGCTCTGAGAGCTGATTGGAGGGAAGGGACACACCCCCCCTCCACACAACATACAGGAACAGAGCTGAGGTTGTCAATCAGCTGGAGCTCCCTCCCCTGTCACCATTTTTCTCTTAGTGTCAGGTAAAGCTGTCAGAAGTAATTCATGCTGATAGCAGAGAAATGAAGCAGCAGACAAAAATGACACTTACTGTTCTTAACCACTTCCTGCCCGGCCTATAGACAAATGATGGGACACGGCCAATGACTGATGAGAGTACCGGCTCACTGCCGGTACCATGTGACCAACGTGACGAATAACAGCAGGTCACATGACAGTTATACACAATGGATGGCTTCCTTTCTTGCCATCCATTCTGTACAAATGTGTTGCTAGCTGTGACAGGGCCAATCACAGCCCATCTGTATCATGTGATTAGCTTTGATCAGTCACAGCTAATCACAACAAAACAGACTGAAAGATTCTGTTTAATTCAGTAAAATGCTTGATTATATAAATGTAATTCCTTGCTATAAGTAAACACAATGTGTAAAAAAAAAAATCCTGATCACTTCCCCAGAGTAGTACGTTACTATGGTAACGTTATATTGCTCTGGTTACAGTGTCTAAAAAAAAAAAAAAAAAAACAATTGTGAGAAAAAAATGAAAATAAAATGTAATAAGGAATAAATAAAAAATATAACTTCTTACTGTCACCAGTCAGTGTCCCTGATCACCGCCACAACCGTTATACAATGATGCTGTACTGCACTGGTGAAAGTATGTAAAAAAAGATGTAAAAAAATTGTGAATTTTTATTTTTTCATTTTTTCATTTTCCAAAAAATTATGACAAACAATTACAACTTCAAAAAACTCACAATGCCTCTTACTAAATACCTTGGACTGTCTACTTTCCAAAAAGGGGTCATTTGGGGGGTATTTCTAATGTCCTGGCGTTTTAGGGCCTCAAGAAATGAGATAGTCCGTAAGAACATCAGGACTGATCAATTTTCAGATACAGTATATACCATAGTTTGTGGACTCTAAAACTTTTGCGCAGACTAAATAATAAACACTGATTTGGGTTATTTTCAGCAAAGAAATGTAGCAGAATACATTTTGGGCTAATTTTATGAAGAACAATTATTTATTTGCAAAATTTTATAACAGAAACCAAGAAAAACTGTTTTGTTTTTTTTTGTTTTTTAATTTACGGTCTTCTTTTGTTTATTTATCAAAAAATAAAAATGCCCAGTGGCGATTAAATACCATCAAAAGAAAGCTCTTGTGTGAACAAATCGATAAAAATTAGTTTTTGGTACAGTGTTGCAGTGACCGCATAATTGTCATTCAGCGACAGCACTGAAAGCTGAAAACTGGCCTGAGCAGGCTGGGGGTAATAGTGCCCAATATTGAAGTGGTTAATTGAGACAAGTACACACTATAGAGGGATATGCTTTGTTCATAATTAATGTCTGAGGTTTGCAACAGCTTTGAGATTCTTTGATGCAGATTTCTACCTATTTCTGCTCTGAAGGAATAGCTCTTTGTTAGATCATGTCTTGTGCAGGACTGATTCTGAATGGGGATGACACTTTCATTATCAATCAACTGGTACACTTGCAGAGCTCTGCATCCCTTTAGAGAGTGGCAGGGTCTGCATCCCTCTAAAAGTCAATAACCCTTTAGGAGCATCTCACTAAAACAAAATGGTTGTTGAATAGAATGCCTAATGCCGCGTACACACGGTCGGACTTTTCGTCTACAAAAGTCCAACGGACGCTGACGGACTAAAGCTGGCTGGTAATCCGATCGTGTGTGGGCTTCTCCGGACTTTCAACGGACTTTTTTAGCCTCAAATCCGACGGACTTTAGATTTGAAACATGCTTCAAATCTTTACGTCGTAAGTACGACGGACCCCGAAATCCGCTCGTCTGTGTGCTAGTCCGACGGACAAAAACCCATGCTAGGGCAGCTATTGGCTACTGGCTATGAACTTCCTTATTTTAGTCCGGTGTACGTCATCACGTACGAATCCGTCGGACTTTTGTGTGGTCGTGTGTAGGCAAGTCCGTTCGTAAGAAAGTCTGCCGCAAGTCCGCCGAAGGTACGTCGGAAGTCTGTCGGACAGGCTGTCGGACTTTTGTAGACGAAAAGTCCGACCGTGTGTACGCGGCATAAAATCTAAAGTATTGTTGGGCAGGCTTCTTGGAAAATCAGTAAGCCTTTAACACAAGTTTGAACCAGGTCTAAATGTACATAATATAACTGGGTACTAACATTTAGGGCACATTCACACTGAGGTGGGGGGGCGCCGGTGGTAAAAGAATAGCGGCGCTTTACCGTCATTTTAGCTGCACTTTTCGGCCACTAGCAGAGCACTTTTAACCCCTGCTAGCGGCCAATAAGGGGTTAATAGAGCCCATGTAGCGCGCTACTGAAGCGCTTTGCAGGCGCTTCAGAGGTGCTAACCATTGATTTCAATGGGTAGGGGTGCTTTAGGAGCGGTGTATACAAGATGCGGTATATATAAGATGCTGCTTGCAGGACTTTTTTTTTAACGTCCCGCAAACGCACCGCTTCAGTGAGAAAGCCCTCGGGCTTTCACACTGGAGTGACAGGAGAGGTGCTTTGCAGGCGTTATTTTTAGTGCTAAAACGCCTGTAAAGTGCCTCAGTGTGAAAGTAGCCTTATAGGTGAAGTTGATCCAGGGAAAATCTGATTACCTCTCGGGGGGATCAGGAAGGATTTTTTTTCCCCTGCTATAACAAATTGGACCATGCTTTGCTGGGGTTTTTAGCCTTCCTCTGGATTAACTGTGGGTATGGGATTGGGTATATGGGATTATATGTTTTTTGTTCTATTTTTTTTTCTCTTTTATTGGTTGAACTATTATTATTATTCACGATTTATATAGCGCCAACAGTTTACGCAGCGCTTTACAATGTAGAGGGGGGACAGCACAATTACAGTACAGTTCAATACAGAAGGGGCAGGAGGGCCCCGCTCATAGAGCTTACATTCTAAAAGGGAGGGGGTAGTAGTACAAAAGGTAATATATGCAGGGAATGATTTGATGGGGGGTGGCTCGGGGACAGTTTTCAAGGATCTCTTAAAGGTGGACAGGTTAGGGGCTGATTGGATATTCTGGGGCAGGGAATTCCAGAGGATGGGAGAGGCTCTGGATAAGTCCTGAAGACGAGCATGAGAGGAGGTAACAAGGGAGCTAGAGAGCAGGAGGTCCTGGGAGGAGCGGAGGGGACAATTTGGGTGATATCTGCAGATGAGATTGGTGATGTAGCTGGGGGCGATGTTGTGGATGGCCTTGTATGTTGTGGTTAGCATTTTGAATTTTATACGGTGGGGTAGAGAAAGCCAGTGAAGGGATTGGCAGAGAGGGGCAGCAGTCATAGATCGATTACTGAGGTGTATTAGTCTAGCAGCAGGATTCATAATAGGCTAAAGGGGGGATAGCCTGCGTAAGGGTAGGCCATTGAGGAGAGAGTTGCAGTAGTCAAGGCGGGAAATAATCAAGGAGTGAATAAGTTGCTTTGTGGTGTCATTAGTCAGGAAGGGTCGAATTCTGGAGATGTTGCGGAGGTTAAGGTGGCAGGATTTAGCCAGTGATTGGATGTGGGGGCTGAAGGAGAGGTCAGAGTCAAGGATTTACACCCAGCGCCCTGGCATGTGTGAAGGGACCAATGGTTGTGCTGTTGATCTTAATGGTAAAGTCATGGGGGGGGAGACTGGGAAGGAGGGAATATTACAAGCTCAGTTTTAGAAAGATTGAGTTTGAGAAAGTGGTGTGACTTCCATACCGATATATCCTTCAGTAAGTTTGAGATCCATGAGGAGATCGAGGGGGAGAGTTGCGGAGTGGAGAGATAGATCTGGGTGTCATCGGCGTAGAGGTGGTATTGGAAGCACTCACTAAGAAATATCACAAACCAATCTTCAAAGTAAAAAAAGAACATTTCTTTTCAAACTAGTCGCTCAGACTATGAACCCTACCTGCCTAGAGCCCCCAGCAAACGAAACTCAAGAATTCTGCAATGAGTTATCGGATTTTTTTATCGACAAAATCGACAACATTTGGAAAGTGATTCAACAGAAAAAAACAACCAATCTCATTCAACCAAAGCAAAAAAGAGGAAATCGATATGAACATCACACAATCACTGAATTTTTCACTGATCCCGATCACCACTGACACCACCAAAAACATCATCAGAAGCCTCCGAGACAGCACATCACCAAATTACATAATTCCCACAAAACTCCTGAAAGAATGTTCAATCTTGGCTCCTACTATAACACTTCTCATAAATCAGTCATTCAAAGAAGGGATTGTTCCGATCGCCCTCAAGCAAGGCATAGTCAAACCCCTCCTAAAGAAACCCAACCTCGACCCCAAAGACCCTAACTACTGCAGACCTCTAACATGCCTTAATACCATCTCCAAGATTATGGAGAAAGCAGTAGTACAACAGCTACAACTCCATCTGGACACACACAAACTCTTGGACCCACTTCAATCAGGCCCAGGCCATGGCACAGAAACGGCACTTCTCAAAATATGGGATGACGCCCTCGAAGCAGCAGATGACGGAGAATCATGTCTCCTGGTACTGCTGGATCTCAGTGCAGCGTTCGACACACTGGACCACAATACTCTACTCATCCGCCTTGCAGAAGTAGCAGGAGTCACAGATTCAGATCTACCATGGTTCGTATCCTTCTTAGAAAATCGTTCACAGACAGTGAAAATAGGAGCCTTCACCTCTGAATCTCGCACAATTTCTTATGGAGTCCCTCAAGGATCACCCTTATCACCCGTGCTCTTCAACATCTACATCCATCCACTCCTCAATATCATCAGAAAATCGGACCTATGCTTCCACTTATACGCTGATGACACTCAACTCTACTCTCGCATCACTGGACAAACAGACCAATATCAGAGACTAGAAAAATACCTCACATTGATAGATGACTGGATGACCACGAGCTCCCTCAAACCCAATGGATCCAAAACAGAGCTACTTCTCCTCCACGCAAACTGAAATACAAAAGCAAAGACCCCATGGACACCACCCACCATCCTTGGACAGTCCATCTCCCCAAGCACCAAAGCCAAAAGTCTTGGAGTCATCTTCGACTCAGAGATGTCGATGGATGCACAAATAGGATCAGTAGTCAGCGGATCTCACCATCTTCTCCGCCTGCTACGTAGACTCATCCCCTTCATTCCAGAAGAGGACAAAGCAGCAGTAGTTGGAACAATCATCAATTCTCGACTCAACTACGCAAACTCTCTCTACATAGGACTACCTAAATACCAGATTGCATGCCTACAAGTCATCCAAAACACGGCAGCAAGACTGGTAACAGGAAAAAAACCCTGGGAATCCATCTGCCAATCCCTGAGCACCCTACATTATTATTATTATTATTATACAGGATTTATATAGCGCCAACAGTTTGCGCAGCGCTTTACAACATGGGGCAGACAGTACACTTACAATACAAATCAATACAGGAGGGATCAGAGGGCCCTGCTCGTTAGAGCTTACAATCTAGAAGGGAGGGTCAAGTGGAAACAAAAAGGTAATAACTGTGGGGGATGAGCTGATTGGAAAAAAAAAAAAAATGAAAATACAGTTGTTAGGTGTGGGTAGGATACAGTTGTTAGGTGGCTAACCGTAAAGGATCAGATCACATTCAAGACCCTCTGCCTCACCCGCAAATGCACAAAAAAAGGAGGGGGAGTGCAGCTGCACTCCCCCTCCTTTTTTTGACCATTTTTTTTACATTTTCGTGCCGGCTGCTTTTTCACGTTTTTTTTGACAGCGCGGTACTCTTTGTGAATTTTTTTTCACTCACAAATGCACACAAGGAAACACTCCTCAATACCTATGCGAGAAAATAAAACACTACACACCTAATCAAAGTCTCCGATCAACTAACCAAAACCTCCTCCTCATTCCCAAGTCCCGCTACAAATCAAAGGGAGAACGAAGATTTGCAGTCCAAGGACCACGGCTATGGAACGCTCTACCCACTAACATCCGCATGGAAGAAAACCATCGGGCCTTCAGAAAAAAAACTCAAGATCCACCTCTTCTAAGAAGCAGGATAACACAGGACGGATTTAGCGCCTTGAGACAATTCGGATCGCATTTGTAGCACTATACAAGTCATTAATTCATTCATGGGAGGTTGGTTATCAACTGGACCAGGGAAGAGGTATAATGCTATAAGATGTATAATATAACTAGATGGACTTGTGTTTTTTTTCAACCTGATTAAATATGTAATATGTAACAAACAGGAAATTACATCTCTGGGGGTGTTGTGTATACCAACTATGTGCAGAATACCTCCAGGTTGCCATATTGCTTTGAATTTTACAGATAATTTCAGCGCTGCAGATTGATACAGGAAGGTAATTTTCAATAATAATTCAATTGCTCGTGTCACAATTGAACATGCTATATTATTTTTTATTATTATGTGCTATATTTTTTCCTCACAAAATTGGAATTTCCTTTAGGCACTTAATAGGAGAGCTATACAAGTCATGAATGATATGATTTTTCCATCCCACTTTGTTAGGTCTTCAAAATTCCACACAAATTTAGGCGAATTTGAGAAATATCAAACATACATGGTATCCAGAGATTTAATATGTAAATCTGTTATGATAGTTGTTGGGAACAATAACAGCACAATTGGTATTCTCCTTTACCCAAGGGATATAAAATTGACTCTTTAGGGGGCATTTTGGTTACAAATTCCTGAGGGAAAGAAAGAAAACGGTGTGATACAGAGAAATCCTTTATGCTGATGACATCTATCAATTGGATCAACTAAGAAGGAACATGTACTGTGTCCATGATTGTTTGTTGCAACAAAAATATATGACACATGGATACAGTGCTGTGAAAGTTTAAAAAATTGTTGCCTTAGCAACAATTAGCAGTCTGCTGGTCTATAGTCCTGCGAGCCTCCAGGTAATTGACCAAATCAGGTCTCCAAAATAGTTTATGTTGCAAATGATCAGCTGCTAACGTTACGCATGTCTCATAAACCATGCAAAATAGTTAAACCAAGTTATAAAAATGCTACGCTATCAAATTGATAAATATATAATTTTGTGCTAAATTGCTAATAAAGTGATACTGTGCTTATTTATAACATGTAAAAAACGTCCAAAATATAAAATATGTTAATAATATACATTAATGTGCAATAAACTTCAATAAATAAAGAAATCGGTGAAAGTGCTCCAATAAACCTGTGCAATACAAAAAATAAATATTCCAAAAAGCTTGTGCAATATTCAAACACTATTAGATAAATCATTTTAAAAAATCATCCATGCGATTCAGTGTTGCATCCATGCAATTCAGTGCTGCATCTATGCAATTCAGTGCTAGTGCAATGTTCAAACAATATTAGATAAAAATTCCAAAAAAATCATCCATGCGATTCAGTGCTGCATCCATGTAATTCAGTGTTGCATCTATGCAATTCGGTGCTGTGTTGCTTTGTGCGATGATCAAATGGATAACAGCCCATAAACATTCCAAAATCCATTCATGTGTTTCAGTGAACACAAACTAAAGTGCTGTGTGCTCATAAAAGTGCTCCCCCCCAGGTGATAGCCCCTCACCTTAGGTTGTGTGACCTTGCAATTAAGCTCGGTCAAATGCGCCTTAGAACCTCTATGGGTTCGGTGTTATATGCAGCGTCCTGGATAGATTACACTGGTGCCGACAGGACGGAACACTACACACACAACCTGTTGGGAACGATTAGTACGCCACCCCATTACCGGCCGCTGTCACCCGTTCATTTTTTAGTGTGGCACCCTGTAAGCGCCTTGCTATTGTGAGTACCCATTGTGGGATTTTTATTGTGATTTTAAATAACTATAGTACATACTGCACCATGAAGTTCTTTTTGTATTGATATACTGAAGTATAAACGGGACTGCTGTGAGGAACAGAGGCACCAGTGTAATCTATCCAGGACGCTGAATATAACACCAAACACAAAGAGGTTCTAAGGCGCATTTGACCAAGCTTAATTGCAAGGTCACACGCCCTAAAGTGAGGGGCTATCACCTGGGGGGGAGCACTTTTATGAGCACACAGTACTTTAGTTTGTGTTCACCGAAACACATGAATGGATTTTGGAATGTTTATGGACTGTTAATTTGATCATCGCACAAAGCAACACAGCATAATTATATATTTATCAATTTGATAGCGCAGCGTTTTTATAACTTGGTTTAACAATTAGCAGTCATTAGATATTTGTAGCCATTACGGTATTAATAAGTTAGCCAGGATAGTGCAATGTTTTGGTAAGAAAGTGTGTGGGACCCCATTGGTAGCTTAAAGCCTAGTACAGACTGGCCAAATGTCAGGCCGTTCAATAGAAACCGGCTGACATTCAGCCCAACTGTGGGCAGCTGGCTGTGCAGCGTTTGGCTTCACAGCTGGCTACCCACTGCGCATGCAGAAGACACGCCGTGCTTTGTGAATGGTCCCAGAGGACTACTAGGAGAGTTGGGGGAAGATGAACTTCTGCTCGGATTGCCTAGGCGATCGGAGTGGTAGTGGGAGTGGGTACCTGTCAAAATTAGGTCCCCGTTCCCCCCCTCCAAAATTACGGGGGGGGGTGTCTTAAAGCAGAGTTCCAGCCTCTAAAAAGCAAAATGTAAAAGTCAGCAGCTACAAATACTGTAGCTGCTGACTTTTAATATAAGGACACTTACCTGTCCAGGGATCCCGCAATGTTACCCCCCCCCCCCCCGAAGCCAACCGGCTCGTGGGGGGTGCCGGCATTGCAAGTAAGGGAAACTGGCAGTGAAGCCTACAGGCTTCACATCTGGTTTCCTATTGCGCATGCACAAGTGGCGCTGCACTTTCTGAATGGTCCCATTATCTGGGACACACACAGGTCCCAGAAGGCATCGGGGGGGGGGGGTTGATGCAAATGCGGAAATGATGTACCTTGTTGTTATGAGGTAGGACGGATGTCCAGCTGGAAAAGAACAAAAAAGGTACAAAACGACTGAAAAAATAAATAAAAAGACATCCAAAAATGAGGGGGGGGGGATGGGTGCTCTATTGTTCAAGACCTACTTTCATTTTAGCCTGGAACTCAGCTTTAAAGTGGAACTTTCCCTTTTCGGGTGGAGCTCTGCTTTAACTGTCATGAATGGCTTTCCATTGATGGGTGGGGGGGTTACAGGTTACCAGTTTAAAAGATAACAATTTTCGGTCTTTTTTCATTTGTTTAGCAAAAATAAAAACCCCAGTCAGGGGCGTAACTACCACCATAGCGACCCATGCGGGTGCTATGGGGCCCACAGCTGAGTGGGGCCCAGTGAAGATAAGAGCACCGCCGGCATAGTCTCCCAGCCAGGGAAAGAGAGAGGAAAGGAAGAGGTGAGCTGTCCGTATCAGCAGAGAGCTGAATTGCCCGATGTAAGAGCTTTCATTAGAACTTCCAGTGTTCCCGGGGCTCACGTCACATAGCTCCACCTTTTGGCCCGATGCCTTTGATAGACAGAACGCCGATCCAATGTGGGACATGTGACGTCATCAAAGGCATCGGGCCAAGAGGTGGGGCTATGTGACGATGAGCCCCGGGAAGACAGGAAATTCAAATGAAAGCTATTACAGCGGGCAATAATGCTCTCTGCTGATTCGGGTGGCTTGCCTCTTCCTCTGCATAGGTGGGGCTGTATGGGGCACAGGCAGACCAGGCAGTATTGGGCACAGGTCACGCTGTATGGGGCACAGGTCACGCTGTATTGGGCACAGGTCACGCTGTATTGGGCACAGGTCACGCTGCATTGGGCACAGGTCACGCTGTATTGGGCACAGGTCACGCTGCATTGACACTAGGGCAGCTGTGGGGGGGGGGCTGTTTGCAGGGGGGCCCCATACAACATTTTGCTATGGGGCCCTGCTGTTTCTAGTTACGCCCCTGACCCCAGTGATGATCAAATACCACCAAAAGAAAGCTCTATTTGTGTGGAAAAATTATATAAATATCATTTGTTTACAGCGTCGCATGACCGCGCAATTACCAGTTAAAGTAACGCAGTGCGGAATTGTAAAAAACACCCCGAGCATGAAGGAGGTAAAACCTTCCAGAGGTCAAGTGGTTAAAAAATAAAAAAACACTGCGGCCATGTGCATGAGGCCCCATAGTGAAGGCATATCTCCCAACTTTTTGAGATGGGAATATAAAGGACACCCATCAGCAAAAGTATGCAGCCATAGGACACACCCCTCACCACGCCCCCTTAAAGGAGAATTGTACAAAAAACAAGATTGGTTAAACCCACAAGTGCTTTTTTTACCACGGCTAGTCCTTTATATTGGCTTTTGGAATTTACAAATGCAGCAATTCAGAAATCAGATAAAAAGTTTAGAACTGAAAAACTACTAAGATAAAAAGTGCATTTTATATACATCTATATAGATCAGACCAAAATTAGGGACAAATGAAGAGGAAAGAGGGACAGAGGGACATTGCTCCAAATCAGGGACAGTCCCTCGAAATCAGGCACAGTTGGGAGCAATAGTGAAGGTTATAGATGTGCAGAAGGAGGGACAATTCTAGGGACATAACCTGGGAACGTTCTAGAAGTCAGGGTACATCTGATCCCCCCATCCTGTGTAGTCTTACCTTCTTTTCCCGGACTGCAGATAAATAAACAGGGCAGCCCAGTTCCAGGACCGATCGATAGGACGCTCTGGTTACTATAGGAACAGAACCTGACGTCACCCATCCCCAACCAACACGAAAGGAGAGCAGACTTTTAGTTCTCTTAATGTCTTCATTTTGGTCTACGGAAACATGGCCGCCCGCCATACCCTTTCCAAGTTCCTTCCAGGGCTGATTTTATTAAAACCTTTTTCAGAGTTAAAAATTGAGAAGAATTAGAAGGCCAAAATAAAAAAAACGGTGACGTGATGATAATAATTTTATTTTTTTACTTACATGTTCTTCACAACCCTAACCCGTGACTCATAGCCTCATAGCTGGAGCGCTGCAGACATTGTGGGTACAATATTTCACCTCTAGTGTTGGGATTTAGAGCGCCTGGGGAATGTACGCTTTGACGTCAGCACGTTGACGGTGGAACGTTCTCCCTGGTTTGGTTTCCTGTCGGTTGGTAGGGGAGTGTGAGAAGCGGAGGAGCCATGGCGTCCACGGCGGCAGGGAAGCAGCGAATCCCTAAAGTGGCCAAGGTCAGTCCGGGGGAGCTGTGTGCGGGGCCGGCTTGTCACCCCCTGGATACCTCCATAACCGGGGACCGTTCTGGGTTGTCTGCCCGCCTCATATTCACCTTCTCTGTGGGCTCTAATCTGTATTGGAGGACAGGACAGGGGATGGTGATGGGGGAGGGCTCCTCTGACACCATAACACAGGCCTTAGTGTAGGGTTACACACTAATAGCAGGAATACGCAATAAGAAAATCCACCGGCCAACCAACGCTGTTTCGTCGGTCGAGCGATTGGTTGATTTTTCAATGAAATCGTCAACAACATTAACCAATCAAAAAGAAAAACTTTAAAAAGAGCAATCGATTTCACACGTAATATTGACGTCTTGCGTACAAGTGGGGTCATCTACTAGTTTGGCTCATGCTTGATAATGTTTTACGGACGACCGTCACACCAACTAATAGAATATCGTTTGTTCGCAAACGGTACAACACAATTTTTCAATCAGTCTTACTCACAATATCGATATCAGATATTACTTGCTGGGCAAAGAGTAGAAAATTGTCTGATCGTTCGCAGAACTGAAATTTTCATATCATGTATTCCTGCCATAAGGCTGGGTGTTTTTAATACAGCCCAGTGCATTTTTTTTTTTCTTAACATTAAATAAAGACGTGTGTCTTACAGCGTTCCAGTGCAGGAAAAATGCAACATGTTCTACTTTTTTTTTTTTTTTTTCTGGAGCTGCAAGCACTGGTGTGAACTATGCCATTGAAACCATATAACCTACTTTCCATGTGTTTTTGATGCATAAAAAAATGCACTGAACTGCATGTGGTGTGAACTGGCCCGATGGTCCCCGGGCCATCTCTATGACCCTCGGAGGCTGAAAGCGACGTCATGATGTCACTTCCGGCTGTGGATGATGTAAGCATTTTTTTTTTTGCTGGAAAGCCTGAGCTTGATGTTAAATTTTTTTTTTTTTTTTTTACCACTTGACGACCGCCACACGACGATGTACGTCGGCAGAGTGGCACGGGCAGGCAAAAGGGCTTACATTTACGTCCTTGCCTTCCCGCGGGTGGGGGGTCCGATCGGGGCGATCAAAGGTGAGGGGGAGGCCACTCATTCGTGGCTCCCCCCTCGCGATCGCTCCTGGCCTAATGACAGACTTCCTCGGCTTCTGTAATGTAAACAGAAGCGGAGGAAGTGATGTCACCTCTCCTCGGCTCGGCAGTTTCCGTTCGGGCGCTGAGGAGAGAAGACTGTAATGTGAGTGCACCAAGCACACACAGTAGAACATGCCAGGCATACATTACATCCCCGATTACCCCCCCCCCCCCCCCCCCGTCACACTGACACCAAGCAGTTTTTTTTTTTTTTATTACTGCATGGTGTCAGTTTGTGACAGTTAGTGTGTTAGGGTTAGCCCCCTTTAGGTCTAGGGTACCCCCCAACCCCCCCCTAATAAAGTTTTAACCCCTTGATCACCCCCCGTCGCCAGTGTCACTAAGCGATCATTTTTCTGATCGCTGTATTAGTGTCACTGGTGACGCTAGTCAGGGAGGTAAATATTTAGGTTCGCCATCAGCGTTTTATAGCGACAGGGACCCCCATATACTACCTAATAAATGTTTTAACCCCTTGATTGCCCCCTAGTTAACCCTTTCACCACTGATCACCGTATAACCGTTACGGGTGACGCTGGTTAGTTTGTTTATTTTTTATAGTGTCAGGGCACCCGCCGTTTATTACCGAATAAAGGTTTAGCCCCCTGATCACCCGGCGGTGATATGCGTCGCCCCAGGCAGTGTCAGATTAGCGCCAGTACCGCTAACACCCACGCACGCAGCATACTCCTCCCTTAGTGGTATAGTATCTGAACGGATCAATATCTGATCCGATCAGATCTATACTAGCGTCCCCAGCAGTTTAGGGTTCCCAAAAACGCAGCGTTAGCGGGATCAGCCCAGATACCTGCTAGCACCTGCGTTTTGCCCCTCCGCCCGGCCCAGCCCACCCAAGTGCAGTATCGATCGATCACTGTTACTTACAAAACAATAAACGCATAACTGCAGCGTTCGCAGAGTCAGGCCTGATCCCTGCGATCGCTAACAGTTTTTTTGGTAGCATTTTGGTGAACTGGCAAGCACCAGTGGCCTAGTACACCCCGGTCGTAGTCAAACCAGCACTGCAGTAACACTTGGTGACATGGCGAGTCCCATAAGTGCAGTTCAAGCTGGTGAGGTGGCAAGCACAAGTAGTGTCCCGCTGCCACCAAGAAGAAGACAAACACAGGCCCGTCGTGCCCATAGTGCCCTTCCTGCTGCATTCGCCAATCCTAATTGGGAACCCACCACTTCTGCAGCACTCGTACTTCCCCCATTCACATCCCCAACCAAATGCAGTCGGCTGCATGAGAGGCATTTTCTTTATGTCCTCCCGAGTACCCCTACCCAACGAACCCCCCCAAAAAAGATGTCTGCAACAAGCGCGGATATAGGCGTGACACCCGCTATTATTGTCCCTCCTGTCCTGACAATCCTGGTCTTTGCATTGGTGAATGTTTTGAACGCTACCATACACTAGTTGAGTATCAGCGTAGGGTACAGCACTGCACAGACTAGGCACACTTTCACAGGGTCTCCCAAGATGCCATCGCATTTTGAGAGACCCGAACCTGGAACTGGTTACAGTTATAAAAGTTAGTTACAAAAAAAGTGTAAAAAAAAAAAAATATATATATATATATATATATATATATATATATATATATATATATATATATATATATATATATATAAAATAAAAAAAAAATAGTTGTCGTTTTATTGTTCGCTCTCTCTCTATTCTCTCTCTATTGTTCTGCTCTTTTTTACTGTATTCTATTCTGCAATGTTTTATTGTTATTATGTTTTATCACGTTTGCTTTTCAGGTATGCAATTTTTTATACTTTACCGTTTACTGTGTTTTATTGTTAACCATTTTTTTGTCTTCAGGTACGCAATTCACGACTTTGAGTGGTTATACCAGAAAGATGCCTGCAGGTTTAGGTATCATCTTGGTATCGTTCTTTTCAGCCAGCGGTCGGCTTTCATGTAAAAGCAATCCTAGCGGCTAATTAGCCTCTAGACTGCTTTTACAAGCAGTGGGAGGGAATGCCCCCCCCACCGTCTTCCATGTTTTTCTCTGGCTCTCCTGTCCCAACAGGGAACCTGAGAATGCAGCCGGTGATTCAGCCAGCTGTCCATAGAGCTGATCAGAGACCAGAGTGGCTCCAAACATCTCTATGGCCTAAGAAACCGGAAGCTACGAGCATTTTATGACTTAGATTTCCCCGGATGTTAACAGCGCCATTGGGAAAGCATTTTATTACACCGATCTTGGTGTGGTCAGATGCTTTGAGGGCAGAGGAGAGATCTAGGGTCTAATAGACCCCAATTTTTTCAAAAAAGAGTACCCGTCACTACCTATTGCTATCATAGGGGATATTAACATTCCCTGAGATAACAATAAAAATGATTAAAAAAAAAAGGAACAGTTTAAAAATAAGATAAAAAAATAATAAAGGAAAAAAAAAAAAGCACCCCTGTCCCCCCCTGCTCTTGCTCAAAGGCGAATGCAAGCGTCGGTCTGGCGTCAAATGTAAACAGCAATTGCACCATGCATGTGAGGTGTCACCGCGAAGGTCAGATCGAGGGCAGTAATTTTAGCAGTAGACCTCCTCTGTAAATCTAAAGTGGTAACCTGTAAAGGCTTTTAAAAATGTATTTAGTTTGTCGCCACTGCACGTTTGTGCGCAATTTTAAAGCATGTCATGTTTGGTATCCATGTACTCGGCCTAAGATCATCTTTTTTATTTCATCAAACATTTGGGCGATATAGTGTGTTAGTGCATTAAAATTTTAAAAAGTGTGTTTTTCCCCAAAAAATGCATTTGAAAAATCGTTGCGCAAATACTGTGTGAAAAAAAAAAAAATTAAACACCCACCATTTTAATCTGTAGGGCATTTGCTTTAAAAAAAATATATAATGTTT
This sequence comes from Aquarana catesbeiana, assembly GCF_042186555.1. Lineage (NCBI taxonomy): Eukaryota > Metazoa > Chordata > Amphibia > Anura > Ranidae > Aquarana > Aquarana catesbeiana. Next base: position 590,454,793 of record NC_133327.1, read on the forward strand.
GGGGGTTCAAAGTAATTTTTTTTTGCAAAAAAAAATAATTTTTTCATGTAAACAAAAAGTGTCAGAAAGGGCTTTGTCTTCAAGTGGTTAGAAGAGTGGGTGATGTGTGACATAAGCTTCTAAATGTTGTGCATAAAATGCCAGGACAGTTCAAAACCCCCCCAATGACCCCATTTTGGAAAGTAGACACCCCAAGCTATTTGCTGAGAGGCATGTCGAGTCCATGGAATATTTTATATTGTGACACAAGTTGCGGGAAAGAGACAAATTTTTATTTATTTATTTTTTTTTTTGCACAAAGTTGTCACTAAATGATATATTGCTCAAACATGCCATGGGAATATGTGAAATTACACCCCAAAATACATTCTGTTCTTTCTCCTGAGTACGGGGATACCACATATGTGAGACTTTTTGGGAGCCTAGCCGCGTACGGGACCCCGAAAACCAAGCACCGCCTTCAGGCTTTCTAAGGGCGTAAATTTTTGATTTCACTCTTCACTGCCTATCACAGTTTCGGAGGCCATGGAATGCCCAGGTGGCACAAAACCCCCCCAAATGACCCAATTTTGGAAAGTAGACACCCCAAGCTATTTGATGAGCGGTATAGTGAGTATTTTGCAGACCTCACTTTTTGTCACAAAGTTTTGAAAATTGAAAAAAGAAAAAAAAATGTTTTTTCTTGTCTTTCTTCATTTTCAAAAACAAATGAGAGCTGCAAAATACTCACCATGCCTCTCAGCAAATAGCTTGGGGTGTCTACTTTCCAAAATGGGGTCATTTGGGGGGGGGGGGGGGGGGTTGTGCCACCTGGGCATTCCATGGCCTCCGAAACTGTGATAGGCAGTGAAGAGTGAAATCAAAAATTTACACCCTTAGAAATCCTGAAGGCGGTGATTGGTTTTCGGGGCCCCGTACGCGGCTAGGCTCCCAAAAAGTCCCACACATGTGGTATCCCCATACTCAGGAGAAGCAGCTAAATGTATTTTGGGGTGCAATTCCACATATGCCCATGGCCTGTGTGAGCAATATATCATTTAGTGACAACTTTGTGCAAAAAAAAAAAATGTCACTTTCCCGCAACTTGTGTCAAAATATAAAATATTCCATGGACTCAACATGCCTCTCAGCAAATAGCTTGGGGTGTCTACTTTCCAAAATGGGGTCATTGGGGGGGGGGGGGGTTGTGCCATCTGGGCATTTTATGGCCTTCAAAACTGTGATAGGTAGTGAGGAGTGAAATCAAAAATGTACGCCCTTAGAAATCCTGAAGGTGGTGATTGGTTTTCGGGGCCCAGTACACGGCTAGGCTCCCAAAAAGTCCCACACATGTGGTATCCCCATACTCAGGAGAAGCAGCTGAATGTATTTTGGGGTGCAATTCCACATATGCCCATGGCCAGTGTGAGCAATATATCATTTAGTGACAACTTTTTGTAAGTATTTTTTTTTTTTTGTCATTATTCAATCACTTGGGACAAAAAAAGTAAATATTCAATGGGCTCAACATGCCTCTCAGCAATTTCCTTGGGGTGTCTACTTTCCAAAATGGGGTCATTTGGGGGGGTTTTGTACTGCCCTGCCATTTTAGCACCTCAAGAAATGACATAGGCAGTCATAAACTAAAAGCTGTGTAAATTCCAGAAAATGTACCCTAGTTTGTAACGCTATAACTTTTGCGCAAACCAATAAATATACGCTTATTGACATTTTTTTTTACCAAAAAAATTTTTGGCCTAAATGTATGACTAAAATTGAGTTTATTGGATTTTTTTTAATAACAAACAGTAGAAAATATCATTTTTTTTAAAAGAATTTTCGGTCTTTTTCCGTTTATAGCGCAAAAAATAAAAACGGCAGAGGTGATCAAACACCATCAAAAGAAAGCTCTATTTGTGGGAAGAAAAGGACGCAAATTTCGTTTGGGTACAGCATTGCATGACCGCACAATTAGCAGTTAAAGCGACGCAGTGCCAAATTGGAAAAAGTCCTCTGGTCCTTAGGCAGCATAATGGTCCGGGGCTGAAGTGGTTAATCTCCGGCTTTCCAGCATAGAGGAGAGATGTGGGGACTTGTCATGCCCTATTTCTATTACAAGGGATGTTTACATTCCTTGCAATAGGAATAAAAGTGATGTAAAAATAACTTTTTTAGATCGCTTGGCGCCATTCCACGAGTGCACAATTTTGAAGCGTGACATGTATGGTATCTATTTACTTGATACATGATAACATCATTCACATTATACAAAAAATTGGGTTAAATATTTTGTTTTTGTTTTTTAATTCATGAAAGTGTTCTTTTCTAGCAAAAAAATATTTTTTTACATGTAGGAGAAAAATGCCAGAATTGGCTTGGGTGGTAAGTGGTTAAGAATTTGTAGCTGCCTTAGTAAAAAATGAATTATTTAGGCTATGAGGCTTCAAATCTCTGTCGGTTTTTACTTCTTTTTGTTACCCATGTTTGGGAGATTTCTTGTCACTTCCTGCCCCTGTGACAAGTCACCAAGACAGGAAGTGAGTGGAAATCTCCAAGAATATTATAGACCGCAAACAAAAAGTGTTGAGTCGAGTTGAGTGGGTGGAAAGCTAGAGTCCCATCTGCTTTTTGTTGTGGTCTGTATCCCGCTATACATTTTCCCTCACTTCTTGTAAGAGTGATAACATTCACTGTTGCAGAAGGGGGAGGGGAAATGTTTCCTGCTTGGCCCCAGACAGGAAAAAAAAATCCTGATACAGGTTGTAACCCTCCTCTTTGCTTTCCAAAGCTAAAGGGTTAAGATTTGGCTGGAATTACACTTTAAATTTTCAATTTTTTAATTTTTCTGCATGTCACGGCTGCTGTAGACAGTGTGGTTAGACATGAATTTAGTCTGGCCGCTGAGTCCCTAAACATGATACAGGTTGGCAGCCTTTAGAGAAAAGGAGAGGCACATTGCAGGTACTTTTGGTGCCTTCGTGGGGGGGGGGGAGGGGTTCAATGGTGATTGGACAAGGGTTTCCGCTGTATGCAGGTGCTTTACTTCCCAGCTATGTTGCAACCAACTGGGACTGTTTGAGACTCTTACATGTTACAATGTCTCTTTGATTTATTTTGCACTGACGTGATTTATCAGGGAGACTAATAAAGTTAATAATGAATCAGTACCTATACATGAATGTTTAACATGTCTTCTTGCTCTGGGCAGGTGAAGAATAAAGCTCCTGCAGAGGTGCAGATAACAGCTGAGCAACTGCTTAGAGAAGCCAAAGAAAGAGAACTTGAGTTGCTGCCTCCTCCCCCAAAACAGAAGATCACAGATGAAGAAGAACTTAATGACTACAAATTAAGGAAACGAAAGGTAAATGAGCTGTGTAACCTGTGTGCTTCTTCACCCCAAATGAAAAAAGACATCTCAGCATCTTATTGGTCACTGACTCCAGCAGGATACTCTTATGTTGTTCACTAGCCCAAGCCCAAACACTTAGGGCCCATTTACACATTTTTGTTTTAGTAACATTGGCACCCCATTGAACTAATAAAACAACCGCACTCCAGTGCGCCACAACCCATTAAAAAATGTACTGTCTGCTTTGGCTGCATTGTTAACAGACAACATAGCTAAGGTGTACATAGGTCCTTAACCCCTTCCCGCCGACCGAACGCATATATGCGTCCTCGGCTTTCCGGGGTTATACCGGGATGATGCCCGCAGCTGCAGGCATCATCCCGGTACCATTGTTTTCAGCGGGCGATCGGCTACCCGAATATAACAACCGATGCGGCTAAAAGCCGCTCGGCTGTTATACCGGAGGAGCGGGAGGGGACATCCCCCCCCTCCCGCCGCCTCCCGCCGCTGTTACCGGGCCTCCCGTGCGATCGGGAGGCCCGGTGTCCATTCGGGAATCTCCGGCGGCTGGGGGCGGGCTGGAACGAAGCTGTGAGCGGCTTCGTTCCAGCCTTCTAATTGTAAACGCGGAAGCGACGTCATGACGTCACTTCCCGTTTACTCGGCTGCCAATGGCGCCGAATTTAAAAAAGTACACAGTATTCAGAATCGCCGTTTTCGGCGATCTGAATACTTTGAAGTGTAAAGGAGGGATGGGGGGTCTTTTAGACCCCCGATCCCTCCATAAAGAGTACCTGTCACCACATATTACTGTCACAAGGGATGTTTACATTGCTTGTGACAGCAATAAAAGTAAAAAAAAAAAAAAAATTTTTAAACACAATTTATAAAAGTACAAAAATAAATAAAATAAATAAATAAAAAAAAAAAAAATTTTTAAAGCGCCCCCGTCGCCGCGAGCTCGCGCAGCGAAGAAAACGCATACGGAAGTCGCGCCCGCATATGTAAACAGTGTTCAAACCACACATGTGAGGTATCGCCGCGATCGTCAGAGCGAGAGCAATAATTCTAGCCCTAGACCTCCTCTGTAGCTCAAACCTGGTAACCGTAAAAAATTTTTAAAGCGTCGCCTATGGAAATTCATAGGTACCGTAGTTCGTCGCCATTCCACGAGTGCGTGCAATTATAAAGGGTGACATGTTTGGTATCTATTTACTCGGCGTAACATCATCTTTCACATTATACAAAAAAATTGGGGTAACTTTACTGTTTGGATTTTTTTAAATTCATGAAAGTGTCACTTTTCCAAAAATTTGCGTTTAAAACACCGCTGCACAAATACCGTGTGATAAAAAATATTGCAACAATCGCCATTTTATTCTTTAGACTCTCTTCTAAAAAAATATATATAATGTTTGGGGGTTCTAAGTAATTTTCTAGCAAAAAATACGGATTTTAACTTGTAAACACCAAATTTCAAAAATAGGCTTAGTCATGAAAGGGTTAAAGTGATTGTAGAGCTTGAATTATATATTTTTTTTTTAAACAATGATTTTACACAGAGCAGCCCAGATCTCCCCCCCGCAAGTGCCCCCATAGGAAGATTCTTACCATAGGAGCACTCGTGCATGCTCGATCATCTGTTCAGACACAAGCCCAGCTCATCCCCACCCCAAGCTCTCTGCTCACAGGTTTTGATTGACAAAACCTCCTGCTGCTCTCGGCCAAGCCCCTGAGAGCCCGGAGAGGGGAGAAGAGCTGCTGTAGACATGCACAGCGCTGGACCAAGATTCGATTCAGGTGTTTAGGGGGGGCTGGGAGAGAAGCCACTATTAAAAGGTTTTTTACTCTAATGCAGAGAATGCATTAAGGTAATAAACATTTTACCTTTAGAACCACTTTAAAGTGGATCTAAACCCTCTTTTATACTCAGTGAAGTGAACAGCCTCAGATGATACAGAGATGAAACAAATCTCCCTACATAAGTTTTACATGTATATCTGCTGTCTTCAGCTTTCTAGACTCTTTAGTGCACATCTTGTTAGAAATCACTCTTTCTGTTTCAGCAGTGGGAGAGGAGTCTGGGCAAACACTGTGTGAGAGCTGATTGGAGGGAAGGCACCCCCCCCCCACCACCTCACCTCCACATATTCAGAGGAATGAAGAAATATGCAGAGCTGTGCTGTGAAAAGACAAGCTGTCTGTCTCCCCTACACAAATTTCCAGCTTCTTTTATCTCCCATGTTGGAGAACTTGTCAGAAGTTATGCTGATAACAGGAACAGAGCAGCAGAAAGACAGGGCACTTATGGCTTTGGAGAGAGATAAGTAAACACTACAGATATGTGCCCGGGTCAGATTTCATGAATAGGGTTTACAACCACTTTAAGCCAAATATGTTGTTTCTCTTGTCTCACTAATGCCAAAAAGTCCTATCCTCTTTTATTTTATTTTTTTTTTTGACTCAGTTGAGCTGCTGCTGTCACTGCAGTAAAAATGTGATGATCAGATGCTTGTTCACATAGAGTTCCCAAAGGGCCTTGCAGTAGAGGGCACCCTTTAAGAGAACTTTTTTTTTTTTTTTTTAATGCAGTCCTGTTTTGATTGTGCTCTACAAAACTATAACTTTTATTGCTTTAAGAGTTAAACTCTAAATTAGAATTTATTTCACAGGATTAATTTTTCTTCTGTAGGGTAAATCCGTGCATCGATTCTGTCACGTGATACCTTCTACTTTGGAATCTTTTATTCCGTAAGAAAATTCTGGATACCAGTGGCGAATCTGAGCATATTGGCATAATGAAAATGTCATATTTGTTTAGAGAGGACATTGGAACTTTTAATATTTTTTAATGTATTCACTTATTAAAGTACACTTCACACAGATCATTTCTAATGTTGTAAAGGCAGAAGGTTTTTTTTATCATTGTGCATTCTATCCATGAAGGTAAAAAAGCTGAGTGCAGCTTCGCCTCCAGACCTCTGCTTGCTTAGCCGAGCCCAATCTCAATCCAGTGATGTGCACAAGAGCCGAGGCTCTCTCGGCTCCCTCACTTCACAATGACTTAGAAATAGCACTCTGTGTGTCTGTGTGAGCCTGCCCGAGTGCCCCCACAGGAAGCAGTTTGCTATGATGGGCACTCGGTGGAGGGGGCGGGCCAGGAGTGCCAGTGGAGGACCCAAGAAGAGTAGGATCGGGGCTGCTCTGTGCAAAACCATTGCACAGAGCAGGTAAGTATTACATGTATGATAGATACACTGCTCAAAAAAATAACATTTTAGAAACACATCAGATTTCAATGGGTAAAAATATCATGCTGGATATCTATACTCCTATAGATTGGGTAATGTCTTCGAAAGAAAGGATACTACATCGTTTGATGGAAATGAAGATGATCAACCGACAGAGGGCTGAATTCAGGGACACCCCGAAAATACTCATCTTTTCTGACTGTTTTTCACTAATTTTGCTGTTGGCTAGGGTCAGTGTCGCTACTGGTAGCATGAGTCGATACCTGGACCCTATAGAAGTTGCACAGGCAGTCCAACTCCTCCAGGATGGCACATCAATACATGCTATTGCCAGGTTTGCTGTGTCTCCCAGCACAGCCTCAAGAGCATGGAGGAGATTCCAGGAGACAGGCAGATACTCTAGGAGAGCTGGACAGTGTCATAGAATGTCCTTAACCCATGAGCAGGACTGGTATCTGCTCCTTTATGCAAGGAGGAACAGAATGAGCCCTACAAAATGACTTCTAGCAGGCCACTGGTATGAATGTCTCTGACCAAACAATCAGAAACAGACTTCATGGGGTGGTCTGAGGGCCGACGTCCTTTAGTGGGTTCTGTGCTCACTGTCCGGCACTGTGGAGCTCAATTGGCATTTGTCATTGAGCACCAGAATTGGCAGACACTGGCGCCCTGTGCTTTTCACAGATGAGAGCAGGTTCACACTGAGCACGTGTGACAGACAGAAAGGGTCTGGAGAAGCCATAGAGAACGTTATCCTGCCTGTAACATTGTTCAGCATGACCGTTTGGTGGGTCAGTGATGGTCTGGGGAGGCATATTCCATGGAGGTACACACAGACCTCTACAGGTTAGACAATGGCACCCTGACTGCCATTAGGTATCGGGATGAAATCCTTGGACCCATTGTCAGACCCTACACTGGTGCAGTGGGTCCTGGGTTCCTCCTGGTGCACAATAATGCCCAGCCTTATGTGGTGAGAGTTATGCAGCCAGTTCCTGGAAATTAAGGCATTGATACCATTGACTGGCCTCCTTGCTCGCCTGACCTAAATCCAATAGAACACCTCTGGTACATTATGTTTCGGTCCATCCGATGCCGCCAGGTTGCACCTCAGTCTGTTCAGGAGCTCAGTGATGCCCTGGTCCAGATCTGGGAGGAAATACCCCAGGACACCATCCATTGTCTCATTAGGAGCATGCCCCGACATTGTCAGGCATGTATACAAGCACATGGGGGGCCATACAAACTACTGAGTACCATTTTTGAGTTGCTGCAATGAAATTTCAGCAAAATTGACTAGCCTGCTGCATCATTTTTGCACTTTGATTTTCGAGGTGTCTTTGACTTCAGCCATCAAACGGTGTGGCATCCTTTCATTCTTAAGATATTACCCAGACCATATCAGTATAGATATCCAGCATGATCATTTTCCCTATTGAGATCTGATGTGTTCCTTTAATTTTTTTTTTTTTTTTTTTTAAACAAACCTTTAGAACCACTTAAAGTCCAACAGATAACTCCAGAATAAAAATGCGAACCAAACTATCAGCCCAGTCTGCTACCAGTGCTTACATTGGCTGCCTCTGAGCCAGCTAAGTTTAGTGTTGTGCACTAAGGATGAGCTCAGGCGTGTTCGCACAGCCCACGTGCAGAGCCTGCCAGGAAGTTGGCACTGTGCTGCGCTAATCACAGGCAGTGAGATATTTCCCGATCTCTGCACCCACGCATCGGGACAATGTCTCACTGCCTGTGATCAGCGCAGTGCCGACTTCCTGGCAGGCTCTGCAAACATGCCTGAGCTCATCCTTTATTGTGCACTGGTGAGCCACATAGCTCTGTGATATACAAGGCTTGACAAAAAAAAAAAAATCTGTTTAAATTGTTTTGGTTGAGTCATTTTTGCCTTATTATAACCATCCAATACACCATGTTGCTTTTAATACTTTTTTTGTTTTTCCTTACAGACCTTTGAAGATAATATAAGGAAAAACAGAACTGTTATTAGTAACTGGATAAAATATGCACAATGGGAAGAAAGTCTAAAGGAAGTTCAGAGGTATGTACACTACTGTAAACCTAAAATAAAGTTGGCGCAACAATGATGCAGTTCTTAGAGAACCGAAGTCAAAACTTTTATAGATTTGGATAGTATTGGGAGAGTCTCAGGTTTTTGTGGTCTTTGTCACTTTAATTTTCTTCCTTCCTTCTGTGTTTCTATGGCAGTAAAAAGTGCCACTGAAAGCAATAGAAAACTGAGAGTGGTTCTACCCCTTCTAGTTTTATAGAAAACTTTTAAACATTTTGCCTAAAGTTTCATAGGATCTAAGTACAGTCTAACACCCTCTGCAGAGAATGACCTAAAAGAAGAAATACTGGTGTAATAAACAGGTAAAAATGCTAGAAGTAAACTAAGCTAAGCCTTGGGATATATACAGTGAGAAACAGGGAGGTATTGTATGTATAATACGGCAAATAAAATGATTTCCATGAAGTTACAATTTTAGTTTTCCATCATAAAATGATTATTTTGATATTCATGGATCCCAAGACAAACTTATCATTGTTGTAAATAGACTTTTATATGTCGCCTCTATAGGGCACGATCTATATACGAGCGAGCGTTGGATGTAGACCACAGGAATATCACGCTATGGCTGAAATATGCAGAAATGGAGATGAAGAACCGCCAGGTTAACCATGCACGAAATATCTGGGATCGAGCTATCATCATCCTACCTAGAGTCAATCAGTTCTGGTATGTGAGCCAGTTTGGCATATGATGAACTGTTTTCACATTGACTTCTCTAGACAGCCTCTTACATAGAACATCTGGGCCAATGATGATCTTCTCTTAAAAGGTACAAATACACCTACATGGAGGAGCTGCTGGGCAATGTCGCAGGTACCAGGCAGGTATTTGAACGTTGGATGGACTGGCAGCCTGAGGAACAAGCATGGCATTCCTACATCAATTTTGAGCTCCGCTACAAGGAAGTGGACAAAGCACGGTCCATTTACGAGAGATATATCCTTTTTTTTTTCCCAAGACTTGTTTAGCACTCTGTTTAGTTATTCCACTTTTATTGCTGACAGTAATCAGTCTACAGGAATATGTGCATTGGGAATTGTGCATTTGTATCCTCAGGAGATGAAGCAAATCCTCCTACATAAGTTGTATCTGTCTATCTGCAGTCTTCTCTACATCTGCTCAAAGTGCTAAATTTATATGCTGGGCAGAGAGCTGAAGTTACACTCTGCAGAGCTCCGTCTGGAGAAATCTGAGAGCTGATTGGAGGGAAGAGATACACCCCTTTCACACAGGAACAGAGCTGAGGTCATCAATGGGCTGGAGGTCCCTTCCCTGTCACCATTTTTCTCTTGGTGTCAGGAAAACTTGTCAGAAGGGATTCATGCTAATAGCAGAGGAACAAAGCAGCAGACAGAAATGACACTTAGTGCTGTTATTTGAGACAAGTACACACTATAGAGGGATATGCTTTGTTCATATTTTATGTCTGAGGTTTACAACCATGTTAATTCACAGGAAACTGTTTTCAAAAAGTGACAGTGACCCGCTGTCAGAGAAGGGAGCGCTGGCGGCGGGAGGTGGGTGTATAGGAGCATGTTACTTGTTACACCCCAAATATGGGTGTAACCGATAACATGCTCATGAAGGTGAACTTAGCCTTTTAAAAATACTAATGCCCATCAAGTACAGTCTGCTGCATCTTTTACAGTTTTGGCTCAGAGAAGTTGCCTGTATGTTTCTTGGTGACTGTAGGCACACTGTATTGTTGGTTACAGAATATGTACACATATGCCAGTGCACAGGACATAGAAATACAAGATGCTGGGGATAATAATGATAAAACAAATAAAATAAATATTAATATCAAAAAATGTCCATGACAAGATAGTCTATGTAGTTTGGATGACTATAGCATCTCTGTAGTGTAACCAGCCCTGAGGGCAAGGCTTTTCATGTGAGCGAAGTCAGCTCTATTGATTGAAACAGGAGACAAAACACAAAAGAAACGCGCCTCTGAGTGCAGGTATTTAATTAGTATAAAAACATGTAATCCACACTTACATCGAGGTATGGGATAACAGGCTCCGGGAAGGGAAGACTCTTGGATCAGTCCCTGGCGTCCATAGCGTTGATCGGTAGTCAAATTGTCTTGTCGGGGTAGCCGCGGCCCCCCGCAAGTGAACTCGATGTGAATCTTTCTCTCGAAGCCGCTTGCTGGCTTGTGACGTCACCGGAGTATGAAAAACTACAACGCGTTTCAGAGCATGCTCACACTGGGCATGCGCGCTCCTTCATCAAGTGTAAAGTGAATGAAAAGACAGGGGAATTTAAAAAGCTCTGCATTTTGGTAGAAAAACCGCAAAAGCTGATGGATTAACTGTTGAACTAAACCAGCGAACTGGCAAGCTACTATAAAAGGCAGATGTGTGACTGGATGTCAATATTACAATCAATAATGAGCCACTAATTAAAAAAAGTACTAATTGATGAGAGATAGTAGTAGTAGTAATAATAATAACTATACTGCATTAAAAATGAAACAATATTACTATATTGATGTATCATATCACAATGACATTCATATAAATTAGTACAACAATTAATAATAAGTTTAAAAATACAGAGATAGACTACATTATAACCCGTAATGATAAACACTGGTACCCACTACCAAAAAAATTAGATTATTAACTAATATAGATGATGATTATTAAAAAATATTATAGGAAGCGAACAAATGTATATTATGTTAAGGTGCAAGTGTGTATATGTATACGCATGCGCACACACCCATGCTACTAGACGCATAAGCATGTGCACACACACACCAAAACTAGCATAACACATGCGTAGGGCCTACAATTTTTGAGAAAAGCTAAATGGAGAATACTGTAAAAATTAAATAATAAAGGGACACCAGGAAAAGGGACAATAGAAAGGGAAAAGGCATGTGCTTACTAAAGGGACTAATGATGATATTAGTAATAATGGTAATATTAATGATGATAGTGGTAGTTCGTAACGGATAATATTGATATAAAATTGTATAGAGAGAATGAATACTAAATCGCATAAATTGTTAGATTGTATTTATATGTGTATATGCATGTGTATGCACTAGGGTTGTCCCGATACCGATACTAGTATCGGTACCGATACCGAGCATTTGCCCAAGTACTTGTACTCGGGCAAATGCTCCCGATGCTTCCCCCGATACCTAGAGGACAGCTGTGATCGGTGCGTGGGGGAGTTACAAGATTCTCCCCCAGCGGCTTTCACCAGCTTTAGTGACATACAGCGGTGATCGCTCACAGCTGACTGTCACTGCATCCTCCTCCGTTCCTCTGTGCCTCTCCGCTGTCCCCTGCATTCCTCTCTCCTTATCTGTCCCCCTCTGTTCTCCCCCTCCGTTCCTCTCTCCTTATCTGTCCCCCTCCGTTCCTCTCTCCTTATCTGTCCCCTCCGTTCACCCCCTCCGTTCCTCTCTCCTTATCTGTCCCCTCCGTTCCTCCGTCCCCCTCCTCCTTCCTTTGTGTATGGATAGAGTCAGCTGACTCTGTCCATTCACATAACTGAAACATTGTAACCTCCTGTGATTACGATGTGTCAGTTTATGAATGGAGAGAAGCCGCTGTCTTCTCTCCATTCATTCTCAGTGCAGCTGAGGCTGCAGAGAAAGGGACTGGGGAATCTCTATCCTCTGTCTCTTTCTCTGTCTCAAGGGGGAGATATCAGAGGTCTGTTAAGACCCCCGATATCTCACCAAAGCCCCCCAAAAGGGCTGATTAAAAAAAAGAATACCTCAAAACGACAAAAGCTGAAGTAGCAAAAAAAAAAAAAAAAAAAAAGAATAAAGAAAAAATTGTAAAAAAAAAAACAACACATACGTTCACCCCCCCCCCCCCCCCCCCCCCCCCAAAAAAAATAGCAAACAAAAACCTGTCACGTGACATTAAAAAAAAAGTATCGGTAATCGGTATCGGCGAGTACTTGAAAAAAAGTATCGGTACTTGTACTTGGTCCTAAAAAAGTGGTATCGGGACAACCCTAGTATGCACAAACGCATACAATATGTACTGGCATAACAAAGGAAAAAAGGGGGAGAATATCACAGGAACAATCTAAAGAAAACTCTAAAGAAAAAATTTATAAAAGAACACTATATTATAGTATTAACTTCTAATTCTTCATTTAACCCATTGGGCGCAAGAGTGTCTAAGGTATATATCCAAAAAGTTTCGCGTTCACATAGTCTGGAAAAATGTTCAGCTTCAGACAGGTTACAAGGTATGGATTCTATAACCCACACCTGTAAACCTACAGTAGATTGGTTTGTCGCAACCTACTTCCACAAAACGACGATGTTTGCCAAAACGTTGTCGTAGTGGAGGGATGGTGCGACCAACATATAACAATTTACACGGAGATGTCAGACAATAAACGACATAGTCTGTAGAGCAGTTATAAAATTTTGTCTAACTGATAGATCTTATCCTTGTGTTGAAAACTCTGTTGTCCATGTCTCACAAAAGCGCAGGTTTTGCATGAAGGTTTGTTACATCTGTACATTCCTGTAAGAGGAATTAAACACAAAGGGTTATCTAATTTAATACTTTTTAATTTACTCGGAGATATCTTGTTTTTAAATGTGGGGGCCCTTCTATAAGTGACTTTGGGTCTATCACTAAGTCTAGTATTCAAGAGAGGGTCTTGTTTTAAAATGTTCCAATGTTTATTGAGGATATGCTCCATTTTCTTATATTTACCATGATATCTGGTAATAAAACGTGCAGTTACATTTTCAGGCGTTTTTTTTTTTTGGTGTTAGGTTTTTTGCCTGAAGGAAAGGTGGTATAGGCCTGATTCACTAATTTGTCAGGATATCCCTTTTCCAGAAATTTATTTTTGAGATGTACACTTTGAGAGATGTAGTCGCAGTCTCTGGTGCAATTTTTGTCTTAGTCTGCAGGACTGACCTTTAGGTATATTATTAACCCACTGCGGGTGGTGGCAACTATCAAAATGTAAGTATGAGTTCCCCGCAGTGGGTTTGGTGTAATTGCGGGTAAGGATACAATTTTTTTTGTGAAAGAGTTCGAGAAGATAGGCTTTCCTTATATACAGATGCAAAAAAAAAAGACCTAATTCATTTGTATTGCAGTGAGAGACTAAATCGTCACTTGAGGACAAGGGACTGTCCCAAATGACGATAATATAGTCTATGTACCTGACGTAAAACACCAAATGTTTGGCAAAAGGGTTATTGTTCCATATGAACCAGTTTTCCCACAAACCCATGGTCAGATTCGCATAAGACGGTGCAAAGTTGGTTCCCATGCGTGTTTTTCCAGGCTATGTGAACGCGAAACTTTTTGGATATATAACTTGGACACTCTTGCGCCCAATGGGTTAAATGAAGAATTAGAAGTTAATACTATAACATAGCATTCTTTTATACATTTTTTTTCTTTAGAGTTTTCTTTAGATTGTTCCTGTGATATTCTCCCCCTTTTTTCCTTTTGTTATGCCAGTACATATTGTATTTGGTTGTGCATACACATGCATATACACACACAAATACAATCTAACAATTTATGCAATTTAGTATTCATTCTCTCTATACAATTTTATATCAATATTATCCGTTACGAACTACCACTATCATTATTATTGCCATTATTACTATTATTATCATTAGTCCCTTTTAGTAATCACATGTCTTTCCCCTTTCTATTGTCCCTTTTCCTGCTGTCCCTTTTATTATTTAATTTTTACAGTATTTAGCTTTTCTCAAAAATTGTAGGCCCTACGCATGTGTTGTGCTAGTTTTGGTGTGTGTGTGCACATTAGTCCTGCAACTAACGGTTATTTTCATAATCGATTAGTTGGCCGATTATTGTTTTGATTAATCGGTTAATAACCTTAAAAAAAGTGTGGTGTATAATTTAGTTAATATGTAAAGTTTGCAAAAGAGGACCTTTATTCCTAAATATCTTATACGCAGGGGTAAATATAAAATAACCAACTATATGGTTAGGGAGTAAAATCTTTAATCCACACTGAGAATAACAGACAGAGGAGATATACTCTATATACTATTAGAGGTTGAATCTTGTAAATATCATCAGATTCAGATCACATTTTTTTTTATTTAAAGAAAAAAAAAGTTCTAGACTGTTTTGCAGATTTTCAAACAGAACTGTAATATTATATGCTTTTCTGCAGCTTCTCCGTTGAAGTATATTAAACCAAAAAGCACCGTTTTGCATTGAAAAAAGGTCCTTGACCCTTTCTGAATACACAGCAGCTGAAAAAAGATGTGAATGTTAAATGAACTGTAGTGCATTTCTGCAAAAAGCACCAAAAAAACACATGGGTGGGAACCAGGCCTAAGACCTTTAGTAACATAATGGAGTTAAAAAAAAAAAAAAAAAAATAGCCCTTCGTTTTTTTACTGTGCAACAGTGAAAGTAATGTTTACAGCAGAGATTATTTGCTCTTTTTGTACTATAAAGGGCTAATTTTAGCTTTTTTTAACCCCACTATCTTACTGGCCGATTAATCGATTATGAAAATATTAATCGATTCATTTCATAATCGATTCGTTGTCAATTAATCGGTTAGTTCTTTCGTTCCTAGTGCACATGCATATGTGTCTAGTAGCATAGGTCTGTGTGCATGAGTATACATATACACACTGGCACATTAACATAATATACATTTGATCCCTTCCATATATATATATATATATATATATATATATATATATATATATATATATATATATATATATATATAATTTTCCCTTCCTATAATATTTTTAATAATCATCATCTGTATCATAGTTATTAATAATTTATTTAACCACTTCAATACAGGGCACTTAGACACCTTCCTGCCCAGACCAATTTTCAGCTTTCAGTGTTGTCGCAGTTTGAATGACAATTGCGCGGTCATGCTACACTGTACCCAAACTAAATTTTTATCATTTGGTGCCCACAAATAGAGCTTTCTTTTGGTGGTATTTGATCACCTCTGCTGTTTTTATTTTTTGCGAAACAAATTAAAAAAGACTGAAAATTTAGAAAAAAATAAGTTTTGCTTTTGTTTCTGTTAAAAAATTTTGTAAATAAGTACATTTTCTCTTTCACTGATGGGCACTGATAAGGCGGCACTGATGGGCACTGGTAGGCGGCACTGATGGGTGGCACTGATATGCAGCACTGATGGGCACTCATGGGTGGCACTGATGGGCACTGATAGGCACTGATAGGCGACACTGATGGGCACTGAAAGGCTGCAAAGATGGGTTCTTATGGGCGGCACTGCTGGGCACTGATAGGCGGCACTGCTGGGCACTGATAAACAATCAGCACAGACCCCCCGTCAGGAGAGCAGCCGATCGGCTCTCCTCTACTCGCGTCTGTCAGACGCGAGTTAGGAAAAGCCGATCACCGGCTCTTCCTATTTACATCGTGATCAGCCGTGATTGGACACGGCTGATCACGTGGTAAAGAGTCTCCGTCAGAGACTCTTTACCTAGATCGGTGTTGCGGGGCGCGCAGCGGCTCAATATCCTGCGGACGTCATATGACGTCCAGTCAGGATATTGAAACCACTTTGCCACCGTCATTCTGCTATATGGCGGGCAGCAAGTGGTTAATTTTTTGTTTATCATTATGGGTCATAATGTATTCTATCTCTCTCTATATTTTTAAACTTCTTTATTAATTGTACTAATTTTATATGAATGTAATTGCGATATGATACATTGATATATATTAATATTGTTTAATTTTTAATGCAGTATAGTTATTATTTTTATTACTGTCTCTCATCAATTACTACTACTTTTTTAGTTAGTGGCTCATTATTGATTATAATCTTGACATCCAGTCACACATCTGCCTTTTATAGTAGCTTGCCAGTTCGCTGGTTTAGTTCAACAGTTAATCCATCAGCTGTTCCGTTTTTTTCTCCCAAAATGCAGAGCTTTTTAAATTCCCCTGTCTTTTCATTCACTTTACACTTGACAAAGGAGCGCGCATGCCCAGTGTGAGCTGCGCGCATGCTCTGAAACGCATTGTGGTTTTTCATGCTCCGGTGACGTCACACGCCAGGGAGCGATTTCTCAGAGCGGAAGATCCCCATCAAGTTCAGCTGGCCGGCTTCCTTGCAGGGGACCGCGGCTACCCCGACTGGACAATTTGACTGCCAATCAATGCTATGGACGCCAGGGACTGATCCAGGAGTCTTCCCTTCCTGGAGCCTGTAAGTGTGGATTACATGTTTTTTTTTATTTCATTTTAATTAAATACCTGCACTATGAGGCGCTTTTCTTTTGTGTTTTTTCTCGTATTGTTGCTTACAAGGTTTGGTTGGACTGGAGAGTTAAAGTAGTGGAAGTAGAAGTATGCTAGTTAGGATTAAAACTGTGCAAACTCCAGTGAACGTCTGTAAATGTTGTCCTTGATTATAAGGACCAAAAGTTCTTTTGTACAGGATGGATGGCTAGAAATTTCCCTTAATATCCATGCACTTGTCATTGTACACCCCGATGTGAAGAACTGGATCAAGTATGCCCGCTTTGAGGAGAAGCATGGATACATCGCACATGCAAGGAAGGTGTACGAGAGAGCAGTGGAGTTTTTTGGAGAGGATCATATGGACGAAAATCTTTATGTTGCATTTGCCAAATTTGAGGAAAATCAAAAAGAGGTGAGTTCATCTATTCCATATGTATAACACATATATTCCGCTATCTGTATTTTTTATTTTTTTGAGTAGAGAAAAAATGTGTGCAGTAACAGATTAAAAACAACTTTAATAGGGAGCTGCCCCCTGCACTATTTCAGCATCATTCAACCTGCTTTCTCTGAGCCTAGGCTGCTATGGACCCACTCTAAGCTTGTGACTGCAGAATAAAGGAGAAGCATCACAGTGATTCTCATCTGTTTGTACTTTCTCCTCCTGTCAACATACTCCCAGTTAGCACATGAATTGTGTGGCTCCTTGTACTGCTTCTTCCTCTTACACTCCAGCCTCCCTCTATGGCGATTGCAAGAGACTGATAGGTCAAATTCAATTTAACCATGTATTATTGAATACAGAATTGCATTTATTTGTGCATTTATCTGCCTAGAGTGCAACATTTAAGTACTGTAATTTTTTTTTTTAACCAATTCTTGTACCAATAAAGCTAGCATGCACTTTTCCAAATAGGTTCTTGTCAATTGACTTTTGGGTATTGTAGGAAATAAGATCATTGGAACCAGTGTTAGTCTTGCAACCCAATCTGATACTTCTATTATAGTACATTACTCTGTTATCCATCTCAAATTTTTGTAAATATTTTATTATATCTTTTCATGTGATAGCACTGAAGAAATGACACTTTGCTACAATGTAAAGTAGTGAGTGTACAGCTTGTATAACCGTGCAATTTTGCTGTCCCCTCAAAATAACACAACACACAGCCATTAATGTTTAAACCGCTGGCAACAAAAGTGAGTACACTCCTAAGTGAAAATGTCCAAATTGGGCCCAAAGTATCAATATTTTGTGTGGCCACCATTATTTTCCAGCACTGCCTGAACCTTCTTGGGCATGGCGTTCACCAGAGCTTCACAGGTTGCCACTGGAGTCCTCTTCCACTCCATGATGACATCACAGAGCTGGTGGATGTTAGAGACCTTGCGCTCCTTCCGTTTGAGGATGCCCCACAGATGCTCAATAGGGTTTAGGTCTGGAGACATGCTTGGCCAGTCCATCACTTTCTTCTTCAGTATGTCACAGTACATGTTGGCATTCATGGTTCCCTCAATGAACTGTAGCTCCCCAGTGCCAGCAGCACTCGTGACACTCCCACCACCATGCTTGACTGCAGGCAAGACACACTTGTCTTTGTACTCCTCACCTGGTTGCCACCACACACGCTTGACACCATCTGAATCAAATAAGTTTATCTTGGACTCATCAGACCACAGGACATGGTTTCAGTAATCCATGTCCTTCGTCTGTTTGTCTTCAGCAAACGGCGGACTTTCTTGTGCATCATCTTTTAGAAGAGGCTTCCTTCTGGGATGACAGCCATGCAGACCAATTTGATGCAGTGTGCAGCGTATGGTCTGACACTAACCCCCCCCCTTTCAACCTCTGCAGTAATGCTGGCAGCACTCATATGTCTATTTCCCAAAGACAACCTCTGGATATGAAGCTGAGCACGTGCACTCAACTTCTTTGGTCGACCATGGCGCCTGTTCTGAGTGGAACCTGTCCTGTTAAACCGCTGTATGTTCTTGGCCACTGTGCTGCAGCTCAGTTTCAGGGTCTTGGCAATCTTTTTATAACCTAGGCCATCTTTATGTAGAGCAACAATTCTTTTTTCAGGTTATCGGAGAGTTCTTTGCCATGAGGTGTCATGTTGAACTTCCAGTGACCAGTATGAGAGAGTGAGAGTGATAACACCAAATTTAGCACACCTGATCCCCATTCAGACCTGACACCTCTTAACACTAATGAATCACATTACACCAGGGAGGGAAAATGGTTAATTGGGCCCAATTTGGACATTTTCACTTAGAGGTGTAATCACTTTTGTTGCCAGTGGTTTAGACATTAATGGCTGTTTTGTTATTTTGAGGGGACAGCACATATTACACTGTTATACAAGCTGTACACTCACTACTTTACATTGTAGCAAAGTGTCATTTCTTGAGTGTTGTCACATGAAAAGATATAATAAAATATTTACAAAAATGTGAGGGGTGTACTCACTTTTGTGAGATACTGGTATATACACAGCCAGTCTGCAACCAATCGAATTATCCTGTCTAACAGTTTGCGTTACAATCAAGGGTTTAGTTAGCACACGTTTGCAAATACATGCATAAGCTGTAGAGCCACTCCAAGGCACCCCAGTATTATTTGCAGTCCTAACTCTTGTACATTTATGGGAGCCTCCATAGTAGAAGCACATGCATTCTAATGGATAGAGAGAGGGCAGGTGAGCCTGGAGGTAGCCCACCCCTCAAAGGCACAGAGGTACACTGGACACCCAACACATAGCACAATGGCAGCAAAGGTGTTCAGTGTGTCCCCCTTACCAATATTACATCAGTAACAAACAACTGGGTGCTGCCCTCACCTTTAATTTGCCTTCACAGCAAGGAGCACATGAAAGGGCAACGCATGCAAAACAAGACCAAAGATAATTCCCAGCTCAACTCACCAGCCAGTCTGCAACTAGACGAATTATCCTGTCTAACAGTTTGCGTTAAAAACAGGGGTTTGGTTATCATACATTTGTAAATACATGTGCCATTGTGCTTTGTGCTGGGCGTCCAGTGTGCTCCTGTGCCTTTAAGGAGGGGTGGGCTACCTCCAGGCTCATCTGCCTTCTATCCATTAGAATGCATGTGCTTCTACTATGGCGGCTCTCATAATTTTAAAGAGTTAGGACTGCAGGTAATACTGGGGTGCCTTGGAGTGGCTCTGCAGCTTACGCATGTATTTGCAAATGTAAATCTAAACCCCTGTCTTTATTGCAAACTGTTAGGATAACTTAGTTGCAGGGAATTTTCTTTGGTTTGGTTTGTTACTGCTATGCACATGTGCAGATAGGGGAAAATGCTAACAGAAGGTGAGAGCAGAATAATGAAAAGGTTAGTGTGCTGCTGCAAGCAGGCTGGAGATGTGCACTTGTCTAAGATGTAACTATTTACAGCAGAGGTTCAAGGCTCTGGATTTGCTGTCTGGCAGGGTTGCCTTGATCAATGCATAGGCTGAGCACAATTACCTCTCTTAGTCATCCACAAAGCAGAAATCTAAAATTAAAAATCAGCTAAACTAACTTCTTCTTCTTTTTTTAGTCTGAAAGAGTACGAGTGATCTATAAATATGCTCTAGACAGGATCTCAAAGCAACATGCCCAAGAACTGTTCAAGAACTACACCATTTTTGAAAAAAAATATGGAGACCGGAGGGGGATTGAAGATATTATTGTGAATAAAAGAAGATTTCAGTATGAGGAAGAAGTCAAGGTGAATGGTGTTACAAATTACAAACATGTACAGTGTATTGCTGCAGCTAGATTTTTTATTAATTTTTTTTTTCCCTTGTTTTTGATTCCTAGTTTGGGTGATATAATATTGGAACTAATCATTGTTACGCTTTTGTTAAAGGCCAATCCCCATAATTATGATGCTTGGTTTGACTACTTGCGGTTGGTGGAAAGTGATACAGATGCTAACACTGTCCGAGAGGTGTATGAACGCGCTATCGCTAACATCCCACCCACTAAGGAGAAGAGGCACTGGAAAAGATATATATACTTGTGGATTAACTATGCATTGTATGAAGAGCTAGATGCAAAGGTATAAATAATAGTGTTTTAATTTTTTTTGTTTTTATTGAAGAGCAGAGGGTACTTCTAGATTGAGTCCCACAGGTCACATTTGTTATAGTTTGGAGTTATTTGGTAGCGCATGAGACTCTGTTGCCAGACCATACATTTCAATATGTATGTGTATTTGAAGTGGACCTTCACTTAAAAGTAAAAATACCGCTCACAGTATCTGTAGCTGCTGACTTTTTTTTTTTTTTTTAAGACGAGTGCCTCTTTAACATATCTTCTGCATGTTTTTACCTCTAAAAGCCTCCCTTGTGTAGACATTCAAAGCCTCGGACTACTGCTAGGCACCACCTTCTTGGGTGTCATGTAGGTGACTCAGAGCAGACACTCAGGTGACACGTTTTAGTACACAGATGGTGTATAGAACATCCCCCATAAATGTAATTTCTTGATTGTGTGATTAGCTTACTGATTTTCACAGAAGTCTGCACTAAGATACACATCAGATTTTGGGGAAGCCTGAAACAAAAATGTTTTTGGTAAGATACTTCCTAAAGGGAAATGTCTAAAGTGATGCAGACCCTGCCACTTCCCTCATTAGAACGCTGCAAGTGCAGCAGCTGATTGATAGTTATAAAATAACTTTGCAAATGAACACTGACAAACAAAGAGCTATTTCTTCAGAATAACAAAAGGTAGGAATCTACAACAAATGTGCTTAAAATCCCTGCAATGTACATAGATCACCCAGAGGGGTGTGTGTGTGTGTTTGTTTTTTTTTCCTCAACAAAAGTGGAGTTACTATTTTTAATTTAGTTCCTCCAAGAAGCTTATGTGTTCCTCTCTGTTTTTATGTGGTTCACTATAGAAGCCAAACTCCTACAAGTAGGTTTACTGGCTTGCATTCAGAATTGGTCCTTGTGTATGACTGCTATAAGTGTAGGGCGGTTATGCTAACTAAAGTGAGTGCAAACAGAATCAGTCACACACTGCGGAGTGTGCATATAGTCCAACAGCTTGAGTCGCATTGGCTGCTCTGTCTGCTACTTGCTTCTCTCCATAGACTTCAATGTGTTTCTCTAGCCACACCTGTCATTTCCAAAGGCAAGAAGAACAGGATGTGAACAACACAGGTGTCAAGTGTAGAGAGCCGTGCAGATACAGACACAATCAGTACAACCACTATCTGTAATATAATTGTAAAATATAATAACCCCTTACAATCTTTACATGGGAGTAAACTCCAGTGGTTGATATTTACCTATAGGTAAGCCTTATTATAAGCTTACCTATAGGTACAGTAAATATCTCCTAAACGTGAACCGTAAATGGGTTGGGGATGTCACCCGTGCATTCGCTCTGAAGGAACGGCCTGCCCGTGCAATTCCTTCAGAGTCCTATGCCTTGAATAGCGGCTCCTGTGCGCATGTGCGGAAGTGATGCCATTGCGGCGCGGCCAATCAGACGGCCAGAGGACACAAATCATGGAAGCCATGTCAGTGGTGACAGCATGTCGCCGGAGGGCTTCCTTTTAAGGTTAGTTTTACATAATGTGCTAGTATGTGATGCATATAACTTTACCTTGCAGGTTTAAAAAAAAAAAAAAGCATGGCGGTTTACTACTGCTTCCAGATTGTGTACATAGTTGCATACATAGTTGCTTTAAAGTACCCATACACTGAGAATTTCCCATAAAGATTTTGAAGAACTGTATAAGACTATCACAGTGTATAGGATTATGAATAACCAGGGAAATTTAGGAAATGGGGGTTCTCAGATGACTTTAAAGCGAAGTTCCACCCATATTTTAATCTTTATCTCAATCGATATATTCCTGTAAGTTGAACAACATTTGGTGAATTTTTTTTTTTTTTTTTTTTTTTTTTAATTTGTTTCGCTTGTTGCTAAGGGTGTCTTGTGTATTCTGCCTCCTTCGGGGGCCACAGCGATTTACGTAATTTCCTGCGGTGCTTTTGCTCTTGGGAGATGTGTGTCATCGTTCCCAGGAGTCAATGGGCATCGCCGCAGGATTTCTTTTCTTCTGCGTTATGCCTAGTGTGTAATGCGTGAGATGGGGTGGTGCATGCTGGAAAGCAAGCAGCACCTTATCCTGGAACAGAGTCCTAGTGGCTTTCACATGCCCCCACAATCAAGACGAGGCCTAGCAAGCAAAAACAAAGGTAAGTAAATAAAAAAAACATGTACTAGAATGGCGGATTTATTACTAACATCCTTTAGAGTATCTAATTCATACGAGCTGAAAGGGGTACCTTTAAAAAAAAAAAAAAAAAGTGGGTGGAACTCCGCTTTAACAAATGTCAATCTAGTATCCTATTATCCACTGTTGTACTTTGCTATTGCAGAGAAAACATGGCACTGTGGTTCACAAACTATGGGGTGCATGTGTGACATGCTAATGATAGTGCAGGTGGATCTAATTAGGGGGAAAAAAAAGTCTGATAATTTGCAAATTAACATTCTTAAATATCCTTCTTAACGCATCATGGCAGCATACGCCTATGGGTTGTGGCTCCGCCCCCGCAACCTGATATGACCGCGTAGCTATTAAGGTCTGAGAGAGCCCCTGCCCCAGCATTCTCCTTTTTTTCCTCACCTGTCAAGGACCGAAACATGCATCCCTTACCTAACATTCGCCCCAGCCAGGTTCTAGCCTCTCCTGGGTGGAAGTCCTATCCTGTGCAGCCTCTAAATGAGCTTAATGGAAGGAACCCCACTCTGATGGTCTCAGGGGTATGTTACTATGTATTACAAACCTTAAATAGGTTTATGGATCGCAGCGGTCTCCAGCTCCTTTCAGTGCACCTGTGGGTAACTTCCCCTCCTGTCTGTCTCCATAGCTCCAGCTTGTCTCCCCTCCGCTCTCTGTGCCTAGCGCCGAGCGTCTCAGCTCTTCGCGCATGCGCAAACAGCGGTATCTCGTCAGGGCATCCCACTTTCCAGCTTCCAAAATGGCGTCGGAGGCCTTGGAGCGCATCTGCGCATGCACGAGCGTGACGTCATCACCGCCGCGACGGCGGCAAGTTTAAAAACGCTGCAAATGTCAGCATTTTCTTGTCTCTTCTCTCCTGAGCCTGTAAGGAGAAATTTTGACCGGATCTCTTTAAGAGGGGATGATGGGTAAGTATGAAGAAAGAGAAAAAAGAGAGCCCTCACTAATGCTGTTTAAATTGAACAGCCCCACCAGGTCTTCCAGATCGTCACATTCAAGACGAGGGGAGCCTTCAAGAAGGAGCCGCTCAAGCCACAGGCAGAGTCGCTCAGAGCGCGGCAGAAGTTGCTCAAGTCGCAGGAGGAGCAGATCAAGTCGCAGGAGAAGCCGATCAAGATCAAGGCATAGTCGCTCCCGCCACAAGAAATCCCCTGCGCGCAGGAAATCTCCTGTCACCCAGCCTTCCTGTCCACCCGGGAACTCCTGCTGGATTTGCGGTGCTATAGCACTTCCAGACAAACTAGCCTGTCGCACGTGCTTCATTGAGGCAACTAAGGACAGAGAAACAGAGGCAAGGGAACCAAACGAACCATCACCACAAGTCGCAGGGCCAGAGGCCAGCAGACCCATACAAAATACCTCATCCACTGCTCCATCATCATCAAAGACGTCAGACCCTCTCTCTGACACTGATGATCTAGAGGCATCCACCGGCTTTGACTTTTCACTGATCGATCCATTCGTGAAGTCAGTAAAGGAGGCGATCGACTGGGTGGAGGAAAAAGAAACTCCTCAAAAAGTGAGGAAATATTTTCCAAATCTTAAAAAAGACCCAGAGAACTTCCCGTTCATTGATGAACTTGAGGATCTAATTAAGGATGAGTGGCAAAAGCCAGAGAAAAAAAACTGGCCTCAGCAACAGATTAGCAAAGCTCTATCCACTTAAAGAGCCTAACGTCAACCCACTAATATCTCCTCCAGTGGTCGACTCCTCTCTAATGCGCCTCGCTAGGCACATAACACTCCCAATAGAGGATGCAGTCACATTCAAAGATGTCCTGGATAGAAAGATCGATCTGGATCTTAAGAGGACCTACCTCTCGGCAGGTGGCGCTTGCAGGCCAGCAATAGCATTGGCTGCTGTCTCAAGCTGGTCCACGATGGCCGAAAAGCTGGTGTCAGAAGGAATGGAGCAAGAGAAAGTTATCTCAGCCCTCCAAGAACTTAGTCTCGCAGGCGACTTTGTCGCAGAAGCCTCTGTGGACATAATTAAAACCACTTCAAGAGCAATGTTAAGCTCAGTAATGGCCAGAAGGGCGCTTTGGTTAAAACCCTGGTCGGCAGATCCCTCCTCAAAGTCCAACTGGTGTAAAATACCCTTTGATGGCGTAAACCTTTTTGGAGAAAAACTGGATTCCGCTATTTCTAAAGTCACCGGAGGAAAATCGGGACTCATCCCTTCAGATAGGAGGCCCAGACAGCAGAGACCACCAGTTTCTAGAAGAAATCTGCCAGATAAATACAGAGAGGCAAGATCCTACAGGCCTGGGAAAGAGTATAGGAGGAACTGGAAGAATCCCCAGTCATCATTCCTCAAGCTCCAGAAGTCTAAGACCCCTACCACAGGGGAACAAAAGTCTTTTTGAAGGTGCGTCCGCCCAACCAGCTTTAGTGGGGGCCAGACTCATGAGTTTCAAGCAGGTCTGGGCGGATACAATAAAGGACCCATGGACGATAGACACTGTCCAGTTCGGGCACAAATGGAAATTCAAGACACGGGCTCCAAGAGACCAATTCTTTGTAACCAGATTACCGGCATCTCGGGAAAAAAGGATGCTACTGACAAAATACGTCCAAGACCTGTTACAAAAGGAAGCCATAGTGGAAGTTCCAATATCCCAAAGGTCAACGGGTTTCTACTCCCCGTTTTTTCTGGTGAAGAAAAAATCAGGGGATCTCCGCCCTGTCTTAGATCTAAAGAATCTCAATCGCTCAATCTTAGTCGAGACATTCAAGATGGAGAGCCTCCAGTCAATTCTTCGGGCCATGAATATTGGGGATTGGATGCTTTCCGTCGATTTACAAGACGCCTATCTGCACGTCCCCATTCACATCTCATTCCAAAAGTTTCTCCGCTTTGCAGTAGGTCTTCATCATTTTCAATTCCGAAGTCTCCCGTTCGGGATCTCCACCGCTCCAAGGACATTCACAAAAATCTTACTACCAGTAATAGCCTTACTAAGAGAACAAGGATTGAGAGTCCATCATTACCTGGACGACATCCTCTTGCTAGCAGCCAATCAGGATTCCCTTCTACTGCATCGATCCATTCTGATTACCACCCTACAAAACTTCGGCTGGATCATAAACTGGGGGAAAAGCAATCTGCAGCCCACTCAGAGAAAGATATTCCTGGGGGCGGAACTAGACACCCGTCTCAATATGGTAGAACTTCTGCGGGAAAAAATTCCCAGTCTCATTCAGAAGGCGAGAAAGTTATTAGCCTCTACCACACTACCAGCTCGGGAGTACCTCAGCATACTGGGGTCATTCTCAGCAACGATCCCAATGGTACAATGGGCCCAATGGAACACCAGACCTCTGCAAGCATCACTGTTAAAACAATGGAACGGGGTATCATTGTCTCAGCCAATCATAATCCAGAAAGAAATAAAACAATCACTCTGGTGGTGGACCAGATTGAACAATCTGAAGAGATGCAGGCATATAGTCCCTCTTCCTCAAGAAGTAATCACTTCAGACGCCAGCCTGAAGGGCTGGGGGGCACACTACCGCCATCACGCAGTCCAGGGCCTTTGGACATTCAGAACAAAGAACGTGGTCTCAAATATATTAGAGATGAAAGCAGCATTCCAAGCTCTCTTAGCCTTCAGCCCCCTCCTCAGGGGGAAAGAGGTCCTGCTAAAATTGGACAACAGAGTGGCAGTTGCCTATATCAACAGGCAGGGGGGCACCAGGAGTCGCTCCATGATGCAGGAAGTCCGTCCAGTCTTCGAGTGGGCACAGCTGAACCTGTCGGGGTTAACGGCAACGTATGTCCCAGGAGTCCAAAATCAACTAGCCAACTCTCTAAGTCGGACCTTTGTATCAAACAACGAGTGGGCCTTAAGTCACCAAGCCTTTACCCTCATAACCCAAACCTGGGGGATACCGGATATAGACCTGGCGGCAACACCGGTCAACACGAAATGCCAGAGGTATCTAGCCAGAATTCTTTTCCCATCGGCAGAAGGCACGGATTGTCTACAGCACGATTGGAACTTCCGTTTGGGGTACATCTTTCCGCCAACACCACTCATTCCGAGATTCTTACTCAGACTCAAGAGGTCGAAAGCCAGTGTTAGAAGTCCTCCCATTTTGGCCGAGACGACCATGGTTTACGACGCTCCTCCAATTGAGCACAGCAGAACCACTGACACTCCCAATGACAGCGGATATACTGTCGCAGGGGCAACTCCTTCACCCATTTCCGGAGAGGCTGCATCTAACAGCATGGAGATTGAAAGGACTAGGTTCTTAGTCCAAGGTTGCTCCCAGAAGGTGATAGACACTCTCCTTCAGGCTAGAAAATCCACGACCAATAAAACCTATAAAAGGATCTGGGAGAGTTTTCTCTTAATCGCACAACAGCAATCCTGGAACCCGGCATCTCCATCAGTTGCTCAGATCCTCGAGTTTCTCCAGCTAGGTCTAGATAAAGGTCTTAGGTCTAGTACCCTGAAGGTACATGTATCAGCCCTATCCGCTATGACAGGAGTGAAATGGGCTCAAGAACCTCTCATCATCCAATTTCAGAAGGCTTGCCTAAAGTTGAGGCCACCTAGGAAACCTTCCTTCCCGACATGGGATCTTTCAGTAGTGTTGGAAGCCTTATCCCATGAGCCATTTTTTCCGTTAGAGAATGTTTCCCTGTGGGACTTAACTCTCAAAGTCACTTTCCTAATAGCAATTACATCAGCTAAAAGGATATCGGAAATTCAGGCCTTACAGGCTAAGGAACCATGCTTAATATTCTATCCAGACAAAGTAGTCCTAAAACCATCGGATCGCTTCATCCCGAAGGTGTCATCATCTTTCCACTTTAACCAAGAGCTATGTCTCCCCACCCTCTCCACAGAACAGGGTGATCCACATCCGCTTGACATAAAGTCTAATATCCAGGCCTACCTCTTGGCAACCAGCAATCTGAGGAAGACAGAAAACCTACTGGTCATTCCTTATGGGTTTAGAAGAGGACAAGCAGCAACCTCTCGCACCATCGCAGCATGGTTGGTAAAGATCATTAAGAGAGCTTACACATCGAACAACACACGAGTACCTGAGGGCTTAAGGGCACACTCTACAAGGGCAATGGCGACCTCCTGGGCGGCCTACTGTAGGGTATCAGCCGAAACCATCTGCAAAGCAGCCACTTGGTCTTCAAAAACCACCTTTTATTTCTCATTATAAAGTGGACTCCGCTAGATTGTCCACGGTAGAGTTTGGGAGAGCGATTATTCAGGCTAACTCCTCAATACCTTCTAAATAAAACTTATCTTTTGCTCATACCCACCCAGTTTGCGAGTTATTCCCCATAGGTGTATGCTG
The DNA here is from genome assembly GCF_042186555.1 of Aquarana catesbeiana. Classification (NCBI taxonomy): domain Eukaryota; kingdom Metazoa; phylum Chordata; class Amphibia; order Anura; family Ranidae; genus Aquarana; species Aquarana catesbeiana. Next base: position 590,483,311 of record NC_133327.1, read on the forward strand.
CCATGATGCGACAGGAAAACGGAAAATTGTATACTCACCTTTCCGTAACTTTCCTTTCCTGTCGCATCTCATGGCAGCATACAAATGCCCACCCATCTGAGGTGAGGTATATATACACGGAGAATGCTGGGGCAGGGGCTCTCTCAGACCTTAATAGCTACGCGGTCCTATCAGGTTGCGGGGGCGAAGCCACAACCCATAGGTGTATGCTGCCATGAGATGCGACAGGAAAGGAAAATTACGGAAAGGTGAGTATACAATTTTCCGTTTTGTGTTATCATGTATTGTTTTCAGACTGCTTATGGTGATTTTTTTTTTTTTTTTTATTGATTTATGATTTTTTAATTGTATAATATTTTGACAGGATCCAGAAAGGACCAGACAAGTATATCAAGCCTGCTTAGAATTAATACCACACAAAAAGGTAAATAGAAAGTATAAGCTGTACATTAAGCCCAGTAACACTCAGACTTAACATGGTCTTAGCAGTTCAATTGGCAAGTTAAAAAGAGGTTTTAAATTGGTGTTCCACACTAAAAAAAAAAAAAAAAAGGAGGAATGTGCCTGAAAAAAAAACATTTGGAAATTTTTATTTTTTTTTTAACTTACCTCTAAATGCCTGTTGCTAGGGGGTCCCTCGTAGTCTGTCTCTTTCAGTGCCTGGGCTGGTGACATCACTTCCCCTCAGCACAGGAAGGGCTCATCTCTGCTCCCTCCCTCTTGTCAATCATCTGGGACCCATTACAGGTCCCAGATGACTGAGCGGCCAATCACGGCGCGCGGTGTTGCTCGCGCATGCGCAGTGGGTGCGCGGCTGTGAAGCCACAGCTCGGCGCCCACAGTTGCAATGCCGGCGCCGTCGAACGGAGGGGGAGATGAGCGGGGCTTCAATCCCCCACATCGCTGGACCCTGGGACAGGTAAGTGTCCAACTAAAAGTCAGCAGCTGCAGTATTTGTAGCTGCTGACTTTTAATTTTTTTTTTTAAATGGGAACTCCTCTTTAAGGCCCCTTTCACACGGGACGGATCCGTGTTGATCCGCCCCGTGAACATCCGCTGCTCAGCGGGGATTGCTTCGTTTTCCCCAGCTGAGCCGGCAGATGACAGGGCGGGACCCGCACACTGTGCAGGGACCGCCCCGTCAGATCTCCGCTCTCCCCTACGGGGGATCGGAGGAACACGGACCGTCTGTCCGTGTCCCTCCGATCCGCTCTGCAGACGGATAGAAAAATAGGATTTTCTTCCGTCCGCAGAATCGGACGAGAGCGGAGCCGGATGACATCGGGTGTTTGCGGATGTACATCCGCTGACACCCGCTATCCCATAGGGATGGCTGTATGTCCTTATTTCATCCGAAAACGGATGGATGAAATACGGACATACGGTCCGCATGTGTGAAAGGGGCCTTAGGGCATTTATCCATTTAATCAGTGGGTGATGCATTGGTACTTTTAGAGTACTAGCTTGCACACCCACAGTGAGGTAGTACAATAGCTTGTTTTGAATTCAGACCTCATTATTGTTTTTCTTCTCTTCCAGTTTACATTTGCCAAAATCTGGTTAATGTATGCACAATTTGAGATAAGACAAAAAAATCTTCCTATGGCTCGAAAAGCTTTGGTAAGTTTGGGTAAAATTCTGATTCATTCTGCGCATGTTTTCTTTGAACACTGTGCGAAAGTAAGCATGAACATTATATATGCGATTAAGTAAGAAAAAAAAAATCTAATTTAATGAAACTTCAAAATACACATCTAAAAGTTTTCTTACTTGCTCTATTGTTTTTAAAAAAAAAAGTTAGTCGCCAGAATTTTTAATTTGGTAGACGTTCCATCTGGGGCCTGCAAAAACATTAACCACTTGCTTACTGGGCACTTATACCCCCTTCATGCCCAGGCCAATTTTCAGTTTTCAGTGCTGTCACACTTTGACAATTACGCGGTCATTGTACTCATATGAAATGTTAATCTTTTTTGAGACCAAGCTCTCTTTTGGTGATATTTAATCACCACTGGGTTTTTTATTTTTTGCTAAATAAAAAAAATGTAAAAAAAGCAAACGTAGTTTCTGTTCTAAAATTTAGAAATTTTTTTTTTTTCTCTCCAGTGATCTGCGCTGATGGGGCTGTGCTGAGGCGGCACTGATGTTACCAGTTACCGGCTCTCCTCTCCTCACACTGTGACAGCGTGTGACAAAAGTACTGCCGATAACCGGCAAATCTGTTCACACTGTGATCAGTTGTGATTGAACACAGCTGATCATGTGGTAAAGGGCCGCTGTGATTGGCCCTTTACCACAATCAGTAAATGTCTGTGTACAATGGACACCATATGTGCGGCGTGGTTCCGGGAGGATGATTGTGGACACCCTCCTGGAACAGCCGTGCTGTAGCTGTCTGTCAGTTATAGCGCGGTAAGGAAGTGGTTAAAGTGTGTGTTTGTTTTCATGGCCCATGTTTGCTGTACCATAATGTTTGTATGGAAATGAATTGGGTAGAGATTGCCCTTCACTTCCTGTTCCAGATACAGGAAACGAAAGGAGATCTTCACAAAAGAGGGTGGAATTCCCCTCTTATACAGTTGTCCCCATTGGAATGTCTACCCTCACACCTTGTTCTGGTGACCACTCCAAAAATTTCGATTCACCATTACTTTCTGTTTCAGTGAAAATGATAATCACAACAAATAGGATAAATCTCCCCAGCTGGGATCCTAATCACAGTAAAAACTTGACAGGGAGTCTAGGCCTTCCTCACTCTTTCAAAAATAAAAATAGTTTTGCTTTTTACATATCCGCAGATTTTTTTGATGCTTTATGGAAAAAGGGATTTGGTTCCTAGTTTTGTCAGATTATTTTAACTTTTAGACAGCACCCCTGAATTATTTGCAACACGTCTGGTCTTTCTCCGATGTAGGGCACATCCATTGGCAAATCACCAAAACTGAAGCTGTTTAAAGGCTATATAGAACTGGAGTTACAGCTTCGAGAATTTGATAGATGTAGAAAGCTGTATGAAAAGTTTTTGGAATTCACACCGGAAAACTGCACAACATGGATTAAATTTGCAGAACTGGAAACTATTCTGGGAGATGTTGACAGAGCCCGTGCTGTGTACGAGCTTGCAATTGGACAGCCGCGTCTTGATATGCCTGAAGTAAGTGAGTGTTTTTTCAGTTTTTATTTGTTTTTGTCTGGGAATGCATACTTTTGTATTTCAGAAACTGCTGAAAGAAAATATTTTCACCATGTATAAAAAAATAAGTCTCTAGTACTTTAAGACAAAAGTCCCTTAGTGGCCTTTTCCTCACTACACCATTCTCCCATGGCCAAGTGGCAGATGGACCTTAAAGTGTTACTAAACCCAGGACCCTGCATTCACTATATCTGGTTTCCCACAGTACATGGAAATGCAATCATTTTAGCAAATATAAACTGCTTTTCTCATCAGCAGTATAAAGTAGTCTTGTAACTTCTATCAGTGTCTGGCCAAGCACTGGTTAAAGCTTAAAGGAGGCGTTTTTATTCCCCTCTGACTGTCCTATGAGGCTTCATGACCCCTGACTTTCTGTCTGGACAGTGCTGATTGGCCCTGTGCCGATCACATGCACCCTCTTACATGCACCCTCTCAAAAAAAAACTCTCTAGCAATACACACCAAACTGAGCATGTACAGAGTGCCTCCTAGGGCTCTGTTCTATCAGCAGATGGATTGGGGGAAGTAAAAGAAGGGGTGGATCAAAGAGCCTTTTAAACAATGAAGAGGATTAACCTCTTAGTGAGTATAACAAGCATGCTTTAATGCATATACAGACTGATTTTACTATTGTGGGTTTAGTAACACTTTAAGACTGAAGTCTATTCCAGACTTCACAACATATTATCCAGAATTTGACCCTTTCTGACTAATGACACCACAAAGCAACTTATTCACTCCTTGATTATTTCCCGCCTTGACTACTGCAACTCTCTCCTTTAATGGCCTACCCTTAAGCAGGCTATCCCCCCCCCCCCCCTTCTGTCTATTATGAATGCTGCTGCTAGATTAATACACCTCACTAATCGATCCGTGACTGCCGTCCCTCTCTGCCAATCTCTTCACTGGCTTCCACTACACCACCGTGTAAAATTCAAAATGCTAACCATAACGTACAAGGCCATTCACAACATCGCCCCCATCTACATCACCAACCTCATCTGCAGATATCGCCCAAATCGCCCCCTCCGCTCCTCCCAGGACCTCCTGCTCTCTAGCTCCCTTGTTACCTCCTCCCATGCTCGCCTTCAGGACTTCTCCAGAGCCTCTCCCATCCTCTGGAACTTCCTGCCCCAGTATGTCCGATCAGGCCCTACCCTGTCCACCTTTAGGAGATCCCTGAAAACTCATTCAGGGAAGCCTATCCCACACCCACATAACTGTCCCCGAGCCACCCCCATCAAATCATTCTCTGCAGCTATTACCTTTTGTACCACCACCCCCTCCCTTTATAATGTAAGCTCTACGAGCAGGGCCCTCCTGTACCTTTTGTATTGAACTGTACTGTAATTGTGTTGTCCCCCCTATACACTGTAAAGCGCTGTGTAAACTGTTGGCGCTATATAAATCTCGTATAATAATATTTTTTAATGAGTAAATGACAGCAAAATTAAAGTGGAGTTCCAGTCTAAAAAAAGACAAAAAATGAAAGTCAGCAGCTACAAATACTGTATACTTAATATAAGGACACTTACCTGTCCAGGTATCCCGCGATGTCAGCCCCCCTAGCCGATTCGTAGATTGGCTTTGGGTGCAGGCTCCGGCATCTCCACTAAGGGAAACCGGAAGTGAAGCCTTGTGGCTTCACAGCCTGTTTCCTACTGTGCATGCGCGAGTCATGCTCTCTGAATGGTCCCGCTGTCTTCTGGGACCTGTGTGTCTCCCAGAAGGCAGCGGGGGGAAGATGGAGCCAGACATTTCGTAGATCTCAGTACCGCGATCTTACCCAGAAGTAGGGCGGGTACCTGGTTTTGACAGGTATCTGCAAACCCCCCCCCCCCCCCAGAAAGTGCCAAATGCTGCAGTGGAGGGTGCAAACAAGCAGAGCTTCCCCTTTTGGGTGGAACTCCGCTTTAACGCATTCTATACCAAAATGTAAGAACACCTGGGACCCATGCATCATACATTTCTTAGCAGCATAGTTGGATGAGTTGCTTGATTGACCTCCTCCCTCTTGCTTAGACTGATAACTTCCAAATGCAACCCACCGAGGAATCCCAATAACAATCTTACCATGCTGTTGGATTGCTTTTATGCCATTCATATGCTATTCAATGTTGTACAAAACCGAATACAACTCCTGGATTATGATTATTCGTGACAATGCAACTCTACTAATTAAGACAAATTGTACTTTTGTTCATTTCTCTTTAATAAAATATTGAAAGAAAACAAAAGTCCATCTTTAGTGTTTTTAGAAAAAAAGCATCGCATTGGTCTGACCACCGGACCTGCGATGCATTTAGGCAAGCTCCAAAATAGTGCTCTTTATGTGCAATCATATGAAAATGCCAATAGGATACATTTTTGCCTTTTTAATTGGAAACTGTTGTGTTTTCAATTACATATTTTGAATACATTTTGTAAAGTATTAAGTCATTTGCAATATGTGCTCCATCATTTCATATTTGCTCTCTCTAGTGCCCTGGCAAAGAGCATCCTGCACCCAGTTGCCCATCGCAGCCTCAACTCAGTTTGCCATATAGCATCAGTTCACATCATACTACCAAAAGAGAACCTCAAAGTCTATTAGCATTTATAACCTAGAGGAGTCACTGGTACCTTCATTCATGACGAAAAACTTTAGTAAAAACCTGTTTTAAGGCTTGATTCTAGACTACTGATACTTTCGGTCAATTACTCGGCAATACCGAGTACCTATACCTTTGCAGTGCAATTTGCGTCCATACATAATGAATGGGATCAAGTCGCACTGCAAAGAATCGCATGTGATTTGAACAGGAATGCAGTGCGATTCCTATCCAAAATGCATGCGATTTCCCCCACCGTTCCTGTGAACCCAGTATAGAAAGAGAAGGGCCATCTAGTGCAGCAATGGGCTAATTTTCTAACAACTCACATTAAAAAGTACATATCTCGTCAAATCCAAATCTGCATAGTGTACCTGTCCCACCGATGATGGGAAAACCGTGGCTGCTGGAGGAGAAGTTCTGGGACCCCTGTGGGTATAGGGTGGAAGTGATGTCGGCTTGGGGGTGGATCACCTATACATCTCCTCCAGCGGCTGTGGTTTTCTGTCATCAGTGGGACCAGGGACACTATGCAGATTTGGATTTGGCTAGATCTGTAATTTCATGTGAGTTGTTATAACATTTTTAATAAACTGCCCTTTGCCGCACTAGATAGGGCTTCCCTTTCTATACTGGGTTCACACACACAGGAGCAGTGGGTGAAATTGCATGCGATTCGGACAGGAATCGCAACACATTCCTGTTTAAATCGCATGTAAACCTCCTTATGACAGCAATAGTCAGGTGACCTCCAAATCCCTCCTCTGCCCTTAAAAGCATTCAAAACCCCAAGATCAATGTTTTTGAATGGCTTAGATGTTTTAAAAATGGCATATAAACCGGAAGTGATGTCAGGTCATCTCTTCCAGGTGACCCTAGCCGATCAAAGCCATTCCTGGCTTTGTTCGGCTGTCCGGCCAGCTGGTTGCTCGGGCCTCCTGGTGGGACTGGAGAGCAGGCGGTGGGAGGGGAGGGGAAAGTCCCCTCCTGCTACTTGTAAGAGAAATCCAGCAGCTAGTGAGCCATGAGGATTACTTTTACAAGAGAGCTGACCTCTGGCTCTAAAAAAAAAAAAACAGTCCCGGGGTGATGACTGCGGCTGCAAGTCCCACAACGTATGTATATGTCGCTGGCCTGGAAGTGGCTATATAGCCACCTGACCATCACAGCTGTATGAATTTATTGTATTCCGATACAGCCTTCAACCCTCCTTACAGCTTTAACAGCTCCTACCCTTCAAGGAAGACTTCCCACAAGATGGATATTGCAGTGTGTATGTGAGAATTTGTATCTGTTCATCCAAAAACAATTTGTATGGTCCCAAAGGTATTCAGTGGGGTTAAAGTCAGGGTTTGGTTGAGGCCACTCAAGTATTTCCACACCAAACTTGATAAATTATGTCTTTATGAAGCTTGAAGCTGGCTTTGTGTACAGGGGCATGGTCATGTTGGAACAGAAAAGGGCCTTCCCCAAATTCTCCCCACAGGAGTTGGGAGCACACAGTTGTCAAAACTTTCATAAGCTGTAGCATTAATAGTACCCTTCACTGGAAAAACCTGAACTCAAACGTTTGGAGGGATGTTCTCGGAATTTGGCTGTGTAATGTAGTATTCATGGCTTGGTTGCTCCATTGCTTGTCTTTTCTTTTTGCAGGTTCTTTGGAAATCATACATAGACTTTGAAATAGAACAGGAAGAATATGATAAAACAAGAAATTTATATAGAAGACTTCTGCAGAGAACACAACATGTTAAGGTACATCATTTGTATAAAATATTACATTGGCAAAGTTTTGATTTACTGTAAAAATCCAAACAGGATTATATAAATTAAAAAGAAAACTTAATAGATGTACCTTAGGCTATTTTTTTTTCATTGTTCTTGCTTAACCCCTTAACTTCTAATTGTCTCCTTCCGTCCTCCCTAAAATTTCTCTGCTGATTTTACATTGTCATATCAATTATATATGGATTTGCACTTCAACCACCAGATAGATTTACTGTTACAGGGCGGTCACGCTGCGAAGAATCACGTGTATATTAAGGGCAGAGGAGGGATTTGGGGTTACATGCCATATCCCTTTAGTAAAAGCACCTCACACAGTACACAAAAACACTGGCTAAACACACATTTAAGGGGTGTTAACTATAGGCAATTTTTTTATTTGGATAGAGCAAGCGAGGGTTATAACCCCTGTCATATTTTTTTCACCATCTGTGTCCCATTGCAGAGATTTTTCTTCACTTCCTGCTCCATAGCCAAACAGGAAGTGAGAGGAAATCCCTGCAAATGAAGGGAATTCATTGGGGACCCCCAGGTCACCAGTACTAGTGTTCCCATTGGAAGATTTTCTCTCTTACTTTTCTGGGGACAACCCAAAATTTGGTATTTTCTTTTACTTTCACTTTTTAACCACTTACCGACCGGCTCCTGTACATATACGTCAGCATTTTGAAGAGGGATATCTCGGTAACAGCAGCAGCTGCTGTCACAACCGAGGTATCCATCTTTACAGGAGCCGGTCGTGTTTCCGATAATGGTGGTCTCCGCGGCAGATTCGCTGCGAGATCACCATTATCGGCGGCGGGAGGGGGGAGCGATCGGTAGCGGCGGAGGAGATCGGGACCTGTCAGTTCCTCGGTATGGAGACGAATGAGGCTAAGATGGCGCCCACCCGTCTCCATACCATAGGACGGCGGAAGCGACTTTTTTTTTTTTTGCATTTTAGTGTAAATATGAGATCTGAGGACTTCTTGACCCCAGATCTCATATTTAAGAGGACCTGTCATACTTTTTTCTATTACAAGGGATGTTTACATTCCTTGAATTAGGAATAAAAGTGATCCAATTTTTTTTTTTTTTTTTTTAAAAACAGTGAAAAAATAATTAAAATAAAGTAAAATAAAAAAATATATATATATTTTTAAAGCGCCCTGTCCCGACGAGCTCGCGCGCAGAAGCAAACGCATACGTGAGTAGCGCCCGCATATGAAAACGGTGGTCAAACCACACATGTGAGGTATCGCCGCGACCGGTAGATCAAGAGCAATAATTCTAGCCCTAGACCTCCTCTCTAACGCAAAATATGCAACCTGCAGAATTTTTTAAACGTCGCCTATGGAGATTTTTAAGGGTAAAAGTTTGACGCCATTCCACGAGCGGGCGCAATTTTGAAGCATGATATGTTTGGTATCAATTTACTTGGCGTAACATTATATTTCACAATATAAAAAAAAATTGGGCTAACTTTACTGTTGTCTTATTTTTTTTATTCAAAAAAGTGAATTTTTTCAAAAAAAAAGTGCGCTTAGAAGACCGCTGCGCAAATACAGTGCGAAAAAAGTATTGCAATGACCGCCATTTTATTCTCTAGGGTGTTAGAAAAAAAACAATATATAATGTTTGGGGGTTCTAAGTAATTTTCTAGCAAAAAAACCTGTAAACATGTAAACACCTAAAATCCAAAATGAGGCTGGTCCTTAAGTGGTTAATGATAATAGTAAACAGGACAAATAGAGAGGGTGAATCTCCTGAACGAGGGCACAGAAAGCAATAAAAATTGAAAGGTGTTCTAATCCCTCTCCACTCTATCCAAAACTGAAAAAAAAAATGTTGCCTTTAGTTATACTTTAACCCTTTGATCACCCCTGACGTTTACCTTCTCCAAGCCAGTGTCCTTAGTACAGTGAATATTTGTAGCACTGATCACTGTATTAGTGTCACTGGTTCCCACAAAGTGTCAGTGTCAGAATGTCCGCCGCAATATTGCAGTCCCGCTAAAAGTTGCTGATCGCTGCCATTACTAGTATAAAAAATAAAAATTCCAGTATATATCCCATAGTTTGTAAACGCTGTAACTTATCCGCAAGCCAATCAATACCTGCTTAATGAGATTTTTACTAAACATTTGTAGCAGAATACATATTGGCCTAAATTTTATGAAGAAATTTTTTTTTTTTTTTTTTACGTTGGATATGTTTTGTAGCCGAAAATAAGAATATATATATATTATTTTTTTTTTTTTTTTTTTTTTATTTATAATTTATATATATATAATTTTATTTATTTATAATTTATTGTTTATTTATATATATATATATATATATATATATATATATATATATATATATATATATATATATATTTTTTTTCAAAATTGTCGGTAGCACAAAAAATAAATGCAGAGGTGATCAAATACCACCAAAAGAAAGCTCTATTTGTACGGAAAAAATACATAAATTTTATTTATGTACAGCGTTGCATGTCCGTGCAATTGTCAGTTAAAATAACGCAGTGCCGTATCGCAAAAAATGGCCTAGTCATGAAGGGGTTAAATCTTCCGGAGGTCAAGTGGTTAATTGTTTTTGTCCTTGCCTAAAAAAATTAGTAATTTTTTTTTTGTTCCTGAAAAAGCACTTACGTACATTATTGCGGTATCATAATTAATGGCCGGGTCGAATTGATAGACCCATAGTGGAAATGTAAAAATTGCTCTGTTTCATGAGTGGTATACTGGTGTATGAGCTAAACTGGTTTAAAAGTATATGCTTCCAAAATAAATGTATTCTTTTACCTAGTGAACCTGAAATAATGACCCCATGAGATTACTATAATTAATTTTGCAGTGTCCCGACTCCCAAGCCATGTGATTTTTCTGTTGTGTACATGCCTAAAGAAACTTGCAGCAATAATAACTTTAATTACTGAAATAATGATGCAAGGACCAATGTAGGGAGAGCTCATATGACAACCTACACGGGGAAGAGTCTTCCGTTACAACCATTGTTTGGGGATGAAAATCGCTCCCTTTTAGGGTCTGCACACAGTGCATGGGACCATTCCCAACATCCAGCAGTCTGCTGCATAGGATTTTCCTTCCTATACATATTTCCAGAAGATGGCCAGATATAATATTTATATCTCCAGTTATCAAATCATTTTATTTTCTCTCCTCGCTTCCCCAGGTTTGGATCAGCTTAGCACAGTTTGAATTGACAACTGGAGCTGAGGACACACTGAGTAAATGCAGGCAAATCTATGAGGAAGCAAACAAGACTCTGAGGAACTGTGAAGAGAAGGAAGAGAGACTGATGCTGCTTGAGTCCTGGAGGAGCTTTGAGGAGGAATTTGGCCCCGAGAGTGCACAGGAAAGGGTGGCCAAGCTGATGCCAGAGAGAGTCAAGAAGAGGAGAAAACTCCAATCAGAGGATGGGGTAAGACTTCTTTAAAACTTTTCCTAGCTTAGCAGGGTAAGGGCTATAGATTGAATAGGCCTATTAATATTGAAACCCACTGCAGTGACCATGCTGTGGGTACTTTACCCTCTCTGACAGGTGGTGATTTCCTATGCTACCAGGTTTTAAAGCTTTGCAGGTCCAAGGGAACTTGTCCCACAATTGGCCACGTTACATCTGATCCATACATCTGATGTCACAGGTGCCTGCCCCTGTGAGACTCCTAAAAACAAAGACACTGCCATTACCAAAACCTTACAAAAGTGACATTTGCCCTTCAGTCTAGTTGGGTGAACACCAACCAGTTATCTTATTACTATTGATGTGAGATCAAATATGATATTGGGTTGGAAGCATCCACAAAACTGGCACTAAAATAGGTACGTTGGGTAAACTAGATACATTTTAGGAAATATTTCACAATAAGACAATTTATACTACTTTTAAGTGGCATTCCACTCACTGGAAATGTCATCTATATATCAAAATATATTCAGTGGCTTGCAAAAGTATCCACCCCTTTGGGTTTTTTTATTTCCTGTCTTTGTTTTACAACCTAGATTTAAAATAGATTTTTGGCATTTTCTACCATGTAATGTACACAACATGCCTACCAATTTGAAAGTGTAAAATTATTTTTTATTATGACAAAAATATTAATCGATACTAAAAACACACACACGTACTTTAATGTCCATAAATCAAGTCTCTTGGGGTATTTCTCTATTACCAGTCACCAGTCACATACCTAGTTGTACCTGAATGATGCCTGCAGCTACAGGCATCGTCCTGGTACTGTTTATTTAGCGCCCCAGTCAGCTCTCTTGTAAAAGCAGTCCTAGTGGCTAATTAACCGATGGATTACTTTTATAAGCAGTGGGAGGGGATGTCCTGCTGCCTTCTTTGGCTTTTACCAAGATCTCCTGTCCCACCGGAAGTCCCCATTGACCAGCTGGTGCTTCCACTGGCTGATTAGAATGCCAAAGACCGGATTGACTTTGTTCGGCTCTCGGCTATGGTGACCTGACATCACTTCCGGTTTACCCAGATGTCAACATCGCCATTTTCAAATATCAAGAGCATTCGAAGCACACCAATCATGTGTTCAAATGCTTTTAAGGACAGAAGAGGGATCTGGGGTCTTATAGACCCCAGATGTCTCCATAAAGAGTACCTGTCACATTCCTATTGATGTCACAAAGGATGTTTACATTCCCTGTCACAGCAATAAAAGTGATCAAAAAATTAATTTTTAAAGCAATGGTGTAAAAAACAAAAACAAAAGTGCTCCTGTTCCCTTATGCTTATGCACGAAGGAGAATTCATACATCAGTCCCGCACACAAACAGCGATCATGCCACACATGTGTGGTATCGCAGTGAACGTCAGATCATGGGCAGTAATTCTAGTACCAGACCTCCTGTGTACATCAGTGGTAACCTGTAAAGGCTTTTAAAGCGACACCTATGGATAGTAAAATTTACGCCTGTCGCACAGGCTTGCGCAGTTTTAAAATGTGACCTGTTTGGTACCTATTTACTCGGCGTAACATCTTATATTTTACCAAACAATTGGGTTATGTATTGTGTTTTTGTTGCATTAAAATTCAAAAAAGTAATTTTCTAGCAAAAATTCAGATTTTTACATGTAAACAAAAAGGTGTCCGTAAAGGCCTGATCTTTAAGTGGATAACAAAGTCACAGTTGCTTCTGCTCTTAATTGAATTGTCAAGACATCAAATGGTGGTGTCATGACTGATCACATGTGCAGCAGGATGGCAACTGCAGATCAGGGTCTAAGATGGCAGCTTCTTTGGCTGTAAAGGATAGAAGGGTTTAATTTCACTTCATCACATACAGGCACTGGGATTTTTGGCCTTTCCTCAAGGCAAAACTATTTCAGCTCTTTCGGGTTAGATGGGTTGCATTGGTGTACAGCAATCTTCAAGTCAATTGGATCAAGGTCTAGGCATTGACTGTACATGCTTATCTTTATTACACCCCAGTGTAGCTTTAGCCACATGTTTAGGGTCACTGGGATGGAGTTTCACCTTCTACCAGAACAGTCTCAAATCTCTGGCAAACAAACCAGTTTTATTCAACAACTGCTCTGTATCTAGTGCCATCCAGATTTCCTTCAATCCTGACCAGTTAGTCCCTGTCAATAAAAAGCATCCTCATAGCATAATGCTGCCACCACCATGCTTCACTGCAAGGATGGTTTTCTCAGGGTGATGGGATCACATGAGCAATCGCATGATCATGTCAACAAAGCAGTTATAAATTAATTTCATTCGTAACAGTTGTGTTTCCTATAGAGTGATTGGCCCACAGCTATCACATGGTACCTGGGCCAGTCACAGCAACCTGTACCATGTAATTGGCAGTAGCCAATCACAGATTACTAGTAATCACAGCTGTTATAAATGTAACCCATTCATGACAGTTCTGGAATTGCTGGAATTTTTTTTTTTTTTTTTTTTTTTTTTTTTTTTACCAAAGACATGTAGCACAATGCATTTTGGTCTAAATTTATGAAGAAATTTGATTAATTTGGCAATTTTTAACAGAGGGTAGAAAATATAATTTTGTGATGGTATTTGTGTGAAAAAAATGATAAATTAATTTGTGTACAGTGTTGCATAATAACACAATTGCCAATTAAAGTAGTGCAGTGCTGAATAGCAATAAAATGGCCTGCTCATGAAGAGGGTAAAATCTTTTGTATCGTGTGTGTTCTGGATTTTTGGTTGCTATTCTATCTTTATCATTTAAAATACACCTATAACAATTCTAGACCCTTCATTTCTTTGTAAGTGGGCAAACTTACAAAATCTGCAGGGGATCAAATAATATTTTCCCCACTGTAAGTAAGAAACTTCAATTAGTTTGTCCACATCTTATTTAGAGGTTTCATAGCAAAGGGGGTGAATACTTGTTCACAGTCAAGAGTTCTGTTTTTGTTTTTTAATTGGTTATCACAATAAACAAAATAAAAAATATTTTGCACTGTCTGGGTCATAGGAATGTTGTGTACTCCAACAGGAAAAGAAAGTGTGTGTGTTTTGGGGGGGGGGGGTTCTTTGTTCCTAGCAACAAGCTGCTGCATGAAACCAGATTTGAAGTTATCCTGTTGCTGGGCCCTTCATGGGTTAAAAAAAAACACTAGGTTCACCACTGTGGTTAGAAAAGTTAACTGGTCCTAATAGTAAACTCTTGTTCATTTCCCCTTTCTAGTCAGATGCTGGTTGGGAAGAGTATTATGACTACATCTTTCCTGAGGATGCCGCCAATCAGCCTAATCTTAAACTTCTCGCCATGGCCAAGATCTGGAAGAAACAGCAGAAAAATGATGAGGAAGAGGAACAAGATCCTGACAAAGACATTGATGAGAGCACTGCCTGACACAATTTTACCATTTTTTTTTTTTTAATTTTTTTTTTAATAACTGTCCTTCATTCTTGTACATACTTGTCAGATTGGACATATTTGCTATTAAACTATTTGGAAATGCACAATGCTTAATTTTCAGTTTATTCCTTTTTTTTTTGCTTTCAGTCAAGTCGTGATTAATCAAAGTTGTATTTTTCTCCAATGGATGCTCTGCAGTCCAGAGAAAGGTGATGACTGCATTGCATCATTACACTGAGGAAGTTACGTTGTAAATAGCACAAAGTACATATCTTCATCATACAGTACAGGGCACAGGAGCCGATTCTTTGACTATGTGTTATGTGCTACTACCTTCAAGTGATTGGACATTGGCAAAAGCTTTGTTTAGTCACCCCCCCAGTGTACCACTGTTCCCACTGTGGATCCAGTCATTTCTGCACTAAATATTCAATATACTGTTTCTACTACAGATGGAGGGGGGGGTTCCCTCTGTTAAGTATTCAGTTGATGTGTCTAGAAACTCTTTTGAAGTCCTCCTTTGCCTTGGCAGGCTGAGCCACTTTGTCAGTTGCCCACACTATGGCAAACTGGATTGGAGAAATCAAGTGAGCTTTTTCTGATTGTACAGGTGTAGATTATCCTAATTTTGCTGCAAGATTACATCTTGCCATGTAATCGTCAAATACCCATGTCCTTAACATATAGAGGACAGAAAAAATCAGCCATTGGCACCGCATCCCATAGAGAAATACACAAAAGAAAAGGGGATGGGGTAAAATTACCCCAGGGACTTTAAAGGTGCATAAATATTGTAATAATTGGAGTAAAGAAATATGTATGCAAAGTCTATCCATACAAAAATGTATTTATTATATTTAATACATATTATCAAAAGTTAAAAACAGGTTTCACAATATCCATATCTGGCTTTACAGAGACAATGAAAAAGAAAACTATTTAGTAGATACCACTCAACATGTTTCGCTCTTTATGAGCTTCATTAGGAGTTCTGGTAAATATGTGGTATACTAGGAACGAGAAACACAAAATTAATATCATATATTATAAGAATTATAAATAAAATCAAATCACACGGATAGAGTAATTACTGCATACATAAATAGCAAAATTCAATCAAAAAGTCTCATAGAGGTATTGAAATCGTAACCAATTAATCAATGAAAATGAAATAAATTCAACACAACAAAAAGAAAAAATTAATCAATAAATAATCATGATGAAGACTATCTTACCAAGCCAAATAATACATGAAGGTAAAACTATTGTTGTAGTTTAATGAACGCAGTGAATGGCATTCACGAAATTGGATGGGTCTCCTCTGCCTGGGCCTCCCACATTGTTGGTCACAGAGGGGCTAAGTATAAATATATCCTTGCTGGAAATAAAAAAATAGTAATTACAAAAAATGGTCTGCAAAGCACTCAGGATTGAGTATCCAGAGGTCAGACATAAAGTTACCTTAGGTTGAATCAAATACAGATTGCTAGAGGCTATTAAAGCCTTATTGCAAAAATGAAAACGGGCGCTTCACGTCTCCCTGATGAGAGATTTAGCAACGACTGGTTGTTAGCAAATCGTAGACAACAAAAGGATGTTGAAGGATATATGTACACTACAAAGAGAAACAGTGAGAGAAATCCATATCAGTAAATGTGCTAACCACGGCAGTGAATCAATTTTGTAACAAGCAGAGTCAGTGTGTGGAAGCAGTTACCTGAAAACGAAGTGTGGGCAGGCATGCAGTGGAGGGGAGAGAGAGTCACACAGCCTCCCCTGTTCACAGAAGAGCCACCGACCAAGAGTAGCGGACAGTTACCGCATACTTGTATTCCCTCCATCCTGGCGGCGTCTGACGTCACCGCCGGGATGCGGACGTGCATTGAGGCATTCCACGTATGGGCACATAGATCGGGGCAAGGATGAGAGTGTAACGGCATGACGTAGAATACGTCAATGCCGGTGCCTCACATGCGCCAAGGATCATGACGCTGACCGTGCATGTATCCTTAGTGTGCATGCGTCAGAACAAAAAAACAAACAAGGAAGTCCCAGCCACAGAAAGAGGCCGGTGTTGCCATTTTGGAAGAGGGAAAGAGAATAAATGGTATATATAAATCCCCCCTCGAGGCCAATATTGTCATTCAAAGGGAAGAAAAAGAGAGAATGAGGTACATTCTTGTCTCTTATATAGATAGGGGATAAACTAATGTCATTAAAGTCGGCCTCGATATTGTAAATACCAAAATAACCCTGCTGGTAGAGAATGAATGATAGATATATAGCATATAAAAAAATATATAATAAACCCTCGTGAAAAAACAAAAAGCCCCGTCTATTACAGTAACCCCCCGTGGAACTAGCACCTCTAGGGCTCCCACAGGTGAGCGATTGAATACTCGCGCATCATGTGGGTGCCCCTGGCGTCCGTGTGAACCAAAGAAGGGAAACCCAGCAGGAGAGATATCCAATTCTATTAATTGGGTATTCAAAATCTTGGTAATAATGAATGAAGGAATGAATGAAGCTTGGGAAGAAAGTCAATTCAAACAATGGGGAACCATGAATGTACATAGACTATACATATCTGTACCATATGTTAACAACAGTTGGTCACAACCTGTCTGTGTGTAAACAGAACATGTATTCATTTACTTGAAAAGAAGGGAAAAGGAGAAAAAGGAAAAAAAAAGAGGAAAGGGAGAACAAGAAATCTGAATCAATGTCTAATGTGATTAGAGAAAGGATTGAAAACTAAAGGCATTGTTAAGGCCAGGATGTTTTAAAGCCGATAGGCCGTGTATCCAACGAGCCTCTCGTTGTAACAATAGCTTGTCATAGTTCCTGCCTCTATCTCCAGGGGGAATGTGCTCAAGACCAAAAAAAATGCATTTTGCTACTATTAAAGTTATGATACAGACCTATATGCCGACTTATTGGGGTTTCCATTCTCTTCTTCTGTATCAGGGACACATGGTCCCTGATTCGACAGAAGAAGGGACGCTTGGTCTTGCCAACATAGAACATTTGGCATTTGCATACCATGATGTAGACAATACCAATGGATTGGCATGTGACAGAAAAATTTGGTTTGAAAAAGCGACCATTGGGAAGCATAATTCCTCGTGCGGCATAGATAAATCTACAAAATTGACACTTGTGACAGCGCCTACTACCTTTTCTTGATTCAACAGGTGTTTCAATTGAGGTATCATAGTGGCTATGCACCAAAGTATCTCGGAGAGATCGGGAATGTCTGAAAGTAATTTCTGGGTAAGGCTTGAGGTGTTTGAGGTGCTTGAGGCCGGAGGTTAAATAATACCGGAAGTGATGTGAGAACGGCGTCCAAACGCCATACGATTTGTTTTATGCTTGTTTTTTAATATATTGATGTAAGAGTACAGCTTATTTTATTAATAAAACTATATTTTAACTATAAACATACTACACTATTGGAGTTCTCTATCTCTCCTATCCCTTCCCACTCCTCCCCCCTCTCTGGGAGTACGAGACTGTGTGAGGACGTGGATGTGAAGTGTCCATACAGGTTTAACACTAAGTGGAACGGAGGACCCCCTGGTGGTGGATGTTGGATTAGCGGAATAGATTCCTGTACACTACCTTATGCTGATATTTCAAGATATCAAGGTGAGGGTTCTGTGAGCTCATTTATGGGATTGTACATCTCTCGCCTTTCTGCTGTGTAGCTTATTTAAACGCATTTTGAAGAAACTTCCTTTTTTTTTTTTTGGACATTTATTGAAAAATGCTGAATTAAGAGACAATCACCTTATTGAATCTAATGCCCCTGGATTGTTATACCATTTCATGGATTAATCACCTTTACACTATATTATTATCCCAACTTATTAGGCACCATTTGCACACTGTTTATTTACCTTATTTACTGGGCACTTTTTGCACTTTATGTATTGCTGTAGCGCGGAATCATTATATGATTTTAGGTCCCTTTCTTTCAGACCATAAGCTTTGGAAATCATAGACCTTTCCTCGGGTCCTCAGGAAGAATGAATCCAAGCAACCAGCTGCTGTCCCCTTTAAATAGAAACTGACAGTAAGGACAACATCTGACTGAGGCCAGAACCAGAAGGATAACGCATTTGACGCATTGAACAAAGGCATACACCAAGGAATGAGAGCCAATTGGCCTCTGAAAAAGACCGCTAGAGCTTAATTCTATCCCTTGATAATACTCAAGGGCAAACGCATCTCCACTCTCATCTGAAGAAAGGCCAAAACATGGCCCATAAAATATCTGCAAGGATTACATTTTTGTGCCTTGCACCAAGTGATGTAAGATTTCCAGGTCTTGAAGTTAATCTTCTATGTGGTGGTCTTTCTACCTCTTAAGAGAACAGGGATCATTCATTCTCTCAGGACTCTGGCTTTAACAGCCATACCAGCAAAGTCATTGACAGGAAAGGATGGAAGATCGGACAGCCTGGAAAGTCCAAGGTCTGTCCCCTGACATATTCACATTATCGGAACACATTCCACTGGGCCAAGCTGGGGCAATCAAGAGCACCAGAACTACTCCTGGCTGAATCCTGCAGAGTAGACATGGAAAAAGCTGAAGTGGAGGGAAGGCGTACATCAAAGTGAACTGATCCCAAGGAGCCACCAGAGCATCCACCGCAAACACCTGATGATCTCTGGTCCTGGTGATGAACCTGTTCAGTTTAGTATTGAACCTGGACGGCAGAAAATCCAAGTCCAGAGTGCCCCACCATTTGCAAATATGTTTGAATACTTCTAGATAAAGGGCTCACTGCTATGCCCAGATCAGGATGAGAGCTACTTCCTCTTGATGATGTACGTACGCCATATCTGTCATGTTGTCGGTCTGAACTCTTGACAAATGATCACGTAGCTGCTTTGACCAATGCAGAAGAGCAAGGCGGCTTGCCCGTAGTTCCAGAATATTAATGTGTAATACTGTCTTCTGCGCAGACCACGTTCCCTACACTGAGAGGCGATCAAAAACTCCCCCCTTCCAACCCTTCAAGCTGGGGTCCGTCATCAGCACTGTCCAAGAGAGAGGGAGGAAAGACTTTCCTATTTCTAGGACTTGAGGGGACATCCACTAGTCCAGAGCCTGAATTTCTGTTGGGATGCAATTAGGACATTCTGCTGCAGAGGCCTGGAATGGAACTGAGTAAGGGGGACTGCCTCAAACGAGGCAACTATCTTTCTCAAAACTTGAATGCGAAGGCAAATCAAAAGATTTTCAGTATTCTGAGAGAGTCCTCAAGGCACGGCATATTTTGGGAGGGAGAACCACTTTTGCCTGGGCTGTATACAGGATCAGGCCCATGTATTCCAATCTCTGTCGGGAGTAATGTGAACTTCTGGAGATTGAGCACCCAACTGACCTTCTCCGAGGTATGGACAATGAGGTATATTATGTTGCTCAAAAGAACCAATTTGTCCCGTAGGAGCAAATTATCCAGATAGCCCAGGATGGAGACACTTTGTGTGTATGAGGATCAGAACTGGAGCCAGGACTTTGGCCTGTCCACATCACCCAAAGTGTTCACCAAACAGCAGAGCCACAAATTGAAAATGGCAGTCCTCCACTGCAAAACGGAGGGACTTCTGGTGGGGAGGAAATATTGTACAGTCATGGCCGAAATTGTTGGCACCCCAGAAATTTTCCAGAAAATCATGTATTTCTCACAGAAAAGTATTGCAGTAACACGTTTTGGTATACACGTTTATTCCCTTTGTGTGTATTGGAACAAAACAAAAAAGGGAGGAAAAAAGCAAATTGAACATAATGTCACACAAAACTCCAAAAATGGGCTTGGCAAAATTCTTGGCACCCTTAATGGGATTTAGATCTGGACTCATTGCTGGGCACTTTAGAACTCTCCAGCGCTTTGTTGCCATCCATTTCTGGGTGCTTTTTGACGTATGTTTGAGGTCATTGTCCTGCTGGAAGACCCAAGATCTCGGACTAAAACCCAGCTTTCTGACACTGGGCTCCACAGTGCGACCCAAAATCCTTTGGTAATCCTCAGATTTCATGATGACTAACGCACATTTAAGGCACCCAGTGCCAAAGGCAGCGAGACAACCCCAAAACATCATTGAACATCCACCATATTTCACTGTAGGTACTGTGTTCTTTTCTTTGTAGGCCTCATTCCGTTTTCGGTAAACAGTAAAATGATGTGCTTTACCAAAAAGCTCTATTTTGGTCTCATCTGTCCAAAAGACGTTTTCCCAGAAGGATTTTGGCTTACTCAAGTACATTTTGGCAAACTGTAGTCTTGCTTTTTTATGTCTGTGTCAGCAGTGGGGTCCTCCTGGGTCTCCTGCCATAGCGTTTCATTTAAATGTTGATGGATAATTCACGCTGACACTGATGCTCCCTGAACCTGCAGGACAGCTTGAATTTCTTTGGAACTTGTTTGGGGCTGCTTATCCACCATCCGGACTATCCTGTGTTGCAACCTTTCATCAATTTTTCTCTTCAGTCCACACCCAGACAGATTAGCTACAGTGCCATGGGTTGCAAACTTCTTGATAATGTTGTGCACTGTGGACAAAGGCAAATCTAGATCTCTGGAGATGGACTTGTAACCTTGAGATTGTTGATATTTTTCCACAATTTTGGTTCTCAAACACTTCTCCTCTCCTCTTTCTTTTGTCCATGCTTAGTGTGACACACAATGCAGAGACTACCTGAACCTCCTTTTTATCTGCTTTCAGGTGTGATTTTTATATTGCCCACACCTGTTACTTGCCCCAAGTGAATTTAAAGGAGCATCACATGCTTGAAACAATCTTATTTATCCACAATTTTGAAAGGGTGCCAAGAATTTTGACCATCCCATTTTTGGAATTTTGTGTGACATTATGTCCAATTTGCTTTTTTTCCTCCCTTCTTTGTTTTGTTCCAATACACACAAAGCGAATAAACGTGTATAGCAAAACATGTGGTACTGCAATACTTTTCTGTGAGAAATTCTTGATTTTCTGGAAAAAATTTATGGGGTGCCAACAATTTCGGCCATGACTGTAGGTAAGAGTCCTTCACATCCAAAGGATTTCTTGGCTTTGATGGATATAGAGATGCCACCGCTGATCGCACCCATCTCACCCAGAACTTTCTTAGGCTCCATTCACACCAATGCGTTTTTACATGCTTTTTTGCAGAAATGCTGGACATTATTTTTAACATGGGTTCCTACGGAACACATTCACATTAATGCATCTTTGTGCCTCTGTGCTTTTTGGAAAGGATCAGGGACTTTTTCCAAGGAAAAATGCATATTTTTTTTGTGTTCTAGGTTCAATAGAATTTAATGGAGAAACTGCAGAAAAGCATGTAGTGCGTTATTTTATTTATTTTTTTTAATCTGCCCAACAACAAATTTTTCAAAAAAAAAAACACAGAAAGCACTGCAGAAATGCTCAAAAGCAACATGCATAGATGTGAATCGAACCTTACGCAGAGAAACCCATGGAGGTGCTTGAGGTCCAAAATAGGGTGAACATCACTGTTTGGTTTGGGAACCATGCAAATGAATAGAAACCTAGGAACTTATTGTCCTTCAGGCCGGGTTCACACTGGTACGACACGACTGTCATCCTACTTTGCCCTGCTACATCGGTCCTACTTCCATCCGACTTGAATGAACAAGATAAGATTTTGCTCCGACTTTGAGATAGTCCAAATTGTCCTTTGTGTGACAACTTTTACTGCTGCTGTAATCACCATGTTGGGTGGTTAGGTCAAGGAGCCAAAGATGGCTACAGCATGGTCGCAAATTGTCGGGAGCGAGTCTATGGATGTCCTCCCGTGATTGCGCTTCCCGCACGCATCGGCAGTGATCTGTGATTACTGTGTTCTTAGGACACAGCTGATCACAGATTCGGGTAGAGCCAATCAAAGCGGCTCTTTACCATGTAACCAGCTGTGTCCAATTCTAGTTTGATCACAGTGTAAACAGGGTTTGCTGGCAATCCACACAGGGGATATCTACACTAATAATCAGGGCACTGATCATCAGTGCAGCCCAAAGAGTGGTACCTATTAGCGCTCATCAGTGAAGGAGAAAAATTACTTATTCACAAAATTTTATAACAGAAACTTTTTTTTTTTAATGTATTTTTTCATTTTTTTTAGCAAAAAAATAAACCCAGTGGTTAAATACCACCAAAAGAAAGCTCCATCTGTCTCAAACTAATGATAAAAATCAATCAGTTTGGGTGCAATTGTCAAAGTGCAACAGCACTGAAAGCTGGAAAAAACATCCTGTATTCTTTTTCAGTCATTAGTTGCTGCACAGGACAGGGCCTTTCTGTGCCGTTGCTTTATGGCAGAGCCATAGACCATCTATTTTAACACTGGTAAGTCCACTAAGCACATATATCCATGAATGCTAGTTTTCCAATGAACCTGCATAATTCCTGCTTACAGGTAAACCACCTATTATATCCAGAGTAGAACTAATCAATATTTTGTAAATAGCTGTTACAGCAAGAGAACCACTACTAATGTGAGCTGGTACAGCAATTATCTAAACAATACAATTTACAATAACTCACAGAAGCAGCTATAAATGCAAAACACTCACCTTTTCCAATGGACAATTTAGCTCAACTTAAAATCTGCAGCTGGGCCTAGATAGAAAAACTGCCAATTCCCACCACCATTATACTATAAAACTCAGAATTCAGATCCAGTCATAATTTGGATGAATGTCTTCCTACATTTCTCTCTCCCTGTCTTGCCTGTGCAATACTTTACCATCTCCTATGAAAAAGCGTCATCTCCTAGGTCTACCTTAACCACTTCAGCCCCGGAAGCATTTACCCCCTTCCTGACCAAGCCCTTTTTTGCGATACAGCACTGCTTCGCTTTAAATGACAATTGCCAGTCGTGCGACGTTGTACCCAAACAAAATTGACGTCCCTTTTTTTCCCACAAATAGAGCTTTCTTTTGGTGGTATTTGATCACCTCTGCGGTTTTTATTTTTTGTGCTATAAAAAAATTTTGTTTAAATTTTTTTTTAAAAAGCAATATTTTTTACTTTTGTATAAATATCCCCCAAATATATATATATATATAAAAAATACATTTCTTCCACAGTTTAGGCCAATATGTATCCTTCTACATATTTTTGGCAAGAAAAAAAAAATTGCAATAAGCGTATATTGATTGGTTTGCGCAAAAGTTATCGCATCTACAAAATAGGGGATAGATTTATGGCATCAAAACAAAGGGGGTTGGTGCTGCGCTGTTTAAAAGAGAACCAAGTAATCAGAGAAAGAATACTGCTAAAGGTAGCAGTACAAAGTGAAAATAGATCATGTGAAAACACAACAATAATTCTTCTGTAGCAAAAAATAAAAATAAAAAGTGTACTGCTAACGGTAGCAGTGCACATGCAAATTAATAAATAAATGGACAAACATAGATCAATAATGTAAACAATATCCACAGTGGGTTGTAATGTGACTGATTTCAAAGTGCAAAGTACAAAATAAATGATGTTAAAACACTAGAATATTTTTTCTATAAATACAATGAGTGTAAATGTGCAAAATGCACTGTGCAAAAACCAGCAAACAGTCTCTCAGTGCAGAGTGCAAATAAATTAGTGCAAAACGGCAATACAGTCCTTTCTTCTGTGTGCAAAGGACGTCAAGGTGCACACTGGTAGCAATGGCCTCTTACCTTGCGGTAATGAGGTAACCGCATGTAGATACAAATTTGTAAGATTCACTTCTTCCTTCTACCATAGTGCTGGGCCACTGTAGATCTAGAAATGTCTTTGTCTCTCAGTGGATGCAAGGGAGATATCAGAAAAGAGAGGGGGTCCGGATTGTGTAATATTTTAAATAAACATAGCTTTTATTGATAACAACAATGAGGGTACTCACATACAATCATAGGATAATGCACAGAACTCCATTAGCGGAGAGCTCGTCTGCCAGCATCAATACTGGTGCCTTTCCATCCCTACATGTGGCGTCACGGTCACGTGACTTCATCAGGGGAGCATCATTTTTATTATTAATTTTTATTTATTTTATTAGTAATGGTGGTGATCTGCGATTTTTATCGTGACTGCGACATTGCAGCGGACAGATCAGACACTTTTGACACTATTTTGGGACCATTGGCAATTATACAGCGATCGGTGCAATAAAAATGCACTGATTACTGTATAAATGTCACTGGCAGGGAAGGGGTTAAACACTAGGGGCGAACAAGGGGTTAACTGTGTTCCCTCAGCATGTTCTAACTGTAGGGTGGATGGGCTCACTAGAACATGACAGAGATCACTGCTCCTGATCACTGGGAGCAGTAGATCTCTGTCATGTTGCTAGGCAGAACAGGGAAATGCCTTGTTTACATAGTTATCTCCCCGTTCTGCCTCTCCGTGTCACGCTTGTGGGCCACCAGCAGACATAGAGTCTGCGGGACCCGTGGGCATGCTCCCGCCGAGCATGACGCAGTGACGTACGGGCACGTTTTTTCACACTCCTGTGCCATTTTGCCGACGTATATCGGCGTAAGCCAGTCGGCAAGTGGTTAAGACTTGCTCTACACTGAAGTCCATGGAACAGAACGGCATATGTACAGTACAAGGGCGCCTGGGAGAGAAATGCCATCTCACTTAGGTTACAATATTAGAACCTGGTTATTGTCCAAGCTGGTCTGTTTTTCACTATATTGAGTGTGTAAAAAGGCCAGGTTAAAAAGGAACTGCAGTCTGCTCACATAATTTGTAATGAAAAACATCTTTGCCATTCTGAAGCTTCCCTGCAACCACTTTGCATATTATTTTATATATACAGTGATACTGTACTTGCCAAATATGCTGCAGAAATCTCCCTCCACTAAGTCTGGCCACAGCCATTTTAACTGTGAGCAGCAGAAGCTGCTGTCTGTTCACTTCCTGGATTTACAGAGGCTCTGCAGCTTTCATTGCCCCTCTTATGACTCATGTCATAAGAGAATGTATAAACAACTGACTTCATTTTAGATTCCCTTCCATATTACATAAAGTAGAAATTAACTTTTTGTGTGTGTGAGTTTTGCCATGGTCAGCTTGACTAGCAGTTTGCATAGAACCACACCTTATGAAATACCGTGGTTAAGCCGAATCTTGGAGTAGCATCCTATGTCAACAAGTCATCAGCTATTTCTTGTTATCTAGTCAGCAGCCTAACTCTTGATAAGAAAGTACTGAGTGTAAGTTTGTAAAACCCTTAGACGTGTATTTTTACTGGTATATAAGCTACTGCTGTATTCAATAAAGTCTTATGAACACACGCCTGTTTCCCATGTCTCATTTGGTCTCTCATGGATCTGAGGGTCCCAGTGGTCTGCCTGCATAAACCAGGGTGGTCGTCAAGGTGTATAATTCCTTTCAAATGGGGTCTCGTCCCAGATAAAGCAATCATCCGTGGTAAGTAAACTTGTCTTATTTGACAAATTACTTTTCTTGCCTCGGCTCTGAAAAAGCTTTAGTCCTTTAAAATTCATATAGAAAGGAGACGGACCACGTCTTAAAGGTCTTTGGGAGACCTGAGTCCTAGAGAGAGGATTCATTAATATTAGATAAAACAGTACTGTAACTCCTTTTGGGAAGGAGAAAAAGAGTTAATGAGGTAACCACCGCCGTGACCCAAACCTCTGTTTTCTTTGTGATTCTGTCACATAGAAGTACAAGATACCCGTATTTATCGGCGTATAACACGCACCCCAAGTTTAGGAGGGAATTTTAAGGAAAAAACTTTTAGGAGTAAAGCTTAAGGAAGAAAAACTTACATTAAAATGCCCATCAATGCAGCGTTATTGGTGTCCATCTGCAGCCTTGTCAGTGTCAGTGCAGTCTTGCTCCAGTGTCTATTGCAGCCTTGTCAGTGCAGCTTTGCCCCAGTGCAGAATTGTCAGTGCAGCCTTGCCCCAGTGTCCATTGCAGCCATGTCAGTGCAGCTTTGCCCCAGTGCAGCCTTGTGTGATCGCCGCGATCCCTGCCGACATACACAGCCATGTGTAAATTCAAATATGGCGCCGAGACTGCAGGGACTCGGCCGAGCCGAGATACACATACCCGAGTGTCCTCGGCTTTTCTCGGCGCCGCTTACAGTCCCGCCCTATGATGGACATAACACAGGTCCAATGGCGGGACTGGGCGGGACTGTAAGCGGCGCCGAGAAAAGCCGAGGACACTCGGGTATGTGTATCTCGGCTCAGGGACTCGGTGCCATATTTGAATTTACACACGGCTGTGTATGTCGGCGGCAATCGGCGCGATCGCTCCGATCACACAAAATTGGCGGGGATCGGCCTATAACACGCACCCACGATTTTCAGGGGAAAAAAGTGCGTGTTATATGCCGATAAATACGGTAATTTGTTGTGTGGAAGAAGCTGTAAGGTAAGACAGCCTCTCGTTCAATGTAATATGGGTCAAGAACATGGTAAACAGGCTCCGCCTCCCCCTAACCCTGGGGAAATTTGTAAGGATTATGCTAGGGTTTGTGGTACTGATTATGAATTTATAAATCTTTGGGTGTCAAATTTAGCAGGGTGGACTGAAACTATGCATAGTAGTGATCCCTTCCCCCAAGATGGAGATAATGATGAATTTCATTATCTGCTAATGATGAATTTCATATGTCTGCTGGTGGCCCACCAGCAGACATAAAGTCTGCGGGATCTGTGGGCACACTCCCGCCGCACATGACGCAGTGACGTACGGGCACGTTTTGTCGCGTACCTGTGCCACCTTGCCGATGTATATCGGCGTAAGCTGGTCGGCAAGTGGTTAAGACTTGCTCTACACTGAAATCCATGGAACAGAACGGCATATGTACAGTACAAGGGCTCCTGGGAGAGAAATGCCATCTCACTTAGGTTACAATATCAGAACCTGGTTATTGTCCAAGCTGGTCTGTTTTTCACTATATTGAGTGAGGAAAAAGGCCAGGTTAAAGAGGAACTGCTCCAGTTCTGCAGCTTTCATTGGCCCTCTTATGACTCATGTCATAAGATAATGTACAAACAACTCCATTTTAGATTCCCTTCCATTTTACATAAACTATAACTGAACTTTTTGTGTGTGAGTTTTGCCATAGCCAGCTTGACTAGCAGTTTGCATAGAATCACACCCTATGAGATACTGTGGTCTCGAAATAAAATATGCTTCACCCAGCCCCGATCCTAAGGCCCCTTTCACACTGGGGCGGTAGGGGGCTTCGGCGGTAAAACAGCGCTATTTTTAGCGCTGGTTTACCGCGGTATGGTTAGGGTTAAAACCCCTCGTATAGCGTGGCTATAGCCGCGGTATTACCACGATATAGCCGCACTGTCCCATTGATTTAAATGGGCAGGAGCGGTGAATACACCGCTCCAAAGATGCGGCTTACAGGAGATTTTTTCTTCTCCTGCCAGCGCACCGCTTCAGTGTGAAAGCACAGCGGAGGCTGTTTAGGGGCGGTTTGCATGCGCTATTTTTAGCGCAATAACGCCTGCAAACCACCCCAGTGTGAAAGGGGTCTTAATGTGTTACTAGGTCTAAAAGAAGAGGATGAGGTAGTTCCTCAACATGAGTGCATTGAAATAATCCACCAGGACACATCACATGCAGATATGTCTTCCACTGCAATCCCTGGGGCACAAAATGTTTTTGTTGATGGTTCTTGTTCTAGACCAAATGACAACACATATCATGCAGGATATGCTGTAGTCCAGTCGCCTGATGCAAGGCTCGAAGCAAACCCAGTCCCATTTTAATCACCACAGGCTGCAGAATTGATTGCCCTTACAAGCGTATGCCAGGTCTTTGAAGGACAAGATTTGAACATTTATACTGATTCTAAATACGCATTCGGTGTATGCCACAATTTTGGTATTATCTGGTTAAGAAGAGGGTACGTAGCAGCAGATGGCAAACCAATTTCACATTCAACATTAGTGTCCAGCCTTTTGGAAGCGATTAAATTGTCTCGCTCTATAGCTATCCTCCACTGCAAGGCCCACACCACAAACCAAGATGATGTTTCAAAAGGAAATGCCTTAGCTGAGAAAGCAGCTTCTAAACAAGAAGCTACCATACAAATACTATCACTTGCACCTGAAATGCCCGTTAGACCAAACCTTGTCAGATCTTCAGACATATGCCACAGACACAGATATTAAACAATGAAGTATTGCAGGAGTGCAGAAAAGCCCAGATACTGGACTTGTCTGTCGAGAGGGGAGACCATGTATCCCTGTAACTAGTGCACCTTTATTTCTCAGCAGCATGGGTAGGGCACAGAGGCTGGCAGGTCACATGTGAATTATTGGACAATGATTTATTTATCCCCGGTCTTCCCTCTTTGGTCAAATCATATGTTGCCAGATGCATCACATGCATCCGAAACAACCCAAGAAATCCACACAAGCCAAAACATGAACACCTTACATATCCATCCACACCTTTACACAGTTACAGATTGACTTCACCCATATGCCTAAGTTAGGTAAAAGACAGGAATATTTACCGTACTTGTGATAGTAGACATGTTCTCAAGATGGACAGAAGCATTTGTAACCACAAAAGAAGATGCACAGTTGTAAAAATTCTCATGCAGGAAATTATCCCTAGATGGGGATGCCCGCTCCAAATAAATTCTGATAATGGTCCTGCCTTTATTTCAAAAGTGTGCCAAGATTTAATGAAAGCACTTAAAATTGATTGGAAATTTCATATACATTACCACCCGCAGAATTCAGGTATTGTTGAGAGAATGAACAGAACCACTAAAGATAAAATAAGAAAAGCAACAGGAGGCACATATAATGAGTGGCAGAAAGTCCTACCAGCAGTTTTGGCCAAAATAAGAATGACCCCCTCTAAGAAAACAGGATACTCTCAATTTGAGGTCCTTATGGGTAGTCCATTTCCCACTCCATGGGCCAGACAACCACTTTTGTTAGAAAGAGGGGACCTAGAAGTTATACAGGGAGAGTATATTAGGAAACTCATTGAAACTCTGGACAGAGTTGAAAGAAATGTTGCTCGCACCTCTCCTTTCTCTTCACAGGAACCTGCACACCCTTTCCAGGTAGGAGACATAGTGGTGGTCCAACAGCTGAATCGTACTAAGAAGCAATAGTACCCGTTCGGACCCCCAACCACTGTGATCGCAGTCGTGTGAAGAAGGTGAACCAAACACCTAAGAAGCAAGCCAAGGATAAAGGAGGTGAAATAAATCCTCGAAAAGAGAGTGAAGCAGGTGAAAGAGTCTGAACAAGATGACCTCGCTTACTGCACCACAGACTTCTGGGAAGGCATTTTGTCTCCTGCTCCTAATCTATCTGATAGTGTTCCTACCTACATGGATCATAACTCATTGTATTTATCATCCTGAGGACTTGGGCACCCTTAAAGGCATATGTGGGTCACCCAATAACACCATCGATAATACACATACCAGAGACAAGAGTGATACACAATCAGATAATGAAGGAGTTAAAACCGATAGTTTTACAGGCAAAATGTTGCTACTGAAATTCAAATATAATTATGCCCAGAAATCAGGGTATGAGAAATGTTGGATATGTAGTAAACTACATCCTAGTACAGCCCGTATTCCCCTTATGGCTGTACCTTTAAATATCACCCTTTTTCTAAATGGAACTGCCCCCGTTGTTTTAACCAACATATCAAGTTTATATCTAAACAACATTGTTACTTTTTCCAACATTCCCCTGACTGGTGTTTTAATTTAGGGAATGAGACACAGACTAACACCTCTACATACAGTAGGTGTATGCATGTTTCAAACGTGTAATGTGTATCATTGTTGGAGCTACCTGAACCCTTGACCCTGCTGCTGCTAATAAAGCCTACCTTCGCATGTACTATAAGAAAGCTAATTATGTTACTGCGGAGAGAAAGTAAGTCATGTTCATGACTTAAGAGGGGATTGTAAGAGAATGTATAAACAACTCCATTTTAGATTCCCTTCCATTATACATAAACTATAATTTAACTTTTTGTGTGTGAGTTTTGCCATAGTCAGCTTGACTAGCAGTTTGCATAGAACCACACCCTATGAGATACTGTGGTTAAGCCGAATATTGGAGTAGTATCCTGTGTCAGCAAGTCATCAGCTATTTCTTGTTATCTAGTCGGCACCCTAACTCTTGATAAGAAAGTACTGAGTGTAAGTTTGTAAAACCCTTAGACGTGTATTTTTACTGGTATATAAGCTACTGCTGTATTCAATAAAGTCATCTTATGAACACACTCAAGCCTGTTTCCCGTGTCTCATTTGGTCTCTCATGGATCTGAGGGTCCCAGAGTGTAAGTTTGTAAAAACCCTAAAGCCTCGTACACACGATCGGATTGTTGGCCAACAGAGCATCAGACTTTTGTCCGAAGGGCGTGTGCCAGGAACTTATCTTGCATACTAGCGGCACACAATTGTCGGCCAACAAACATGAACGTAGTGACGTACTATGTGGAATTTCAGCTCTTGAGTGCCACCCTTTGGGCACCTTCTGCTAATGTCGAGTTTGGTGAGCAATGATTCCGAGCATGCGTGTTTGTACTTTGGACTTTTGTGTGAGTCCAAACTTGTGTACACACAATACGAAAATCTGACAAGACCGTTGTCCGACAAAAATTTACTAGCCTGCCATCCAACATTTGTTGATGAAAAGTTGGACAGCAATTGTCTGAAGGAGCGTACTATTGGTCGGATCACAGTCTGTCATCACACAATTCCCTGCCGTAAATCCGATCGTGTGTACGAGGCTTTAGACACATATTTTTACTGGTATATAAGCTACTTTTGTATTCAATAGAGAGTCAGAGATCTTATGAACACACTCAAGCCTGTTTCCCCGTGTCTCATTTGGTCTTTCATGGATCCGAGGGTCCCAGTGGCCTGCCTGCATAAACCAGGGTGGTTGTCAAGGTGTAGAATTCCTTTCACCGTTTATCACGGCGGGCTCCAAGAATGTCATTCTGATCCAGGCTTCACTACTTACTGACCAGGAGTAAACATGTAAATCAGAAGTTCACTGGTTGCATGCTTGTTGCAAGTTAGTAACTCCCTAGGTAGTGAAGCCAGGATCAGACCCCTCTGGAAGTTGCAATGTTAGGAACCAGTCAACAATGGCATGTCCGATATACAGTGCCTTGCAAAAGTATTCACCCCCCTTGGCATTTTTCGTGTTTTGTTGCCTCACAACCTGAAATTAACATGGATTGTTTGAGGATTTGCATCATTTAATTTACAGAACATGCCCACAACTTTTAAAGATGTTTTTTTTTTATTGTGAAGCAAACAACAAATAGGACAAAATAACAGAAAAAATCAATGTGCATAACTATTCACCCCCCTAAAGTCAATACTTTGTAGAGCCACCTTTTGCGGCTATAACAACTCCAAGTCGCTTTGGATAAATATCTATGGGCTTGCCACATCTTACCACTGGGAATTTTGCCCATTCCTCCTTGCAAAACTGCTCCAGCTCCTTCAAATTGAATGGTTTGCGTCTGTGAACAGCAATCTTTAAGTGTGACCACAGATTTTCTATTGGATTGAGGTCTGGGCTTTGACTAGGCCATTCCAACACATTTACATGTTCTCCCTTAAACCACTCAAGTGTTGCTTTAGCAGTGTGTTTGGGGTCATTGTCCTGCTAGAAGGTAAACCTCCGTCCTAGCCTCAAATCACAGAGTGGTACAGGTTTTTACAAGAATATCCCTGTATTTAGCACCATCCATCTTTCCCTCAACTCTGACCAGTTTCCCAGTCCCGACTGCTGAAAAACATCCCAACAGCATGATGCTGCCACCACCATGTTTCACTGTGGGGATGGTGTTCTTTAAGTAATGTGAAGTGTTGGGTTTGCGCCATAGCGTTTTCTTTGATGGCCAAAAAGTTAAATTTTAGTCTCATCAGACCAGAGCACCTTCCTCCATACATTTTGTGAGTCTCCCACATGCCTTTCCGCAAACTCAAAACGTGCCATTTTGTTTTTTGTTGAAACTAATGGCTTTCTTCTGGCCACTCTGCCATAAAGCCCAACTCTATGGAGCGTACGGCTTATTGTCGTCCTATGCACAGCAGAGACTGGAGTATATACTCCAGTCTCTGCTGTGGAACTCTGCAGCTCCTCCAGGGTTACCTTAGGTCTCTGTGCTGCCTCTCTAATTAATGCCCTCCTTGCCCGGTCCGTGAGTTTTGGTGTGCGGCCATCTCTGTTGTGCCATGTTCTTTCCAATTGGTTATGATAGATTTGATGGTGCTCCTAGGGAACATCAAAGATTTGGATATTTTTTTTTATAACCTAACCCCGATTGTACTTAACATTGTCCCTTACTTGTTTGGAGAGTTCCGTGGTCTTCATGGCAGTGTTTGGTTAGTGATGCCTCTTGCCATTCAAAAGGCTGTGTATATGTAATGACAGATCATGTGACACTTAGATTGCACACAGGTGGACATCATTTCACTAATTATGTGACTTCTGAAGGTAATTGGTTGCACCAGAGCTTTTTATGGGCTTCATGCCAATGGGGGTGAATACATATGCATATCCAATTATCATTTTTTTATTTCTGAAAAATTGTTTTATGTATATATTTTTCTAATTTTACTTCACCAACTTAGACTATTGTGTTCTGATCCATCACATATAATTCAAATTAAACAAACATTGAACTAAAGGCTGTAATGTAACAAAATAGGTAAAAAGCCAAGGGGGCGAATACTTTTGCAAGGCACTGTATCTATCCACACAGGTCAATCAGGTTTTTTTTTAAAAGTAAAGACCTTTACTTTTTTTTTTTTTTTAGCAGGAAATTAGCCCTTTCATGCTTAAGCCTATTTCTGACATTTGTTGCTTGCAAGTTAAAATCCGTATTTTTTGCTAGAAAATTACTTAGAACTCCCAAACATTATATATATATTTTTAGCACAGACCCTAGAGACTAAAATGGCGATTGTTGCAATAGTTTCTGTCACACGGTATTTGCGCAGCGGTCTTTCAATCGCAATTTGATTTGCTTTGATTCAGTCTCTCTAACTGGCGGAAGCAATGTATCGCGGATCGGGTCTCCCGGTGGGACGGGAGGCCTGGGAACAACGGCGGAAGGGGACGCCCCCCCCGCTCCTGTGGGATAACAACCGAGCGGCTTTTAGCGGCATTGGTTGTTATCCCTAAAGAGCCGACCACACGCTCTAAAAATTGGTACCGGGGTGATGCTTGAAGCTGCAGGCATCATCCCAGTATAACCCCTGAAAGCCGAGGTTGCATATCTGCGTACGGTTGGCACTAAGGGGTTTTAATATAAATATTTAAGCTAATGTTTAAGAGAGCCAGCTGAGGTCAGCTGGCTCTGTATGCATATATGAAATCATTATTAAACAAACATTTTTTGCTTTTAATAATTTAACAATTACTGTTTTTCCACTTCCTGGAAGAGTGAGGTACTGGTGATGTAGCCCTGGAAGGCTATCGCACCAGTGCCTTTCTAAGAAATTTCATCTGTAAATATCAAAATCTCCAGAGATCTTGGAAGAAAAGCATTTTTTCCCTTTCAGAGGATTTGCACCGTCACATGCTCCAGGAGGCAGACCCAGAGTTCCAGGGCGTAAAGGGAGCTGGATTCATCTGCCATTAGTGTATATGGCCAACGTGAGTAGAATGGAGAGGAAAAGAAAAATAAGGTATGCAAAGTATAAAAAGAAAGCAATTACCATATTTATCGGCGTATAACACGCACTTTTTTCTCCCTGAAAACAGAGGAAAAACCGTGCCTGCGTGTTATACGCCAATATCTCCTTTTTTTTTACCAACAGGGGGACGGGGGTGTCATGTCGGCCGCCTCTCCTGGCCCTGGGACAGCCCTCCAGCATACTCTAAAGATAAAAAAAAATCACTGCCAGTCCCTTCACATAGATCCTTTGAACACTGTGTCAGTGTAATAGTAAACCGAAGCCCGCAAATACCGAATTCTCCCCATTCTTTCTGGCCGCTCTCCTCCTCCTTCGAGTGTAGCTTTAAATTGGAGGAGAGCAGTCAGGTGAAACATCAGAGGAGAGTGATCATGTGACCAGGTGACAAGAATGCAGCTAATGAGGTATTTGCAGGCTTTGTTTTATGACAGTGACACAGTGTAGGAAGAATCTATGAGCAGGGACTGGCAGTGATTTTTTGTTTAAACTTTAGACTATGCTGGTAGTGCTGTCCCAGGAGACTGGGGGGTCTCCTGGGAGTGCAAGGGGGCTGTGCAATGTAAAGGAGCTGTGTACTGTGCTGGGGGAGGAGGCTGTGTAATGTATAGGGGGGCTACGTAATGTAAAGGGGTCTGTGTAATGTGCAGGGGGGCTTTGGAATGTAAAAGGGGCCATGGAAAGTTTTTGTTTTCCTGAAGCTTCCCTCTTAAAATTAGGGTGCGTGTTTTACGCCAATAAATAAGGTATAAACAGATCTGTTTGTAGATTGCCAGTACTAAACATTTGTAAAGGTGCCATTTTTGTAATTTTTAAGATAAGGGTGACGTTCCTCTTTAAGCGATAAGTTGTTTTCTCATCTGAATTTTCACCTGGCCTCTAGCCCTTATATGTTCTTCTCAATCTCCTTAAAGTCCAACTCAAGGAATTAAGAAAAAAGCAGGGTCCCTCCAGTGCTGTGATCAGTCCCTTGCAGCCTGCTCTATAAGCTGTGATTGGATCTGTTTGCATGCCAACCTCCTCAACGTACAAGCCAGGGTTATTAGCCCTGTATTGTATGAAATGACAGAGGCTCTGCCCACAGATCAGAGCTATGGGCAGAGGAAGAGAGCACCGGAGTAGGGTATAAGGTAAAAGATAGAACCTGCACTGTGGACCCCTACACATACTGAGCATTTAACCAATGCAGTGTAGGGCTCAACAGCTTTTTTCTATTTTTACATTCCTAAAGTTGGGCTTTAAAAGCATCAGATGATGGTAGGACATTTATGAATGAGCCACAACTCTCTAAATTACACCTGTTATGTAGCTAAAAGTCACTGTAATACCATGTGTCCAGCACAGAGAACATCAGTCATTGCTATTGTTTTTCCTCCTTTTTCTCCTTATATTCTTCGAGACGTAACAGCCACTTGTCCCAGTAATACTGGCAGAGTTCAGGGTCCATAAAATGTGCGTGTGCAGGGGATCCATCTTTATAGGCCACCACTACCAAACCACAATCAACCTGAAAGACAAAACGGTTCATTTAGAACCTCAATTTATATAAAATACATATACTAAATTATATTTGTTTATTGGATTTTATTTAGTTTATGCTGGTAGAATAGTAATACAGATGAGAGGTCACATTTTAAAGAGGAAGTAAACCCTGGTGGGTTTTACTTCCTCTTTATTTCCCTGCAAAGGTAAAGCATAATGGGCTACTATGCATCGCATAGTAGCCCATTATGTGTCACTTACCTGACACAGGAGCCTGCGCTGTCACCGTTGTCCCCATAAGCAGGGAGCTTCCATCTTCGCCCCTCTTCCTTCCGGGGCTGCAAACTTCGGCTCTGTGACTGGCCAGAGTTGTGTGACATCACATACGCGCGGTAGCCGCCAGTCACGGCATGACCCTTAATAGAAATGGCGCTTTTTTAAATAACAAACGTGTTATACTTACCTGTTCTGTGCTATAGAATTGCACAGAGTGCCCCAGATCTCCCTCTTCTGGGGTCCCCCGCTAGCACTCCTGGCTTCTCCTCTTCTTGGCGTGCCACCATAGGAAGTAGTGTCCTATGGTGGCACACCTGCAGGCTCAATCCCAAACTGTGCTGCCTGCATCCATAGACACAAACAGAGTGGCTTGACTCCACCCCGTCACGGAATCTGACTGACAGCAGAAAGAGCCAATAGCACCTGCTGCCTTGGCAAAGCCTGTGAGAGCTGGGTGAGCCGCTACGGACAGGCACAGTGCTGGATCGAGTGGATTTATATGTGGGGGTAATACTAATACCAAAACATTTTTTACCTTACTGCAGAAAATGCATTAAGGTAAAAAATATTTAGGCTTTAGAACCACTTAAATCTTGCTTTGTAAAAACAAGACTTTTCAGATCTCAAATTGCAAAGTCTACCATTTTTCAAGAAGCAAGGTCCTTGGAGGTGTGCAGAAAAATGTTATGTAGGGAGCATAGAAGTGTTGGGTATGTTTCAGAATGTCTCAGAAACACATAAAAGTATTGAGAAGTACCTACTTGAAAGTTATAATTGGCATCATGATTTAGCGCGCCAACATAAGCAGCAACCTGTAGTGGATTGTCAAAGGTTCTCTGTATGTGTGTCTTCTGCTTCTCAGAGGTTTTCCATTCTATTATGCAAAGTCTTCCCCTGCAACAAATTAATACGTCATTTTATTTTTACTGAAATGCACTAGAAAGGTTTAGGAAAAGACAAAAAGTAAAAAAAAATCAACATCTTGTATATAGCACCAACAGGCAAAAGTGTGTCCATTCTGATGATGGGTGGGATTGTTGTTGACAGAATTCAATATTTGCACAGCTGTGAACAGCCTCACATTTTACAGACAGGAGTACAAACTTTTGGAATGGCAATGGCTAGCAGGTTTCCCAAGTGAAATGCTTTTTTGTTGTATGATTTCTAGTAATGTGTTCTGTTACAGACACAGCACTGTGATAGTGCCATACAGTGCTCCTTTTTAGAGGAGGCCAGTCAAATAATGTTAACAGATTATGTGACTAACACCAATTTTTTTTGTAGGTGCTACAAAAAGATCTAGTTACCAACAGTACCAAAATGATGAACTTGGAACCTACTAAAACTTGTGGGATCCTATCTAGATTCTAAGCTCATGACTGATCATTTCAGCTCTATGTCATCTATTCGCACTCTTTTATCATTTTATTTTAGCATGGACATGTTTTCATTTTTCTGAACTGCTAAATTGCAGATTATAGGAATACTCTATGATCAATCTGCTCCAGCTGGATGTCCCTTATGCTCAAATCAAAGAGACGGCCTAATAAGAGTTCTACTGAACTACTATGTAATTGGGCTGAATGTCTCTTGAGATTTGCCTTTGCCTTCCATGCCTTTCTTACCGACAGAACGGCGATTTTCCTTGTTTACATAGGCTGTTCACCGTTCTGCCTGTTTACTGAATGATCAGCGGATGCCGGCTGACATCGGGTGCGCGGGACCCACTGATCAGCTCCTGCTGTGTAGAATCACAGTGGCTTGCGCCCGATACACGGAAGTGCAGGATCACGTATATATACTTGATACTGGGCAGCACGGCCACCCTGTAGCAGTAAAACTGCTATAGGGTGGTGGGCAAGTGGTCAAAAACATTCCAGCTGTAGAATTTGAGATCCAAGATGGGAGTGAATGTGTATGCATGTGGGAACCCCCTGAAACTGTTCCACCACAGCAGCTAGGCTAGTAACAGAAGATTCAGAAGACCCAAGAGGGCTTGACGGAGATGTTAACTGTAAAGTGAAACAGGAATGTAGGATGTGAGAAACCAAGGAGGCGGGGTTTGTAGACCTGAGATACCACCTCCTGCACCCAATTGTCGGAGATGCAAGTTGTCTAATGGCCCATACATCCTATATGAAAATCGGATGGAAAAATTTGCATGATGAGCGGTCTGTCAATTTTTGGGTCGTTAGTACGGTACTTTCGAAGCTGATTTCGCTTTATCGGCAGACAAAAGCTGGATGTGCAGACTTTAAAATTTTTGTCAGATGTGAACTCAACGTCCGATTTTCTGTTCATTAGTACAGTTTTCGTATGAAAAAAATCATAAGAACAAGACTATGCATGCTCAGAAACGAAAGAATACATACAAGACTATTCAACACATTACTTCACTTCTGACGTCGTATTCTGTCATAAGAAAATTTTCGTTTTGTGAGTAACCTCTTCACTTTCGACATGAGACTAGCATGCCACAAAAACTGGATGTTCAGTCGTCTGAAAATCTAAGCGTGTGTACGAGGCTTAAAATATAAGTGATACTCCCGCGCTGTCAACAAATTAAAAAAACAATAAAAAACCTGAGGGTGATTGCTCCAAGCACCTAGTTAACTGATCCTAGGCAGATAAACAATTGAATAAATAATGTGATGACGTTGCGCTGTGAACTCTGACAAGCAATGTAAACCACTATAAATAAAGTGCTAGTGCAGAAAAAAAAAAGTAGTGCTAGATAAATGCAAATAGATCCAAAAAAACAAAACAAACAAAAACACATATCTCAATGATGCTAAAGTGCAAAGTAGACGATAATAAAGTGCAGTAAAAACTTGATAATCAACATGTAGTGCTAGTAATGGCCACTAGGAGGCATAATGAATAGGTGTATATAGTGCAAAATATGCTAAATGCAATCTGAAACAAAAATATGTGTATATAACACTATATGAGGTGAAGGCTGTATCCATGATCCATCGCTGCATCTACCTAAGAGGGACCCTTTGAAGATCCCTGCCCAAAGTATCTGAGTCCTCCATGTTGTAACCTTACAGCAGTAAGGTGAGGGGCTTGTGCACATTAAGGTGTCACTGCATCTGATTGGCCTGGCATCGGCCGTTATATATATTTTTTCAAGTCTCACAGTGAAGGGAACATCACTTTATCCAACAAATGGTTGATTGTTATAATCCCATTGGAAATGTTATGCATTAGAGCCCAGGGTGGCTCACTGGACGTTTTATCATATACTGTAGTGTTATATACATATACTTTTGTTTCAGATTGCATTTAGCATATTTTGCACTTGTATATGTATACACCTATTAATTATGCCTTTTTTTTTTTTTTTTTTTTTTTTTTTTTTGCACTAGCACTTTATTATAGTGTTTTACATGACTTGTCAGAGTTCACAGCACAGCATCATCACATTATTTATTCACTTGTTTATCTGCCTAGGATCAGTTAACTAGGTGCTTGCAGCAGTCACTTTCAGGTTTTTAATTGTTTTTTTAATTTGTTGACAGTGCGGGAGTATCACTTATATTTTGATTGTCTTTAATATTCTCCCCCCACTCCAGCTGCAGTCATGGATATTTTTACATTCATAGAACAAAAAGAGATTTACATGCAGTATTCAATAGTGAAGATACCAAGCCGAACACTAACAGAGCCTTATGAGGAAACTTGGCCATAATATGGAGAAAAAAAGTTAGCTTTTGGTGGATTATTAATACTTTTGACAGATACATTAATGCCAATATAGTCCCCAAGGCGTCTCAGATGGGAAGTACCACTGAATAATGGACTCACAGATCAAAAATCCATAGATGAATGGTTTAAGTTCTTCAATGAAAAGGGACTTGAGCTGCTCAAATTTCTTTTGAAAAGGAAACAAAAGATTAGAAAGATTGATCAATCAATAGCTGAACTAAAGGAACAATTGGAGATACATAAGGAGATGGCAGAATTTTTAACATTTACTGCACAATTGAATAACGATCTTCCAAACAAAGATAAGGAGGTCCAACAGAGGAAAAGTAAAAAATACTCCGGAGACATTAATGATTTTAAAAACGATCAAGTTTTTAAATGGCAATGCCAAATTGGCATTAAATGATCCCATTTCTGCATACTCCACACCAGAGAAAATAGGATTTTTATAACAGCTTACCTGTAAAATCCTTTTCTTAGAGTACATCACGGGACACAGAGCCATAGTTATTAACTATATGGGTATACAGGCACCTTCAGGTAATGAACACTGGCACACCCAATACAGGAAGTTCACTCCCTATATAACCCCTCCTCCTACCAGGAGTATCTCAGTTTTGAAGCAAAGCAATATACACAAATCCCAAAAGAAGGGATGGAAACCAAGAAAAGGATTTTACAGGTAAGCTGTTATAAAAATCCTATTTTCTTTATCGTACATCACGGGACACAGAGCCATAGTTATTAACTATATGGGACATCCCATAACAATGCTATTTGAGGGGCGGGAGACACAACCCGTAGGGCACCCCCAGACTGGAAGACCTATACTGCTGCCTGCAGCACACTGCGCCCAAAGGCGATATCCTCATACCTCCTTACATCCACCTGATAAAACCTGGTGAATGTATGTACTGAAGACCAAGTTGCAGCCTTGCAGATCTGAGCCATGGAGGCCTGGTGATGCACTGCCCAAGAAGCACTAACTGCTGTGGTAGAGTGCGCCTTGACTTGAAAAGGTGTAATCTTACCTTTTAAACCATAAGCCTGAATTATAACTTGCCGAATCCACTTAGCGACAGTGGATTTTGACGCTGCCTGTCCTTTCCTAGGACCTTCTGGCAGCACAAATAAGACATCAGTCTTTTGGATCTGAGCAGTCGTCTTTAAATAGACCTTGACCGCTCTCACTACATCAAGACAATGTAGTGACTTCTCTTCCCTAGAACATGGTTATGGAAAAAACAATGGTAGGACAATAGCTTGGTTCAGGTAAAACCCTGAGACCACTTTAGGCAGAAAACGTGGACGCAACACAACCCTGTCCTCATGAATAATCAGATATGGCTCTTTACAAGAAAGAGCAGCCAATTCCAAAACCCTCCTTGCTGAGGATATAGCAACCAAGAACACTAACTTCCTTGTCAGAAGGACTAAGGGAGTATGTTGTATCGGTTCAAAGGGCTGTTTTTGTAACACTGACAAAACTAAGTTCAAATCCCAAGGATTCAAAGGTGATCTGGCAGATTAAGCCGTATCATCTTTCAATTTTCTTGGGTCTCTAGTGTATATGCATCACGTCCACCAGCCTGTATATCCTCTGTGACTTCCTTTTAATGGCTGCCATTATGTTTGCCTATGTGGAGACCACGGGAAAATGGCCACCACAATGTTAGTCTATGGGAGACCATAGGCATAATGGCTGACATAATGCTTATGAATGAAGGTCTACAAGAAAATGGCCACTGTCAATTAATTTTAATATACTATTTAAAGACACCAACTAGAGTCTATTGTTATCCTGATGAAGTCACGTGATGTGA
The DNA here is from genome assembly GCF_042186555.1 of Aquarana catesbeiana. Classification (NCBI taxonomy): domain Eukaryota; kingdom Metazoa; phylum Chordata; class Amphibia; order Anura; family Ranidae; genus Aquarana; species Aquarana catesbeiana. The sequence goes on from NC_133327.1 coordinate 590,524,757, forward strand.
CGATACGCGTCGGGAATGGAGCAATAGGGCAAATCGGAAGTGATGTAAGCGAGGCCTAAGTCTCCCCACAAACGTGCATGTGCGTTCCTGAATAAGAAGTGCATCATCAACAGCCAAGGAGAGGCGACAAAGTAAAACAAGGAGGGCTTGCAGTGTACATAAGTATTCCCAAAATAAAGCAGAAATTAACTCCCATACAAAATGGTCACTACAGTTGCTACTGTAGAAAACAACATATAGGAAACCTCAGTACTTAAAAAGGAGGAACCTCAACCTAACATAAGCCTGCTAGGAACTCCCAACACTGAGATGGACAGAAAAACTGCCTCAGCTCTGGACCAATAACTCCCCACACATGCTGGCCTGACCTGAATAGCAGAGTCCTCTGTGAAGTGAAACACAGACAGGGGGTTATTTACAAAAGGCAAATCCACTCTGCACTACAAGTACACTAAAAGTGCACTTGGAAGTGCAGTCGCTGTAGATCTGAGGGGAACATGAATGGAAAATAAAAAACAGCATTTTATCTTGCACATGATTGGATGATAAAATCAGCAGAGCTTCCCCTCATTTCAGATCTTCCCCTCAGATCTACAGCGACTGCACTTCCAAGTGCACTTTCAGTGCAAAGTGGATTTGCCTTTCGTAAATAACCCCCATAGAGTCACTGCTAACCGCAGCAACATCAGCACAGGTAATGAACTGGGAATCTGCGTTGTTTGGCCAACTGAAGAATTTTCCAGATTCCATATCTGTCCTGAAGCTATGGAGTAGTGGAGTGGAAACATTTCCAGAAATTCAAGGCTGTTGCAGAGAGAACACCAGCAAAACCTGTGCTTGGTGGCTGACTGGAAGGACTTCCAGGATTTAGCATATCTAGCATGAATCTACCAGCAGCTGTTGATAGCAGAAAAAAACAAAATCTTCAAAATCGGACATAGAACAGCAGAGCTGAAGACGACACATCCACTCTCTGATAGTCATAGGCTAAAAACTGAATGTTTCATATTCCTATCGCACACGTTCCTGGTATAAGCTCTAAAGGTTGGGTGCTGCAGCAACAACCAGCTGGATACTGGTTCAAGTCACAATGTAGATACTTGCCAGCACACCAAGGATCAGCACAAGGTGGCGTCCAAACGGTTTAGTTTATTGCATGATCACAACACAAAGAGGTGCAACGTTTCGGAGTCACGCAGGACCCCTTCGTCAGGCATGTGATAAATGTGAAATAACAGTGGAGCAGTGTTCTACGGCATTGGCGGCCCCCGGCACTACAGCGTCCCTTTTTCCTGGTTACCGCCGCCACATCGCACATGCGCGATCTGTGATTGCCGTTCTAATAGAATGTATGCTTCCCTGCACTAGCGCCAATTGACATCTTAATTATGCTATCAGTTATGTTCCCTAGCAACGGGCTTGTCCCTTTAATGGCTCAGGATCCACTATTTCATATGACAAATACAGGTAATGTCAGTAGCTTTTTAACCCCTAATTTACATATGTTTGGTGATCTGTTTTAATTAAGTTATCCTTTTATTATGCTAATTTTTGAGTCTTTTTTGGAGGGATTTGTGACGTCATACCTCTTGGGGGGGGGGGAGTTTTTGTTTTGTTTTTCTTGTTTTTTTCTTGATTTTTTGATTGGTTGATGGTTATTTAAATTCTCTCCACTGTTATTTCACATTTATCACATGCCTCAAGAAGGGGTCCTGCGTGACTCCGAAACGTTGCACCTCTTTGTGTTGTGATCATGCAATAAACTAAACTGTTTGGACGCCACCTTGTGCTGATCCTTGGTGTGCTGGCAAGTATTTACATTGCGGCTAAAAACAGAGGCACCCTGGTTGTGGCCAAGGTTGTTCCGTGCTATCCAAGAGCTTTTTTTGATGCCAGTGTGCATTTCTCCTGTAGGCAGCACTATAACCCAACAGTCTAAACTATTACTACGTAGACTAGAAAAGAGTCTGGGATTTAAATAGGTTTTAAGGTATTTTTTTTTCGACAGCAATATATTTTCTCACCTATAATGAGCAACACAATCTACGATGCCCAAGTACTTTAGCTCGGAGTGGAGAACAGTACTTTCCAGTGTCCTCAACCCTGAAACGTCAGACAGGACATGATCCACACTGGCCAGGTATCCTGACATCTTATCCGTATCTTCTGGTCTTTGAATGCTGTCATCTCTAGATACAAGCAGATCCTCCAGCCTTGCATGAAACAGCTTTCCCTGTGAGAAAACAGCTGGAGAACAATTGGAGAAATGTTAGGACTGTAATAACACGTGGTGTCATGTGGTGAAAGATTCAAATCACAAACAAGATTTGGATATTGATAATAAAAAAATAAAAAAAAATTATGATTTCCCACGTTAACTTTTTTCAAAGTATTTATATAGATTTCAACAAATACGTAGCTCCTTGTTCATTTTTGATCACACCTAAGGCATACAGGCTGCTACATCATGAATTTGTCCTCATATGTTCAATTTAACCACCTGCTGCCAGGCAACGTACCCGTACATCGCCTGACTGAGTTGTTTTACTGGGATGATGCCTGCAGCTGCAGGCATCATCCAAGTTTTTTTTTTTTCACCCGACAGAGCACTTTCTTGTAAAAGCAATCCTAGCGGCTGGATTACTTTTACAAGTGGTGGGAGGAGGTCCCCCACCGCCTTCCCGGGCTCTCCAAATCCACAGGGGAAACCGGGATTGCAACTGGCTGACCATAGAGCTGATCGGGGACTGGAACACAGAGTATTTTGTCACTTTAGGTTTCCCTGGTTGTAAACAAAACATTAATGGTTTGTAAAAAGCATGAGATCATACCGATCTTGGTATGAAGTGAAGCTTTTAGAGGGCAGAGGAGTAAAGAGGACCTGTCACTGTCGATTGCTAACACAAGGGATGTTTACATTCCTTGCAATAACAAAAAAATGTATAAAAGGTACAGAGTTAAAAAAAAAACTTTTTTAAAGTCCCCCCGTCCTCACGCGTATAACCGCAAACATCAGATCGAGAGCAATATTTTTTGCACCAGACCTCCTGTGTAAAGCTAAATTGATAACCTGTAAAGGCTTTTAAAGGGACGCCTATGGATAATATAATTATGTAGTTTGTTACCGTTTCATACTGTATGAGCTACACACAGACATAAAACCCCTTCCTCACAAACAACAACAGCTGAAATGTGAGACCATTTTATGTCTACAGTACTGCATCAGAACAGAAATTAGGAAGAACCATAAATCAGGCAGGCTATTTTGCCTCCTTAGCCACCGAAAAAATGCTTTTTAATCAGAACTCCAGGCTAAAAGCTAGATAAAGAGTTTAGGTGGCACACAGCAATACAGCGTCACCTCTCCCCCTCCAACCTGAGCGCTGGGAAAGAAACAGCATCATGCCCTCTGACCAATGGGCAGGAAACAGTACAGCAGAACCAGAGAAGTAGTAATGTGGAATGGCTGTGTATTGAATCAGAGGTGTTTAAATGACAAGGGGGTTGCACAAAACTACAAATTCCTTTAGCAGGTAAGCAGTGAAAATATATGTAAATAAGTTGTATATTTAACTGTTTGCCTGAAGTTCCTATTTAACATACACAGGAATCTTATCTAAAAAGACAATTAGGATGTTCTTCAGATTTGGAAAGACAAGAACAGGAATACATACCTGCTGTGTACTCAATGAACCCTTCTTCTCCTAGTTCCATTATCATTCTTTGCTTCCACCTTTCCAAATAAAAGGCTTGCTCCATTGGCATGGTCTGTTGAAGGATACGGGTGACACTTGGCAGCCTGCCGCTTGCCATCTGATCTCTGGCTGGTAAGGCAATTCTCACTGGGATACTGGGGTCTGTCTTCTCTACAGACAGTATCACTTTGTTGGAATTGAACATCAATGAACGATTCTGGGGCACTCTAGCTTCAGGTTCTTGTGATGATGCCTTTGATTTTACCACTTTACCATACAAGAAGCTGTCTTCTTCAAATATCTTCTCTGGAGTCTGACAACTAGTCTTAGAGGATGTAACCATCCGAACCAGATTAGCGTACTTCTCCTGATCAATGTCTTCATAGCCATTTACTTTATTTTTCTTGCTGTGTGTGGTGCAGGAGGTAGACAGGAAAGCTGGAGTGTGCGGATACTGAAACAGAACATTTGTCATCCCTCTGCAATTTCTGCATATTAGATGCAACGTCTTCATTGTCAGCATCACAAATAATTCAGTTTTTGTTCTCCAAAATGAGACAATAAGAGGACATACCTACCAAGAAATGTATACAATTTACAGGAAACTCAGATTCATGAAAAATCATAGACTACCCACAAGAGGCGTGCAGGAGGATACAATATTCTGAATAAAGAAAGTAATGTTGCTAAATTTAGCATTGGCATTATTTGCTTAAAAGATTAAAACTAGCCCCTAACCTAACCCAAGCTTACTTGCCTCTTCTTAAAGCGGTGTTCCAGCCGCATTTTTTTTTTTTTTTAAAGTTAGCAGCTACAAACACTGTAGCTGCTGACTTTTAATAAGGACACTTACCTGTCCAGGGAGCCCGCGATGTCGCCCCCGAGGCCGATCCGTCCATCGGATCAGGTGCCGGCGCCGCCATCTTAACGAAGGGAAACAGGCAGTGGAGCCTTGCGGCTTCACTGCCCGTTTCTTACTGCGCATGCCTGTGTTGCGCGGCACTTTATGAATGGCCCTGTTGTTTTCTGGGACACACACATGTTCCAGAAGACAACGGGGCAGCTTGCAGAAGAGGAGGAAGCGCCGCGGAATAGGAAGAGGCAGATTAGGAAGACTGCCTAGCAACAGGGGTTTCTGGTAAGTAAAAAAAATTTTTTTTTCAAATTTTTTTTATATATTTTTTTTAAGAAAGTTAATGTAATTTTTTATTTTAGGGTGGACCTTTGCTTTAACCTTCCCTTTGTTTGCAGCCTTGATGTCCATTCAAGTCTCCATAGACCTGAATGGGGGCCAGTCATGCTGCTTATCGATTGAAGAGCTCTAGATCTCAGTAAGCAGGTGCTGGACCTCTATAGAGAGGCGAGATGGGTGCAATGCCATGGTCCTGCAGACTGTCTGTCCATACCTCCAATACGAGTTATACTACAACAGGAAGACTTGACGAACTGCTTGCTCAACAGCGTCATGGTAATTCATTAAGAACTACATTCATTCACAGAACTCCCTATAGATCTACAGAAGACTGATTCTTAACCACTTCAATACTGGGCACTTTCACCCCCTTCCTGCCCAGGTCAATTTTCAGCTTTCGCACTATGAATGACAATCGTGCGGTCATGCAACACTGTACACATTAAATTTTTATCATTTTCTTTTTGAGACAGATAGAGCTTTCTTTTGGTGGTATTTAACCACTTGCTGCCCGCCATATAGCAGAATGATGGCGGCAAAGTGGTTTCAATAACCTGACTGGGCATCATATGACGTCCGCAGGATATTGAGCCGCTGCGCGCCCCCGGGGGCGTGCATCGTGGCGATCGTTGTTGCGGCGTGTCAGTCTGACACCCCGCAACACCGATCTAGGTAAAAAGTCAAAATTGGTCTGGGCAGGAAGGTGTATAAGTGCCCTGTATTGAAGTGGTTAATCACCACTGGGTGATGAAAAAAAAAAAAAAAAAATGAAAATGAAAAAAAACCTGAAGATTTAAAAAAAAAAGTTTTTCTTAGTTATAAAATGTAGTAATTAAGTAACTTTTCTCCTTCACTGATAGGCTACACTTATGCGGAGGCACTGATAAGCATCACTGATGGGCACTGACAGACAGCACTTGTTGGGGCTGCACTGTTAATCATGACACTAATGAACAGTGCCCTGATTATCAGTGTACCTGTTCCCTGCGTGGATTTGCCTGTTATCAGCTCACCTCTCGCGCTTGTCAGCATGGGGAGAGGATTGACGATAATCGGCAAATCCTGTTTACACAGTGATTTGAAACACCTGGTCACATGGTAAAGAGCCACTGTGATTGGTTCTTTATCCTGATTTGTGATAGCCATGTCTGAGAGTTAAGGATGAGCTCCAGCGTGTTCGCACAGCCCACGTGCAGAGGAAGTTAGCACTGCGCTACGCTAATCACAGGCAGTGAGACATTGCCTGTGATTAGCGCAGTGCCGACTTCCTCTGCACGTGGGCTGTGCGAACACGCTGGAGCTCATCCTTACTGAGGGTCACGACGATCACAGATCACTCCCAATGCACCCGAGCACAGGAGGACATCATATGACTCCCTCCTGGCAATGTGTGACAGCGATGTAGCCGTCATTTCGCTATAGAGCGATGATGAAGGTGTTAAGGGTATATTCACACCAGATGCGCTGAGGTGCGTTTGTGAGCATTACCAAAGAATGGCAACCAAAAAATAACAGTTCCCTATGAATACAGTTCACACCACCACGTTGCGTTTGCGCAGTGCTGAAAAAAAAATAAAAGTATGGCATGCGCTAATTTCTTCAGAGTAGCGTGTACAAACGCACATGAATGCAATACAAAATGCATGCCAACACATCATAAAAAAGATGCGTTGTGGAGTGAATGAGCCCTAAAAGATCCCACTGAAGTCTAATTGCACCATAATCACATGACCATGCCCCCGAAGCTGTGCCTGGGCATTGGGTGACAGCGCTTGGTTCAGGTATCAGCAATAAAATTACATGGAAATGTAGTGTCCAGCAATGAAGAGGCACCTCTAATCACTGAGATGTGAATGAGCCCCAATGCTGACAGTCCTCATTGTATCTGTGAGAAGAGCAACAGACCGGGGCTCCTGATAGGACAAAGGTCATATGACTCAAATAAAGCCCGCCCTGTCCCTACCTGGCACAGTCACTATGACAACTGTGGACCCCCATCCGGAGGGTGCTCTACGTGACTCACCACAGGCTCTACCTAGTCTCCTATGTTATAGTATCCAGCAGCTTGTATTCTCCTCTGCTCTAATCCCCGTACACAACTTGTATTTAGCCTCATTCTCCGCTCACTGACCCGCACACACCTTCCGCTCACAGCCTCCGTGTCCAAACTACACACATGTGCAGCAACCAGCGAGAATAGACCATCCTGCTGTACGGAGCTCCTCCGGACAGCGCCACCTGCTAGTCGGCCTGGAGTAACACAGCTGTCCCTGTATGAGGGGGAAGTCAGCAGTCATGCTTTGGAAGTTCCTCAGGACATGTTCACTCAATAAACATAATAAAGAAAAAAAATAAATATCTTCAATACCACTATTAAGTTATGTTTTGAATTCTATATGCTAATTTTAAACCTTCCTGTGCTGTCACAATTATTTTGGGAAAATCAATAAACGTGCTGAACAAGAACGTGTGCAGGTTCTATGGAAAAGGCCACATGGCACGCCTTCATTTACAAGGCTTTATAATAGAACACAAAGCAACACTTTATTTTTTTTTTCATTTGACCCCATCAGGTGTTTTTTTTTTTTGTTTTTTTTTAGGCCACTGAGAGATTTCCCTTCCCTTCCTGTTCCATAGCAACTAGAGATTCACCATACCTCCCAAGATGGGAATGAGGGACACCTATCAGCAAAAGTATGCAGGCATAGGACACACCCCTTGCCACGCCCCCTTAAAGGAGAATTGTGCAAAAGAAAAAGATTGGTTAAAACCACAAGTGCTTTTTATACCACCGATATTCCTTTATATTGGCTTTTGGAATTTACAAATGCAGCAATTTACAAATCAGATGAAAAATTTAGCACTGGGAAACACTTTTTGATAGATAAAAAGTGCATTTTATATACATCTATAGAGATCAGACCAAAATGAGGGACAAATGAGGAGGAATGAGGGACAGAGGGACATTGCTCCAAATCAGGGACAGTTGGGAGCTATGGATTCACAGATACCGCTTGTTTTATCAACGAGTACAAGTACTGATACAAAATGAATGGGGTCAAATCACACTGCAAAGAATCGCAAGTGATTTGAACAGGAATTCAGTGCGATTCCTGTCTGAATTGCATGTACTTTCCAGCACCACTCCTGTGTGAACCCAGACTGAAGTCACTATGACAAGCCTGGGTTCACACAGGAGCGGTGGAGGTAACCGCATGTGATTCGGGATAGGAATCGCACCACATTCCTATTCAAATTACTTGAAATTCTTTGCAGTGTGATTTGGGCCCACGTGTATGAGCTCAAATCCCACCACAAAGATATCAGTATCAGGTATGAGTACTCGTGCAAATGCTTAGGATCGGCATCAGTGCAACCCTAAGGGCACTTTCACACTGAGGCAGTGAGGGTGTCGGAAGTAAAGCGGCTGCTAGAGGGGTGCTTTTAACCCCCGCTAGCGGCCGATGAAGAGGTCAATAGCACCCATGTAGCGCCGCTGTCGAAGCGCTTTGGCTCCTAAAGCACCCTAAAGATGCTGTTTGCAGGACTTTTTTTAACGTCCTGCAAGCGCACCACTCCAGTGTGAAAGCACTCCGGCTCTCACACTGGAGAGGTGCTTTGCAGACACTATTTTTAGCGCTAAAACGCCTGTAAAGCACTCCAGTGTGAAAGTAGCCTAATAGCCACAACAGGAAGTGAGAGGAAATGAAGGGTATGGGTTTTCGGCCTAACCAGAAGTCTAGGGGGAAGATGTGTGGACATAAGGTTCCTTCCTACCCTGCCTTGGGGGGGGGGGGCGCCCTCCCCCTAGCACTCATTGGTTGGCTTTCGCTGATAATGAGAGGAGCAGGGTCCACTGAGCTTGTTGGGTAAGTGGACCTGAATGTGTTTTACCCCCCCATCAGAAGTCTTGGGTCCTGGGGGATCAGGGAAGGCTCCTTCCTCTTCAGGAGGGGACTATAAGACATATCATAAGTGCACTTTTTTGTCCACTTCTGGTGTTTAGTTTTTTGTGCACCACACTGCAGGCTCGATAAAAAAATAAAAATAAATAAAAGATAAAATAAAAAAAGAAGACAAGATATAGGGTCCTTTCACACATTCATGTCCGTTTTCACAGACCCGCTTGCTCAGCAGGGATCGATCCACTGATCCCCGCTGAGCGGTGTATGACAGGTCCGTCTCCACTCACTGTGCTGAGACAGACCAGTCATAGCCCCGATCTCCTCTACGGGGGATCAGATGAAAACAGATCCACCTGTCCATTTTCATCCTACCCGATCCGCCAGACGGATGGAAAATGACCAGTTACACTTACTGGTAACTGTGTTTCTGGGAAGTCTTCCAGGACGGCACCCTGAGAGATGACCCTGACAGGAAAACACAATCAAAGAGGTTAAAAGCCCCCGCCCCTCCCCGTGCTCCTCAGTTGTGATAAAGTATTGACCCACACCAGTGCACGAGAGTGAAGAAAAAGACTAACACCACCACACTCTATATATTAGACATACCTAAACAGAACGGGTGGGAAGTAGGCCTGCCGTCCTGGAAGACTTCCCAGAAACACAGTTACCGGTAAGTGTGACTGGTCATTTTCTCAAGTTGTCTTCAAGGACGGCTACCTGAGAGAGGAGCAAGTAGCTCAGGCCTACCTTAGGGAGGGACAACCGCTTGCAGGACCTTCCTGCCAAACAACAGATCTTGAAGAGACAGTAACTCCACCCTGTAATGCTTCAGGAAGGTGTTCTGGCTTGTCCAAGTAGCGGCTTTACATATCTGCTCCACCGAAGCTCCGGCCCTTTCCACCCAAGAGGTTGCCAGAGATCGCGTGGAATGTGCCTTGAGGTTCCTAGTGGCTGCCTTACCGGAATGCTCATAGGCCAAAGAAATAGTGTGCTTAATTTATCTAACTATGGATGCTTTACTTGCTTGTTGGCCCTTCTTTTGGCTGGAAAAGTGAACTAAAAGATGGCTGGACCTTCTAAACTCCTTAATTTCTTCTAAGTAGGATAATAAACAACGTCTGACGTCCAGACAGTGAAAAGAAACTTCCCATTTCTGGGATTCTTGCAAAAGGAAGGCAGCACTACTTCCTGAGTTCTGTGGAACTTAGATGCTACCTTAGGGAGATACAGGGGGTCCTGCCTAAGTATCACCCTGTCCTCCAAAAAACGAAAAAATGGCTCCTTAATCGAGAAGGCCTGAATCTCACCTACTCTCCTGGCAGATGTGATTGCTAGTAGAAAAGTCAACTTAAAGGTGAGGATCCTAAGGGGAATTTGATCTATAGGTTCAAAGGGAGCCTTAGTTAGACTTTCCAACACCAAGGTAAGGTCCCAAGGTGGAAAGCTAGACACCTTGACAGGGGACAACCTCTCTCTGACCAAAAGGAATCTCTTGATCAGGGGGACCAATGCCAAGCATCTCCCCAAAAAACAGGATAGGGCTGCGACCTGTACCTTAAGCGTCTTGGTTGCTAAACCCTGATCTGCTCCATCCTGGAGAAATTCCAGAATGGCGGGGATCTCTTGTTGAGAAGTTCCTCTCGCTTGACACCAGCGAGAGAAAACCCCCAAGTCTTAGCGTAAATACGCTTTGTGACCGGCTTTCTGCTAAGAAGAAGAGTATCCACTACTCTGTCCGACAGGCCCTTTTCCCCGCAGGTTCCTCCTTTCAAGAGCCAGGCCATCAGCCTGAAGAAGCTGGGGTCTGGGTGGCAGACTGGACCCTGAAGGAGAAGGTCACGCTGAACAGGAAGGTGAAGAGGCGGGGCTATGGACCAACCCTGTAAGGTTGGAAACCAAGCTCTCTTGGGCCACCACGGGGCTATCAGAATCAGATTGCCCTCTGAGAGAAATAACTTTTGCAGAACTCTCGGGATAAGCCTCGGGGGGGGGAAAAGCATAAGCCAACCGGAACTTCCAAACCTGGGCCAATCCATCTATCCCCTCCGCGCCGATTTCTCGAGCAAGGGAAAAGAATCTCTTTACCCTTCTGTTATTCCTGCGGGCAAAGAGATCTACTTCTGGAAGGCCGTATTGCTGGCATACCAGGGAGAAAACCTCTTGATTCAGCATCCATTCTCCCTGCAGAATTGGCTAGCGACTGAGATAATCTGCCTCTATATTCAGAGTTCCCTTTATGTGAACTGCGGAAATAGAGAGAATCCTGTGCTCCGCCCAACCCAGGACCTCTAGTGACAGGGCCAGGAGAGACGTGGATCTGGTGCCCCCTTGATGATTCAGAAAAGCCACTGCTGTGGCATTGTCTGAAAGGATCTGAACTTCCTGGTTCTTGATTTTTCCTTTGAACGATTTTAACGCTTCTCCGATGGCCAAAAGCTCTCAAAAGTTGGAGGAACCCTCTCTGTCTCGAGTCCCAGGATCCCTGAGCTCTTAGATCCTCTAGGTGTGCACCCCACCCCCAGGAACTTGCGTCTGTCGTTATTCTGAGAGGCTGAAGCTGACTCCAAAGGAGACCCCCCCCTGAAGCCTCTGAGGAAGAAGCCACCACTGAAGAGATTTTTTCACTTTTGAATGACGACTTTTAGGTCTAGAGAACTCCTTTTCTTGTTCCAAGAGGATAGGAGGAAGTGCTGGAGGGTCCTGGAATGTAGCTGTGCCCAAGGAACTGCAGGAATAGATGCAGTCATTAGGCCCAAAACTCTCATAATACCCCTGTATGAGGCCATCCTTGCCTCTAGCAGAGAAGTGGCGGCTGAAATTAGGGCCTCTACCTTGCTCTGAGGAAGAATTAACCTTTGTTCCGATGAATCCACCAGGAATCCCAGGTACATCTTCGTTTGGGCCGGAACCAGCGAGGATTTTTCCTTGCTGATGATCCATCCTGAAGATTCTAAGGTCTCCATCACCTTGGCTAGATTCAGAAGCAGCTGGTCCCGATTCTGATTGTAAATCAGAATGTCGTCTAAATAGGGGATAAATGTTATTTCCTGGAGATGTAGGAAGCCAACTACTTCTGCCAGCACTTTCGTAAAGACCCTTGGACTGGATGCCAGTCCAAAGGGGAGGGCTGCAAACTGCCAATGCTGAATTCCCTGTGGGGAGGCAATTGCGAATCTCAGGAAAATCTGATGACCCTGAAATATAGGGACGTGGAGGTAAGCGTCCTTTAAATCTAAGGTTACCATGAACACATCCTTGAGGAGGTGTCTTCTGTGGGAGTACACACTCCCCATGCGGAACTTCTTGTACCGCAAGAAAACATTGAGGTTCCTTAAATTTATTATGAGACAATATTTTCCTGAGGGCTTGGGCACCACAAATATGTGGGAGTAAAACCCCCGACCCTGTTGGTCCTCTGGGACCGGCACTATGGCCTCCTGACTGGCCAGCTCTTCTATGTTCCGTAGGATTCCTCCTGCCTTGCGACGCCGTGGAACATCAAGTCAGCTCACCCTCCTCATCCCACTGCTGATCAAAAGACACCCATCCTGACCAGCACCTCTGCACTAGGGGATCCAGAAAAGGTAAAGTCAGACTCACCTCTTGCAAGCAACTCACCGCCCTGAAGGGAGGAGAACCAGGCTCCTTTTCTGCACGGCCACCATACAGGTAAGGAGAGGTGGCAGGAAGATAGGCCCCTGAAGTTCTGGGTACACCACTGTACCCAGGGACCTTCAGCGCTCAGGGGGGTTCTTCAGTTTGCGCTGCCCCCCTGAGGAAAGGATAGGGGAAACCCCACCTAGGAAGGATAGAATATCCGGACGGACCCAGAGGCTTCCCAGGCATTTGGCCCGGCTCCCAGGGGGAGTCCACCAGCCCCAGGCTCGGGTCTATAGATAAAATAACAAACGGTTTCGCTGTGGGGAAACACAATCAAAAACTAAGGGGCACAGGGAGGGGGGCATCCTGGAAGACGACTTGAGAAAATAGGGTTTCCATCCATCTGCATTTAGCGGATCGGATGTCACCGCTGACATCCATCGCTTCATAGCGGTACATGGAGTGTCCATTCAGGTCCACCTGAAAAACTGACAGGCGGACCTGAACGGTCCACATTTGTGAAAGAGCCCTAAGACCCCTTTCACACTGGGGCGCGGTCCACCTTAGCGCTAAAGCGTCGCTCGTTTTAGCAGCGCTTTACCGCTAATTAAGCGGCGTTTTTCGGCCGTTAGCTTTTTGGCAATTTTAACCCCCACTGAAGAAAGGGTTAAAAGCACCCATGTTGCGGCGCTTTGGCAGCGCTGGCCATTCATTTCAATGTGTATACACCGCTCCCAAACCACCCCAAAGATGCTGCTTGCAGGACTTTTTCTAACATCCTGCAAGTGCACTGCCCCAGTTGAAAGCACTCAGGCTTCTGACAATGGGGTGGCATGGCAGGCACTATTTATAGCCCTAAAACACCTGAAAAACGCCTCAGTGTCAAAGGGGTCTAAAGCTGAAATCCAGGCAGATATAAAAAACACATTAGGCCATCTAGGTGCAGTATTCATCAATACATGATAGTGTGTATTTTTAAATGCAAGCAAAGTCATTGAATTTGACCTGATATCAGCCTTTTGTAATACCCTTTACAGCAGCACTCAGACAGGGAGAGCATGTGCCAGGACTAGGGACTAATCAGGTGTGCTGATAGGAGGAGAGAGCAGAGTGCATAGAGCTATGTCCTCATCAGTCTGATGCTGTTTCTTTCTTTTACAAAGACGTTTATTAAAGAAAAGTTAATAAACTACCCCTCCCCCAAAAAAATAAATAAAAATAAAGGTTTTACTTTTACTATTAAAGCACTTACCTGTCCAGGGATCCAGTGGTGTCCTCACCCGAGACGATTCTTGGCTAAGGGAAACCGACAAATTTCTGGCTCACTGCACCGTGGCAAACTGACCTGGAAGTGGGAGCGGGTACCTGTCAAAACCAGGTACCCGTTCCCCCCTAAAAAGGTGCCAAATGTGGCAGTGGAGGGGGGAGGAGGCCAAGAAGCGGAGCTTCCCTTTTAGTATAATATTGAACGGCATACGATAACAATGTAAGAAAAAACTGTTAATACAAATAAGAAGGCAAAAAGGTATATATTAGTATTCCGTGCTCAGGACAAGCTCATAACCGAACTGCAGCCCCCCAAAAAAAGAAAGCACCTAGGTGCAATCCAAATGCTGTAAACTGTAAGAGAATAGAGGATTGGCGCTGTTCACTGATAAAATAATAAGTTATTAACAAATTCTCACCATAAAGGAAAACTGTACCACAGATCTGTGTGAGTGAATTAAAAAACAATAAAGCACAATATGCTGCAATGTGTATAGAAAATTATCCACATTAAAACTACCAATAAATGTGCAAGCTGCTCAAGGTGAAAAAATCTATAAAAAATAAAAAATATCTCCAATCAATAAATTAATGCTCAAACAAGTGTACAGAAAAACACAAAATCCAAAAATAATAAATATTAAACCGTGTAAGTGAATTATGCCCTGAGAAACACTCAGTGTTAACCACTCGTGAGTGGTATGCTCCTAATGATGTGAAATGACCAACTGGATAGTGATCAATTGAAAGTGAAACAGACAAAAAAGAAAAAAACATAAAATTTTTTTCATATATATATATATATATATATATATATATATATATATATATATGTGCATTAAAAATATAGTGATCAAAAGTTAATTAATAAAAGTGGAAGAAAAAAAAAAAAAGTATTATTGAAAAAAAATTTTTGATTAATAAAATCTAGCATAATAGTCCATACAGTGTCCGTGCATACAAAAATTCCAAAAGTGCCTGGAAAAAATACTGCGTATATTGAAAACTGTCCAATGTGTAAAACAGTTCTGGTGCAGAAATCTAATAAGTCTTCAAATGATTCCGAGTACGTCAGTTCAGATAAATATGTACCGTCCTGTGTGGAGCCCCCTCTAGTGTTCCCACTCACCGGAACGCCCAACCCCTGCAGGGGTAATAGGCATGTAGACGTAAATCCGATGGTCCAAGCGGTCGGTGTCCCCTTCACCTCCTTCTCTCCACTTGTGTCACCAGAGTGCTCTCAATGGCATCCACCAGGACATAAAACCATGTACAGGGAGAAGAGAAGAGCCTCATAGTGTGAATCCAAAAATAACTTTATTTAGCTTAAGCTTACATAAAACTAAAACTAAAAATAAAAAAGGAAAACTGAAATCTGACAGCTCTCTGCCTGCTGGCTCCACGCCAGAAGCTGCAGTGATCGCGGCGTGCGTTCCACGGCCGACTACGGAAACCGGAAGTTAATACCATAAACAAAGAGAAGAAAGACGTATGCGTACCAAGTGGCCACTTTTTTATTTTTATTTTTAGTTTTATGTAAGCTTAAGCTAAATAAAGACCATCGGATTTACGTCTACATGCCTAATACCCCTGCAGGGGTTGGGCGTTCCGGTGAGTGGGGACACTAGAGGGGGCTCCACACAGGACGGTACATATTTATCTGAACTGACGTACTCGGAATCATTTGAAGACTTATTCGATTTCTGCACCAGAACTGTTTTACACATTGGACAGTTTTCAATATACGCAGTATTTTTTCCAGGCACTTTTGGAATTTTTGTATGCACGGACACTGTATGGACTATTATGCTAGATTTTATTAATCAAAAATTTTTTTCAATAATACTTTTTTTTTTTTCTTCCACTTTTACTAATTAACTTTTGATCACTATATTTTTAATGCACATATATATATATGAAAAAATGTTTATGTTTTTTTCTTTTTTGTCTGTTTCACTTTCAATTGATCACTATCCAGTTGGTCATTTCACATCATTAGGAGCATACCACTCGCGAGTGGTTAACACTGAGTGTTTCTCAGGGCATAATTCACTTACACGGTTTAATATTTATTATTTTTGGATTTTGTGTTTTCTGTACACTTGATTGAGCATTAATTTATTGATTGGAGATATTTTTTATTTTTTATAGATTTTTTCACCTTGAGCAGCTTGCACATTTATTGGTAGTTTTAATGTGGATAATTTTCTATACACATTGCAGCATATTGTGCTTTATTGTTTTTTAATTCACTCACACAGATCTGTGGTACAGTTTTCCTTTATGGTGAGAATTTGTTAATAACTTATTATTTTATCAGTGAACAGCACTAATCCCCTATTTTTTTAGAGTTTACAAGAAGGCAAAAAGGGACTAGATAAGTAGGCCAAAGATATCAGAGGAAAGTCAGAATAAAGAGGTCACTGGCTCAAATATAACCAATGAAGTGGATGTAATCAGGGCATAGCAAAGTATATGCCAAGAGATCACCCTACAATGCGGGGTCTGCACCTCCTGTGTAACAATTACAATCCATAATCTGGGGGAAGAGATGACCTTATCGCCACTTGTCAAGCCAGCAAACAGGAGGACAGGAGGAGCCCAAAAGGGAAAGAATAACAGAGCAGAAAAGGAGAAGAAGGAGGGAGGGAGTTGGAGAAAAGGAGGGGGGAGGGGCTTGAGGGAGGGTCCATCAAGATACACCCACATGTCAGCATCTGGAGATTGCATGAAGTCCATCCAATTGGGAGTAAAGAGTGGTCCCGGTTCATATATAAGCAATCAATGGTGCCCACACCTTCAAAAATGCAGCATGTGTGTCATTCAAAATAGCAGATATCCCAACCTGCAGAAACTCATTTCAGGGAGGTGGCAAGCTCATTTGAGGGAGGTCACGCTCCATGCTGACAACCCCTCCCCCCCAATTCATAATTAAATACTATAATAAAATAATACTTTAAAGATAATTAATATAATGCCATAATAAAATAATACTTTAAAACATAATGTTGTGTCACACTCACCAACAATGCACCCTTACTGTGCCCATTTGCAGCCTCATCAGTGCCAACAATGCAGCCTCACTGTGCCAATCTGAACCCTCACTGTGGCCATCTGCAGCCTCGTCAGTGCCCATCAATGCAGCCTCACTGAGCCATCAATGCAGCCTCACTGTGCCCATCTGCAGCCTCAGCAGTGCCAACAATGCAGCCTCACTGTGCCCATCTGCAGCCTCGTCAGTACCCATCAATGCAGCCTCACTGTGCCTATCTGCAGCCTCATCAGTGCCAACAATGCAGCCTCACTGTGCCCATCTGCAGCCTTACTGTGCCAACAATGCAGCCTCGTCAGTGCCCATCAATGCAGCCTCATTACAGTCAACAATGCAGCCTCACTGTGCCCATCTGCATCCTCACTGTACCCGTCTGTAGCCTCACTGTGCTGATCTGTATCCTCATCAGTGCCCAGCTGCAGCCTTACTGTGCCAACAATGCAGCCTCACTGTGCCCATCTGTATCTTCATCAGTGCCTATCTGCAGCTTTACTGTGCCCATCTGCAGCCTCACTGTGCCCATCTGTATCCTCATCAGTGGCCATCTGCAGCCTCGCCAGTACCTTGATTACACATGTGTCATGCAGCTGCAGTCTTAACTGTTCAATTGGAACACTGATTCAATTTCCCAGCATTGTATCATTGTTCAGTTGACCGTCTATCATGGATGAGGAGGCGGGGCTTTGTTACAGTGGACGGCTGCTGAACAGAGCCTCTCATGGACTACGGCCATGGGTATGTTCAGTACAGTTCTAAAGATAGCGTACACCTAGGTTCAAAAGCGGATCACGCTCTCTGCAGCCCGAATGATCATCGTAGACACGAACCGAAATATAAAATTGGTGGTCATGTACTGGACCAATGAGAGAGCAGTTTAAACGCATTCTCTTGTCCGAGAATATTCTGGGTACACTTAGAAGACGTGAACCAGATGTTATTCTAAGCAGCCTGATCCAGAGTCTTGCCCAGATCTGTTCCCCATCTCTCCCCCCCCCCCCATCCCACCCAGACTGACAATTTCAGAGCAGTCTCCAATCACAGTATACCATATGCCCCTCCCACCCACACCCTCCCAGGCTGCCCAAAAATACCTTTTTTTTAATGTATTCACTATACATAATTCCAAAAGGCAGAAAAGAAGAGAAAGAAATAAAAAATAAATAAATAAAAATAAAAAATTCCTGGAATCCACAAGAGAGAGGGCCCCATTATCCTTAATTCTGCATCGCACCCTTCCCTTTTCTGCTAATCCAGCATTCCTATATTTTTTTAACATTTTGGCATTTCTCCTTTTATTATACACAAATCTTTCTTTTCTTATTGTTTTATTAACCTCATCCTCCCATTCTACGCGAGTTGGTGGATTTAACGCCAGCCACCTCCTTGCTATCAATTTCCGTGCAAGGAAAAGGCATCTAACTATTGCTGTTTTTCTCCCCCACATGTTATTATTCTTTTCCATACAACCCAATAGGCATATCCTGGGGTCTAGGTCAAGAGTTATTGCAAATACCTTATTTATTTTTCCAATAACTTCACTCCAGTACCCATTTAGCTTGGGGCACCTCCACATCATATGGACTAGGTCTCCTTTTGGGTCCCAACATCTTGGGCATTTAGCGTTCATCCTCCACCCATATAAAAATAGTTTCTGAGGTGTCCTATATGCTCTATGCAGCAGCATTAATTATGACACTGATTGTGATGGTGACAGGGTGCTTAAGAGACCTATCTCCAAGATATGCTTCCACTGTTCATTTGATATATCCCCCAGGTCTTCCGCCCACCCCCTCCTGCAGGGAAGCTCCTTGTTTCCCCTTATTACCCTGTCACATATACTATCATATATGAATGAAATCAACCCCTTGGACATATCACCATTAATTATTTTTCTGAGAATATTTACCTGACTCCACTCCACTAGCCTCTCTTTAAATTGTGTTTTCAGGGCATGTCTGACTTGCAGATATTTGAAGAAGGATTGATTTGGTATACCATATGCCTCCTTAAGTTCCAGGAATGACTTAAATACACCCGTCCTATATAACTGAGAAAGATAAGCAAGACCGCATCTCTCCCAGTCCCTACTCTTCTCTACATTAGATAGTTCCCGCAAATATTTGTTATTCCACAATGGTGAAAATTCTGTAAAAACCCAGATACTCTAATATTTCTTTAACCACTTTCCATAGTTTCTTTATCAATAAAAGCGTAGAGAATTTAAGTGAAAAGGAATCAGCCTCCATCAATGTATCATGGCACATGCCCAATAGCAACATTCCCCTGCCTGGATTCTGTTCAGACAGATCATTACATCCCTTTAGATGTTGCAACTGTGATGCCAAAAATAAGCAACATGGGTGTGGGACTGCCCAAGCCTGCCCTATCGCTTGGTAATTGTAAAGTACGTAACCAAATACTTGACTGTTTTGTTTTCCCAAATCAACTCTCTAAATATGATGTCAATCCTCTGAAACCATTGCCTATATATCCAGATTGGGGAATTATGCAGTGCATACAGCAATTGAAGCATACAAGTCATCTTAATTAGATTGCACCTTCCTGCCACTGATAAGGGTAGCTGTCTCCACACACACCTTCCCCTTACACCTAAGTTTACCCAAAAGTGGGAAAATATTGTTTATTATATACTCTTTGGGATTTAGGGACATGTATATTCCTAGATATTTAAATTTATTAACTATTTCCAATCGTGGAATCTCTAGTGGCAGGTCCATCTTTAGTGGGTCAACCGGAAGTAACATTGATTTATCCCAATTTATATTTAACCCGGATATCCGCCCAAAACCTGCAATTACATCCATTGCTGCCACCAGGGACCCCTTGCATATCCCCCAGAAATAGAAACACATCATCGGCATATAATGCTATTTTCTCCTCTCTTTATGCCCTCTGAAATCCCTGTATTTTGACAGATGACCTAATGGCTATAGCTAGTGGCTCCATTGCAAATAGCATTTGTGACAAAGGACACCCCTGTCTTGTCCCGTAGGTCAAAGAAAACATCTCAGAGCATATATTGTTTATCCTCACTTTTGCTTTGGGCCTTTCGTATAAAAGCCTTACCCAACCAACTACCTCGGGCCAAACTGGAAGGCAGCCAAGGTCTGCCACAAATAATGCCATTCAAGGCTATCGAAGGCCTTGGCTGCGTCCAGAGACAATATTGCCCTTGACCCCTCGTTAATCATCAGAATTTGCAGATTTAACCACACCCTCCTTATAGTACTGGTTGACCTGTTTGGTATAAACCCTGTCTGGTCCATATGGACCAGATTCTGAATTATTTTTTTTAACCTAACGGCCAATATTTTTACATCTGTACCCAACAATGCTATTGGCCTATATGAAGCTGAATTAAGTGGATCCTTTCCCTCTTTTGGAAGGACAACGATGGTGGATTCTCTCATAGATAAGGGTAATACCCCGTCCGCTAATGCCCTGTTGAATGTTTTCAACAGCTCTGGCAGCAGTATTTCTTCATAGCTTTTATATATCTCTGCTGGCAGGCCATCCGGTTCTGGAGATTTCTGGTTTGCCAATGCCAATACGGCCTGTCTCACTTCTTCCAAGCCTATAGGAGCATCTAGTGCCTCTCTATCTTCCTCAGTGAGGCAAGGGATCTTCAGATCCTTAAAAAAGTCCCACATGTCCCCCTCTACCTCCCCAATTTGGACACTATACAACTTCTCATAGTATTTTTTTTTTTTAAATAGCTCTGATCTCGGGACCATATGATGTTATTCTTCCCCTATCTGTTCTAATGGCAGATATAACAGTAGTAGTTGTATTTGCCTTTGCCAATCCAGCCAATAGATGTCCTGCACTCTCTCCCTAAACATAATAACGCTCTCTCTGAAACCTCAACTTATTCTCTGCTTTTGTAAGTAGTACATTTTAACCCAATCTTGACATGCCCCAGGGGTTGGTCTTTCTACATACTGTCGTTCTGCTTCTATAACTTTATTCCCAATCAATTTTCCCACTCTCTAGTCTGTCTTTTTACTCTTGCTACCTGTTGTAATAATATCCCCCTAAGAAATGCCTTGAGGGTATCCCAGATCACCCCAGAGGATGCTGTGCCAGCATTGATCCTCATGAATTCCTCCAGGGATGATGTCACTCCCTCTTTTCCCCTATTATCTCTAGCCAATATGGGCTGATTTTCTATTCCCCTTTACAGAAATCCTCCCCTTGGCTCAGTGGCACAACTAGTGGAGAGTGGTCTGAGAGACCCCTAGGCATATCATTTATATTGCTAACAAAATGCAACATATCCTCACTGCCCAAGGCTAAATCAATCCTAGAGAGAGTGTGGAGTGAGTTTTCGAAAAACAAGAATATTGCTGTTTAGTTGGATTCCTCATCCTCCATATATCCCCCAATCCTAATTCTCCTATAATTTGTAAGAGCGTGATAACCCCTTTTCCAACCTGATTTCCTGGTGGACATTTATCTGCCCTCCAAACCAGTACCAACATATACTATAAACATTAAATTAAACAACTAGCCACCCAGACAATGTTCCGATTAATCAGGGATCTCACTTCAGGTCATACTTCCCGCCCCACCTTACAATAGTTTGCTAGAAGACAGACAGAACAATAGGTGGGTTAATTAGCACAATTAACAATGGTTGAAAGACACTTAGGAGGCACACTATGGGAGATGATACAAGGGGACAAAGACACATAACAGCTTAAACAGATCAGGAGACCTCAAGAATCAGGTTGCTTTTGAGCTAATGACATTAACATCTGCTTCCCAAAGTCTGTGTTTTTGGGAGACATGAACTTGAATCAGAAACAAGACCACTCCAAGGGTCCCCCAGGCATACACCTCCCAAAGAGAGGTGTTACCTTAAAAGCCAGAGCCCATAGATTTCTTAAGGGACATTGTTGATAAATATTTCTGCCCCATTTGAAGTAATCCAAACTACGCTCTCAGCGTCCATTAAGTAGTTGTCCATCATTTTCTCGGTCACCCTGTGCCCCTAATAGACACAGGGTAACTTACACATAAGAGGGGCCTGGGGAGCTGAAAAAGGAGTTTCCCAACCTCTCTAAGGTAAGCTGGGTTCCACAAGACCCACCCCTGCCCAAAGTGACCCCCGTCACATTTTCCATCTCCCCCTTTACCCATCCCCTCCTAGGCTGTTAATTTCAGGACAATCTTCCATTTTTGGCCCCCTCACCTATTTCCTCCTAGGGCAGTCTTCCATCTCCCATACCTGCCTGCCTTTTGACTAAGGATTTGACCCTAACTATTGTGAACCTTGCTTGCCTTGAAACTGGACTGACATTGAACCACTTTGCCTGTGTGCCAACTGGAAGTATCTGCTTAGTGTGCTCAGTTTGCTCTTGCCCCGGCGTTGAGGCTAGGCATTATAGCATTGTGTATAAGTCCTGGGAGCAACCAAGTGCCGGTAGGTCTGCTTGCCTTATGGAAAGGGGGCTGTTAAAAGGTGAAGAACACAGATGCTAGCGATAGTGTCTGACCACCTGCATTAAGGGTAAACGTGATACCCCCCCACCTCTTCCTCACCCAGGCTGCCCTTTTCAGCTCCCTCGCCAGGAGCGTGTAAACACTCCTGTTCTTTGACAGCCACTGGCCTCATTCCAGCATCCTGGTTTTGGCAATGATGCATCCCTGTCTGTCCATCTGCAAATTAATTGTTGTGGCCAGTCTCTAGGTGGAGACCAAACCTAATTTAAGCCATTCAAGCATGCAGTCTCATGCTTGTGATATTGCGTTTGTTCCACGTGTTCCAAGCTCACTGTTAGTCTGCTCTTCTCTGTTAGATTGGATTCCATGTTGTCGACCTTGGATTGAATATCAACTACTCTCTGAACTCTGCCTGCCTTTTGACTACAGATGTGACACTAACTATTGTGAACCTTGCCTGCCTTGAACCTGGACTCTGATTCAATCACTCTGTCTGCCAACCGCAATTACCTATTTGCTGTGCTCACTTCGCTCCTGTCCCGGCGTGGTAGCCAGGCACTATAGCATTATTTATGAGTCCTGGGCAACCGAGTACTGTTAGGCCTGCTTGCCTTACAGGAAAGGGGGCTGCTATAGGTGAAGAACACAGAAGCTAGCTATAGTGTCTGACTACCTGCGTTAGGGGTAAACATGACAGTACCCCCAACTCTCCCCTGTACACCTTTGTCACTACTGTATTATTCAAAAACCTCTTTACACTGTAAACCTGTGTTACACTTGAACCCCCATATCTCCTCTATACTCTGTCACCACTGCCCCCCTTTCCACTTTTTCATCACAAGTTATTTCTCCAATGCATTGTGTATAAGTCCTGGGAGCAACCAAGTACCGGTAAATGTAACCTCTGCTATCCAGTCTGTGTGCACAGTCTCGACTGTATGAGGGGGAGGACGGTAGGACCCCTTTTACGGAGGACAGATAGCAGGGACCGATGGAGGTGAGCTGAAAAACTCTTAACCAGAGGCAAGGGGTATGGAGTACATATTGGGGACGATTTACTACAACTAGTGCACTCAGAATCTGGTGCAGCTGTGCATGGTAATCAATCAGCTTCTAACTTCAGCTTGTACTATAATGCTTGGGCATTAAAACTTGGAAGCTGAATTGTTTCTATGCTGAGCAGCGCTCTCCAGTTTTAGTTAATAACCTCCAAATGTTAGCGGTGGCAGTGGTCAGGAAAATGAACAGAACAGGGCACAAATAGTATGTGATCAGGAGTATGTAACTTCCACCACTGCTTCCTCCCAGCATCCCCAAATTATTTATTCGATTTCCCTACATCCCCATTCCCCTCAGCTCACCCCTGTACACCTTTGTTAACACTAAACCCACCTCACCTCTTTACACCTGTGTTTCCCCCTTACATCTGTGTCACCACTAAATCCCCCGACCACACCCCTGTACCTTTCAGGAGTGTGTAAAGGCTCCTGTTCCATGGCAGCTGCTGGTCTCATTTCAGCATCCTGGTTTTGGCTATGATGCATCCCTGTTTGTCTGTCCATCTGCAAGGTGATTGATGTGGCCAGTCTATGAGTGGAGACCAGACCTGATTTAGGCCAGACAAGCCTGCAGTCTCATGCTTGTGATAGCATGTGTAATATGTGCTCAATCTCTCTTTGCGTCTGTCCTATTCTGCTGTTTGGATTCTCCCGTTTATGACCTTGGATTGGATATCTACTATTCTCTGATCTCTGCCTGCCTTTTGACTATGGATTGGACCCTGACTACTCTGAACCTTGCCTGTCTTGTACCTGGACTGTCATTGAACTACTCTGCCTGTCTGTGAAACCTCAAGTACCAGTTTTCTTTGCTCAGTGCCCACCTGCCCAGGCATGAGGACCAGGCACTATAGCATTGTATAGAAGAGCTGGGGCCAACTGAGTACTGGTAGGCCACCCTTGCCTTATGGGAAAGGGGCTCCTATAGGTGAAAAACACAGAAGTTAGCTATAGTGTCTGACCATCTACGTTCGGGATAATCATGACATTATCACAAGCCTTTTACCAGAAAAATTTTCTGTGAAGATAGGCTCTAAACAGGCTTGTTTATTTGCTGAGGAGATTTGTAAACTGATACATCAAGTCCAGGAACTTTCTGTGCATATAAACACACCTCCAGCAGTAACTCAGGAACCAGACCCCAAGGTTAACCCGCCGAATCGTTTTTCTGGTGACCCCAATGTTTTCCAACTTTAAAAATAGTTGTATGATATACTTTAAGCTTAGGCTTAAAGCTCTGTCTGTGCTGTTCTGCTGTTTGAATTCCCCATTTTATGACCTCGGATCAGATATCGACTATTGCCTGCCTTTTGACTATGGATTGGACCCTAAATACTCTGAAACTTGCCTGCCTTGTACCTGGACTGTCATTGAACTGCTCTGCCTGTCAGCCAACCTCAAGTACTAATTTTCTTTGCTCAGTTCCTGCCTGCCCCGGGTTGGTGGCCACGCACTATAGCATTGGGCATAAGACCTGGGGGTAACCGAGTACCGGTAGGCCTGCTTGCCTTATGGGAAAGGGGGCTGCTATATGTGAAGAACAAAGAAGCTAACTATAGTGTCTGACGACCTGCGTTAGGGGTAAGCATGACAGTACCCCCCAATTCTTCCCTGTACACCTTTGTCACTACTGTACTATTCAACACCCTCTTTTAACACCATAAACCTGTGTTACTTTCGAACCACCATCTCTCCTCTATACTCTGTCACCACTGCCCCCTTTTCCGCTTTTTCATCACAGATAATTTCTCTAATGCCAGTGTAAATGTTACCTCTGCCATCCCATCTGTGTGCACAGTCTCAACTGTATGAGGGGGGAGGACAGTTGGACTCCTTTTACGGAGGACAGATAGCAGGGACCAATGGGGTGAGCTGAAAAACTCTTAACCAGAGGCAAGGGGTATGGAGTACATATTGGGGGAGATTTACTACAACTGGGGCACTCAGAATCTGGTGCAGCTGTGCATGGTAATCAATCAGCTTCTAACTTCAGCTTGTACTATGACATATGGGCATTAAAACTTGGAAGCCGATTAGTTTCTATGCAGAGCAGCGCTCTCCAGTTTTATTAAATAACCTCCAAAATGTTAGTGGTGGCAGTGGTCAGGAAAATACTACATACAGAACAGGGCACAAACAGTATGTGATCAGGAGTATGTAACTTCTACCACTGCTTCCTCCCAGCATTCCCAAGTTACGGTATTCTATCGCCCTACATCCCCATTCCACTCAGCTCACCCCTGTACACCTTTGTCACCACTAAACCCACCTCATCTATTTACACCTTTGTCACCCCTGTACCCACTCTACCTACCCATATACACCTCCCCTCATCTCTGAACACCCTTTTCACCCCTTTACACTTTTCTCACCACTGTACTATCAACCTCCCATTTCACCCCTATAAATTTTTGTCACTGCTCTACTCCCCCTCACACCTTTGTCACCACTCAATCCCCCCACCACACCCCTGTACCTTTCAGGAGCGTGTAAAAGCCCCTGTTCTTTGGCAGCTGCTGGTCTCATTCCAGCATCCTGGTTTTGGCTATAATGCATCCCTGTCTGTCTGTCTACCTGCAAGGTCCATAAATACATGGTTGAGTGAGTTTTGGGTGGAGGAACTTGACTGGCCTGCACAGAGTCCTGACCTCAACCCAATAGAACACCTTTGGGATGAATTAGAGCGGGGACTGCGAGCCAGGCCTTCTTGTCCAACATCAGTGCCTGACCTCACAAATGTGCTTCTGGAAGAATGGTCAAACATTCCCATAGACACACTCCTAAACCTTGTGGGAAACCTGCCCAGAAGAGTTGAAACTGTTATAGCTGCAAAGGGTGGGCCAACTCAATATTAAACCCTACGGACTAAGACTGGGATGCCGTTAAAGTTAATGTGCAGGTAAAGGCAGGTGACACAATACTTTTGGTAATATAGTGTATATACACACACACGCACTATATATTATATATATACACATATATACACACATACACATATATATTATATAATAATAATAATAATACACACACAGAGAAGAAATGTATCCGCTGGTCCAATAAAATACAAATAAATGTTCATGGCTATATCAATATTTTATTGGCATTTAGGCAACCAACAATTCACATGACTTTATACTGGAGACCAGTTACAGTATGGCATCTTCTTCATATAAATTGCCAGGTTTATGTCCATTCATTCATCGCTCACTCCACAAAAATATATATATTTAATAAATTGCACCGATTCCTATAGCAGAGTACGCAGTCTCTTTTTTTTTTTTTTATTCCCAGTATTCTCTTCAGGCTGTCAGTCCAAAAAGGTGGATATGTTGGTATGGCGTTCTGACACAGTCAGTGGTTTTATATTGGAATGTCATTTTTGTAAAAAAAAAAAAAAAAGTATGCCATTATAAGTAAGACATTAACTTCAGGAGACTTTTTGCTCACTAAATTATTTTTAGAATCTCAAGAAAGGAATGTTTAAGGCATTGTGGTTAAAAAAAAAAGCCCTAACCGAAAAGTTATTTAGGATCAAACAGATGTTCCACTATTGATGGTGGCGTCTTGGTCCTAGAAAACAAAAACAATTAGAGTTAACTCAAATGTTTTTCTTAGCATTCACTGTAATTCAGTTACTGTACAAGAACATTTATGTCATCTGTTCTCAAAATTACCTTGTGTAAAATGGCTAAGTGCAAGCTTAGCTTAAAGTGGGCCTAGACTTAAGCCGACCATACGCGGTTCAATTCTCGTTCATTTCAGCAGGGACCGGCCAAGATTCGAACCATGTATGGGCAGACTGATTGTACCCAAGTTGATCAGTCGATCGGATTTTGAATGAAAATATTGCCAGTAGCTTTAGCCCTAGCAGAAAACACTGTGTTTTCAAAGCAGGGAGGGCTCCCCACACCCCCCTGCTGGGAGGACATAATAGCTGCGTGAGAAGAATTCCCCCATCAACACTGACCCATGGTTGCAAGAATGGAAATAGCACTGTCTATGGCCAGCTTAAGGCAATCTTATCCTTTAAACAGTATAATAAAAACAAGTCAGTTGTGCATGACATACTGCTTATAGTAATGATTCTAAAAGCTGATCTTTTGCCTAGACCCACTTTGTCATCAATTCTGCAAAAATTTGTAATTGCGAGGCAGCCTCCATATATATGAATGCATAACCTGGGTAGATCTTCATGTTCCTGAACCTGAGTAGAGTTCCTGCTAATGAATCCATGTTAGACAGCCAACTTGAGATTTTAAGTCTAGGTCCACTTAAATGACAGCTTAGTGTTTAACTTTCACAAGCATTTTTATTCAGTATCACCACTTTATCAAACTCTCTTATAAAACCATTTAAACATACTGTAGATGATATGAAGACATGCATAAAGGACATGAAGGAAATTAGGGACAGACACAGGAGTACTAAGGAGAGCACATTCATAATATTTCCAGCCAATCCTAATTAAATATTCAGAACAAAATAGTTCTAAATCCAATAGAAACATGTGCTGCAATAAAGGTGTACACTTCCATTGGTGAAAATGCTAGTTGCCTGGCTGCCACTTTGATCCCTCTGGTTTCAGAACTTTGTCACCGCCATAGAACAAGCATGAATGGCAGAGAAAATTTAGCAACCGATTTGCATGCTTGTTCCTGGTCAATAACTCAAAGTATATTTAGGAGACCATATTATGAACATATTGTAAATAATTGTAGTTAAAAGCACAGAAAAATCTAGTATTTAAATGTTTACTTGCAGCATTTATCCTTTCCATTAGTGATTCTTTAATACCATGCCATAAATTTGGACTTCTCCAAAAAAAGAGTCAATTCCCTATCACAGCCCCCACTCTTCTGGCACACTGTGGCCCTTGTCGATTCTAGCAGTGTGTAATTATTCTTTGTTCTAGCCCAGCAACTTCAATACTCCTGTCATCCCCCTATGTAACATGTACAACCCCTGGCAAAAATATGGAATCACCAGTCCCTGAGGATGTTCCTTCAGTTGTTTATTGTTGTAGAAAAAAAGCAGATCACAGACATGGCCAAAAACTAAAGGCATTTCAAATGGCAACTTTCTGGCTTTAAGAAACACTAAAAGAAATCAAGAAAAATAATTGGTGGTGGCCAGTAACAGTTAGATTTATAGAACAAGCACAGGGAATAAATTATGGAATCACTCAATTCGGAGGAAAAAATTATGGAATCACTCTGTAAATTTTCATTACAAACACTAACACCTGCATCAGATTAAATCTGCTTGTTAGTATGTAGCTAAAAAGGAGTGATCACACCTTGGAGAGCTGTTGCAACAAGTGGACTGACATGAAGCATGGCTCCAACACCAGAGATGTCAATTGAAAAAAAGGAGAGGATAATCAAACTTCTTAAAGAGGGTAAATCATCACGCAGTGTTGCACAAGATGTTGGTTGTTCACAGTCGGCTGTGTCTAAAACATGGACCAAATACAAACAACATGGGAAGGTGGTTAAAGGCAAGCATACTGGTAGACCAAGGAAGGCATCAAAGCGTCAAGACAGAAGACTTAAAGCAATATGCCTTGCAAACAGAAAATGTACAACAAAACAAATGAGGAACAAATGGGAGGAAACTGGAGTCAACATCTGTGACCGAACTGTAAGAAACCGCCTAAAGGAAATGGGATTTACATACAGAAAAGCTAAAAGAAAGCCATCTCTAACACCTAAACACAGAAAAACAAGGTTACAATGGGCTAAGGAAAGGCAATCGTGGATTGTGGATGATTGGATTTCTGTCTTGACACTTTGATGTCTTCCTTGGTCTACCAGTATGCTTGCCTTTAACCACCTTCCCATGTTGTTAGTATTTGGTCCATGTTTTAGACACAGCCGACTGTGAACAACCAACATCTTGTGCAACACTGCGTGATGATTTACCCTCTTTAAGAAGTTTGATTATCCTCTCCTTTTTTTCAATTGACATCTCTGGTGTTGGAGCCATGCTTCATGTCAGTCCACTTGTTGCAACAGCTCTCCAAGGTGTTATCACTCCTTTTTAGCTATATACTAACAAGCAGATTTAATCTGATGCAGGTTGTTAGTGTTTGTAATGAAAATTTACAGGGTGATTCCATATTTTTTTCCTCTGAATTGAGTGATTCCATAATTTATTCCCTGTGATTGTTCTATAAATCTAACTGTTACTGGGCACCACAATTATTTTTCTTGATTTCTTTTAGTGTTTCTTAAAGCCAGAAAGTTGCCATTTGAAATGCCTTTAGTTTTTGGCCATGTCTGTGATCTGCTTTTTTTCTACAACAATAAACAACTTAAGAAACATCCTCAGGGACTGGTGATTCCATAATTTTTGCCAGGGGTTGTAGCTTCCAAGGAAGGAGTGAAGGGGAATACTATAGTGTCATCTGAGTGACAGATTTGAGTCTGCTGGGGCTACTAACATCAAATCAAAGATGGCAGTACCCAGCAGAAGTCACAGGGCTTTTGGAAGTCTACACTTAGGAGGCTTTTTCAGGTAAATACCATGCCTAAAATGTCTATATCTATAATCTTATCAGATGATTCTTGTTGAAAATAACGGCCTGGTGACAGGGTCTCTTTAAAGTGGAACTAAGCTGTCTCTGAGCACCACAAACTGAAAATGCTATTTAATTCTTTTTTTTAAACTATTTTTATTAATTTTGCACATAAAATGACAGTGCCTGCAGAAAAGTCAAGTTTCTCCACCCCAAACTTGCTCCTCCATGTCTTTATGGACCTTGCTCTGTGCACTGGTCCAAATCATTTGGTGGAGGGGGTATTATGGTGTGGGGTTGTTTTTCAGGGGTGGGTTGGGCTTGGCCCCCTAGTTCCAGTGAAGGGAACTCTTAAGACATCAGCATACCAAGACATTTTGGACAATTTCATGCTCCCAACTTTGTAGGAACAATTTGGGGATGGCCCCTTCCTGTTCCAACATGACTGCGAACCACTGCACAAAGCAAGGTCCATAAAGACATGGATGAGCGAGTTTGGGGTAGAGGAACTTTATCTAAACCCGATAGAACACCTTTGGGATGAATCAGAGCAGAGACTGCGAGCCATCCTTCTCATCCCACATCAGTGCCTGACCTCACAAATGCGCTTCTGGAAGAATGGTCAAACATTCCCATAGACACACTCCTAAACCTTGTGGACAGCCTTTCCAAAAGAATTAAAGCTGTTATAGCTGCAAAGGATGGGCCAACTCAATATCGAACTCTACAGACTAATGCCCCGTACACACGGTCGGACATTCTGACAACAAAATCCTAGGATTTTTTCCGACGGATGTTGGCTCAAACTTGTCTTGCATACACACGGTCACACAAAGTTGTTGGAAAATCTGATCATTCTGAACGCGGTGACGTAAAACACGTACGTCGGGACTATAAACGGGGCAGTAGCCAATAGCTTTCATCTCTTTATTTATTCTGAGCATGCGTGGAACTTTGCGCGTTGGATTTGTGTACACACGATTGGAATTTCCGACAATGGATTTTGTTGTCGGAAAATTTTATAGCCTGCTCTCAAACTTTGTGTGTCGGAAAATCTGATGGAAAATGTGTGATGGAGCCAACACACAGTCGGAATTTCCGACAACAAGGTCCTGTCACACATTTTCCGTCGGAAAATCTGTCCGTGTGTATGGGGCATAAGACTGGGATGCCATTAAAGTTCATGTGCGTGTAAAGGCAAGTGTCCCAATACTTTTGGTCATATAGTGTACCTGCAACCATACAGTATGCTCCACATCCCAAAAAGAAATTAAGATATACACCCACCCCACCTGCACACTTCAAGGTATTTCAAGGACAAACTCCACATATAGTTTCATGTTTCCTGAAAAGGCGGCATCACATATTCACAGATAGTGAGTCTGAGCAGATCATGACAGCAACATACTTTAATCCAAAACCGTAAGAGGAGACTCAACCCATCCGCCCCACACTTTATCAAATTTCTGAAGTGTCACTCTATTTGCATAGGTTGCCTTATAAAAAGGGGAGATCCCTATTTACCAGAGCCTTCCAGGCAGCTTTCTTCCAGGAAAGACTTCATTCATTTTTAAATATTTAAAGCAAACTCACCCATCCATCCACATCTCCATGCTTTATTTTGTCAAGAAATCACTTTGAAAAAAAACACTCCCCTAGCATTTCTAGCCACAGTCATCTTGAGTAAGGGCAGATGATTCATGTGGTGTTTACTTCCAGGAATTCATCTGCCCTTAGCTCAAGCATGCAAGCAGGAGGGTGTGCTTGGCTGAGAAAGTCCCTCCTCCAGATGAAAGAAAAAAAATGCCCATGAAGGCTCCTGGGATGTATGGAATAATTTTGGCCTAAGCCACAAACCAGGAAGCAACTGAAGAAATGTAAAGAAATTAAGTTAAAAACTACTAAATATACTTTCCTATCCATTTACCAAAATTGTTCATGCTGATTGAGAAAGTTTAGTTCCGCTTTAATTCCATTAAGGGACATCAATAATGGAAGCCTGCTTATTTATCCCAGTACATTTTTTTTTTTTTAAAAGGGAATGTTCTGCTTTCAATAAAACATCCATTCGCTGGTACATCTGTGCTAAACTATAGAGGGCATTTATTCAAACTCTTCCACGACCATCAGGAATTGTAATAGACAGTAGAAGCAGCACAAAGACTGTTGGAACGTTCTATTGTCAATCAGGCTAAGTGGTTCTGTTCTAATTTTCTATGCTGCCCAAGCTAACTTAATGACAGGGGACTGAAGAAGATAATCTTCACTGTTCAGCATAAGGACCCTTTTACACTAGCAGTTTGATCGTGTCCACCTGTCCATTTTTCAGGCCCTCCCTCTAACAAACCTCCAAGTGCCGGTTCACACTACAGCAACTTGGGATCCGACTTGTCAGACGTCAAGTCGCTGGACATAAGAAATTCCATTGAAGTGAATGAGAGCTGTCTTAATGTACACTACTGAAGTCGCTCTGACTTCAGAAAAGGTTCCTGTACTACTTCAAGGCGACTTCTAGCCGACTTGTACCCATAGATTTCAATGGAAATTGCCTCCAAGTTGGATCCTTATCTTAATTGATGTATTTTGGATCCGACATTACAGGAAGATTACCCAGGAATTCCCCGAAGTTGCCTCAAAGTGCCGACTTTCAGGTCGCTGCAGTATGAACCGGCACTAAGTGCTTCGCAGAACGGCTGTATTTATACTGAGATTAAATTACACGCAGGTGGACTCCATTTACTAACTAGGTGACTTCTGAAGGCACTTCTCTATGGAGCGGCGAGTGTAAACGGACATGTGTCCATTTATACCCCCTTACAGCCAATTCAATCCGATTCGCTAAAAACAGACAGATGGGGAGCCATTCCCCTTCTGTCTAGCGGATTGGATGGCAGTCAGGTGTAAACGGACGTCCGGTCCGTTTACATCTGACCACCCATAGAGGAGAACGGGCTGTGTGCGCTCTGCATAAGTGGAGCGGACATGGACCAGAAATCTGCCTGCTTAGCAGGGATCAGCAGACAGATTCCTCAATGAGCAAGTGGACTCCTAGTGGAGACCTAAGGGTACCAATGGATGTTTTCCCTTCCTGCACTATTACTAAATGTAGAAAACCCGTTTACAAGTCCTTCTTATCAGATATCTGCAGCAGATTCCTTACCAAGTCAGATCCTTATGTATGAAGTGCCCATAATTGCAGTGACAAGGCAAATGATTAAAGTGTACCTGGTATTCATGCACAGTGGAATCTTCCATTTTGTGCACTGAATATTTAATCATCAATATTAAATATCATTTAATATCAATATTTAGCTGAAACTTGTGATGTGAGTGTATAATCATCAGAGTGTGCGCAGGGAAGCAGCAGAGAAGTAGCTTTAGTTATCATAGTTAGTGATTTATTAGGTTTATAAAGGAAGTTGAAGAGACAGGGTTAACAGCGAGAAAGGTGAGTTAATACCGTCACTTTGAGTTGGCTTTGCAGCAGTTTATTGTACTCTTTTTCCTTAGCAAGTTGTTCCTGAGCAGCCTTGAAGAGTTGTAATAGTTTGTTAGCAGCTTGACCTAAGTCCCGTGTTAGTTTTTTTTCCTTGTCAAGTCTCTCCTACAATATTTCCAGCGAAGGATAGGTTAGGTTTAAAAATATATGAAAAAAAGCCTTAAAGGTGAAACTGATTTTGAACACAAGTACGCTACTGTATAGACTGTAATAATCTGAGACTTTTATAGGATGAGTATATGAGTTGTAGCATAAAGTTCATATTCTACAGCATCCAAACTCATCATTATCTGATCAAAAAGCCTATGAATGACTGACTGCCATACAGTGCCTTGAAAAAGTATTAATACCCCTTGAAATTTTCCAGTTTGTCGTCATGTTACAGCCAAAAACAGAAATATATTTTATTGGGATTTTATGTGAGAGACCAACACAAAGTGGCACATAATTGTGAAGAAATTTTTTGCAAAATATCTAAAAAGTGTGGGGTACCTTTGTATTCAGCCACCTAAGTCAATACTTTGTAAAACCACCTTTCACTGCAATTGTACCTGACTGTAAAGTCTTTTTGGGGATGTCTCTACAAGCTTTGGACATCTAGAGAGTGAAATTTTTGCCCATTCTTCTTTGCAAAATAGCTCAAGCTCTGTCAGATTGAATGGAGAGCGTCTGTGAACGGCAATTTTCAAGTCTTTCCACAGATTCTCAATTGGATTTAGGTCTGGACTTTGACTGGGCCATTCTAACACATGGACGTGCTTTGATCCAAACCAGAGGTCTCCAAACTGCAGTCCAAGGGCCAGATGTGGCCCTTTGTTAGCCTTTATCTGGCCCTTGGGACGCTATTCCTTCCACCAATTTGAGGCACTATTCCTCCCACTGACACCAACAAGGGGGCACTATTTCTCCCACTGATACCAATGATGGGATACTATTGCTCCTACTAATAGGGGCATTACTCCTTCTCCTACTGACCACCAACCTTGAGGCCATATTTATTCTTACTGGTGCTGGGCCCGAGACATTTTCTGCCCCCGCTGGCCACAATCTGGCCCTCCTAATGTCTCAAGGACAATAAACTGGCCCTTTGTTTGAAAAATTTGGAGACCCCTGATCTAAACCATTCAATTGTATCTCTGGCTGTATGTTTAGGGTCATTGTCCTGCTGGAAGGGGAACCTCTGCCCCAGTCAAGTGCAAACTCTTAACAGGTTTTCTTCCAATGCCGCGTACACACGACCGGACTTTACGGCATACTTTGTCCTGCGGACTTTTCAACGGACTTTCCGAATGAACGTACTTGCCTACACACGATCAACCAAAGTCCGACGGATTTGTACGCGATGACGTACGACCGGACTAAAACAAGGAAATTCATAGCCAGTAGCCAATAGCTGCCCTAGAGTTGGTTTTTGTCCGTCGGACTAGCATACAGACGAGCGGACTTTTCGACCGGACTCGAGTCCGTCAAAAAGATTTGAAACATGTTTCATTTCTAAGTCCGTCAAACTTTTGGGAAAAAAAAGTCCGCTGGAGCCCACACACGATCGAATTGTCCGACGGACTCCGGTTCGCCGTACCAAGTATGCCTTAAAGTCCGGTCGCGTGTATGCGGCGTAAGATTGCCCTGTATTTGGCTCCATCCATCTTTCCATCAACTCTGACCAGCTTCCTTGTCGAAAAAAGCATTCCCACAACATGATTCTGCTACCACCATGTTTTACGGTGGAGATGTGTGTTCAGGGTGATGTGTTAGTTTTCGTCAGACATAGCGCTTTGCTTTTAGGCCAAAAAGTTTAATTTTGGTCTCATCTAACCAGCGCATATTCTTCCACATGTTTGCCGTGTCCCCCATATGGCTTCTTGCAAACTGCAAACGGGACTTCTTATGGCTTTCTTTCAACAATGGCTTTCTTCTTGCCACTCTTCCATAAAGGCCAGATTTGTGGAGTGCACCACTAATAGTTGTCCTGTGCACAGATTCTCCTGCCCGAGTTGTGGACCTCTGCAGCTCCTCCAGAGCAGAGCTACCATGGGCCTCTTGGCTGCTTCTCTGATTAATGCTCTCCTTGCCTGGCCTGTCAGTTTAGGTGTACGGCCATGTCTTGGTAGGTTTGCAGTTGTGCCATACTCTTCCTATTTTCGGATGATGGATTGAACAGTGCTCCATGAGATGTTCAAAGCTTGGGATATTTTTTTATACCCTAACCCTGTTTTAAACTTCTCCACAACTTTATCCCTGACCTGTCTTGTGTGTTCCTTGGCCTTCATGATGCCGTTTGTTCACTACGATTCTCTAGCAAACTTCTGAGGGCTTCACAGAACAGCTGTATTTAAACTGAGATTGAAATTACACACAGGTGGACTATTTACTAACTAGGTGACTTCTGAGGGCAATTGGTTCCACTAGATTTTACTTAAGGGTATCAGAGTAAAGGGGGCTGAATCCGCCACACTTTTCAGATATTCATTGCTAAAGAATTTTGAACACCATTTACCATTTTCCTTCCACTTCACAATTATGTGCCACTTTGTGATGGTCTATCACATAAAATCTCAATAAAATACATTTACATTTTTGATTGTAACATGACAAAACGTAGAAAATTTCAAGGGATGTGAATACTTTTTCATGACACTGTAACTACACAATGTTGCGCTAGGGCAAATGTTAGCAAATGTTGACACTTGAGAGACTTATGCCCTGTACACACGGTCGGATTTTCCGATGGAAAAAGTGCGATCGGATTGTGTTGTCAGAAATTCCGATCGTGTGTGGGCTCCATTGGACTTTTTCCGTCGGAATTTCCGACACACAAAGTTTGAGAGCAGGATATAACATTTTCCAACAACAAAATCTGATCGTTTAAATTCCGATCGTGTGTAGACAAATCCGGCGCACAAAGTACCACGCATGCTCAGAATAAATTAAGAGACAAAAGCGATTGGCTACTGCCCCGTTTATAGTCCCAATGTACGTGTTTTATGTCACCGCGTTCAGAACGATTGGATTTTCCGACATTGTGCGACCATGTGTATGCAAGACAAGTTTGAGCCAACATCCGTCGGAAAAAAATCTGATGGATTTTGTTGTCGGAATGACCGATCAATGTCCAATCGTGTGTACAGGGCATAAGTCTTCTATCTGAGCAAGTCCACTTATGCGACAAATGTGATTTTAATCACAAAAAATAAAATTGCAGATATGGTCATAAATGAACAATTTTACATGTATTCTAAAAGACAAACAATATATTAAAAGTTGAGGCTTTAGTGATGTTCAGTAAAACATATAAAATTAATTGCAAACATAAATATACATAGTATAGCAAGCTAGAAAGTCCATATGCGATGAATCCCAACACCAAAAATGATGACCTTCCTGAAGATGCCAACACGGCAAAACATATGTCGGAGTAGAGGATCTGCCATTCCAAGTCCTGATCCTACATCCGGTTCAGGCTTTGCCCTTTGGAGAAGCAGACTACATGCCATCGTTCATGGACTAGCCGACATGCACACGCTGATTACACCTGGTGCCTGCATTGGCACTGTAACATGAGAGTGTAATCGCCATTTGTTGTCATTTTTTACCTTAATAAAATTACTGCACTATGAGACCTTCCTCTATGTCTTTTGTGGAGTCATTTTTCCCATACTATGTATATTTACATTGCAAATTCATTTTATGTTTTACTGACATCACTAGCACCTTTATTATACGGTTTGCAGATTTCGGTGACTTGTTCACTCTTAAAGGGGCAGCTTATACTATGTTTATTCACTGATTCCACAGGGCGTCATTCATTGTTTTTCATTCTTTCAATTCTAAAAGACAAGACCATACACTGGCGCTTATGGATATTTATTTCAAAGCTAATGATCTCCATGTCAACAAACCTAACAAGAATTTGCAAGACACGCTGGCCCTTAACCATCAATAAGATTAGGAATTAGAATGCTTGGGCTTGATCCTTACCCCATAATGGTGATTACCAGCATTTTATGACACTATGGTGATTGGTTTAAAGTGGTTGTAACCCCGAAAAAAAAAATGAAAAAAACCAAACAAACTCTGTAAGACAAAAGGCATAATGAGCTAGTATGCATCGCATACTAGCTCATTAT
This sequence comes from Aquarana catesbeiana, assembly GCF_042186555.1. Lineage (NCBI taxonomy): Eukaryota > Metazoa > Chordata > Amphibia > Anura > Ranidae > Aquarana > Aquarana catesbeiana. The sequence goes on from NC_133327.1 coordinate 590,562,134, forward strand.
GAAATACTCACCTTAGATCGAAGCTGTTGCAGCGGTCCCCGCACACCACTGTGACCGGCGACATGTCTCCCGGAGTTATTTCTGGGTTTGCGTGGTTCGGCACTGTGATTGGCCGGAGCCGCAATGACGTCACCACTGCTGAAGAAATGGCATGAGCGAGCAGTTTCTTCAGTGCGCATGCGCTGATGACGTCGGTGCAAGCGTATATGGTAAATATCTCCTAAACCGTGCAGGTTTAGGAGATATTTACAGTACCTACAGGTAAGCCTGATTATAGGCTTACCTGTAGGTACAAGTGGTGTAACTAGGTTTTCAACCACTTTAAAGGTGATCAAGTCACCCAAAGTAACCCTAGCTCCACCTCTATTAATGTGTACTGAACATATACTTAATGGTACATTCGACTAATCAGTCCTCTTCTCCTGTTGTCAGAGAAAGCAGAAGGTGGCAGACATCAAGACAAAGTAGTGTTTCCAGTACACCGTTTTTGCCACATCATCTCGCTAGACAATCGGAGATCTGTCACTGTAAACCACTACCATTGGCTTCTGGCCACATCTATGGCCTGGACTTTGCAATTAAAAACACAGATCCCTAAGAAAAGGCGGGTACTATATTTATGGTCTTCTGCAAGGTCACTCCACTGATAGGCCTGCAGATCTTCTAAGGGGTTACTATTTTGTCAGCTAAAGACCTGGCTCAAATGTGGGCACTTGAACTAATGCTCAACCCAGTAATATCCTCTGAATGCTGGTGACTCCTTTTGCAAAACTTAGAAATATTATATTTTAATGAAGTAAAAATGCTACAAATCACACAATTTGTGCCAACCTTCATTTGTTGTGCTTCTTCTGGGCCTGTTGAGCTTTCTTCTGCACTTTTCAGTTTCTCCAGCTCTTGCTGCAAACTGTACATGGATTTCTGTTCATAGAAGCATACAAAAGATGAAGTGGTTACCGGGGGAAAAAAAACAAAAAACTTTGCTCTAATATATGCATAATTTCCATGTTCTGTCTCTTTAATAATGCTGCAAGTACAGAAATACTGTTTGATCTGCCAGAAATCCAGCAAACTCCTAACTGCAATGAAATATTAAGCAGTGTTATCAGCCATACCCAGTTCACATATGTGGACAATAGAACCCCCTCACAAAAACTAAAAATAAAAAACGTAATTTTGCTCTTTATTTATTTTTAGGTCGTTCATTTTTATTTATTTTTATTTTTCATTTTATTTATTTTTTTAATTTTTAGTTTTGTGATATATTTCTTTACCAATACCTCCCAAGCTTTTCGGTCTCTCGTTTTGAGACATTTTAGGCAGTTTGTCTGCATTTAGAGACCCACACATATTTTGTATTAAATAATATATGGGCGGTAGTGTGACAGACCTAACCAAGATAGGGGCTTCTGGAGAGGACTAGGAGCAAGCCTCTTACCCACTGACTATGGCCCAGGGAGAGAGCAGATCATTCTTTAATGATGGACCACCACTTAATTAATGGACACTGAGAACATGATTTGGATTACATCAGGGACAATAATATTTATCCGGAAAACAAAAAAAGAAACTGCGCTAGGATAGATGAAAGCAATTAAACAAATATACCTAATCCCAAAAGGTATCAGTGGAATTGCATGTGAAAATTAATAAAGCAGCGATTCATCTGCATAGCATCACTACAGTGAACAAAATAGAAAAAAACTAGAATCGCGCTAAACATGTAAAAATCAAAAATAAATGAAATAGGTGCAAACTAAACACACTAACCCAATAATTAAAATATAATCAAATAACCATATATGTGCAACCATGCATGTTGTGGACAGGAATCTTGAATATCATATGCACCAGCACACATGGAAAAACAAGAGTTAGCAAATAGTGGTTGTTCAACTAAACCAATTAGCTGAATGAATAACATATGAATGCAAACTGTCCAATATAACTAAAATGAACAATACCACCCGTGAAAAACCATTAAAAAAATTGTAAAAACTAAATATAAAGTCCATCCATAAACATAAAATCTTCGGTGTTAAGTGAAGAAATTGTGCAAAATCCACCACCGTTGTGGAGAGAGTTACTGCTTACCGGAAGCCCGTGATCCCCCACTGCAGAGGATCAAGGGAAGCCTGTAATAATGGATACCCTCCAGGGCGTATCAGGTGCAGCCAAAACCCTTCAAATCGCCAGTGGTGATAATGTAATCTCCAAAAGACACCCAGCGGAACCATTACTCCTCAGATCGCCTCAATTCATTCCCAGCCCATAGGTGGATGTGCATGGCATGTAAAAATATATAAGCGCTCCAATAGTATAAAACCTTCAAGATTTATTGAATGACAAAACACAGTAGCACACTTATATTTAGAAATCAGAAAAAATGCCTGTATGTCTGGTGAAGCGGTCGGCACACACTCAGACAGGCCCATCCTTCTGGAATCACAAACAATGACACGAGATGATGCCAGCGTGTCGCTCCTCCCTACGCGTTTCGTAATAGAATTACGTCGTCCAGGGGCAAAATAATATTTATCCACAATATCTCCCAGGAAATAGATAAAGACTATTCCTGGTTTGTTTGATTCTAAACTGTACATGTTAATTGAAATAGCTGGCACATTGACCTCTGTTTCATGTTTTTCAATGTAGGAGCCAAACAGTCTGCTACTGAGGTCTCCTGCTATAGTCTGTTGCGTACTAGGCTGAGGAGGGGGAGATCACTGTTTGTATTGTTAATTGTGCTAATTGGAACACATTTTGTCTCTCCTAGAAAACACTTGTGGGATGTGTGTATACTTATGATAATGTGTTCTTTGTATTCACTGTTGTAGTCCGGGATTTCCTTGCTACCTTAGACTTGTGCACAGTCTGCACCTGTTTCCCATTGAGGGTGGAGGTTTTCCTTTATGGTGCACGGAGCTTGGAGAGCGGCATCACCTTTCCTATTCACTGTTGTAGGGGGCGAATAGTCTAGTCATCCATTAAGGTAATGCTTATAGAATGTCAGTTGCTGTAATTATGTTTCTGGTTACAGTTTGTATTGTTAGGGTAATATGATCAGGAGGTGGGAATGTCCTCCTATGGTATATATTTGGTGTAAGTTTGTTCAAATAAAGATTCCATGTTCCAGCTTTGTAACTGAGCTAGTTTCACCTGGTTCTTGGTTACAACATGTGGCTGTAATATCTGATATCTGGAGGAAGCAGTATACGGACAGAAGCACTCAAGCGGAGTGCAATGGGGTTCCCGTGACAGGTAGTATCTTAAGGGTCTAGATATTTCTGTGCAATAGTGTGATAACAATAGAACCCCTCCTATTCTGTTATGGAGACAATAGAAAGGAGGAGATGTTTTGTAGTCCAAATCAGGAGCGAGCAGCCTAGGGTAACAAAATTTTGTCAATAAATACAGAACAGTGGGTGAGCACTGTCGTCCTAAGGCAGGTATTGTGTTACTGGTAAGATCACCAGATGAAAATAAGGGGAAAAGCCTAAAAAAAAGAAAGTGCAGCCCCATTTCTAAAAGACTGGAAAGCTGTAATTTATTTAAAATGTGCTTTATTGTAATAAACGTTTAGCAAGTGTTGCACATCATAGTTCTCTAAACAAAAAATCACCACCACTACTAAAATGAATGGAGGCCGGTGTTGCATTTTACACTCAATGTACTTTTATTAATAGGTAAAATCCTTCCAATTTTGCCATGTAATATTTTTTTGTAATATGAAGATTGTACAGCTTTGGTAAAAAAAAAAAAAAAAAACGGAACCACAAACCATTCAAAAATATATAAATAAATAGACACAGAAAAGCCAATGGCTCAATACGATAATAGTTTTTCCTTAACCGCTTCAATACAGGGCACTTTCCCCCCTTCCTGCCCAGGCCAATTTTCAGCTTCCAGCGGTGTTGCATTTTAAATGACAATTGTGTGGTTATGCAACACTGTACCCAAACAAAATTTTGATAATTTTGTTCCCACAAATAGAGCTTTCTTTTGGTGGTATTTGATCACCACTAGGGTTTTTATTTTTTGCAAAACAAATAGGAACAAAAACTTTTTTTCAAATTTTTCTGTCTTTTTTTTTTGTTATAAAATTTTGATGAGGCACCAATATGCAGCACTGATGGCCATTAATAGATGGCTCTTATAAGCAGCACTGATGAGGAGGCACTGGCAGGCAATACTAATGGGCACTGATTGGCACCTCTAATGGGTATTGATTGGCAACCCTGGTGGTCATACCTGGTGGTCCTGGGTGGGCATCCTCGGGGGGCTGCACTGATAATCAATCAGCGCAGACCCCCCCCCCCCCAGCCATCAGGAGAGCAGCTGATCGTCTCTCTTCTACTCGCATCTGTCAGCACGAGTGGAGTAAAAGCTGATACACGGCTCTTCCTGTTTACGCTGTAATCAGCTGTGATTGGACACAGCTGATCATATGGTAAAGAGCATACATCACAGGCTCTTTACCGAGATCTGTGATGCGGTGTGTCAGACTGACGTCATGTGAGGTCCAGTCAGGATAACTTAACCACTTTGTGCACGTCATTCTGCTATATGGCAGGCAGGAATTGGTTAATATATTTAAAACTGTGATTTAATGTATTTAAAGTAATTACCTCTTCCAGGTCTGCTGAGATGGTCTGCTCATCAGTCTGTTCATCCAAACTTGGCTGTGGAGCCTTCAGCTGGTTATAAAATATAAACATATACAGACTGTTGTATTAACTTATTTAAAATATAATAAAGATAAATACAATGTTCCAGTACAATAAAGAAATAAATGCAACTTTAGGATCCATAAGTATACCTGAAAAATGAAACAATGTACCCACTAAAAACGAAGGCCAGGTAATGCAGCTAGCTCAGCTATCAGATCTCCATAGTGCTGTATAATAGTTTGATGTTTAGTAACAATTAACAGTAAATTACAAATTTTGAAGCCTAAGTTGGAAAGCAGATAGGATAGTTATTATGTCAATCACATCTCCCTGCCTTGGGCAGCAGCTCGGATACTGCTGACAGTCTCGAAGTACAGACCAGAGTTGTAGAAACTACAGTTTAGCTCCATTTGGTGTGAAAGAAGTCATTGGAGGAGTTTGCGCAGGTTGGATCCAATTCAATAAAACTACAATAAAGACCTGAACCTGGAGTGTGGCTGCTCCTATTTTCTACTCTGGGTTGGCTGCAAAGAGGCACTGAGGGCCAAATCAGGTGGAGGAAGTTAGGAAGGTGGATGCCTTACCTGGGGGCATATTGTTATCAGAGTACAGGTAAAGCCAAAGACATGGACTCCTGTGAAAGATTTCAAGCACTGACCCTGCAGCTGCCCACAGCAAGAAGTTGTGATTATAAAGGACTTTTATACCCTCGCTGCATGCCGACTCATTTTACTTTTCATTCTTTGTAAACATCTAACTACTTTTTTTTTTTATCTTAATTTTTTTAATACATGCCCCAAAGAGCACCTATGTAGTAATAAAGTGACACTCTATTACAGTTAACTGTACAAAAACTGAATTCCAGGTATAGATTTTTTTTTTTAAACTCTTTATATATGGATATCAACGAGGTTGTATACATTCATGGCTGGGACAAGGAGGAAGGGGGTATTCCATGCATTGCCCTGAGGGCAGTCCCATTAAAGTGAATTAGGATGCAGTTTTCAGAGACATGGGCTTGTGTCCCTGAAGACGTCACGGCTGACAAAACATGTTGGGTGGATCTTGGGAGTCATAAAGAGAGCTGGATGTTTACTGAGTGAAGTGATCTTTGCTCTTGGCTGTGAGCAGCTTATCTTCATTGTAGTGCTGCTGATTTTCTGCTAGAGCTGCACAATTAATCGTTAAAAAATCGTGATCTCGATTCACCCCCTCTGACCATCAGTCCTGCTGAGTTTGCCGATTCAGTCTCTCCACTTGTTTATATGACAATCTGCTCACTCAGCTGTCAAAAGAAAGCATCTGGGCAGTCTGCCAAGTTTAGAACTTGAAACATTGTAACTAACTTCCTTCTTAGATCAAAGGGATAAACTTCTCTGTGTAAACAAATAACCTGGGCAATCTGCCAAGTAAATGCAGGAAGTTTAACCACTTAAAGTCTAAATTTTTTTCTGACACTTCTTCCTTAAGTTAAAATCTATATTTTTTGCTAAAAATACTACCCGGAACCCCCAAACATAAAATATATATAGCAGAGACCCTAGGGAATAAAATGGCAATTTGTATTTGCCCAGCGGTCTTTCAAATGCAGTTTTTTGGGGAAAAAATACACTTCAATAAATTCAAAAAAAAAACGAAACAGTAAAGTTAGCACAATTTTTTTTTTGTTTTAATGTGAAAGATGATGTTACGCCGTGAGAATCGTGAGAGAATCGTGATCTATCCTCCAAGCAAAAAAATTGTGATTCTCATTTTAGCCAGAATCGTGCAGCTCTACTTTCTACACAAAGTGATGCCATCTGCAACACTATGTGAGTGTATTTTTCATTTTTATTTAATACACATTTCCTTTCCATCACAATTTATTTACGGTTTCTTTAAAATAAATCCCAGATGTTACCTGACTGGATAAGGTGGAAAGGTGGGGCAGTGACTTCACGATCTCCATCCTCTCCACCTCATCCAGTCAGACAACACCTTGCATTCATTGAGAAAAATGTAAGGTGTACTGTGCCAAGTGAGTGACCCCCTGTGGTTACTATGCAGCAGGACAGACACAGGACACAGAAGACAGTGGTAATAGCACCAATTACTACAGTCATTCTTCCACGTTGGACCCTCAGGTATGGCATGTGCACGAAGAAAGATAAAAGCTCGGCACTAAAGCATTTTGAGGCAAAATCATGTGACCTTTATTTTTAATCCATCAAGACATAAATAAAGCAATACCTGTGGGTATTGATTCTCTTTTGTCTTGATGGATTAATAATAACGGTCATGTGATTTTACCTTCAAGATGCTTCGGTGCCGGACTTATCTTTCTTCAGACATTGAACAGTGTGTAGAGCATGTGTCCTGGCACAAGCATTTGGTCCTCATCATTCTAGATACTGGATATGGAATGCAGCACTGCAATTTGTTTCCTTTTACATGGCATATGCATACTTACATATGCTGGACATGTAACTATGCAATAAAATCTATACATGGAGTTCAGCTGTCCCCAAATTAGCAGAACAGTGGAAATGGGTTTTTTTTAGGACTCATCCTTTCTATTAACTTTGTAAATTATTATCATTTTCTGAGTTCCACACAAACCAGAAGAATAAGATTTAAAAATCTGAATAAGAGTGGTTAACAGCAGACAGGGCAGCATAGGCAAAACAAAACAGAATTTGGGCATAAGATGTCACTAACCTGATGATCTTGTACACCATGGGATTCTTTCTCATCATGCACATGATTCTGCATTTCACTTAACTGCTGTCTGAGCTGAAAAAGAGAAACGCACTTAACAGAAATGACCATCATCAAAAAGTGTTAAATTTGTGAAATTTCTCAAGCAGAGACATTTGTTGAAATTCCAGCTACCACACTTGAAGGACACAACCCACCCTAATGTTTGTAGGGTAGCTATAACTGACATTTTATTAGATAGGTCATCTAGTCAGCTGTAACTGCTGTTGGAGGTTTCATAGAACTGCAACAGCACTCAAGGAATGCTAAAATGACCTCTTAAGCAATATAATCATGTGTGAAAAAATGCATCCAACTGCGTTCGGTGTGAAAGGGCCCTTAGTGTCAGTATAAATATCAGTTATTGGCAGTTACTTGAAGTGTGTCACTTTGTGGCAGTGTGGCCGTTAGTGTCAGTGTAATTATCTGTCAGTGTTTTAGGTAAGAAAAAGAAGGCTTTACATTTAGTGTCAATGTGAGCGTTAAGGACTGTACACACGATCAGTAAATTGTACAAAAAATACCGCTTTCAAAGCGATCATTCGATAATCTAATTCTTAGTACACAACTTTCAAGAGCCGATCACAATAGTTCATCCGATATTATCCGAAGGGACAAAACACAAAAATGTTTCTCGTACGATGCCAGATCGTACGATTTTCATTTAATCAGTACAGTTTTCGCCCGAAAACACAATACATCACCCCGAATTTTTATTCGGTCGTATGTGAATTTTCATACTTTGGTAACCTCTTAAATTTTGATATGAGAATAGCATGCAAACGTAACGGATGATCATTCGCCCGATAATCTCATTGTGTGTACCAGGCGTCAGTGTGTCTAAGGACATACAAAAAAAAAAAAAAATGCAAATAAACCCAAAATGTGTACTATTGTTTCTTGGCACTACTACGAGCACAAAGAACAAATCACACACAGGTGTGGCATTGCCGTGATCGTCAGGAGCAGGAGAATTTATTTTGCAGGTTTCTTTGGTGATGGCAACAAAAACAGCATACCGCACCATACGCCCAGCGATCTTTTATTTTATTATTTGGAGGCTGTTATAGATTGGTGCACTTACGCGCCAGTACCATGTGAGTACCCCAATGTGGGAAGCGTTTTTTATATAACAAAGTACTTGGCTACATTACACTATATAGTTTCTCTCTCATTTACATATATGGAGCCACATTGTTTCCAGCTGGAGGAATATATCTGATACCAATACTGAGCCCGGGGGTGGCTCCAAAGCGTGTTTTGACTCAGGGTAGCAGCTGGGTCACACGCTCTGAGGTGAGCACATTAGCTTAAGGGGGCCACTGAAGTGCGCCGGAGCATGGTTTGCAACACTCTGGATATTTGGGCATGATGATTGATATCACAGTTGGACACCACCTGCACGCATTGATTTGATATCACAGTTGGACATTACCTGCACGTACTGATTTGGAGTGCTATATAGAACTTTTTTTCACTTGTTATTTTTCAATAATTCATCAGGGCAGGCAAAATGCCTTATATGGAGCACTAAGCACTTTTGTTGAAATCCATTAGGGCACTCAAGATGTCTTTTATGGAGCAATAAGCACTTGTGTTATCTATGCACTTTATTGTTTAATATTATACACTTATTTTGCACTTTATGTATAAAAGAGTACAGAATTATTATTGTATAGCTTGATTTACACGCACATAATTGGATTTTGTTTAATTTATTAATTTTTTGGGGGTTACTCAACCGCAGCGCATATTTTTCCAATTATACAGCTGAATTTAACCACTTCCAGCCCAAGCCAATTCTGGCACTTCGCTCCTACATGTAATTGCAACTTTTTATGTCATACGGTATTTGAGCAGCGATTTTTTAAACCCATTTTTTATTTAAAAGAAAAGTTTCATGAATTAAAAGAAACAGTAAAGTTAGCCTAATTTTTTGTATAATGTGAAAGATGATGTTATGCCGAGTAACTAGATACCTAAGATGTCACACTTTAAACAGGTAACCTGTGCACAATTTTAGAGTTAGAAGAGGTCTTGGGCTAGAATTGTTGCTCTTGCTCTAACGCAGGGGTCTCAAACTGGTGGCCCTCCAGCTGTTGCGAAACTACAACTCCCATGAGGCATTGCAAGGCTGACAGTTACAAGCATGACTCCCACAGGCCGAGGCATGATGGGACTTGTAGTTTTGCAACAGCTGGAGGGCCACCAGTTTGAGACCCCTGCTCTAACGCATGCGACGATACCTCACATGTGTGATTTGAACGCCGTTTACATATGTGAGCGAGACTATGAAAATTTTTTATTTTTTTTGATCACTTTTATTCCTATTACAAGGAATGTAAACATTCCTTGTAATAGGAATAGTGCATGACAGGTCCTCTTTATGGAGAGATGTGGGGGTCTATAAGACCCCACACCTCTCCGTCAGGCTGGAAAGACCGAGATAAAAAAATAAAAAAGTCTCTGCCTTTCCAGCCAAGTTCCTGGCATGGTTTACATCCGCCGGCCCGGATGTGATGTCATAACGTCGCGCCCGGGCCTCTGAGGGTCATAGAGATGAAAGGGCACCATCTGGTCACCAGAAATCTGTATGCTCAACTTCCGGAGATGATGATTTATTCCCTGGCCCAGAGAAGCACTGGAGGGCGGCAGGAGGGGGACGTCCCCTCCTGCCGCCTGTAATGCCCCGTACACACGGTCGGACTTTGTTCGGACATTCCGACAACAAAATCCTAGGATTTTTTCCGACGGATGTTGGCTCAAACTTGTCTTGCATACACACGGTCACACAAAGTTGTCGGAAAATCCGATCGTTCTAAACACTGTGACGTAAAACACGTACGTCTGGACTATAAACGGGGCAGTGGCCAATAGCTTTCATCTCTTTATTTATTTATTCTGAGCATGCGTGGCACTTTGTCCGTCGGATTTGTGTGCACACGATCGGAATTTCCGACAACGGATTTTGTTGTCGGAAAATTTTATAGCCTGCTCTCAAACTTTGTGTGTCAGAAGATCCAATGGAAAATGTGTGATGGAGCCTACACACGGTCGGAATTTCCGACAACAAGGTCCTATCACACATTTTCCATCGGAAAATCCAACCGTGTGTTTGGGGCATAAGAACAATCAAGCGGCTGAACTGCCTGCTATGATTGTTGTTACTGTGCACAGAATCGCCGGCTGAAAAAGATGATATCTGGATGATGCCTGTAGCTGCATGCATCATTCATATTTCCTCACTCAAAGTCCAAGAAGTCATATGACGTACCTTGAGCGGGAAGTGGTTAAGAAAATTTTTTTTTTTTTTTTTTTTTTACCATTTTGGATCAGGTTTTAATGAATAAAAATCAGGAGATGTCCATTAAACATTTCCCAACAAATGAAAGCCCAATCTGTCAATCTGTCCAGAAAAAAAAGCAAGGTATTATCCACCAGGATACACTAAGTAGTTGTGATGATGTGTACAGTTATACTAACACATGTCAAAGCTGCATAATTGGGTCTGGGTATGAAGGTTTGTTTTGACCCTGGTCATTGAGGGGTTAATTATATAAAAATTACCAATGAAAGCTCTTTGCTTTGTTTTCTGGCTTCTACTTTTGTGGCATCCAGATGTTCTTGTGATTCTGACAAAAGCTGTCTGAGCTGCAATAAAGGAAGTCAGATACTCATATTAGCATTCATTATCCAAAGCCATGCATAATGCTACAAATCACGCTCATTTGCATACAGTCGATATCAATGCACCTGTTTGCAAACACAGCTTTCAATCAGATTCTTTGCTAGCTCTATACTCAAAGGTTCTATTCATGTGAATCAGCTGTATTCAACACAAAACTTACATTTTTTTTAATTGCAACATTTTATTGGAATAGGTTATTGAGGTCATTCACAAAAATGATGCTTAGGAAGGATTGGTGACAGGGATAGGTTTAGGTAATCACCAATTAAGGAATGTCTACTGCTGTGCTAAAAAAAAAAAGAAAAAAAATGTAGCAGGGCTGGGACAATGGGGTGGGGGCAAAAGGGACAGGAGCCCTGGATGCATCAAATGAATGAGAGAGGGTTGCAGCATGACCATCACAAGAGTGGAGTGACACTGCAGTGCTGCTAAAGTCTGCCCTGATGCCCAACGCTTTATGCCAAAGCAGCAGAGTGCCTTGCATAGTAGTGCTCCATGGTTACTAGTTCAGCAGGGAACGGACAAACTTCAATCCATGAATTATTATTATATTATTATTATTATTATTATTATTATTATACAGGTTTTATATAGTGCCAACAGTTTGAGCAGCGCTTAACAAAATAAAGGCAAACATTACAGTTACATTACAATTTGGTACAAGAAGAATCAGAGGGCCCTGCTCATTAGAGCTTACAATCTAAAAATGGCCATTCCTGCTTAACAGAAGATCTAACAAACCAACATCTGTTGAACAGAGATGTTGGAAAACTTTTGTTGATCAGTGTATTCTGACAGCGGAGGAGTCCCACTGTCAGAACACAAAGGGGTTGATTTACTAAACTGGAGAGTGCAAAATCTGGTGCAGCTGTGCATGGTAGCCAATCAGCTTCTAACTTCAGCTTATTCAGTTAAGCTTTGACAAAAAAAACTGGAAGCTGATTGGTTTCTATGCAGAGCTGCACCAGATTTTGCACTCTCCAGTTTAAGTAAATCAACCCCAATGTCTCAGTGGGGGATTCTTCCAGCCCCTTTGTTGATAACAAAAAAGAAAAATCAAGTAATCTATGGCATAGCCTTAAAGTGGTATTAAACCCAAAAGCAAACGTTTATTATATTGCAGCTTATCAATTCTTAGATGTGATGGCTGTAGTAGTTTTCTTTTTTAGGATTTAATCTCCTTATTTTCACCTGGTGATCCAACTAGTGAGTTGATCTGTTTTTCAAAAGAACAAGCTGTCCTGCAGATGTACCAGTTAGAGGGATGAGACATACCCTTTACCGCTGACTGGGGTGCTTACAATGATCTGCTTGTATTTATTTATGTAAAACCTTTGTCCCAAAAGGGAAAAAAACTGTTTGTTGTAATTGTTTCAAAAGCATCCGCTGGAGTTTGGCTTCAATTTATTAGTGTAATCTAAATCTGCTAGTACATCTAACAATGCTGCTGTCCAAAGGTGCCCCCTGTGCTCCTTCATCCAGAGTGAGGGTACTCTAGGAGATGTGTTACTGGCCAGATCACCAGATGAAAACAGAGGGGAAAAAAGCCCCAAAAAAGAAATTGAATGCAGTCATAAAACCGAATGATTGGTAAGCGGCAATATATTACATTTTTTTGGTTCTGGGTTTTTTATCCCTTTAATGATCTGTGATCTCTGCCTGACAGGTGATAGTCCTGGCCTGCCCTTCTGACATGATGTCATTCACAGGCCAGGAAGAGGGAGCCGCCCTGTGGTAGGGGGACATATGTAAGGTAGGTCAATTAAACACAGACTACTTGAAAGCAGCAGGCCGAGGAAAGGCATTATATTCAATGCAATCAGATTCAGAGTGCCATTTCCTGCGATGCAGCTTTGTACAGGGATCTCAGTAACTCCATGGGGGGTATGGGGGGGGGATGAACGGGTTAATAAACATTGCCACTTGGATAGTACTGCCACATGAAGGAGTTTATTAAAACTGTCACTGGCCACTGCTGCATTAGTGGTCAGTGACAGTATTTATTAACCCTTTGAGGTGCATTAGTGGCCAGTGTTCATTAACTCCACCATGCTGCATTATAAATCGGTAAATTAGCTCAGCCACTGGCCCCTAATGCTGCATGAAGGGGTTAAATTAACCCTGCCATTGACCGCTTATGGGGGAGAGAGGTTTTAATCAGTATAATTACTGATAATTAATGCAAGATGGGGGCAACCAATGTAGAGGGGTTTAAACAGCATAACACAATTGACAACCAATGTAGGTAATATTATTGCGGTCAAATCAAATTGGGACAGTTGGGGGGGGGGGGGGGGGTGATTGAGTGTGCAGTTTGGCATTTTCACCCTGGGCAGCAGGTGATCTTATCCCGGCACTGATATGTAATATTAGGAACCAGTGACAAATACCTTACTCTTGTGTAAAATATCCATGTGCTGAAAATGCATTCCCATGTTAACATATATCCACCAACTTTAGGAGCCAAAAGTCGACACACAAACCTACATAACATGTATATAATACAACAATGCAAAAGTCATTGACTGCGAAGGCTGCAGTAACTGATAAACCCAGGAACCAGCAGTTTGCACATTCCCATAGGCCTAAAGGCCTGATACTAAATATGATGATATGTAAGTTTCATCTAAACACAAGGCCTAGCTGTTCCCCATTCCCAATGATGTAGGAACCCTTATATACAGGGACAGATTCATGATGACCAGCTACAAGACACGTACAATTTCCACCTCTTTGGAATAGTTCTGACATTCTGTGCTAGAAGTGTCCATCTGGGTCTCCAGCTGTGCCTCCATTAAAGCAATGCATTCCTTGAGCTGAAATATAGAGAGATAATGATGTATTCTCTGTATTCGAACATATCTCTGCAAAATGATTAGACTGAAGAACGGAACTAAAAATTGTTCAGCATCAGTATAGTGGCATGCAGACACCTTAAAACAAACTGTGCACAGTATATAAACTATAAACTATATGTATTTGGGGTGTGATCTGTCTTTCTTGGCCTGCTGAAGGGCTTGTTGCCCAAAACTGTAGCCAAACTAACTTTTTTGTCTGATGGACATTTAACCACTTGCCGACAGGCCTTCTTCTGACATTTGTTACTTACAAGTTAAATTCTGTATTTTTTGCTAGACAATTACTCAGAACCCCCAAACATATTATATTATATTTTATATATATATATTATATTTTATATATATATATATATATATATATATATATATATATATATATATATATATATTTTTTAGCAGAGACCGCCATTTTGTAAAAAAAAGTGTAGGCCCTTGTCTACAGCCTTTTACAAATTAAAACCCCATTGGATCCAGCGGTATACTTGCTGGGTCTTCCCCGACAAAGGATGCCTAGGACTGCCAAGAAAGGTACTTCTGCATATCCCTACTGCTGCTTTATATTGTAGGTGGACCCACAATACCCAATACAATCTCGATTTCAGTAAGTCGAACTGATGGAAGTCTTTACAGCAAAAATGAAAAATACTCTTGCAGTGTTCAAACGGATGTGAGATCCCTTGGTCCACATGGACACTTCCTCACTAATAGATGGGCAATCCAGCTCAGAAATTGACCCAGGCTAGTTGTCGAGCTCTCTTCTGCTCATCTTAACTCTGGGCTTCATGCTCATCTCCTCTTCTTGTTTACCCACGTCTCAAATGGGTCATCTATGCTAATATTTTTTTGCAAGCTGCATTGAGATATTAGTTACACTAGAATCTTTGTAATATTTTTATCATTTCAACCATGAGACACTCTTTTTTTTTTTTTTTTTTTCTTATTGACTATCTAATTCCAAACTCTCTAATGAATGATTTGAGACCAAAAATGAAGGGTTTGAAAAGTCCTCCATTTCTGTGAACTCTTGTTATAATGTTGGTATAGTATAGCACACAAACAACAGTGACATTTTGTAATATAAAGAGTAATATTACCTGGTCTGTGCTTTGGACATCTAATTTCAGCCTTTCCACTGCTTCTTCTAGGGTCTTTATTTGGATTTGTGACTATAGGGAAAAAATATTAATAAATATATATGAGCTGTTTATACAGTAAAAGTAGTGTAAAGATTCTAACAAATGAACCCATAACAACCAATGTGGCTTCAATTTACTGAAGTACGATAAGAGAATAAATGAAAGACAATCAAAAGCCAACCATTTAGACAATTGGAGGTACCTATATGCATTGCTATTTTAAAGCGGAGTCCCACCTACATATATATATATTTTTTTTTTTTTCAAGGGCACCTGTTCTGCTGTTATTAAAATCATTGTCTAAACGAGATTTTCTAGAAAACTGCTGCTCTATTTAGTTTTTTTTTAAATTTTTATTAAAGAACCTTTGTGTTTTTTCTTGAGTGCTTCCATCTTGCTTGTGGGCATGTGAAGCCCACTAGGATTCTTTTCTGGGATTAGGTGCTGCTGGCTACCCAGTATGCACCTTCCGATCTCACACATGCACATTAAACACACGGCGCAGCGCGATGCTGAGAGGCAGCGATACCCACTGACTCCCTGGAATCATGACACAAATCTCCTAGGAGCCAGTGCGCGCAGAAAATTATGTACATTGCCGTGGAGAGATGAAACAGGAAGAAATAAACAAAGCCTTGGAAACAAGGTAAGGAAAGAAAGAAAAAAAAAAAAACACCCAATGCTGTTTTTATGGTCTGTTCAAAAGCGGATGATGTGAAGATTAAAAAGTGGGTGGAACTCCACTTTAAACAGGCCTAATCCAAATAAAGCAAAGTGTAAAGTGCAAAGGTGTGTAGCATCCATAGTAACCACACTTCAGCTTTCTTTAGTTAGTGCAGAACTACTAGCTGTTGATAGACAGCCAAAAAGTGATCAATAGTAGCCTGTGACTCCTATTCGGAAGATATCCCTTCATGTTTTATGCCAGTGACACCAGGACAAGAAATTAGAACGTGGAAATCACAGCCAGCAATACAAAACAACTTACAAAAGTTGTAACTCTTCCGTAGTCTACTAAAAAATGTTTTTATTGCTGTGCCTCCTATTGAACAGATTTCCATCACTTCCTGACTTTCTAATTCCCTGTTACTGTGACACAACCCAAGAGAAAATAACCACTTTGATACCAGGCACTTTCCCCCCTTCCTGTCTAGGCCAATTTCAGCTTTCAGCGCTGTCACACTTTGAATGACAATTGCACATTTATGCAACACTGCACCCAAATTTAATTTTTATCATTTTTTCACACAAATAGAGCTTTCTTTTGGTGGTATTTAATCACCCCTGGGTTTTTTATTTTTTGCTAAAAACAAAAAAAAGACCAAAAATGTGAAAAAAAAGTTTTTCTTAGTTTGTCAGAAAATTTTGTAAATAAGTAATTTCTCCTTCACTGATGTGCGCTGATGAGGCAGCACTGAAGGGCACTGATGAGGTGGCACTAATATGCAGCACTGATGGGCACTGATATGCAGCACTGATGGGCACTAATGGGAGGCACTGATGAGCAGGAACTGACTTGCATCACTGATAGGCACTGACTGGCATCATTGATGACCAGGGCACTGATTATCTGTACAGGGGGTCCCCGGGTTACAAGCAAGATAGGGACTTTAGGTTTGTTCTTAAGTTGAATATGTTTGTAAGTCGGAACAGGTACATTTTTTAAGTGTAGCTCCAGCCAAAAAATATATTTTTAAGTTTTGTAGATAGCATAGGGAAGGGTTATCACCCCTGTAACATTTGTTTTTCTGTCTGTGCCCCTGTTCAGAAGATTTCACCTCACTTTCTGTCCCAATGACAATTGGATTTTGAAAATTTGGGGTTATTAGGGAAATAAGGATAGGTGATAAAGCATCAGTGGAGACACCTTTTTCCCATATTAACTCTTACAGGAGTGAATTTTACTTCCTAGGGGTAGATTTCCTCTCACTTCCTGTTGTCTCCTGCCGTTTGTAAGTAGGAGTCGTTTGTAAGTCGGATGTTTGTAAGTAGGGGACCCCCTGTACAGGTCTCCTCTGTGGGAAAATACTGCTGATCGGCTCTCCTCTCCTCACATTCTGTCAGTGGGAGACAAGGAGAGCCTATAACTGGCATTTCCTTGTTTACATGTGATCAGCTGATCACATGGGTAAAGAGCCACATCATCGTAAGCACGGTGAGACTGGGACGGTATCATATGACGCCGTCCCAGAACAAGAGAGCATCCCGCCCACTGTCATTTGTCTATATGGCAGGCGGGAGCCATTTAAAGTGGTTCTAAAGGTAGAAGTTGTTTTACCTTAATTCATTCTCTTCGTTAAAGGTAAAAAAACCTTCTCTGTGCAGCTTCCCCCCTAGCCCCCACTTATACTTGAACCTGATCTTGATCCAGTGATGTGCATGAGAGCATCGGCTCTCACCCTCCTCATAGGATTAGACACAACAGCGGAAGCCATTCCCTACTGTTAATCACAGTCAGTGAGGAGGGAGCGGGGGACACGGCCAAGCTACACTTTGTGTGTCTATGGACTTTAAAGTCTATACCTTAAAATGACAACATAATGAATGCTAATATATCTTGTGCCATGTCCCCTGTCTGGTCTTTGTGATGGGTCATGTCCAGACACTCATACTTAGTGATTTCTAGGATTTTTCTTTAATGCTGCTACTAGTTTAAAGGAAAAAACGGTCATGAAAGAAACATGGAGGCTGCTACTGGTGATTTCTCCTGAAAATGACAATTTAGTGCAGCTGCACCTACCTTTGTAAGCGACTCCTCAGATGCCTCCAGCTTTGCTTTCCAAACCTGCTCTTCCTCTTCAACACTCTTCTGCAGGTCCTTCAGCATCCCTTCCTAAGACAATGAAAAGTCAGAAGCCAATATTAGACCAGTGTATCTGTTTTATTAAGATTATAGGGTACAGAAAAGAAAAGGGGCCAAAGGGGTATGTTTTCAGAAACAGTGGGGGGGGGGGGTCGGTGATAGATGAACTCCACATAACAAGGCAGGAAACACATCAGTAAATAGTGACAAACACCCTTGAAGAAATTCCTAAAGGGTATCATGTACACCCTTTAGAATTCTGTTGGGGCGCAGCACTGAAAGTGTTGGGGACTGAGGAGTTTTGTTCTAGCGGTGGGGGCAGCCTAATGGGAAACTGAGAGCCTAGTTTGCCAACAGATGCGCTTTGCTTTTCATTGATAGCACACGGAAGTGGGCTGATCCATATGCACTTTATTTCAATAATGGCTTTTCGAATCCACCCACTACCATGCCAAGTCAAGTCAAGCTATATTGTCATTCTACTACACGTGAGGACATACAGTAGAACGAAATGTTGTATCTCACAGGGCTACATACAAATTAAGCATAATTATAAATAAATATACAAAGAATAAAAACACAGCGAAGAAATAAAAAAAATTTAAAAAATGCGCCATTAATCAAAGTGGATCTGTAAATGTAAAGTGTACTAGTCTCTCAGTTTCCCATTGGGCGCCAAACACCCAGTGACAAACCATTTCCCAAACATGGGCATTTCCATATTTGGGTAATGACATCACATTTGTTTACATTTAGCCTTTGGCCAGGGAATCTCCTAGCTGACAGCTAAATGGGGCATTTCCATATTTGGGTAATGACATCGCCTTTCTTTATATTTCGCTTTCAGCCAGGGAATCTCCTAGCCAACCGCTAAATGGGGCTGGGGGTACAGCCCTGTGGGGGCATCTGCCACATACATGACAGCTTCCCAGCACAGGCACGGCATGCTCAGAGCACTGTACCAGCTTAGAGTTGGTCTTAATCACCACCATTTACCTAATCTGAGAGTTGCTGGTAATATTTAGTCTCTGCCATAGTGACAGTAGTAAGAACTATCTGAATTTGTTGCAAGTGGCAGTAATGTTACCGACACTGGTACAAAAGCTTACCTGAATTAGGCGCAGGGAATTCTTAAAGCAGTTGTATACTGCTGGACATTTGTTTTTGTTTTTTTTCTTCTTTCTGCAAGGTCATAATGTGCTAGTATGCATCCATTTTTACCGGTCTTGCTTCTGGGTTCACAGGCTCCGGCTCTGTGACTGGCCGGAGTCGCAATGATGTCACTCCTGCCTATGCGTGCAGGAGCCACCGTTCACGGCACAGGGCTCGGAAGGAATGGCACCGGTGGCCGAGGAATTAGAACCCCTGTCAATTTTTTTTTTTTTTGCTGTCTGTGCCCGTTAGGGAGATTTGCCTTCTTTATTAGTAATGTTTACCATTATTACCAAATGTAAAGTAAAAGAAAATCTCAAATTGTGTGTTATCCCCAGAACAGGAATAGTGGAGATACACTATATTAACAAAAGTAGTTCAATATTAAGTTGGCCCACCTTTTCCCGCTATAACAGCTTCAACTCTTCTGGGAAGACTGTCCATAAAGGTTTAGGAGTGTGTCTATGGGAATGTTAAATCATTCTTCCAGAAGCACATTTGTGAGGTCAGGAACTGATGTTGGATGAGAAGGCCTGGCTTGCAATCTCCACTCCAATTCATCCCAAAGGTGTTCTATCGGGTTGAGATCAGGACTCTGTGCAGGCCAGTCAAGTTTCTCCACCCCAAACTCGCTCATCCATGCCTTTATTGACTTTGCTTTGTGCACTGGTGTGCAGTCATGTTGGAACAGGAAGGAGTCATCCCCAAACTGTTCCCACAAAGTTGGGAGCATGAAATTGTCCAAAATGTCTTGGTATGCTGACGTCTTAAGAGTTCCCTTCACTGGAACTAAGGGGCCAAGTCCAACCCCTGAAAATAGGATTTTTTAAAACAGCTTACCTGTAAAATCCTTTTCTTTCGAAGGACATCACGGGACACAGAGCCACGGTAATTACTGATGGGTTATATAGGATATCACTGGTGATTGGACACTGGCACACCCTATCAGAAAGTTCAACCCCCTATATAAATCCCTCCCCTTGCAGGGATACCTCAGTTTTGTAGCCAAGCAATATAGTGTATTAGAAGAGGGGCGGGACCTCTGTGTCCCGTGATGTCCTTCGAAAGAAAAGGATTTTACAGGTAAGCGGTTTTAAAAAATCCTATTTTCTTTCTCGAACATCACGGGACACAGAGCCACAGTAATTACTGATGGGATGTCCCAGAGCAATGCTATCTGAGGGGGGGGAACCACGACCAAGTAGGGTGCAATCAGACCTGAGGACCCTGTACCGCTGCCTGCAGCACACTACGCCCAAAGGCGATATCCTCATGCCTTCTCACATCCACCTGATAGAATCTGGTGAATGTATGAACTGAAGACCAGGTTGCGGCCTTGCAGATCTGAGCCATCGAGGCCCGGTGATGCACTGCCCAAGAAGCACCCTTGTGGAATGTGCCTTGATCTGAAATGGAGGAATCTTCTGTTTCAAACCGTTAGCTTGAATGATCAATCGTCGAATCCATTTAGAAATGGTAGCTTTTGACGCTGCCTGTCCTCTATTGGGACCCTCTGGCAGCACGAACAAAACATCCGTTTTGCGAATCTGAGCAGTTGCCTCGAGATAGGCCTTGACTGCTCTTACTACATCCAATGAATTAGGGGCGCTTTAACCGGAGGATTAAGACGCATCACCCCCTGCATAAAGTTTCGGACCAAAGAATGCGAAGCAAGTGGCCGTTGAAATAATACTGATAAAGCCGAGACCTGGCTTTTGATGGTACTCAAGGCCAGCTTCATCTCTAATCCTAATTGTAGAAAATCAAGAATTCTACCTATAACATATTTCCAGGGATGCCAACCTCTGGATTCACACCAGGATACATAAGCTTTCCAGACTCTATGATAAATCATTCTGGAAGCTGGCTTCCTTGCATTAATCAAGGTAGATATGACAGAACCTGAGAGCCCACGACTCTTCAAAACGTGGGTCTCAATAGCCAAACCGTCAAATTTAGCATTTGTAAGGCAGGATGGAACACTGGACCTTGAGATAACAGGTCTGGGCGTACCGGTAGGGTCCACGGGGAACCCACCGTCATCCTTACTACTTCTGCATACCAAGTCCTTCTGGGCCAAGCGGGGGCCACCAGAAGTACTGACTTCCTTTCCTGCCTGATCCTGCGAAGGAGTCGTGGCAGTAGCAGAATAGGCGGGAATGCGTGAATCAGTGAGAACCGATGCCACGGAATCACCAACGCATCCGTCCCACATGCAAGAGGATCCCTTGTCCTTGCCACAAATCTGTCTAACTTTTTGTTGAATCGGGATGCAAAGAGATCTACATCTGGGACCCCCCATCTTTGGCATATGGCCCAAAAGATGTCGGGGTGTAGAGACCATTCCCCTGGGAGTAACTGCTGGCGACTTAGATAGTACGCCTGCCAGTTCTCTATCCCTGGAATAAAAACTGCCGATATGCATGGCACATGCATCTCTGCCCAGACTAAGATCTGGTTCACCTCCTTTTGAGCAGCTCGGCTCCGGGTGCCTCCCTGATGATTGACATAAGCCACTGCTGTGGCATTGTCGGACTGGATCCTGACCGGGCAGCCCTGTATCCTGAGAGTCCAGGCTTTTAGGGCTAGATATACCGCCTGGATCTCCAGAATGTTGATGGGTAAGTAAGGTCCTCTCTGTCTTGGACCATATCCCCTGAACCGCAGACTGTTCCAGAACTGCTCCCCTGACAGACTGACATCTGTTGTTACCACCGTCCAGGTAACCGTTAGAAAGGATTTCCCCTTCTGCAGGTTTTTGGGTATGAGCCACCAATTGAGGCTCTGACGCACCGCATGCGACAGGTGCATCGGAAAGTCTAATGCCTGAACCTTCTTGTTCCAGGTCGACAGAATACTGTGTTGCAGCATTCTTGAATGAAACTGAGCATAGGGAACTGCTTCGAATGAAGACACCATCTTCCCTAGTAGTCTCATACAAAGGCGGACAGAAGGACCGTTCTTGGACCTGACTGCCAGAATCAGCTCTCTTAAAGCAGCGATCTTTGCCTGGGGTAGAAATATTCTCTCCTGGCTTGTATCAATGATCAGACCTAAATACTCCAGTCTTCTTACTGGTTTTAGGAAAGATTTTTCTAAGTTGAGGATCCAACCCAGGTGTTCCAGATACCTGACTGTGGTCCTCAAGTTTCCGTTCAAAGAGGCTACCGACCGGCCTATCAAGAGCAGGTCGTCTAGGTATGCTATGACAGCTATACCCTGAGCCCATAATCTGGCCAGAGGAGGAGCCAAGATCTTTGTGAACACTCGAGGTGCAGTGGCTATCCCAAAGGGCAGAGCCACAAACTGGAAATGGCGCCCTCCTATCTTGAAGCGCAGAAACTTCTGATGAGCAGGAAAAATGGGCACATGCAGATATGCATCTCTGATGTCTATTGATGCCAGAAATTCTCCTCCCTGCAGGGTGGAGACTACTGTCCGAATTGATTCCATGCGGAAGGATTGAATCCTTAAGAATCGGTTCAGATCCCTTAAATCCAGAATGGGTCTGACATCCCCATTTGGTTTTTGGACCATAAAAAGGTTGGAATAGAAGCCCAATCCCTGGTCCTTTGCGGGAACCATCATAATGACCTCCTGCGACAAAAGTCGCTGTAACGCTAGAAGGAGCGACTGCTTCTTTTCTGGGTCTCTGGGAACACCTGATCTGAGGAACCGAGGAGAGGGAAATTCCTGAAACTCCAGCTTGTACCCAAAGGTTACCGTGGAGATTACCCATCTGTCCTGGAAATCCTCCTGCCAGAGCCCTGAGAACTACCGCAGTCTTCCCCCCACTCGAGCGAGCGGGGGGCGCCCCCTCATGCAGAGGTCTTAGTGTTTTGCCTAGTAGGCTTCTTCCCCCAGGACTTCTTCTGTCCCTGGGGTTGACTCTTGTCCCTGGGCCCAGACAGGGGAGGCCGTCGAGACTGCCTGGAGGCTGAAGCCCCAGGCGCTGGGGAGAGAGTCCGTTTGAAAGAGGGACACTTACTCTTCTTCTTAACAGGTAAGAGAGTGCTTTTCCCACAAGAGATTCTCTTGATATAGCTATCCAAGTCCTCTCCAAACAACCTTTCACCACGAAATGGAAACCCCGCCAGGAGCTTCTTACATGGTGCTTCGGCTGACCAATTTTTCAACCGTAGGATTCTACGTATATGTACCAACCCCAGAGAAAGACGAGAGGTTTGCACGATAGAATCTCTGATGGCGTCAACAACGTAACATAAGGCCGCAGGAAGGTTAGCAAACCCCTGGGCCTGCTGTTCAGGTAATACCTTGATAACCTGCTTAACATGGTCTCTTAGGTATTGACAGACTCCAATCGCTGCAACTGCAGGTTGAGCCACTGAACCTGCCAAGGAAAAAACATCCTTCAATAGGGATTCCATCTTCTTGTCTACAGGATCCCTGAGCATCTGAGCATTGTCTACAGGACAAGTCAGACTATTATTTACGGAGGAAAGGGCGGCATCAATGGCCGGTATCCCCCACATTTTAATAAACTTTTCTTCTATCGGATAAAGTGTTGAAAACGTTCTCAGCGGAAAAAAACGTTTGTCTGGGTGATCCCACTCAGAATAAATGAGCTTTTCAAGTAAATTATGAACAGGAAAAGCCTGTGCTGCTTGAGAAGGTTTCAGTGACCCCAAAGCAGCAGAGGATTCTTTAACAGTTTCAGGTACAGGCAACCTAAATGTGGAGCGGACCAATCCAGTAAGGATCTGCACTAAGACTTTCTCCTCTTGGGAAGTTGCAGAGGGTCCCTCTCCACCTGATTCCTCCGAAGAGGAATCATCCGTCCCATCCTGATCCCCTGAAAGGGATTAGTCTCCTTTATCCCTGAGCTCCTCTTCCTGAGGGTCTTGGGAAACAGAGGAAGGCCTAGTGCGTTTTCTTCCACAAAGTGAAGACGTAATCACGGCCATTAATCTTTCCTCTAAACCATTAATAGCTGAGAAATAAACTCTTGTGTAATATATACAGGGGCTGATGTGACGAAGGCAGGTATAGCCCCTGACCCCAATGGCTCTCCCTGGCTAGCTGTCCCTGGCCCCTCAGGGGGGGAGGATGCTGCTGACAGGGGGTCCTCAGAACCTGAACGAGATCCCCTAGTGTCTCTGGTTCTGGGGGTGTTTGAACCTCTTCTACCCATAGTGCAAAGCAACAAGGTGGAGGTATCATAAAATGAACACTGACTGCTGAGCGATGTAGTCCGGCTAAAAGCCCTGCTACCCAATGCTCAGTCTGGTGTTACTTAGTAAATGCTGCCTAGGAGAATGCCTGTGTCCCACCTTACATGCGACCTGTCAGCTCTGTGTCCCTCCAAAGGCTGTGTGCACCTGTACAGAGTGCTTTAAATAGCCTGCAGCTGGCCTGATTGGGAGTTTAAGCACCTGTGCTGACGTCCCGCCCCCCCCCCCCCCCCCGCTCGAATTCGAATTCCGCGCTGGCCAACCCTCCGGAAACACTATGGAGGAAGGCTGGGGGAGGGGGATGAGGGAGAGAGGCTGGTAGTGAGGGGCCTGCCTGAAAACTGCAATGGCGGCAATGGCGGCGGGGGCGGCGGTGCCCAAGCGGTATAACCGCTGTCTAGACCCCTGTGGCCTCCCCCTAGCCTGGGGGGAACATCAAACATGAGAAATCCCCCCATCCATCCTACCTTGAGCCGGCCGGAGACGCTGTGAAGCCTGAACACTGAGACTGACATCAGACTGACAAGGTTTGTGCTCTTGGCAGCCCCCGGTGGTCACAACAGGCATAGCATGCATTTACCTTAAAGGAGAAAACCTACTAGAATTAAAAAATTCTGTGGAATCTCCTCTTACCTTATCCAACCGCAGGGTTCAGTTTACACAGACCCAATCTTCACCTCTCACGGTGGGCTCTGTTTAGAAAACCGTCAGAGACTGGGGCCCCCTACGGATAGGGGGATCCTGCAGTTCTGGACCTGTAAAGCACCCGGCTAGAAATTAGGCTAGAAAACCATTTTCTAATATGCGGGGCCCAGCTCTCTAAAAAGAAAAAAGTGTTACAGGTAAAACCTTGTTTCTTCAGACACGAGGCCCGGGTACCATCCAATTTGGCCTAGAAAGGACACTTTGAATGGATCCGGTTCGCCTGGCTTGCCCCAGTATAGGATATGGGATGTTCCCTTTGGAGCTCAGCACAGGACATCTTTACACGTCCATCACCTAAGACACTGGCGTAAAAACTGAGGTATCCCTGCAAGGGGAGGGATTATATAGGGGGTTGAACTTTCTGATAGGGTGTGCCAGTGTCCAATCACCAGTGATACCCTATATAACCCATCAGTAATTACTGTGGCTCTGTGTCCCGTGATGTTCGAGAAAGAAAAACAACCCCACACCACAATCCCCCCTCCACCAAATGATTTGGACCAGTGCACAAAGCAAGGCCCATAAAGACATGGATGAGCGAGTTTGGGGTGTAGGAACTTGACTGGCCTGCACATATTCAGGAATGATGTGTGAATATATAGTACGACATAAGCAGTACCCTACGTAATGTGCTAATAAGCATAATTAGAATGACAGTGCAACTCACCGTCTCAGCTAGGATGGTCCTGTATTGGTCACATTCTGCTTGCAAGGAGACCTGTGCTTCTTCTGCTTCTTTTAGTTTAAGCAATAAATCCTGAAACCCAGATGGGACAAGAGACCTTAACACAAAATGTAACTGCATTTCAATTCAAAATCTTAGCAGCTAGCTAAATCCTAAAAAGAAACAAATGTTGGCTGTATGGTAAATGTGGACTTGCAGTAGTATCCAGCATAGTGATACTGTATAGAGCAGGGTTTTTCTACCAGGGTTCCTCCAGAGGTGGATAGGTGTTCCTTGAGGAATTTCTGCCTCTTAGATAAGTTCCTACTGACACCACCGATCTTTTAAGATATCTGTAAGGGGGTAATTCTTCCCAATGACCAAAAGTGTAATGAGCATTCTTCCCACTGTCCATCACACTAATGTATACTTAGTTGTAGATATACAGTAGCAATTTTTAGCAGGGGTTCCCTAAGACCTGGAAGTCATTTCAAGGGTTCCTTTGTTTTGAGAAATGCTGGCATAGAGAATAAATTAAATCATTAATGATACAGCTTTTTGAAATGAGCAAAGTTGGACTGGTGATGGCAAATATAAGATTGACTGTATTACAAATGTTGCAAACATAACCAGGATTACACAATGAAGAACAGAAAATCAAAGTGTTGGCTAAATGGTGGAGGATGTGACTCAAATGGGCAAGCATGCAGTTAACGAATGTTAACCATAAAAAGTAACAAAAACACAAATGCATCATTTGTTGCATTATAAATGTGTCCTATAGAATAGATTGACATTTAGCATACACTACAAGTGAGCTGGTGTATTATCACGCAGACTGCTGCATTGAAGTAGAAGCATAGAAATTAATAGACATGTGCAATTCACTCTTTCTAAACTTGGATGACATTTTCGTTATTTCGGAGATTCGGATGTATCCGAATTTCTAAATCACAATAGTCATAAGTTTCAACGAATCCGAAATAAATTATAACAAAACATTTATAGAAATGGAAAACTATAATACTACTGCAATAAAGACAGTAAGGTATAAAAGTGAAATAAGATGATGATTCTTACATGGGCAACCTTATAAAAACAGAATAAAAAAAGAACAGAATAAAGCAGAATATAATAAAATAGGATAGAAAATAAAAGAATAGAATAGAATAGAAAATAAAAGAATATAATAGAATAAAACAGAATATAATAAAGTAGAATAGAAAATAAAGGAATAGAATAAAACAGACTATAATAAAGTATGAATTATCATCTTATTTCACTGTTATAACTTGCTGTATTTATTGCAATATGTTTTCATTTCCAATTCGATAAAAAAAATAACGAATATATGAAATGAATCCGAATATACAAAACAAATTTTTTTTTTTTTTATTAGTAAAGATCAGCTATAGCAGCTGTGTATTTCTCTTCCAGGTTTCCTTTGAAGCATATCTCTAGACAAAAAAAAAACTTGTTTGTGATACAGTAGGGGTTTTACTGCTAATTGGCACTCTATTACAGAGCTTTCCCCTTTTCCTGTTCAATAAAAATGGGTTCACCATACAGAAAGTCAGGAAAAATAGAAACCTAGACAGCTTCAAAAACTTCCCAGGGGTTCTAACCCTTCCCAACACTATCCAAAACTAATAGTTTTGGATGGTCAAACACTTTAGGCCCGGTTCACACTGATGCGACAATCGCTCCGACTTTGGAGCACTTATCGCATCAGAAGTCGGACCCCATTCTGTGCAATGGAAGCGTTCTAAAATCTGTGCAACTTGAGTCACTCCGACTTTGAAAAAGGTTTCTGAACAACTATTGGCCTGACTTTGGTATGACTTGCATTGACTTCTGTTAAAGAAGTTGCATTCAAGTCGTGCCAAAGTCGCGCTGGGGTCCAACTTCAAAGTCGCGCAGGAGTTCACGGGCAGTGTGTACCCGGGCTAACTTCTCTCACAATCAGAAATGAGCAAGTTGGTCTGCGAGTCACTGCAAATGCCCCCCCATTTGCAGTGACTCGCGGACCAACATGCTCATTTCTTTTAGCAACCCAACTGGAAGATACTTTCAGGTGCATCATGATTTTCTGCTTCTGCAAAATACGTACTGATTCCCCTGAAGAAAATTACAAATCCCATGAATTCTAGAGTCTTAGATCCTCATCCCATAATAATGTACGTATAATATATCTAGCAAAGCATTGCTCCTTGCTTCATTTATGACCAGATCAATAGCATTGAGAATAAAACACTTACAGATGAATCTGTCTGGTCTGTCGGCTGGCTCAGTTGCTTCAGCAAGTCGGATGATTTTTCTCTGAACTCCTGAAGCCACTCACTGTACAGCTGAAAGTGGAAATACAACAGTCAGTAACAATCAAAATATCGGGCCTCTTCATGATACAAGTTCATTTAGTAAAGCTGGCCATACACGGAGTGAATTTCACCCAGTTCCTGATAAACCAGCTTAAATTCAATCTGCGGGTGGCATTGTTGCCACCAGTCTGGCAGCCACCTTTGATGTGAAAAATAAGGGAACCGGGCAGAAAATTGTGGTCTGAACAGTAGCTGCATCCAATTAGATGCAGCCACTGTTTGGGTTTTCAGACAGCTGCATGTGTCGACTGTCAATAGCCAGCAGTGGGAGATTTGTCCATCCACATTGTTTAGCTAGGATGGGGGAACCGACAGAAATCTAACAGTGTATGGTCAGCCTTAGGCAAACAGCAATATGCCAATAGCTGAAAACTAACAGCAACCAGAGTTCACCTTTCAGTGACCTGTAACCAGTTAAATGCTATAAGCAACAGCGCAACTTTCTTTTTTTTTTATAATGCATTTTATTGAAACCAAAGTCCTGATATGTTATTCAGCATCAGAACATGCAAAAGTCTGTTATAAACGGGCATAAACATGTAACAGTATTGTCACATATTAACCTCTTGCCGACCGTATAACTTACATATACGGCGGCAAGGCGGATCTGCTGCACAGGATCATGTACCTAGTATGTTCATGTACCTAGTACATGATCCTGCACCTCTGGGTCTGGGGCACGCATGCGCACCACCACCGGCCCGCTCCCACTGTGTTTATACATAGCGGGAGCTGATCTGTGGGCACAGCGGACTCAATGTCTACCTGCAACCACCGATCATTAGGCAGAGAACCAGAATGGCGATCTGCCTATGTAAACAAGGCAGATCGCCGTTCTTTCAGTAGGGAAGGCATAGATCTTGTGTTCCTGCCAAACAGGAACATGGATCAATGCCTTCCCCTAGTAAAAGCACCTCCCCTACAGTACACAAACACTGGCTAGGCACATATTTAACCCTTTGATCGTCCCTGATGTTAACCCCTTCCCAGCCAGTGTCATTAGTACAGTGACAGTGCATATTTTTAGCACTGATAACTCCATTAGTGTCAATGGTCCCCAAAAAGTGTTGAAAGCGTCAGTTAGTGTCTGAATTGTCCGCCGCAATATCGCAGTTCCATTATAAGTACCTGATCGCTGCCATTACTAGTAAAAAGATAAAAAAATTAAAATTCCATAAAAATATCCCATAGTTTGTAGACAGTATAACTTTTGCGCATGGGTATGGCAGCAGTGTGGGAGCACCCCAGAAGAAGTCTTTTAAGACGAAACGTGTCGGGAGACTCCACTGCCTGCCATAATTTTATTCAAAGCGCTTTTCTTACTACCGAAATGTAAGTTGTTTACTTATTTTAATAAATCTGTTTCCCAAACGGTATTATGCTATGTGGCCCCCCTTCTTTATCCTTATATGAACTATCCATCTGAGATGACTCGTGGGAAGGTTTGCCATTCACTTTGAGTTCCGTCAGAAGTGTGGACATGTATTGAAGCTTTACCACCATTCAGTCGTGAGGTTCCTTCTTTTGATTACCCGTTGGGGTTACAAGCTTGATTGACTCATTGAACGTATGTTCCTATGAGTTCAATCCTTCTGGTAAGCCTTTATTTTGTCCTTATGTGGAGGGTCCATCACACTTTTGCATGTGTTATCCACGTGGTAAATAAGGAACTATACATATCTTGGGACTAACATCCGTCCTTTTCAACCTTTAAAACATCTGAGGAAACATCAGAGACTTTATTTTGTTTATTTTGTGTATTTGTCAAGCTAACATATTTTGTAACTTCTGTTGTTTGACACAGATGTTTTTTTTTTATTCTTATATTCTTATAAGTTTTTTAAACCCACAGCGCTACACTTGTATATGCATTTGAAATTTTGACAAAATCCTTATTTGTTGTGTGAGCTGCTTCCTTGTTGGGTAAGCGCAGAGTTACACTCTTGTCTTCTCTGGTTTATAACTTTTGCGCAAACCAATCAATATGTGATTATTGGATTTTTTTTACCAAAAATATGTATGCAGAATACATATTGGCCTAAATTTATGTAGAAATCAGATTTTTGCATTTTTTTAGTGGATATGGTTTATAGCGGAAAGTAAAACTTTTTTTTTTTTTTTTTTTTTTTTAATTGGTCATTTTTTTTGTTTATAGCACAACAAATAAACGCAGAGGTGATCAAATACCACCAAAAAAAAGCTCTATTTGTGGGAAAAAAGTGCATACATTTTATTTGGGTACAGTGTCGCATGACCGTGCAACTGTCAGTTAAAGTAACGCAGTGCCGTAACACAAAAAATGGCTTGGTCATGAAGGGGGGTAAATCTTCTGGGGGTCAAGTGGTTAAAGGATATGGTGTTTTTAGAGAGCATCCTCTAAATTCATAGCTTATTCTATAGAGATGAAGCATCACTTTTTCATTCACTACCATCTAGGACCTGAGTAGATGTCCAATTCAGAACTATAGTTTTTCAAGCATAAAATAGTAATAGTGGTATAAAAGACCAGAACTACTTTGGATGCAGCTTTATTTGATTTATTTTATCTTTCATTCATTAAAGAGGATTATAGGGGGTTCCTTAAAGGGGACCCATATTCCTCCATATATTTGTCTACTGTTTATGTCAATGGGATTAGCTTACTGTAAACTATAATCATATCCATACCTGGTGTGACTCCACAGTAACTTGTGGGAACAGTGACATTAGTGTTTCTTTCGTGTGACTCTGAACTCCGCTGAGCTGCTGTGACAGGTCTTCCTGGAAAGAAAACACACATTCCAGAAATTTTAGAAGTACAGACTAATTTTGTCAAAGAAGATGAGGCTGATGTTATTTAGCAGCATACAATTAGGCAAAATAAACATGATCCTAAGCATTATATAAACACAGATGCAATTTTAAAAAAAGACATAGCAACAATAGGTGTTTAGTATGGAGCTAGAGTTTAACTAAAGCAAGGCAACACGGCAAGTTCACTCACCTGACTCCACCCCCTCCCCACCATACAGCTGCACACAATCCCCTTTGCTAGAATAACCACTCTGTTGAGCCACTTAAACCTACCATTCAGCAGGAACCAGAGGAATTTCAATCCATCTATGGGCAGGCTGGTTGTCTAACGATTACCTTCAGTACAACCAGCCTGTCTTTTTTTCGGTCAATCACTGCTGGAAGCTACAGCCACCAGCAGTGATCAATGTATTCTGATGACCGGGAAACCTGCTGTCAGAATACAATAGCACAGCGGGAGGGATTACCCCATCAACACTGACTGTGTTGATGGCGGAATCAAGCAATTTTCTTTCCTTCAACCAATGGTTGAAGAACAGAAAATTGATTAATTTATGGCCTGCCTAAGAATGAAGAGAGTAAGCACATGTAAACTCTAAGGCGTGACTTGAAGCTTTCTCAGGGCAGAGGACTTATTTCCTTTTTTCTGGCTGGGTACTTAAGAGGCCAATCACCAAGCATCAGTCCTGTCACATGGGAGGGAGGGGAGTTAGTCACATGCTCCTCATACCTGAAAATATCAAGTATTGACTGAACGGAGAGGAGAAAAAAAAAAAGAAAAGAAGAGCAAGTATGTGCTGCTAAGCAGGTGGTAGTTTAGTAATCCTGTTTTGCCCTACACGGGCAAGGCAAATGCTCATAAAGGCAATCTACAGTCTTTTTGAAGAAGATCTCACTGTCATATCCTGGGCCAATATGCTCACCATCAGAAATTGGCATCATACTCATTTCTATAAGAAGAACCATCGACCAAGCCTGGAAAAAACCTGCAGTCTCCTTCCAGGGAGTGAAGGACCTTATGATGGCCCTCA
The DNA here is from genome assembly GCF_042186555.1 of Aquarana catesbeiana. Classification (NCBI taxonomy): domain Eukaryota; kingdom Metazoa; phylum Chordata; class Amphibia; order Anura; family Ranidae; genus Aquarana; species Aquarana catesbeiana. The sequence continues at coordinate 590,593,940 of NC_133327.1, forward strand.
TGATTAACAAACACGTCTAGTATTTTAAAGGACTCTCACTCAAAGTTTCTCAAAATACAGGAACCTTGCATTGAGTACGCTTTCCCATCATTACATCCAGCTAGCAATGGTCGCCTATGACTGACGCGTGAGAAGGTCCTGAGCCCATGTTTCCTTTCCAACCCCCCTTATTCCTCTCTGTACCCATACTTCCCTCCTTGCTTTCTTTCTTTAACTCTTGGGGCCTCTATCCCCCTGTTCCTTTCCCCTTTTTTTATATTTTTCCATTTTGGGTTGTACCATGGATGGGACACCTATCTTTTGGCATTTGTAGATTCACATTCTGGGATATCCCACTGCGTCTTCCCATTTATTTGTTTATACTTTATATTGTTCTGGCTTTATTTGGCACCTTACAATGTTTCGTACTATGGAATGTTTCTTTCTTAGCCCCTGCATGGGCAAATTTGGCACCCATTTTTTTCTGGATTGAAAACCCAATAAAAATGATTGAACCAGAAGAAGATCTCAGGATTCAGTCAAACGTTTACTATATATTTGAAAGATCATGTTATAAATACACTATATTACCAAAAGTATTGGGACCCTTGTCTTTACACACACATTACATTTGTTGGCATCCCAGTCTTAGTCTGTGGGGTTCAATATTAAGTTGGCCCACCTCTTGCAGCTATAACAGCTTCAACTCTTCTGGGAAGGCCGTCTACAAGGTTTAGGAGTGGGTCTATGTAAATGTTTGACCATTCTTCCAGAAGCACATTTGTGAGGTCAGGCACTGATGTGGACGAGAAGGTCTGGCTCACAGTCTCTAGTCTAATTCATTCCAAAGGTGTTCTATCAGGTTTGAGGTCAGGACTCTGAAGACCAGTCAAGTTCCTCCACCCCAAACTCGCTCATCCATGTCTTTATAGACCTTGCTTTGTACACTGGTCTAAATCATTTGGTGGAGGGGGGGGGATTATGGTGTGGGGTTGTTTTTCAGGGGTTGGGCTTGGCCCCTTAGTTCCAGTGAAGGGAACTCTTAAGGCATCAGCATACCAAGACATTTTGGACAATTTCATGCTCCCAACTTTGTGAGACTAGTGTGGGGATCACCCCTTCCTGTTCCATCATGACTGCGCACCAGTGCACAAAGCAAGGTCCATAAAGACATGGCTGAGTGAGTTTGGGGTGGTGGAACTTGACTGGCCTGCACAGAGTCCTGACCTCAACCCGACAGAAAACCCTTGGGGTGAATTAGAGCGGAGACTGTGAGCCAGGCCTTTTCGTCCACATCAGTGCCTAATCTCACAAATGCGCTTCTGGAAGAATGGTCAAACCTTCCCATATACACACTCCTAAACCTTGTGGGCAGCCTTCCCAGAAGAGTTGAAGCTGTTATAGCTGCAAAGGGTGGGCCAACTCAATATTGAACCCTATGGACTAAGACTGGGATGCCATTAAAGTTCATGTGCGTGTAAAGGAAGGCGTTCTAAAACTTTTGGTAATATAGTGTATGAGTTAAACTCCAGTTAAAAATGTTTCTGCTCAGATCTTTCCAAGTCTTGAATATGCAAGTCTATTTTGAAGGATGCTAAGAAGGCTGGAAGAGAAAATGTAAAAATAAAAAATATTTTATCTGAACATTAGAGTTATACAGTAGGCCCACATAATCATTTGTGTTTAGTCTCATTGGGGAAACTGTTTGATATAAAAAAGGTATACTTACCCTTTAAATGGAAACACTAATAATTTTGGATCCATTTGTCATATATGTTTTATAACATACAGTATATTTGGAACCATATATTATATATGTTTTTCTCCCTATATATTTACAATGTTTAACAAACAAACATTTATTACATGATAAATGACTTCCAGAGCACTATGGGTTAGAAAAAGAAGACAGGGAGCTCATTGCCTGGTTTGAATTCCTACTTGAGGCTAAATAAATCAAATGATTGCTGGCTTGTGCTGGCTCTATATTGACGATGCAGTCCTAAGAAAATCAGCTTGTAAGGAATGAAAGGATGGAAAAGGAATGAATAGCAACTTGTAAGGAGTGAACGAATGGAAAGGCATAACAATCAGCTTGTAAAGAGCGAAAGAGGCCAAACCATAAGGGTTTATTGCCTGGGTTACTCCTGTGTTTTAATGCATGTTGTTAGTTTCGTCCTTTCGTTCAATACAAACTACCTGCTTTAGGACTGCTTTTTTTTCTATTGAAATTCTAGCCTGAGCAGTCCGATATGGGACAGTCACCAATAGGAGTTACTGCTCATGCAATATTTCACATTTACTCCACAAAACAGGAAAATATTGCTTTTTTTTAGCACTTAAAAGGAAGGCAGTATACAAAACCACTATACAAGTTTATATATATTCATATAGTTTATTACACACAAGTTGTGTGTAGATCCTTAAAGTGGACCTTCAGTCATTTTTCATCTTTCCATCTAATTAAATCTTCTGCCCTTGTTGTTTTAACTTTGGATAGTAAAACCTTTTTTTTTCTGCCAGTAAATACCTTATACAGCCCACTTCCTATTTCTGGTCATTAGCCTAGGCTTATGACATCATGCACAGCTCTTTCTCTCTGAGAGTTTGGCAGAAAGGGAGGGGGGATGAGTCATAAGAGGGCCAATCAGAGCTGCAGGGCTGGAGGTGTGCCTCTGTGTGAATCCAGGAAGTGAACAGGCAGCAGCTTCAGCTGCCCACAGTTAAAATGGTTGCAGCCAGACTCAATGGAGGGAGATTTCTGCAGTATATTTGGCAAGTACAGAATCACAGTATGTATAAAATAATATGCAAAGTGGTTGGAGGGAAGCTTCAGAATGGCAAATTGTTTTTATTACAAATTATGTGAGTAGACTGCAGTTCCTCTTTAAACAGCACCTTTAGAACCAAACTTCACCCTAAAACAAAAAGGTAATATTTGCGAAATACAACTGAAGAGGAATACGAGCGACAGTGATGTTCCTGACCTGGAGCCATGTCCGACCTACTTGGAGGATGTTTACGAGAACCTTCAGAATGTGAAGGTGTCTTATCGCAGAGATCTTCCAATCTGCTGCAAAAGTAGCATTGTTCATTTTTTAGTGGACTCCATCCCACCAAATCTGTCAGCTCTCACACACCATACTGGAATCATCCATGTGACTAAATGGGTGTTTGCGCAACTCCTAACTGGTCACAATATTTAATTAGCCAAGTGGGAAACACCACTAATGAAACTCATTCAAGAATAGGCAGATTTTTTTCTCTGTCTGTTGTTTTTGGCAGATATCTGCTCTCCCTTTAGTTCTATTATGAACTATTCTGCATTGGAGGACTTATCTTTAAAACTTGCATGTTTCGCCATTTAGCATGCATCCCAATTACCCATAATTCTCTTTTTAAAGCCTGGTATACACCACTAGTTTTTTTTCGTTCAACCCAACGGGTTGAACGAAAAATAAACTGACAGCTCAGGTCGGAGCCACTGTACTAACAATCCAATGTTAGTACAGCAATCTCCCCTGCAGTTGTATTGTATTCTGACAGGGGGTTGGCCCCAATGCCAGAACACTCCGGTCAGCGCTCTCAGGCATTGGCCGAGAGCACTGATTGGGAACCGGTCAGCTGCTGGTTGTCCAGCATGCTCGCCCGACAGAAGTCGGACGAATGTTCAGTTTCTGTCAGTCCATCTACCATACACACGGGCCGAATGTTGGCCGGTTTTTATTATACCGGTCCAAGTCACCCGACATTTGGCCCGTGTGTACTAGGCTCAAGTCAAAGCCAAGCACCAAAGAAATTTATAGTTCTCAGAGCATAAAAAAGGGGCACAGAACAGGAGTGAATTATGGCTCTTCAGCACTTCACTATGGGGGATTCTGCACTTTGTTCATATATTCTACTAGGAAACTTACACAAGACACTCAGAACATGGAACCAAACATTGAAGATTGTGGTGTTCACAAACAAATGCTCATTAATATATCTCTTGTGGCAAGGAAAGCCATCCAACATAAAATGGATTTACCCCGATCTTCCTATTAGCTCATTGTTTGTAGATAAATTAATTGCTTTATGTTTCCGTATGGAATGGGTAGGGCCTGCTACATAAGATAACACATATTTACACATTTTTTGATGATCTAAAAAACCTTTATTCAAACTTTCCCTACTGATACCCAACAAACTATGCTTCCATTATACTCAATGGTATCAAACTAGACTATTAACTAATGACTCTTAAATTGATCTTCCGCCCCTCACCTAAATGATATTTTCTGATCTATAGTATTAGCTGAGGCCTTTCTCTTTCTTCAAAGTACTTGATAATAGACCAACCGCCACCCTCCCAACACCCACTGCTTAGTGTCAACTACTGGACTCAGTAGGCTCAATTCAGTTAAGCTATCGCATGCGATATTTGGGCCAGGTAACACATTCTTCCCAAATATCACATTGGATGGTAAAAATGTCAATTCACTATCTCTTTAAGCGGTATATAACTCAAAAAGCAAAAACACTTGGTGAATACAGCATATAATAAATAAATGCATGCATCAAATAAGTTGAGGTTCAGGTATGCAAAATGTAAGGAATGTATGAACTTTCAGTTGGATGTTAAGGAACCGCCACCCGCCGCTTCCTTAACAACCAGGACTCATCTGCTGTCAGTGGGATTCCCTAGCGCATGCAGTATTTTAGTAGTTTTTTTTTTAGTGAATTCCAAAATATTTTAGAAAAACACTATGAGCTATTTTACCTATGATTTTAAAGTGGTAGATAACGTTTCGTGAATTGAGCCCAGTAACGCTAGCTCAATCTCAAAGTGTACTACCAGAAAAAATACTGGTATTGTTTAACATTATAGAGGACAAATGTTGCAGCCACTTTATTGTTAACTGCATTCTCATGCCAAATATAAAGTAAAAAATAATAATCGTTGTGCTCCACACTGTAGATTTTACCTTTGCTTTCTTCTCTGCATTTACTTGCTCTTCACATTTTTTTTCTGCCAAACCCAAAGCATCCATAGCCTGCCAATTCTTCTCTCGAAGATCCTACAAGTTACAGTTTCACAATGATCAGTTAAACCTTTGGAATCAGCCATGAAAAGATTGTGCTGCCAAAGTTCAAGTCAAGCAGGGCAGCTCAATCCTCATGTGTATGTAACTAATTTCACTGTCCAAATATGACCAGTCCTTTCAGGAAGTACTGTCCTCTCCAGAATCAGATTCTGAAAAGCTCACATAATGTTTGACAGATGTACAATATCAAGCAATGACGGGAGGATTGTATAAGAGCCTTTCTGGAACAAGATCAATGAAATGTTTAATTTTCAACATGCCTGGCAAGAAAAGTAAATGTGTCAGGCAGCTGTCCAAAGCCTGGCTAAAACAATACAAAGCTACCGCCTGCATCAGAAATGTCTTGCTTTACCATTCTGATCTGTGTTTGCTCTGGATATATTGTTACCTAAAACTATATACAGTTGTATGCAAAAGTTTAGGAACCCCTGACAATTTCCATGATTGTCATTTATAAATATTTGGGTGTTTGGATTGCATTTTGATCTATCAAATAACTGAAGGACACAGTAATATTTCAGTAGTGAAATGAGGTTTATTGGATTAACAGAAAATGCGCAATATGCATCAAAATGAAATTAGACAGGTGCATAAATTTGGGCACCCCAACAGGAAAATCACAACAATATTTAATAGAGCCTCCTTTAACAGAAAGAACAGCCTCTAGACGTTTCCTATAGCCTGTAATGAGTGTCTGGATTCTGCTTCGGGTTTGATGTTTGCCGAGCTTGATTAGCCCGCTTCAAAATCACCCCACAGACGTTCAATGATTATTCAGGTCTGGGGACCAGAACATTGTACTTGGTCCTCTGCATAAATGCCCGAGTAGATTTTGAGCAGTCGTTGGGTCGTTGTCTTGTTGAAATATCCAGCCCCATCGTAACTTCAACTTTGTGACCGATTCCTCAACATTATTCTCAAGAATCTGCTGATATTGAGTGGAATCCATGCGACCCTCAACTTTAACCAGATTCACAGTACCGGCACTGGCCACACAACCCCACAGCATGATGGAACCTCCACCAAATTTTACTGTGGGTAGCAAGTGTTTTTCTTGGAATGCTGTGTTCTTTTGCCGCCATGCATAACACCCCTTGTTATGACCAAATAACTCAATCTTTGTTTCATCAGTCCACAGCACCTAATTCCAAAATGAAGCTGGCGTGTCCAAATGTGCATTTGCATACCTCAAGCGACTCCGTTTGTGGCGTGTGTACAGAAAAGGCTTCTTTCGCATCACTCTCCCATACAGCTTCTCCCTGTGCAAAGTGCACTGAATTGTTGAAGGATGCACAGTGACACCATCTGCAGCAAGTTGATGTTGTAGGTCTTTGGAGGTGGTCCGTGGGCTGTTTTTGACCGTTCACACCATCCTTTGCCTCTCCAATATTTTATTTGGCCTTCCACTTCTGGCCTTAACAAGAACAGTGCCTGTGGCCTTCCATTTCCTCACTATGTTCCTCACACTGACCGCTTATATCTCTGCAATAACTTTTTGTAGCCTTCCCCTAAACCATAATGTAGAACAATCTTTGTTTTCAGGTCATTTGAGAGTTGTTTTGAGGCCCCCATGTTGCCACTCTTCAGAGGAGAGTCAAAGAGAACAACAACTTGCAACTGGCCACCTTAAATACCTTTTTGTCATGATTGGATGCACCTGTATATGAAGAAGTTCAAGGCTTAATGAGCTCCCCAAACCAATTGTGTGTTTCAATTAATCAGCGCTAAGTAGCTACAGGTATTCAAATAAACAAAATGACAAGGGTGCCCAAATTTATGCACTTGTCTAATTTCATTTTGATGCATATTGCGCATTTTCTGTTAATCCAATAAACCTCATTTCACTACTGAAATATTACTGTATCCTTCAGTTATTTGATAGATCAAAATGAAATTGCTGATCCAAACACCCAAATATTTATAAATGACAATCATGGAAATTGTCAGGGGTTCCTAAACTTTTGCATACGACTGTATGTATGTATGTATGTATATATAATTTTTTTTTTTTTTAATTTATTTTTTTAATATACATTTACACAACAAACAGATAATGTGAATGCACAAGCAACTCCAATGCAACAGTATGCCTTTGATTTGTTTCTGTGCCTGATACCTGTGTGCATGACCAGCAACAATATTTCAGTGGGATATAAAAAACCAATTATTACTTTGCCCCGATTCCACAAAGTGAAAGCTTTGGTTTAAAAGGATAAGTTCACCTTTTTTAACAAAAAATAATAAATGCACATTTTTTTTCAGGTAAAAATGTGCATTTATTATTTTTTTGTTTCTGGAGCCTCTAAAGCCTTGCACAATCAGTAGATCGCTGGTGCCATGCAGGTCTCCTGCACACCTGTCATTGGAGCTGTGTGCCCATACCTCAAGCAGCTATAATCTGACAGGAAGATTCAGCAAACTACCACAGCGCTGTGGTAGTTCATTGAAGACTACAAGACGACAGCTGCAAAAGGCTGTTGGGACTTGTGGTTTTCCATTTACAGAGGACTGTGAATGAGTGATGTGGCCGGGTGGGTGAATCCCCGCAGTTGTTTTTAAAATTGTGACAGCTAGCGGGGAGGGAAGATCCCCGCTTGCTGTCAGAGCAGGGGAGCGGGAGTCTGTCTGTTCATGTTACTTGTTACACCCTGAATCAGCACATGTCTGACCTTTGGAACACAAGCAGGCTGTTCTCCCAGCACAACCACAAAACTGACCCCACTGAGATGGATGTGCTCTCATGCCTGGTGCGGTCAGTCAGAACCAGATACTTACTTTAACACAAGTACATGGTACAGCAGGCTCACTGTCCTCTTGCTCGGCATCACGTGTATCTCTATGCCTTTAAGGAGGGGTGGGCTCCCTCCAGGCATACCTGCTCCTAATCTATCCATTCTTATATGTGCTCCTACTATGAAGGCTCTGGAAATTTATAGAAAATTGTTAGACAGGGCCTATTCGGTTGTTTTGCAGGCTGGCTGGTAAGTGTGCTAGGAAATCTTTTGTCTGTTTGTGACAGCAGGTACATATATGGAATATGAAATATTGGGATAACAATCTTTAACCCATTTTCTGTCTTTGCGTTCCATAGGTGTGCGCAGCCTATTGCATTAGGGTGAGCACCCCAAAGCTCAAACACGAATGCCTTTCTCTGCAGCCTCAGCTGCACTGGGCAGTGAATGAAGGGGAAGTGGCTTTCTGTTCATTCACAAACTGAAACATAGTAAAGGTTTACTATGCTTTAGTTATGAATAAACACAGTGTGTGTGTTCATTTAGAAAAATAAAGCACCTGTAAATGACATATTTACTAGCCCCTTCCCCCGCTCTCCATCCTGAAACATCCTCTGCAGTAGTGCTGTGGGGGGGGGGGGGGGGGGGGATAAGGACGAGGGGAGTAAAGCCAGCAGCCCTGCAGGGCAGCCAACGTGGGGGAAGCGGCACTGCATATAACCATTAGGGTGTGCCCAGGCACACCTGGCACATCCCCTAAACACGCCTATGCTGTGTTCATACTTTAACCCTCTTGTATGAGAAAATAAACTCACATTATTTTTATTTTTCTGTTGTTCGATTGTTTCCTTCAGTTCAGCTGATTCCTTTTCCAGTAAGGAAATCTGAGTAACTTTTTCCTGAAGTTTGGAATGTAACTGTGCAATTTCAGATTCTTTAGTTTCCTGCAAGACAAAAGAAAAAAAGCAACATTACAACAACTACTATATATTAGAGATATATATATATATATATATATATATATATATATATATATATATATATATATATATATATATATATATATATATATATCTCTTGTAAAAAAAAAAAAAAAAAAAAAAAAATCAAACCCTGAAACACAAGGTAGAATATCCCAATAATGCTTATTCTGAGTCACAGATTTTAGAACGTGTTCACTAACCTGCATCTGGCCGTCTGTCTCTGTGTCTTTACTCTGTCCTGCTTCCAGAAGAGCTTCAATGGATTTTATCCTCTCCAAAAGCTGGATGTTCTCATCAGAGACCTCTTTAAGTTTTTGGTTTAGTCTGTCCACTTCCTCTGATTTCTGCTTTCCTTCATTTTCATAAGACATCAGTTTAGTCTGAAGATCTATTTAAAAAGTCAGAAAAGAGATCCTGATTCCCGAACTGTCTCTAACTAGTTTTATACATTTCACAGAGAAAGCGTTCGGCTCAGCAGGAACAATTCTTCTCCAGATAAATAAAGATACCGTCATATACAGTAAAACCTTGGTTTGAGAGTGTTTTGCAAGACAAGCAAAATTATTTGACTTTTTTGACTTGATATACAGTACAGCGATGTCTTGATATATAAGTTGCGTCATGACTACTCACAACTGAGTATAAAAGAGAAGAGAGGCGCCTCTAAGTGTAGCAATATGGTTACATTTAATGAAGGTACAACATTTAGCAACTCACATGGTTGATGATTAAAAGAGGGACATCTAACTATGCAGGCTTCCGGGGTAAAGCTGTCCACGTAGACCATCCTCCGCACCGCCATCAACGTCATCCCTTTCACTCTGCACTCCACGAGCGATTCAAGCCTCGCTTTCAGATCGCTCTACTGCAGGGTAGTCTTCCCGGTCACGATTGCAGACTGACATCGGTGAGAGCCAGCGGTGAGGAGGATGGTCTATGTGGACAGCTTTACCCCGGATGCCTGCATACTTAGATGTGCCTCTTTTAATCATCAACCATGTGAGTTGCTAAATGTTGTATCTTCATTAAACGTAACCATATTGCTACACTAAGACCCCTTTCACACCAAGGGCGTTTTACAGGCGCTATAGCGTTAAAAATAGCACCTGCAATCCGCCCTCAAACAGCTGCAGCATTGTCTCCAGTGTGAAAGCCCGAGGGCTTTCATACCAGAATGCTGCGCTGGCAGGATGGGAAAAAAAAAGTCCTGCCAGCAGCTTCTTTGGAGCGGTGAAGGAGCGGTGTGTTTACCGCTCCTCCACCGCTGCTCCCCATTGAAATCAATGGGGCAGCGCTGGGATACCGCCGGCAAAACGCCGCTATTGCGGCGCATTGTGGGCGGTTTTAACCCTTTCTCGGCCGCTAGCGGGGGTGAAAGTGCCCCGCTAGCGGCCGAAATGCGCCACTAATCTGACGGTAAAACGCCGCTATAAATAGTCGGCGTTTTACTGCCGATGCTATGGGCGGCCCGGTGTGAAAGGGCTCTTAGAGGCGCCTCTCTTCTCTTTATTACTCTGTAGCTCCTGATGGATTTTGCTTCTAATCCTCTTGTGGAGGTTTCCATTTGTGGATGGACATTTCATCGTTACACAACCTGGACACATTGCTATAATCTTTTTATGGACTATAAACTGAGAGACCTAAGAATAAATGGTTGTGGAACAAATCATTTGAGTTTCCATAATTTCTTATGTGGAAATTCGCTTTGATATACAAGTGCTTTGGATTACTGGAACGTATTATGCTCGCAATGCAAGGTTTTAATGTACCTGTTTTCTAAAGATATACACTATATTGTCAAAAGTATTGGGACACCTGGGGACACCTGCGTTTACAAGCACATGAACTTCAATAGCATCCCAGTCTTAGGCTCCATTCACACTAGCGCGTTTTTTGATGCATTTTGCATTTTGCAGAAATGCACGGGAATTTTTTAACATGGGTTCCTATGAAACATGTTCACATTAATGCCTTTTTGTTTCTCTGCATTTTTGGAAAGGGTCAGGGACTTTTTTTCATGCAAAATGCAGCGTTTTGCATGTAATAGAATTCAATGGACAAGCATCAAAAACGCAAGTGCACCGTTTTTGCAGAGTTTTTGATGCGTTTTTGGTGCGTTTTTGATGCGTTTTTGCCGTTTTTTTTTTTTTTTTCTTAAGACTGTAAAAAAAAAAAATGCAAATCGCGGCAAAAACGTGGCAAAAACGCTGCTCAAAAACGTGGCAAGCATGAAAAAAAAAACCTCCAAAAACGCTCAAAAGCAACATGCATAGGTGTGAATCGAGCCTTAGTCCGTAGGGTTCAATAAAGCAAGGTCCATAAAAGACATGGATGAGCGAGTTTGGGGTGGAGGAACTTGACTGGCCTGTGCAGAATCCTGACCTCAACCCAACAGAACACCTTTGGGATGAATTAGAGCGGAGACTGTGAGCCTTCTGGTCCAACATCAGTGCCTGACCTCACAAATGCTCTTCTGGAAGAATGGTCAAACAGTCAACCACTTTAAGGGATCGTCAAGCCTTGCCATGCTTCTATAGTGATGTTTTTCTTTTCTCTTTCTTCTCTTGATGCTTTTCTGAAGCTTAGAGCAGTCAGCATACACTATATTGTCAAAAGTATTGGTACGCCTGCCTTTACAAGCACATGAACTTTGATGGCGTCTTAGGGTTCAATATTGAGTTGGGCCACCCCTTGCAGCTATGAGGCTTCCTCTCTCCTTCTTTGCCCAAGTATTATGAAAACTCTCAGCTGATTGAATTCTGGTGAATCAGAAGACGTGACTGTCTAGTTTCATATCGGCTGATCGTTTACCGGGGATCGGATGGATGTTCGTTTGGCAGCCACCGTAGACACCCCACATATACTATGAGGCTTTGATTGATCTTTTTTCTGGCGAGTGCAATTCCTAGAGGGAACATAAGCACTAGATGTATTGATGGTCTCACGGTTAAAACAGCTGATGAATCATATATGAACTGTTTTATGCAAAAGACTGTTTGAATTTCGGTTTCAACTGGATTTACAGACTATTAGGCTTTTATATGAAACCTCTAGCGTTGTTGAAGTTTGAAAGACTATTTTTAATGTATTTATTTTTATCTTAATTGTAGTTTTGATTGCTACCTTTTTACAAATGTTTGTTTACACTATAGCAGCTGCTCTTCCACTTTATTACTATATTTCCCTAAGCGCCAGATAAGTGATCTTTTTTGAGAACTTCTGTGTTGGGCATCTAAAACTTGGTGGGATATATTAGGTAGCAAGTAAGCATGTTGTCCATGAAGTTGATGTGTTGAAAGCAGAAAAATTTGCATCACAGTTTGTTGGGTATGGGGCTGTGTAGCCGCAGACTGGTTAGCGTTCCCATGCTGACCCGTGCCCACATTCAAAAGGGCCTACTATGGGCATGTGAGCATCAGAACCCAACCATGGAACAATGGAAGAAGGTGGCCTGGTCTGATGAATTGGCTTTTTTCTTTTTTACATCATGTGGATGACCAGGTACATATGCATCTCTTACCTGGGGAAGAGATGGCACCAGGATGCAGTATGGGAAGAAGGCAAGCTGGCAGAGGCAGTGTGATACTTTGGGCAATGTTCTGCTCGAAAACCTTGGGTCCTTCCATTCATGTGGAGGTTACTCTGACACATACCACCTACCTAAACATTACTGCTGACCAAGTACACCCCTCCATAAAAATTGTATTTCCTGATGGCAATTGCCTCTTTAAGCATAATACGCCCTGCCAGGCTGCAACAATAGTTCAAGAATGGTTTGAGGAACACAATAACGGGTTTAATGTGTTGACTTTCTCCAGGTCTGAATCCATCGAGCATCTGTGGGAAGTGCCAGAAAAAAAAGTGCAATCCAAGGAGGCTCCACCTCACAACTTACTGGTCTTAAAGGATCTGCTACTGAATGCTTGGTGCCAGATACCACAGCATACCTTCAAAAGGTCTAGTGATGCCACCATGGGTCATGGCTGTTTTGGAAGCAAAAGGGGGAACTACTCAATATTAGGTGGATCATCATAATGTTTCAGCTGCTGGTGTATACTTTTTGTCAGAGAGAGAAGGAACCTAATTTAGTGGACCCTCTTGCACTGGTGGTCAGACAGATCATCAATTAGCATATACCACTACTACTCAAAGAACTTCTAGTAACCTCTGGAGGAACCCTACTTCAGAAAACCTGGATACTGGATTAGAGGTGGGAGACTGTATGGCTATGACCGTGCATATTCTGAGATTTTTGTAGAGGGCTATGAAAACATCAGTAAAATTAATTGAAAGAGGTTACACCAAGTTCAGACCTCCTTTATTTAAATACTAATGGATTTCCAAGCACTACAAAAAAGTGTTGCTGGATTAGATTACACAGGAAGTGGGGAATGCATAGTAAGCAGGAAGTGAGTACAGTCACATGGTTTGCAGGAAAAGAATTAGATTCAGCTATTCCTTTAGGTTTGAAAGAAGGGATGAATAACTGCCATGTGTTTGTATTCTCTGAGCAAGAATGAGGACTGAAATCATCAACCTCGATTGAATCATGCCTCAGCCATTGAAACACAATTCTTAAAGTTTTCCATTGCATGAGATGTAAAGAGAAAGAAAGCTTAGCCATTAAAAAAAATGACGCCAGAGTGGGGGTAGATATATTTTGTTACTGGATGGATGTGAGAGTGAATAGGGAAAGGTAGATGTCCCGGGCTGTGGATGGAGAAAAAGCAGGTTCTAATAATATTGTGTCATTCATAGTGATCAAGGCTCGGTACAATGCGATGTATAGAATTGTGTTTCTCAACCTTTTGTCAGTCAAGGCACCCTTTTAAATCAAGCACAATTTCGAGGCACCCCATTCTAAAATCTAGAAAACTAAACAAATAGTTTTACATAATGCAGCAACACATGGAACACTCAACGTTAGAGGTGATTTATTCTTCCAAAGCAAATACACCTTTGCACACTGGTACTGACTAGTATGCCAATGTTTCTCTCCTCCCTCAGTTTCTCTCACTTAGCTAATGTGACCACAGTGCTTACAGAGAGGGTCAAACAAGGATGCTGGGCAGGCACCAGACGTCATCCTTATCAACCAATGATGTCATTGTAATAGCGCACAATGAAAACCTGTGGCTTTGTGTAACTAAAAGGTCAGGCTTGATCCACCCACAGGCTTGCAAACAGTTTTTTGGGCAATTTTGAGGTATTTTGCTAACGCACCCCTAAAAAAAAAAAAAAAAAAAAAAAAAAAAAAAAAATTAAGGCACCCCAGTGTGCAAGGGTTGAAAATGGCTAGTATACAACACAATATGTACTCTTATGCTATGTACACACAATAGGATTTTCCGACAACAAAATCCTGGATTTTTTTTCGAAGGATGTTGGCTCAAACTTGTCTTGCATACACACAGTCAAACAAATGTTGTCGGAAATTTCGACCGTCAAGCAAGTGGTGACGTACAACACGTACGACGAGCCAAGCAAAATGAAGTTCAATAGCCAGTGCGGCTCTTCTGCTTGATTCCGAGCATGCGTGGACTTTCGTGCGTTGGAATTGTGTACACACAATCGGACATTCCGACAAGTCTTGTTGTTGGAAAATTTGAGAACCTGCTCTCAAACAATTGTTGGCGGAAATTCCGACAACAAATGTTCTATGGAGCATACACACGGTCGGACTTTCCAACAACAAGCTCACATCCAACATTTGTTGTGGGAAAATCCTATCGTGTGTACGGCGCATTAGTCCCATCATCTGATTGTGAATCACAATCACTGGCTACAAAATACATCAATACAACACCCTGATTATGTAACACTACCCAAAACACTTTTCTGAGTACACGGATTAAACGAACATCAACCTAATCTAATCAACTCCCCAGTTATATAAAGAACTGACACAGCTTTTAACACCCAAACACATTGTTTTTTGTTTGACTCATTTGATTCATTCCGTATAAAAAGATAGGTTTGAATGTACAGTAAAGCGAAACAGATATTCACAGAAAACAGCGACAAGTATTTAACATCTAATATAAAATTTGCATGTATTAAGTAAAACACTTATTAATTAAAGCCCAAGTTTAGTTAAAAAAAAAAAAAATAGAAGATAAAGATAAGTGCTTACAATCAATGCGAAGGGTTCTTTGTGCTGCTGACTGTGGTTTTAGTTGAAATATTCTGTTTTCCGACACCCCTCTACCCCTGCAGCCATAATCTTTTGGTGCTGCAGGTGTTTAAGCAAGCCACAGGACCTGACATGGGTGCCGGCTATGCCCGCCCATTCTGCTCCCCTCCTCCACTCACAGAAGCTGTACTAAGGTAGGACTATGACAAACCCCAGGCGCCAGGTCACCATGGCGGCAAGAAGTTTTGTGCTGGCACCTGGGGTGCTGTCCGAATTCTCCCTACACGACGCCCCCACCCCCCTACTATGTATCCTGTGCTCCGCTTGCCCATCTGCAGGCCTGGGACCAACATAGCGGGTGCCGCCGGGTAGAGAGGAGGGAGGAGAATATATTGCCTTTAGTAAATCAACCTCCCCATAAATTAAACAGTGTGCGTTTAGTATCACTTTAACCATTTAAGGACCGAGCCTCTTTCTGAGATTTGTGTTAAAAACAGGTTTTTTTTTGCTAGAAAATTACTTAGAAAAAAAATGTATAATGTTTGGGGGTTCTAACACCCTAAAGAATAAAATGGCGGTCATTGCAATACTTTCTGTCACACCGTATTTCCGCAGCAGTCTTACAAGCGCACTTTTTTTGGGAAAAAAATACACTTTTTTGAATTAAAAAAATAAGACAACAGTAAAGTTAGCCCAATTTTTTTTTATATTGTCACAGATAATGTTACGCCGAGCAAATTGATATCCAAAATGTCACGCTTCAAAATTGCGCCCGCTCGTGGAATGGCTACAAACTTTTACCCTTAAAAATCTCCATAGGCGACGTTTAAAACAATTCTACAGGTTGCATGTTTTGAGTTACAGAGGAGCTCTAGGGCTAGAATTATTGCTCTCGCTCTACCGATCGCAGAGATAACTCACATGTGTGGTTTGAACACCTATTTCATATGCGGGTGCTACTCATGTATGCATGCGCTTCTGCATGCGAGCTTGGTGGGACGGGGCGCGTTAAAATTTTTTTTTTCTTTCTTATTTATTTTACCTTTTATTTTTACACTGTTTAAAAAAAAAAAAACGTGTCACTTTTATTCCTATTGTAAACAAAAAACGTAAACATCCCTTATAATAGAAAAAAAGCATGACAGGACCTCTTAAATATGAGATCTGGGGTCAAAAAGACCTCAGATCTCATATTTACACTAAAATAAAAAAATAAAAAAAATTTTAAAAAATGTCCCTTTAAGATCTATGGGCGGAAGTGAGGTTTTGACGTAGCTTCCATCCTGCATTGTTATGGAGACGGGTGGGGGCCATCTTCCCCTCACTCATCTCCATGCCCAGCTAGGGTGAAGATCTTGATCGCCTACGGCTTCGGTAAGTGAATCCGCCGCAGAGACCACTTTTATCTGAAACCGGACCGCTCACTGAAGAAGAGGATACTGGGGTTATGGCAGCTATTTGCTGCCAAAAAAACAATATTTCTCTTCAAAATACCAACGTATAACAATCGTGGGCGGTCCAGAAGTGGTTAAATGTTTAGCCTTTGCTACTATTTTTCAATAAATAGAGAACTGCATGCTGCCAGTACCCTTGACAGTCTATGAATAATACATGGTGCTAAGAAGGAGATGGAGATATGCATAGCTGGATAATTTGCGGCTCCCTTTTGGATCTGCGGCTCCCTCCAGGACGAGAACTGTGAGCGCCACGCATGTTTGCTTGTTACATTTGAAAATGCAGAGATGTGAATGTAGCCTAAAGTATGTCTGCTCACCTGACAGATTTTTCTGTTCATCTTTGCCCTTTTCTGCCTCTGCCAGAAGATTTTTGTAACTGTTCTGGGATTTCCGCAGCTCCTCGCTCACTTCATCCAAACGTTTTTGTAAGGTAGTTTCACTATCTTGTTGTAAATTCTAAGAAAAGGGAGTAGAAATATAAATATATAAAAACATACACACGAAAATGATACCAAAAGTCTTCATCACCATTGTTTATGGACACAAAAGCCAAGACATTTTAGATACAGCAGGTCCACATTTTACAGCAGCACATTCATTTACAGACAACAGAAATGAACCCCTTGGCGCGACATCACACAAATGCGCGGCCCCACTGCACTAGGCTTTTTGCCGAGGGGCCGCATATTTGCCAACCTCCCTTTGTGCTGGGAGCACGCTGCCAGCACATTGACCGGGGTCTCGCCGAGAGCCCTGGGCCCCATTCTAACGTTTGAGACCCGGAACGTCCGATTCCGGGTCACCTAATCTCTGGGCTAGCCTCACTGTGAAGCCCGCCCCCATGTCTTTTGTCTCTGTGAATGGGCGAGAAAGATACATAAAAAAATAAAAATAAAAAGAGTGTGTAGAAAAAAAATTAAAAAAATACCTAGATCAAGGTTAAATCTAGGTCAATGCCAAGGTTAGGGTTTGAGTCAAGGTCAGATGCAAAGGTCAATGTCAGGGTCAGTATTTTTTGGACAGGAATTATTTTTTATTTTTTTTAAATTAGTATCAGTGCCATTTAGTGTCAGTGCTGGTGTAAAAAAAAAAAAAAAAAAAAGCAAAATAAGCACTATTGTTTCTGGGCTGTTCTACAGGTACAAACAACAACTAATATACACACATGTGGTATTGCTGCGATCGTCAAGAGCGGGAGAATTTGTTTTGGGTTGTTCCTTGGTGGTAGATTATGGTAGTAGCTAAAAATATACAGCAAAATTAAAAAAAAAAAAAAAAAAATGTTTTACTATTTTGGGCCAGTTTTTCTTTGATAATAAAAATAAAAAAAATTAAAAAAGGGAGATATCCATTACCATATACACAAAATGAAAGCACAATTTGTCCTGAAAAAAACAAGGTATAATCCACCTAGATGTACAACGTGGTTGTCATAGGTACGGTTTTACTTTTTTGTTTTTTTTGTTTAGCCCGTGAAGGGGTTAAAAAAAAAAAAAAGGTTCAAACAGTTTAAGTGCATAATTAACATGCTCCACTTGTATGAGCTATTATAGTTGCACAACTTATTCTATAACCACCTATTACCTATTACCTATAACCACCTGTTTCTCTACCTTTAAAAAGTTACATTATTCAAAAAAATAAATAAATAAATAAAAAAACAGAAGTGTATAAAATTACACTGATTTTGATAAAATCTTGCACTTTCAGGCATGCTTATCAAATAGATTTAAATGTATAATAGTAGCCCAATTCCATTTTGATACGGCTTTCAATTCTTCTCCGGAATATAACAGCAATTCCCAGCTACAGAAAAACAGGAGTATGATCACCGTCCTGTTTACTGAAAGTGAAACTAAACTCCAGTTTAAAAAAACATTGCTGGCAGGTGGTATTTATTAAAGAAGGTAATCTGTATGCCTCTTTTCCTGTCAACAATGTTTTTATTGTGATTGTACACTGAGCCATGTATGCGTCAGGTGCCAGGATGAATGTGCGCATGCATGGGAGTTTTGTCAACCTGGCCCAGTCAGTTAAGATGGCCAAATATGCGGACCCCAGAATAAGACCAGGGAAAAGTCAGCAGCAGCCGCAGAGCGACACCATGGCCATCCCAACACCTAAAGTGCTTCTAAAGGTTCAACGTTTTTTTGTTTTTTTTTTACCTAAATACATTCTATGCCAGTAGCAGAGTGTAATGGGTACAGAAGTCAAAACATATCATACACTGGCTAGTACATTTTCCTCTTCTTGTACACAGCTAATGTGGGTTTAATGTAGCCCTACCATATTCTGTACTGTGGATGTGAAAAAAAAAATAGCGCTCCACTCCACTTCCCATTTGAATAAGCAAAACTTTATTGCACAAGTAGCAAAACAGAGACACTCCACCTATGTCCTCCTCTAACATATTTTGAGCCATGTCTTTGTCAAGGAGCAAGAGCAGTGGGGAATGATTCTGAGTACTGAAAACAAAAATAAAAAAAAAATCTCTCTTTAAATGCTTAAAGCGGTAGTAAACTGCTGCAATAATAAAATAAAAATTTTCCCCTGCAAAATAATAGCACAATGTGCTAGTATGCACCGCGTACTAGCACATTATGAAATACTTACCTTAAAACGATCCCTGCAATGGCACGCTGTCACCGCTGAGAGGGCTTCATCTTCCCCTGGTCTTCTTTCTAGGTTCGCAGACTCTGGCTGTGTGATAGGCCGGAACCGCGATGATGTCACTCCCATGCTCTCAGTTACAGCACAGTGCTCTGAAGGTCCGGCACAATATGCCAGACTTCCAGAGTGCATGCGCCGGTGACATCACTGTCTGCATCCAGGGTGAATTATCTCCTAAACTGTGCACATTTAGGAGATATTCATTTTACCTACAGGTAAGCCTTATCTGTAGGTGAAAATCTCAAAGTAGACTTTATTACTGCTTCAAAAAGGGACATAAACATTTTATTAGAAATGTATTTATTGATTATCATGCAGTAATGTTGTATGAGGTTTCATTTTGTGACACATCTATAAAGAAAAAAACATTTAAACAGCGTGGTGCATTAAAACATGGCACTACCCATCACCATACCTCACGACTGGTACACAACAGATACCAGCCTGCACACAAAATCAATGTAGGCTAGTGTGAACAAAGGAAACAAATCCCCTTTAAATCCTTCCAAAGACTGGCTTTGTGGTCCTGAAAAAATGCAATCTGAATACTGTGAAGTTCCGTTTTACAATAAAGTTATATATACTATATTATATATATATATATATATATATATATATATATATATGTATATGTATGTATGTATGTATGTATGTATGTATGTATATATATGTCTTACCTGTAGCTGGGAGACCTGTTTCTCATATGCAGAGACTTTTCCATCCAGGCTCTTCCTCCGCTGCTCCTCTTGCTGCAGAACTTCTGTCTTCTCTGTGAGCTCTTTGGACAATTTGCTGCACTCCTGACGGAGCTTAGCCAGCTCGGCATTTTGCCTACAAGTACTGTTGGTTACTAATCATCCTTTATAATTTCACATATATAGTATATTACTGGGCATTCAGTATGCAGACAACAGTGTCAGTTCAACAGTTTTAAATCCCCAAAACGAATGGAAAGTCAAGACCCTGGATTGTCTGCAGACTGGAAATGATACAAACAAGCACATCCATGAATATATAGGAAATTAATAGGGAAAAGGTGAATGGTGTCTATGGCCAGGTAGCCTATTTGCAAAAACATGGACGTTCTGTCCCCTGGGGGGTATAAGGAGAAGGACAGGTTGGACAGGAATCAATTTATGCCATGCTTCTACACATATTTGAAAATATTCCAACCTAACTGCCTACTTTTATCAATGTATTAAAATTACATTTATTGTATTACATTAACTCTTTTCATCTAAGACTTCTAACTAACCAGCAAAATTAAAGGCTGGACAATATTTTCGCCTTATAAACCAGAAATTCAAAACTGATTTTATGCTCATGGTTACAGCACAAACAGCTAAGTTGTGCCTAAAGAGAAGGTAACAAGGAGAACAAAAACTGGAAAAATCAGGTGCCATCCTTCTACCTTTAAACACCTACTTCTATCTCATCTCAGAAATAAAGGAAAACCTCCAAAACACAAGGCAGAATTATAAAGGGTGCAGCCAAGGTAAAGGAAATGTACTGAGAGAAATATGCAGGCTACAGTTGCTGACCTATAATAACTGCCTGACTAGAGATGTTCCACCGCAGATTACTTGCTGCTTTGGAAAGATGAAACCCAATTCAATGTTACGGGCAATTGCTCCACTTGTCCTTTAAACTTCCTTTCTCTAGATTTTGTTAAAAGAGAAGTATATTTTTCTGTTTTTTTTTTTTTAAAGAGTTATATTTACCTAAATGGATGCAGGATCGGTCGGATGCTGCATCTGTCTCCTGGTGCCTCTAACACTGAGAGCCGAGGGATCGAACATCACCGATCGTTCAGTTCTCACATCTCCGTGAGCAGAGAGCTGCTGACCGTCAGTCAGCAGCTCGCTGCTCTGCCCTCCCGCACTCACTGCAGCACTGGGGTGTGGAGGGGGCGGGAGCCACCGGATCAGGCTCTCAGCGGCTTACCGAGAGGCTGAGACAGGTGCTGGTCCAGTCATGTGGGTGGATCCCTACTCCATTGTTGCAATCTTCTCGAGCCTGAACCAGCTCTGTGATGTCAGCCAACAGCAGACATCAACCCGCTGTCTGCTGAAAATGGGTCCCAGGATTGCACTCCTGTGATCCACAGGTGAAGTACAGCCAAACAAGCTTTGGCTGTATTTCTCCTTTAATCAGCTCATGTTTCAAAAGATGTCATGATTTTGGATAAGGAGGTCTCATCATTTTAATAAGACCATTGAACTTCCTGCTGCCAGGGATTTTGAGTTGCAAAGAAAATTTCTAATCAACATCTCAGCTGTAGAACAAGATAAAAAGTGATGATTTATTGGACAAGTCCTGTAGCATTGTGACATCGGGTATCTTAGGTTTGTGAAACACATTGCCCACATATGACCCCAACATTAGCTAAATCATGTTTGGAAAGATATACTTGTGATACACAAAAATTTTACATCGATACAATAACATTTCTTTTGACTTGGAATTGCCAGGATTAGCACCTACTTGCTTTCAGTTTGGCTGGTTGCTTGATTTAGTGCATCTCTTAGAATAGAATTTTCCTGCTGCAGACGAGCAAGTTGTGCTTTAGGACCATTCTCAAGCTCCTCTTGAAGACTACGAACCTTTTTGTGGACAAAACCAGAAGGTTGTAAGTACATTACAGGACCTAAAAGTGTACAAAAAAATGTGTGTAGCCATATTCTTAAGGTGTCTGTTGCCCCTACGACACTTTACTCAGATCACTGGCAAAGCCTAAATATGCTGGCATGAGTCCTATCTGCAGGGTTCAGTAAAGCCTACAAAGCAGCCAACCCCTTCAAACATACACACACTCAAAGGGCTGAATATTGCAAGCTGTAGGCATGTTGACCTTTCTTGCTATGCAGGTCTCCATATAACACCTTCATCTATATTTAGAAAAACAGACCAGTGTATATTTAGAAAAACAGACCGGTGTACGTCATTGCTGCCTTTGAACACACCCAAAATTGAAAAACAGGGTGGAGATTTTCAAGAAATGACACTGCAATCAGGTCCGGAATCTGCTCTATGGCCTAAAGCATCAGTTAACAGATAGCAGCATGCATTAACTACTAAGGCTGGGTTCACACATGTGCCATGCGAATTCAAGCTCCGTTTTCACTCAGCTAATTGACAAGTAGTTGTTCAGCGTTTCAGGTCAGGTTTGCATCAGGATCAAGTCAGCATTTTATTCTGCTTACAACTGAATGACATGTGAGAATCAGAAGCATTCTCATAGAAGTCAATGGGCCTGAATTCGCACCTGAGCCGGACCGCACTGCTCAGAAACCGGACAGGTCTTTTTCAATTTGCAGCGAATCCGCACTCCGGCTGCAGCAGACATATGTGAACAGACATAATAGAACAACATTCTTTCACATGTCATGCGGTTCAAACGCATCCAATTCGCATATGTGTGACTCAACTGGCCCTCTGAACATTGTAAATTCCAGGAAAATTCATCACTTATCTACAAAACCATACTGGAGTTTTTGATTGCTATTTTTTTTTACCTTGACCGTTACAATTCAAAATGTGTCTCATTTTTCTGTAATTAAGGTTTTAGATCATTTTGTTAGCCTACGTCATCATGGAACTTTATACGGCAATGCAGGTTGACAATGCACTAAAGTTCTGTGCTCCGACATTTATTACTATGATGGATCAAAAAAAAAAAACAAACAAACTATCACAAGGGTGCCCAATTTTCTACATGAATGTACATTGTAATGGGCAAAAAGTGTGTTCTGTAAGGAATTGTTAACATTGCAATCCCTGGTGTTCAGGGTGTGGATCTACATGTGCTTTTACATGCATTTGAAAAGCATCGGTGGCACATTTTTTGGCATTATTTATTTAATTTTACATGTTTTTACAATGCATTTAGGTGTGTCCATCTGTGTTCCATTTCAGAAAAAAAATGCAGCATGCTATACTTTTTTTTTTAGGCTGGGTTCACACCTCCGATGGATGCAGCTTGCAGCAGGGGTCCAGTGCGTCCCTGTTCTCGGTTTCAGGGATGAATCTGAGCCGAATTTTTGCCTGAATTCGGCCCTGAAATGGAGCCAAAGACACACAGCGTCCCTGTATAAGCCACTCCGCAGCCACAACGAAGATATGTGAACCGGCTCCATAGAGAGCTGGTCACAATCTCCTGTCATTCGAATTGAATGCAGAGAAATCCACATCCAATTCGCATAGGTGTGAACCCAGCCTTAAACACACATGAGTGAGCCGGAATGGTTTAAACTAGCCTCTTTCAAAAACATTCACTTTTCCTGCATGTGCGTTCAACTGCATATGGTGTAAATGAGCTCTAAAGCGGTCCAAATTAGCAGAAGAAACTAAGAGCTCAATTAAGGAGTTTTAAAGGACAATTTTACAAATCGCATCTTTTCTATTTTAAAATACAAAAGATGTAATATTTATCCTCTCTGTGCAATGATACTGCACAGAGCAGTCCACTACCTCCTCTTTGGCAGTCCCCTGCTGCCATTGTCCGCTTCTCCCTCCTTAAGTGTCCCCTCAGCAAGCCAAATGCTAAGGGGGCACACATGCACTCCCTAGCCGGTTGTGTGCATCCAATAACGCACACAGCGCCAGCAAGCCACGTCCCCTGCTCCCTCCTCACAGGAGTCTAAAGGCCTATGGCTCCAGCTGCTCTCAGTGTCTCTTGTGAGACCAGAAAGTGAAATAAATGGTGCTGCAGCCAGGATAGCCCTGGAACGGTGAGAGGAGTCAGATAAGTGTTTGGGAATGGGGGGGGGGGGTGTAGAATAGGTAGTGGGGTGTTTTTTACCTTAATGTAGAGAATGTAGTATGGTAAAAAAAAAAAAAAAATTGAGTTGAGAGCGATTAATCCTGTACACATTTCAAAGAAAATATTTCTAACAATGTATTAAAATTCCCCTAAACGTGATAGAGTATATAAATTGGGCAAAGCTGAAAAATACTCTGAAATACTCTATGAATTGGTGTCACTATCTCTACATTTATCAGGAGCACACATATGGTTCCATATACATTATTTATTAAAACACAGCTAATCAAACTAAAGATGTGGCTAGTGATTTAACGAAGGCTAGCGATTTAATGAAAGTTTGTGCTGAACCGGCCAAGATTCGAGCCATTAAATGGGCAAGCTGAATGTACAAAGTTGATCGATCAATCAGTCAATCAGGGGACTACCAGCCTGCTGGATTTGCTACCAATTATCGCAAGCAGCTGCTATAGCCACTAGCAACAATCACTGTCACTGCCAGCAGAAGACAATTGCTCAGCAGGAGAGATTGCTCTGTCAGCACTGTCTGCGTTAATGGGGGAATCATGTGATTTGCACTGTCTTGCCTAAAGCATGAAGTACAGAACTTAACAGAATAAGAACTTAATAAATAAATAAAAAATAATAATAAAAAAAAAAAAAAAAACCTCAAATATCTATTGAGCTCTCGCTAGCACTCCATCTTTCTAAATGCTTTCCTGTAACTTTCCTGTACTCCAGATTGTGCCCCACCTCTAGTTATCAGCCCCGTCTTTGTATTCTTTAATCTTTGCATTTCTACATTTACCTTTCCTTGTAGCTGCTGGATTTCATCGACATGGTCCTTATAACTGGCCTGCATTCTGGCTTGCAATGCATTAATCTCCTGGTCTCGAGACAAGATCTGCTCCTTTAGTTTGGATTCAGCGCTGTTTGCTTTCGCCTTCTCAGCTGCCAATTCCTGCAAAGTAGCATAGAGTATAAACATTAAAAAGAAATCTTCCAGAGAGATCCAACTTTGTGCACACAAAGAGGATTACATTATCCTTATCAGACGCAATAAAGAGACTACACTGCTAAGAAAAACACAAGGAAGCTAATGACTACATTATTCTTAATGTACTCATCATTGGTAAGAGACGGAGGCATAAATTAGGTTTGGCGCTTCCTCTCTTCTCCACAAAATTTCACATTCATGAAAGCTCCAGTAATGGAGGTGATGTGTTCTGTGTGAGAATCCTGGGATCAGTATTAAGCAGAGCAGGCTGGTGTATAGGTTCAAAGACCGATTAGGAGCGGATAATGAAGGAGGTGGTGCAAGGTACCACTCTAAAGTGACACTAAATTCCCATGTAAAAAACAATTCTATTCAAGAAAGTATTCTTAACCAGAGGCGGCTCTCTAATTAGGCAAATTAGGCGGTCGCCTAAGGCCTCGCACTCACAGGGGCCTCGCGACCTCCTAATTTACCTGTTCTCAATCACTGAAGTTGACGCCGGTGGCTCCGCCTACCCCCACTGGGACTCTGTGGCCCAGGAGCTGACGGGCAAATCGGATACTGACCGCAGCCTGAGGAATAGTGGCCTCATCACAGAGTGTCCCAGTCCTTGGGGCCTCATTTGTAAGTTTTGCCTAAGGCCTCACAAAGCCTAGAGCCACCTCTGTTCTTAACTCAAAAAAGTACCTCCTTTCACTCTCAGCCTCCTCCTGATCTCCAAATTCCATTATTTTATGGGCTGCTGTGACCCGACTTTCTATTAGATGTGGTTCTGATTATTTTGCATGGTCTCACTGTATATAAGAATACAGCCACCCTGGTTTGCTCTCCCCTGAGATGGACTTGAGATTACGGCCTATGGGATTTGCACTGTGTCTAGGGGAGAGCACAAGATCGCAACCAATGTGCGCTTACAAATGGCGAAAAAGGAAAGGTTCGGGAGCTCTTGGGGGACATTCGGAGGCAAAAAACACAGTAACAATTTAAAGAAAAATAGATTACAGGGCAAATTTCCCTTTGGGATTAATAAAGTATTTTGTAATGGATTTGCGTGGATTATTTTTAGAGAATAAGGCCCCTTTCACACGTGCTGGATCTGGTTTTTCTCAGCAAGGGATCCATTTTCTGATCCCCTAAAGAGCTAGGTGGAGCAGCCGCATGACCAGTGTCTGCTCTGCTTATACAGTTGCAGACTCTGGGTGTGCTAGACATGCCCAAAAAAATGTCATCATTGTACACAGGGCATGTCAAGCACGTCCAGTCCTTCTGCCCTGCTGCCGGGATCCCCCATCCCAGTACACGGCAATTCAGCTCCGATTAACCATAGCTGCATTGCTGAGTACACAGAGAAGGTCTGGGAAGCAGGAGCTGTAAAAAAAAAAAAAAAAAAAAAAAAAAAGCAGTTTGGCAATGTTTATTAACACCCTTGCTCAGCTGTTAATACAAAAAAAGATACAAAGAAACACTGTTTCATTATGTATCTTTCTGTTTATTCATCTACAGATCAAAGCAGGGTTTCTCAACCAGGGTTCCTCCAGAGGTTGCTAGGGGTTCCTTAAGCAATGAGCAATTTCTGCCCCTCAGATAAGTTCCCACTGACCTTTTTCACTATCTTTTTCACAATGACCATAAGTGTTAGGAGCACTCTTCCTACTGACCATCACACTAATGTATCATGTTTTGTAGATATAGTAAATTTTTAGCAGGGCTTCACTGAGACTGTAAAGTAATTTCAAGGGTTCCTCTGTGTTGAAAGGGTTGAGAAAGGTTGAAGTCAGTTAAAGAAACCTGACAATAAAATGTTCCACTGTTGAACCCCTCTAATCTAACCTCTCTACTCTGATCAGCCATAATTAACTCCTTATTCTCCTTCTCTATTGCCGGCAGGGAAATGTGGACAGAGCAAATTGATCAGAGGAATGACCTCATCAGAGTCCAGCTGCTCCTTCACTATCCTGTCAGCAGGATGTGGATGTATTCTTGACCAGGCTGTCCTGCTGCTTTCGTGAAGGCTAAGGAACTGGCTTTGCTATCTGGTAAAGGTGCCTGGATAACAAAACTTTGTGTTTGTGTGTGGCTTTAGGAGGTTTACAAACACTTTGGATGGGAAAAAAAATCCCATTATATGCATCTTAAATGTGTATTTAGCTGCCACTCTACAGGCCAACTATATTAAAATGTGAAATACATCAGCTTCCTTCAAGTCATAGTAAAATATAGCTACATGTCTATGAATATACAGTATGTAAAACTTCTTTATAATAAAGTGTCTGGTTTGGGGTCATTTGTTTTAGTAGTATGCCCACTAGATGTCCCAAGTTTATATTCTCTTCTATAGACACAATTATAGCATAGTGACAATGGCATTGTTTTGTTATACTAATTGTTACATTAGGATAAAGCCTAAAAGAAACTGTGAAAAAAAAAAAAAAAAAAAAAAAAACCATAGAGTTATCTTGCTACAGCAGCTGTATGTTACAGTGTGAAATGTTACTGTAGAATAATGGAAAATTAAATCTGTTCTCTACATGAACATGAGCCAGCCTGCAGATTGCTTTATGCTTGATCGCTCGCAGTCAACTTCTTAAAATGCAAAACTGTGATATGGGAGAGATGATGTGAAATGGTCATAAGCTTCCCAGAGGGCAACGCAAGCCTGGCTATAGAGGAGATTTTTTTTTCCGTTCAACCAGCAGGTTGAATAAAAAAAAAAAAAAAAACAATCCGATTCCAAAGTGGATGGGGATGGGGGAATCCTCCCCGCTGTGTCTATGTATTCTGCAACGGGAGACTTCCCCGCTGTCAGAATACACTGATCATTGCTGCAGGCTACACCCTGCAGGGCTGATCGAGTGGAAATTTTCCAACAGGGTGGTTGTACAGAAGTCGATCGGTAGATTGAACGTCTGTTTTAACCACTGTGCCCATGCTTAGATCGAAATTCCGGCAGCTTGGTCCAAACAAACTATTCGTGAACACAAACCTGGCTTTAATAAGTACTGCTGGCTCTTAGAACTTAAGCTACAGTAGTTGGCTCTACAGCAACTCCACTGTATTAAACGCCTCATATCCATTTATTCATCAGTGCAACAAAGACCAGTCTGCCCGAGAAGCAAACACCCTGTGGGTGAGAGTGGGAAGATCAGAGCCTAGAATGGAGCATTTATCCTTAGTTCACTCCTTTTTAATCCAGTTGGGTTTAACCGTTGTTTGATAATCTTTGTAGGTGCATGGAATAAGGATGTCATCCATGTTTCACAACAAACAGGATCAATGACCTGGAGCAAGACTATGGATATCAGGTCTTCCTGTGACATGCTGGTCAGAAACTACCAACCTCCTACTGATGAACTCCAGCAAGCTGAAAAGGAGCTTTCCACAGGTCTTCTGGGTCATCACAAGTTGGGTGACACTAACAACTCCATACGAATGTGGGAAACCTTGCTGCTAGATAACTATTAGTCACCAACTGGTAATTCAGTCCCCCAGCATTCACTCACCACCAAAACATTCATTTGTGGGCATTTTAAACTTTTGATTGTACCTCGTAACATTTTCACCTTTAAAGCTTAATACTCGACAACAGCTGTAAAATCCAGGAGCGGTAACGTCACCCATAGGCTCCTATGGCCCATCCATTGTCTGTGGTCCCTCCTCTCCCCTTCAGCTGCCCCTGGCTGACACAGGGAAGCTGGATCACATAGTTGGACCAGAGCTGAAAATAGGTGAAGTATATACATCTTGTTTTACAAAGGTTATTTAGTCAGGAAGGGAGTATTTTTTAAGACTAGTTGGCCTTAACTGGAATTCTACTTAAATTTTTTTATTAGCATGTTGATAAGGGGAGAAAAGAGGAGCCAGGGAAGGCAAAATATATGTGGATTAAAAGTTCAGCTTTAAAGCCTACATTCTGGCATACAGGACTTTCCCATATGGCCATTTTAGGATGTTAGCTTTTCTTTTTCTATTTTACGCAATTACACTGATTGCCTTGTACACAAACAATTTTAACCACTTGCTGACTGCGCTATAGCCAAATGACGACTACAACACGGTCGTCTGGTTCTGGGACGCTGTCATATGATGGCTTTGCGTGATCACGTCCGCAGCTGGACACTGACACTGCTGATCACAGATTGCCAATCAGCGCCTCTTTACCATGCAATCAGCTGTGTCCAATCACAGCTGATCACGGAGGTAAACAGATGCCAGTTATCGGCACTCCTTTCCTCATGCTGACAGCATGAGGAGAGGAGAAGAGAGCTAATAACTGGCTTCTCTAAAAAGGGATATCTACACTGATAATCAGGGCACTCATTATCATTGTCCAGATTATCAGTGCAGTCCCACCAGTGCCGCCAATCAGTGCCTCCTCATCAATTTCACCGATCAGTGCCGCCTGCCAGGGCCCAACAGTGCCACCTATCAGTGCAGCCTTATCAGTGCCCACCAGTGCCAGCCTATCAGTGACCATCAGTGCTGCCTATCAGGGCAGCCTATAAGTGCCACCTATCAATGACCATCAGTGCGGCCTATCAGTGCCACCTATCAATGCCCATCAGTGGAGCCTCATCAGCGCACATCAGTGTAGGAGAAAAATTACTTATTTGCTAAATTTTATAACAAACTATTAAAAATGTTTTTTTTTGGGGGGGGGTTCAAACTTTCTGGGCATTTTTCGTTTAGTTATCAAAAAATAAAAAACCCAGGGGTAATTAAATATCCCCAAAAGAAAGCTCTATTTGTGTGAAAAAAAATTATAAAAATGTTGTTTAGGTAAAGTGTTGTCATTCAAAGTGTGACAGCACTAAAAGCTGAAAATTGGCCTGGGCAGGAATGGGGTAAAAGTGCCCAGTAGGCAAGTGGTTAAACCAAAGGTTCCCTCACATGTCAACTTGAATATTGCTTTCTTTGATGATTAACTGCTGATACTTTTCTGTGTAGATCTGTAAATGTATCCTGGGTTAATGCAGCAAAATAAATCAGTCAAGGTTTAGATGATCTTTGTGACTGTACAGGACAGAAGGCGTTTCCAGGCCACCAGCTGTACCCACCTTATTCATCTCCCGCAGTCTATTTTTAGCAGCCGCGGCATCTTCTTGTTCTGCTGACAGTAATTTTTCCTTCTCTTCCAACTGCTTTTTCAGAGCTGCAACCGGATCTCCTTTCTGAGTGGCCTGAAAAAGTGATCACAAAAAAAGAAAAAATACTGTTCATCTGTTCTATTATTTTATTCACACAATATGTCATGTCAAACTGGGGAATCCTTGAAAGTAAAGCTTGCCATACATATATAGATTGAGTGAATGGTAAAAGATTCCTCAATCCAATCTATACAGCACGGATGGATGGAAATCCCACCCCACGGCTGTTGTACGCCATGGCTATTGTATTTTGACAGCCAGCCCCACCAGCTGTCAAAATGCCCAAAGAGTGCCTGCCCAACTGGATACATGTGCTGTCTGGCTGATAATTAACCACTAAGCTTCTTTGATTTTTTAATCAAGGGATGTTGGGTGGGAGGCGGCTGATAGGGCCAACCATGGAGTGAATTTTTGCTGGCCAGCTCAATGTCAGGCCATACCCACCTAGGCGTTATCTAGGCATAACCTCAGATGAGGTTCATGTTGCTGAAAGTCTACTAAAAGATATAAAACCCTTTGACTAAAGCTGGCCATCAATGGATTGAAATTCGGTCAGTTTAGCAGGGACCGGACAAATTTTAAAGCATCCATTTGAAGGAAGTTGATTGTTAGACTGCAAAACTTCAATCATTGGCTGCAGAGGTGATCTGTATATTTTGGCAGCAGAGAAATCCCTGCTGTCAAAATACAACAAAACAGTGGGGAGGACTCCTCTATCCACCTTGCTTATGTGGATGGGGGAATATGTTCATTTTTTTCTCAATCACCTTACCCATTTACCTATTGTTTAGATTTCTAAAGCTGGCCAACCACAGCTCAAATTTCAGCCAATTCCTGCATTCAGTCAACTGAAGTCACTGTTCAGGGATTCTGACAGCCGCGAGTGCCAGCTGTCAGAATACAACAGACGGCAGCAGATTTGTCCATCCATGCTGCTTACTGTGGATAGGGAAGTCTATGGATTTCTTCATTCAGCCTGCTGGGCCAAACAAAGGACTTTATGCGTATGGCCAACTTGAGACCCTACGATTTGGAAAGTAAAGAGGGTGTGGAAGGTGGGGTCGCATTAATTTGATAAGCTGGCCATATATTGTACAATCAATTGTAGAATAACTAAACAACCCATTTAATTTGAATCCAATCAGGCAGGTCCCCCGTGTACTACACATGTTTTTCAGAGATCCAAATGAGATTGCACAATCAGAACATACCATGAATTGTCACCTGTAGGACCATCCCTGAGTGGATGGCAAGCTTGAAACCATCTAAATTGAAGAGGTTAAATAATTTCTTAGTGCAAAGAAAACTTATCCGAAATTAGACAATAAGCACATGAGCTGCCAGCTTCTTTATTCAGTTAAAATTCTACAAACAATACAATATGCCACACTTCACATGTTTTACTGATAAAAATTAATAATCATCAATAACTTAGAACCTTCCGATGGCTCCAGGGCAAAGGTGAGCCATTAGCAGTACTTTATATCTTGAAGCGAATGCAGTACTGAAAAACATTACTCAATTTAAGGCTGGGTTCACACCATTGCGAATTGGCTTCCCCACATCCAATTTGCAATAGCAGGAGATTTTGACTGGCTCTCTATGGAGCCAGTTCACACATCTCCGCTGTGGCTCCGGTGCGAATTTGCACAGGAGCCCTGTGCGTCTTTTGGTCCGTTTCGGGTCCGAATTCAGCCAAAAATTCGGGCTGAAATCGGACCTAAATCGGTAAACCAGGACGCACTGGACCCCTGCGGGGAGCCACATGCGGCAATGGTGTGAACCCAGCCTAAAGCCTAACTTCAGCCATCTTTATTTCGTTTAGCTTTAGAAAAATTAGGGAAGCAGAACTCCAGCCTTACCTTGGTTCTTGCACAGTTGTACAGGCTTCTCTCCTGTACTAAAAATCCTTCATCTGATTTCATTGCACGGTATGATATGAAGCTACGTCAGTGAACCACGGCGAAACGCGTTGAAGTCATCACGCCACCCAGTCTATGCGTTCAGGGCACAGAGGGAAGTGTACGGCGATCAGCTGATACAGGGAGCACATGACCGCCGCTCCAAAGGCGAAGGAAGCCTGCTGGACATTGCACAGCCACAGGAACCTTATGCGAATTTGGGATCGTAGCAGACAAGCAAACAAGGAGCCATTTTTCTAGCGGTCACGGTATTTCCCTGCAGGAGTTCAAGGACACCCCATGTGCGATACGGGACGTTACAGGAGTGACGGCATTTAGGATCAGCGGGCTGCAGTACACCTGAGCAGAGCAGCGCTGAAGATGGTGGTAATGTACAGCTAAATCAATATAGCCAAGTATAATTGCAACTTTATCGCAAACTATAATACTAGATCATTTAACGCTTGCATCGCCACTTGAACATCTCATTAAGTGCTGATTGGACATTTATGATCCTATTACATGTTTGAATCCTATTACCAGCCTGAATCAGGATCCCCAATATCACTATAAGGAACGACTAATGACTTTCTGCTTACAGTCTAGGTACTAGCACTGTTTTAGGCCGGTTAATCCATACTCCCTCGTATCCAACTTTTGAGGAACACCAAATCTCAATTATATAGATATCAATAGGAGATATATTCTGCCTTGAAACAGCACAGGTGCCTTTCCCCCACAGCACTTTTCACCCTCCTACTGCATCCTGCCACAGGGGGCTATAATACATTAAATTTCAAATCAACTATCGACTATCCATAGTTGATAACATATTACAATTTGATTTATTGACCAAAACCACCAGGCCACTGTGGCATAATGCAATACGCCCAGACTGGGTAGCCATACATGTTTATCAATGTAATGTTTGTCCAGTCCGTCTTGTCTAGTTTGTCCGAGGCCTAATTGCACAATTGTTGTGATATTTATAGTTTAATTTAAGTTGTGATTTTCTATGGTAATATGATACAATAAAATTGATTTTAACTAAAAACCTACCCTAGACTACATTGTTGCCTAAAGTAACCCCTTTAAACCCATCTCTTTGGGTTGTTCCCCTTCCCCCAACCTTCCCTGTAGTAGTGTACAAGTTATGGTTACAGCAACAATACCCTAACGGGTTAAGCATTAAGTACTGGCATATGCAATTACATGACCCAGTACAGGTGGACTCACGCCTGCCCTCTCCCCTTTCTCCCTATCCCTTAACCCCTTAATCCTTCCCAATTTTGCTTTGAAGCAGAACTCCAGCCTTACCTTGGTTCTTGCACAGTTGTACAGGCTTCTCTCCTGTACTAAAAATCCTTCATCTGATTTCATTGCACGGTATGAGATTCTCACAGCACACATCAATTCAGATAAAGCTCCCCATCCCCATCTGAACTGTCCCTGGCCCGCTACTTTCCTTAATTGGATTTCAGTTCTTTCAATCAAGAAGGGTCAGCATAACATATCAGCATTATCTAGTGTGGTGTGAATACCACCTGCCCTTGAACACCCACTCCTCCAGACTGATACCTGCCAATGAAGCCATTTTAGTATTTGTATACCTCCTCCCATCATCCAGTCCACTGCTTGCATCAGGTACTGAAGCAGGGTGCTGTGATGTCTGCGGGGAGCTTAATGGCCCCTCCCACCCACCACGATCTGTTTGTAGTACATACAGAAGCACAGAGACCCTGTGATGACATCACTGGATCTAAAAAACTGTGTAATGAAAAGCTGAGAGGTTTTATTTAAAGTGGTTGAAAACATCAGACATGAAATGTGAACAAAGCATATCCCACTATAGTGTGTACTTGTCTCAATTAATAGTACTAAGTGTCATTTCTGTCTGCTGATTTGTTTCTCTGCTATCAGCATGAATCACTTCTGACAAGTTTTCCTGACACTAAGAGAAAAATGGTGATGGGGAGGGACCTCCAGCTGATTGACAGCCTCAGCTCTGTTCCTGTGTGCTGTGTGGAGGGGGGTGTGTCCCTTCCCTCCAATCAGCTCTCAGAGTTCTCCTCACTGAGCTCTGCAGAGTGTAATGCCAACTCACCGCCACTTTTCTGAACTCTATAAATAAAGCACGTTGAACGGGTGCAGAGAAGAGGAGAAGACTGCAAGTAGACATATACAATTTATGTAGGAGGATTTGTTTCATCTCTGTGTATCACCTGAGCATAGTCCCTTCACTGGGTATATTTAAGGGTTTACAACCACTTTAAAAAAGGCCATTGCTCAGCTGGTTACGGAGTTCTGATCAGACAAGACCCTTGTTTTTTTCTGTTAATTAGATGGCTACAAGCAAAAATTATCAGACACGCACTATCAAGTAAAGTATGTGTAATTTTATGCTTGGTTATGCTCCGTCACCAATAAATCCACAGTGTGCATTTTCATGCTATTGGGTACAACACGATAGAGAAAGGGAGGTCATGCAGCAATTTAACATAAAAGATTTACATTAAATTCAAATTGAATTAACTTAAAAGAAGGTAAGAAGTCTTACCGTATGCCAAGTATCCTGCTTGATGCCATTTTTCTCAATCAGGATCTCAATAAGCTTCTGTGCTTCTCCCTCACTGAAGACCATACTGCTGATGGTGGACACTATTGTCTTGTATGGAAGATACAGGGCACCATCCAGGTCATTGGACACTGCATAAAAATGTATTAATAATAATATTTTTTAAAAATAATTTAAAAATCGAAATTAACATCCACAAATAAAAAAGCCCACTACCCAAACTGGTATGTTACTGGACAGAGGTAACTTAAACGGTTTCCATGGTACTGCAAATACTCATTGGGGTTGATTTGCCAAAACTGGAGAGTGCGAAATCTGGTGCAGCTGTGCATGGTAGCCAATCAGCTTTCAGGTTGTTTTGTTAAAGCTTAATTGAAGAAGCTGAAGTTAAAATCGGATTGGTTACCATGCACAGCTGCACCAGATTTTGCATTCTCCAGTTTTAGTAAATCAACCCTACTGCCCTTGATCACAGCATTTGTATATTAGGAAATTTAGACACTAGGAGGTGTTGGTTTCGGACATCAGATTTCTCTTTATTACAAGAAAACGAATTGCACAGCATTGGCTATCCCCACATTTACTGAATGAAAGAACTAGGATAACCACCAACATGGAGGAAGAGACTAGTGTACCAACATAGGGGCTGCGCCCAAAACTTCTTTAAACTATAGGATGAATGGCTAGAAGAACTGGTTTTGGCCCCATCATCCCTAACTTTACAATACCTGTTCCCATGACCCTACCACGACCGTATTTGAATTGCTACATCAATTATTGGAATGTTTTAGAATACAGTTCTGTGAGATCATTGAATACTTGCTATATGTAGTGTGTTAGGCATTGTTAAGAAATTTTTAGTTCAAGTTTATTTTATTGAAAAAAAAATATTGATTACAGGAGCATAACTTTAAACAGTAGTGAACAGAAATAAGTAATGTCACAGGGAAAGCAGCTTATGATCTTAAGGTGCAGAGAATTTGTCAACTTCAACATATATATTTAAACATATAGGCCCAAGTGGGTAGGAACACCTTGCATAACACCCTAAAGACCCGTACACACGCTTAGATTTTCAGACGGGAAATGTGTGATGACAGGCTGTCGGCGGAAAATCCGACCGTTTGTACGCTCCATCGGACAATTGATGTCGGATTTTCCACAGACAAATGTTGGATAGCAGGTTTTAAAATTTTCCACGGACTGGAGACGAACTGGATGCTCCGTCATACATCAAGAAATGAGGAAATGAATTGGGATCACAATGCAATAAACACGCATTAGAGAAAATTTTGAAACTGACACATAGTTCTGCGTTAGACACCAAGACGGCTGAGACAAATTATAAATGTATAGCAAGGTGGTATACGACACCGGACAAAATCAGCAAATTTCAACTGGAGAAGTTCTCGGATTGCTGGAGAGGGTGTAAGGCCTTAGGAACAACGGCACATATATGGTGGGATTGTCCTATCATTAAAACATTTTGGAAGGGGGTCTTACAGTTGATAAAAGGAAATTACCAACATAGAAATATCGGAAGACCCGTGGACATGTTTGTTCCATGGGACAGATGGCTCCGTTAGGCAATATAAAACATCTATAATCCCTACCCTGCTTAATGTAGCAAAGAGTCTAATACCGAAAAAATGTCAGGAAGTGGAGAGCCCTAAAATTCGGGATTGGATATTTTGTGTAAGCGCACTATATAATTTGGAGAGCCTAGATGATAGGGGGGGAGGAACAGGAAGAAAGTATAGAATGTAATGATACATGGGAAGTGTGGAGGGCGTTTAAGAGAATGTGGAGATACGTTGAGGAGATCACTAAATAATCAGACAGCGGATAAGGATCGGAAATGGATGAAAATAAGAAGTAAAATATCTGCCGCAAGAGGTCGGTGCAAGGTGGGGAGGGGGTGGGGTTGTGGGGAAACATTTGTATATATTTAAGGAGGAAGTAAACATATATGTCATTCTTTTTGTATGATGTAATCTTTTATAAAATAAATAAAAAATAAATAAATGAATAAAATTTTCCACGGACAAATGTCTGTTGTGGGATTTTCCGAGCGTGTGTACACAAGTCCGTCGGACAAAAGTCCAAATTACAAACACGTATGCTCGGAAGCAAGGACGAGCCAGAAGCGGTCAGTCACCTAGCGTTCGTAATGGAGAATTAGCATTCGTGATGCGGCAAATTATGAAGTCTCAAAATGCAGCGCACAATTCTCTTCTTCTTTAATGGGATAATAATGAAGCTGCTTTGCTGGTGATACTGATGGAATTATTGCAAACGAATTTTCAAAGGCTTTTTTTTTTTCTAGCGATATCAAGAATAATATTATTATTATGATCTTTTTGGACAAGTTACCACAACACCATTATCCTGTAGTTTTTAAGATCAAAGCTACAACCATGTTGGTGTCCCTTGTCAATTTTACATTGTATTTTTTTAAATGTAACTGCCTACTCCCAAACTGTCATTTGAAGTAAAACACATAGCCAAGTATTATTCTCCACAATTTTTTTTTTTTTGTTGTACATTAAAAAAGAAAACAAATAAAATTAGACATGCTATCTGCCAATAGAACTTAACCAAAAAGTGCATTCTATGTATCCAAAAATATAGAAAATATACCAAATCAAATCATTATTCAACCAAAAAAATAATGTCAAAGCAATAACTCCAAGGCCAATAATAAATAACACGTTATCTCCTCCGATTCCGCAACATGTCTGGTTGACGAATGGCCGTTCAGAAACAAAATGAAAAGCGCGAAATGAAAAGCGCGAATCAACACTCACCAAACTTCTACTAACACGAAATTAGCAGAAGGAGCCCAAAGGGTGGCGCTAAAAAGCTGAAAAACCATGTAGTACATCACTACGTTCATGATTGTTGGCCAACAATTGTGTGTATGCAAGACAAGTTTTGGCCAACGCCCTTCGGACAAAAGTCCACGGTTTTGTTGGCCAACAATCTGATCGTGAGTACGAGGCTTTAGACTCGGTGAACACCACTATCTACTCAACAAGTGGTGCCCAGTAACAATTTTTAATTTAATTGATTTTTATGATGAGTTTCATTATATATTTTTTTGGTGGAGGGTAGTGCGGTGGTTTATATAATTGAATTGGCACACTATCATTTGTGATATAAAGATAGTGGCTTAGTGTTAGGGTGAAGGGTATCAGTGCAGAGTATTTGGTATATTTTCCTCTTATTTCTGTTCTACAAGTGAAGTACATTGATTCTGGGGTGCGTGCACAGCTGTTCTTCCCTCCTGTGGCCTGGAAAGACATACTCCCTCTACACAGCTGTGTGAATTGGCAGGGCAGCTCTTTGCAATAGCCATGACACAGCGGAGAAGCAGCAAGGGGTAGGAACAAGGCTTCATAGAGACTGGCACACAAATGAAAAGTGCTGAAAGTACAGCAGCCCAGAAGAGAGCAGTGGCACCATAAGAGAATATCAACATGACATAGGACATTCCATTTCAGTAGAGTCAAAAGACCTGCCACTTTTCATACATGATGCAAGCTGTGCCTTGTCTACAGAAGCACTCTCACTTTGGTACAATAATGCAGAACTCCAGTAAAAAATAAGGTTAAAACATACATAGCCCATTAAAAGAACAAAAAAAAAAAAAATCTAAACTGGCTTTTGCCACAATATTCACCTTTAATCCTGAGACTACTCCTGCAGTACCTGTTTCTGCCACCAGGTGACCTCGGTCTGATGGCCTGCATCATTCAACACTCTAACTCTGAGCCCAGGTCATCCCAAAGCTAGTTCAGCCTGTGATTGAGCAGTAAAAGAACAAGCAGCACAGTGAGGTGCACAACTTTGTCACTTTGCTTTCTCCTCCTACCAACATGCTCCTTCTACTGCTTTTTTCCTTTTAGGCTCTGTTCATACTTTCATATTGAATCGTGGGCTGAATCACAGCAAAATGTGTGTTGTGCTTGCGGGGCCATTATACTTCCTTGTCAAATTTGTTTATTTGTTTTGAACAAATTACATGTTAACAGGCAACAACCAACAGATACACTATATTGTCAAAAGTATTGGGACACCTGCCTTTACATGCACATGATCTTTAATGGCATCCCGGTCTTATGCCGCGTACACACAAGCTGACTTTTCGACTAGACTTGTCCGATGGTCTGTCCGACGGACTTTCCGAACAAACGGACTTACCTACACACGATCACACCAAAGTCCAACGGATTCGTACGTGATGATGTACGACCGGACTAAAATAAGGAAGTTCGCAGCCAGTAGCCAATAGCTGCCCTAGCGTCGGTTTTTGTCCATTGGACTAGCATACAGACGAGCGGAGTTTTCAATAGGAACTGGGTCCGGCAGAGTTCCGACGTAAAGATTTGAAACATGTTCCAAATCTAAAGTCCGTCAGATTTTCCGATGAAGTCCACACACGGTCGGATTGTCCGTCGGACCAGTCCGATCGAAAAGTCCGCTCGTGTGTACGCGGCATTAGTGCTAGTTCACACCAGGTGCAGTTCCATGCGCTTTTTTTCTGCACTAAAAATGCATGCATTGTTTTCCATGTATTCCAATAGCTGTAGTTCACACCAGTGCAGTCAGTTTCCGGTGCAGAAAAAAGAGCGTGCTGCATTTTTTTCTGCACAGAACTGTACTGGAACCTAGCAAATTGTATCAAAAACTCACTGGAACTGCATGTGGTGTGAACTGTAAGCAAAAACTGATCCGGAACGTACGAGTGCATTTTTGTGGTGTGAACTGGCCCTAAAAATGCATGCACATTGTTTTCCATGTATTCCAATGGCTCTAGTTCACACCAGTGCAGTCAGTTCTGGTCAGTGCAAAAAGAAACTGACCGGAACTGACTGCATTGGTGTGAACTAGAGCCATTGGAATACATAGAAAACACTGTGCATGCATTTTTAGTGCAGAAAAAAGTGCACGGAACTGCATCTGGTGTAAACTGGCCCTTAGTCCCTATGGGTCAATATTGAGTTGGGCCACCCTTTGCAGCTATAACAGCTTCAACTCTTCTGGGAAGGCGGTCTACAAGGTTTAGGAGTGTGTCTATGGGAATGTTTGACCATTCTTCCAGAAGTGCATTTGTGAGGTCAGGCACTGATGTGGACGAGAAGGCCCGTCTCGCAGTCTCTGCTCCAATTCACCCCAAAGGTTTTCTGTCTGGTTGAGGTCAGGACTCTGTGCAGCCCAGTCAAGTTCCTCCACCCCAAACTCACTCACTCATGTCTTTATGGACCTCGCTTTGTGCACTGATGTGCAGTCATGTTGGAACAGGAAGGGGCCATCCCCAAACTGTTCCCACAAAGTTGGGAGCATGAAATTGGGAGGCGCATGCGCAGCAGCAACCAAGATGGCCGCTTAGACCGGGAGCTCCACTCCCCTCAATGTTTTTGAAAACATTATGGCCTTGTAGCCCACACCACAGCCGTCTGAGCCATAGTTCCGGTTTGGCAACAACACCAGCCTATCGGGGAAGTACCCAGCCACCAACTGATGTCTGCAGGCTCAGCGCGGAGGGACCTGTCCCGTCAACTGGACTCTGTAGCAGTGCGGCCCGGCCATTCCAAAATGGCGGCCGCGTCCACACGAGGCACAGACTGTGTAGAGGAGGAATCCATAGCAGACCAGGATCAAACTGCCTTCCCGGCCGCACACCAGAATGTAGCCACAGTGAGTACACCATTGCAAGTGGCTCCCTCCCCTGCATCCACTGAATCCCTGTTAGGGAGATCACTGGGAGGCCCTGCCATGACGCCATTA
The DNA here is from genome assembly GCF_042186555.1 of Aquarana catesbeiana. NCBI lineage: Eukaryota > Metazoa > Chordata > Amphibia > Anura > Ranidae > Aquarana > Aquarana catesbeiana. Next base: position 590,634,147 of record NC_133327.1, read on the forward strand.
CAGGAGCTGCTTACCACCTTGGACCCCTGGGACCAGGAAACCCAAGATGCCATTCTCTCCCCCTAGGGGCCTATCCCAAACTGTGGTCCAGATCACAGCCTCTATTCATGCTGATCTGCGGCACGAGAATAGAAGTAATTGAGAAGAAAGCAGACCAAGCGGTCTCTAGAATTAACCAGCACTCCGCCAGAATCCAGGAACTCCAGGATTAACTAGAATCAGCAGTCTCTAAAATTGATGACCTCGAAAATAGATCGGGACGCTACAACTTCAGAATCAGGGGACTACCAGAATCCGTTAAAGATGTCTAGTCAACAGTCCAACATTTTATTAAAAGTCTGATCCCGGACATCCCAGCACACCGTCTGGAACTGGATAGAGCTCACAGAGCACTACAACCATTATGCTCGGATGGTCTCCCTAGAGACGTTATAGTAAAACCCCACTTCTATAAAATTAAAGAGGATGTGATGAAGCTGTCCTGCACTGCGGAAAAGCTGGAAATCATGGGCCATCAGTTTCAAATCTTTGCAGACCTATCGCCATACACGGTACAAAAGCGATCTGTAAACCGTTACTCCAAATCCTGACTAATAAAGACATCACATACAGATGGGCTTTCCCGCTTCGCATAAACTTCTCATACCGTAACAAACAAGCCTTACCTCCTAGGCACAGTCATTCTGGGAGGCAACTCCAACACTCCCTTTGACCTCTCATTAGACAAGTCCAACTCACGGATTTCAAAAGCCAAGCGCCCCCAGACAAAGCCTGAAAGTAGCACAGACCTTACAGGAAAATGGCCTGGTAGACATCTGGAGGGAAATGAATCCCCACACCAAAGACCACATGTACTACTCCATTCCACACCGCACCCATTCCAGGATAGACCATATTTTTTTGCAATCCGCTGCCATCCCACTAGTGATAGCCTCTAAAATCCACGACACCCCCCTATCAGATCACTCCAAAGTGACACTAACCTTCAGAGGTGCCTCTGGGGCGAAGGGTCCTTTTAAATGGCGCATCAATGAAGCTCTATTGAGCAACCCTGCCCACTGCACAAACCTAGAAAAAGCTCTGAAAGCCTACTTTGCAGAGAACGATACTGAATCGGTTTCACCAGGTACACTGTGGGCAGCCCATAAAGCGGTGATGAGAGGCAGACTCATTCAACTCGCATCTCAACTTAAATGGGAAAAAAGACCTAAATAAAGAAATTTATGGAGGAATTCCGTCTGATCAGTGAACGCTACAAAATTAACCCCACCCCAGATAATCTGACTCGGCTTGACTAAACCAGCCCTAACCACTTCAGCCGAAAAACACTTACGATGGACCGGGGCACGTTTCTACTACCAATAAGACAAAATAGGCTCTAAATTAGCAGCCAAATTTAGCCCGAAACCGCGTAAACTAGCCTTCCCCAAAATCCGCACCAAGGCAGGAAATTTAACCCAGAATCCAGTAGAAATCATGGATTCCTTCAATGCTTTCTATTCGGCTTTATACAAAGACCATCCCCATACACATCCTAGGACAATAGAGGCATTTCTCCAAGAAATTAATCTCCCTAAAATAAAACGATCCCTCCCACCAAGAGCTCCTGGACAAACCATTCTCCTTGGATAAAATATAACAGAAGTCATAAAATCCTTAAGGACATCCTCTGCCCCGGGGCCGGATGGTTTCTCGATCTGCTACTCTAAGAAATTCGGCATCTAAATGCAGCTTCTAATCACAGTCATACCCAAACCGGGGAAAGACTCATGCGAGGTCGGAAATTACTGACCCAATTCTCTTATAAATAACGACCTTAAGATAATGACAAAAATCCTGGTGACGAGACTTTCCAGTTTTATTGCTGGATATATTCACAAAGATGAAGTGGGCTTCATCCCGGGGAGACAAGGCCCCGATCAGATTCATAGGGCCATAGGTGTGATCTCCCTCCTACATTCTCACCAGGACAGGGGGCCCCAACAGGAAAGGTTCCTGTTATCATTAGATCTTCAGAAAGCCTTCAACTTTGTGTCCTGGCCATACCTCTTTGAGATCCTTGAATGATGGGGGTTTGGTGACAAGTTCCTAAGGGTTATCCACACCCTATACTCTAACCCGAATGCCCAAATTCGCTTAATGGGCCATTGTTCCGACTCTTTTGACATCAAAAGAGGAACTAGACAGGGCTGTCCACTATCGCCCTTAGTCTTTCTCCTCCTTTCCAGAAGGTGAACGATTACTCCCACACTTAGGACTGATCACACAGGAATTGCCTCAACCCTTATCCAATAGAGGGGCACCGTCATCAAAACGTCCCACTTCCTCCTTCCGGTTCTCGACCGCCTAGGCGACTCCTCCTCTCGCCCTAGGCGGCTCCTCCTTGCCATCCATCTTCTGGGACACAACACAGGTCCCAGAAGATTGGCTGGCCAATAGCAGAGCGCAGTGCGTGCCCAGCCGTGAAGCCATAAGCTGTCACGGCCGGGTGCCCATAGTATCAATGGAGCCGCCGAGGAGAGGAGGGGGAGAGGAGCGAGGCTCCGGGCGGCTGCTTCGCTGGACCGTGGGACAGGTGTAGGTTTATTAAAAGGCAGGAGCTACACTTTTTGTAGCTGCTGACTTTTAATAAACTAAAAAACGGGTGGAACTCCGCTTTAAATGCTCCTGCTCCCCTTGCACCTGGTGCTCTCCTTAGTTTCCGTGCATTTTGGTAGTGGACTGTCCTCATGTCCATGGGCTCTGTATTGGTCTTGATGATGTCAGAGGACCTGCAACCACTGGAGCACGGGAAGAAGAGGCTGCAGGGACAGCACTTAGTGTCTGTGGAAGTGGAGGATCTGAATCTGGTCCTTTAGAGTTCCCCGGAGTTCAGCTTTAGGCACAGTCAGCTTTCTGTCTGGCTGCACAGTGCAGTGTTTTGACTAAATGGGCCTTGCTTGTTTAGCTGACGAGGCAAGTTAAAAAACCATAAATTACCTTGCATGCAGGCACAGGGGCCATATACAGAAAAGAGTTGCCAGGCAATTACTAGTTTGGAAATATTACACTGCATATTTTGCATGTCATTTTCTTTAATGAAAGGCTTCTATGTTGTATCAAACAGTCACACACTATGAATTATTGTCTACTTAACACTTGAAATGTTATCTGCCGGTCCACACAAAGCAATCCAGGAAGTACCACAAACAAAAAAAAAAAATCATAATTGAACCAGTTTGAGTATATGTCATATCTTGTAAGCTTTACTTTAAGAATAAAGGTCAGGGTGTGGCTTGTGGTCTTAACTGAATTTTACTCACAGGTCATGCTATTCTGTATTAAATTTTTGTTTTAAATGAATGTACAGTATAATCTTTAATTGCTTTTTTTTTTATTTTATTTTATTTTTTTTTTTAAAGATATAAATGTAAAATAGATCAACTTAAAATGGAATTTTACATAAAATATAAAACAGCCAGGCTTTTTATTGCAGACTATGGGGTTTATTTACTAAAAGCAAATTCACTTTGCACTACAAGTGCACTTGAAAGTGCATTCGCTGTAGAACTGCGGGGGACATGCAAGGAAAATAAAAAACAGCATTTTTGCTTGTACATGACTAGATGATAAAATCAGCAGAGCTTCCCCTCATTTCAGATCTTACCCTCAGATCAAAACTTGTTCAGGTGCTTTACAGGTGCTATTTCTAGCGCTAAAATGCCTAAAAACTGCCTCAGTGTGAAAGGGGTCTAAGGGGTCTAAATACTAAATACTTGTAATAAAATATAAAATAGGCAGCCAAAGGATCCAAAAAGGTCATAAGCAGCAAAGGAGCATGCTGATCGGAGGAGAGGGCAAAGTGGCAGAAATTACCGTACTTCACCAATGCGTTGTTCTGCTTTCACTGTCTAGTTAACAGGGGCTGGTCCAAGCATCGCTCCCCAGTGGAATTAAACTACACTGATATTTTTCAGGAGTGCAATGCACTTTACTGCATTGCCATATGTCAGGGCACGTTGCAGCACAAGGTTTGCCTGATGGCCCATTCATGCAATTTCACTTTGGTGACTTGTTCAGAATAAGTAAATACTTTGGTGTGCATGACCTGAGCACCGGTTCTCTTTAGACATCCAGGGCTGGCTGTTCCTGAGCTCTTCAATGGCAATGAGATTTTTTAATGTCCTACAATACCCTATGGAACAATTGTAATAACAGCCAATTATCTTAGGGCAAATATAGATCAAGGTGAGCTGCATAAAGTCCAAATTCTTCTGTGGTTTAAAATTCTACCAAAATAGATTTCCATTAGGGCTCACTGCTTTAGATTAGTAAAAGAATAGGTCTCTTATTCGCAGATCTGCCAGTGGTGTCCCACACAGGTAATGAGCATCTGCAAAGTGCCACAGTAAAAGTGAGCCTGTCCCACTGCCCATTCAGAGTAAGGCAACAGGTTCTCTTTATAGCGCATCTCCTCTGCTACTAATACTTCCCTGTAGTCCCTGTTGACCTCCAGATTCTAGAGTAGAAATCCCCTAATAAAAACTCCTCGTAGTACAAAAAAAAAAAAAAAAAAAAAACACGATTGCACTTAATTCTATTTTAGGTTTGTTATGAGCTGGTATAACAGTTTATAAGTGGCTGCTTTCTGTTTAGTGGTTGGTGACCTAGCGCAGATTTTCATACTACTTCCTGCTTTATAGAATAGAATAGAAAATAAAAGGATTTAATAGATTAAAATAGCATAGAAAATAGAAAACAACAGGAATTGAATAGAAAAGAATAGAATAAAATAGAATGAATATAGCGTCCTCCAAAATTCGCATTTCGAAAGACATCTATTCCTTTATCCACTTGAAGATCAGTCCTTTTCAGACACTTTGTTTACAAGTATAAATAAATCAGTATTTTTTGCTAGAAAATTACTTCTAACCCTTAAAAACACATATTTTATATATATTTACCAGAGACCCTTTATCAGGGAATAAAATGGTGATAGTTGCAATTTTTTTATGTCACATGGTATTTGCGCAGCAGTTTTTAAATATTTTGGGTAAAAAAATACACACACACACACACGCACACACGTACTCCAATTTTTTGGTAAAATATGAAAGGCGTTACGCAGAGTAAATATACACCCAACATGTCATCCTTTAAAATTGCACACGCTCGTGGAATGGCAACAAACTATGATACTGAAAAATCTCCACAGGGGACACTTTAAAATGTTTTCCACGTTACCCGTTTAGAGTTACAGCTTTAGAATTCTAGCGCTAGAATGATTGCTTTCACTCTAACGTTCGCAGTGATGCTTCACATGTGTGGTGTGAACACTGCTCACATATGCGTGCGTTACTTTCATATGCCTTCGCTTCTGCGCATGAGCACAGAGGGATGGGGGCACTTTAAAAAAAAAAAAAAAATGGTTTTATTTTTATTTTTACACTGTCCCTTCCATTTTTATTTTTTTTGGACCACTTTTATTCCTACTATAAGGCATGTCAAAAAGACCCAAAATTTCCCCTTTACCTTTAGAAGAAAAAGATTTAAAAAAAAAAAAAAAAAAAAAAAAAGGAATAATAATAAATAAAATGTTTTTTGATATTTTGCTTGGAAAAAAAAAAAAAAAATTGGTTTACTTCTGCCGTAGACCGGAAGTAACATCATGATGTCTCTCCAGTCCTCCAAAGCTATAGAGGTGATCAGAGATGATCTGGTCTCTTTTCACCAGCTGGCAGCACCATTGGATCATTTCTTGGGCACACTGGTAAAAACGGTAAGCCTGAGAAACACTGATGAGCGCCGGGGGTGGGGGGTGGGGGTGGGTGGGTGTGTGATGTCCCCTCCTGCCACTTCTGAAAGCAATCCAGCGGCTAATGAGCCACTTGGACCGCTTTCATTAGAAAGCCAACCATAGCCCCGGTAAACCACTTGCAAACCGCAACATATTTATACGTATTGTGGTCTGCAAGTGGTTATTTTCTAGTCTATATTTTCCATTCTATATGTTTTATTCAATTCAGATTATTTTTCTATTCTATTATATTCTATAAAGCTGCCTAAGTTGGAATAATCATCTTATGTCACTTTTATATCTTACTGTCTTCATTGCAATAGTTTTCCATTTCTTCAGTGCGCATGTGCCGATGATGCTGGCAGCAGCAAGTTTAGGAGATATTCACGGTACCTACAGGTAAGCTTTGTTATAGGCTTACCTGTAGGTAAAAGTGGTGTAACAGAGTTTACAACCACTTTAAGTATTTGTTCTGGGTCTCCATGCCGCCACCTCATATGCCTTTTATACTGTGCACATTGATGATCATTTTAATTTTTGGAAATGTTATATGTGCCCATACATACGGTGTCCTGCTAGGCCTGTTGGCTTGTGAATCTAAATTGTGTGTCCCACTTGGCAGGATAGATATAAAATCAATGATTTAAAAGAAAAAAAAAAATCAGATTTTTTTAATTTGAAATCTGATTTTTTTTTAAATCAATTTTTTGATTATTATCAAATTTATTTTAATAAAATGCTTTTGGAGTAAAAATCTATTTAAAGATAGTTTTCTATTTAAGATACAATATTCATTTCATTTATTTTAGCATGAAATGGAGCTTAGTTATGTAGCATGAGGCTGTATATTTTGCAATATTTACATTTTTGTTAAACTCATTCAATAAATCCAAGCTCTGCAAGCTGAGATAACATGCACTGCATTAATGCATTCACACAATTTCACAGTAACCATGAGATAAAACAAAGTTCAGGAATATTCCTTTATCCTATTGTTTTGCAAATCTATGTACACTACAAACTGTATGATTGAATCGGTTCTGATATCGCTGTTTTACTAACCTGACAGCTTATTATTCTAAATAGGAAACCTTCATTTTGTTTGCAAATATTAAAGATTCTAACTACTAGCAAGAAAAAGTGCTTATATTTAAAGAGCGTCTGTCATTTCAGATCCATCATGGCAGTGTCTGTTAGTGGGCATCCACTCACCTTGTTGTGTCACTGCCGCGTCACCAGCCATCCCATTAAAGTGAATGGGACTGTCGGTGAGTCAACAGCGGGTCAGAGGAGGAGCCGCTGCGGGACAGAGATGACAGTTGCTCTTTAAAAATTAAGATTTAAATAGAGTTGATTTAGATCAAGCCTTTTTACTCGTGATTTCAATCATGATTTAAATCGACTTGATTTAAATCAAATCCACCCTGCCTCTTGGCCATTGTCATTTGATTATGCTGCATTTTCACCTTTTTTATATCTGACTGTAAACTGCCACTTTTTGGAAAATAAAGGAATTACAAAAAAAAAAAAACACCAAGGTCAAAAGGAAAATCTATATCTTGTAATTTAAAAAAAAGTTAAAAAAATGAGCAAATACACCTTACCAGGCAGTCATAAAAATTAAAACAGATACATGGTCAAAGGAACTGTCTCAATCTTTGCTCTCTATCTATATTGTTCTGTCCCTAGAAAGCAGAGGATACAATTTCCTGGATATCAAAAACAATAATCTGTTCCAGACAATGTCTCTGTACAGTAATTAAACCCTTTGGCTATTCATCTCTCCCAGTCTGATATTCAGAGCACTCACAGCACAAAAGGTTCCAACCGTACTATAGAGGTCACCGGTTCATTGCCTGTATCTCCATTGCCAGTATGTCCCACACAGAAAAAGCACATTGCAGAAAACCTAAAAGTGCCATGTTACAAGGTATAAGAATCAATCAGAAACATTAAAAAATATATCCAAATTAAAATTCCTGTAGCAGGGGTATGGAAAACTGGCCATACACAGTCAGTTTTATCTATTGTGTTCTTCTGGCAGTGGGGGGGGGGGGGGGGCACAGGGAGCAATCCCTGCCAGAAGAACACAGTTGTTATTAATCGCATCCTAAAAATCCCACATGGTGGTTGTACTGAAGTCAATAGATGGATTGACTTGGGTACAATGAGCCTGCCCATAAATGGTTTGAATCTCAGTCAGTCCCTGCCGAACCGGGTGAGGTTCGAACCATCTATGGCCAGCTTAAAATCTAGCTCCGAAGCTAGCAAGCCCAACAGTGAAAACAGGCACGTACACGCGCTTGAATTCATAAACATTTTTACACGAAACACTACAAAAATGTCCACGCGTTTCTGCTCAAAAGCTCCTCTCAAAAACACAATTGTGATGTTTTTTTTCAGCCTGTAAATGGACCTCTACAAATACGCCTGTAAATGGCTAACATCAAGTTGCTTCTACAGGCTGAGTAAAAATGCCAAACGCCTGTAAAGACAGCTATTTTTTTTTTTGCCCGGTGTGCTTGGGGCCAAATTCTGTTTGTTTTGGATTGAATCGGGAAGACTTAGCAGGACCACAAATGGCAAGGAAAACGTGGCACATATTCCAACTAAAGTTCTACTAATTTCCCATCCTGGGTAACACACCAGAAAAAGAAAGCAAATCTCCCTAATGGGTACTTGGACAGCAGTTAAAACCTGACAGATTTTGATCCTTCCCATACAAAAATGTACATCTCTGCAAAGCCACACTTTTAGAACTAATACAGACCACCCTGCCAAAAAGCCAATGGGGCAACCTATCTACTTATCCACTTGCCAACCAGCAACATACCTGTATGTTGCTAGACCTAAGTGATTATACCAGGTAATGCCTGCAGCTGCATCATCCCGGTACCGTGTTTTAGAGTCAGCTCTCTTGTAAAAGCAATTCTAGCAGCTAACTAGCCCCTGGATTGCATTTACAAACAGTGGGAGGCGACGTCTTCCCCTGTGTAGTTTTCTCGAGCTCTCCTGTCCTTCCGTTGGCTGATCGGAGAGACAAACAAAGCCCGGATCAGCTTTGATTGGCTCTCAGCTATAGTAACCTAAAAGCGATGACCTGACATCACTCCCGGTTTACCTGGATGTAAACTGTGCCATTTTTAAAAATCAAAAGTATTCAAAAACACAGATCTTGTGATTGAATGCTTTTAAAAGGCAGAGGAGGGATGTGGGGGGGTCACAGACCCCAGATCTCTCCATAAAGCATACCTGTCACATGGGTTGCTTACATTCCTTGTGACAGCAACAAAAAAGTGATATAAAAAAAAAAAAAAAAAAAAAAAAGTGGCAGGGTAAAAATAAAAATAAATAAATGGCAATTCTAGTGCTTCCACCCCCCCCCCCCCGCACAAAGGCAAACGTGCGCGCAGTCCCGCACGCACGTTAAACAGCTATCGTTTTACACATGTGAGATACCACTGTGAACGTCAGATCATGAACAGTAATTCTAGCACCAGACCTCCTGTGTAAATCTAAAGTGGTAACTTGTAAAGGCTTTCAAAGCGTTGTCTATGCACAGTAAAATTGATGTCGCTTGTCGCCGTTGCACGTAAAGCATGACATATTGGGTAACTATTTACTTGGCGTAACATCAGTTTTTATATTTTTCAAAAACATTGAGTTATGTATTGTGTTTTTTTTTGCATTAGAATTCAAAATAGTGCATTTTTCTCAAAACAATTGTGTCTGAAAAACCGCTGTGCAAATACCATGTGACATAAAAAAAAATGCAAATCCCACCATTTTATTCTCTAGGGCATGGGTGCTCAACCTGTGGCCCTCCAGCTGTTGCAGAACTACAAGTCCCTTGAGGCATTGCAAGCCGCTGACAGTTACAAGCTTGACTCCCAAAGGCAGAGGCATGATGAGAATTGTAGTTCCACAACAGCTTGAGGGCCACAGGTTGAACACCCATGCTCTAGGGCCTCTGCTTTAAAAAATATATAATGTTTGGGGGCGCCAACTAAGTTTCTAGCAAAAATTACTGGATTTTTACATGTAAACAAAAGTGTCAAAAAAAGACCTGGTCTTCAAGTGGATTTAGCCAAAAAGTCTCATCAGGATGTTCAGCCCAATTGCAGACAGAACACCATTGACATTGACAATATCATATAATGTCACCAACCTGGCTCGGCTTTCTTCTTTGGCACATTCTTCTTTTTTGGAGCAGGTTCAGGTTTTTCCTCTTCACGGCTCACAACAGCTTCAGTTTTTTTGGTCATTGGTGGACTTGACTGTGTTTTAGCAGACTGGGAGTTAGAGACTGATTGGCTTGACTGCACTTTATCAGACTGAGAATTGGTCGATGGGGTGCTTGACTGACTTTTAGCAGACTGAGGGTTGGAGTTCTGTGGGCTTGATTTAGTTTTAGCAGACTGAGAGTTGGTGCTTGGTTGGCTTGACTGAGCTTTAACAGGCTGAAGGTTGGCATTTGGTTGGCTTGACTGAGCTTTGGCAGACTGAGCATTGGTGACTGGTTGGCTTGACTGTGTTTTGGCAGGCTGAGAATTGTTGACTGATGGACCCGATTGAGATTTAGCAGACTGAGTGCTGGGGACTGGCAGATTTGACTTGGATTTAGCAGACTGTGTGCTGGTGGCAGATGGACTTGACTGGGTTTTACCAGAGTGAATGCTGGTGACTGCTGCATTTGACTGATTTTTACCAGAGTGGCTGCCGCTTGCTGGTGGGTTGGACTGAGATTTTGAAGGGTTGGTAACTGCTGGGTTGGAGTGAGTTTTAGGTGGATGGGATGAGGAACTTGGCTGAGATCCAACATGAGAAACTGCTGCCACATGCACTTCCTTTAAAGAAGCCTCGGAAACAGGAGTCTGCTTTGAGACAGGCTTGGTCACGGCCACCACTGGACTCTGGAATGGTTCCACCTTTTGGGCCTTCTTGTCTTGCTTTTTCTTCTTGTCCTTAGGAGAAGGTGCCATTTTAACTTGAGCTGGGACCACAGCTGGTATTATAGGGGTTACCTGAACCTTCACCTCCTCTACTTCAACTTCAGGCTCCGATTCATCTTTTTTCTGCTCATTTTCTGAAGAAGTTTCCTGTTCAGGTATTTTACCATTTGGTTTATCATCCTTTTTCTTAGACTTTCCTTTCTTCTCAGGGATTTTATCCTTCCTCTTCTTGTCAACTTTCGGTTGTTGGCCCTTCTCCAGCTCTCTGCGTTGTTTAGCCAACGCTTCCTCATAGGAGGTCTCCTTCATAGAAAAGGTAGATACCAGGAAAATGCCAATGGCCGATATCACCATGAAACCTCCAAACACCATCGCTCCTAAAGTCTGAGGATCATACAAATCCATCTTGATTTTCTTCTAGATGTCTAAATAAGAAAGTAGGTAAAAGTTAGTGAAATATTTATGTAGAAAAAAAAACAAAAAACACACATGTTCATGTAGCTCTATAGTTCCCCATCCACTCTAACCATAAAACAGCCAGCTTGTCCATTACCATATATTTACAAAATAAACAGTCCAAGCAATCTGAATATGTATATCAGGAAATGAATGTGCTCTAATGAAGGTCATTTCCAGAATAGGATTTTATTATTTATTGTACTCAGGAAGTACTCTGCATATTTTGCATGCTATAAAAAGTACCCAATTACTTTTGCGCCAAAACAAGCGAGGCATGTTAAGTCAGAATTTTCATTATCAAAATGTCATAAGACATAAAATAACAAATGAAATAAAATGTTTTTTGCTTGAGTTGTGTTCTGAGTTTTTTCCCCCTGCATACTTTAGGGAGCCTCTAGAAAATGTATGCGCATCTAAACCCAAAAAAATATGTATTTCACATGATGATCCAAGAGAAAATTATATATCTCCAAACACACACATATACACACACATACTATACAAGACCATTTATTCAATTGTCATCATTAGTAGGAAATAAGCCTACAGAACATAAGTGGATCTGAACTCATAGGATGGAAAATCTTTACTTTATAGGGATCATCTAGAAATGTTAATTGTGCCTAACCAGTAACCTGAAAGATTTACATTTTATTGTAAATTGCTCTTGAAAAACAGTAGTGAAAACCTTGCCTAGGTGCTCCTCATATCCGCAGTATGAGATCTAAGTCACTTCTGCCTCTGACTGCTAATCTCACAGGCTCTGGAGTCCAATCTCAATATATCGCTGCTGTAGTGCTCACTGTTCTCCTTGCTGGAGAGCAAGTGGTGCAAGAATCTCACTGTATTGGCTTCATTTATTTTGTGGATATATACATCATTCACTTTTTCTGTGGCCTGCTGAATATTTCCCACCGGTCATTAGGAATGCAGCTATGACATGAGGAAGTAAAGCCCTGCCTCTATCAAGATGGCTATCTCCAGTGTAGGACAGTGCAGTACAAGGTATTGGCTTCTGTTTGCCTTTTTTGGGAGCAGCTTTAATGCTTTAGGTCATCTTTAATGTACATATAAAACTTGGATGGCGCACATAAAATTGCCTAGTACTGTACTAGCAGATTTTGATACACTAACAAACTGAAGTCAAACTCCAGCTCGCACAACAGTTACACAAGCAGTTAAGCAAGAGGTTTTTCTTGGGATAAAGGTTTTGAACATCGGATTCGATCAAACAGTCACTTGGCCAGGTAGGAAAATTATTGATCGTTTTGCATCAATTGGCAGCACTGGGATACAGTACTTTGTTCATATATAAAACTGCATTTTGATTGATCAGATTATGAGCTTACATGGTAGAAACAGAGATGTGATCAATGACTTATGATGGTATCTGAACTATCCATCGAAATCCCCTTTCCCATGTGTAGCATATCAATCCAATGGGTTGTCAACTACAGATTGATTATTCCTATCAGTCTCACCCTGGGGGGGGGGGGGGGGTTCCATTCTTCTTTTTGCTTCTGTGTCCGCCCCCAGGACCTTATTTTTACTCCTACACCTACCATAAGTTCTATATTCTAAGCAGACAAGCATTATATACCACTTTATGTACATTGGGTAAAATGGTTGGAAATTTATATACTTAAGATGTGAAACTTCTATGAATATTGTATTTCACAGTGTACAGCAACACCCACCCAACCAGTCCTGAGGAAGCAATAATTTTTGCGAAACGTGTTGACTTGTGAGTATGAAGAGCTTATGGATACTAATATAGAGGATTCAAGCTTACATGATATTATCAAGCCATTTCTGGGTTGGGTAATACTGAATGTCAGACATATTGTGCTGGTCTAGTGATCTTGCGAGTTGTCCTTTGACCTTATATGGAGATTTTAATTATGTATTAATAAAATAGATGTGTTTTTGAAGTTTAATATGCCTCTTGTTGGGCAGATAAAATCAGCCTTTTTTTGGCAACAAGTTGTTTGTTCCAAATATTTTTTGTCTGTTCAAATAAAAAGTAAAAAATATAAAAAAAAATAAAAAACAAACAAAGGGTTTTTCTTTGGATAACCAGGTCAAAATAAAAGTAAAAAAAAAGCCTGGAAAAAATGCAGCCACTACATCTCAGAACAAGCAGGCTGCAATATTTAAAATTTTTGTTCGTAAGTTTTAAATCAGTTTAAATTCACAGCTCTTCTCCATAAAAATGAAAGATAACTACAGCTATAAGGATCGAGTTTTATGCATTTTACCATCAACATACGTTTTTTTTTCGACATTCCCAGTTGAGGAGCTGTATCAGCTTTTCCAGTTTGCATACTTTTTTTTTTTTTCCTGGACAGCAGCGTGTTGGCCTATACGGGAAACCCAGGAAATTTTCCTGACAATGAAACAGTGGAGGCTCTGTGCCTTGTCTGCAGACAGACCTTCGTGGCAGACATGTCTGCCAACACTGGGGCTCTTTTAGCAAGCAGCCAAAACAGACACAAGCCTATTTTACATAGGACCCTACCTGCCACTCAAATATTTAGCAGGAAAATTAGGACTCGATATTATTTAGCATTTTAGATGGTTCCTTCAGGTGGTAGCAAATTTTTCAAGTGCAGTATGAACCTGGGTGGGAGAAAGTGGTCGCAATATGGAGCAGGGTAAATGATGCATGCAATTTGCTTGATGAGTGGAGAGATTAATACAACCCTGCAAATCATTAACACATCCTCTTTAAATATAGATTTTAAAAAGAAAGCAGTGTAAGTACCCGATTTTGGCCTAGTATCAGCCTCTTGCAAACCCTGTACTAAGAGAGGAAGAAGCAGCGCAAGGAACCAATCAGATCAAGTGTTGACAGAAAGAATGCTGACAGGAGGAAAAGGCAAAGTGACAAGAGAGATGGGCTCATCACTGTACTGTTTCTCTTTTCGCTGTTCAATCACATGCTGAGGGGGGTCCAGGGCCACCTGGGCTCAGAGGAAGCAATGTGAATAATGCTAGCTAAATAATGCTAGCCATCCGACTGAAATAGGCTAGTAGAAAAAAAGCGACTGGCTTTAGGTGCTGCTCCCAAGATGGTTTGTTCCTCTATATTTGGTGGGAGTGCCCAAAATTCCGTAGATTCTGGATAAGGGTATATCATTTTCTCTACTCGTTAATGTCACAAACCTTAAAAAGAAACCACAAGAGGCCCTACTGGGCTGCCCAATTTTAGAATTGGGCAGCCCATGATGCATACGGAAATTAATCTCTTTTGTATTTTTTGAGGCCCGCATCGAAATAGCTAAATCATGGAGGTCCCCTGTGATACTGTTCGACCTGATTAACCACTTAAGGACCAAGCCTCTTTCTGAGATTTGTTTTTTACAAGTTTTTTTATTGCGAAAGATAATGTTACGCCGAGTAAATTGATACTCAACTTGTCACACTTCAAAATTGCGCCTGCTCATGGAATGGCGACAAAATTTTACCCTTAAAAATCTCCATAGGCGACATTGTTTTAAGTTATGGAGGAGGTCTAGGGCTAGAATTATTGCTCTCGCTCTACCGATCGTGGCGATACCTCACATGTGTGGTTTGAACACCGTTTTCGTATGCGAGCGCTAGGCACGTATGCGTTCGCTTCTGAACGCGAGCTCGTCGGGATGGGGCACGTTTAAAAAAAAATTTCTCTTATTTATTTTACCTTTTTTTTTTTTATTATTTTTACACTCTTTTAAAAAAAATAATAATAATAATAATAATAATAATAATAATAATAATAATATGTGCCACTTTTATTCCTATTACAAGGAATGTAAACATACCTTGTAATAGAAAAAAGCATGGCAGGACCTCTTAAATAAGAAATATGGGGTCAAAAAGACCTCAGATCTCACATTTACATTAAAATGCAATGAAAAAAGAAGAAAAAAAAATTGTCATTGAAAAAAAAAAAAAATGGCCCTTTAAGAGCTATGGGTTTTGGCGTCGCTTCCGCCCTGCAGTGAGATGGAAGGGGGCCATCTTCCCCTCGCTCGTCTCCATACCCAGGCAGGGGACAGACGCGATCGCCTCCGCGGCTGCTGACAGCTCCGGTAAGCGGCGAAGGGCACCAGATCGCGGTGGAGGGGGGCCCTCTCCAGCCGCCGATAAAATTGATCTTGCAGTGAATCCGACGCAGAGACCCCTTTTATCTTAAACCAGACCGCTCACTGAAGAAGAGGATATCGGGGTTATGGCAGCTAGCTGCTGCCATAACAACGATATCCTCCTTCAAAGTACCGACATATAACGACGGTTGGTGTGGTCCGGAAGTGGTTAAGGCCAAGCTATCCTGGATAATGATTAAACGAGAAACTCTCAGCCATCCTCAATGCTAAAATTTCACAGTTCAAAAACATCTGGGAACCTTGGATTAACTAACTAATAGGTCACTTGTAGATTCTAAAAGGCGTTTCTGGAGTCCAAGCTTGGAGTTTCATCATCGCACCAAACACCTTATTTACCCTGTACTTTACCCCTTTTTCCTTTCCTTTTCTTCTTCCTCTACTGCACCCCCAGACTAGTTATCTGGAGTCTGGGAATTCTTCTATTTAAGGGGGAGTAGTTAAAAAAAAAAAAAAAAAAATATTGGAAACCAAAAAGGAGTGCCCAGCTTCCAATAAGATGGATGGTATGTTAGAAGAGGTTTATTGAGAATAGAAAAAAGTACATAAAGCCAATGCTTTTCAGGGGAACAGGAAATGTGGAAAATGCTAGCTAGCAGACTGAGGACACTTCCAGATTAAATGTAGCAAGAGCTGGTTTTGTTCTGTAATCTTTTATTTGGCTATATATTTTTTTTCTAGTTATTTTTGGCTGGCTATGCAAATATCAACTTTAGGAAGGTGATTTGCATATTTAAAATGACCCTGTCCCTATACAAACTTGGTGAAATGAACTATTTAAAGTAGAACTATGGGCAAAACTTTTTTTTCCCCATTTTGGATAGATCAAGGGAGGGTTATTACCCCTGTCCGATCCCCCCCCCCCCCCCCCCCCCCCAATCTGTGTCCCATTGAGGAGATTTCCCTTTACTTCCTGTCCCATAGCCAAACAGGAAGTGAGAGGGAATCCCTACAAATTAAGGGAATTCCTTGGGGACCCCCGGGGCACCAGAACTAGTGTGCACCTTGGAAGGTTTCCCCTCTATTACTTTTCTGGGGACAATCCAAAATTTGGGATTTTCCTTTACTTTCAATGATAACGGTAAACAAATAGAAGAGGGTGACCCCCCCCCCCCCCCCAACGGGGACACAGACAGCAATAATAACTGACAAATGTTTTAATCCCGCTCCGCTATTTCAAAAACTAAAACAAGGTTTTGCCTTAAGTTGTGCTTTAAAAGTTCAATGAAACACAGGGATTAGCTTTAACCGCCACTAAGGTAAACTTCTCCCATTTCATCCTGATGTCAATTGGTCAGGAAGTGTAAGGATTATTCACTGTCTGACCCCAGCTGCATATTACGAAGCATAAGATTGCATGTTGGGGAGTAGGGGTGTAGTTTAGAAAATATGGGCCCCCAATGTTAACATTATTTGGATTTATTACAAATGGCGCTCATTGATTTAGGTGCACCATACATATATTTCTACCACGAAAAAAAAAAAAAAAAAGGATTGAGTATTGCGACACTTTTTTCAGCAGGCATATCCCTTTACCTATTTAAGCCATACTATAATTTTATCTTTTCTAGTACATTTATATGTGACTGCATGTTAGTCCCATTGAGGACTTCCCTTTTACTTGGGTCTGTGGACTCAGAGTAGATAAACCCCGAATGAGCTGACCTATCTGTTCCAGAGAGTATATAGTTGGTGGTGGTGTGCATTATTTTATGTACAAGTGTTCTACATGCACAGGTATGAAATATCTTTTGCTCTCCAATAGGCAGCACAATACTGCATGGATTAATCTTTACTATATTGTCATCTTGACGATTGTATTGTTTACTATTATAGAGCTTGACTGTTGCTATCTTCCTGATGAAGCGGGCATGGACCCGTGAAACACGTCGAAGTCACAGCTAACAATTCATCCTCCATGTCTGATGAGTGATGACATATTAGTCTCTTATGTACTTGCTATGTTCATGTGCAATGCTGTTGTATTTTCCAAATACCGTATATATTATGTTTTTAAAAATTGTAGAGTAAACTATTGATTTTTTATACAAAGACGTGGTACCTTTAAAGTCCTCCTTCATATTAGTTAGGTCTTTTTGTGTGTAGAAGTTTCCAAGGATGTGGTATCAGACAATATAGGTCCAACAATTAGAAGAAGAAGGTCTCCTACTGCCTATCTATTTATTTTACGAATTTCAAGCATTATATAGTGTCAACAGTTCACGCAGTATTTTTACATACTGTAAATTCAGATCAGTCACCGCCCTCAAGGAGCTTATAATCCAAGTTCCCTTTCAAACATGTATACATACACACACACACACACACACACACACTAAGACCGGTTTGGACAGAAGCCAAATAACCTACCAGCATATCTTTGGAGTGTGGGAGGAAACCCATGCAACACACAGCAAGAACATATAAAAACTGGCTAGGTTTCGAACCGAGGACCCCTGTGCTGCAAGGCAAAGTGCTAACCACTGAGCCGCTCTGCTGCGCACAGAGCTGGAGTGCAACATGCCAAAACCTGTACACCAAATGCTTCAGCCTCAAAACCATCATGCTAAGAACTGCTGACTAGTAAATACCATGGTCACTTTAGAAAGGGTAAAGCATGGCGTCCCCATGCCTCCACCAGCAAACAATTTGATTATGATTTTTGCCCTTCCCATCTACTCTGTGCATCCGATACATTTTAAAAGATAATATACTATTCCCAAGTACCCCTACAGATGTGAGCCGCGCTGTGAATGCACCTTTTAGTTATCTTAGGCTTCCAAAATTCTGCTATTATCATGACACATGGACAGTACAACACAAATACACAATCTGAAAGGGTGTCAGGAGCCAGAGCTGTACAGTATCATCAATTTAAATCAAAACTTTTTTTTTTTTTTTAGTGTTCTTTCCCTCAGGAGGCAAAATACATGTAGTAATTAGTTCCATGTTCCTACATGCCTTGTAATGGGGCCGTACGCATGGGCTGAATATCGGGTAGCATCGGCTGGTTTCTATTTCGGGCTATGTGTACGGCAGCCGCTCTGTCGGCTTCTGTTGAAAAAGGTCTGCCAATCGGCATTCGATCAGCACTCTCAGTCAATGGCTGACAGCCCTGACAGGTGTGTTCTGGCGGAGGGACGGTCCCCCTGTCAGAACACTGTAGCTCAGCGGGGAGATTGCTGTACCAACATCGCCCGCTGGGATGAACGGAAAAAAAAAAAACAGATTGCATGTACCAGGCCTAAGCCTAGCTAGGAGGCCACACATGGACCCACCCCACTTTCCTTGCTGGTTGTCTGAAAACGTAGCTAGCAAAGAGATAGCAGCTTAATAAATGGAGATTGACTGGGCTCCAACACTTACCCGTAAAAAGCAGTGGCAAGAGGAATGCAAAGGAAAAAGGAGGATGATGCTCCCCCTGACCCCCAACTAATTCCCCTTGTCGACATTTGTCTCGGGCAAGTACTTGGAGCCTAGACAAGCACCAGTTTTTACGAACATCTACGTTGTCTGACGGCTACGGATATTGGGGGGGGGGGGCCTAAAGTTCATCTGCATTTCAGAAATCTCTATAATAAAACTAGTGTGTGGATATTACAATGTCCAGACACCTGGTTTGTCTTTGATTCCAAAAATGTGGCTGCTAAAAAAAAAATTAAAAATAAAATAAAGGAAGGCGGAGGGGGCAGGTAGGGGAGATTTAAGAGATAGAATTTACTACAATGCCATCAGATGACTGCCTACATTCTCTGATGTTACATTCTCAGCAAAGAAAATCTATGGAAGCCAAGGAATGAGTTATATTATTTGTATCAGCAGGTTGGCCAAATATGACAAATTGCTACTATTTGTTGTGTTTCCTTGCTAATATGTACAACACTTTACAGATTTTATTGTCACTTCTAAACATTGGGGGATAATGCTATTTTTTAACTTTCAATGGATTTACCACTAGAGGAATTAATAAATGTTTTGCAAATGTGTCAGTTTTTCACTTTATCACCTTTTTATTGGTGGAGTGTACTTTCCCGCCTTGCCTGACCTCCTAGCTGGACTTATAAAGCACATACAGTGGATATAAAAAGTCTACAAACCCCTGTTAAAATGTCAGGTTTATGTGATGTAAAAAAAATGAGACAAAGATAAATCATTTCAGAACTTTTTCCACCTTAATGTGACCTATAAACTGTACAACTAAATTGAAAAACAAACTTAAATCTATTGGGGGGGGGGGGGGGGGGGGGAGTAAAAATAAAAAACTAAAATAATGTGGTTGCATAAGTGTTCACACCCTCTTATAACTGGAGATGTAGCTGTGTTCAGAACTAAAAGGAAATAGGTCTCAGTACACACCTGCCATCATTTAAAGTGCCTCTGATTAACCCCAAATAAAGTTCAGCTGTTCTAGGAGGTCTTTCCTGACATTTTCTTAGTCGCATCCTACAGCAACAGTCATGGTCCGTAGAGAGCTTCCAAAAGCATCAGAGAGATCTCATTGTTAAAAGGTATCAGTCAGGAGAAGGGTATAAAAGAATTTCCAAGGCATTAGATATACCATGGAACACAGTGAAGACAGTCATCATCAAGTGGAGAAAATATGGCACAACGGTGACATTACTAAGAACTAGACGTTCCTCCAAAATTTATGAAAAGATGAGAGGAAAACTGGTCAGGGAGGCTGCCAAGAGGCCTACAGCAACATTAAAGGAGCTGCAGTAATATCTGACAAGTACTGGCTGTGTGGTACATTAGACAACAATCTCCAGTATTCTTCACATGTCTGGGCTATGGGTTAGAGTGGCAAGGCGGAAGCCTTTTTTTACCAAGAAAAACATCCAGGCCTGGCTAAATTTAGCAAAAACATATCTGAAGTCTCCCAAAAGCATGTGGGAAAATGTGTTATGGTCTGCTGAAACCAAGGTTGAACTTTTTGGCCATAATTCCAAAAGACATGTTTGGGGCAAAACCAACACTGCACATCACCAAAAGAACACCACACCCACCGTGAAGCATGGTGGTGGCAGCATCATGCTTTGGGGCTGTTTTTATTCAGCTTGAACAGGGACCTTAGTCAAGGTAAAGGGAATTATGAACAGTTCCAAATATCAGTCAATATTGGCTTCTGCTAGAAAGCTAAACATGAAGAGGAACTTCATCTTTCAGCATGACAACGACCCAAAGCATACATCCAAATCAACAAAGGAATGGCTTCACCAGAAGAGAATTAAAGTTTTGGAATGGCCCAGCCAGAGCCCAGACCTGAATCCGAAAATCTGTGGGGTGATCTGAAGAGGGCTGTGCACAGGAGATGCCCTCACAATATGACAGATTTGGAGTGTTTTTTCAAAGAAGAATGGGCAATTGTTGCCAAGTCAAGATGTGTCATACCCAAAAAAGACTGAGTGCTGTAATAAAATCAAAAGGTGCTTCAACAAAGTATTAGTTTAAGGGTGTGCACACTTATGCAACCATAATATATTTTAGTTTTTTTATTTTTACTTTCCTTCACCTAAAAGATTTCAGTTTGTTGTTCAATTGAGTTGTACTGTTCATAGGTCACATTAACCACTTAAGGACCAAGCCTCTTTCTGAGATTTGTTGTTTACAATAAAAACAGTTTTTTTTTTTTTGCTAGAAAATTACTTAGAACCCCCAAACATTATACTTTTTTAAAATGGCGGTCGTTGCAATACTTTCTGTCACACCGTATTTGCGCAGCGTTCTTACAAGCGCACTTTTTTTGGAAAAATACACTTTTTCTGAATTAAAAAATAAGACAACAGTAAAGTTAGCCCATTTTTTTTTATACTGTAAAAGATAATGTTACACTGAGTAAATTGATACCCAACATGTCACGCTTCAAAATTGCGCCGCTCGTGGAATGGCGACAAACTTTTACCCTTAAAAATCTCCATAGGCGACGTTTAAAAAAATTCTACAGGTTGCATGTTTTGAGTAACAGAGGAGGTCTTGGGCTAGAATTATTTCCCTCACTCTACTGATCGCGGCGATACCTTATATTTGTGGTTTGAACACCATTTTCATATGTGGGAGCTATTCACGTATGCGCTCGCTTCTGCACGCAAGCTCGTTGTGAATTTTTTTTTCTTAATTTATTTTACCATTTATTGTTTATTTTTGCATTTAAAAAAAAAAAAAAAACTGGTGTCACTTTTATTTCTATTACAAAGAATGTAAACATCCCTTGTAATAGAAAAAAGCATGGCATGGCAGGACCTCTTAAATATGATACCTGGGGTCAAAAAGAATAAAATAAATAAAAAAAAAAAAAATGGGCGGAAGTGACGTTTTGACATCGCTTCCGCCCTGTATTGTTATGGAGACGGATGGGGGCCATCTTCCCCTCACTTGTCTCCATGCCCAGCAAGGGTGAAGATCCGATCGCCTCCGCTGCTGCCGACGGCCACTGTAAGCGGCGGAGGGCACCGGAGCATGGCGGGAGGAGGTGCCCCTCTCCCGCCGACAATAAAAGTGATCTCTCGGTGAATCCGCCACAGAGACCACTTTTATCTGAAACCGGACCACTCACTGAAGAAGAGGATACCAGGGTTATGGCAGCTAGCTGCTGCCATAACAATGATACTCCTGTTCAAAGTACCAACATATAACGACGGTGGGCGGTCCGGAACTGGGTAAAGGTGGAAAAAGTTCTGAAATTACGGTATTTATCTTTGTCTCATTTTTTTACATCACAGAAACCTGACATTTTAACAGGGGTATGTGGATTTTTTATATCCACTGTAGGAACATGGGACAGAACACTGTAAAAACTGAAGTAAGGAGTTCTTTAAAAATTGCAAAAGACCAGAAAGAACTGGTACAAAAATTATAACTGTTCTTGGTTACTGTTAACTAAAATAGAATGACCACTGTGGAAAAAAAAAATGTGGCCTCTAATGGAATGTTAGTTGAATTATAAAGCTTGAAAACAGAAGTTCAACTCACTAACCAACCTTAGCGATCACAGGAGGGCCAAAAGCCCTCAGAGATCTCACTGCCAGGGCTACAGACAGCAGCACTTTGAATTTTCTCAATGAATGCAAAGCATTCTCTGATTGGATAATATGGAGAAATAGGCCAGTGGCATCAGACTTGGATTTTAAACCTTGGATTTTAAACCTAGTACTACTTAAAAAAGGAGGCCATAATATACAGTATTTCCTAATACCTACAGCAGCACAATGGTCCCCAAATTTCTTTGGTCATAGCTTTCACATATGTAGTGTGCATGCTGGCTTCCAGTACAACACAGACTGATCCTACAGAATCCCCAACCCTACAGAAGCCAAACAAAAACTGAAGTATTAATGATGTATCAGAAACAAGACTATAAAGAGTTGCCTACAATAATGTGGACCTTTGTCTTTTACGATCTGGAGTGAACATGGTGCTGCACTTGTACTGTGCATTGCAGATAATTAAGGGGTCCTCCGAGACTGAGGCAGCATTCGATTTAATTAGTTACCTAGCATTGTAAGCAGTCTCAGAGCGGAACTGCTAGCATCAGAAAAGCACACAAAGCAAAGCTAACCTGGATTTATATTTATACCTGGTTACCATCTGTACCATTAACCTTAGAAGATGTGATTTATTGAACATTTTCAGCTATATGGTGCTGCCTCCTACAGTTGCCATATTTTCCCCATGCTGTAGGCAAATTCTCACATCTATAATACAGGCAGCTGTAAATTCTGGAACTTTGCATACTGTATGAATAGGATCCAGGTTGGGGCTAAACATTTCTTTTCTCCTATTAGTTTTTGAAGGGATACTGATTATTATAATTATACAGTATTCATATAGCGCCAAACAGTTTACGCAGTGCTTTATAATATAAAAAGGAGACAATACAGTTATAATACAATAAAATACAAGAGGATTAAGAGGGCCCTACTCAGAAGAGCTTACAAACTAATAGATCATGTATGTAAATCATAGCACACATACATTAACCAGCACCAGTTAAAAGAATTTGCAATACACTTCTCTATTATCTAGCTTTACATCTGTGCATTGCATAAGTGCTGCCTTTGTACCTATTTAGATGGGATATGGGCAGGGGCGTTGCTAGGTCTACAAAAGATCTGGGGCTAGAGCCCATAGCAGCGTAGTAGTCATACGCTTGGGCGGGAATACACATGTATATAATATACGTGTGTGTGTATCCCCAGAGAGCCCCCCTTACATTAGGGTCCCCAGAGAGCCTCCCCCTTAAATCAGGGTCCCCAGAGAGCCTCCCCCTTAAATCAGGGTCCCCAGAGAGCCTCCCCCTTAAATCAGGGTCCCCAGAGAGCCTCCCCCTTAAATCAGGGTCCCCAGAGAGCCTCCCCCTTAAATCAGGGTCCCCAGAGAGCCTCCCCCTTATATTAGGGTCCCCAGAGAGCCTCCCCCTTATATTAGGGTCCCCAGAGAGCCTCCCCCTTATATTAGGGTCCCCAGAGAGCCTCCCCTCCCCTTGGGGACCCCTGCAGAGACTCGGGGCTATGGGCTCCAGATTCGGGGCTATAGCCCCAAAAGCCACCCCCTAGCGACGCCACTGGATATGGGCATTACTGTTCTTTTCTTTTCACACAGTGTAATCAACAATTTAGTCTCTTGACAAGGTACACTGCAGTTTTAATAAACACTTTAAATCCTTTTTTTTTTTTAAAGAGAATTTCTTTTTTACTCTTATAATAATGTAAACAGTATTATATCTCCATGTTTGTTTTAAAATAATGCTTGCAGTAGTAAATTGATGGTGCTGGAACCTTAAAGTAGAACTCTAGGCAAAACTTTCATTTTGGATTTTGGATTGAGTTAAGCCACACACTGGGGTTTCTTTACTAAAGCTGGAGAGTGCAAAATAAGGCTCACTTCTGCATAGAAACCAATCAGCTTTCAGGTTTTATTGCCAAACCCTAACTGAACCAACTGAGGTTGGAAGCTGATTGGCTACCATGCACAGCTGCACCAGATTTTGAGTGCTCCAGCTTTAGAAAATCTACCCCGTTACGAGTTATTTTTTTCATTCAACCAAGACTTCAACAAGAGTTGGATGGAGTTACACTTTAACAAAGATAGTGACATGTGCTGTAATTATTTTGTACCACTCTCGTAGTTTTGGGGTGATCAATTATTTTTACTGATATTTTGCACATTAAGGCCTTATGCACACTAGGCATCTGTACATGAGATTCCAGTGTTTGTTCAGGCGGGGGATACAGGAGTGTTGTCTAGCCCCTCTTCCGGCAGCACAGAATTCTATGGGAGGCTGAAAGTTGCTGCGACTGAAGTGTGCACTGAGTGGTACTAATGTTGAGTTCAGTATGTGCCTAGGGACGAATGCCTGGAATTTAGGCTTTCAGGGAATTCAATCCTTGGCGCATACTGCCCTTAATGTTAGTGCCACCCAGGGCATCCTCCAGCCACAGCAGCTTTCAGCCTCTCATAGAATTCTGTGCTGCCTCCTCCTGCACAAAAACATTGGAATCTCATGTACAGGGGATAAATGCCTAGTGTGCATAAGGCCTTAAGCTCCATACACACTATCAGATTTTCTGCTGATTTTTTCCTTCAGATTTACCAAAACCATATAATATGAGGTCAAACCTTAGGAGTTTCAATTTGTATGCAATCAGGCAGACCCTTGCACTACATGGTTATGGTAAATCTGAAGACAAAAATCAACAGAAAATCGGATAGTGTGTATGGGGCTTTAATGCGCAAAATATCAGTAAAAATAATTGATCACCCCAAAACTACAGTGGTACAAAATAATTACAGCACGTGTCACTATCTTAGTTAAAGTGTAACTCCATCCAACTCTTGTTGAAGTCTTGGACAGGGTGGGAAGGGTTAAATTGTCGAGAAGTCGTCCGATCTACTCATCAGTCTTGACACATCCCTTCCTCACTGCCAGCACCAGACCCGCCCCCTTCTGCCTGAGCAGTAGCAGCATTCAGGCAGTTCCAAGCTGACAGTAGGACATCTTGGGGCCCCCACAGTGGAGGACTGCCAGGGTCCGGTCGCAATTGTAAATTTGATAGTTTCACCACTGTTGTCAGGTTTTTATTTCTGGGTCCCATTTAGGGAAATCTCACTTCCTGTCCCAGTTGTCACCAGGCCAGGAAGTGTGGATAAATCCCCGACAGGGACACAGACAACAATAAAAAAAAAGTTTATAGGAGGTGCTACCCTTCACCCACATTAGGTAACATTAAATTGAATCTTTGAAGAAGTCATATTACATCAATATACAGCTTAAGCCTGGGTCATGCCATTCTAGCTGAATGGACAGGAAGTCTTTGTTGCACTGACAGTACAGAAGTGTCTTGTTAATACAACAATTGTCTGTAACATCACATTGATCCTGTGACTGGCTCCATGGGGACTTGAGCTAATTATGTCATTACAATTATATTAGAAGTACTGGGTGTCCATGCTCTTCCTTAGTTATGCAGGTCATACATTATGTAACTTCTAAATGGAGGGGCACAATATTATTTTTTTCTTCATGTCCATGCATTGTCTACCTTCCATCTTTGTGAATGAGCCCTCAAGCAGATAAGACATACAAGCACAGAAAATAAGTAATATTGGTGTCAGGAATCTTTTTTTAACCTTAAAAAAACTAAAATAAAAATGATAGATAGATAGATGATAGATAGATAGATAGATAGATACATACCAGTATCTCACACAAGTGAGTACACCCCTCACATTTTTGTAAATATTTTATTATATCGTTTCATGTGACAACACTGAGGAAATTACACTTTGCTACAATGTAAAGTAGTGAGTGTACAGCTTGTATAACAGTGTACATTTGCTGTCCTCTCAAAATAACTCAACACACAGCCATTAATGTCTGGCAACAAAAGTGAGTACACCCCTAATTGAAAATGTCCAAATTGGGCCCAATTAGCCATTTTCCCTCCCCGGTGTCATGTGACTCATTAGTGTTACAAGGTCTCAGGTGTGAATGGGGAGCAGGTGTGTTAAATTTGGTTATATCACTTTCACTCTCTCATACTGGTCACTGGAAGTTCAATATCTCATGGCAAAGAACTCTGAGGATCTGAAAAAAAGAATTGTTGCTCCACATAAAGATGGCCTAGGCTATAAGAAGATTGCCAAGACCCTGAAACTGAGCTGCAGCACGATGGCCAGGACCATACAGCGGTGTAACAGGACAGGTTCCACTCAGAACAGGCCTCACCATGGTTGACCAAAGAAGTTGAGTGCATGTGTCAGCGTCATATCCAGAGGTTGTCTTTGGGAAATAGACGTATGAGTGCTGCCAGCAATGCTTCAGAGGTGGGGGGGTGGGGGTTCAGCCCATCAGACTATACACCGCACACTGCATCAAATTGGTCTGCATGGCTGTCATCCCAGAAGGAAGCCTCTTCTAAAGATGATGCACAAGAAAGATGGCAAACAGTTTGCTGAAGACAAGCAGACTAAGGACATGGATTACTGGAACCATGTCCTGGGGTCTAATGAGACCAAGATAAATGTATTTGGTTCAGATGGTGTCAAGCGCGGGTGGCGGCAACCAGGTGAGGAGTACAAAGACAAGTGTGTCTTGTCTATAGTCCAGCATGGTGGTGGGAGTGCTATGGTCTGGGGCTGTATGAGTGCTGCCAGCAATGGGGAGCTACAGTTCATTGAGGGAACCATGAATGCCAACATGTACTGTGGCATACTGAAGCAGAGCATGAACCCCTCCAGTCGGAGACTGGGCCGCAGGGCAGTATTCCAACATGATAACGACCCCAAACACACCACACAACAGAAGGTGAAGGAGCACAAGGTCTCTAACATCCACCAGCTCCGTGATGTCGTCATGGAGGAGTGGAAAAGGACTCCAGTGGCAACCTGTGAAGCTCTGGTGAACTCCATGCTCAAGAGGGTTAAGGCAGTGCTGGAAAATCATGGTGACCACACAAAATATTTACACTTTCCAATTTGGACATTTTCACTTTAGGTGTGTACTCACTTTTGTTGCCAGCTATTTTGAGGGGACAGCAAATGTACACTGTTATACAAGCTGTACACTCACTACTTTACATTGTAGCGAAGTGTCATTTCTTCAGTGTTGTCACATGAAAAGATATAATAAAATATTTACAAAAATGTGAGGGGTGTACTCAATTTTGTGAGATACTGTATTTCTACATCCATCTACATGCACGGTGACGAAACACTGATAGTGATTGGCTGAATTCCTTATTCTATTTCAATGCTTTCAAAAAATGTTACTGACTCATCCCTCTATGGACAGGAGGAATTTCGCAACAGCTTCGTCCGCTTCCCACATTTCTCCATTTTCCAGATCTATCTTAACCGAGAATGAGGATTAATGGCTAGTTATGGCTCAGGGAGGCCACTGATGGCAATTTTTATTGTAATTACTCCACATCTGCCTGGGGCTCACTTTTGAAAAACTGCTATTATAACATAATAATACAATATATTACCAAAAGTATTGGGACGATTGCTTTTACAAGCACATAAACTTTAGTGGCATCCCAGTTTTAGTCCATAGGGATCAATATTGAGTTGGCCCACCCTTTGCAGCTATAACAGCTTCAACTCTTCTGGGAAGGCTGTCCACAAAGTTTAGGAGTGTGTATATGGGAAGGTTTGACCATTCTTCCTGAAGCGCATTTGTGAGGTCAGGCACTCATGTGGACGAGAAAGCCTGGCTCGCAGTCTCCCTTCTAATTCATCCCAAAAGTGTTCTATCAGGTTGAGGTCAAGACTTGTGCAGGCCAGTCAAGTTCCTCCACCCCAAACTCGCTCATCCATGTCTTTATGGACCTTGCTTTGTGCACTGGTCCAAATAATTTGGTGGAGGGGGGATTATGATGTGGGGTTGTTTTTTCAGAGGTTGGGCTTGGCCCCTTAGTTCCAGTGAAGGGAACTCTTAAGGTGCATACCAAGACATTTTGGACAATTTTATGCTCCCAACTTTGTGGGAACAGTTTGGGGATGGCCCCTTTCTGTTCCAACATGACTGCGCACCAGTGCACAGAGCAAGGTCTATAAAGACATAGATGTGCGAGTTTGGGTGGAGGGGGGGGGTGGAGGAACTTGACTGGCCTGCACAGACTCCTGACTTCAACCTGGAAAAACACCTTTGGGATGAATTAGAGCGGAGACTGCGAGCCAGGCCTTCTTGTAGACATCAGTGCCTGACCTAAAAAATGTGCTTATGGAAGAATGGTCAAACATTCCCATACACACACTCCTAAACCTTGTGAACAGCCTTCCCAGAAGAATTGAAGCGGTTATAGCTGCAAAGGATTGGCCAACTCCATATTGAACCCCACAAACTAAGACTGGGAATGCCATTAAAGTTCATGTGCATGTAAAGGCAGGCGTCCCAATACTTTTGGTAATAGAGCGTTTATTATAAGGCTGTGAATTGGGCGTATGTATGCCTATACCCATGAGGGAAGCCATCTTTGCCTGCTTGGGATCCACAGGTGGTCTGTGCATCTGCAAGAAGGCAGTCCCATTCATGTCTACTAGGACACGTCAGTTGCATGGACACAGCTGCTAGTCCCAATTGGACAGGCGTGTAGGTGCGTGTCCCCAAACGCACACTGTCTGTGCATGGCTGGCAATTTGGGACCAGCGGCTGTGTCCGTGCAGCTGCTACATCCCAATAGATATGAATGGGAATGCCTGTATGTAGATGCATGGGACACCTGTGCATCCCCCATGCAGGCAAAAATGGCCTTTTGCACGTGTGTACAAATAGGTATTCTCGTGTTAATGAGGTCACAGTCTTAACTCCTAGCACTTGCTGACCATTTACTGCACCCTGACCCAGTTCCAGACATGAAATATGATGCTGCATCAAATGCAAGGACCAGCTATAATTGTTTTGCCTCGTGTAAAGACTAAATGGCCTGTACACACGATCAGAAAATTGTACAAAAAAAAAAAAATACCACTTTTGAAGCAATCTTATGATAATCTGCTCATTAGTACACAGCTTTCGAGAGCCAATCACAATAGTTCATCCAAAATTAACCAATGGGACAAGCACAAAAAATGTTGTATGATACCAGATGGTACAAATTTTTGTTTCGTTAGTACAGGTAGTGTTAGAAAATACAATACAAATACACTACAACACATTACATCACTTCCGAATTTTTATTCTGTCGTACGAGAATTTATGTAACTTCATTTTTGATATGAGATTAGCATGCAAAAAATAAAATAAACAGGACGATCATTCGTCCGATAATCTCATCGTGTGTAACAGGGATTAGGGCTTGTGCAATGGGACAGGTAGCAACAAACACATATTACTAGATTTGCCATTTTACATACAAGAGTACCCAAATCGGTCTTGATATTAGCCTCTGGCAACCCCTTGTACAGCAGCACTCAGACTGGTACAGGTAGGGCCTTCACTGCGATACAGCTATGACTAAGCACTGTTAAGTGTGAAACGCGTCAACTCGTTTGTCCCATTTTTTTGCTGTGGTTTGTATTTGTTGCACTTTTTATAAATAAATATATATCAATTATATATTATAAATATATTCCGGAGTGCGGATGTCCAGAACTTATTTTTTGCCTCAAGTTGCTATATGCTTAGCCGGCACCAGGTGTTCCAGTTCCGAGGAGAGTCTCATATCTACATTTCCACCTGGAGCGGTGATCCCCTTCCCCTCACTGCGATACAGTCAGTAAAACCTTGCATATTGCTGACTGTCTAATGCCGCGTACACACGAGCGGACTTTTCGTCAGAAAAGGTCCGACGGAACGAATCCGTCAGACATTCCGATCATGTGTGGGCTTCATTGGACATTTTTTGTCGAAAAATCTGACAAACCTTAGAAATAGAACAAGTTTCAAATCTTTCCGACGGACTCGATTCCTATCGAAAAAAACATTTGTCTGTATGCTAGTCCGACGGACCGAAAACAACGCAAGGGCAGCTATTGGCTACTAGCTATTGAAATTCCTTTTCTAGTCCAGTCGTACGTCATCACGTTCGAAATGATTGGACTTTGGTGGGATCGTGTGTAGGCAAGTTTCGTCGGAACTCCGTTGAAAAGTCCTTCGGAGTTCAGTCTGACGAGTAGTCCACTCGTGTGTACGCGGCATAACACTGGGAGCTTCCTGACGGGAAAAAAAGGCAGAGTGATGAGCTCCTCAGTGTGCAGCTACTCTTTCATTGTCCAATTACAGGCTGTTGAGAAACCTAAGGCCAGGGACTATTACACAGCTGTAGGGAGTGCAGGACGTGGCTATACTTCATGCTGGTCATGCCTGGATCACAGGACTTGCAGAACAGAATGGCAAATCTGTGGCAGGTTAAGAGTTTACATATATGTAGTTTAACTGGCTTTTAACTTTCAAGTGAAGAGACCATTAGGGTGGACAATTAATTTATGCAAAGTGTGCAACTGCACAAGGGCCCTGTGGGACTTGGGGGCCTGTTTTATACTAGACGTGGGTCAGCTCCACCATTATTGTGTGAAAACCAAAGTTGAGAATAGGGAGGCATTCTTCATGACCTCCCTGTTTTACTGGCTTGTAATAATATTACAAACACCACCATCACTTCCTGCCTGAGCGGCACCGAGACACATAATGCGTTCCCATTTCCTCTTGACATTGTGTGAACTTGAAATGAAAGGGATGTCCATTATCTGACCCTTCTTGCAAATTATGAACCATGAAAGAGCTCAGGGTATCGCAAAGGTTACCATTTATCTGCATCTATCTAAACACAATAAATTATACATGGTGTCTCAAAAGTCGCCATACATAGGGAAAAAGGGAAAATTGGAAATTGTTTTTTCTATGTCTTTTTCTTTCATAGGAGTTCTTAGGGTACAACATTGGCCACTGGGAAACATGCGAAGGGGGCATTGACATTGAAAAAAAATAAAGCACATAAAATACACAGGTTTCATATGCAAAAAAAAAAAAAAAAAAAGTTTTTTAAAATTGAGATCTACGAGTCCCTATGCTGCGGTGGTTGATGGAACTTGTAGTCATCCCATTCACAGATCTCTGTAAATGAATGACACAGCTAAGCGAATGAAATTCTTCACATCCATGGTAAATTAAAAAAGAAAAAAGCAGTAGAAAAATAACCCCACAATTCAGTTAAGGCGGGGGGGGGGGGGGGTCTGATGGTGAGAGTTAGGGAATGCCACCATGTTTCATGATAGACACACTGAATTCAAAGAGAGGAACCCCAAGATTCTGTATGAGTTGGGGGCGGTGGGCTACAGACTCAGGTCATACATCCCAGGAGGCTTTGGGGTGCAATTCGGCTGATTCCTACAGAACACTGCTGGGGTTGCTGGGCATGTTTTTGTGGATAACCCAAAGAAAAAAAAAAAAGTAAGGGGGGGGGCTGGGAGTAAAAACGACTGGGAATTCTGGGAGCAGTGATGTCACCTGTAGGCTCCCACAGCCCAGCCATTGTTGGTGCTCCCCTGCAGCTGCCACTCGCTGACAGAGGGGAGCCAGAACTGTGGATAATACAGCTGGACTGAAAAACGGTAATTATGCTGATCTTTTTTTTTTTTTTTTAACATGGGGTAGGCAGGATAGGTAGCAGGAGGGGACATTTTTAAGAATAGGTAGTGTTAAGCAAGTCATAGATGGTGCAATTCCCCCCCACCCCCACCCTACCGGTTGCAGGAAAGAAAATTGCTTGATCAGGGAATCCCTCCAGCAGTGCGATTGTATTCTGCTGGCAGGGAGCCTTCCCTGCCAGCAGAACACAATGATTACTGTCAACGGCTAAAGCCACCGGTAGTGATCGCATGCAAAAACTTCAACAGGCTGATTGTACTGAAGTCGATTGATGGATTGACTTCAGTACAACCAGCCTGCCCATAAATGGATCAAATTTTGGTCAGTCCCTACTGAACCAGCTGAGATTCGATCCATCTATGGCTGGCTCTAGGCAGGATTCCACTTTTGCCAATGGCAGTAATCACATGCAAAAACTCCAACAGACTGGTTGTACTGAAGTCGATTGATGGATTGACTTCAGTACAACAAGCCTGTCCACAGGTGGATCGAGAATTGAGCCATCTATGGCTGGCTTTAGGCAGGATTCCCCTTTATGCCTGGGTTTATGCTCTCCACCATCTTTTAGAAAACTGATCCACAGTGGATACTATTTTAGAGGGCGGCAGAGCAGTGATACTGCTACCTTGTTAATCCTTAAGTTGTTTTTTTTGGGTTTTTTTAAAGCTTACAATTTTGCAAGCATATGGCTTGTGGTCCCATTGACTTCAATGGCCAAGTTTGTTGCCTGTCAAACTTGACAAACCAAATAAAATTTGTGTGGCATTTGTGGGATCCCCTCTGTCTGCCTGCTTCGGTGGTTGTTAAAACTCCAAGATTCGTTATAATGTGTTTATTGCGTTAGATTGTATCAGTTTTAAAGATGATTGCAGGCAAACTATCGCTTCCCAAGAAACATTGTTATAAAAGAATGTAATTTTTTGATGATATTTTTGCATAGAGATGGTGGTCTGGGATAGCTGCCCCCTTTATAAATTGGACAGTGATCAGCAGCTTTGCTTCTACCAGTCATCCCAGAAAACAGTCTAGAGAAGAAGAATAAAAAAAAAAAAAAAAAAGGAAGAAAAAGGAAACAGAAGAGGAAGAAAAAGGAAACAGAAGAGGAAGAAAAAGGAAACAGAAGAGGAAGAAAAAGGAAGAAAAAAGGAAACAGAAGGAGGAAGAAAAAGAAAAAAGGAAGAAAAAAAAGGAAACAGAAGAAGAAGAGGAAGAAGAAAAAGAAGAAAAAGGAAACAGAAGAAAATGAAGGAAAAAAAGGAAACAGAAGAGGAAAATGAAGAAGAAAATGGAAACGGAAGAGGAAGAAGAAAATGGAAACGGAAGAGGAAGAAGAAAATGGAAACGGAAGAGGAAGAAGAAAATGGAAACGGAAGAGGAAGAAGAAAATGGAGACGGAAGAGGAAGAAGAAAATGGAGACGGAAGAGGAAGAAGAAAATGGAAACGGAAGAGGAAGAAGAAAATGGAAACGGAAGAGGAAGAAGAAAATGGAAACGGAAGAGGAAGAAGAAAATGGAAACGGAAGAGGAAGAAGAAAATGGAAACGGAAGAGGAAGAAGAAAATGGAAACGGAAGAGGAAGAAGAAAACGGAAACGGAAGAGGAAGAAGAAAACGGAAGAGGAAGAAGAAAATGGAAACGGAAGAAGAAGAAGAAAAAGAAAAAAAAAGGAAACGGAAGAGGAAAAAGAAAAAAAAAAAGGAAACGGAAGAGGAAAAAGAAAAAAAAAAAGGAAACAGAAGAGGAGGAAGAAGAAGAAAAAAAAGGAAACAGAAGAGGAGGAAGAAGAAGAAGAAAAAAAAGGAAACAGAAGAGGAGGAAGAAGAAGAAGAAAAAAGAAAAAAAAAAGGAAACAGAAGAAGAAAAAGAGGAAAAAAAAGAGGAAGAAAAAGAAAAGGAAAAAGGAAGAGGTTGCTTGTCCAGATCGTCCCATGTATTGTAATGCAGGCCATCCTATGAGATAACCCTGATCCTGGCTGAACACCGCTAGATGGGATCAGCAGACGTGTCGCTCTGATCAGATGGACACGTAAGCCTCTAGCAGAGCTCCCATCAAACTTTCCATCAGCAGCCCCTGCACAGCCCCATCCACCGGGATCTCCTCTCTCTCTCCCCGGGATCTCCTCTCTCTCTCTCCCCGGGATCTCCTCTCCTACTAACCCACATCACTTCCAGGAGAAGAGATCACCGATGTGATCACAGAGATCTGATCATAACAATCTATGGATTATATCTTATCTCAGCGATCCAGACATTGTACTTCTCTGTCTGTGTCCGGACTGACACGTAGAGACACCCTCCATACACGATCACCGATCACATCCACTACAGACGCTCAGATGAAAGTCTCCTCCACATTGTACAGATCACACTCATACACATTACAACTCCTAACAATAGAGATCCTCCGCACAGCAATGGAAGCTCTGCCTTTGATCTGCAACCCCCTGCCCTGAAAATCCATGCTGGACTTTGTAGTCCCCCTCCCTCCTTGTCTGCCCAATAAAGTACTGAGGGAAACTTCCCAGCAGCTGCTTCATAGAGATCACCTGGGGAGTCAGATCCGTGTATTTTCCATAGGAATGCATCCAGCTGTGATAGGAGTGATCAGAGTGTTCAGCCTGGCTGGCTGTGTATTGCAGATTGTTGCGGTAGGTAGGGGTGACTTACCTGCCCAGGGATCGGGTGCTTGCTGTGACAGTGCTCTGCTCGGATCCTCCTGGCACACACTCCGCTCTCAGCCGGCTCAGCCTCTCTGCTGACTCTCTGGAGTCGTGGCACTTTTCTTTTCATTGGCTTTTTTTTTCAATGAAACTTTATTGCTAACGTCAGCAAACACGAGTGTGGTCATTGTCAGATTGAGCTGTACTGTACAGAGACCGCCTAGGCTGAAATGGATTCTTCTACGTACTGTATAGACAAGAAGAGAAGATCTCACACAATAGATATATGTATTAGATCATATATACTGTATAAGTGTGTTTTATGTTTAGTCTTCCTAATATTGGGTTATCTGCCAATAAAAAGTCTGATGAATCAAGTCAGTGCGCCAAAGATGCAGCATGTGGGACTTTTTGGTGCGCTTTCAGAAAATGCAGGAAAAAAAAATTGAAATCTATAGGACTGCAGCTATAACTGCGGGTAAAATGTAGGAAGACCCGCTTTACATTACACAGCCCCCGTACCTTTGGACCACTTTATGTTACACAGCCCCCACGCCACTGGACCCCTTCACATTACACAGCCCCAATACCTCTGGATGCCTTTACATTACACAGCCCCCCACACCACTGGACCCCTTCACATTACACAGCCCCAATACCTTTGGATTCCTTTACATTACACAGCCCCCACACCTCTGGAACCCTTCACATTACACAGCCCCAATACCTCTGGATGCCTTTACATTACACAGCCCCCACACCTCTGGACCCCTTCACATTACACAGCCCCAATACCTCTGGATGCCTTTACATTACACAGCCCCCCACACCTCTGGACCCCTTCACATTACACAGCCCCGTACCTTTGGACCACTTTATGTTACACAGCCCCCACGCCACTGGACCCCTTCACATTACACAGCCCCAATACCTCTGGATGCCTTTACATTACATAGCCC
Organism: Aquarana catesbeiana; assembly: GCF_042186555.1. Classification (NCBI taxonomy): domain Eukaryota; kingdom Metazoa; phylum Chordata; class Amphibia; order Anura; family Ranidae; genus Aquarana; species Aquarana catesbeiana. The sequence goes on from NC_133327.1 coordinate 590,669,686, forward strand.
CCCACACCACTGGACCCCTTCACATTACACAGCCCCAATACCTTTGGATTCCTTTACATTACACAGCCCCCACACCTCTGGAACCCTTCACATTACACAGCCCCAATACCTCTGGATGCCTTTACATTACACAGCCCCCACACCTCTGGACCCCTTCACATTACACAGCCCCAATACCTCTGGATGCCTTTACATTACACAGCCCCCCACACCTCTGGACCCCTTCACATTACACAGCCCCGTACCTTTGGACCACTTTATGTTACACAGCCCCCACGCCACTGGACCCCTTCACATTACACAGCCCCAATACCTCTGGATGCCTTTACATTACACAGCCCCCCACACCACTGGACCCCTTCACATTACACAGCCCCAATACCTTTGGATTCCTTTACATTACACAGCCCCCACACCTCTGGAACCCTTCACATTACACAGCCCCAATACCTCTGGATGCCTTTACATTACACAGCCCCCACACCTCTGGACCCCTTCACATTACACAGCCCCAATACCTCTGGATGCCTTTACATTACACAGCCCCCCACACCTCTGGACCCCTTCACATTACACAGCCCCGTACCTTTGGACCACTTTATGTTACACAGCCCCCACACCTCTGGACCACATTATATTACACAGCTCCAATACCTCTGGATCCCTTCACATTACACTGACCCCACACCTCTGGACCCCTTTACATTACACAGCCCCTACACCTCTGGACTCCTTTACATTACATAGCCCCTCACCTCTGGACCACTTTATATTACACAGCTCCCACACCCCTGGACCCCTTTACATTACACAGCCCCCCACACCTCTGGACCCCTTTACATTACACAGTCTCCCACACCTCTGGACCCCTTTACAATACACGGCCCCTACACCTCTGGACCCCTTTACATTACACAGCCCCCACAACGCTGGATCCCTTTACATTACACGACCCCTACACCTCTGGACCCCTTCACATTACACAGCCCCAATACCTCTGGATGCCTTTACATTACACAGCCCCCCTACACCTCTGGACCCCTTTACATTACACAGCCCCCCACACCTCTGGACCTTTTTACATTACACAGCCACTACAACTCTGGATCCCTTTACATTAAGTAAGAGATGCTGTACTGAACAGTAAAGCATATGTGCAAAAACCATAAGTGAAGTGAAATGAACAAACACAGTATAAAGTGTCCACATATGGTAAATGGATGATTCCAAACTCAAATTAATAAGAGGAACTGATATGGACCAAAAAATGATGTGAGACTGGAAATTAAAGTCAATAGTGCACGGTGTGGATCTGTGACTGTGAGTCAACAACGGGGTACAGAACTTCCATAGCTGTAAACCAACATCTCGATATGGAGTATCAGAATGAAAACATCATGAAGTAAGATAAGATATCCGGAATGGTGGAACCTCTGTCTCACTTCTCGACTTCTCTGGTGGGGTGAAGAAACATCAGGAAGGGCCGCCAACTGGATATCAGCCAATAGACCTCAAGGATGTGTTCCAAGGAGAAGCCGGGGACAGATTTGATCCAGACCCCGTGATGGAAGTAAAATCTAAATAAATCTGTGAAGTGATTGGAAGTGTACTGAGTACCACACAATGGAGTGTTGGATCATAGTCCAAAGGAGACAAGTCCATGTGGAGTGGAAAGAGATGTTAATCCCCCATTCTTAAATGGGCTGGGATGAATAATCCTGGTAAACCAGATGATGTGCATATGGATACTTGTATGAGTTCACATAAAAGAGGTGAGGTAACCTTACCGGAGATGGTGGACCCAAATACCATATAGCAGTGAGTCAAACAGGCTTGAAAATCCTCCATTCTAGGAGATGTCACGCTGGATGCAATGAAGGATATATGGCTCCAAGTCGTGTGAACGACAGGCGATGGACTCCCCGCAGCCAGATGGGTCCAGGACAATCCAGGAAGTAGAGGTGGGTGAGTGATAAGCAAAACCCAAAAATAGAAGAAAAAATAGAAGAGGGCTCCATATGGTGCAGGTCAACCAGGGATGGTTTATTCAAATGTAAAAAAATCTTACAACGATATGCAAGATGCAAAGTATAAAAGTGATCACAAAAATCGGTAAAAAAACACCTAAAAGCAATGTGGGAGAAATAGAAATGCTGGTCCGACGCGTTTCGACAACAAAAGGGCTTCAACTGGGGCATCAGTTGAATGCCCCAGTTGAAGACCTTTTGTTGTCGAAACACGTCGGACCAGCATTTCTCTGATTGTTTTCACATGTATATTACGAGTACTAATAACTGTGGTATTAGTTCCAGTTTTGATATTTACACCATTACATGTATAGTTGGTTCTTTCACCAGGTCACAACATTTAGCGCTACACATTATCCTTGCAGATTACTTTGAACTTTGTTTGTCTGAGTGTTAGCTGCTTCTGTTTATACACATTTGTTTCTTTTTGGGTTTAGCGCAGTATTTTCCCTCCTCATTTCTACATATGTGTCACTTACCTGGGGAAGAGATGGCACCAGGATGCAGTATGGGAAGAAGACAAGTCAGAGGAGGCAGTGTGATGCTTTGGGAAATGTTCTGCTGGGAAACCTTGGGTCCTGCCATTCATGTGGATGTTACTTGACACATACTGCCTACCTAAATATCGTTGCTGACCTTTTCATGGAAACTGTATTTCCTGATAGCAATGGCCTCTTTTAGCAGGATAATGCCCCCCATTACACTGCAAAAATGGTTCAAGAATGGTTTGAGGACACAATGAGTTTGAGGTGCTGACTTGGCCTCCAAATTCTCCAGATCTCAATACATTCAGCATTTGTGGGATGTGCTGGAAAAGTCCATAGAGGCCCCACCTTGCAACTTACAGGACTTAAAGGATCTACTGACAGCTTGAGCCAGATACCACAGCATACCTTCAAAAGTCTAGTGGCGTACATGTCTCAATGGGTGGGGTGTTTTGGTGGGAAAAGGGGCTGTTTTGGTAGCAAAAGGGGAATCTACTTAATATTGGATGGGTGGTCACAAAGTTATGACTGATCAGTGTATGTAGACCCATTTTTTTTCAGTTTTGGATAAAATGGCGATAGGTAAAATGCCAATGAGGCAAAATTAGGCAACTGCCTAAAGTGTCACTCAGTGTGTGTGTGTGTGGGGGGGGGGGGGGGGGGGGGGCACCAAGGCCTGAGTATGCATACTCCAGCTGCTCAGTAACCTTGCCTTTTTTACACAGGGTAGTGTTAGTGAGCTAGTTGCTAGGACCCTGGCAGCTGGGACGCACAGCATTATTGGTTGTTTCAGTACAGGCAGTTGAAGCGTAAGTTATGCCCCTTAAAAGCCTAATGCCCCGTACACACGGTCGGATTTTCGATGGACAATGTCCGATCGGAGCGTGTTGTCGGATATTCCGACCGTGTGTGGGCGCCATCTGACATTTTCCATCGGATTTTCCGACACACAAAGTTGGAGAGCAGGAGATAAAATTTTCCGACAACAAAATCCGATCGCGTCAATTCCGACAGTGTGTGGCCTGTTCCGACGCACAAAGTGCCACGCATGCTCAGAAGAAATTCCGAGACGGGACAGCTCGTTCTGGTAAACTTAGTGTTCGCAATGGATACAGCACTTTCGTCACGCTGCAATGTTCAAAATGGTTTAATACAGCGCACTCTCTTCTTCTTTATAATGTGACAAGAATTAAGTAGTTTTGCTGCTCATATTCACACACACTTCTCACAAAGTTTTATTTGTGTTTTTTTAGTGGGATTCCCTGAATATATTGTTATTAGTTGTCACATCTGACAGTTTTATATTTTTTTTTTTTTTTTTTTTTTTGGATTTTAAGCCTTTTTTTTTCTTTAATGTTTGGATTTTTTCCAAGGCTGATCTTTGTTCAATGTTATTTTTATTTTTCATCCAGAATATTTTGGGTGTGTTTTGTGTGTCAAGTTACCCCAACACTATTGATATCTTATATTATTTAATCTCCAGGAGATTGTTTGTTGTTGGTGTCCCTTGTTCATTTCACATTGTATATTTGAAATGTACCTGAATCCTCACAAACCAACTGTCATTTTTGAAGTAAAACACATAGGAGAGTATAATTCAAAACAAAAATCCTTTATTAAGGGATCCGAACCAAACAAAGAGGAAGGCAACACTGGATCAACAGGAGAAATTAGCGAAGCCTGGGACCCCCACGGCAGACATCAATTCTTCAACATCAAAATTGGTGGCCTGAGGAGTCCATATGTAAGGGAGGGCAGTCTGGTCCAGAATTCGCAGAGATCCGGATAGCAGCAGATGACATGTGTGTCACCAGGCTGTGGTACCACAAGAGGCTGCATCATTTGGCCGACCAGACTGAACCCAGGGCAATCACTGTCTGGTCTTCCTTCCACGCTTCCTTCCGGGCTGTGGCTGTGCAGTTGGAGATGTGGCAGGAGGAGGAGTAGGACCTGGAGGAGGAGGAGGACTGGGGGGACCTGGAGGAGAGGGAGGAGGAGGACCTGCAGGAGGAGGAGGAGGACTGGGGGGACCTGGAGGAGGACTGGGGGGACCTGGAGGAGGACTGGGAGGACCTGGAGGAGAGGGAGGAGGAGGAGGAGGACCTGCAGGAGGAGGAGGAGGACCAACGCGAAGGTGTGTCTGAGGTGTAATTTGGCCCCTCATACCTTTCTCCAGAGCCTCCGATATGAGGGCCTCACACAAGACTTTTTGGCCCTCCTCCATCCTCTGCATTTTATAGGCTATGAAGGCAGCAATGTTCTCCTCCATGGTGTGGGGTGCTCCCAGGACCTCTGTAGCCCTCCAAAAGAATCCTATAGCAGCCTCCTCTAGGGTACTCCTCCTACTGCCACTTTCTCTTTTCAGGGGGGGTGGAGGGACCTGCAGATCAGCCAGCCGGCTCGGCCCGGCCACCTCCTGGCTGAGACTTCCCTGTGTATGAAAAAGGGACATGGTTGTAATGTTTTGCATCATCAATCCCAATCCTAAATTAGTACTCCCAAATAACATCTAGTTAACATAATTGATTGGACAAGCAGAAATATTTAGAGGAATGCTATACCTGGCTCAATCTGGGCTCCTCCACATGTGGCCTGGAAGGCCCAGGTTGGGCGTCAGAAGCCTCAGCCGGGGGGGGAGGAAGCGTGGAAGGAAGACTGGAGAGGGATGACCTGGGTTCAGTCTGGCCTGTGCAGCCTGTCGTAGTACAACATCCTGGGGACATAGATGTCATCTGCTGCTCCGGATCTCTGTAAATCCTGGACTTTCTTGTGCTCCCTTAGATATGTGCTCCTCAGGCCACCAATGAAGATCTTTAAATAGGTGATGTCTGCCGTGGGGATCACCTGCTTCACAATTTCACACAATTGCTCCAGTGCTGCCTTCCTCTTTGCTTGGTTCTTGAAATGGGGGTGGGTAATCTCCCACAGACAGGGCAGCTCCCTTAGCATCTCTATGAATACTGACATGAAGTCATTGTCTTTCATTAAGATATCCATGTTCACTGCAAGACACAACACAAGACAAAGCCTAATGTCAGACAAAACTCTCCTAATCTTGTTACAATATAGGCCTCAATCTAGAAGCAGTATAGGCACAAGTTTGTCTCTTACCTTCGTTCTTACGATCGGCGCGTCCAATGCTCTTTCCTCCGCTCACAGATCGTACGTAATACGCACGCGTGTTACGCTTTATACACACTGCGCATGCGTGTAACTCCGCCCGTCCCTGACGTTCTTTCTAGTCTATTCCCTGCCCCTTTTCGTTCGGCGCAGTGGGTGAAGAGCACATGGCGGAGTTACAGCAGGTGCGTGCTAATTCTAGCAACGATGAGGAGGAGGAGGAAAGCCCGGATCCAGGCACGTCCCGATCCAGAAGGAGACGTTTTAAGGCCACAAATATGTCCTTTGGGGAGATGTTGGAGATGGTCGACATCATGAGGAAGTCCGACTATGACGGAAAATATGGGCCTTACCCCAACCCCAACATCCGAAAGGCAAAAATCATTGCTAAAGTGGTCAAAAGCCTTCACAGGAATTTCGGGGTACGAAGATCTAAAGATCAGCTCAGGAAGCGGTGGTCGGACCTGAGTTGAGAGAGCCAGAGCAGTACCGAAAGATCCGGAGAGTGCTGCAAAAAAGTAAGTAGTTGTGCTGTGTTCCTATTCTTTCTGTCTTTATTCCGTTCGTTCTGCTCCATATGCTTTTATTAATTGTAACGTTTAAAAGGGCAACTTTGATGTTCATGGGCCCATTATTCGTTCGTATCAAACATTTTTCTTTCGGCCTCTAGAACACCATTGTTTAGGCCATATGCATTTTCACACATTTTTTGGGGCCTACTTGGATGCCAAATATTTGTTTGTGTAGATGGGTTTGTTACTAGAATGAAATGCCAACTAGATTGTGTGTAAGGAGAGGACACTGAGCAGCTGTTTTCACATCTGGACACTGGAGCACTAGTGTGGGACCCCAGAACACCATTTTTATTAGGGGGCCACACAGGTGCTCCAGTGTATACTATAGGGGGGGCTACATCTGTGAAGCTTGTACCAAACAGGTAAAGTATTGCAGCTTGACAAAGGCCACTAAAAAATATACATCTTGGAACTCGGCTAAAATAGACAATTGTACCCCACTTCCAAGCAATGTTTCCTATTTCTAGTTCTGCCATCAAATATCTGTGTGCTAAGTATACCATTTTGTTTTACATAGGGGAGAAAAGACTCGGAGGACACCCCTCATCCCAGGAGAACACAGACCCCCCACCTATGGAAGAAGGTGAAATACCACCAACACAAGAAGAAGAGCAGGAGGAAGAAGAAGATGTAGTGGAGATTGGCACCACAACAGGTGAGTGTCTGCGACCACAGGCTCAGGTAAAAGAGATGGATGGTGGCAGATTTTTGAGACCTTTTTTTTGTTCTTTATCTCTTTTTAGGGGATCGTGATGTGAGGGATAGAGAACGCTTTACTTCTGAAAGTGCCCAGATCCTGATCGGGGAGATCATGGGGTGTAATCTCGAATTGCACAACATACAGCAACAAGTCAATGATGTTATTAAAAAAAATAATAACATCATTGATGTTTTGGGGCGAATTTAAACCCCACAAAATCACCTGTTTTATTGTGGTCCAATCTTCTAAAATTTTTTTCAATGTTTAGAAAAGCCAAATTTGGAGGATGCACACAGTGTGCCAACATGTGCTATCTGCCATCACGGGAGATCAATGGACGCGTTTTGGGGGTGCAACCCCTTCCTCAATTATAAAGTCGCGTTGAGGAAGGGCTTGCTCCCTCAAAACACGTCCCTTGATCCCCCCTGATGGCAGATAGCACATGTTGACATTCGTAAATTGGTGTGCATCTTCCAAATTTGGCTTTTCCAGGGGTGATTTCCCCCCATCTGAACGCTATATCAAACCCAGTTCCTAAATACTGATGTCTGATATAGCCTTCAGGTTTTCCCATATGTGAACTTTGTAAGTTCAAGTTTTTTGGCTTTCTTGTTGGTTTTACACAGGCCTGTTTTATCTGAAATTGATATTTCGATTTTTGATAATGCTACTGCAAAAATTGTTATACAACAAACATGTTGGTTTGTTTTAAAAACCTTTCGTAAATGCACATGTGATTGTGCAGGTATAAAAAAGTGGCTTACTCAAGAATGTGTGGATTATTGTCTCAACACTACAACACTTTTGGGGTGATGTAATTGCTGTTTTATGCAAAAAATGGGGGTTATTTCCTAAGGGCAAATACACTTTGCACTACAAGTGCAGGTTCAGTGCAGTTGCAAGTGCACTTGTAGTGAAATGTGTTTTTGCATTTAGGAAGTACCAGCCAACACTGTTTTTTATAAGGTTACCCAATCACGACATTTTCTGCACTCAACACATTTCTGTCAGGGTCAGCTAAAACAAACACAAGCAGTAAATGTCCACAAAGAATTTCTTTTGGTTGTTTTTTATTTGAAAAAGGTTTCACAGATTGTCTGGCATATTGATAGCCCCCCTACCCGCAAAGAACTCCAGGTATCGTAACCGGACATCACGGGCACTCAGGGACGGCAAGCCAGGACGGCCACTTTCAAGCGCCGTCAGTGTTGATGGATTTGGGATTCCGGCCTCAGGCCCAACTGAGCCAGCATAGTTGGCTGAATGTTTTCTTAAAAAATTATGGAGAACACAGCAGGCAAGTATTATATGGTTCAGTTTATACTCCGCCATATGGATGGGTGTCAGAAATAATCGGAACCGGCTGGCCAGGATTCCAAATGTGTTCTCCACCACTCTTCGGGCTCTGGCCAGCCGGTAATTAAAAACCCTCTGTTCCGGGGTGAGGGTCCTCATCGGGAATGGCCGCATCAGGTGGTCCCCCAGCGCAAATGCTTCATCAGCAACGAACACAAATGGGAGACCTTCAACATTGTCCTCTGGAGGTGGCAAGTCCAAGCTGCCATTCTGGAGACGCCTGTAGAACTCCGTCTGGGCGATCACTCCACCATCGGACATCCGGCCATTCTTCCCCACGTCCACATACAGGAACTCATAATTAGCCGACACCACCGCCAACATCACTATACTATTAAACCCCTTGTAATTATAATAGTACGACCCCGAGTTGGGTGGTGGGACGATGTGGACGTGTTTCCCATCAATTGCCCCTCCGCAGTTAGGAAAGTCCCACCGCTGGGCAAAGTGGGAGGCCACAGTCTGCCATTCCTGTGGCGTTGAAGGAAACTGTTGAGGAAAAAAAAATAAACATTACTATTTTTTCACAGAAACATGGCAAGCAGATTAGACACAAACATTATGGGGCAACCTCCAGATAGCATTTATTAAGGGGAATTTAACAACAACAAAGTATAAGGTACACCTATCATATTCCCCCTCCCCCCCTCTCATGGGCCATTTCTAACATTATAGGGGGGGGAACTCTTCGACAGGTAACCCTCTTCACTTCATTGAGAGATGAATGCCTAAATAATGGGTATTACTTGGAACAGACCCTCCTTAGTTACACTATTGGCAGACCACTGGACAGTTAAGAAGTGTCTGAATACAAAGATATAAATACACACTGTACACATTTGAGAACATTTGGACATTCTGCTATTACCTATCAAGATAATAATAGGATACAAAAACTTTAAACAGTACCATTGGAAAGTATACAGGCAGGCCCTTGCACTACATGCTTTGGGTAATTCATCCATACATCTGACCAGTAAAGAGGTGGGTATAGTGTGTATGGGTTTGGCAAAGTCAGCAGATAGATGATTGAGGATAGAGAATTGGGATCAGCTGACTTAGCAGTTGGGGGGAGGGAGGGTTACAAAAAATTTGGGGACACCACAAAAAAAGCCTCTGGCACTCTGCCTGAATTTAAATAAAAAATAACATTTCCAAACATTTTAGGGGGTGTTTGGGGTGAAGCACTACTATAGAGCTGATAAAATACATTGTTAAGTGACTACATGAGGTGAATATAGGGCAGGAGACACCATGCTGGAGAGGTTATTGAAAGGCAAATATGTATGAAGGACCTAAAATAATAATTACATAAAAATCCAGCATGCATGAGGACAAAGGGGACATTCACAGCATATTACAATCATGGTAATTAGGGAATGAGGAAAGAAATACAAGATATTAGCAAACATTCAATACAATAAAATGTGATATAAAAAGAAAAAAATCTTACCTTCATATACTCCTTCTGCAGGACCTGTATGATGGCAGAACAGGTCTCTGGGATAATGATCCCCAGAGCCTGGGGGGAGATGCCTGTCGAGAACTTCAAGTCCTGCAGACTTCTCCCTGTGGCCAAATACCGCAAGGTAGCGACCAACCTCTGCTCCGGAGTGATGGCTTGCCTCATGCAGGTATCCTGCCTGCTAATATAGGGGGTCAGCGAAGCCAACAAACGGTGAAATACGGGGTCCGTCATCCTGAGAAAGTTCCTGAAATCATCAGGATTATTCTCGCGGATCTCACGGAGCAAAGGCATATGACAGAACTGGTCACGCTGAAGCAACCAATTCTTGGTCCATGAACTCCTCCCCACCCTGTTCATGGACTGGACTTGTGTCAAGGTCAGGACCCCAACACCAAGCCCCCGCACAGCACGAACTCTACGAGGAGTACGCATACGAAACATGGCTAGAAAACGGTCGGCTGCTCAGAACGAAGTAACAGAACGCACTGAAGAACAGCAAGGCCTGTGAAGAGCGACCTGAAAAACAGTAACGAACGAACAAGAATACAATGACTAAGTCACGCGGAACTTGCTTGCACGCACTGAAGAGCAGATACAAACCCACAAGCACAAACTGAAGGACAGAAAACGATCTGAAAGCCACGAGTCTGAAAAAGCGCGAATCGTCTCTCACCAAACTTTTACTAACACGAGATTAGCAAAGCCCAAAGGGTGCCGCGCTTGGTTCTGAACCGGCCTTTTCTAGTCTCGTCGTACGTGGTGTACGTGACCGCGTGGTTGTCGATCGGAAATTCCGACAACTTTGTGCGACCGTGTGTAGGCAAAACAAGTTTGAGCCAACATCCGTCGGAAAAAATCCAAGGATTTTGTTGTCGGAATGTCCGAACAAAGTCCGACCGTGTGTACGCCCTATAAAAGGTGCTACTTTCATTTTGGGCCCAGCCTGCGAAAAAGTCACACACATGTGGTATGCCCATACTCAGGAGGAGAATGTGTTTTTGGATGTCATTGTAAGTATGCCCATACTGGGTGCTGGTACCCTGGTTACCTGCTGGTAATTACTTATTCACTGACATCTTTGTTTAAAAAGCAATTCCTTCTTCATTTTCCAAAAACTTGTGGCCAAAAAATGTAACCTTCAAAAGACTCACTATGCCTCTTAGTAAATACGGTGGAGGGTCTGCTTTGCAAAATTTGGCAATTTTGTGGGTGTTTCTCCTGTCCTGGCACTCCAGGGCCTCAGGAAATGTGATGGGTTGAAAAAGTCCCCTTTTAGAAAAAAAAAGACAGCTGTTTCAGCTCTTTCCTATGGGCGGGCGCTATTCCGCATTTAGCAAGGTCTACCCTTCAGCTCCCAGTGAGTTGTGGTGGGATAGCACTCCCTAACTATTAAGTCTACTTCTGGGCTGCTATACTTGTTATGGTCCGCCGGTGGTTTGTGGGCTCCAGAGCAAATGCAGTGATATGTCTGGAGGCAGCTCTTTTGGGGTGACTTATGGAACTGGGAAATCTGATTTATCAAGGACAGATGGCCTATGCATCTCTCCCTCTCCCCACTAGAGTGACGTTGAAGCTGTGGGCAGCTGCTAGAGCACATTTCATTAAACCTGATCATTGGTCTCCCTACCAACCTCTATGGGGCAATACTTCCCTTCCTCACCTAAAAATGCTCCCTGACCCACAGATCTGGGCCAGATTCGGCGTCCGGAAGTTGAGAGATGTCATGCCTGCTTTAACCCTTTTATCATTTGGGTAATATGCAAAAGGAAGTTGGGACTTTAGATGAAGCAGTTGAAATGCAGAGGATGAATTAGAAATGTATATTTATTAATCATAGTAGGTATAGTAAAAATAATTTTTATATATAAACATACACATATAATTGGCACAAAAATGTAGGCATGATGGATACAAGAGTAAATGCAATTAAATACATGATCATACTGAGTGTATAGTAATCAAAGTGGTATTAGTACAAGACCGCAATATGGACTACAGGTGCCAAAGGTGGCATGCCCGGTAACTATATCTATGATGGCATGATATATGTAAATATAGTAGTATTAAAATAGTGATAACATCATCGAGGTGTAATGGATAAAGCTGTAGCATCAAGTATAGCTTGACGCGTTTCGTAGATGCTTTTCTCCACTCATCAGGAGCAGATTCGACAGATTCCTGTAAGATATATACATATAATAAACCACACTTTATATAGAGGGGAGTAGAGTAAAAAATGCTAAAAGTAGTTGGCCAAAACCACACTTACCAACCCTGGCACTGAGTGCGGCACACGGCAGATGGCATGGAGTGGGCCAGAGGCACAAACCTCGTCGCGGGAGCTGAGGCGGCATGATATGTCTTAACAGCATCAGGTGATGGAATAACAGTGTCTGGGTAGTAGGGTAGTCTCCATGTAACAATGATGGTGTATAGCTTGTCAAGACAGGGGTATCTGGGGACAAATATTAAATATATATGTATATAGTTTTAAATGAAATGATTATGTTAAATAATATGTAAATAATGTACCCAAAGATACCCACATGTGAAGTACTGGTAGATATTGTAGTGAGAATTATATAATGAACTGATTTAATTAAAAAGTGACTGACAATGAGTCTAAGTATGTGCAGACGTTTAGACATAAAGAGCGTGATAGAATAAGTGGAACTAATGAGAAAAGACCAAAATATGCGGTGAAATAAAGCAAAAACATGACAAAGAAAGTGAGCCTAATCCCCAAGAACCTTACCTAGTGCTGCATATCATGCAATACCAGAGAAGAGAGAGCAGCTGGTATGCAGAAACCCCAGGAGGAGACTGGCCATTTGAACAGCCCGCTCCAACTGGGGGACATATAAGTACATGCCGCCAACGCCACGTGCATGAGTCTGCGGGAGGGGGGAGGCGGTGTCCGCACCTGAGCTAAGTGATCGCTTAATGATTGGCGCCAAGGAGCCCTCCTCCCAATAGTGAATCACGCAGGTGGTGCTCCAAACATCGGCACGGTGACGTCAGAGCCGACGTATGACGTAGGGACCGTGGCGCCGATGCGCAGAGGGGCATCCGCCCGAACCTCCCGAGCACAGAAAGTGTAAGGGGAGGAGGGGGAGGATCCACAAAGTGCATCGCAGCTCTCGCGCCGAGGAAAACAACCCCAACACCAAAACCATGCCAAAAAACCACAATGGCGCAGAGCAGTGGCAGAGCGATAAGGGTGTAATACATGAAAAAACATTAAATGATAATGTATATAGCAACCAGTGTCGGGAATGCCATTCATGGTATCATTTGTAGACTAGATAAAAGCATACACAATATGTATAAGATATATGACTATTCTAAATGTTCAACCCCATATAGGGCATATAGACATCTGAACATAAACCTCTCACGTAGATAGCAGGGGAACACCGCTGATCCAACTTTTCAACTGCTTCCATCCCGGTACTGAACTGTAAAAAAAGGGGGGGGGGGGGTTGGGACTTTTATCATATGGGGAACTGTCAGCCAAATTTAGACTACCCCGCTGGACGTATTTCAGATATTTCCAGCTACAGCATGCTGTACATTCTCAATTTTCAGACCCTCCTACGCTTGAGACTGACTCAATTGAGGATCTTCTAGCGCAGGAGTCCTTGATTAAACCCCTATCTACACTTTATTTGGCTCTCCTCAGTACAGGGTCACTTAAGACAAATAGGCTTTGGGAACAATGGCATACTGATATCCCTGCACTAGATAGGGAAGCCTGGGAAGACTGATTCAAGGATAGCTCTAAGCTAATTATAGCCTCCAGAGATGAAAATAATTCAGACAAAATTTCTACATAGAGTATATTTTATGCCACAGAGGCTGCACAAAATCTATCCACAAAGGTCCCCTATGTACTCCAGATGCCATTTAGCAGAGGGTACTTATTTCCATATATTCTGGACAAGGCCATCGGGTGGCACAGTTTTGGATGGCGGTTTTTGATCATGCCAATACCCATTTACAGCTGTCTCTACCCTGTACCCCTGAACTGGCACTGCTGGGCATCCACAACAATAAGCAAAGACCCATTTACACCAAGCTGTTGCTGACATATTTGTTGTACTATGCAACAAAGGAAATACTCTTTAAGAGGGCTTTCCCCTCCCCTGCCACGATATCCTCTTGGGAATCAATTGGGGTCAAATGGGGTTTTGCCAATGTACAAACTGACATTTATTAATAGGAACTGCTCCCGTAAATATGAAAAAATCTGGCAGCCATGGTTGGATGATTCATTGTTCTGTCTATAAGTAGATGGATTTCCTTTTACTTTCCTTTGTGTTGGCGATTGTTGAATGTATGTTCTCCCTGAATATTAGGCACTGCATTGACATGTTTGTTTTTTTTTTTTTTTTTTTTTTGCGACATTAGCTCCTTCTTTTGTTTTTTCTTTTTTTTTAGTATAATCATTTATTCAAAAGATTTTTTCATTTATAACAAAACATCTACGCAATTACAGGAAACGGAGATAAACCTATTTTAAATTAGAAAATAAATCAAAACCAACATCGCTAAACAAATATAACAGATAGACCAGCAGCGACACATATTAAATTCATAAACTATAAAATAAACTAGATAAAAATGAATACAAATTATGAATTAATATACCACCCTATTGAAAATTCATTATCGAATCGAATAGGGTCCTATAGCCTCAAAGTATACCTGGTATGTAAATTCTACATCAACTATTAATCTATAATACATTATATTTATATCGCTACTTAATATCTTCCTTTATTATACCCTGGCTTATCTACTTTAGGCTAAAAGAAACTTTTCTCCAGACCCCAACGTTTGGGGCTCTAGAGACAAAATCTACTAGAAAGAAAACTACAAAACAAACAAAAAAAGCTCCTTCTTTCTTTGGAAAGTGTAACCCTGGATACCTGTTGTTTATGTATCGCTTATGTTTTTTAATAAAGAGCAATTCTGTTTGTTAAAAAAATAAATAAATAATAAAGAAATGTAGCAGAATACATTTGGCCTATTTGTATAAAGAAACTCCATGATTAAGCCAAGAGGGCAGAGTGAGACGCGTTGAGGGGCGTGGCCTGCTTGGAGCCCGAGCTGAGGCTGTCATACACCTCCTCACCGGGTTTTGCTGTGATGTGCGACTTTTAGGATTTCCTTTCCGTACTACAAAAAAAGATTGTTTACTTGCAGCATTTTATAAAAGAAACATGTTTTTATTCAAGAGGTTCAGTCTTTTCCCTTTATATAGGAAAAAAAAAAATACCACCAAAAGAAAGCTCTGTCCCAAAAAATAATATATTAATTTGGGTACTACAATAAGAAACTTGCAAGAGGATCCAACCTAATGATTGGGATTCTGCAGGACCAGCTTCTGATCATGTGACCAGCGTGACAGCGAATCACAGTGGTCACGTGATCGACCAATCCTTCCCACCCCCGGGTGTATAGACCCTGTTAAAGGGACGTTAGGGCTGGGCTGGAGGGGCTTAACCAGCTCCCTCCCGGCCTACAGACAAATGACAGCCGGGCGGGATACACGCCGTTCTAGGTGAACATCATATGACGTCCTCCATGGAAGGGACCTTGCGCACGCCATGGCCCATGCTGTGGCGCGATATGTCATTAGCTGTGTCCAGTATCGGCCGCTGCTGGTACCATGTGATCAATGTGACCAATCACAGCAGACCCCATGACAATTGTACACAATGGATGACTTTCATTCATGCAATATATTGTGTACTATTATGTTGATCTCTGTGATTGGTCACAAAGATCACATGGTATAGACAGGGCCAATTACAGCCCATCTGTACTATGTGATTATCTGTGGTCAATCACACCTAACCACATTAGTAAACACTGAAGGATTTGATTTCATGCAGTAAAAATGGTTGCTTATAACAGTGAAATTCACTGGTATAAGCAATGTTAATGTGTAAAAAAAAAAAAATCCTGATCACCTCCCCAGAGTTGTACAATGTTACCATGTTAACACTGTGTTGTTCCAGTCCAGTCATAATGTGGTAAAGAAAATTGTAAAAAAAAAAAAAGAAATTTTTTTTTAAACAAATGTAAAAAAAACAAAAGAGAAAAAAAAATAAAAATGTGTTTTTTGTGTGTTTTTTTTTTTTTTACATACTGTCACCAGTCAGTGTCAGTGTCCCTAATCACTAAAAAAATAATTTTATTACATTTTTACATTTTTAAAGAAAATTGTGACAAAAAATTACAACTTCAAAAAACTTGCCACGCCTCTTACTAAATACCTTGGACTGTCTACTTTCCAAAATAGTGTCATTTGGGGGATATTTGTAGTGTCCTGGTGTTTTTGGGCCTCAAGAAATTAGATCGTCAGTACATCAGATTGATCAATTTTCAGATATACCATAGTTTGCGGACTCTATAACTTTTTTACAGACTAAATAATTTGGGTTATTTTCACCAAAGAAATGTAGCACAATACAGTTTGGCCTAAATTTATGAAGAAATATTATTTATTTGAAAAATTTTATAACAGAAAGGAAGAAAAACACGTGGGTTTTTTTTTCCAAAATTTTCGCTCTTTTTTTTGTTTATTTAGCAAAAATAAAAAACCTAGTGGTGATTAAATACCACAAAAAAACGTTCTATTTGTGTGAAAAAAATGATAAAAATGTCATATGGGTACAGTGTTGTATGACCACGCTACTGTCATTCAAAGTGCAACAGTGCTGAAAGCTGAAAATTGGCCTGGGCAGGAAGTGGGTGAAAGTGCCCGGTATTGAAGTAGTTATTATTATCATTATTATTATATAGGATTTTTACAGTGCCAACAGTTTGCACAGCGCTTTACAAAATGAAGGCAGACATTACAATTACAATGCAATTTGGTACAAGCGAAATCAGAGGGCCTTGCTCGTTAGAGCTCACAATCTACGAGATAAAGAATAGAACGACCCCACTCTAACTGCCTGTTGTCACTCTTTTGCAATTCAGAAACGGCCCAATAAAAACAAGTGGTGCTCAAAATCAGGAGTGATATAAATGATATTCCAGCGTACTTTTTTTAAATGCAATGTTAAAATCAATTTATCAACAAAGTTTCCATTTCTACACAGCTTTATAACATGTAACAATCCAAACCAGCGAACCAGAAACAATGTTATTCTTTACTTGTAAGGCAATAATCTTCCAACCAATGTCATAATTCTACACTATATTACCAAGAGTATTGGGACACCTGCCTATAGGCCCCTTTCACACTGGGGCGGTGGGGACATCGGCGGTAAAACAGCGCTATTTTTAGCGCTGTTTTACCGTTGTTTTTGCGGATGTATTCAGCTGCTAGCGGTGCGGTTTTAACCCCCGCTGGCGGGCGAAAAAGGGTTAAAACCGCTCGAATAGCGCGGCTATAGCCGCGGTATTGCCGCGGTATGGCCGCGGTATGGCCGCGCTGCCCCATTGATTTCAATGGGCAGGAGCGGTGAATACACCGCTCCTTCACCGCTCCAAAGATGCAGCTTGCAGGAGTTTTTTTCTTCTCCTGCCAGCGCACTGCTTCAGTGTGAAAGCCCTCGGGCTTTCACACTGAACAAACAGCAGCGGCTTTTTTGGGTCGGTTTGCAGGTGGTATTTTTAGCGCAATAACGCCTGCAAACCGCCCCAGTGTGAAAGGGGTCTAACACATGAACTTTAATAGTATCCCAGTCTTAGTCCGCAGGGTTCAATATTGAGTTGGCCCACCCTTTGCATCTATAACAGCTTCAACTCTTCTGGGAAGGCTGTCCACAAGGTTTAGGAGTGTGTCTATGGGAATGTTCAACCATTCTTCCAGAAGCGCATTTGTGAGGTCAAGCACTGATGTTGGATGAGAAGGCCTGACTCACAGTCTCCGCTCTAATTCATCCCAAAGGTGTTCTGTTGGGTTGAGGTCAGGACTCTGTGCAGGCCACAGCCCGGCGCCCACAGTTGCAATGCCGGCACCGCCGAACGGAGGGGGAGACGAGCAGGGCTTCGATCCCCCGCATCGCTGGACCCTGGGACAGGTAAGTGTCCAATTAAAAGTCAGCAGCTGCAGTATTTGTAGCTGCTGACTTTTTTTTTTTTTTTGACTGGCCCTCCTCTTTAACTTTAATGGCATCCCAGTCTTAGTCCGTAGGGTTCAATATTGAGTTGGCCCACCCTTTGCAGCTATAACAGCTTCAACTCTTCTGGGAAAGCTGTCCACAAGGTTTAGGAGTGTGTCTATGGGAATGTTTGATCATTCTTCCAGAAGCACATTTGCGAGGAAAGGCACTGATGTGGATGAGAAGGCCTGGCTTGCAGTCTCTGCTCTAATTCATCCCAAATGTGTTCGATTGGGTCTATTGTGCTGGCCAGTCAAGTTCCTCCACCCCAAACTCGCTCATCCATGTCTTTATGGACCTTGCTTTGTGCACTGGTAGGCAGTCATGTAGGAACAGGAAGGGACCATCCCCAAACTGTTCCCACAAAGTTGGGAGCATGAAATTGTCCAAAATGTTTTGGTATTCTGACACCTTAAGAGTTCCCTTCACTGGAACTAAGGGGCCAAGTCCCACTCCTGAAAAACAACCCCACACCATAATCCCCCCTCCACCAAATGATTTGGACCAGTGCACAAAGCAAGG
The DNA here is from genome assembly GCF_042186555.1 of Aquarana catesbeiana. Classification (NCBI taxonomy): domain Eukaryota; kingdom Metazoa; phylum Chordata; class Amphibia; order Anura; family Ranidae; genus Aquarana; species Aquarana catesbeiana. Next base: position 590,688,062 of record NC_133327.1, read on the forward strand.
TCCATAACGACATGGATGAGCAAGTTTGGGGTGGAGGAACTTGACTGGCCAGCACAATAGACCCAATCGAACACATTTGGGATGAATTAGAGCAGAGACTGCAAGCCAGGCCTTCTCATCCACATCAGTGCCTGACCTCGCAAATGTGCTTCTGGAAGAATGATCAAACATTCCCATAGACACACTCCTAAACCTTGTGGACGGCCTTCCCAGAAGAGTTGAAGCTGTTATAGCTGCAAAGGGTGGGCCAACTCAATATTGAACCCTACAGACTAAGACTGGGATGCCATTAAAGTTAAAGAGGAGGGCCAGTCAAAAAAAAAAAAAAAGTCAGCAGCTACAAATACTGCAGCTGCTGACTTTTAATTGGACACTTACCTGTCCCAGGGTCCAGCGATGTGGGGGATCGAAGCCCCGCTCGTCTCCCCCTCCGTTCGGCGGCGTGATTGGCCGCTCAGTCACCTGGGACCTGTAATGGGTCCCAGATGATTGACAGGAGGGAGGGAGCAGAGCCGAGCCCTTCCTGTGCCGAGACGGAAGTGATGTCACCAGCCAGGCACTGAAAGAGGCAGACTACGAGGGACCCCCTAGCAACAGGCATTTAGAGGTGAGTAAAAAAAAAAAATATCCAAATGTTTTTTTGTATTTTTTTTAGGATTTTTCATGTAGTTTTTTTTTTTTTGGGTGGAACCCCACTTTAATTTGCGTATAAAGGCAGGTGTCCCAATACTTTTCATAATATAGTGTATATATCAGTGCATTAAAAATCCCAAAAACATAAACTATATACGTCCTCTATCTTCTCCACCACATGCGTGCACTGTTTTCCTCTCTCCCGGCCCCGCTGTTTCCTCAGTGTTTGCTCAGCCAAAATTGCCAGACCTATTTTTTGGCCCAGTCCAGGCCGGCTTCCCCTTACCGTTGATGTTCCCCGCACGCTGTGCTGACATTCTGCATACTGCTGTGTGCTGCAGGATTGGATGTTGTTAACTGGAAAAATTTAGCAGTTTCATGTTTTTTTAGTTTGATAATTTTTACTGTTTTTAAAATTTTTTATGTTTTATTTTATTTTTTTTGAGGGGGGGGGGGGTAAATAGCTGGTCTTGCCAAGGGAACAAAATTTCTAGCACCAGCCCTGGGCTAAGGCTTCAAGATAAATTCTAGGCAGATAGAAAAGACACAAATTAGTGTATCTCTGTAATCAATAGTACATCATTAAATGTATTTCTAAATGCAAGCACATACCTGAATTTGACCTGTGCAATCCCTGTACAGAAGCATGGCGTGTGAGAGGAAGAAGAAGTACAAGGAGCCAATCAGGTGTTCAAGTATTGACAAAAAGCATGCTGATAGAAGGAGAAAGCTGAGTGACAGTTAGAAGAACTCATCACTGTTCAGCTTCTTCTTACACTGCAGTCACAAGGGCAAGTACAGGACTCAGAGGAAGTGGGTTGTATGATGCTGGTCATCAGACTGAGGACATCTAGTGGCAGGAAAAAGTACTGTAGGGGAAATCTCTGGTTTGAAGCTGAATATTGCAGTAAATGCTTTTTATTTCATATTTTAAGGGGGTATTCATTTTTATCTTAGTGGTAAGTTGGGGAGCAAGGTGTTAGGGTGAAAATTAATGTTAGGCATAGGTCACAGGTTGAGTGAATAGGTGTGAATGTGAAAATTACATTTGTTTTTGATGTTGAAAACTCAGTGTTGAGCGCTAATACTACTGGTACTACTCTCTCCTAGGCCACAGCCACATGCTAATTTTAGGTGGACATCACAACAGATACTGTATGTGGTTAGCCTTCCTACCTTGCAGAGATGTGGTTATAAATCCAATTCTTTCTGCCCCATTCACAGAACCAGGTAGTCCTGCATTGTACATGATGACATCTGAGAGGGGGAAAGCAACAAAACTGGTCAGAGATGGCTGCAGAAAACTGCTCATCAAAACTGAATCCAGCAGGCAGGAACACTGGGGGCCTGAGGAATAAGGCAAGTATTTCTTTATATTAGAATACACCATTGGTAAATGAGTTCTATATTCTTTATCAGCTAGGGGGAACCAATGTTAATCACTATATTTATGTACCTGTATGAGCTAGGGGGAACCAATGTTAATCACTATATTTATGTACCTGTATGAGCTAGGGGGAACCAATGTTAATTACTATATGTATGTCTGCAGATGAGCTTTAATCAATCCATCATGTCTAACCCTCAGCTATAACTGAACCATTAGTTCCACTCAAAAGCTTATTTAAACCATTGATATTTTCAGGTGGAGCTGTCTTGGTAATTTAATCTGTTGGGTGTGTGTAGATAGGGTGAATTAAGCTGTTGGGTGTAATTAATGGTTTGCATAAAGCTTTCAGGCCGACTAAAGATGTGTTTTGCCTATAGGCATTAGTTTATTGGAAATCTGATTATTTTCAGCACATCCACCCAATATAAGCAGTCAGTGAGTGCACCATTGTGTGCGTGTGATATAACCGAACTGTTGGTCAACTCATAACTATTGACTGGTATTGACTCATTTCACAGCTGAAAATTGCTTCTTCAGGACAGGGATGCAAAAGCCCTGTCCTGAAGAAGCAAATTTCAGCTGTGAAATGAGTAGATTGCTTATTTAGTGGTCTAGTTCACCTGGGAATACATTTAAAACCACACTATATTACCAAAAGTATTGGAAAGCTTGCCTTTACACGCACATGAACTATAATGGCATCCCAGTCTTAGTCTGCAGGGTTCAAAAATTGAGTTGGCCCACCATTTGCAGCTATAACAGCTTCAACTCTTCTGGGAAGGCTGTCCACAAGGTTTAGGAGTTTGTCTATGGGAATGTTTGATCATTCTTCCAGAGCGCGTTTCTGAGGTCATGCACTGATGTGGACGAGAAGGCCTGGCTCACAGTCTCCACCTTAATTCATCCCAAAGGTGTTTTATCGGGTTGAGGTCAGGGCTCTGTGCAGGACAGTCAAGTTTCTCCACCCCAAACTCGCTGATCCATGTCTTTATGGACCTTGCTTTGTGCACTGGTGCGCAGTCATGTTGGAACAGGAAGGGGCCATCCCCAAACTGTTCCCACAAAGTTGAGAGCATCAAATTGTCCAAAATATCTTGGTATGCTGATGCCTTAAGAGTTCCCTTCACTGGAACTAAGGGGTCAAACCCAACCCCTGAAAAAACAACCCCACACTAAGGATGAGCTCAGACATGTTCGCAACTCCACGTGTCCGCACCCGCCAGTAAGCCGGCACTCCGCAGCTCTAATCCCAGGCAGTGAGACATTTCACGATCTGTGCAGCCGCGGATCGGGAAAAGTCTCACTGACTTTGATTAGCGCTGCGGAGTGCCAGCTTCCTGGTGGGCGCGGGCTAGTGGAGTTGCGAACAAGCCTGAGCTCATCCTTACCCCACACCATAATACCCCGCCTCCACCAAATGATTTGGACCAGTGCACAAAGCAAGGTCCATAAAGACATGGATGAGCGAGTTTGGGGTGGAGGAACTTGACTGGCCTGCACAGAGTCCTGATCTCAACCCAATAAAACACCTTTGGGATGAATTAGAGCAGAGACTACAAGTCAGGCCTTCTCATCCACATCAGTGCCTGACCTCAGAAATGTGCTGCGGAAGAATGGTCAAACATTCCCAAAGACACAAACTCCTAAACCTTGTGGAAAGACCACACACCAGAAACTGCAACTATAGTGTAGCCAGGATTCAACAATAAAAGATAAAAGTAGCTTACAAACAGTATATGCATAGGATTAGACTTCAAATTCAGAACTGTCAAAACATGCACCTGCTGAGCAAATCCCCCACAAAACACGATCGACGTGCCTGTGGGACATGCGTTTAGCATGACAGTGTGCGGCAAGCAAATTTGGACCCATTAGTATGTATCTGACTGTAATCTGTAATCAGCCTGTCAACTCATCTATGGCAGCTCAATTAGCAGAGGAGGGGGGGGGGGGGGGGATTATATGTGCACCTTGTTTGAGTACACCTATCCTTTAAAATAGATCTAAACCCTGCCTGGACTATATATCCATTATAAAACATTATATTCATTATATAAACATATAAAACAGTGTATCATACCTGTGGTTTACATGCACTGGCTCTGGCATTGACTGCACATTATTGTTCTGAACCGGCTTTTGGAGACAATGGTGGACCATGCCCGCACAATGTGTGTTGGCACAGTGGCTTTTATTTTCCTTTGCGGAACATATGTCAGGGTGACAACGCACAGACAATGCATGTAGCTAGCATGTCAGTGTCCTTTGAAGACAATTCTTTATTTACAAAGGAACATAATGTAAGAAAGCAATACTGACATTTTGGGGACTTGTAGGTTCCCTTTATCAAGGTGCAATAACAAGAAAATAAATGTGATTTACCTTAATATACCCATACCTGACCAATGGTACAAGCTAAACTGTCCATTGGAACCCCCGCAAAACTGAAACCACTCAGTGTGCCCAAACCCTGGATCAACAAACAGCTGTAAAAAAAAATAACCCTAAATTAAGACTGAGACGTGACACGAAATTCACATTTCTTTTTCTAAAATAAAATATGTTTAATATACTGTAAGTAGAATGAACCTTTTATCTCTTTCTTTGTTTCAGCTCTCAAATGCAAGCTTTTTTCCTGCTATTCTCAGACTTCCTGTTTAAGGGTGGCTACGTTCATTCTCCACGCCCCCCTTGTGTATGGGAACATAGTCACCCTTTCCTGCTTGCCCCTGACATGGAGTACACATTTTCATGCAGACACATTCAATTCTATAGGAATTGTAGTACACATTGAGCGGATCATGTGACCAGAAATAATGGCACTGCTTGTTTTACATCAGTAGCGATGAGTTTAGTGTCACAAAACTGGACGCGCTTCTTCACCCATGTGTCTGGTCGCTAAGTGACCTTAATTTTTAGCACACCTGTTTAACCTGTTGATAAACCCGAACAAAGATATCCCTTTTGCCCTTCTTGTAGATATATTCTAGATGATGCCCGTGAACCCTGTTGATCTCCAGCTGGTTTGTTCAACCACTTCCCGCCTGGCCTATAGCAGAATGATGGCCGGGCGGTGGTTCAGTTATCTTGACTGGGCGTCATATGACGTCCTGCAGGATAACAGGCACCGCGAGCCTGTGGGGGCGCGCATTGCAGCGATCGGTGGTGCGGTGTGTCAGTCTGACACACCGCTACACCGATCTCAGTAAAGAGCCTCTGGTGGAGGCTCTTTACCACGTGATCAGCTGTGTCCAATCACGACTGGTCATGATGTAAACAGGAAGAGCCAGTGATCAGCTTTTCCTCACGCGCGTCTGACAGATGCGAGTAGAGGAAAGCCAATCGGCAGCTCTCCTGACAGGGGGGGTCTGCGCTGATTGTTTATCAGTGCAGCCCCTTCTCGAATGCCCACACTGGACCACCAGGGAAGCCCCCAGCATGTGGATGGCCAGGTGCATCCCCCATGGCCATCCAATTGATGGCACTGACTGGCACCTCTGTGACACAATAAAAAACAGTGATGCCCACAATTCAGTGTCATCAGTGCCACCCATCAGTGTCCATCAGCGTCACCTATCAGTGCCCATCAGTGCCCACCTATCAGTGCCCATCAGTGCCCATCCTTGCCACCTATCAGTGCCACCCATAAGTATCCATCAGTGCCACTCATAAGTACCCATCAGTGCCGCGTACGAGTGCTCATCAGTGCCGCCTATGAGTGCCCATCAGTGCCACCTATGAGTGCCCATCAGTGCCGCATACCAGTGCCACCTATCAGTGCCCATCAGTGCCGCCTATCAGTGCCCATCAGTGCTACCTCATCAATGCCACCTCATTGGTGCCACCTCGTCGGCGCCCGTCAGTGCCACCTTATAAGTGCCCATTAGTGCAGTCATATCAGTGCCTAACATTGAAGAAGAAAATGTACAGTGGTGTAGTGGTAGCACTCTCGCCTAGCAGTAAGAAGGGTCGCTGGTTCGAATCCCAACCACGACACTACCTGCCTGGAGTTTGCATGTTCTCCCTGTGCCTGCGTGGGTTTCCTCCGGGTACTCCGGTTTCCTCCCACACTCCAAAGACATGCTGGTAGGTTAATTGGATCCTGTCTAAATTGTCCCTAGTATGTATGAATGTGAGTTAGGGACCTTAGATTGTAAGCTCCTTGAGGGTAGGGACTGATGTGAATGTACAATGTATATGTAAAGCGCTGCGTAAATTGACGGCGCTATATAAGTACCTGAAATAAATAAATAATAAAAATAAAATACTTATTTACAAAAACTTTTAACAGAATCAAAGAAAAACTTTTTTTTTCAAAATGTTTGTTTTTTTATAACTTGTTGCGCAAAAAATAAAAATCGCAGCGGTGAACAAATACCACCAAAAGAAAGCTCTATTTGTGGGAACAAAATGATAAAAAATTTGTTTGATTACAGTGTAGCATGACGGCGCAATTGTCATTCAATTTGCGACAGCGCTGAAAGCTGAAAATTGGCTTGGGCAGGAAGGTGTATAAGTGCCTGGTAATGAAGTGGTTAAAAACAGCATCCAGACAGGCTTGGATGAAAAGGAAAATAAGTCAAGATTTTATATAATTTATACATAATATGTGTTTTTGATATTTGTGTTTTTTTGGCTCTACTCCTCTTTTTAACATGAACATTTCTTTTGCATTCTTATTATTCTCAGTTAAAGCTTAAAGTGTTACTAAACCCACAGCAGGAAAATCAGTCTGTATATGCAGTAAAACATCCTTGTTATACTCACTGTGGAACGGGGTTAATCTTCTGCATTGTGTAAAAAGGCTGTTTGATCTGGTATGCACAGATCCTCCTCTTCTTCCACTGACTGCAAAACATGTCCAGATAAGACAGAACCTTCGGAGTCAGGCTGCACATGCTCAGTTCAGTGTGTATTACTAGAGAGTTTTTTTTTTTTCTTCGGAGAGTGCGTATGATCAGTACAGGGCCAATCAGAACTGTCCAAACAGAAGGCCTGGAGCCTTGCAAAATCATAGGACAGCTCAGTGCAGTATGAAATCTCTTTCTACAAGCTTTACCAGGAACAGATAGAAGTCACAAGACTGCTATATACAGCTGATGAGAAAAGGTATTTAGCAGTTTATATTTACTAAAACAATTGCATTTCCATGTTCTGTGTACTGTGGGAGACCAGATATAGTGAATGCAGGATCATGGATTTAGTAAAACTTTAAGTTTAGTCAAAAACGGTTTAAAAAATGTTGCTTTATATTTTGCTTTGTTACTTTAATTTAGTGCCCCATTCACACCTGTGTGTTTTATGTGCTGTTAGGCATAGTTCCATACTGTCCCTGATTTCAAGGGACTGTCCCTGTTTTGGAAAAAGTCCCTTTGTCCCTCTTTCCTTCTCATTTGTCCCTCACTGGTCCGATCTACATTGTTGTATATAAAAAGTGCTATTTATATTTAAAAAAGTTTTTCCCAGTGCTAAAAATTTCATCCAAATTCTAAATTGCTGCATTTGTAATTTTAAGAGCCAGTATAAAGGAATAGTAGTGGTAAAAAAAAGCACTTATGGGTTTAAGTAATATTTTTTTTTAGTTTAATTCTCCTTTAAGGGGACGTGGCAGAGGGTACGTCCTTTGCCTTACATACTTTTGCTAATAGGTGGCCCTTGTTCCCATCTCAAAAAGTTGAGAGGTATGTGTCTAGGTGCGGGGCTTTAAAAATAGCCCTGTTCGCTGCATCTTTCATCAAAACGTGTTCTATAGAGTTCAATGGTAATGCATGATAAAAAGCACCTAAAACGCGATGCACCAAAAATGAATCATGCAGATGTGAACCGATCCTAAAGGATTGGACATTAAACTAGTCAATTTCTCCATTGACAACAATAACACTATTAAATAAAGGGTTAATGTACTGTTAAAGTGTAACATAAGGCTAATTTCAACTAGTCCTAAAAATATTCTTTCTCTCCTCCTCCTACTATCTATCCTGCATACCCTGTGTGACGAACCGCCTAGCATCCCGCTTGGGTGCTTCCGCCAAGATACAACTTCCTCCATTCTGGAACCAGGAACCAGGTTTTTTAGCTGAATATTTTACCCAAGAACTAGACAACACCAGCTTAGGTGCAAACTGGAACTGACTTTATTGTAAATTCACACAGAATATATACCACACAAGATCAGGTAAGAGCTTGATCACATATCCTAAACAATGCAAACTGTAAACAGTAATGTCAGTACATCTAATGATCAGCTAACATAGACATAAACAGTAAGCTTGAAAACGTGCACACAATTGTGCAAAAAAGAGCGCTTGCCGTTCTCCCAATGAGTAATTAATATAAGTAGATGTAAGAAAAAATAAGAAAAATTATATATATGTGGATGAGGAATACAAGTACTAAATTGTGTGCATATATACATGTGATTGATCAATTAAATTAATTAAACATGGAAAGAAAAAACTAACACAATCTCATTACCGTAACAGGCAAGTGAATGGTTGAAAAATCTAGTGGAGTGATTACTGGATTGAATAAAAATTAAATAATTGGAACGAAAAATTAATAATTATTATGATGGTATATATCGGGTAGACCCCACAAGCCTTCATGATCCTTCCTGCCATAAGCTAGGAGGATCCACATCATCTGTTGAGTGGACATCTATACTATATTTGTTTATATGACCCACGGGGGAAGCTTTCATATGAACCACACTTTTTTCATTTGTGTGTTTATTTAGAATATTGAATAATCTATATATACCATCATATTAATTATTCATTTTTCGTTCCCATTATTTAATTTACCATTTTATTCAACCCAGTAATCACCTCACTAGATTTTTCAACCATTCACTTGCCTGTTACGGTAATGAGATTGTATTAGTTTTTTCATTCCATGTTTATTCATTTAATTGATCAATCACATTTATATATGCAAAAAAGTCAGTACTTGTATTCCTCATCCACATATATGTAATCTTTCTTATTTTTTCTTACAACTACTTATATTAATTACCAGGGCTTTTTTTCTCAGAGAATAGGAGCAGGAACTCAACCATGCCCGCCACACACACATACCTGCCAAATGGCATCAAATAGTAGCCCTTCCCTCTGCATACAACCCCCTCCCTCCAATGCCCTCATCTTCTCCCCCTCCTTAAAAGCTCCACCATATGTCATATTTCTTACCTTTGTTGTAATATTAAGCTGAAGCATCTATCCGGCTGTAGTACCTCCCAGCATACTATACTATACTACAGTCACTTGCAAGGGATATCATGCAGTAGAAGCATCAACTACTGGTCACCAGGGAAAAAATGGAAATCACAGAGGGTGCAGCCTACCACGCACCCTCTTCTACCCATGACTGCATTGAACCCTGGGCACCTGTTCTGTATCTTCCTTGTCCCTGTCCGGCACTCAGTGGGATCTGTGCAGGAGATCTGACCTGTGGGAGCTACTGGGAGATAAGCTGGACTTCAGTGTTACCAAGTGATAGTGGTGAGCAGTGAGCAGAAGACATGAATGAATGAATGAAGAATTTCACCTGAATAGGGGGTGTCAGCAGCGACCATGGATAGATTCATGCAATGCAAATGCAATGGAAAATCCGATCATTCTGAATGCGGTGACGTATAACACGTACTTCGGGACTATAAATGGGGCAGTAGCCAATAGCTTTCGTCTCTTCATTTATTCTGAGCATGCGTGGCACTTTGTGCGTTGGATTTGTGTACACACGATCGGAATTTAAACGATCAGATTTTGTTGTCGGAAAATTTTATATCCTGCTCTCAAACTTTGCGTGTCGGAAATTCCGACGGAAAAAGTCCGATGAAGCCCACACACAATCGGAATCTCCGACAACACAATCCGATCGCACTTTTTCCGTCGGAAAATCCGATCGTGTGTACAGGGCATAAGAGTTAGCCTTTACTGCCACTTTAAAAACTATAATGACTACTTGCCCATGAGAAAATGATTTCTCCTTACAAGGAAATTCTAACTTACAGATGTTCATTATTTATATATTTTAAAAAACGGTGGCATTCCACAGCTATGTGTAATATTAAACTTTTACTTCAGAGTTTTAAGTGGCTGAAAAATGCAGCTGCAGTGAAATGGTTAAAACATGTCTTCCATATCTGATTCTTTTGGTGCTTCGTTTAGACCGCAATTCCTCTGGCCCTCTTTCCTCTATAAATTCCTTTTTTTAAATCCGATGTGTATAAATGAATGTCCTTTTATTAAAGGCATAGCCTACCTTTTGCAAAAATGTAATAAAGACACCCCTATTATACAAAACAAAAAATTGCATTTAATAAATGTTTGCAATTATGTCTGCAGAACATTGCAACCATGATCAGTGCATTGAGAGTGCAATGCACAGGCCCCTGCCTTCTTTGCATCCCAGCCCTAGATCTAAATGAAGTTATGGTCCTACTTTGGGGCTCGAGGTAGCAATCTATGGATTACAAATTCTGTGACCAGGGGCGGACTGATAACTCATGGGGCCCCCGGGCAATAGGATATTATGGGGCCTCCAGGCAATCAGAGATTATGGGGCCACGCAGTATACACACACACAGTATACAATCACACAATATACACATACATGTACACACAGTATACACAGACAGATATAAAATAAACACAGATTTATACATACTGTCCCTGGTTTTACTGAGGCTGGCAACCCTGATGGGGCCCCCTAGTGGCTCAGGGCCCTCGGGCAGTGCCCAAGTGGCTCAATAGTCAGTCTGCCACTGGTTGTGACTATATATATATATATATATATATATATATATATATATATATATATATATATATACAAATTCTGCAGATGTTTGGTCTTTTGTTTCCTGTATTGGCAATTGTTACACTGGAAGAAATCATTTTAGTTGCAAAATTTGACCCAAAGCTTGCAGAAGAACAAACGCAGCAAATGCTACCGATGTCAAGCTGACCTTGAGCCTTGTGGAAGACACAAAAAAATGTGCAATATTGCAATATGCAAAAACATAGCTGACAGCAAAGCGCAGAACGTTCCTAATTCTGCTACATAGAAATGCTAGCAATCTGAAGAAGAAAAGGCAACTTTTATAGTACAATGTATAAACATGGAAAGTAAAACTAAGGTAACTGGGGTCATGTATAAACTAGATAGGATAAAGGTACACAGAGCATTTCAACATGTTTTGCTCTTGTGTACAGACATTTCACTTTTGTGTACTTATGTTTGTCTGATTTTACCTAAGAATTTAAGCCCATGGGTCAAATGAAAATGATCCCTTATGTATGAATGAAATGATGAATGAATGTACAGTATAAATAAAAATTAACAAAATGTATGAATAAAATAAAATGTAAAAAAAAATTATGAAAATGATCCCCTATGTTCTGTACCAAAAGACCCAGCCTTAACTATAGGCAAAATATTTTTTTAACATTGTGGATAGAGTAAAGGAAGGTTATAATCCCTGTCAGTTTTTTGCCATCTGTGTCCCATCAGGAAATTTCCTTTCACTTCTTGCCCCATAACCTAAACAAAAAGTGAGATTTCCCTCTATTCCTGTTCTGGTGACAAACCCATAATTTGGGATTTTGTTTTGCTTGCCTTCTTGATTATAATGCTAAACAGGAAATAAATTGAGTGAATCCCTAACAGCGGCTCAGATAGGAAAAACCTGACAAGTGTTTTAATCCCTCCCCACTCTCCAAATGTTGTGAAGGAATGTGATGTAGATAACAATAATAGTAATCTGAAAATGTCTATTTTCTTATGTGCATACATATTTTTCTCCTTACTCATTATATAAGTATACAGGTTTGCTCTGTTCCTATATTCTCTCAAGATGGCGGGTACCCCCTACATCCCACACATCAGAAGAACGCGGAACTGAAGATAAAACCAAGGACAGCCAGACCTCGTTATGAAAATTCTCCATCTTCTTTTCTCCTTCTTAACCAATGAGATGTACCTATTAGACTAACATAGCAATGACGTATTTGTGTGTATAAAACATTAGCACCGCCTTGAATAAATTAGAAGTGTAAGAAGTAACGGAGCTGAGCGTGTCTCAGAGTGTTTACTTTTATATGCATGCATATCAACACTTTCAAATTAGAGACAGCAGCAGATAACCTTGGGCTCGATTGGAGCTCTTAATCATTTCCATAACAGATGGTGCCGAAACCCGGGACCTCAGGCTACAGTCGAAGCTATACCGCGACAAGCATTCGGGCGTTAATCGATTGATGAGAGTGGGGTTTGCGCAGCCCTAACAGTACCGGTAAGTTTGATTTATATTCTTATCACTGTACGACTCTCTTATCTTTCGGTTGACGGCTGGATTCTGTCGGTATGCTGAGACTGTCTTAGAGGCAGGTATTTCCTCGCCTGAGGTTGTTTTAACGAACCTGCCAATGGGTTTCTGCTGACTGTATTTGTTCACTGTCTGCCATTCTTTGGGCTACGAAACTCAGCAGTCTAAAAGTGCTACATGTGTGAATGTGTGGTCTCATCTCCAGATGAGCTTTCGGCCTCTGGGATGATATGTTTCCCTTGTGGCAAACGTTTATAGACGGGTTACTCTGGGTTTTAATGAACCTTTGAGGGTTATCTCAGCTGCTGGCTTTGCAGTCTGAAAGTGTTACAGAAGTCTCACCCCAAGACGAGTTGTCGGCCTCTTGGTGTAGAGCTGTAGAAAAAACGTCTATAAACGGGTTTATTTTTGCAGGGTGGTCTGCCCTTGTGGTTATCTTAGCCTGCTGAGGCTTTACGGTTCAGAGAGTGGCAGGTGTAATGTCCTGTCCTGAGTGTATTTGTGGTTTACTGTTTGCTATACATGAGAGGGGTTGGGGACTGGTGAAAGTCAGAGAAGGAGGCTACCCGAAGGATCTGTTGGGTCGCGGGCCGTTGCTCCTCACTACCCCTGATGTGTTTGTTCTTGTTCTGAGATTAACCTAGGAGCGCAGTTTTATGTGCCCCCACCGAAGGAATTTGTTGATAAGAACACTGAGAAAAAAAATATTAACCCCTTGGTTGCATGTATTCTCCTCTCAAGCCATTAGCCGAGAAACAGAGAGGGAAAAGAATGTGATAGTGAAGAGGAGATAAGATGTTGAAATAATTAACAAAGTTGAAAGAAGTGGCAAAAGTTATGTTGCTGAAGAAACAGGGAGAAAAATCCTGTGTGATAAAGAAAATTGGATAAAGGAAGTTAAGAAAGATGGCGATTGTATTATGTATGTGTATCACAGAGCTGATGATATGTTGGAACTTGAAACAAAGGAGGGGAGGGACAGCACTGCCCTCCGTCTAACAACCACTCCTTTCTCACCACCCAAGCACAACCCACTGTGACAACTCAGCCCGGCGGCCATCTTAGTGCACCCATGCCTTCACTTTCTACCCAGTCCAGTGCACTTCCTGCCGGCGGCCATCTTGGTACACCCAGTAAGCTTAAACAGCCTGTACCCAGCCCTCCCTGTTTTAAACCAGGATGGTTCATACCACACACCTGTCTTCCCCAATACGGAAGCATCACATTCCCAGGCCGGATATGTTAATGATGAAGAAGCGTCTGAGTGGGAAGCCCAACAGCAGGCAGCAAGGCCACCCACTGATTTAACCCCCAATCCGGCTCCGGACTCACAGGTCCGAGAGGATCTCAAACGCATGCTGGCAACCATAAGGAACAGTGCCTCTTGTCAGCCCCCGCCCCAACAACAGTTTCGGTTACCAGAAGGGGCACCAGTGATGTATGTCGCTTTTACTCTATCACAAGCAGCGGCCTTAGTGACAAGTCTGCCTGACCCAGAGAAGCAGCCAATTCCCTTCTACCACAGGATAGTGCAGATACAAGAAACTTACTCAGCTGCCTGGAGAGACTTGATCAGCCTATGCCAAATCAAAGCAGGATATGTCTTTTGGCCAGTCATGCAGATGGCCTTCAATGATGCCTGCCTGACAAGTGCCACTTCTTACACCTCAGGCGTGGAGTTCTGTGCACAACTCCACGACTGGGCAAAGGAGAAGTTGACGGATCAGACCACCACAATCCAAGATATTACCCAAGATAAAGGGGAGTCTGTGAAGAAGTATCATGCTAGACTCATAAAGGCACACACACACATATGTTATCAACTGCTTTTGTTTCAGGGCTCAGAGAGGATATCAGAAAAGACCTGATGGTGGCCCGCCCTGAATACCATTCAATGAAAATGTCTGATTTATTGTTGGTGACCAGAGGTATAGAAAATCAAAAAGGTAAAAAACCAACGCCCCTCATGGTAACCCATGACGAAGATCCCGCCTACACTAGTCCACCACCACTGCCCAATACCAGGGAAAGGATCACCTGTTACAACTGTGGGAAACGGGGTCACTTCAGAAAAGAATGCAGCGCCCCAAGATGTCCCAGACGAAAAACCTACCACTTTCCTCATTGACAGTGGTGCAGCCAAAAGTGTGTTGAGGGCGGTGAACCTGCCTAATAATTCTTTCCTTTCCACTATTGATGTTTCCTGCGTAGGAATGGATGGGGTGCCCCGCTCCAGTCCACTTCCTGATTTGCTTGCCAGATTTGTGGTGTCCTCTACATGTCCCTTGAATCTACTAGGAGCTGATGTGTTGTCCAGACTACAGGCCTCAATCAGGACACGCCTGAAGGGGGGATGAAGTTACATACTCCCCTATCTTTAGAAGACTAATCTGCTTTGTGTTCTCTGCCTCTCCTGATGACACTTAATGAAGCAAAAACTTCAAGTTCAATACTGCAGGAAGTACTTGACAGAATCCCTGCGTGCCTATGATCCACAGGACCGGAAGACAACGGTCACTTAAAGGTGCCACCAGTTTCAGTCAAGCTAAAAGAGGGCGCATCATTGCCCCGGAAACCACAATAACCCCAAGAAGAGAATCCTAAAGGAGAACCAGGTACCTGCTGTGGATGCCTTTGACTGCAAAATACCTCACAGAGGTGGACCTTACAAACGCTTTCTTCAGTGTCCACCCTCACCCCTCCTGCTGGTACCTTTTCGCATTCATCCATGGAAAGAAACGGCAACATACCTAAACAGTTGTGCCACAAGGGGCACAGAACTTTCCAAGCCAGTTTGCAAAAGCTATGGCTATCATCCTTGACACATGACAAGAGGAACACCCGGAAGTGATTCTCTTCCAAAATGTTGATGACCTTCTCCTTTGTGCAGCTGACTTACCCCCTGTTGAAGTCACCTCAGAAAGCCTGTTGTGCTATCTTGCCAACCAGGGCTGCAGAGCCTCAAAGCCCAAATTGCAGTGATGCTCAACACCTGTCATTTTCCTTGGACTAATTTCCTAGTGCAGAGCATGGATTACAGAAGCCTTCCTACTGATGCTCTGCAATCAGACATCTTCCAGATGTCTCCTGAAGAAATATCTAAAGTTTGAAGCCTTTAAGTGCGCCACCCCCGGCGCTAGGGCTCCCAGACTACGACAAAACGCTCAAGCTCTTTGTATCCGAACGTCTGGGACATGCTGCAGGTGTACTCACCCAATCACACGGCATCAGCCTACGCCCCGTAGGATATTATTCCTGTCGGCTGGATGCGGTAGCAAGAGGAGGCCTATTGTGTCTGCGAGCTGGATTTGCTACACAAGCCTTGCTTGACAAAACTTTGAACTTGGTCCTCGGACACTGCCTCGTTGTGCTTGCCCCCCATGACGTTGTTGCCATATTCAACCAAGATCCAGCCGAAACACTTGTCCACTACCAGACACTTGAGACTCCTGTGTTCCCTCCTACTGGACAGCATTACTCTATTAAGTTGTCAAACACTGAACCCTACCACCCTTCTTCCACTTCTCGAGGGGGGAAAGGAGGAGGAGGAGTAAAGTCTTGACTTGTCACCCCATGACCACACAGGACACGCGGTCACCATTGAAAACACTGTTCTACAAGCTGAAGCCTTACCACCGGTGATGTCTACACAGGAGGCAGAGCTGTAAGCACTTACTACAGCATGTAAATGGGCAGAGGGAAAAGGAGCCAACATTCATATGGACTCAAGATATGCTTTCAGCATTGCCCATGATAATGGTGTTATCTAGGACAGAGGATTCCTGATGGCTGCAGGAACACCTGTGAAAACTTGATTGATGCCTTGCTTCTCACAACCCAAGTGACTATTATGAGTAAAAGCACACGACAAACTGAACTCAAAGGAAGCTTAAGGCAATCATCTAGCCAATTCAGCTGCCAAACAGACAGCTGGTAGTCCACGGGAAGTGGACAGCAGGGTGGTAGAAGAAGACCACCCCGTGCTTACCTTACAGACTTTCCCAGTGGACAGAGTTTATCTAAAAGAACTACAGGAAACAACAAGTCCGGATAAGAAGGAAAACTGGAAACGGAGAGGAGCAACTCTCAGAAATGGACTATTCGAGTGCAACAAGAAGCCTTGTCTACCCAGGAGTATGTACCCAGCTGTGGTGCAATGGGCACATGGAGCTGCCCACTTGACAAAGACTTTTATGAACTCTCTTATCAACAAGTGTTGCACCAAGAGTTACTCCACTGACCGACAACTTCTACAGATCATGCATTATCTGCACCAAATGTAACCCAGGATGCACAGAAGAAGCACAGAAGAAGCACAGAAGAAGCACCTGGCAAAAGCCCTATACCCCATTCCAGAGGATGCAAATTGATCATTCTCAAGTGCCAAGAAGTGGCAGATTCGAAAACGCCCTAGTGGAAGTGGTCATGACTGCCAGGACCACAGCTAAGAAACTACTGAGTGAGATAGTATGTAGATTTGGGGTCCCAGAGGTGATATTGAGAGATCAGGGCCCAGCCTTAACAGCAACCCTTACTAAAGAGATTTGGGCAGCACTGGGGGTTCAGTTGGCACTACACACCCCATACCACCCTCAAAGTAGTGGGAAGGTAGAAAGGATGAATGGGACATTAAAAACAGGATGTTAAAGATGGCCCAAGAGACTAACATGAGTTGGCCCATTGCCCTGTTCAGTGTCAGACACACCCCCGGGGGAAACATGCCCTATCCCCTTATGAAATTTTGTTTGGTTCAGCTCCCAGACTTGGTTGTTACTTTCCACAACAGTTACAGTTACAGTCTGATGTGTTGACTAATTATGTAACCACTTTATCACGAGAATTAACCTGAATGCATGTCCAGGTGTTTTCTTCCATTCCAGATCCTGAATTAGATACAGGAACACACCAACTACTGTCTGGAGATCCTTGAGCCAAGTTATGATGGTCCATTCCAAGTTTTGGTGACCACAGCCACCTCAGTCAAGTTGGCCAGGAAGAACACCTGAATGCACGCTTATCACTGCAGGAGAGCGTGTTTTCGGGCGCTGCATATCCTTTTTCTGTTTGATCTAGGGGGGAGGGGCCCAGGAGGTGGCCATCACAAAAATGATAACATAATTACGTTTTGGTGTAACTCTTCAGGTACACATGTGACCACCTTTACCTTAGATTACTGTGACATAGTACCTTGTCCGTTTGACCCTTCATGGTGATGCCATTGGTACAGTGATATCCCTGACGGTAAGGACATATATGTATGCCACACAGACAGTTACTGGGGACAGAGTTGTGGTTTCTGTGGGGGCGGGCGACCACAGAGTGCATTAGACAAAAAAGATGAAAATAGAAAGCCCCCATATCCTAACCAAAGATACCCCTGATACATACACTGACCCAGCACACAGTCAGAGGAGGAAGCGAGCAGCTCTCTCCGGAAGCTTTGACCCTCATGTATACATAGATGCCATAGGGGTCCCAAGGGGGGTACCTGATGAATTTAAAGCCAGGGACCAGGTAAAAGCTGGTTTTGAGTCTCTGATCCCCATAAAAACTGTCAGCAAGAATGTAGATTGGATTAACTACATGTCATGGTTATGCAATATACCTGTCTCCATGTGTTCATCTCTAGAGACCAGCTGACCCTCACCTGACTGCTTTTGTAACCTCCCCTCTAAGCATGGCCCCACCCCAGGCCCTATCAGGGAACCCTATATTAACCTGTGCACCGCAAGCCAGCAGTGCTGATCAACCACTGTGTGTTAGCCTCTGTGTGTACTTGCTGTGTTTCCTACATCTGATTCCTGTTACCGACCTTGGCTTGTCCCTTACTTTCCTTGTTGTTCCAGCCTGCTGCCTCCTTCCTCTTCTCCTGTAGTCTACCGTGAGCGTGAGCTGTGAGACCCCGGGGGCCGCGACCTGGAGCCAGACTGCAGCGCAGTCCATCCTTACCATTAAAGGCTCTGGTGAACACCTGCTGGCTCTTAGACTCCGCGCCCTGGGGAATCTATGCTCTAGCTCCCAGTGGGATCTGTGTCAGTGATCCAGTAGACCTGATTCCTGAACCTCCCAGGTTTCAATCCGCAGCAGTCAGCCGTAGGGTCTACTACCTTGCGGTGCACTCCTGATCCCAACGGTGTGCATCTGTCACCCAGCCTCTAGGTGACCTGACACTACACATATTATAACTAGGGTTGTCCCGATACCGATACTAGTATCGGTATCGGCACCGATACCGAGCATTTGCCCGAGTACTTGTACTCGGGCAAATGCTCCCGATGCTTCCCCCGATACCTGGAAGACAGCTGTGATCGGCGCATGGGGGAGTTACAAGATTCTCCCCCAGTGGCTTTCACCAGCTTTAGTGACATACAGCGGTGATCGCTCACAGCTGACTGTCACTGCATCCTCCTCCGTGCCCCCTCCTTTCCACTGTGCCTCTCCGCTGTCCCCCTCCGTTCTGCTCTCCTTATCTGTCCCCTCCGTTCTGCTCTCCTTATCTGTCCCCTCCGTTCTGCTCTCCTTATCTGTCCCCTCCGTTCTGCTCTCCTTATCTGTCCCCTCAGTTCTGCTCTCCTTATCTGTCCCCTCCGTTCCTCTCTCCTTATCTGTCTCCCTCCGTTCTCCCCCTCCGTTCCTCAGTCCCCCTCCTCCTTCCTTTGTGTATGGATAGAGTCAGCTGACTCTGTCCATTCACAATAACTGAAACATTGTAATCTCCTGTGATTACGATGTGTCAGTTTATGAATGGAGAGAAGCTGCTGTCTTCTCTCCATTCATTCTCAGTGCAGCTGAGGCTGCAGAGAAAGGGACTGGGGAATCTCTATCCTCTGTCTCTTTCTCTCTCTCAAGGGGGAGATATCAGAGGTCTGTTAAGACCCCTGATATCTCACCAAAGCCCCCCAAAAGGGCTGATTAAAAAAAAACAAAAAAAAAAAAAAAACAATAAAGAATAAAAAAAATATTATTGTAAAAAATAAAAGTTGTAAATAAAAAAAAAAAAAAAAACACACACATACACCGTTCACCCCCCCCCCCCCAAAAAAAAAGCAAGCACTGTTAAAAAAAAAAAAAAAAAAAAAACCCAAAACACACCGTCACGTGACATTTAAAAAAAAAGTATCGGTAATCGGTATCGGCGAGTACTTGAAAGAAAGTATCGGTACTTGTACTCGGTCCTAAAAAAGTGGTATCGGGACAACCCTAATTATAACCAACAGAGATTTGTAAATTACACTAAAGATGCCCTCCAGGGAATTGCTGACCAGTTAGCCCCCACTTCCTACATGACATTCCAGGACCTGATGGCCTTAGACATGGTGCTAGCTGGGAAAGGAGGTGTTTTGTAAAATCATAAAAAAAACAGGAACTTGCTGCACATACATCCCTGATAATATTGGCCCAAATGGTAAGGTTACTCTAGCTATAAAGAAATTAGAAGATCTGTCACTAGAGTTGAAGAAGAACTCAGGTATCACAGACCCATGGGACCAATATTTTAGCTGGATGAGTGGGTGGCAGAAGGTGCTCGCCCAGATAGGGGTAACGGTATTAATAATCCTGGTTCTTTTAGCCCTGATTGTATGCTGTATTCTACCTTTTGTAAAAAAGTTAATGAACAAGGCTGTAGACAATAGCACACCTACATTTCTCCACCAAGAAGAAGAGGACCCCCTTATGATGGAAGATGACAAACCCTTCACTCCTCTACAGTCACTCCCTGTCCATAACCTCACAATCCTATAGGGTTATAGGGATAGATAGCGCCTGACTGCACCTCTCCAGCTGTATCGAGGAGGGAAGTGAACAGTTGCTGCCCAATTCTATATACAGCCAAAAAGAGTTGCTGAGGAGAAGGGCCAGGCTAAAAGTAGGACCTTTAGTATTAGGGACAGAAAAGAGAAAATAGTCATTTTAGGGGGGATTGTGAAGGAATGTGATGTAGATAACAATAATAGTAATCTGAAAATGTCTATTTTCTTATGTGCATACATATTTTTCTCCTTACTCATTATATAAGTATACAGGTTTGCTCTGTTCCTATATTTTCTCAAGATGGCGGGTACCCCCTACATCCCACACATCAGAAGAACGCGGAACTGAAGATAAAACCAAGGACAGCCAGACCTCGTTATGAAAATTCTCCATCTTCTTTTCTCCTTCTTAACCAATGAGATGTACCTATTAGACTAACATAGCAATGACGTATTTGTGTGTATAAAACATTAGCACCGCCTTGAATAAATTAGAAGTGTAAGAAGTAACGGAGCTGAGCGTGTCTCAGAGTGTTTACTTTTATATGCATGCATATCAACACTTTCAAATTAGAGACAGCAGCAGATAACCTTGGGCTCGATTGGAGCTCTTAATCATTTCCATAACAATGTAAAGAAAAAAAGATCTAGCGCCCCTCAGTAGACTACTAGTTTTAGGCAAATTTGTTTTTTGTTTTCCTTGTAACCAAGGAGAGCAGTTATTGTTTATAAGTGTCTGTTCTAGGTTCTACGGGGGCAGGCTCAGCTTATTCCCCTTGCAGCACATTGAGCTATTGGATATAGCGGGCAAAAGAGCTTTGACTCTGGCCTGCGTATTCATGCCAGTTCAACCAATCCCTGACCAACAGAGGGCTGAGAGGGGTATAAATATGCTGGGGCCTGGAACAGCTTCCTTTTGTTCCTGGGGGAGTAAGACCCAGCCTGAGGGTCGAGGCATCCCTGGGAGATCAGCTGCAACATGCAAAAATCCTTTTTGGGGTCCCAGCTTCTTCTAGGGGTTGGGGGACCTTTGGCCTAGCCTCCTGAACACATGCAGAGGGCTCATCTGAGGATCCAGGACACAGGTAACTAAGTACAAAATCTGAATGATACTGCAGGTGGCAACACTACCCCATCTCCACCTAAGAACTGTACTTGAGTCACTTCCATCAGATTATCCCCTGCAGCTATTACTCTTCAGATCGGGGGTCAGCAACCTGTAGATGATGATCTACCAGTAGATCGTGGACAGGTGACCCGTAGATCACGGTCTGGGCTTGCTGACCCTCCATTCCAGAGCATCAAAAAGAGTGCATTGCAGAGGGACTACTTGTAAAGTTGGAGCTGTAGTAGGGAGCAAGAGCTGCATAAGCCGATGCCTCCTCTGTAGTGCTGGCTCCTGTCCCAATGCGGAGTGATACCAACTGCACTCCATCTCTTATCCCAGCTAGCGGTCTCCAGAGTGGTGCCAGCAGCAGGAAAGAAGAGATCTTCAGGTCAGTGTGAAGCAATACACTGGGCATAATAGTATAAGGCTGCTTTCACACTGATGTGCTGTGGTTTACCTTGGGTGCAGTGCAGTGTACCTGCAGCTTTTCTGCGGGTTTGTTGCACTTAGCCATAGACTTCTATTATATCCTGCTGTTTTAACACTTTACTTGTGAACAAGTCCTAAGGGTGCCGTTGTCGAATGCAACTAAGGGCTCATTGCTGCTCTTATGAAAAGGGATCCGAGTGTGTGTTGACAGGTGGTAAGGATATTGTGCCTCCTCGCCACTTGATTAAAACCCATGATTGCCGTGCGATGTGATTGTGACATGGTAGTAAGGCACTTAAAGGTTTAAATCAGGTGTGAGGAGGTGACACTGTGCCCAGTGATCTTTGACTTCTCCCGTGTTGTTCAGGTAGATCTCCACCTATTTAAGGTTGCCTACCCCTGCTTTAGATTGTCAGCTCCATGAGCAGGGCCCTCCTGTTCTTTCTGTACTGTTCTTACTGAACTGTATTGCAATCCCACTGTCCCTTTTTTTATCGTAAAGCGCTGTGTAAACTGTTGGGGGTTTTACAAATCTTGTATATTAGAGCCCTTTCACAATGTGCCGCCCAGGGCGTCAGCGGTAAAGCGGCGCTATTTTTAGCCCTGCTTTACTGTCGGTTTAGTGGCGCTATTCGGCCGCTAGCGGGGTGGTTTCAAGCGCCTTTGGGGAGAATCTGTATCCCCCCCCCTGGCACCCCCCCTCATTCAGTACAGACCCCCCTACAGTGCAACCCCCCCTTCAGTACAGACCCCCTACAGTTCAGACCCCCCCACAATACAGACCCCCCCCTTACAGTTCAGACCCCCCCTACAATACAGACCCTACCTACAGTCCAGAACCCCCTACAGTGCGGACCCCCTTACAATACAGACCCCCCCTTCAGTACAATACAGACACCCCCTACAGTTCAGACCCCCCCCTACAATACAGACCCCCCTACAGTTCAGACCCCCCTACAGTGCAGACCCCCCCTACAGTGCAGACCCCCCTCCTACAGCACAGACCCCCCCCTACAGTGCAGACCCCCCTCCTACAATACAGCCCCCCCTACAGTGCAGACCCCCCCTTCAGACCCATAATGTACCTCGGCTCAGATGATCAGCACAGGACATGCACAGTCAGCACGTGTAGACATAACGGAGGAGGGGGAGGCGGCTTCAGTCTGCTCGGCTGTGTGAGACAGCCGAGACTTATCAGAGCCGAGTCGCGGCCACAAGAGAAGGGGATCGTTGTGGCCGGGTCCCGGGTGTGCCGACGGGTGTCACTCAGGTGTGGCTCGCAACCCCCCCTTTGCAAAGCCATCCATGTGTTATCTGCTGCTGCCTGTCACCACGCCCGCACTCCGTGCCGCTGCTCAAACCCGCCCGCTGTCTCCGCTTCAGTTGCGGATGGGGGGGGCGCCGGCCTGACACCCCCTTAGTGTGTGGGGCCCACTGATCTCCCTGCAGCACAACAGTAAGGTAGTACAGCGGGCCCTCCTGCAAGTGAACGCATACGTAAGTCATGCCAGCATGTGTAAATGGTGTTCAAACTACACGTGAGGTATTGCCACAATCGTTAGAGCGAGAGCAATAATTCTA
Source organism: Aquarana catesbeiana (assembly GCF_042186555.1). Classification (NCBI taxonomy): domain Eukaryota; kingdom Metazoa; phylum Chordata; class Amphibia; order Anura; family Ranidae; genus Aquarana; species Aquarana catesbeiana. The sequence continues at coordinate 590,711,278 of NC_133327.1, forward strand.
GTGCAGGATCTCCCCTGTAACTCTAAACAGGTATCCCGTAAAAAATGTTAAAGCGTCGCCTATTGAGATTTTTAAATACCATAGTTTGTCGCCATTCCACGAGCGTGCGCAATTTTAACCACTTAAGGACTGAGCTTGATGTTTACAAGTTAAAAACATTTTTTTTTGCTAGAAAATTACTTAGAACCCCCAAACTTATATATTTTTTTCTAACACTTTAGAGAATAAAATGGCGGTCGCTACAATACTTTCTGTCACACTGTATTTGCGCAGCGGTCTTACAAGCGCACATTTTTTGGAAAAAATACACTTTTTTGAATAAAAAAATAAAACAGTAAAGTTAGCCCAATTTTTTTTATATTGTGAAAGATAATGTTATGCCGAGTAAATTGATACACAACATGTCACGCTTCAAAATTGCGCTCACTCGTGGAATGGCGCCAAACCTTTAACCTTAAAAATCTCCATAGGCAACATTTAAAAAATTCTACAGGTTGCATGTTTTGAGTTACAGAGGAGGTCTAGGGCTAGAATTATTGCTCTCGCTCTAACAATCGTGGCGATACCTCATATGTGTGGTTTGAATACCGTTTTCACATGCGGGTGCCGTTCACATATGCGTTTGCTTCTGCACGGGAGCTCGGCGGGACGGGGCGCGTTTAAAAAAAAAAAAAAAAATCTTATTTGTTTTACCTTTTATTTTTTATTGTTAGAGGAAAAAGGTGAAAAAATTGCTGCGCTAAACCCCAAAATAAACAAACTAATGAAATATGTACAGCTGCTAACACTAGAACAAACAAAGTCCAAGATAAATAAAAGTAAAAAAGTGTAGCGCTTATAAGTATAAATCACTGTGATAGTGAAATATGGATCGTATCAATAGATATGAACGAATGTAAAAGGAAAAGTGAAGTACAACGTGATAAAAAAAAAATATATAATAAATGGTGACTAAAACATAATAGTCACGGCAGGTATCAGGCAACAGATGTACATTCATCAAATGTATATCTGTTGCCTGATACCTGCTGTGTTCTACAGTCATCATTACATTTACATCACTTCCACTATTCGTCACAAGGGATATCACCTCAGTCATTTGAGTGGATTTTTCTTTATGAACTCATTTTGTTTCTGTTCAACAGGATTGGGACTCTATTATGTTTTAGTCACCATTTATTATAATTAATTTTTATTTTTTTTATCACGTTGTACCTCACTTTTACTTTTACATTCGTTCATATCTATTGATACGATTCATATTTCACTATTACAGTGATCTATACTTATAAGCGCTACACTTTTTTATTTTTATTTTTACACTGTCCTTTTTTTAAAAAAATGTAAATGTAAAGGCATGTAAACATCACTTGTACTAGAAAAAAAGCATGACATGACCTCTTAAATATGAGATCTGGGGTCAAAAATCTCATAGTTACACTAAAATGCAATAAAAAAAAAAATGTCATTTGAAAAAAAAAAAATCTCTTTAAGAGCTATGGGAGGAAGTGACGTTTTGACATTGCTTCCGCCCTGCAATGGTATGGAGACGGGTGGGGGCTATCTTCCCCCCACTCGTCTCCATACCTAACAGGACACAGGACCTGTTAGCCCCCGCCGCTACCGATGACTCCAGTAAGCGGCGGAGGGCACCGGAGCGTGGTGGGAGTTGGGGGCCCTCTCCCTCTGCCGATGAAAGTGATTTTGCTGCGAATCCGCCGCAGAGACTACATTTATCTGAAAGCGGACCACCTGCTGAAGAAGAGGATACCGGGGTTATGGCAGCTAGCTGCTGCCATAACAACGATACCCCTCTTCAAAGTACCGGCGTATAACAACGTCGGGTGGTCCGTAAGTGGCTAAAGCATGACATGTTAGCTATCTATTTGCTCGGTGTAACATCATCCTATTACATTATACAAAAGAATTGGGCTAACTTTACTGATTTTTTTTTTATGCATTAAAGTGTATTTTTTGCCAAAAAATTGCGTTTAAAAGACCGCAGCGCAAATACAGTGTGACATAAAATATTGCAACGGCCGCCATTTTATTCTCTAGGATCTCTGCTAAAAAAAAATATAATGTTTGGGGGTTCTAAGTAAATTTCTAGCAAAAAAATACTGATTTTTACTTGTAAACAACAAATGTCAGAAAAAGGTCTGGTCTTTTAGTGGTTAAAGTGGTTGTAAACCCTTACATATACCCAGTGAAGGTGATAGACACAGCTGAAACAAAACCCTCCTACATAAATTGTATCTATCGTCAGTCTTCACTTCTCTACACCCTCAAAGTGCTGAATGTATACAGTAAGCTTGTCTGAGAGTTATGGAAAAAGGGGGGTGGAGAGCTAAAGTTACACTCTGCAGAGTTCTAAGAGCTGATTGGAGGGAAGAGACACACACTCCTTCACAGCTCAGGGGAACAGAGTTGAGCTGTCAGTCTGCTGGAGGTCCTGCTCCTGTCCCCATTTTTCTCTTGTCTGGAAAAATGGTCAAAAGCAATTAATGCTGATAGCAGAGGAACAAAGCAGCAGACAGAAATGACACTTAGTGCCCGTGGCAGCTGGTGAAGTTTTAGGATGGGGGGCCAGACCTCCCCTTCCTTTTTGACCCCTCCCACTTGGTGAAAATGGGTGTGGTTTCAGCAAAATAGTGGGCGTGGCTCTAAGGTGGTGTGGTTAGCGTTTGAGATGAACGAGGGATGGAGGGGGAGGGAGAGATGGATGGAGGGACAGCAGGCCCAGATCCAACACCACAGTAGAAATGTGTATTCTAGAAAGTTTAACAATCAGCAGATAAATATACTCCAAACACCTGGTGTTAGCACTTCAATTATCCTGGCACCATGGTTGTTATGGTGTCAGGATGATTGAAGCTCCTTATTTCTATGATTATATTGTAATATAAAATTAAATCATTCAACTCACCATAATGCAGAATCAGTGGGACCCCTGAGCGTGTCACCTGCCACGTCACCTGCCACCAGATGCCATCAGGTGTCCCCAGCAGAGTCCATCCTTATATGCAGCCTGTGTCCCATCAGATGCAACCTGTGTCCCATAAAATGCAGCCTGTGTCCCATTAAATGCAGCCTATGTCACATAAAATGCAGCCTGTGTCCCATTAAATGCAGCCTGTGTCCCATCAAATGCAGCCTGTGTCCCATTAAATGCAGCCTATGTCACATAAAATGCAGCCTATGTCACATAAAATACAGCCTATGCCACATAAAATGCAGCCTGTGTCACATAAAATGCAGCCTGTGTCACATAAAATGCAGCCTATGTCCCATTAAATGCAGCCTGCGTCACATAAAATGTAGCCTGTGTCACATAAAATGCAGCCTGTGTCACATAAAATGCAGCCTGTGTCCCATTAAATGCAGCCTGTGTCACATAAAATGCAGCCTGTGTCTCATCAAATGCAGCCTGTGTCCCATCAAATGCAGCCTGTGTCCCATCAAATGCAGCCTGTGTCCCATTAAATGCAGCCTGTGTCACATAAAATGCAGCCCGTGTCCCATTAAATGCAGCCTGTGTCACATCAAATGCAGCCTGTGTCCCATCAAATGCAGCCTGTGTCCCATCAAATGCAGCCTGTGTCCCATTAAATGCAGCCTGTGTCCCACCAAATGCAGCCTGTGTCACATAAAATGCAGCCTCTGTCACATAAAATGCAGCCTGTGTCACATAAAATGCAGCCTGTGTCACATAAAATGCAGCCTATGTCACATAAAATGCAGCCTGTGTCACATAAAATGCAGCCTGTGTCCCACCAAATGCAGCCTGTGTCACATAAAATGCATCCTGTGTCACATCAAATGCAGCCTGTGTCACATAAAATGCAGCCTGTGTCCCATTAAATGCAGCCTGTGTCTCACCAAATGCAGCCTGTGTCCCACCAAATGCAGCCTCTGTCACATAAAATGCAGCCTATGTTACATAAAATGCAGCCTGTGTCCCACCAAATGCAGCCTGTGTCACATAAAATGCAGCCTGTGTCCCATGAAATGCAGCCTGTGTCCCACCGAATGCAGCCTGTGTCACATAAAATGCAGCCTATGTCACATAAAATGCAGCCTGTGTCACATAAAATGCAGCCTGTGTCACATAAAATGCAGCCTGTGTCCCACCAAATGCAGCCTGTGTCACATCAAATGCAGGCTATGTCACATAAAATGCAGCCTGTGTCCCATCAAATGCAGCCTGTGTCCCATCAAATGCAGCCTGTGTCCCACCAAATGCAGCCTGTGTCACATAAAATGCAGCCTGTGTCCCATTAAATGCAGCCTGTGTCTCACCAAATGCAGCCTGTGTCCCACCAAATGCAGCCTGTGTCCCACCAAATGCAGCCTGTGTCACATAAAATGCAGCCTGTGTCACATAAAATGCAGCCTGTGTCCCACCGAATGCAGCCTGTGTCACATAAAATGCTGCCTATGTCACATAAAATGCAGCCTGTGTCACATCAAATGCAGCCTATGTCACATTAAATGCAGCCTGTGTCCCATCAAATGCAGCCTGTGTCCCATTAAATGCAGCCTGTGTCCCACCAAATGCAGCCTGTGTCACATAAAATGCAGCCTGTGTCCCATTAAATGCAGCCTGTGTCTCACCAAATGCAGCCTGTGTCCCACCAAATGCAGCCTGTGTCACATAAAATGCAGCCTATGTCACATAAAATGCAGCCTGTGTCACATAAAATGCAGCCTATGTCACATAAAATGCAGCCTGTGTCACATAAAATGCAGCCTGTGTCCCATCAAATGCCGCCTGTGTCCCATTAAATGCAGCCTGTGTCACATAAAATGCAGCCTGTGTCCCATCAAATGCAGCCTATGTCACATAAAATGCAGCCTATGTCACATAAAATACAGCCTATGTCACATAAAATGCAGCCTGTGTCACATAAAATGCATCCCGTGTCACATAAAAAGCAGCCTGTGTCACATAAAATGCATCCCGTGTCACATAAAATGCAGCCTATGTCACATAAAATGCAGCCTGTGTCACTGTGCCTGTGACAGACCTAGCCGGGAGAGAGACTTTTGGAGGGGACTGTATGCTAGCCTCTTGCCGATCGATCGGGGGCCCTTGCATTTGGGGAAACGGTGCTCTTTGTGAGCTGTATGCCTGGGGACCCTTGAGGTGGTATTACTGTGGATTCGGGTCCTGGTCCCCCAGGACACACAGACTCTGGGGACACTGGATTTGCCATATTGGAATAGTGGCTGATTCATAATGCTGGGACAGATACTGTTAGGAGATGCTGATGTAAATTCCAGCACCTGTCTGTCTGTTGTCTGCTAAAATGTGTATTGTAAATAAGTCTATAGTATGGGATCTAAGAGTCATTGGATCCCCATTGTTGTTTGTGTTAATTAACTCTGCTATTGTGTGAAGAAGAGTCTATGTTGATTGTGATAATGTTGAGTGGATTTTCTGAACTACAAGATGGCCAGTCTGGCCTAAAAGTCATGTCTGAGTCATCTAGGCTGTCTAAAGGGATTAGTTAATTAGCTCATGTTAATTAGGTTAATTAGGTTACAGCTGTATTGTTAGAGTAATATGAGCAGGAGGTCTGCACCTCCACTTTTAGTGTATAAAAGCCTGTATTTTGCAATAAAGGGAGATTCCTGGTTGAACTTACATACAGCCTGCCTGGTGTTTGTTCTGAGCTATCACAACTGGGTTAGAACGGCACAGAGCTGTAGTTCTAACCCCGGAGCATCGGATGACCGAGCAATCAGATGGTGCGATCTGCAATCTGATTCAATAGCTGCAGAGGAGTGTCCGGAGAGTGGAACCGAGCGAGCAAGGGGCTCGTTACATTGGTTGGCAGCCGTGGGATTCGCTCTCCAGTTACTGGGACACTCCAAACCAGCCTGTAGGAGAGCCACGCTAAAAGACTTACTTGAGAGCCGTGGAGGTAATGGTGGGATCGTGCTTCCTTGCCGTGAACACATCCAAACCATCACCTGGATCCAAGGTAGCAGGATAGCAGGAGAGGAGAAATACCAGCCACCATGGATGAGGAATTCAGAAAGAGGTTGCGAGAGAAGGAGATACAGCACAGAGGACCAGTATCAGAGCAGGTCCTGCTAGGATGGTTTGATTCTATCCGCTGTGAACTCTGGAAGGAATCGCTAGCCCGTGAGCAGCGACACCAGGGAAAAGTTCTCCCCTCCATCCATGTGAGGTACTGGTCGCAGTATGAAGTGCGAATGCTGTTTTTGGGGGAACAGCCGAACCAGGAGTGGACAGCCGATTTAAGCAGGCTGATCCAGGCAGAAATGCGGTTGGATGAGAGCTGCAGAGCCCTCCAGTGGTATGCAGCCCAAGTGTGCCCATGGACAGTGGATGACAGCCCCACGGAAGGCTTTGACTACGATGGCCTGGGATTGTTATACTGGAGGCTGTCCAGGGACCCTGACTTTGGAAGTGATCAGGAGTGGCGTTTGGAGGAAATAATGGTGCACAGAGAGCGGAGACTGAATGTCTCAAAAGTGCACTGGGCACTGGAAGATTTGGAGTTTCTGGCCGTTCAGGAATGGGAGTTGGAGATCGCCTACAAACAGCTATTGGACTCTGCTCAGCAGCAGGGTGGTGCTCCCTTTGCCTGGGACTATCATGAAATACCAGTTGACAACTCTGAAATTCTGGCTGAAGAGTTGACAATGTGGCAGCGTAACGGTGTGCTTTGCCAACCTGCACCCACAGCTATGGAGGGGGAGGTCTTATGGCAGATGCAGCAAGTGCTGACTGACCTTGATGAACCTGTTTCTGCATTGGATGATCTTGGATGGAGGAATGTGCCTGTCCAGCAGAATGCCAGAGAATCGGCAGTGGAAAATCTGAAGATTGCCGTTCCCAAACCTGAAGTGCTGACAACAGGGCAGAGCTCTGCTAACCTCTGCCCAGCACTGATAGCATCTTCTGGGTTCCACGGAGAGGAGATGGTGAACCTTTATCCCCAGACACCAGTTGCAGACACAGGGGATTTGATAGACTTTTCTGCTGAGGAAGAACAACCTGGTGAGCCTCCAGCAGAAGAAGAGCTGTTATTAGGGCCAAACTTCACTGTGCTCTGCCCAGCACTGATAGCATCTTCTGGGTTCCAGGGACAGGAGATGGTGAACCTTTATCCCCAGACACCAGTTGCAGAGACAGGGGATTTGATAGACTTTTCTGCTGAGGAAGAACAACCTGGTGAGCCTCCAGCAGAAGAGGAGCTGTTATTAGGGCAAACTTCACTATGCTCTGCCCAGCACCAACAGAAGTATCTGTGAAGTTACAAGGAACTTCCCCAGCTGAAGCGCTGGCAACCGGACAGAGGGTCCAAGATCTCTGCCCTACACCTGCGGCGGTTCCGGAGGCTGAGGGTGAGAAGGAGGTGGTCACTTCCCAGCAGCAGATCAGGATACAGGGGGAGAAGGAAGAGGAGGTGTTCGTCGTCCCTCCCCAACAGTTAGCCGGAGCAGATGGTGTGGGGTTTCCAGCAGAAGGGCTGGCAACAGGGCCGAGTACTGCTGGACTCTGCCCTCAACTAACAGAGGATGGATGTCCTGTGAAGGTGGATGGGACTTCAGTCTCCACCTGTATACTCCAGGGATGCTGGGCAGTTGGCCCAGATCCCCAACAGCATGACGGAGTGAGCCCAGACACCCTGTCTTCTCTCCAGCGGCAGAAAGGACTCAAGGGAGAAGGGCCAGTCCCGGCCTCTCCCCAGCGGCAGATATGTTCTCTGAGAGAGGCAGAGGTTGGCTGGGTGATTAATACTCTGTTTGGAACAATTTGTTTGGGGTACTATGTGGGTACAGGCATTAGAGGACTGGAACTACTGACTAACTTCGGAGTCAACCCGTCTGGGGTCTCCTCCTGTGTTAGTCTCCTGCCGAAAGGGGAGAAATGTGACAGACCTAGCCGGGAGAGAGACTTTTGGAGGGGACTGTATGTTAGCCTCTTGCCGATCGATCGGGGGCCCTTGCATATGGGGGAACAGTGCTCTTTGTGAGCTGTATGCCTGGGGACCCTTGAGGTGGTATTACTGTGGATTCGGTTCCTGGTCCCCCAGGACACACAGACTCTAGGGACACTGGATTTTCCATATTGGAATAGTGGCTGATTCATAATGCTGGGACAGATACTGTTAGGAGATGCTGATGTAAATTCCAGCACCTGTCTGTCTGTTGTCTGCTAAAATGTGTATTGTAAATAAGTCTATAGTATGGGATCTAAGAGTCATTAGATCCCCATTGTTGTTTGTGTTAATTAACTCTGCTATTGTGTGAAGAAGATTCTATGTTGATTGTGATAATGTTGAGTGGATTTTCTGAACTACAAGACAGCCAGTCTGGCCTAAAAGTCATGTCTGAGTCATCTAGGCTGTCTAAAGGGATTAGTTAATTAGCTTATGTTAATTAGGTTAATTAGTTTACAGCTGTATTGTTAGAGTAATATGAGCAGGAGGTCTGCACCTCCACTTTTAGTGTATAAAAGCCTGTATTTTGCAATAAAGGGAGATTCCTGGTTGAACTTACATACAGCCTGCCTGGTGTTTGTTCTGAGCTATCACAACTGGGTTAGAACGGCACAGAGCTGTAGTTCTAATCCAGGAGCATCAGATGACCGAGCAATCAGATGGTGCGATCTGCAATCTGATTCAATAGCTGCAGAGGAGTGTCGGGAGAGTGGAACTGAGCGAGCAAGGGGCTCGTTACAGTGCCCATTCTCTTTCCCTGTCCAGTGGCACTGGTCCACTTCGGGTTGAACAACAGCCAGCATAATTTAACCCACTTACTGCAAGCCATGCTGTTAAAGACAGAATAGTCTGGGCTCACAATACTCACAATTTTGGTTGCACTCACACATCAATACATGTGAACTTCTCAGTCTAAAATTGAAGGACCTTCACTATCACCCCCCAATTTAAAAGCAATTCAAAGACAAATCCATTTTTCTTTTAGGTTTAGATTAAGTGGGAAGAGTTAGAACCTCTGTCAGGTTTGTATTGCTGTCTGTGTCCCCATTTGGGAAATTCACCCACTCTATTTGTCCTGGTGAGGTGACCACTGTCATCCGGACTTTATATGAGAGAAAATCCAAAGTCATGGGTTTTTACCACAACAGTAATAGAGGGAAAATCTTCCCAATGGGCATTTTTCTTACTTTGGAGAGATTTCCTTTGACTTGATGTTATGGCTACAAGACAGGAATGTATAGTGTTACTAAACCCACAACAGTAAAATCAGTCTGTATATGCAGTAAAGCATGCTTGTTATACTCACTGTGGAACCCAAGGGGTTATTCCTCTGCATTGTGTATAAAGGCTATTTGATCCTGTATGCACTGATCCTCCTCTTCTTCCACTCCAACCCTTCTCCTGATAGGAGTCAGGCTGCACATGCTCAGTAATGCTAGAGAGTATTTTTTTTTTCTTGAGAGAGTGCATGTGATCAGCAAAGGGCGAATCAACACTGTCCAGGCAGAGGGTCAGGAGCCCTGCAGCCTCATAGGACAGCTCAGTTCAGTATGAAATCTCTTCCTACAAGCTCCGCCAGGAACAGATAGAAGTCACAAGACTGCTATATACAGCTGACGAGAAAAGGTATTAACAGTTTATATTTACTAAAACAATTGCATTTCCATGTTCTGTGTACTGTGGGAGACCAGATATAGAGAATGCAAGGTCTTGGGTTTAGTAACACTTTAAGTATAGTCAAAAAAGGTTTAAAAAAAATAAATAATATATGAATGGAGGATGGGCAGAAAAAATGAAAAATGAAAAAATAAAGGCACAGATGACAAAAAATTTCAGGAACTTTAACCATTTCCTAATTTATCCAAAACTTTGAAAAAAAAAGCTTTGGATATATTTAATTAGAACCATTATATGTTTTCATGCTGTGTTCTAGTACCTGAAACTTAATTTTAATAGGAATATCACATCTGCATTTTGCAAATAAATGATCCTTTTGGTAGATAAGATTATTATTGTGTAAAGAAAAATCATTCACAATTCTGCCGACTGCCATCTTTTGCCTTTGGCTAGCCATGGATTTTAAGGTGCAGACTGAAATTGGATCCTATTGCTCAAAGGTAATCTGTTTCAGCTGCTTTTATGACATATACAGATTGCTGCATGGTCATGCAGCACTTTGTGTTGAGTCATTTATTACTTAGCATGCTTGTATTATGCACACAAATCTTACAGCTTTGTGAAGAATGTCCATAACTAGATGTGTCAAAAGCACTTCCTCCTGCAAGCAACAATGGATAGTTTAGCATGGGTTTCTCCCTGAGGGTTATAGATTCCTATTGTTCATAGTTTTGCATATGTGAACATTATGAACATCAGTCAAGTTCCTTTAAAGCAATTGTAAAATAAACAATGGAAAGTCCATGGGTGGATCCACAACTTAGCAAAAGTGCAATAGACTGTGAAAAATAATATTATGTTGTGAAGATAAATATAATAGTATTGAATCCCTAATTCTACCTTGTCACAAGCTGCCTAATCTGCCTGGATGCATCTTGAGAAATTTAAATTCATCAGGCCTCCTTTTCTTTAACCTGTCCAATCAGCTCATAGCTCTCCTCATCGAGCTGTGCAGAGTGTAACTTCAGCTTCCCGCCCCCTGCTTTCTGAAAGCTCAGGCAAGCTGTATATATTCTGGACAATGAATGGCTGTAGAGAAGAGAAGACTGTAGATAAACAGGTACAACCTATGTAGAAGGATTTATTTAAGCTAATTTATTTATTTAATCTCTGTTTATCACCAGAGGCCAGTCACGTCACTGGGAATACAGTATGTAAGGGTTCACAACCATTTTAACTGAAGTATACTGTACATATAGTCAGGGTCGCCGATACGGGGGTACAAGCAGCCCTCCTGTACTAGGCCCAGACCCCATCAGTTCAGCACGGTATGCAAGGCCAGAGAATGGACTTTTTAACCTTCTTTTGGCACAGATGTAGTAATAATGTGGGTCATCACAGGCCTGGATACTTGCTTGTGTTATTACTGGCCCTGACATTTGCTGGGAGTAATTGCTGGCCGTGACACCAATGCTGAGGGCCATTGCTGGTCCTGACACCAATGCTGAGGGGCATTGCTGGTCCTGACACCAATGCTGAGGGCCATTGCTGGTCCTGACACCAATGCTGAGGGCTATTGCTGGTTTGACACCAATGCTGGTGGTTATTGCTGGTCCTGACACCAATGCTGAGGGCCATTGCTGGTTTGACACCAATGCTGGTGGTTATTGCTGGCCCTGACACCAATGCTAAGGGCCATTGCTGGTCCTGACGCCAATGCTGGGGGCCATTGCTGGTTCTGACGCCAATGCTGGTGGTTATTGCTGGTCCTGACACCAATGCTGAGGGCTATTGCTGGTTTGACACCAATGCTGGTGGTTATTGCTGGTCCTGACACCAATGCTGAGGGCCATTGCTGGTCGTGACACCAATGCTGAGGGACATTGATGGTCCTGACATCAATGCTGGTGGTTATTGCTATCCCTGACACTAATATTATGGGTAATTGCTGTTCCTGACATTTATGCTGTGGGTTAATGCTGGCCCTGACACCAATGCTGTGGACACAGAGCCCTTTCAGGTAGGCTGTATGTGGCCCCATGTTTTCTGAAGGCGGCCCTGTATATAGTAGGCATACAGTACATTGTACTAAAATAGAGTACTGATATGACAAGACTAAACTCAGAAGTATGTCATGCACTGGCACTCATATTTGCAGATTAGAATAATTGACACAAATTCCATCTTTTTCTCTTCTGTAACATGTTTTATTTGTATTTTATAAAAAAATTCCATACAAATTGATTATGCAAAAAAAATAAAAAATAAATACAGCACTGATACGGTAATTCAAGAATATAGGTAAGAATTTGTATTAAGGAAATGTCCAGATTTTTCAAATCTCTTTAATACAAAGACAACAAATTGTTTTACAATGTCACACAGTAAATCGTCAAGTAAAAGTTTTTTGGTCTCATATGCCATACTAATAAATACAAATTAATAATGTTTTTTTTTTTTATTTCAATTCTACTATGATCGGACTGACAGTTTATTGTATAAGGTGAGATTTTCTTTTTCAATGGATTCAGTAGCCATTGGAGGCAAGGTGATCATTTAAATAAATAAATAAGAACAACTTCAAATTTGTGCATTAGCATGTGACTGCTGATAGTGTTCCAATCATGGCTTTTGAAACAAATTATAGTGCCTACAATATACTACATACAATACGTCCCAGGGTCCAGGGTATTTTAAACAACTGCACCACTGAGTGATCATTTGAAACCACTGTAGATCTCTGCAATCTGTTCCACAAGGTTCAACTACTTTAGTTTGCTATAGATGCCCACAATTGGTCCTCTCTGTTTATGATATTTACTTATGTCGTTCCAACAAATTTTCAAATGCTTTGCAAGTGCTTGAAAGGGTACATAGACCATTTACATCTGTCCCATCCCCCAGGCTTCCAAAAGTCATCTGTCTGACCTAAACCAGACTGTCATATATATAGCTGCTTGCATGTTACATAAGCATCTTGGAGGATCCAGGTCATTCATCATTGTATTCCCCCTCTACACTCTGCCCACTCCTGCTTCCCTGCCCAAGACCTGCTGTCAATTTGACTGTTGAAATCCTGGTTCATAAACAAGAGACAGTCAATGAGGGTCCTACATAAATTATCATAAAGTTATTATAAATTACACTGTTGCATCTCAGTTAGTGCAGAATGGAATCTGTGTACTGAACTAGGACTTTGGAACTTGCACTAAACAAGGCTGCCCAGTGCAACCTAATGCATATGGTTTGAACAAGCCCTCAATCTTTTGTGATAGACCCATAGCTGAAATATAAAAATTGGTCTGGTCCATAATGAATACAGAACTGCTAGTCCAGAAGTGTACAAAAAATATGTTAACTGAAATATGCAGCCTTGAAAAAGTCTTTTTGGAAGAACTATGAATAAACAACAAACTTTTGGGCTTACATGAGTTCTTATGCTCAAAGTCAAATTCTCTAAACTCAACTCCAACCGTACCTCCAGTCTTGCACATTTGTACAGGCTCCTCTTTTCTAATGAAACAGCTTACTGAATACATTGCACACAATTAACTGCTCACAATTGGCATTAGAAGCTGCAGCAAGTCAGATAGAGCCCAACCATTTTGTTTAAATGATACTTTATTTATTTATAAAATTTATAAGAAGCAAATACTTTATCGGGGTACATTAAACTCAATGCAGTGTATAAATACACCATATAACCATACAGCCCAATCACAATATATGACATTCACTCAAAAGTATGATGCATAATGTGCAGTACAGAGCCAAAGTTCCCTGAGAGCCATCATGTCATGCATGCCGCTGCTTTACCCTTAAAGTCATATGTGGTCCCTAAGGAACCACCAAAATACATAGCGGCACTAACATTTATAGGTAAAGTCAATCCAGGGAATATCCAATTGCCTCTCCGGGGATCAGGAAGGATTTTTTTTCCCCTGCTGTAGCAAATTGGATCATGCTTTGCTGGGTCCTCTGGATCAACTGTGAGTATGGGATTGGGTATATGGGATTGTATGATTTATTTATTTATAATTTATTTTATTTTATTAATATATTTTTATTTATTTTTTCTCTTTTATTGGTTGAACTAGATGGACTTGTGTCTTTTTTCAACCTGAATAAATATATATAAACATGTAATATGCGTCCCTCCTAAATGCAACAGTGACCGTGTTGATGTACATTAACATCTAAAAAGGTAACCAGAGTTTAGTCATACATTTGAGTAGAGGTACATGGCCTCGGTACACCCAGACTCTATTCCCAAAATCTTTTTCCTGGGATTAGACCGTATTCACCTTCACTCTAGGGGAGGCAACTTTAACAAGCGCCTCCTCCAGTGTGAGTTACGATGGATTTAATTTACAGGCCACCGTTTCACCCGGACTAAATGAGGCGTTCAACTTTCGCCCATTTCTCCCGGGTTTCACCTCTGGGGTCTGCGAACTGAATCTTTAATGGACAATTTCTCTACAACAACTATATACAGTCTTTAACCTTTTTTATCATCTAATTAATTAATTTTTCATTATCTTCATTTGCCACTTATCTATAAGAATTTGTTAATTGTTGTACTCTTTTCATTCAATAATAACAACAATTCCTGCAGTTCTTGAGATGTTTGTCCTCTACAAGAATGTTCAAAATTTGTCATGAAGACTCCCATAGGATGTATGGGAACCTTCTTTACAAGTAGACATCCATATTTTCAGAATGTATATTTATGTCTAAATTCTGTATTTATTTATTTATTTTTTTATTTCATTCATTTGTTATTTTGTTTTGACGATTTTTTGTTTGTACCACTGCTACATGTATTTCCTTGTCACAATATCTTTACCATTAATTTTTAACTCTATTATTTTTGCCACAGTATTGTTATATAATTTCAATTGTCTATTCAATATTCTGTAAATTACATGTATATATGTACCCTGTATATAGATCTCAATTTGCTATGTCTTTCCATTCCCCTTTGCCTGTAAACTTGTCGGCTGTTTGTCTCCATTTTTTACCACCAGGGGGCCTCTTAGCCCCACCTTGGACTGTGTCGCTAGATGCGGACACCCGGCAGGGAAGGCTCCAGTGGAGCGGGGCGGACACTGGACACACTGTCCATTTCCTGCTCGGCCGCATCCACAATCGACGTGCGTCGGGCGCTTCTCTCCTCCCGCCGGTGACGTGGGGACGCGTGACGTCATCGCGCGCCCCTACATCAGAGAGACGTCCTGACCTCCGCGATCAGCTGTAACACACACAGCTGATCCGGCGGAGTGCACCACCTGATTGGTATTCACCAATCAGAGCAGTTTTAATAAGCTGACACTTATGCCCCGTACACACGGTCGGATTTTCCGATGGAAAATGTGTGATAGGACCTTGTTGTCGGAAATTCCGACCGTGTGTGTGGGCTCCATCATTGTGTGTACACAAATCCGACGGACAAAGTGCCACGCATGCTCAGAATAAATAAAGAGATGAAAGCTATTGGCCACTGCCCCATTTATAGTCCCGACGTACGTGTTTTATGTCACCGCGTTTAGAACGATCGGATTTTCTGACAACTTTGTGTGACCGTGTGTATGCAAGACAAGTTTGAGCCAACATCCGTCGGAAAAAATCCTAGGATTTTGTTGTCGGAATGTCCGAACAATGTCCGACCGTGTGTACGGGGCATTAGACTCATTGTGTCAGTCTCTTGGCTGCAGCTTGGATGTCCGCTGCTTTGTACAATTGAAAGGTAATACTTTACTCCCATATTGGCCATCACTTGGATGAGTTTTCTATCCACCCATGTGCCTCTGTTAGCTAGTGGAATCTTGTACCTTATTTTACTATTAGACTAACCTATGACCACTGCTTGGATGTGCTCCCTATCCTTGTATGTGTCTTTGCTAGCCAGTAGAATTTTTCACTTCACTCATCACTAGACCAATCTAATTATTTCTTTTCCTTTTTTGTTATGACTCTTCCCACAGTGGTTACAATTTTTTGCCGCTGTGGAACCAGGAGTCTCTTGTGAAAGCATCCTGCCTTCCGGCCCACGGATGCACGGCTAAACACCATGCCATGTCTATGGATATACACAGCCGGCTTGTACTTCCTTTTTTGCTTTTATATTTTCTCTGTCCAATGAGTTAATGGTACATATGTAAGTATTTTTACATCATTATAGTATCACCTATGATATAATTAGGGTCCAGATCATACATTATTGTTGCCTATACTATAATTAATTTTGTACCCACTATACTTACCCCCATCTATATTACAGATATTACAATAAATACACCCATTTTTAAAGCTACCCTGAAGAAGGAAAAGTACATCTCAATGCGACTTTCCGAAACATGTCGGGACATTTGCTGTGCAATTCAAATAGAGTTCAACTCATTATGAGCAACACTTTGGATTAACAGCTTGGGTGATTGATAGGGTTGAAATAATGACTTAGAGTTCCACTTTAATTGTTTCTGTTTTTTCTTACCTGTGTACGTATCAATTGTTCTATTTAAATTGTTTGTGCTCCTTTCTTACCTGTGTACGTATCAATTGTTCTATCAATCTGTATCTAGATGGAATTTGGAACTGCTGAATAATCATTACATGTTCGCTGATGAGAAACTCTTTGTACCTTAACCTCATTTGGTAATGCCGATAAGATTACTGCTTTTGGAACTGCCTATAAAAGAAGTAAAGGGAGCAGTCCTTTTTTGGGGGATGCTCAGAACTTTGATACAGACATACCTGACTCTGTGTCTTAATTCCTATATGAAGCAATAATTAGACAAAGCAATATAAACTATAAGCAACTTATTTAAAAGTTGAACCTAACATTTGGCGCCCGGACGAGGGACTCACCGATGATACTACAAGAGGTGGTTGAGCTACGCTGACGGAACAAAAAGACAGGCATTCCGGGAACCACAGATCAAAAAAAAAACCTGCGCAGGTAAGAAAAAGCTTTATTTTTCTTATATTCTGTGCTCCCCTGATTTGTGCCTATCCGTTCTGTCAGTTACGGTTCTCCTGGTTTTAAAACACCAGCCTCTGTAGTGGTGAGTCTAGAATTACTGCATATTTTAGTTTATATTGCTGGAATTATTTGTTTGTTTTGTTATCTGTGTTTGTCTTGTCTGTCTTGTTGAGAAAGTGAATGAGCCTTGTCAAGGATGGTATGAGTTAGAAGGGGATTGCCGAACTAAGCAACGGAATGCGCCTTACCTCACATGATTGGGAACCTGAGGGCTTGTGAGCTTGGGGGTCTGACGCTTATGCTTAACCTCACATCTAACTCATCAACCATAGACGGGTTGAGAGTATAAGCCCTGTCTGCTCCATAAAGCAGGGATAAGAGTGTATGAGAGGGATTCCCAGATACGGGGAGGGAATAAGGTCTCAACAAAGTCCCGAGATCTAGTCGGATACCTGGCCACTTAAAGGAATGCTTGTATATGTTGTAGCCGCATTTTTGTATATGTTGTAGCCGCATTCTGGTTTGTTATTGGGCTAGCATATAAAGTAATTATTTATTATTGGGCTAGCATATAAAGTAATTCGGTTTCAGAAATCTCATTCCGGAGAGGTTTCTAGAATTCTAGCACCCTAGGAGGAAGGCAACGAGGAACTAGTGTAACTTAGCTGGTTTGCTATTGGGCTAGCATATAAAGTAATTATTCATTCTTGTATATGTTGTAGCCGCATTATATTGTACACTAAGTGTCCCACACGCTACCTAGGCAGGACTGTTAGAATGGGCCAGAGGAACACAAAACCCCGTCAGGGAATTGTGGCGCACTATACGGTGCCACAGATAATTAAGAACATTTATGGGAAAACCGAAGCACAGGACTTAAAGGATGTCCTTCGTAAATTTAAGGTGAAAGGAGCAGCGGGCTTAGACCCGGATGTATGGAGTGAAATAAAAAGGGACAGACAAGGAGAGGTGTTAGAGAAGCAATGGATGCGTCAGGTTCAATGCTTAATTAAGGTCTCAAATAGAGCGAAAGAAGAGGGGTGGAAGTATAATCCAGATTGTGATGGTTGGGATATGAAAGATAGAAGAACAAAAAATGTCGAGGCTCCCAGCTCAGCCATCCCACCCCCATACACTGACGTAGAACACAAACCACACAAGGTATATCCGGTACTTGAGGGGAGAGGATGGGTTTGTCAGGATTGTGGAGCACAAAACCCAGAATGGGCAGTAGAATGTGTGCATTGTGGGGCACAAAAACCTCATCCAGAAACTGTAGCTCCCGTACGCACTGATACACGCATTGTTCAGGTAAACAATCCAGAATTTGGACAAGCAGCCCATCCAAATGCCCCGCCTACTGTCACTCGTAGAATGCAAATAAGGACTTGGGCACCATGGTCGGCAGACACCCTTATGGCATTAATACAGAGCGCCCCAGACCCAGTAGCAAAGCCAGCTGCTTTTTGTAGATTTGTGACACAGTTAATGAATACACATGAAGCGACCTGGCAGGATGGGGAGGATCTATGCAGACACAAAATGACTCTGACCCTGTTTAACCAGTTTATGACAGAAATAGGTCCACACAGACCTGCAGGACAAGTTGATGGGGATGGCAATTTAGAGACAGGACATGTCAGACATATAGACTCAAGGGCCCCTTTTATTGCTAGATTAGAAGCTTTTTGTCAGGCAAAACAACAGGAGAGGGGGTCCATATCGCCCATGAAGCAAATGCCAGGACAGACTGTATCGGAATTTTACTTATCTATGGAAAGTATGATGGCAGATGAGGGATTGGACTTGGCCCTGCCAGTCACAATCCGAGCCTTCAATAGACAATTTATGGGGGGATTAATTCCACAGATAAGTGAGAGACTGAAAGCCTGCACACCAGAGTGGAGGGCAACTAGAGATAGAGGGACGTTGTTACAAAAAGCGCAAGGCATAGAGGCGGACTTAGCAGAAACCAAAGGGAGGAAATCTCATGCTATCAACGCACTCGGGGGTCCCCAAGAGCAAGGTAGAGGTTCCTTTCGCAAACCCCTTACCTGTCACTACTGTAACAAGATTGGTCTCATCAGACGCAACTGTAAGAAAAGAATAAGGGATGAAGGAGAGGAAGGTGTTGATTCTCCAGTTAATCAGAGAAGGAACCAGCCCAGGGACAACAAAAATAGTCATATCAGGCAGCAGGGAGATGGTCCACGAGCATGACTCACCCCGGTTTTAGAAAAATCCAAAACAACAATGCTTAAGACAAATATAACGGTTGGTAATAAGAAAATCTCTTGTTTAGTCGATACAGGAGCTTCACGCTCGTTACTTTCTGACTCTGAACTACTCCCTGGCCAAAAATCACCTGACACTTTACTAATAACTGGATATGATGGCATTTTAGCCGACGCCCCGCTTACAAAACCTCTGAAAGTTAAAGTAGGAAACCACATGTTCCTTTCACGCTTTCTGGTATCCAGAGGAGCCCCCACTAATTTGTTAGGAGCTGACATTTTGCAGAAAATAGGAGCTAACATTACCTATCACCCAGATGGCACTGTCACCTTAGCTATAGGGGATAATCAAGAACACATGGAGATGTGTAACCTGATACAATACCTAGAGGAGGAATCGGAATTGTCCGGCACACCTCCTTCAGACTTAGATCAGATTTTGTCGTCCCTTCCAGGAGAACTATGGGAAAAACATCCAGCTGATGTTGGACTTTTGCCCATACCTCCGGTTACCCTACAGCTGATTCCAGGAGCAGTGCTTCCCCAACAAAAGCAGTATCCACTTAGTGCACCTCAAGAGACGGCCATAGAAATGCAGGTCCAATCCTTTTTAAAAAGTGGAGTTCTAAAAGAGGTAAAATCACCGGCAAACACTCCCTTGTACCCGGTTAAAAAGAAATCAGTAGCCGGTAGTCCGGTTAAGTATAGAATGGTCCAAGACCTTAGAGCGGTCAACAAAATACTAGCCCCGATGACACCTTTAGTACCCAATCCACATACATTACTGTCACAAATACCATCAACCAGTATGTACTTTACGGTTATAGATTTAGCGAATGCTTTCTTTTCCGTCCCGCTTGCTGAAGAATGCCAACTTTGGTTCGCATTTTCAATAAAAAATCGGCAACTAACCTGGACACGCCTACCTCAGGGTATGGCGCATTCACCTACCTTGTATTCGCAAGCATTGCAAACGGTGTTGGGAGAATGGGTACCACCAGATTCCTGTGTATTGTTACAATATGTGGATGATTTATTGTTATGCTGCCCTGACAAAGAAACTTGTTTGGCCACCACCCTTAATTTGTTGCGATTTTTGGCAGAAAAAGGTTGCAAGGTTAATAAGAAAAAGTTACAAGTGTGTCAGGAAAAAGTTATCTTTTTGGGACATTGTATATCACAGGGTACGAGACATCTCACTGAGGAGAGGGTTCAAGTGATAAAGGGAATGTTACCCCCACGGAATTTCAAACAATTGCGTATGTTTTTAGGTATCATGTCATATTGTAGACAGTGGATACCACATGCTAGCGCTTTGATGCAGCCATTATACGATTGTTTGAAAATTGTACCGTATGTGCTTACAGAAGTAGCTTATGAGTCGTTTATCACTTTGAAAAAGTTGTTGATTTCTGCCCCGGCTATTGGTATACCAGATTACACCAAGATATTTAATCTGTACATTGCTGAGATCACTGGACACGCCACAGGTGTTCTGACACAGGCACATGTAAAACAAAGACCAGTCGCTTACTTTTCAGCAGCATTAGATCCAGTATCTAGAGGTTCACCGTCTTGTGTACGGGCGGTAGCTGCAGTGTCAATTATCATAGATAAGTCATCAGAGATTGTTCTAGACAATCCAGTCGTAGTGCATACCACACATGACATACATGCAATCTTGTCTCAGGTACAGCCCAAACACATTTCAATGGCTAGGCAATTAAGATTACAGTGTACTTTACTCTTACCTCCAAATGTTACTTTTCAGCGCTGTACAACCTTAAATTTGGCCACCTTTTTGCCTCTTCAGTCACCAGATTTGGCAAGGGGGAATGATAGTACTAATAGTACTAGTGAGAAAAGAAATGAGGACACTGACACTCTTTTGTTTAAAGAAGTAGATCAGCACGATTGTTTTCAGCTCATGGAACAGGAGACAATGGGATTCCCACATGTTACAGATACACCGATTTTAAATGCTGAGCACACCTTGTATATAGATGGTAGTAGGTTTGCTGATGACAAGGGTAAATATCACACAGGGTATGCTGTAGTGACTGATACGCAGGTAATTGAAGCACAGGCCTTACCAGCCCACATGTCAGCACAGGAAGCAGAATTAAAAGCTTTAGAACAAGCCCTAGAATACTTAAAAGAACGAGAAGGGAATATTTACACTGACTCTGCCTACGCTTATGGTGTAGCGCACGATTATGGCCACATATGGAGGGCTAGAGGTTATCTGACAGCAGCAGGTACACCTGTAAAACATGGAGAAGGGATTAAGAGAGTCCTGAACAATCTTCAAAAGGTTAAACGAGTAGCCATTATGAAGATAGCGGCACACACGAGCGCAAAAACAATTGAGGCAAAAGGAAATGCATTTGCAGATTTGACTGCAAAACAGGCAGCTCTAGGGGAAGGAAGCCCTGAGACCTTAGCAGCGGTAGAGGTGAGTATCCCAGAACCAACATGGCAGCAGCTGAGTAAATTACAGGAGCAAGCAGGGGAGAGCGAGAAAGATAAGTGGGTCAGGATGGGAGCAGCACCAGACCTTGACAATGTATGGAGGGAAGGAGGCAAAATATGCCTGCCTGCCTCTCTGTACCCAGAAATGGCAGCGGCAGTTCACCTACCCACACACGTCAGTTCCAATTCCATGTATAGGATTGTGAACCAAGGATGGCTCGCCCCTGGATTCAGTAGCACTGCAAGAAACTACTGTGCAGCCTGCCAAATCTGTCTCCTGAATAACCCAGGACAGAGAGTAAAAACCCCACGAAAACACCAGGTCCGGGCCCAATACCCCTTCCAGAGACTGCAAATTGATTACATACAAATGCCTAAGAGCGGCCCTTTTGAATTTGTCCTCGTGTGTATCGATTTATTCTCAGGTTGGCCCGAAAGTTATCCAGTAAAATCGGCTACAGCTAAAGCCACAGCTAAGAAACTGATCACTGAGTTAATACCTAGGTTTGGTCTTCCTGAAACCATAGAATCAGATAGGGGGACACACTTTACAGGAGAAATCATGCAGAATGTGATGACCATGTTAGGGGTTCAACAAAGTTTTCACACCCCTTACCACCCACAGAGTTCAGGATCAGTGGAGAGAGTAAATGGGACAATAAAGTTAAAAATACAAAAAGCCATGCAAGAGTTAAACAAGCCTTGGCCAGAATGCCTGCCTTTGGCTTTGTTCTCTATAAGGTACACTCCAACAGGAAAGACAGGATTATCCCCATATGAGATACTTTTTGGGAATGCACCTAGATTGGGTTTATACTTTCCACAGAGTATGCAATTGCAATGTGATAGTTTGACTGCATATGTGATACAATTACAACAACGTCTAACTAAGATCCACAAAAGTGTGTATTCTTCTCTTCCAGACCCTAATTCAATAACAGGTACACATACTCTGCTACCAGGGGATTATGTATATGTGAAGAAACACACCAGAAAGACATTGGAACCCAGGTTTGAAGGTCCTTACCAAGTACTCTTGACCACAGCCACCTCAGTAAAGCTGGAAGGAAAACCTACCTGGATACACGCATCACATTGCAAGAAACAACCCGAGAAAACAACATGATGAAATATCTACTTACAGATTTTTTGTTGAAGATTGTTGTTTTACAAATATATGCATGGACTCCTGGTATTAATGTACTTGAAGTAGAGGAAACAACAACTTTCGAATGGGCTATAGATGATCCTAAAGTAGCAAATGATTATTGACAAAGGTAGACTAGTACATCTTTCCTCACAGATACAACAGGATACTGCACCACATTGGTGGGATATATTTGGTGGAATGTCTTCTACAGCAACCAATATCTTTCACTGGTTGTTAAGTCCAATGGTAATTATTATTCTAATATTAATATCACTTACAATCACGAATATATGTGTATACAGGAAAATAAATAGGAAAATTAGGAGAATAGACAGGGTATACTGATAAATGTGTATTGACATCACCCTACTCCTATAAAACTCCTCTTCTTGAATTTTAAGATGTTGGTAATACCTAGGGGGATGGGTTCTACCCCTCTGACAACTCGCGGTCAGGGAAAGGACTCTGGGGAAAAACTGACTAGAACTTATTCATGAGGACCCAGGGGGAAGGAGAGGATGATGTCAAAGGGGGAAATTGATAGGGTTGAAATAATGACTTAGAGTTCCACTTTAATTGTTTCTGTTTTTTCTTACCTGTGTACGTATCAATTGTTCTATTTAAATTGTTTGTGCTCCTTTCTTACCTGTGTACGTATCAATTGTTCTATCAATCTGTATCTAGATGGAATTTGGAACTGCTGAATAATCATTACATGTTCGCTGATGAGAAACTCTTTGTACCTTAACCTCATTTGGTAATGCCGATAAGATTACTGCTTTTGGAACTGCCTATAAAAGAAGTAAAGGGAGCAGTCCTTTTTTGGGGGATGCTCAGAACTTTGATACAGACATACCTGACTCTGTGTCTTAATTCCTATATGAAGCAATAATTAGACAAAGCAATATAAACTATAAGCAACTTATTTAAAAGTTGAACCTAACAGTGATATAATCATGTATATATGTAAATCCATTTTTTTCTTCATCATTGACGTACTTTTGTAATGTGTATAATTTTGTATATAAAAAAAATCCCCCTTTTTATATATTTGTATACCAATAAAGTTGGCATTTTTTGCCTTTTATACTTATCTACTTTTCACTACTAGTTTTACTCCCTGCCTTACAAAGTCCAAAGGGCGTCCTCTGGATCCATTCTCCTGCATCTTTTTCTACAATATGTTATTTAGGATGTTGGCAGGCTAACACACCATCCAATTCTCATATTTTTCTACAATCCATTCAAGTAGAGGTACACCATGTGTAAGGCAGTGACTCTATCTAAGGTGCCTAGCGTAGTCCAGAAGAACCCACCTTGTGGGAGGCATCCTATGTGACCCACACTTGGCACCCAGCAATGAGGGGAACATGCAGGAAGTGTCACACGCCTATTTTTTCCTACCCCTATCCCCTCCAAGCAGAGTGTACATTCTGAAGAAGACTGCAAGTAGGCAGGTAGGTTTATTTTATATCAGAAGAGACATTGCATGTCTCTCCTGCAATAAATAGCCTTCCTGCGTGCAGTTTTAGAAGCTGGCACATTAGTTCCATTTTAAAGTGGTTGTAAAAAAAATAAAAAACAACCTGTAAGACAAAGGCATAATGAGCTAGTATGCATTTCATACTAGCTCATTATGAAATGCTTACCATAGCTATTGCAGCGGTCTCTGTACACTGCTGTGACTGGCGCTGTGATTGGCTGGAGCTGCGATGACGTCACTCCCACGTATGCGCGCGGGAGCCACCGGTCACGGCACAGCTCCTGAAGAAACGGCACAAGCGAGCGGATACAGTAAATATCTCCTAAATGGTGCAAGTGTAGGAGATATTAACAGTACCTAAAGGTGAGCCTTATTATAGGCTTACCTTTAGGTAAAAGTGGTGTAACAGGGATTACAACCACTTTAAAGTCCATAAGGTTTTAGTCTCTTAACAGACTGTGGGTCAGCTTGTGTCCTCAATGCACATCCGCTGCCTATGGTAGATGAGATGCTTTCTGGTGCACCACAAAGCTTCCTGAAAGCATCACATCGCCTGCCAGGTGCCATCACATCAATGTCCTCTTGTACAAAAGCACCACAAAACAGTCCATGCGAGACCCCAAAGTGGATGACAGCTGATTTCAGTATAAAGTCTTTGAGTTTATGTTTAAGGGCCCTCAGTGGGTCCTGTGCAAAGGGGCAACTGCCAGAATAGGTGCAAAGCAGTTTCTTCCTGAAAAGGGACAGTGCCTGCTCAGGTTTCTGGCATTCATGAAAGTCCTTAAAGGCAACCCTCCTTGGATTATCATCAATGCCAGGTCATTGTGCCTGTTGGTAAATCTCTTTGATGAAACATTCCTTCAGATCACCTTGCAAGTAGCTAGATGTAGGCCAGGGGCAGTCTCTATAGTGTCCGTAGCACTTGTAGACAGCCCTAGATAAACAGAACATTCCTGGCTGGAGGGCATAATATATTCCTTCCCTCTACAGCCTTAGGCTGGCCATACACAGTTCGAATCTTGGCCGGTTCAACAGGAGCCGGTCAAGATTCGTACCGTTAATGGGCAGGCTGAATGTACCAAGTTTATCGATTTCTTGTGATTATCGCTAGCGGCTGCTATAGCTGATAGCAATAACCACTGTCTTCTCCCAGCAGGGGCGAAGCACACAGTCCCAGTCATTATGTCACTGTGTCTAAAATAAGGTATGTAAAAAAAAAACAGGAAGGTTTTATTAAAAAATGTCATCAGCATGAGTGCTGTGGTGGTGAGTGTGCCAGCCAGGAAAGACAAAATATAAGCAGATTAAGTTGCAGCTTTAGTGTTACTAAACCCAGGACCCTGCATTCACTATATCTGGTCTTCCACAGTACACAGAACATGGAAATGCAATTATTTTAGTAAATATAAACTGCTAAATACCTTTTCTTATCAGCAGTATATAGCAGTTTTGTGACTTCTATCAGTGTACGGCTGAGCACTCCTTAAATCTTGTAGAAGGAGTTTTTATTCTCTCTCTGACTGTCCTATGAGTCTGCATGACCACTTACCTTCTGTCTGGACAGTGCTGATTGTCCCTGTGCTGATCACATGCACCCTCCCTTGCAATACACACCAAACTGAGCATGTGCAGAGTACCGCCAAGGCTCTGTTCTATCAGCAGATGGACTGTTGACAGTAAAAGGAGAGGAAGATCAGAGAAGACAGGATCAAACAGCCTTTTTACACAATGCAGAGGATTAACCCCTTAGGTTCCACAGTGAATATAACAAGCAGGCTTTACTGCATATACAGACTGATTTTACTGTTGTGGGTTTAGTAACACTTTAAAGTGATACTAAAGTCTCTTTTTAAAAAAATAACAAACATGTTATACTTACCTGCTCTGTGTAGTGGTTTTGCACAGAGCAGCCCTGATCCTCCTTTTCTCTGGTCCCTCTTCTGTGCTCCTGGCCCCTCCCTCCTGTTCAGTGCCCCCACAGCAAGAAGCTTGCTATGGGAGCACCCCAGCAGAGCCGCAGCTCCTTGTATCCATTCAGACACGGATCTGTGGCCCCCGCCAACTCTCTCTCCTCATTGCCTCATTGACTTTGATTGATAGCAGCAGGAGCCAATGGCGCTTCATTGCTCTCTCAGCCAATGATGAGGGAAAGTCTCTTGTGCAACATTGCTTGATAGAGCTAGGGCTCAGGTACTGTAAGTATTAGGGGGGCCGAGGGGGGCTGCTGCACACAGAGCACTTTCACCTGTGCCCCCCCCCCCAGTTGATCACAAGCCCCGCACTTACCCCATCTAGGTCGCGGGCAGTGCTTCCTCTGGGCGGTGGCTTCACCCTGCTTCTCCTCCTCTTCAGCTTCACGGTGCCTTCCCCTGCGTCTCCTCCTCCTCCGCAGTCAATAGGATCGCTTCTCCTCTTGGCCAAATGGGTCTCAGGACTGGTTTACTGATTGGCTGGGAGGAGAATCAGGAAGACAAAAGCGAATATTAATTTGCTATTGTCACACAACTGGGTGGGCTCAGGGCGCAGTGCTCTGCGCCCCGAACCCACCCTCTTTTGAAGCCAATTACAGCCTCAGGCTCTAATCATGTGCTTCTAAAAAAATAAAAAAAAATTTGAATCCTTTCATCCAGCGCCCTGCATGTAAATTATGGGCCAGAAGCACGGATTAGGGGGACGGCACCCCTGCGCCCTGTATGGACGGGCCACCATTGTCTATCTCTCTGAATTAAGTTACACCAGTACACGATGGATTCTGGTTGGTTGCTTTGGATTACTACATTTAATAATTACTTTTAAAAAATAAGGCTGAGATTCTCCATAAACCATTCAACCATCAAAAGCTGTACCACTTTACTTAAATTTCTTTAGTTGTTTATGGTTTTTGTATGCAAGTCTACAGTACAACAGGCTGCATCGTCAAGATAAAGCACCAGGATAAGGATCCTTATCCAGAAAAAAGCAAAAAAACAACAGATTTTAAAGTTTCTGTCACATGGCTAAACAAATAAAGATCCTTAATCTTGTGTGAAGCTTTGTGAATTGAACCTTAATGTCCTTTCAGCAAGCTGGCTGTTTGGTTACACTGCAGATATGAAACTCATATGGAGCTTCGAAAAATGATCCATTTCTCAGCATAAGTAACGTCTGGTCTGGCACAAAATAAAAGTCTGGTAACAACAAGCCCTTTCTGGGTGATATCAGTGATATACACAGGCAGAAAATAGTCAACTGAGCAGGAGAAAGTCAAAATGGCTAAGGCAGCAATCTCAATTACAATAAAGTTATTAATTTGTTTAACACTGCGTATGATGACATTTGAACAGATCAAGAGATTTAGCTTTTTTTGTAGATAATAGCAGCTAAATCCTTTGATTCTTGTAGGATTATGTGAGTTTGCTCAGGAAAAGTAAATGCCACATATACTAGGCTGAGTCGCTTCTGAATCAAGACACAGTTAATGTAAAGGGTGAATAAAATGTAACAGATGGTTTGATAGAATCTGTACCCTTCTCTTTCAAGTCTCAGCTCTCTTTATGTAGCAACTTTTTCTTTAATTGCATGGATTATTGGCAGCTCAGTGGAGGCTACAAAAGGCCCAGATCAATCTCTGATTTTATGACCCAATAAAATTCCTTCATTTAGGACTGTCCGTGGGAGGCAACAATGAACATACCAGGTTAAAAATTCTCTGTACCAATTTTTCCTTTAGCTAGTTGAGAAAAGGAAAGGAAGTACCCGTGGGTACAACTCAACACCCAATACATTGTAACAGCTTCTGATGCTTCCAATGGTGGATAGTTGTCACCCTGAGAACAAAAGACATGGAGACCTGGCATGGAGACCTGGTCATCCTCATAAGCTTGGGTTCCAACTCTATTTATTCTGCAACTTGGCCAATGATGTCTCCACAGTCATACATTTCCATCCCTTCTCTTGAGGAGCAGAGGAAACGATGGGCAACATTACAAAGACATTTCCAACAAGTAGGAAAATCTTTATTAGCAGTAATAACCACTTTTGAAAGTTTGGTAATTCTTGTTAGCTTCCTCCAGGGTAGCCCTCAACAGTCCTAGCCTTTCCTTAGCATCACACATGTCGCCGGTCAGCTTCAATCTAAGGTAAGTATTTCATAATGAGCTAGTATGCAATGCATTCTAGCTCATTATGTGTTTGTCTTGCAGGTGTTTTTTGGATGGGTTTACAACCACTTTAAGGTCAGCGCTACATTAAAGTGTTACTAAACCCACAACAGTAAAATCAGTCTGTATAGGCAGGAAAGCATGCTGGTTATACTCACTGTGGAACCTAAGGGGTTAATCCTCTGCATTGTGTAAAAAGGCTGTTTGATCCTGTCTCCTCTGATCATCTCCTTCTTCCACTGACTCCAATA
The DNA here is from genome assembly GCF_042186555.1 of Aquarana catesbeiana. NCBI lineage: Eukaryota > Metazoa > Chordata > Amphibia > Anura > Ranidae > Aquarana > Aquarana catesbeiana. The sequence goes on from NC_133327.1 coordinate 590,739,585, forward strand.
TATTTTCCGATATTTACAGAGCCAGGGAACGGGCTGCACATGCTCAGTTTTGTATGTATTGCTAGAGAGTTTTTTTTTTCTTGGAATAGTGCATGTGATCAGTACAGGGCCAATCAGCACTGTCCAAACAGAGGGTCAGGGGTCCTGCATTTTGATAGGATAATCATGGGAGAATAAAAACTCCCCCTACAAGCTTTAACCAGACACTGATAGAAGTCAGGAGCTTGCTCTAACTGCTGATGAGAAAAGGTATTTAGCAGTTTATATTTACTAAAATAATTGCATTTCCATGTTCTGTGTACTGTGGGAGAACAGATATAGTGAATACAGGATCCTGGGTTTAGTAACACTTTAATTACACATCTGTGTTAGCATGTACAGTGCCTTGAAAAAGTATTCATACCCCTTGAAATTTTCCACATATTGTCATGTTAAAACCAAAATTGTAAATGTATTTTAATGGGATTTTATGTGATAGACCAACAAAAAGTGGCACATAATTGTGAAGTGGAAAGAAAAATGATAAATGGTTTTCAATTTTTTTTACAAATAAATATCTGAAAAGTGTGGCGTGCATTTGTATTCAGCCCCCTTTACTCTGATACCCCTAACTAAAATCTAGTGGAACCAATTGCCTTCAGAAGTCACCTAATTAGTAAATAGGGTCCACCTATGTATAATTTAATTTCATTATAAATACAGCCATTCTTTGAAGCCCTCAGAGGTTTGTTAGAGAACCTTAGTGAACAAACAGCATCATGAAGACCAAGGAACACATCAGACAGGTCACGGATAAAGTTGTAGAGAAGTTTAAAGCAGGGTTAGGTTATAAAAAAAATATCCCAAGCTTTGAACATATCACGGAGCACTGTTCAATCCATCATCCGAAAATGGAAAGAGTATGGCGCAAACCTAACAATACATGGCTGTCCACCTAAACTGACAGGCCAGGCAGGGAGAGTATTCATCAGAGAAGCAGCCAAGAGGCTCATGGTAACTCTGGAGGAGCTGTAGAGATCCACAGCTCAGGTGGGAGAATCTGTCCACAGGACAACTATTAGTGATGCACTCCACAAATCTGGCCTTTATTGAAGAGTGGTATGAAGAAAGCAATTGTTGAAAGAAAGCCATTAGAAGTTCCGTTTGCAGTTTGCGAGAAGCATCATGTTGTGGGGATGCTTTTTTTTTTCAGCAGAGACAGAGTAACTGGTCAGAGTTGATGGAAAGATGGATGGACCCGAATACAGGGCAATCTTAGAGGAAAACATGTTAGAGTCTGCAAAAGACTTGAGAATGGGATGGAGGTTCACCTTCCAGCAGGACAACAACCCTAAACATACAGTCAGAGAGAGCTACAATGGAATGGTTTAGATCAAAGCATATTTATGTGTTAGAATGGCCCAGTCAAAGTCTAGACCTAAATCCAATTGAGAATCTGTGGCAAATCTTGAAAATTGCTGTTCACAGACGTTCTCCATCCAATCTGAAAAAGCTTGAGCTATTTTGCAAAGAAGAATTGCCAAAAATTTCACTTTCTAGATGTGCGAAGCTGGTAGAGACATCCCCAAAAAGACTTGCAGCTGTAATTGCAGTGAAAGGTGGTTCTACAAAGTATTGACTCAGGGGGGCTGACCACAAATGTACGCCACACTTTTCACATATTTATGTGAAAAAAATTTTTGAAAACCATTTATCATTTTCCTTCCACTTCACAATTATGTGCCACTTTGTGTTGGTCTATCACATAAAATCCCAATAAAATACATTTATGTATTTGGCTGTAACATGACAAAATGTGGAAAATTTCAAAGGGTATGAACACTTTTTCAAGGCACTGTATGCAATGTGAGTGTCACATTGGGATGCACACTGCTACTTTACTGACTGAAATTCTCACCGGAAAACAGCAAATTAGTAGTATGTTGAGGCTGAGACCCCTTTCACACTGAGGCACTTTTCACGCTATTTAACGCTAGAAATAGTGCCTGTAAAGCGCCTAAAAACTACCTCCCATGCCGCCCGAGTGTGAAAGCCTGAATGCTTTCACACAGGGGCGGTGCACTTGTGGGACATTAGAAAAAGTCTTGCAAGCACCATCTTTGGGGCGGTTTGGGAGCGCTGTATACAGCACTCCAAAAATGCCCCTGCCCATTGCAGTGAATGGGCAGCACTTCTGAAGCGCATGAAAAGCACATCGGAAGCGCCGCAACACGGGCATTTTTAACCCCTTCTTTGGTGTTAAAAGTGCCCTGCTAGTGGCCAAAAAGCGACGCTTAAACAGCGGTAAAGCCCTGCTAAACTGAGCGGTGCTTTACCGCAAACGCACGGGCGGCCCCAGTGTGAAAGGGGTCTAATAGAAATGTTTAGTGTTTTTCCATATATTTAGTTTACTTTTGCAAGGCACTGTATTTTTTCACCCCCCTTGGCATTTTTCGTGTTTTGTTGCCTCACAACCTGGAATTAACATGGATTGTTTGAGGATTTGCATCATTTAATTTACAGAACATGCTCACAACTTTGAAGATGTTTTATTTTTATTGTGAAGCAAACAAGAAATAGGACAAAATAACAGAAAAAGTCAATGTGCATAACTATTCAACCCCCTAAAGTCAATACTTTGTAGAGCCACCTTTTGCGGCTATCACAGCTCCAGGTCGCTTTGGATAAGTCTCTATGAGCTTGCCACATCTTACCACTGGGATTTTTGCCCATTCTTCCTTGCAAAACTGCTCCAGCTCCTTCAAGTTGGATGGTTTGCGCTTGTGAACAGCAATCTTTAAGTCTGACCACAGATTTTCTATTGGATTGAGGTCTGGACTTTGTTTAGGCCATTCCAACTCATTTACATGTTTCCCTTAAACCACTCAAGTGTTGCTTTAGCAGTGTGTTTGGGGCCATTGTCCTGCTGGAAGGTGAACCTCCGTCCTAGCCTCAAATCACACACAGAGTGGTACAGGTTTTGCTCAAGAATATCCCTGTATTTAGCACCATCCATCTTTCCCTCAACCCTGACCCGTTTCCCAGTCCCGACTGCTGAAAAACATCCCCACAGCATGATGCTGCCACCACCATGTTTCACTGTGGGGATGGTGTTCTTTGGGTGATGTGTTGTGTTGGGTTTGCGCCAGACATAGCGTTTTCTTTGATGGCCAAAAAGTTCCATTTTAGTTTCATCAGACCAGAGCACCTTCCTCCATACATTTTGGGAGTCTCCCACATGTCTTTTCGCAAACTCAAAACGTGCCATTTTGTTTTTTGCTGAAAGTAATGGCTTTCTTCTGGCCACTCTGCCATAAAGCCCAACTCTATGGAGCGCACGGCTTATTGTCATCCTATCTATGTACAGATACTCCAGTCTATGCTGCAGGTTTGCTGTTGTGCCATGTTCTTTCCATTTGGTTATGATAGATTTGATGGTGCTCCTAGGGATCATCAAAGATTTGGATATTTTTTTATAACCTAACCCTGACTTGTACTTCTCAACAACATTGTCCCTTACTTGTTTGGAGAGTTCTATGGTCTTCATGGCAGTGTTTGGTTAGTGGTGCCTTTTGCTTAGGTGTTTCAGCCTCTGGGGCCTTTCAAAAAGGTGTGTATATGTAATGACAGATCATATGACACTTAGATTGCACTCAGGTGGACATCATTTCACTAATTATGTGACTTCTGAAGGTAATTTGTTGCACCAGAGCTTTTTATGGGCTTCATAACAAAGGGGGTGAATACATACGCACATGCCAATTATTAGTTTTTAATTTCTGAAAAATAGTTTTATGTATATATTTTTCTAATTTTACTTCACCAACTTACACTATTGTGTTCTGATCCATCGCATATAATTCAGATTAAAAAAACATTGAACTAAAGGCTATAATGTAACAAAATCGGTAAACAGCCAAGGGGGTGAATACTTTTGCAAGGCACTGTATGTATTCTTTCATATGAATATTTAGTATTTTATCTACATCCTGGAAGGTGAAACTAGCAATATGTGGACTTGTTTCTTGGGATCTGTTTAGTTTTGTTGTAAAGTAAAACTATTTAAAGAGCTCAATAGCTGAAGAAGAAATTTACATACAATGTAAAGACTCTAAACAATGATTCCCCCCCCTCGGCTGCAGTTTACATTTTAAAGGGTAACTAAAGTCAAGACTTTTTTTAGTTTTAATAGAGTGGAGAAGGATTACAAGTGTTAGTTTTTAAGGCTGTCTGTGCCTTTATCAGGGAAATTCATGCTCTCTATTTGTCCTGTTTACCAGTATTATTGAAAGTGAAATTAAAAGAAAATTCCAAATATTGGGTTGACACCAAAACAGTAGTAGAGGGGAAATCTTCCAATGGTGACCTCAGTGACACCTAGGGTTTCCCTCACTTTGGAGGAATTTCCTCTCACTACTGGTTTTGTCTATGGGACAGGAAGTAACAGGACAGGAAGTAAAGTGAAATCTCCCCTATGTGACAAGATGGCAAAAAAAAGAGGGTTTATAACCTTTCCTTGCACTCTAGGTTTATATTTATGTTAAAAGAATTTCTTTTGAAAGCTAAATACCTATTGGTGTAGGAAAAAAATGGAAACGATTACCTGTAACTGTCAATTGGCTTTGGATAAAGAAAGGGTTTCCTGGGCCACCTGTGTACTTATGTAAACTCTATTTCCTGTAAATTAAGTATTTACACTTTCAGGGACATAGAGATTGCTCTTTACACTCAGTTTCCCAACTGTGAGGAACATGGTATTTCAAACAGCTGGATGCCAGGCAAACAAAGTACGCTGCAGTTTTGCTGACAATTTGCTGTCTGTGGCTGTGTACCGCAGGGATCGTCATCTGGTACAAATATGTCAAGAACTTCTTGTAGTGGGTACGTTGCTAACGTGCTACAGTCCAACCCGTATTTCAACCTTTTGTTTTGCAGCTGTGATCTTGTATTGCCCCTAGGATGAAAGGCGCTTATATCAGTAGAACATGAGCCTGCTGTAAAGATCAGATCTATTATGTGGTTGGCCAAAAAAATTTCAAATTTTCCATTACGCTTTCATTGTCATTTTTCATACGTCTAAACTCCTAAGACACATACTCTTTAACTAAAAAAAAATTATTTTTTTTAAACTCGTATTTCCATGTGAGTCAAAGGACATGCAAACCCAATCATTTTAACATTTTACAGTTTTAACATGTAATTTCAAATATAAATTTCAGCATTTCTAAGCCTGCAGCTTTCATAAAAATAATTCCTGATCAGTGCGCATGCGCGCAGTGCCGGGAATAGTCATATACTGACTGAGATCCGCATGCCTCCAGCCCTAAAAAGCATACAATTCAGCTATAAGGGATGCTCGGATCACCAAAATAATGGCAGTCTGTAGATCGGGAGCAAATAATGCAGCGAAGGACGGTGGGGAATTAAAAAAAAAAAAACCTCCAGCAACCCCAGCAGCCTCAAACGGCACAAGCTTATCAGGCCTAGAAGCAGCCTCCCCAGACTGAGATGGTGCCAGGGAAGGGAGACACGGAACACGGCAGCCTCCAGACTCAGCAGCAGTCTCCCCAGGCCGGGATGGTGCAGGGGAAGGGAGGTACGGAGCGAGTCAGCCCACAAGCCCGGCAGCAACCTCCCTAGGCTGGACTGAAATCAGGACAGGAAGCCCTGGAGAACGGCAGTCCTCAGACTCAGCAGCGGCTCCTCAGGCTAAGATGGCGCCAGGGAAGGGAGACACAGTGTGCGGTGGCCTTCAGATCCAAAAGCCGGCTTCACCCTGCCCAGATACAGCTTCACAGAACAGCGCTGGAAGAGACCCCTTCTCCTCCCAATCTCAGGAAGAGCTTTCCATGCCACAAGGTGAGCACCCACAGTTGTCTCCCTTGTCCATGTCCCCAGACAGGGCTTTACTGTACGCTGATTCCCCAGCCTCCTCCACAGACAGGCAAATGGCAGAACTTGCTGAGCTGGCTTTGAGCCAAAACAGTTCTATGCATTCTCAGCCACCTATCCTTACCACTACATATTCAGAAGCTGCAGTTCTTCTGGCTAGATTTTCTGCACTCCTGCAACAAGAATTATCTAAAGCCTGCACAATTATCACTACTGGACTGAAAGATGGTTTTCAAAATATAGGAGAAAGGCTGAACACTATTGAGTCCAAAATGGACGGTACCGTGAAGAGAATTAACCAAAATTTCAGAATGATTTCATCCCTGCAAGACCAACTAGATCAGGCAAACGCAAAGATAGAAGAATTGGAAAACAGATCTAGGAAGTACAACTTCCGTGTGCGGGGCCTCCCGGAATCAGCGGTGGACTTAGAGGACACTATACAATCCTTGATGAAAAATTTGATACCAGATATCTTCCCCCATCAGCTGGAAATAGACAGGGTACACCGAGCCCTGACGGCCCCCAGGCCTTCCGCGAGGTGTGATAGTTAAGCCACATTTTTACCGGATTAAGGAAAAGATAATGATGTAGGAGAGAACCGAAGGAGATATATCCCTCCTGGGACATTCGGTTCAGATCTTTGCAGATATCTCTCAGGCGAAGATCCAGAAGAGGAGATTGCTAAAACCGCTACTAACCCATCTGATCAACCGCCACATCAAGTATTGATGGTTGTTTCCATTCCGATTATCATTTTCATATAGGGGGAAATCCCACTCCTTTGTCAATTTCTAGTCTGGCGAGACGTTATTCCTAGAATTGGATCTGATTTCAAGAGGTTCACCTGTCCCCAATGCTCACATTGCTGATGGTCTCTCCCTTATGGTCCCAGCCCAGAAGATCCAGCTCCAGAAAGTCTCCATCTATCACCTGATCATCCCCAAGAACGTCATCAGGACATTACTTCTCTCTCTGAAACCTGCACTTGGACTATGTCAAACATTGAAGAATTTTGTACCAAGAGTAGACAGTTCTTGTTATGTTCTGTTCCTCAAGCCGTTTTAGCTTTCTGCCTACTTACCAAAGGTTTTCATTCTCCAGGAGAATGACTTTGTTCCTGATTGTGGACTTATTTTGCATTTATGACGCTAAGTTTGGTCAGCTGGTCCCTCCCATCCCTTCCAGACACTGAAAGAGATGGGCCGGAGTGGAAGCGTATGCCACTCGTGGTGAACTTGCCTCTATCTCGAGAGTGGAGGCAACTTCGCAACACGATAGGGGGGCTTGGCACCCCCAACAAAACACTGCGACACAGTGTATGGGTTATTTTTACTTGATTACACTGTTTGCATGTTTTTATTACAGGTTAACCAAAACGTACAGTCTTCTCTCCTTAACTTTGTTCTTCTCTCTTCTTTTCGAGCCTTTCTTTCCCTTGGTGCACCCACACTCCAGGAAGCTCCTAACAAGTGAGTACAATCCATTGAACCATTATGACCTGTAGATCCTCAACAAAATACAATATTCTAACACACAATGTGCAGGGTCTTAACTCCCCTACAAAAAGGGCTAAGGCCTTTCAACAATACCATAAAATGGGGACGGATATATTGCTATTACAGGAGACACATTTTTCACGGACTTCTGCCCCTAAATACTTGAATGCAAGATACCCTTAGAATTTCCTGTCAAATGGACCAGATAAAAAACGAGGAGTAGCTATATACATTGCTAAAAAGATTCCTTTCACACCCACTACAGTAATAAAAGATAAAGACGGCCGTTATGTCATGGTAGCAGGGAAAATTAACGAGAACGCAGTCACCCTACTCTCCTACTATGCCCCTAACACGGGTCAAGCACATTTCCTTTGCTTGATGCTAGAAGTGGTTATGCCTCATATGATGGGGTGTGTAATTTTAGGGGGGATAGTAATCCTTCCTTAGACCAAATTTTAGATAAATCTAATCCTAGGAAGACAGACTTAAAACACACCCTGAAACAGAGTGGTGGAATAACACGCCTACTACATAGCTACGATTTGATTGATATTTGGAGAGATGCTCATCCCACCACTAGAGACTATGTTTTACTCCCATGTGCACAAAACGTATTCGCGAATTGATCATTTATTTACATTATCCCCTCTGCTTCCGTTTGTCTCATCGGCTAAGATACTCCCCATGGCAAAGTCGGACCATTCCTCAGTCCAAATTACATTAGCGGACCTATGGTCTAAACCACAGCTATCGTCTTGGCGACTAAGTGTGTCCATATTGAATGACCTTATTATTTCCAAAGATGTTGAAACTGCTCTCCAACAATACTTTCAGGACAATCCCTCCTCGGCCACCTCTCCAACTATGGTTTGGGCGGTCCATAATGCAACCATACGCGGCAAATTAATACAACTAGCCTCCAGAGTTAAACGATCCGACAACAGGATGAGGAGCTGTGGTGTCTCATGCGGGAACAACAAACCAATCAGCATCTTGTTCTTAGAAATCAGATTGATGCAGCACAATTGGCCCTGAGCTTGAGCCTGAACACGAAAGCAGAAAAATATATTAGATGGTCCAGACACCGCTACTATGCCATGGGGGATAAGCCTAATAATGAACTAGCAAGGAAAATAACTCCCCGACCATTTACTCCCGCATTGCCTAAATTACGATTGCAGAACAGCCAAACAACCCAGAATCCTCAGTTAATACTACATGAATTTTTCACTTTTTATTCCAGACGATATAATTCCCCTAACTCTTTTCACAAAGATAAGGTGGAGGAGTTCCTCCGAGATATCCCGCTTCCTACACTGGCTCGAGATCATGTAAAGTTAATGGAAGCGAAATTTAAAGTTGGCGAAGTAGTAGCAGCTATTAAAAGTCTAAAGCTGCCAAAGGCTCTGGGCCCAGATGGATTCTCTGGCCACTACTATTGCAAATATGTTGAAATTCTGACCCCACATCTATGCTCTTTTTACAACGAGTTGAGAAAAGGTTCCCCTTTACCACCACACGAAAATAATGCCTTTATCCATGTTATCCTCAAACCAAACAAGGACCAAGGGGACTGTGCAAATTATCGCCCGATATTTAATGTCGACCTCAAAATAATGACAAAGATTTTAGCTACTCACATGAACTCGCTTCTATCAAAATACATCCACCCGGACCAGGTAGGATTCGTTCCCAATAGGCAAGCCCTGGATCAGACCAGACGGATTATTGATATCATATCTGCTCTGGGCCTATGTGGAATTGCACCCCAAAATATATTCAGCTACTTCTCCTGAGTACGGGGATACCACATGTGTGGGACTTTTTGGGAGCCTAGCCGCGTATGGGACCCCGAAAACCAATCACCGCCTTCAGGATTTCTAAGGGTGTAACTTTTTGATTTCACTCTTCACTGCCTATCACAGTTTCGGAGGCCATGGAATGCCCAGGTGGCACAACCCCCCCCCAAATGACCCCATTTTGGAAAGTAGACACCCCAAGCTATTTGCTGAGAGGCATATTGAGTCCATGGAATATTTTATATTTTGACACAAGTTGCGGGAAAGTGACACTTTTTTTTTTTTTTGCACAAAGTTGTCACTAAATGATATATTGCTCACACAGGCCATGGGCCTATGTGGAATTGCACCCCAAAATACATTTAGCTGCTTCTCCTGAGTATAGGGATACCACATGTGTGAGACTTTTTGGGAGCCTAGCCGCGTACGGGACCCCGAAAACCAATCACCGCCTTCAGCGTTTTTAAGGGCGTGAATTTTTGATTTTACTCTTCACTGCCTAACACCGTTTCGGAGGCCATGGAATGCCCAGGTGGCACAAAACCCCCCCAAATGACCCCATTTTGGAAAGTAGACACCCCAAGCTATTTGCTGAGAGGCATGGTGAGTATTTTGCAGCTCTCATTTGTTTTTGAAAATGAAGAAAGACAAGAAAAAACTTTTTTTTTTTTTCTTTTTTCAAATTTCAAAACTTTGTGACAAAAAGTGAGGTCTGCAAAATACTCACTATACCTCTCAGCAAATAGCTTGGGGTGTCTACTTTCCAAAATGGGGTCATTTGGGGGGGTTTTGTGCCACCTGGGCATTCCATGGCCTCCGAAACTGTGATAGGCAGTGAAGAGTGAAATCAAAAATTCACGCCCTTAGAAAGCCTGAAGGCGGTGCTTGGTTTTCGGGGTCCCGTACACGGCTAGGCTCCCAAAAAGTCTCACACATGTGGTATCCCCGTACTCAGGAGAAGCAGCAGAATGTATTTTGGGGTGTAATTTCACATATTCCCATGGCATGTTTGAGCAATATATCATTTAGTGACAACTTTGTGCAAAAAAAAAAAAAAAAAAAAAAATTTGTCTCTTTCCCGCAACTTGTGTCGCAATATAAAATATTCCATGGACTCGACATGCCTCTCAGCAAATAGCTTGGGGTGTCTACTTTCCAAAATGGGGTCATTTGGGGGGGGTTTTGAACTGTCCTGGCATTTTATGCACAACATTTAGAAGCTTATGTCACACATCACCCACTCTTCTAACCACTTGAAGACAAAGCCCTTTCTGACACTTATTTTTTACATGAAAAAGTTTTTTTTTTTTTGCAAGAAAATTACTTTGAACCCCCAAACATTATATATTTTTTTAAAGCAAATGCCCTACAGATTAAAATGGTGGGTGTTTCATTTTTTTTTTTCACACAGTATTTGCGCAGCGATTTTTCAAACGCATTTTTTGGGGAAAAAACACACTTTTTTAAATTTTAATGCACTAAAACACACTATATTGCCCAAATGTTTGATGAAATAAAAAAGATGATCTTAGACCGAGTACATGGATACCAAACATGACATGCTTTACAATTGCGCACAAACGTGCAGTGGCAACAAAATAAATACATTTTTAAAAGCCTTTAAAAGCCTTTACAGGTTACCACTTTAGATTTGCAGAGGAGGTCTACTGCAAAAATTACTGCCCTCGATCTGACCTTCGCGGCGATACCTCACATGCATGGTGCAATTGCTGTTTACGTTTGACGACAGACCGCCGCTTGCGTTCGCCTTAGCGCAAGAGCAGGGGGCGACAGGGGTGCTTTTTTTTTTTTTTTTTTTTTTTCTTTATTATTTTTTTGCTTTTTTATCTTATTTTTAAACTGTTCCTTTCATTTTTTTTTTTTTTAAATCATTTTTATTGTTATCTCGGGGAATGTTAATATCCCCTATGATAGCAATAGGTAGTGACAGGTACTCTTTTTTGAAAAAATTGGGGTCTATTAGTCCTCTGCCTTCAAAGCATCTGACCACACCAAGATCGGTGTGATAAAATGCTTCCCCAATTTCCCAATGGCGCTATTTACATCCGGCGAAATCTAAGTCATAAAATGCTCGTAGCTTCCGGTTTCTTAGGCCATAGAGATGTTTGGAGCCACTCTGGTCTCTGATCAGCTCTATGGTCAGCTGGCTGAATCACCGGCTGCATTCTCAGGTTCCCTGTTGAGACAGGAGAGCCAGAGAAAAACACGGAAGACGGTGGGGGGGGGCATTCCCTCCCACGGCTTGTAAAGGCAGTCTAGAGGCTAATTAGCCGCTAGGATTGCTTTTACATGAAAGCCGACCGCTGGCTGAAAAGAATGATACCAAGATGATACCTAAACCTGCAGGCATCATTCTGGTATAACCACTCAAAGTTGTGAATGGCGTACCTGAAGACAAAAAAATGGTTAACAATAAAGCACAGTAAACAGTAAAGTATAAATAATTACATACCTGAAAAACAAACATGATAAAACATAATAACAATAACAATAACAATAAAACACTGCAGAATAGAATACAGTAAAAAAAGAGCAGAACAATAGAGAGAGAGAATAGAGAGAGAGAACAATAAAACGACAACTATTTTTTTTTATTTTATATATATATATTTTTTTTTTTACACTTTTTTTGTAACTAACTTTTATAACGGTAACCGGTTCCAGGTTCGGGTCTCTCAAAATGCGATGGCATCTTGGGAGACCCTGTGAAAGTGTGCCTAGTCTGTGCAATGCTGTACCCTACGCTAATACTCAACTAGTGTATGGTAGCGTTCAAAACATTCACCAATGCAAAGACCAGGATTGTCAGGACAGGAGGGACAATAATAGCGGGTGTCACGCCTATATCCGCGTTTGCTGCAGACACAACATCTTTTTGGGGGGGTTCGTTGGGTAGGGGTACTCGGGAGGACATAAAGAAAATGCCTCTCATGCAGCCGACTGCATTTGGTTGGGGATGTGAATGGGGGAAGTACGGGTGCTGCAGAAGCGGTGGGTTCCCAATTAGGATTGGCGAATGCAGCAGGAAGGGCACTATGGGCACGACGGGCCTGTGTTTGTCTTCTTGGTGGCAGCGGGACACTACTTGTGCTTGCCACCTCACCAGCTTGAACTGCACTTATGGGACTCGCCACGTCACCAAGTGTTACTGCAGCGCTGGTTTGACTACGACCGGGGTATACTAGGCCGCTGGTGCTTGCCAGTTCAATAAAAAGCTTCCAAAAAAACTGTTAGCGATCGCAGGGATCAGGTCTGACTCTGCGAACGCTGCAGTTATGCGTTTAGTGTTTTGTAAGTGTCAGTGATCGATCGATACTGCACTTGGGTGGGCTGGACTGGGCCGGGCGGAGGGGCAAAACGCAGGTGCTAGCAGGTATCTGGGCTGATCCCGCTAACACTGCGTTTTTGGGAACCCTAAACTGCTGGGGACGCTAGTATAGATCTGATCGGATCAGATATTGATCCGTTCAGATACTATACCACTAAAGGAGGCGTATGCTGCGTGCGTGGGTGTTAGTGGTACTGGCGCTAACCTGACGCTGCCTGGGGCCGGTGCTTGCTAGTTCACCAAAATGCTACCAAAAAAACTGTTAGCGATCGCAGGGATCAGGCCTGACTCTGCGAACGCTGCAGTTATGCGTTTAGTGCCTTGTAAGTGACAGTGATCAATCGATACTGCACTTGGGTGGGCTGGGCAGAGGGGCAAAACGCAGGTGCTAGCAGGTATCTGGGCTGATCCCGCTAACACTGCGTTTTTGGGAACCCTAAACTGCTGGGGACGCTAGTATAGATCTGATCGGATCAGATATTGATCCGATCAGATACTATACCACTAAGGGAGGTGTACGGTGCGTGCGTGGGTGTTAGCGCTACTGGCGCTAACCTGACGCTGCTTGGTGCTTGCTTGCCAGTTCACCAAAATGCTACCAAAAAAACTGTTAGCGATCGTAGGGATCAGGCCTGACTCTGCGAACGCTGCAGTTATGCGTTTAGTGTTTTGTAAGTGACAGTGATCGATCGATACTGCACTTGGGTGGGCCGGGCGGAGGGGCAAAACGCAGGTGCTAGCGGGTATCTGGGCTGATCCCGCTAACACTGTGTTTTTGGGAACCCTAAACTGCTGGGGACGCCAGTATAGATCTGATCGGATCAGATATTGATCCGATCAGATACTATACCACTAAGGGATGCGCATGCTGCGTGCGTGGGTGTTAGCGGTACTGGCGCTAATCTGACGCTGCCTGGGGCGACGCATATCACCGCCGGGCGATCAGGGGGCTAAACCTTTATTCGGTAATAAACGGCGGGTGCCCTGACACTATAAAAAATAAACGAACTAACCTGCGTCACCCGTAACGGTTATACGGTGATCAGTGGTGAAAGGGTTAACTAGGGGGCAATCAAGGGGTTAAAACATTTATTAGGTAGTATATGGGGGTCCCTGTCACTATAAAACGCTGACGGCGAACCTAAATATTTACCTCACTAACTAGCGTCACCAGTGACACTAATACAGCGATCAGAAAAATGATCGCTTAGCGACACTGGCGATGGGGGGTGATCAAGGGGTTAAAACTTTATTAGGGGGGGTTAGGGGGGTATCCTAGACCTAAAGGGGGGTAATACTCACTGTCCCAACACTGTAACTGTCACAAACTGACACTATGCAGTAATCAGAAAAAAAAAAAAAAAAACCTGCTGGTGTCAGTTTGTGACAGGGGGGGGGGGGTGATTGGGGGGGGATCGGGGGGCGATCGGGGGGGGGATCGGGGTGTTTTGTATGCCTGGCATGTTCTACTGTGTGTGTGTGTGTTGTGCACTCACATTGATGTCTTCTCCCCTCGGCGCTGGAACGGAAACTACCGAGCCGAGGGGAGATGACATCATTTCCTTTGCTGCTGTTTAGCATACAGCAGCAAAGGAGTGTTCCCATTGGCCGGCGGCGATCGCGAGGGGGGGGCCACGAACAGATGGCCTCCCCCTCATCTCGGATCGCCGGGGAACAGAACGGGACCGCTTCGGGCACCGGGGGGGGGTCCGATCGGACCCCCCACCCGCGAGAGGCAAATCACGTACATGTACGTGATTTTGCCTGCCCGTGCCGCCTTGCCGACGTAAATCGGCGTTAGGCGGTCCTTAAGTGGTTAATGAGCAATTACTTCCTATTACAATGGCAAATGCTGACTTTGTACTTGTTAAAAAATGTTCTGAATAAAAATATTGGAAAAGAAAATAATTCCTGATCCTTCCAAAAAAGTCATTGTTCAGGCATTTCCTGTTATAGGGTGACAACTCTCTGTCCTTGTCTCTCAATTATGCTCCTATGTCACAGAGCTTTTTGTGGCTCACTGTTGTCACCATCAGGAAACAAGCCCTGAGAACTGCCATGCAGCCATCACTGGAGCGAGTGCATGTAGGAATTGTCTGCAGAGATCAGCAGCAGTGAGATTCAGTAAAGGATGAAAACAAGTATTTAAAATAAAAATACAAGTATTAAAGTAGAACTATAGGCAAACCTTTTTTCCCATTTTGGATAGAGCAAGGGAAGGTTATAACCAGGGCTTTTTTTCTCAGAGAAAAGGTGCAGGAACTCACCCTCTCTGTCCAACTCTCTACCCCAACCATGCCCAAACCCCACCCCAGCCACACCCAAACCCCACCCCCAGCCACACCTTCCTTAGAGGAGAGATTTACAGCGGCGCCAAATTTATCACATAAGGCAAATTCCCCAAAATCCCCCCCAGCTCTCCTCATCAGAAATCCCCTCCTAGCTCTCCTCTCATCACAAAGCCCCCCAGCTCTCCTCTCTGCTGACCTCGCCCTCCACACACATACTTTCTAAGCTCCCCTTTCATCACAAGTTCCCCCAAGCTCTCCTCTGTGTACCATACTCTCCCCTCTGCTAAACGCACACAAAATTTACCTCTCTGCACATATTCCCCCTCCCCCACACACTTTCACAGTGCACTCCTCTCTGAATGAACTCAGTCTCTGCAAAGCTCTCCCTAAAAAAAAAATCCCCCTTCCCAGCACAAATCTCCTTCCACCCCACAAATCCATATCCCAGCACAGCTCCTCATCCCAGCAAAAATACCCCACCCCAACATCCCCCAAGCATAAATCCTTCTCCCATTACAAATTCTCTCCCCCAAACCTCCCCTTCCAACAAAACATGTTCCCCAACCTGGAACAATTCCTCTCCCCTTGTCCTCATTCCTCCAAGCCCCTCTTACACAAGTCCTCTCCCCAGTTCCATCACATATCTTCCCACCTAAATCCCCCCTGCCAGTACAAACTTTTCCCCCACAAACACAAATCCTTTCCCCCTTTCTAAACCAAATTCAAACCTCCATACTGTCCCAGTTTTAATGGGCCTTTCCTGAGATTTAAACAAAATCCCAGCGTCCCATGAATCCGGGTTGAGTCCTGGAGCTCAGTGCTGGAACAAGTTCTGGCACTAGGCTCCACTAACTTGTCAAGCAGGAGCTTGTGTGGGCCTCCAAGGTAAATGTCGTCCATCTCTCAGGGTCCCAGATGCCATGATCATGCCCTCTGTGAGAAGGAGAATATCTGGAAGGGAGAGGGCTAGTGCTGGAAGGGGGGGGGGGGGAGAGGGCTAGTGCTCGAAGGGGGGGAGAGGGCTAGTGCTGGAAGAGGGGGGAGAGGGCTAGTGCTGGAAGGGGGGGAGGGAGAGGGCTAGTGCTGGAATGGGGGGGAGAGAGGGCTAGTGCTGGAAGGGGGGGAGAGAGGGCTAGTGCTGGAAGGGGGGGAGAGAGGGCTAGTGCTGGAAAGGGGGGGAGAGAGGGCTAGTGCTGGAAAGGGGGGGAGAGGGCTAGTGCTGGAAGGGGGGGAGAGAGGGCTAGTGCTGGAAAGGGGGGGAGAGGGCTAGTGCTGGAAGGGGGGGAGAGGGCTAGTGCTGGAAGGGGGGGGAGAGAGGGCTAGTGCTGGAAGGGGGGGAGAGAGGGCTAGTGCTGGAAGGGGGGGAGAGAGGGCTAGTGCTGGAAGGGGGGGGGAGAGAGGGCTAGTGCTGGAAAGGGGGGGAGAGGGCTAGTGCTGGAAGGGGGGGAGAGGGCTAGTGCTGGAAGGGGGGGAGAGGGCTAGTGCTGGAAGGGGGGGAGGGCTAGTGCTGGAAGGGTGGAGGGGGGAGAGGGCTAGTGCTGGAAGGGGGGGAAGAGGGCTAGTGCTGGAAGGGGGGGGAGGGCTAGTGCTGGGAGAACGCTAGTGCTGAAAGGGGGGTGGAGGGCTAGTGCTGAAAGGGGGGGAGAGGGCTAGTGCTGGAAGGGGGGGAGAGGGCTAGTGTCCTTTCTCATACCAAAGCACATATCCTCCTAATCCCCCAATCACTTCACCAAGTGTACATCGTTTTTGTTTCCTGCTTCCCAATCCCAGCCACTCTCTCCCTCTCCTCCCTGTCTATCTATAAAGCATAGAAAAGTTTGTACAGACCTGAAGTCAGCGCGTGTTCCTGCTCTCCCTCCTCTTGTGTGTATACAGAGCTGAATGAGAAAGAGGAGGGGGAGGAGACAGCTTCGTTCTGCAGTGTGTGAGTGAGACAAGCAGCTGCAGGGAGACATTCATCTGATGATCGTGCAGACAGCAGTCATGTCACTCCCAGGAGAGGAGAGGAGAGGGCTGCCAGAGGTTCCGGAACACAGTTCCAGTGAGTTCTGGCTGAAAAAAAGCCCTGGTTATAACCCATGTCAGATATTTTTTCGCCATCTGTGTCCCATTGTGGAGATTTCCCTTTACTTCCTGTCCCATAACCAAACAGGAAGTGAGAGGAATTTCCTGCAAATTAAGGTAATTCCTTGAGGACCCCCAGGTCACCAGAACTAGTGTCGCCATTGGAAGATTTCCCCCTCTATTGCTTTTCTGGGGACAACTTTCACTTTCAATGATAACGGTAAACAGGACAAATAGAGAGGGGGAATCTCCTTAACGGGGGGCACAAACAGCAATAAAAACTGACAGGCGTTCTAATACCTCTCCACTCTATCCAAAAAACAAACAAAAAAAAAAACTAAATGCAATTTAGTTAGCATTTCCAGCTACTATTAATTATGTCTAGAATGGTGTAAAAATCATTATGCATTGGCTAAATCTGTGTAGCACCCCCTTGTGTACATAGTTGGGATAGTTAGGCAGATTTAGTTGGACTTCACTTTAGTCTGTTAAGTCAGTTCAATTGGGGTCAAGTGAAGTTCAGTGTAGTTTAATTGGAAGGCTCTTCAGGCTGAGTCTCTGGTACCTCCACCTGGCTTCTGGAAGCTTCTGGAAAGTTCCAGAACTTAGTGGGTGGGGGTAAGGAGATGAGAGACTGACTATTCAAGTGATCTTTTTCAATCCTTTGGCAAGGATGGGCCAGAAGGGCCTGACCATGTGGAAAGAGATTCCAGGATCCAGAGGCCCGGAGGGAACCCCTATGCTGGGGGGCCAACAGTGACATAGAGAGAATAGAGAGAAAAGAAGGAATCAAGGATGGACCCTCACCCCCTTCAGTCTCTTCAAGGAGACACCCTGATTTGCAGAGTGGGACCTGATCAGCAGGAGGCCTGGGCAGAGGTCACCAGCTATGCTTCAGGATAAAGGGACTGAGTAAGCAAACCTCCACGCCTACAAGGGAGTTTGCAGTCGAGGGCAATCTTCAGTTGGCATAACCAAAGGACAGAGAACTGTTAACCCTATCCTTTGCTTGGGAATTCTGCACCAGTGAGCCAGGTGAATTGGCATTTTTTCATCAGGGAGAGCTGCAGTACTTGCATGTAGTTCAGGAATGGTTTTGTCTAGCCAGAATGTGTCAGTATTCCGGAGGGGGTATAGAATGGGACCTTTGCTAACAAGCCTGAGTGTTCTAGATGTCCTTAAAGTTTCTTCAGTGATCAAGTTCTGGGTATCCCATATCACCCTAGCCTCATTCAAGTTATACAGTATCTCACAAAAGTGAGTACACCCCTCACATTTTTGTAAATATTTTATTATATCTTTTTATGTGACAACACTGAAGAAATTACACTTTGCTACAACATAAAGTATGGAGTGTACAGCTTGTATAACTGTAAATGTGCTGTCCTCTCAAAATAACTCAGCATACAACCATTAATGTCCAAACTGCTAGCAACAGAAGTGAGTACACCCCTAAGTGAAAATGTCCAAATTGGGCCTAATTAGCCATTTTCCCTTCCCGGTGTCATGTGACTTGTTAGTGTTACAAGGTCTCAGGTGTGAAAAGGGAGCATGTATGTTAAATTTGGTGTTATCGCTCTCGCTCTCTCATACTGGTCACCGGAAGTTCAGCATGGCACCTCATGGCAAAGAACTCTCTGAGGATCTGAAAAAAAATAATTGTTGCTCTACATAAAGATGGCCTAGGCTATAAGAAGATTGCCAAGACCCTGAAACTGAGCTGCAGCACGATGGCCAAGACCATACAGCGGTTTAAAAGGACAGGTTCCACTCAGAACAGGCCTCGCCTTGGTCAATTATAGAGGTTTAGTGTACGTGCTCAACGTCATATCCAGAGGTTGTCTTTGGGAAATATGTTTGAGTGCTGCCAGCATTGCTGCAGAGGTTGAAGGGGTGGGGTGTCAGCCTGTCAGTGCACAGACCATATGCCGCACAGTGCATCAAATTGGTCTGCATGGCTGTCGTCCCAGAAGGAAGCCTCTTCTAAAGATAATGCACAAGAGAGCCCACAAACAGTTTGACAAGACAAACAGACTAAGGACATGGATTCCTGGAACCATGTCCTGTGGTCTGATGAGACCAAAATAAACTGATTTGGTTCAGATGGTGTCAAGCGCATGTGGCGGCAAACAGGTGAGGAGTACAAAGATAAGTGTGTCTTGCCTACAGTCAAGCATGGTGGTGGGATTGTCATGGTCTGGGGCTGCATGAGTGCTGCTGGCACTGGGGAGTTACAGTTCATTGACGGAACTATGAATGACAACATGCACTGTGACATACTGAAGCAGAGCATGATCCCCTCCCTTCGGAGACTGGGCCGCAGGGCAGTATTCCAACATAACGACCCCAAACACACCTCCAAGACGACCACTGCCTTACTAAAGAAGCTGAGGGTAAAGGTGATGGACTGGCCAAGCATGTCTCCAGACCTAAACCCTATTGAGCATCTGTGGGGCATCCTCAAACAGAAGGTGGAGGAACAAAAGGTCTCTAACATCCACCAGCTCGGTGATGTCGTCATGGAGGAGTGGGAGAGGACTCCAGTGGTAACCTGTGAAGCTCTGGTGGACACCATGCCCAAGAGACTTAAGGCAGTGCTGGAAAATAATGGTAGCCATAAGAAAATATTGACACTTTGGGCCCAATTTGGGCAAAAACAAAAACAAAACCAGCAAGTCCAGCAGCAAGATAACTACAAGTGTGTACTCCAATCCTGAGTGTAGCTGGATGGAGTAAGCTACACCCAGAGATCGAGCATATAAGACAACCGGCAATCTATAACGCTAGATGGAGACAGTACCGAATGTCTGCGCTCCACCTGCGTTCCACCAGTCCGTAATCCGGAAATGACGTAGCGTGCGTGGCGCTGTCGTACGCGTTTCGTCATAGACGTCCTCAGCGACAGTGCCAGTATGCCACACACCTATATATGTGGTGCACAGACGAATTAGTAATTATTGAGTAATACCTCTCAGGATTGGAGTATACACTTGTAGTTATCTTGCTGCTGGACTTGCTGGTTTTGTTTTTGTTTTGTTTTTAATCATAAAGTTTTTTTAACGTTTTAATAAATTCAACATACTACACTATGGGAGCCTACTATTCCTTCTTTTCCTATATGAGGGACCTACCATGATCAGGCTAAAACAACTTTCATGAAAGCTGAGGACCACTCCTGAAGCTTTATCGATCACGTTGGCGAGGAGACCGCAGAGGCTACACCTACATGCGCATTGCCCCTTTGGGGTGACTGGATCTGGTGAGTGGGGACCCGTGTGGAGGAGCACAGAGTCACCAAGAATACTGAGAGCACTCAAGTCACCTCCCTAAAAAATTCCTTTTCACAATTTTTGAAGAAAATTTTACGCACAATTTATGGATTTATGAACACTAATGATTTTTGTTTGCTTATAATGCCTATGGACTTCTAACTGGGCCGCAGAGTATGGTCTATCAAGCGGCTTACTTAAGTTAGCTAAATGTTGATCTATGTACACTTATGGGCATTAATATTATTACTATTGTTGTGTGTAGCTTATTCTAGGATTATCACCATAGTTATTTCGGGTACTACATTTATTTTATTTTTATTTTTCACTGGTTATCCAACACTTCTGAGAGGTATTTATGGCACACCTTATGCGTAGATTACCTATGGCATACTTAACACATACAGAGTCTAATTAAGTTGGGACCTACTTATACTACACATTTTTTCAGGTTTTTATACACAGGTATTTTTAATATTGGTAATCATTATAGGAGGGGGATTGTATGTGTAATAGTATATATCTACACATACAATCTGTATTGAAGTGGGGTATCCTTACTGTTGGGTTAGCACGTCGGCTCCCCATCTCTCCCTTCCCCCCCAAAACACACCTGCTCATGCCCAATATAACTACATATAGGGAGCGCCACTACCCCATTATATATTTTTGTAAACTTCTGGAGAACCCCTAGGGGAGCTCCATTTAGAGGGGCGGCATACCTAATTATTGTCCTAAGCGCAGCCACTACATACATATATTTAATTAATGGCTGTGTGTTGAGTTATTTTGAGGGGACAGCAAATGTACACTGTTATACAAGCTGTACCCTCACTACTTTACATTGTAGCAAAGTGTAATTTCTTCAGTGTTGTCACATGAAAAGATATAATAAAATATTTACAAAAATGTGAGATGTGTTCTCACTTTAGTGTATATTCCAATAATAAATTAAGAAAACCAAGCTCATGGACTGGATTATTAACTGTGGCGTGCTTGCTAAAAATGCTTGTTACCTGGCTATGCAGGTGAAGGGTGACCCAAAATCCAGCTGCCCTTAAGGGGGTAGCGCTACATCTGCATGGCCATTAAAACATTGTCTTTACGGAGAACTTCTCCCTAATGGGTATCTGTCACATTTTTAGTTTCCACTCTTAAATTGCTATAGCTTAGTCTTACCTCTCACTTGCTATTTCACTACTTACTTGTAGTCTCTCCCTGTCCTAGTACCAGGTTGAGCTTCAAATTGCGTGGGCACAAGCTCAAAAAACTGTCATATAACAAACAAAGATGCTGCCATGTCAAGCAAAATGAGGCACTTAAAAGACAGTCGGTCGTTTTCTTCTGGGGACCAAAAGTCAGCTATAACCTGCAAAATACTGTATCCACAATGGCATCTTCTTTTGTAATCCTTCCCTTGAAATGTGCACATTATTCAAGTAAAGTCAATAAATCTCCTGCTCACAGAACAGTTTTTGAAAATAATGTAGACTTTGCATAGAGATCCTTTGGTTGGGTGAAGCAGTTCCTATGCTGGCATCATTTATTATAACTCAAGGACAGTCAGAGTAATTCTTTCCAATATTTGAACTTTCTGTGTGTTTGCTTAGCTTTGTGTTCTGCGTTGCAGTAACCACATAGGTTTAATTTGTAAATGTCCCCATGAACATGCAAACATTTAGTTCCTACTGCTTTCTTTCTCTGCATATCCTGTTTGCATAGGTCCTCTCAGCGCCAAGAGTAAACTGTGACCTGGAGCAGCTGGTAAAACAATTGACATTTGCAGGGTAATTCTCCTTTACTATATTAAATGAAAAAATCGAATTACCTAAAAGATGAGTCAACTTAGAAATGGCCTTATAGAAAATAGTTATTAATAGCAAGTTTCTAATATAGCAAAAGTTCCCATTCCTGTACAGGCAGTCAATATTTCAACACTGTAATTACTTTCTTCCTACAGAGATGAGCTGGCCATAGACGCTAAAGGGCAGGTGCACAGAGCTGTGCCTGCAGCCCATTCTCCAAACATGAACTTTGAGCTGTTTAGCCTATGGGGAGAGGCTGTGAAGGAATGCAGCAGATGCCTTTTTTTTTTTTAAATGTATAGTTTTTTTTTCTTTATTAACTATCATCAGGACTCATTTTTTTAAATTCTGGTAATATAAATTATTGCATATTAAAATTAAGCATGTTTCTATTCAGCCAGCAGATGGAGCTCAACTCTTTTTTTACATGTTCAGTTATTGCAGCTGCTAGCAGCGCTGTAAGACGCCCCTTGTTTACAGAAATTAGTAAGCCATCACAGCAGTGACTCATGCCAGAGTTCAAGGTTTCCTTCTGGCAAAGGGAGCTGCAAAGAAAGCTACTATACTGTGAAGTCTTTTTAGCTAACCCATAGTGCGTTGCAAATCATTTATGTGTGTGCGTGTGTGTGTATATATATATATATATATATATATATATATATATATATATATATATATATATATAGTGCCTTGAAAAATTATTCATACCCCTTGACATTTTCCACATTTTGTCATGTTACAACCGAAAATGTAAATGTATTTTATTGGGATTTTATGTGATAGACCAACACAAAGTGGCACATAATTGTGAAGTGGAAAGAAAATGATAAATGGTTTTCAAAGGCTTTTGCAAATACATATCTGAAAAGTGTGGCGTGCATTTGTATTCAGCCCCCTTTACTCTGATACCCCTAACTAAAATCTAGTGAAACCAATTGCCTAAAGAAGTCACCTAATTAGTAAATAGAGTCCACCTGTGTGTAATTTAATCTCAGTATAAATATTGCTGTTCTGTGAAGCCCTTGGAGGTTTGTTTTTAGAGAACCTTAGTGAACAAACAGCATCATGAAGGCCAAGGAACACACCTGACAGGTCAGGGATAAAGTTGTGGAGAAGTTTAAAGCAGGGTTAGGTTATAAAAAAAATCCCAAGCTTTGAACATCTCACAGAGCACTTTTCAATCCATCATCCAAAATTGGAAAGAGTATGGCACAATTACAAACCCACCAAGACATGGCCGTCTACCTAAACTGACAGGCCGAGCAAGGAGAGCATTATTCAGAGAAGCAGCCAAGAGGTCCATGGTAACTCCGGAGGAGCTGCAGAGATCCACAGCTCAGGTGGGAGAATCTGTCCACAGCACAACTATTAGTCGTGCACTCCACAAATCTGGCCTTTATGAAAGAGTGGCAAGAAGAAAGCCATTGTTGAAAAAAAGCCATTAGAAGTCCCATTTTGAGTTTGCAAGAAGCCATGTGGGGGGACACAGCAAACATGTGGAAGAAGGTGTTCTGGTCAGATGAGACCAAAATTGAACTTTTTGGACTAAAAGCAAAACGCTATGAAAACTAACACTGCCTATCACCCTGAACACACCATCCCCACCTTAAAACATGGTGGTGGCAGCATCATGTTGTAGGGATGCTTTCCTTCAGCAGGGACAGGAAAGCCGGTCAGAGTTGATGGGAAGATGGATGGAGCCAAATGCAGGGCAATCTTAGAAGAAAACTTGTTAGAGTCTGCAAAAGACTTGAGACTGGGCGGAGGTTCGCCTTCCAGCAGGACAACGACCCTAAACATACAGCCAGAGCTACAATGAAATGTTTTAGATCAAAACATATTCATGTGTTAGAATGGCCCAGTCAAAGTCCAGACCTAAATCCAACTGAGAATCTGTGGCAAATCTTGAAAATTGCTGTTCACAGACACTCTCCATCCAATCTGACAGAGCTTGAGCTATTTTGCAAAGAAGAATTTTACTCTCTAGATGTGTGTAGCGATACCCCTGGGGGAGCCGCTTAAGTTTGTTCAGTCCGTTACTCTGCCTCTCAACCCTAAAAACAGCCTCAGCCCCCCCTGGCACACCTGGCAATAGTGTAAGCTTAATAACCAATGAGAAACACACACATTATGATAAAACACTTTACTGCAATATTTCTGTGGAAAAGTAACAAACAGTAACAATATATATGTTCAAGAAATGCAATGGGAGAGCAATAACTGATGTTATGAGCAATATAGCTCAATACTATATTCAGGCTGCTTTCGGGGGATTCAAAACCTAAGAATAACCCCAAGAGCAGAGGCACACTCAAATGGCAAATAAATCACAATGTGGCAATCCGTATCAGATTGGTTACCTTTACTCAGGTTGGCTCTTTGAGTCCAGGCAGGAGGAGAGCAGAGGAATGACCCTCTTTGTGTCAGGCCTCTCTCTTCTGTCCCTTGACACCACAGGCCCAACTTTAAACACTTTATTCAAATCAGCATGTAATGGCTTAACATGCTAGATAAGCTGTCCCACACACCCACTGGATATACCGAGCCCTGAATATGTGTGTGCGGGTCCTTATGGCACTAGTAGCTTCCGTCCTTTTGAAGAAAAGATAAAAACATTTTTTCAGCGCCTCAGTGCGAAAGTAGCCTAAGGCTTCATTCACATGACTATATGCACCGCATTCAAATCCGTAACACAAAATCCAAAAATCTGCATCTTTATACATGTATGCCAAATGCAGAGCATTGGGAAAAACAGGACAATTTTACACATGTACTTACTGATTATTACACAGAAACATTTGTGCTAGAAAAAAAACATGCTTAATAGGATCAGTAAACATTTTATGCCCATTTGAATGTAGCCTAAAACTCTTAGAACACTATGCTCTGAACAGGTTTGGTATTGGGGTATCAACATGTGGGGAGTATTGTCTGCCTGAATGTAACGGTTTGCAAGTCAGCAATAATGGCAAGGGACAATGACATTGCTGGACTCTCTATTACTATTATCATTATTATTATTATTACTACTTCATTACCTGATTAACAAAGAGTTAACAAAGTCTTTTCTAGTTTAATAGGACCTTTTTCTGAGTGGTGTGATTTTTTTATTTTTTTTTTATCAGCAGCCTTTGTTATAAACTAAAGGGTTCAAGGACCCCTTGACCAATGTTGGTAAACAGCCTTGCAGATACACTATCAGACTTCAGAATGGGGAATCAATAGTTCAACACAACAAATTCAGCCTAATCAGAATTTGAGCCTGATTAGGAACTAGGTCACCATGATAAAAGGGGACCTTTGTGTACTGAAAACATTTGGTGTCTTAACAAGTCCTGAGTAAAATTTTGCAAGGATATTGCTTGGAGTGATGGCCTTTTCTTCTACTTTTATTTTACAGCAACCCCATACCCTGGACTTCTAAATGGCTGAGGAGATATGTGTGCAGGATGGTCATATACTAGACACTGTGGGGAATTTTCCTCACTTCCTGTTCTAGTGAAAGGTGGTCACTGTGATAGGAAGCGAGGGGAAGGGTAAAAAACTCTATCAGTGTGTGTGGCCATAGCAGGGATGGTTTCTACCACTTTGAGACAATATTTCTCTGACAATGACACCGGAGAAGTTTGCGTGTATGTTTTATGGGAGGCGCACCAGGTGGTAGCCAGGGGTGTGTTTATTGCCCAGGCGACGTCCTTAAAAAAGCAGTTGCAAGTGGACATGTCTGACTTATTGGCCAGTACAGCTGACCTGTACGGGCCAATAACCACGACAGTAGACAATTGATTGACCTGAGGAGGCAAGTGAAGCATCTGTTGGATATACAGGCCCAACGTAAACTTATGGTGGTGGCCAACAAATTTTATGAACAAGGCAACACATGGGGTTGGCTCTTAGCTGGTGTTTTTGAGTGAGATCATCCACAAAGATAAGGTAGGTTTTACCCCGGGTAGGGATAATTCCCAATGGGCTAGTTCCCCTATTCACTGGCTTACCATGCACTGCACTCCCTGCCTTGTCATGTCCACTAATGCCGAAAAGGCATTTGATAGGATTGGCTGGCTTTTTAAGTCAATGGTCTTACAATGGCTGCACTTAGGTGAGAAAGTGTTTGGTTTTCTGCTCTTTATGTAAGCCCTAAGGCCCAGGTGAAAGTTAATCGTGTCCTTTTCCAGCCGTTTGCTATCTTGAATGGGACAAGTCAGGGATTCCCTCTATCATCACTGCTGTTTGTTTTGGTGATGAAAGCCCTTTTGTATAAAGTAAGAGCCAACCCTAATATTGCAAGGGGAATTGTAGGCAATATGGAACACAAGCTTGCAGCCTTCGCAGATGATGTCCTTTTTTTGTGTTTTTGTATGCTTACCTAATTTGATGTCTCAAAAGTATTCAGACCCCCTTAAATTTTTTCACTCTTTGTTATATTGCAGCCGTTTGGTAAAATCGTTTAAGTTAATTTTTTTCCTCATGAATGTACACACAGCACCCCATATTGACAGAAAGACACAGAATTGTTGACATTTTTGCAGATTTATTAAAAAAGAAAAACTGAAATATCACATGGTCCTAAGTATTCAGACCCTTTGCTGTGACACTCATATATTTAACTCAGGTGCTGTCCTTTTCTTCTGATCATCCTTGAGATGGTTCTACACCTTAATTTGAGTCCAGCTGTGTTTGATTATACTGATTGGACTTGATTAGGAAAGCCACACACCTGTCTATATAAGACCTTACAGCTCACAGTGCATGTCAGAGCAAATGAGAATCATGAGGTCAAAGGAACTGCCTGAAGAGCTCAGAGACAGAATTGTGGCAAGGCACAGATCTGGCCAAGGTTACAAAAAAATTTCTGCTGCACTTAAGGTTCCTAAGAGCACAATGGCCTCCATAATCCTTAAATGGAAGACATTTGGGACAACCAGAACCCTTCCTAGAGCTGGCTGTCCGGCCAAACTGAGCTACCGGGGGAGAAGAGCCTTGGTGAGAGAGGTAAAGAAGAACCCAAAGATCACCGTGGCTGAGCTCCAGAGATGCAGTCGGGAGATGGGAGAAAGTTGTAGAAAGTCAACCATCACTGCAGCCCTCCACCAGTCGGGGCTTTATGGCAGAGTGGCCCGACGGAAGCCTCTCCTCAGTGCAAGACACATAAAAGCCTGCATGGCTTTTGCTAAAAAACACCTGAAGGACTCCAAGATGGTGAGAAATAAGATTCTTTGGTCTGATGAGACCAAGATAGAACTTTTTGGCCTTAATTCTAAGTGGTATGTGTGGAGAAAACCAGGCACTGCTCATCACCTGTCCAATACAGTCCCAACAGTGAAGCATGGTGGTGGCAGCATCATGCTGTGGGGGTGTTTTTCAGCTGCAGGGACAGGACGACTGGTTGCAATCGAAGGAAAGATGAATGCGGGTCAAGTACAGGGATATCCTGGACGAAAACCTTCTCCAGAATGCTCAGGACCTCAGACTGGGCCAAAAGTTTACCTTCCAACAAGACAATGACCCTAAGCACACAGCTAAAATAACAAAGGAGTGGCTTCACAACAACTCCGTGACTGTTCTTGAATGGCCCAGCCAGAGCCCTGACTTAAACCCAATTGAGCATCTCTGGAGAGACCTAAAAATGGCTGTCCACCAATGTTTACCATCCAACCTGACAGAACTGGAGAGGATCTGCAAGGAGGAATGGCAGAGGATCCCCAAATCCAGGTGTGAAAAACTTGTTGCATCTTTCCAAAAAAGACTCATGGCTGTATTAGATCAAAAGGGTGCTTCTACTAATACTGAGCAAAGGGTCTGAATACTTAGGACCATGTGATATTTCAGTTTTTCTTTTTTAATAAATCTGCAAAAAGGTAGACAATTCTGTGTTTTTCTGTCAATATGGGGTGCTGTGTGTACATTAATGAGGAAAAAAAATGAACTTAAATCATTTTAGCAAATGGCTGCAATATAACAAAGAGTTAAAAATTTAAGGGGGTCTGAATACTTTCCGTCCCCACTGTATGTGCAGCAGCCCCCCTCAGCCCCCCTAATACTTACCTGAGCCCCATCTAGATCCAGCGATGTTATAGGAGTGTCTCGGCTGCCCGGGACTCCTCTCCTCATTGGCTGTGACAGTAGCACGGTGCCATTGGCTCCTGCTGTTGTCAGTCAAAGTCAGTCAGCCAATGAGGAGAGAAAGGGGACAGAGCCAGGCCATGGCTCCGTGTCTGAATGGACTCACGGAGCTGTCGCTCGGGTGCCCCCATAGCAAGTTGCTTGCTGTGGGGGCACTCAACAGGAGGGAGGGGTCAAGAGCACCGAAGAGGGTCCCAAGAAGAGGAGGATCTGTGCTGCTCTGTGCAAATCCACTGCACAGAGCCAGGTAAGTGTAATATGCTTGTTACTTTTAACTAAAAAAAACAAGACTTTACAATCACTTTAAGCCCCTATCCAAATTTCGGAAGACATTTGCAGCTAGCGTTACCTCGCTAGCTGATTGGAAACACCTGCAGCTGCAAAGCTTCTTCCAGGGCTGAGGGGCAAGACCTGTTTTAAGGATTTGAGGTTTGCTTGCGGTTCATAGACAATGTTTGTCCTCCTAGGCCATTATCCGGGTTCTACAAACTGTTGTTGGATCTTTCCTCCCATACGACCCTGTATTATTTTAGAGAGTGGGAGACCCCTTCCTGAATCTATGGTTGGGAAAATTTCTAAATTGGTGCACACCTCCTCTGTGTGCTCTAAGATCCAAGGCTCCTCTTATAAATTCTTGACATGCTGGTATAGGTTTCCAGATAAATTGCCCCAAATTTACCCCTCTGTAGCTGCATGTTGTTGGCAAGGCTGCAGACAGAAAGGTACATTCTACAATTTTGGTTGGACTGTTCCCTTATTAAGCCATTCTGGACAGATATATGGAACCTTATAGTGAAAGCCACGCAACAGGAATTGGTGGATGATCCCCTCCCTCTACTGTCTGTTGGCACATATAAAAGATCGGTATTACCCCACCTTCTTAATCCTTTCAAAAGCATTATAGCTGAGTATTGGAAATCTTCTGTTGTCCCGACAGTTAGGGACTGGTTGTTAAAGGTATAAGATATACAAAAGGCAGAGGAGTTGAGATACCAGGGTATGGATAAGTTTTGACAGTTTTACAAAACGTGGGCTTTATGGGTGGAGTTCACATCCTCTGACACATACAAACAATTGCTATTGTGATACTGCTAGGTTTTCTATGATAGCTATTTTCCATTTAGCTTGTGAAGTTAACAGGCTAGGGTTGCTAACCTATCCTCTTCCTTTTTTTCTCTAGTTGCCCCTATTTCTCTCCCCCCCCCCCCCCCCGGGATGGGCAATGGGGATCCTTGGTTGGGTCCCCCCTTCCATTTTCTCCTTTTCCTTAGTTCTTTTATTGCCCCTCAGTTTAGGTTTTATTGAGTGCATCCAAAGTGCTGGGAGATTTCATAACCCTTACATTTTTGCATTATTGATTTTTTTTTTTATATATACCATTTGGTATTGATATTTACTGAACATTGATTTGCTGTACATTGATTGTAAGGGTTGCTGTTTTCCTGGGAACTATGAGGATATAGGCTTATGGGTTTGTCAATTTCCCCTGTATTGTGTAATTGACGGCCTTTGTTTACATAAAACCTCAACTGTTTTGTTTTTATATCTTTGTTTGTATAAATAAAGATTTTGTAAAAGAAAAAAAAAAAACAGAAATTAGGGGCGATTTCAACAGGGAAAAGTTTTGACTTGAATTTGACTTGCATAGTATGGTTACTTTAGACTTTCTTTTGTTGTAATAGATTGATCTTCTTTTTTAATGTTAACATGAGTTAAGAGACATCCTTGGAAAGTAAAATCTTTGAGGTAGGGTCTGATTTCTGAGGGTTATTAAAAATGTTAACAATTTATGAATGCAGCATACTTTCACTGCACCACATGGCAATATATTGCAGCTTCTGAGTAATGTAAACAGGCAACCATTGAAATGCCTGTCTGCCATCTCAAAGTTTTATCTCTGAAAACTTAATTAGAAACAGCAGAATTCAATTCCGCTGTGCATTTTTTTCTGCTTTGTCAGAGTTTCACAGAAGTTCAGAATTTGTGGCGGTCTGTGTAAGAGTAAAACTGTACTTTTATGTTATAAGAGAGTTATAATAGAGGAATCCAAGAAGTGTGTTTATGATGAAATGAAGTAAAAAGATGATGCACCAGAAAATAATCTAAACCACAACTCATAAACTCATGTATTGTATATTTATTCACAAAAATAGCTACTTAAAAGCAGTATTAACCACTTAAGGACCAGAAGGCTTTACCCCCTTAATGACCAGGCCATTTTTTGCAATACGGCACTGCATCGCTTTAACTGACAATTGCGCGCGACGCTGTACCCAAACAAAATTGATGTCCTTTTTTTTCCCCCACAAATAGCGCTTTCTTTTGGTGGTATTTCCTCACCTCTGCAGTTTTTATTTTTTGCGCTATAGTCAAAAAAAGACTGACCATTTTGAAAAAAAAAACTATATTTTTTACCTTTTGCTATAATAAATATCCCCCAAAAATGTAAAAAAACTAATTTCTTTATGAGTTTAGGCCAATATGTAATCTTCTACATATTTTTGGTAAAAAAAAAATCACAATAAGCATATATTGATTGGTTTGCACAAATGCTACAGCGTCTACAAAATAGGGGAAAGATTTATGGCATTTTAGTAACATTTTTTTTTTTTTTTTTTACTAGTAATGGCAGTGATCAGCATTTTCTTAGCGACATTGCAGAGGACAGATCGGACACTTTTGACACTTTTTTGGGACCAGTGACATTATTACAGTGATCATAGCTAAAAATAGCCACTGATCACTGTATAAATGACACTGGCAGGGAAGGGGTTAACACTAGGGGGCGATCAAGGGGTTAACTGTGTCCTAGGGAGGTGTTTCTAACTGTGAGGGGAGTGGACTGACTAGGAACATACAATCTGACTGAACTCTTCTGTCAGAACGGGGATCTGCTTTGTTTACACTGGCAGATCCCCGTTCTGCCTTTCTGAGGAGCGATCGCGGGTAGCCAGAGGACATCGCAGCCGCCGGACCCACGCATCAGCTCCCCCACTGTGCAGCAGGCTCTCGCGCGCCCACGGTGACTCGTGCACGAAACGACGTTCGAGCACGTCATTTCATGCAATAGGGCCGCCCTACCGCAGTGTATATGCGGTGGGCGGTCCTTAAGTGGTTGAACCACAAAAATAAAATGTAATATATTGCAGCTTACCAATCCTTAGATGTAGTGGCTGAATTTGTTTTCCTTTTTTAGGCTTTTTTCCTTTATTTTCACCCAGTGATCTGGCCACATTGCAATCTGGAAGAGTGTAAAGCCTCATACACATGATCGGACTTTGTACAAACTTTCCCGTGGATGTTTGTACAAAGGGCGTTGACCGTAAACTAATTAAGTATACACACAGCAGGACTTTTTCGGCAACAAACACGAATGTAGTGACGTTTCAACGTACTGACAACACTTCAAAAAGAGGACAATCAATTCTCCGGCGCCACCCTTTGGTCAACTTCTGTATTGTTGTCAGATCTTTTGCATTGGTTCTGAGCATGCGTGTTTGTAGTTTGTACAAAAGTCCGATGGTTTTGTGTACACACGATCGGACTTTGCTCCATCAGACTTTTGTTGTTGAAAGTTTGTCCATTCGCACAGCCAACAAAAGTCCGATGAAAACTGAAAAAGTTTGTCCAAAGGAGCATACACATGGTCGGATGTTGCCTTAAAACAGCTAATTTGCATGTTTGTTGTCAAAAAGTCCGATCGTGTGTACGAGCCTTTAGATGCACTAGCAGAGATGGACTTGACTAAAGCTGGGTAGTTTTTTTTAACCAGCGGACTGAATGAAAAAGTAAAACTAACAGGTTCCTGCATCCAAACAAGAGAGGTGGATATAGGAATCCTCCCCTCAGTACTATTGTATTCTAACAAAGAAGACTTTCAGCTGTCAGAATACACTATTCAGCGTTGCAACCGATTGGCTGCAAGCTGCTGATAGAAGGATGTTTTCCAACAGAACAGTTCGACAGAAGCCGATTAATCGAACAGAGAGCTAAACACAGCTTGGAATTTAGCCAGTCCCTGAGCTTAAGGCTGATGAAATTAGAAGAAATTGGGCGCCAGTCACTTTAGAATGTTTAACAGAGTTTATTAGACCCAATAAACTCAGGAACAGAGGGTTTAGGGCCCAGGATACCCAAAAGTGACCAAAATAACTCGACATAATAGACATTTTCATAGCAACTGTCAATACAGGAATAAGAACCTTTTTTCCCCAAAATAGGCAATCTGTACCTTTCAGAGTAGCTTTGCACAGAACAAGTACTGTGTCAGTTAAGGCAACAGGATCCCTATAATGTCCACTAAGAGCAGCTTGTACCTAGCTCTTCGGGACACTCTTCGGGAGTGACATTACTTCCCTATGTGCTCCAGCAAGTTCCAGCTTTACTCCTCCTGGTCCTGGATATAACTTCCAGCAAGGCAATATAAGCCTTACAGGCCCATTTTCAGTTTAATCTTATCCAGGCAGAAGACCTGGGAGGCAGAAAGCTCCAACACAGCTTCCTCTTGTGGAAACAGCCCAGGAGGACAGGACATTTCTGGATGGTCACCTAAATATTCCCCACCTCCCCCAGCATGTATCCTTGTGGTTGGCCAAGGAGACATGAATTGTCATAACTCTGAATTATTGTATCTTCTTGTTCTTGTATCTTCTTGTTCCTTGTTCCAAGGCCACGCCTCAACAGCAGGCAGAAATATACAATAGACTGAGCTTAGTGAAAGTTAGTGAAAAGTAGAACTATAACAATTCAAGCTTAAGCTGACTACAGCCTAGCAACAGCACTACATTTAAATATATACATGCCTGCTCAGGGCAGGGTTCCTATAGTTATAAGGTATGAAGGTTTAAAAAAAAGTCGAACTATGGCATTTAAAACAACAGAAAAAGCTTATCCACCCAGACGCCACATAAGTCTCCTAATATAGTTTTAGTAACTAATAACACACTAATCAAAGAAATTAAAGTTACATTTACATCATTCCAGTGCTCAGCAAGGACCATGACCTGCACCCGTCTCTCATGTTGCAGGTTAGATCAATGAGCGATGACATCACCGAGTGGTCCATCTGTGAACCTGCTAAGAACAGATCTGTTTTCCGTGCATAAAGTTCAAAGCAACCGTACACTTTTAAATTAAAAAAATGTCCAAAGGCTGAACAGTTGCCGAGTACTGTTAAATACATCTCTGTGTCCAGCTATAGCAGTTGGTATGTAAATTTTCTCTTCTTGTTGTAATGGTAAGCTTTTAAATCAATATCAAAAAATGTAAAATATGACTACATTGATGTAAAATGTCAAGTTACAAAGCTCCACATCACGTGATATCACAATTTCCAGTTTGCTCATCTATGGCTAGCTTAAAGTGGAGGGCCCCCCTGAAAAAAAAAATTTCACTAAAAATCCTAAAAAAAATTAAAAAAAACATTTGAAAAAAAAATGTTTTTTTAAACTTACCTGAACCCTTGTTGCTAGGCAGTCTTCCTAATCTGCCTCTTCCTATTCCTTCCTCTTCCCACTGTGTGTGTTCCCAGAAAACCACGGGGCCATTCACAGATCACCGCGCCGCTGACGCGTGCGCAGTAGGAAACTGGCAGTGAAGCTGCAAGGCTCCACTGCCTGTTTCCCTTACTTAGGATGGCGGTGCCGGGACCCGAGAGCCGAGGGACGGGTCAGCCTCGGGCGTCCGACATCGCGGGCACCCAGGACAGGTAAGTACTTATTTAAAGTCAGCAGCTACAGTGTTTGTAGCTGCTGACTTTTACTTTTTTTTTTTTCAGGGACGGAATCCCACTTTAATGTTGGCCATACTGAAGTACACTATATTACCAAAAGTATTGGGACGTCTGCCTTTAAACGCACATGAACTTTAATGACATCCGTGTTCTATCGGGTTGAGGTAAGAACGGTCAAGTTCCTTCTCCCCGAACTTGCCCATCCATGCCTTTATGGACCTTGTTTGTGCATGGGTGCGCAATCATGTTGGAACAGAAAAGGGCCATCCTCAAACTGTTACCACAAAGTTAGGAGCATTAAATTGCCCAAAATGTCTTGGTATGCTGATGCCTCAAGAGTTCCCTTCACTGGAACTAAGGGGCCAAGCCCAACCCCTGAAAAACAACCCCACACCATAATCCCCCCTCCACCAAATGATTTGAACCAGTGCACAAAGCAAGGTCCATAAAGACATTGATGGGCGAGTTTGGGGTGAAGGAACTTGACTGGCCTGAACTCGATCCGATAGAACACCTTTGGGATGAATTAGAACGGAGACTGCGAGCCAGGCCTTCTTGACCACATCAGTGCCTGACCTCACAAATGCGTTTTGTGAAAGAATGGTCAAATTTCCCCATAGACACGCTCCTAAACCTTGTGGACAGCCTTCCCAGAAGAGTTGAATTTGTTATAACTGCAAAGGGTGGGCCAGCTCAATATTGAACCCTACAGACTAATGCCCCGTACACACGGTCAGACTTTGTTCGGACATTCCGACAACAAAATCCATGGATTTTTTCTGACGGATGTTGGCTCAAACTTGTCTTGCATACACACAGTCACACAAAGTTGTCGGAAAATCCGATCGTTCTAAACGCGGTGACGTAAAACACGTACGTCTGGACTATAAACGGGGCAGTGGCCAATAGCTTTCATCTCTTTATTTATTCTGAGCATGCGTGGCACTTTGTCCGTCGGATTTGTGTACACACGATCGGAATTTCCGACAACGGATTTTGTTGTCGGAAAATTTTATATCCTGCTCTCAAACTTTGTGTGTCGGAAAATCCGATGGAAAATGTCCGATGGAGCCCGCACACGGTCGAAATTTCCGACAACGCGCTCCGATCGGACATTTTCATCGGAAAATCCGACCGTGTGTACGGGGCATAAGACTGGGATGCCATTAAAGTTCATGTAAAGGCAGGTGTCCCAATACTTTTGGTAATATAGTGTGTATTTGCATGACAGTTTCAATGAAACAATTGTATTTTTGAGACATTAAATACAACAAATATAAAAAATAATCAACAAGCAACCATTTCAATTGAAAAGTAATGATTGGTCTTTGATGACAAATATATAGCATTTAGTCAGACTGATCTTTTTTCACTGTTATGTTGAGCAGTCATTTTCAACCATAGATTGCTTGAAATGTAAGAATTCATGGCCATTTATCAGTACCTGTATGGCCAATATAGCACAGTTTGCAGATATGTGGGGTTACTGATGAGTGGAACCGTAATGACCTGTACACACGATAGGATTTTCCGATGGAAAATGTGTGATAGGACCTTGTTGTCGGAAATTCCGACCGTGTGTAGGCTCCATCACACATTTTCCATAGGAATTTCCGACACACAAAGTTTGAGAGCTTGCTTTAAAATTCTCCGACAACAAAATTCGTTGTCGGAAATTCCGATCGTGTGTACACAAATCCGACGCACAAAGTGCCACGCATGCTCAGAATAAATTAAGAGATGAAAGCTATTGGCTACTGCCCCGTTTATAGTCCCGACATACGTGTTTTACGTCACCGCGTTCAGAACGATCGGATTTTCCGACAACTTTGTGTGACCGTGTGTATGCAAGACAAGTTTGAGCCAACATCCGTTGGAAAAAATCCTAGGATTTTGTTGTTGGAATGTCCAATCAATGTCCGACCGTGTGTACGGGGCATAATGGTTAGCAGGTGTCCAAAACTTAGATAAGCAAAAATCAAGAGGCTTTATTTTCTGCTACAGGCTCAGATATTGAAAAAAAAATATTCTTTCAAAGGGTGTAATAAAATGCAAAAGAAAAATGTAAAAAGAAATATGATTTACAGGAAGCTAGTATCTGAGATACATATGTGGTTTTGCTGCTCTCATTTTACATTTCAGCTGTTCTCATCTGCTCTTGCAATGAACTGGAATAACCTCTTGTTCCCTGTTCATTCATCTGGACAGTACTTGAAGCACGGTCTCCACAGGTCTGAGAATGCTTAGTGCTTCAGGTAGAACACTCAAAAAGAAAGCACTTCATAGAGAAAAAATTAAGTATGTCAACAAGGTCACTTTATATTGAACACTTAAAGTGTATCTCTAGACAAAACCGTTTTGTTTGATAAAGCACTGAAAGGCAAAAAAAAAAAAACTTTTTTTTTTTCTTTTCTTTTTTTTTTTTTTTTTTTTGCTGTCTGTGTGCCTGAGTCCATTTGAGCTGATTTCCCTTAACTTCCTGTAGAGGAAACACAACAGGAAGTAGCAGGATATCGCTCCAAAGAGATTCTGGTAACAACTGCAAAATGCTTGACTTTCCATTACTTTTCATCTCAGTGAAAATGGACACCATGTCAAATAGTGAGGGTGAACCTTCCCAGCGGGGACACAGACTGCATACAGTGCCTTGAAAAAGTATTCATACCCCTTGAAATTTTCCACATTTTGTCATGTTACAACCAAAAATATAAAATTATTTTTATTATGTGATAGACCAACACAAAGTGGCACATAATTGTGAAGTGCAAGGAAAATGATAAATGGTTTTCCAAATTTTTATAAAAAATTAATTAAATAAATAAATAAATAATAAAATAAATATCTGAAAAGTGTGGCGTTCATTTGAATTCAGCCCCATTTACTCTGATACCCCTAACCAAAATCTAGTGGAACCAATTGTCTTCAGAAGTCATCTAATTAGTAAATAGAGTCCACCTGTGTGTAATTTAATCTCAGTATAAGTACGGCTGTTCTGTGAAGCCCTCAGAGGTTTGTTGGAGAACCTTAGTGAACAAACAGCATCACGAAGGCCAAGGAACACACCATACAGGTCAGGGATACAGTTGTGGAGAAGTTTAAAGCAGGGTTAGGTTATAAAAAGAAATTGAACATCTCACGGAGCACTGTTCAATCCATCATCCAATAATGGAAAGATTATGGCACAGTTACAAACCTACCAAGACATGGCCGTCCACCTAAACTGACAGGCCGGGCAAGGAGAGCATTAATCAGAGAAGCAGCCAAGAGGCCCATGATAACTCTGGAGGAGCTGCAGAGATCCACAGCTCAGGTGGGAGAATCTGTCCACAGGACAACTATTAGTCGTGTACTCCACAAATCTGGCCTTTATAGAAGAGTAGCAAGGAGAAAGCCATTGTTGAAAGAAAGCCATCAGAAGTCTCGCTTGCAGTTTGTGAGAAGCCATGTGGAGGACACAGCAAACATGGAAGAAGGTGCTCTGGTCAGATGAGATCAAAATGGAACTTTTTGGCCTAAAAGCAAAACGCTATTTGTGGTGGAAAACTAACACTGTACATCACCCTGAACACACCATCTCTACCGTGAAACATGGTGGTGGCAGCATCATGTTGTGGGGATGCTTTTCTTCAGCAGTGACAGGGAAAGCTGGCCAAAGTTTATGGGAAGATGGATGGAGCCAAATACAGGGCAATCTTAGAAGAAAACCTGTTAGAGTCTGCAAAAGACTTGACTGGGGCGGAGGTTCACCTTCCAGTAGGACAACAACCCTAAACATAGAGCCAGAGCTACAATGGAATGGTATAGATCAAAGCATATTCATGTGTTAGAATGGCCCAGTCAAAGTCCAGACCTAAATCCTATTGAGAATCTGTGGCAAGACTTGAAAATTGCTGTTCACCAACTCTCTCCATCCAATCTGACAGAGCTTGAGCTATTTGGCAAAGAAGAATGGGCAAAAATGTCACTCTCTAGATGTGCAAAGCTAGTAGAGACATCCCCAAAAAGACTTGCAGCTGTAATTGCAGTTAAAGGTGGTTCTACAAAGTATTAACCCTGAGGGGGCTGAATACAAATGCATGCCACACTTTTCACATATTTATTTGTAAAAAAAATTGAAAACCATTTATCATTTTCCTTCCACTTCACAATTATGTGCCACTTTGTGTTGGTCTATCACATAAAATCCCAATAAAATACATTTACATTTTTGGTTGTAACATGACAAAATGTGGAAATTAAAAGGGGTATGAATACTTTTTCAAGGCACTGTATATAACTTTAACACGGGATCCACTTATTTCCCACTCTATCCAAAATAAAACAAAATTGCTAGAGATTCAGTTTAAGTATAAAAGTCCAGGTAAAAGCGCCCCGCTAGTGGCTGAAAAGCGTTACAAAAACAACAGTAAAGCGCCGCTAAAAATAGCCAGCGCCTGTGTTCAAAGGTTCTCTCTAAAATTTATGTGGGCAAGTATCACTCTGGTGGGCACTTAGTTGCTCTATAAGGCAAGACGTAATCATGTCAAAAATGAGCTTTGTAGTGCTATTTGACATTTTAACATTTTAAGGTCGGGTTTACATATGTGTGAATTGGATGCTATTTTCACCGCATCCAATTCCCATGACATACGAGTGTGACCGCCTCTCAATGAAGCCAGTTCACACATGTCCGGGGCGGCCCGTGGTGTGAATTCAAAAAAGGGTCCTGTGCGTGTTTGGGTCCGGTTCAGATGCCAATTCAGGCAAAAATTCGGGCCTGAATCCAACCTGAACCGGTGAACAGGAACTCACCGGACCCCAGGCTGGAAATCATGGCTGCACATATGTGAATCTGACTTAAAAGTGTCTGAAACAAGAACAAAAATAATATATTGCAGCTTACAAGTCCTTAGATGTGGTGGCTGCTCACTTCAGTTTTTCTGTTATTTCTACCTGGCAGTAACACGCTCCCTGTCTAAGGCTGGGTTCACACTTGTGAGATGTCAGACATCGCATGCGATTCGCAGCGAATTGCTGTGCAGATCACATGTGATGTCTGTGCAATGAAAATTCAACCATACAGTTTTTATGACTGAATTTGTATCACATTTGCATCAAAATGGTGCAGGACCATTTTTTTGGTCCACACTAGAATCGGATCGCATGGGTGTTCACACCTATGCGATCTGATTCCTGCACCATTTCACAGTTCACACTGCGATCTGCGAACCGATCTGGGGGTGTCATTAACTTTGTATTGACACTGGTTCGCAGAGAGCAGTGTGAACCACCGGCGATTCAGGTGCGATACGGGAACCCGCATTGGAATCGCACTCGTTCCTGCATTGCACAAGTGTGAACTGAGCCTCAGGGTGACAATGCTCACGTACAGTAGTGTATCTATAGAGGAGTAGTGTTCCCATCTTAGGAGAAGCAAGCAGAACACCTACCTCTCTCTTTTTCTCCATAAAATATGTGAAGTGTCAACAGAGATAACTGGAAACAATGCAACGGATAACAATGCAGCACATGCTGATAGAACAGAACGTTATAAGCACACAAGATTTCTGTCAGGGTCAACAAGTATTTTTTTGTACTTACCAAACAGATATAACACAATACCTTAATGCTAAGCTGTGCAGGGAAGCCTCAGACAGTGAGAGGTGATTCTGTACAGTGCTGGTTGCAAGGACTGCACTCTGACTTGTTTAGTTGGCCTTTGAGCGCCACATCCCTAGTTCAAATTTTTGTTTAAAAAAAAAAAGAGGGGTTTCAGAAAACCCATAGATGTGGTGGGATTTTAAAGGCACAAATCAGAATATAATTAAAAAATATAAAGTTTATTACAAAAATTCATTTTTTTTTAAAAACAAGAACAAACATTCTCCATTACAAAAAACATATTTTTTTCAATACATAGACCCTACTCCACAATCATCCTGATTGGAATGTACAGTATATGCTTATATACAGTAATATGCCTGAGCAGTATGTATAGTTCAATTGATTTCTCTGCAAACTCAACGTGTTTCTTGGACTTTAATCCACTTCATCAGGAGCATACTAGCTAAGTGCAAAAGAAATATATACAAAATATTATAATAACTTGATGGAATATTAATATAAGTGCTGTCATATGCAGGAGCTCATTATAATTACCTGGATGCAGACCGAATAAGGGAAAGATAGGGCCAGACCCCCAAAAGGGGGGTAAAACAGGCGAGTACCAGAAATGGAAGAATGACACACAGGGGAGTCCACGTAGAAATAGTTTACCATAGAAAGTTTATAAAATATTTTTATGGTTTATTATTTTTATATAAATATCTGTAGACCAAAACAGAAAAAAATAATAATACGCTAAACTAATGGGTAGGGGAAGTTTAAACCAGGTCTGTAATCTGTGCTACTATTATTTTAATTATATTCTGAACAGTCCTACCCCTCTTAACGGTTGTGCTTATTACTGTACAGCTGCCTACTGAAGAACCTTTTTTTATTGACTGAGCTGAGACAGAAGGGAGTTGAGGGGAGGAAGTCCAACAATCTTGAGGCTGAATGAGTAAATGACCTCCCCCCCCTTTTTCAGAGCAGTTGTGCAAAACAGCCAGGAGCAGTGCAATACTGCTGGAAGTTTGCCCAGTACAGCCAGGAGTTGTGCAAGACAGTCAAGAAAGTTCAGTGCAGCCAGAGGTTGTGCAATACAGCTCGAAAGCCAAGCAGTCCTCAAGTTATTCATTTCTACAGTTTCAGGGTATTCCATGCAACAGTGTTAATTTTGACATCAAATTTCGATTTAGTTTTAGTTAAAGTCTTTTGACTAAAATGCCATTTTAGTTTTAGTCCTATTTCAGTCATCGGAATTGTTTTAGTTTTAGACGTATTTTAGTCGACTAATAGCTCCAGTACATTTTAGTTGACTAAAATCGAATGGGTTTAGTTAAATTGTAATGTTATTTAAGCATTTCTCCAGAATTGCCAAACCTGTTATCATAGGTGTGTGCAGCCTATTGCATTAGGGTGTGCACCCAAAGCTCAGACATGTGTGTGTGTGTGTATATATACATATGTTCTCTGAGGCTGGGCACATACCCATCCCGCCCACTCAAACTTAATTGCAGTACTAGAAGAAAGCATGTAGAAGGCAGGGTCCATCTTGGGGATTTTCCTGAAGTCCACCTGAGAGCCGAGAGTTCCTGAAACTGCTGAGGGAGGAGGATGAGATTTGTCCAAATAATGTGCATAGAATTCAAGACAGTTGGCAACTATGGGCGATTAGGGTGTGCCCAGGCACACCAGGAACAACCTGTGCGCACGCCTTTGCCCATTATATACTTCTGGAGTAAAAATCTAACAACATGTTATTATTTATGGTATTAAGGTTTGAACATGTACTACAGACACAGATTTAGCCATTGCGATATATAACCAGTGATAATTCCAAATTTCGATTTAGTTTCAGTCACAGTCTTTCGACTAAAATGCCATTTTAGTTTTAGACCTATTTTAGCCATCTGAATTGTTTTAGTGTTATTCATATTTTAGTCGACTAATATCTGCAGTACATTTTAGTTGACTAAAATCATTTTAGTCGACTAAAATCGAATGGGTTTAGTTAAATTGTAATGCATTATTTAAGCATTTCTCTAGATTTGCCAAACTCATTATATACTCCTGGAATAAAAATCTAATAACATGTTATTATTTATGGTATTAAATTATAACTAAAAGCAAAACCTTTTTTCGGTTTTGGAGTGGAGAGGGATTAGGACACCTATCAATTTTTATTGCTGTCTGAGCCTCTATTAGGGAGATTCACCCTCTCTATTTGTCCTGTTTACCATTATCATTGAAAGTGAAAGTAAAAGAAAATAGCAAATTTTGGGTTGTCCCCAGAAATGTAATGGAGGGAAAATCTTCCAATGGGGACACTAGTTCTGGTGACCTGGGTATCCAGAAGAAACTCCCCTAAGTTGCAGGGATGTCCTCTCATTTCCTATTTGACTATGGGACAGGAAGTGAAGGAAAATCTTTGCAATGGGACACAGATGGCGAAAAAAAAAAATCTGACAGGGGTTATAACCCTCCCTTAATCTATGCAAAATGAAAAAAAAAAAGTTTTGCCTATAGTTCTACTTTAAGATTTGAACATGCACTACAGATTTAGCCATTGCGATATGTAACCAGTGTAGATTTCGATTAAGTTTTAGTCATAGTCTTTTGACTAAAATGCCGTATTTCAGTCATCTGAATTGTTTTAGTTGTACTCGTATTTTAGTCAATTTAAAATGGTATTAATTTCATTGTCAAAAATATTTTAGTTAACAAAATTAACACTGCTATCCAAGTTACTGTTCAAATTAAAAAAAAACAAAATAGAAACCCCTGATCTTTTGAGCCAGAGGAAAGGTACCAAAAATTCTGTGTGCCTGGCTGTGTGTGCTTTGAGGTGGGGAAATCGGACTAAACTACCACCAGCTCCTGCGGGGGTACCACTGCACTAACACTTGAAAAAAAAAGTAAGTGCATTGAAATTTAGCGCTTAAGGAGCCGCTTAAGTACGTTTTTTGCGTACTCTGCCTCTTAACCCCAATAACAGTCTTTGCCCATCTTGGCACACCTGGCAATAGTGTAAGTGCAATGGGCAATGAGAAACACACACGTTATGATAAAACACTGTAATTGTCTTTACTGCAATATTTCTATGGAAAAATAACAGACAGTAACAGTATATATATTAAAGTAATCAACTGGAGAGCAATAACTAGATTAAGAGCAATATAGCTCAATACTATATTCAAGCTGCTTTCAGGGGATTCCAAACTTGAGAATAACACCAAAAGCAGAGGCACACTTAAATGGCAAATAAATCACAATATGACACTATATTGGATAGGTTACCTCTACTCAAATGTGGCTCTATGAGTCCAGGCAGGAGGAGAGCAGAACACTGACCCTTTTTATGTCAGAGCTCTCTCTTCTGTCTCTTGACACCACAGGCCCAACTACAAACACTGTATTCAAATCAACATTGGGATCAGGCCCCAAGGTAACCTGTCCAGCACACCCACTACATATACAGAGCCCTAAGTATGTGTGTGCGGGCCTGTATGGCACTAGTAACTTCAGTCCCTTTGAAGAAAGATGAGGTTTTGTATCTTCAGCTAGCCACTCTCATTGGTGCACTTAAACTCCTGAACAGCAAGGCCAAACAACACAACTGGTCTGGTTTATCAAGTAAACAATGCAGGATCTTCCTCAGCAAGGTGAAAGGATAATGGTGTCTGTATACAGTGTCTCTGTATCTGAATGGCCTTGTGTCCTGCGGCACAACAGGTGTCAGCAAGGTGACTAAGAGCAATGATGTCTGTATACAGTGTCCATACAACTTTATCTGTGTGCAGTGTCCTTATTTCCTGCAAATGGGCAAAAGCCCTCTCACCCAATCCTGCAGTCAAGGCCCAAACAAACTTCCTGGAACAAGCAGGCTCTTCTAGTGACTCGACTGGTCACCTCATACCAGAACGCTTCACACCATCGGTGCAGATGTGTCTGGATATGCACCTGGCATCCCCCTCTCTCAGGCTGGATATTCCGACTGACTGTGGATGCCTGAAATTACGTGATGGACTGACTTGGGAGGCAGCACCTCTCCCCTAGGTCTAATCTCTTCCTCTGCCTCATTTAGTCTGAGGAATCACCTTAGATCAGCAAGATGGAGTCTCTAGTTCCTTTTTCTCCAGAGCATGCTGGCTCTTGTAGTTCCATACAGGTTAATCTTAAGGTGAAACTTGAGTCCTGGGACTACAATTCTCTCTATGCTATGCTCCCTGGTGGTAATCACTCTGCTGACAGGATGTGATAACACAGAGTCTTAGCTTGCACTAGAGGGAAACAGTCTCACTGCAACAATGTTGCAGAGTGTCTTCTGATACTGCAGGTAAGATAGCCAGCTCCCTGCTACATCAGAAACAGAAAAGTG
This sequence comes from Aquarana catesbeiana, assembly GCF_042186555.1. Lineage (NCBI taxonomy): Eukaryota > Metazoa > Chordata > Amphibia > Anura > Ranidae > Aquarana > Aquarana catesbeiana. Next base: position 590,783,350 of record NC_133327.1, read on the forward strand.
CACATAACCATGCTGCTATCTTTATAATAAACTAGTATGTGTCCTTGGAATGAGTATCTATGTTCACTCTTCTGGATGTATTCAATTTTGGTTTTCTGTGGACAGCAGACAAATACATTAGTCTGTCCTGATTCTATATAAGAGATATGTTTGAATAATTTGGTAAATTGTCTGTTGGCTACAGCATGTGCTACGGGCAGACAACTGTGCCAAAGTTATGCAGTTTATTTTTCATGAAGAGGAAACTTGACAGAATGTCCCAGGGAGCCACCTGGAAGCCTTCTGCAATGATCATCTGCATTGTACAGTAAAGTCATCTCAGGCATTCAGAGATTCTGCTTTTTAAATGCACATGGACTCCCAAATGCAAACACGCATACGGCAGTAAATCCAGGCCAAGTCTTGAGTAATCGTTCTGCGAAGCACCCTGTTGTTTGCAGATGTTAATAAAACCAGTGTAAAGTTCTGGAAAAAAATGACTAAGAATGTACAAACCTGGCTTATAATACAACAGTGCATTTATTGTACTACTTAGACAATGACAGAACGATCCAGCCTGCAAAGATTCAACTATTAACGGGTCGGTCCATCTTAAACTATTTTAATTTTTGTTGAGGGATGGGGAGTTACAAGAGTCCCAGGCTATCCAGTCGGTTCTCATTCCCAGATTTGGACATTAGAGTTTTTGCACACAGCTTGGCTATCGATGCATTTGTGCAACATATGCTATCTACTACAGCAAAAAATCCTTTGTAAAGGAGAAGTAGAGCTAAAGCTTTTTGGCCCCAACTTCTGTAGGTCACAGGAGTGCACCTAATTCTGCACTATTGTGACCCAGATTCAGCCGACAGCTGATAAAGCCTGCTGTCTGCTGACGTCACTCAACTGGCCCAGGCTCTGCAGGAACCCTGACTTTAATGTCGGGATCCACCCAGATTCCTCAATGGCAGCTGGCTAAGCCTCTCAGTGTGCCGCTGAGAGCCTGAGCCAGCCGATCCTGCCCCGCTACAGCCTGGCGCTCCAGTGAGCTCTGGAGGGGCAAAACACAGAGGCAGTGACTGACACGGGCTTTCTGTTCACTGAAGACCGAGAACTCAGCGATCAGCAGGCTTTAAAGTGATAATAAAGTCTTCTTTTCTTTTTTTTTTTTTTTATAAACCTGTTATACCTACCTGCTCTGTGCAGTAGTTTTGCCCAGATCCTCCTCTTCTCATATCCCCCGCTGGTGCTCCTGACCCCTCCCTCCTGCCAAGTGCCCCCAGAGCAAGTAGGATCGATTCCAAGCCATGGCTCCGTGTGTCCATTCACACACAGAGCTGCCGCTCAGCCCTGCCCCCTCTCTCTGCTGATTGGCTCACTGCTGCCTCAGCCAATGAGGAGTGAGAATTGCCAGGGAACCAAGTCTCTCCTGCACATCGCTGGATCAAGATGGGGCTCAAGTAAGTATTAGAGGAGGCTGGGGGTGCTGCTGCACACAGAAGGTTTTTTACCTTCATGCATAGAATGCATGAAGGTAAAAAACCTTGAGCATTTAGAACCACTTCAAACAAAGGGGCCATGGGTTTCCTTCATCTATACCAGACCCTCATCCAAGATGAAGAACTGGTATAGATATGAATAGGAACTCCTCAAAAAAATACAAAAATGGCCTGGGATCCCCCAATAAATACATACCAGACCCAAAAAAGTGCACAGGGTCTATCCTAATCTTCATACCAGGCCCTGTGGGTCTGGTATGGATCTTAAGGGGGGAACCTCACACAACAACAATCAAGAAAAAAAGAGTGGGAGTCACCTCTCAAATTTATACCAGTTCATAATCCAAGCATGCAGCTTGGCTGGCCAGGAAAGGAGTGGACAAGCGTTCTTATCAGCCTATGTACTTGCATTCCCTCTGTTCCAGATTGTGAGGAGCTCCGCTCCCTTTGATGTAATATGCTCTCTTGTCATGCCCTTTCATGCCCTAATTACTGGTTCATTGGGCTGTATTAATTTTTTTTAATAAATTCTTTGTAAAGCAAAAATGAACTACCTAAGACATCTTGGCTGTCTGGGGATAGATTCAAGAGTAGCATTGTCCAAGTGGCAGATTTACAATGCTGCTTCCTCCTTATAGAACCTTCCAACCTCTGGAAATGCCATCCTCCCAGTTTTAATTACATGCATGTCCTGTTTAGGGATGAGCCGAACACCCCTCTGTTCGGTTCGCACCAGAACATGCGAATAGGCAAAAAATTTGTTCGAACACACGAACACCGTTAAAGTCTATGGGACTCGAACATGTATAATCAAAAGTGCTAATTTTAAAGGCTTATATGCAAGTTATTGTCATAAAAAGTGTTTTGGGACCTGGGGACATGTATCAATGCAAAAAATAGTTTTAAAAACTGCCGTTTTTTCGGGAGCAGTGATTTTAATAATGCTTAAAGTGAAACAATAAAAGTGTAATATTCCTTTAAATTTCATACCTGGGGGGGGGTGTCTATAGTATGCCTGTAAAGGGGCTCATGTTTCCCGTGTTTAGAACAGTCTGACAGCAAAATGACATTTCAAAAGAAAAAAGTCATTTAAAACTACTCGCAGCAATTAATGAATTGTCGGTCTGGCAATACACATAACAGTTAATTGATAAAAACGGCATGGGATTTCCCCACAGGGGAACGCCGAACCAAAATTTTTAAAAAATGGCGTGGGGGTCCCCCTAAATTCCATACCAGGCCCTTCAGGTCTGGTATGGTTTTTAAGAGGAACCCCGCGCCAAAATTTAAAAAAAAAATGGTGTGGGGTCCGCCCAAAAATCCATACAGACCCTTATCCAAGCACGCAACCTGGCAGGCCACAGGAAAAGAGGGGGGATGAGAGAGTGGCTCCCCCTCCTGAACCGTACCAGGCCACATGCCCACAACATTGTGAGAGTGCTTTGGGGTAGCAGCCCCCCAAAGCACCTTGTCTCCATGTTGATGAGGACAAGGGCCTCATCCCCACAACCCTTGACCGGTGGTTGTGGGGGTCTGTGGGCAGGGGGCTTATCGGAATCTAGAAGCCCCCTTTAACAAGGGGACCCCCAGATCATGCCCCCCCTGTGTGAAATGGTAATGGGGTATAAAAGTACCCCTTCCATTTCACAAAAAAAGTGTTGAGAATGTTAAAAATGACAAGAGACAGTTTTTGACAATTCCTTTATTTAAAGTCTTCTTCTTTCCATCTTCTTCGGGTCTTCTTTCTTCTATCTTCCTTCGGTTTCTTCCTCCATCTTGTTCTTCCTTCGGTTTCTTCCTCCATCTTCTTCTTCCTCTGGTTCTTCCTCCGATCCTCTGCTTCTTGCTCCGGTGTTCTCGTCCGGCATCTTCCTCCGCAGCGTCTTCTTCCCCGCTTCGTTCTCGGGCCGCTCCGCATCCATGGGAGGCTCCCGCTGTGTGACGCTTCTCGTCTTCTGAGACTTCTTAAATAATGGAGGGGCCACCCGGTGACCCCGGCCCCTTCTGATGCACGGGAACTTGACGGAGACTTTCCTATGGGTTTCCCCGTGACGTCAGAGGGGGCGGGGTCACCCTCTCATTATTAAAATCACTGCTCCCCAAACACTTTTTATGACAGTACCATGCATATAAGCCTTTAAAATTAGCACTTTTGATTTCTCCCATAGATTTTTAAAGGGTGCTTCGCGGCTTTCGAATTTGCCGCAAACACCCCAAATTGTTCGCTGTTCGGCGAACTGGCGAACAGCCAATGTTCGAGTCGAACATGAGTTTGACTCGAACTCGAAGCTCATCCCTACTCCTGTTGTATTTATATCTCTTTGTAACAGTTTTGATATTTTTTTTCATCTTTTCCTAACAGAACATAACTCATACTGTGCCCTTGAGGAAGCCCTTTTTTGGGCAAAACATGTTGAGATTTACTCTGTGGAATATCCATGACTCCATAGCAACACTATATTGGTCTAAATTGAGACAGTCATACTGTATATTTGGTGCTTCATTAAAAGTGTTGAGATTAAGCATTCTGTACTTTCATTCATTATGGGGTTGATGTTTTGTATTGAGTTCTAAACAATCATTTTATATATTTTAATCGAAGGAAAGAAGTTTACATACTCATTGAATGTTTTTTAAAAACAAACAAATAAAGCTGATTTTTTTTACGTTGGTTGCAATGTTTCTTTGAGAGACCATCCACCTAAAAGGCCTCTATTTTGAGTTTTTTGGGTTAACCCAATAATAAAAAATGACGGAATCCAGCTGCATCTGCCCCCTCTTCAGTGAAGCGGTAAGCACTCAAGGAGCAGAGCGCTCAGAGGAGATTGAGAACTGAGTGATTAGTAGTCATGTGATCACTGAGCTCTTGGTCTTTCTTGGTTCCATTTGACTGTCAGCTAGGGATTCCTGGCTGATAACTGAATGTAAACAAAGGACGGGATGGTGGTTGACATCACTGACCAAGTATGGCTATATCTGGACAATGACATTAGCCACCATCCCCACCCCTTTGTTTACAAACCAGCTGTCAGCAGGAAAATAGGGAGTAGAGAGGGGTTATAGCGGTGCCAAGAGACAAAATGGGGATATGTAACAGATAAAATTACAAAAATACTTTATTGAAAAATACTATCACATGTAGAAGAAACAATTCATTAAAATACTGGGTGCAATTCACAGTTCAATTATACAGGGCAGATACAATCAGGTAGGCCTGGTGAAGAAGGCCTTCAAGACAGGTACACAGTTCCTACATGTTTCGCCAAGACATTGGCTTCCTCAGGGAATGGTATGTGCCTGTACCAACATTGAAGATTTCTACATAAAAGCAAAAAAACAACAGTGAGGAGCATATAAATAAGTAATAAAACACAGATAACATAATTATAAAGCATCGGACAAGGTGTGCGGCGGAGCTAAGTCCCCAAAGTGGCCAGATGGCCCCCCATCCAAGGACGTACCTGAAAGCCACCAACCGGAGCAAGGACGGGCAAGGGGCACCGCAACCGAGAGCCAATTGGGTCACACCGTATCTATGACTGCAGGGGGCATACAGAAGACCTGACAATCAAATATAGTACAAATTAAATGAGGATATGTGTGTGGGGGAAAAAAAAAAATAAATAAATAAATAGAGGCATCACCAGATGAGTGGCATAATTATCACCACATCAAGTCAATAGGGCTAATCTAGCCGCAATAACTTACAATTTAAAATAAATGTAAGCGAAGCGTCCACGGCAGCATCCCGGGAGCCTACAAGATCCAAGATGCACCGCGGACGAAAGCCCGATTCATGTGGCCCGCATCAGAGCAGCCCATACAGGACAATGGAAGAGCGCTGTCAATCAAAGTTAGAAAGAGCAGCGAATTCCATGTTCCTGGGCGAGATGGTATGGCGTGGGGCAGGGTGGCACGAGCATGTGCGCAGGAACCCGGATGGGCAGACACTGGATAGTGCTGCCCTGGGCGTTCATACAGTCAACAACAGTGTAAACCCATGGGCCAAGGCAAGGAAACTTCAACCACACCAAGCAACGGAGAGGGGACAAAGAGGCACGGCAATGGAGAGGGGGGCAGAACGCCACCCGGGGGAAAAAAAAGGGCGGAGGAGCACGCCCGGGCACGGATTCCCCCCCACTCCAGCACCCTAAAGGAGTGGAGGGAGAGCACCGAGCGCTCAACCCCGCATAGGTCCAGCCACACACCTCAGACAATACATAGAGAATAACACAGACCCAGTAGTTAAACAAAGAAAACAATAGTCAAATGCAGTAAAGACAGTAATTCAAAATATAGAATACTTAATACATGTGTGGTATAATATTTAGATTACATCACAAAATTGACAAGTATACATGATACAGCATGACTCAAGGCATCTTATTGAAAAGAAGTACAAATTACCCTCAGCGCATACAGAGTGATTGTATAATGAGACCATAAAAATTCCCATGGCCATAGGGAGAAGAAGGGAAAGAAAGGGAAGAAAAATGAGGGAAATGCAGACCTGGGGTATAAACAAGGAGGAAAGAAAGGTGGAGAAGGGTGAAGGAATGGAAGGGAGGGACCAACAACTGACCCAAAATTGGAGGAGACTTATGTTCAAAACAAAATTTATATAATTGGGTTGCAAACTAATAAGGCTGATAAATAATTCATAATAGAATAAGAAGATTTCCAAAACTCTATAGGAAAGGCTTGAAGCTGATGTGTTCATTTAGCCCAGGGAAGTTAGTGGCCTGTAAGGTATGGATCCATTTGGTTTCAAGCTGTAATAGTTTGTTGTCAATGCTCCCGCCTCTGGCGTGTAGAGGTACATGCTCAAGTGCAGAGAACTTGACAATAAGGGGGTCAAAATTATGTTGTGCAGCAATGTGCCGATTTGATGGCTGTGGTGGTGGTACGTTTGAACAAAGGTTTAATATGGTCCCTAATGTGGACCTGAAAGAGTCGCTTGGTTTTGCCGATGTAGTAAGAACCACATTGGCAGAGAGCCAGGTATACCACTCCCACAGTGGCACAGGTGACTCGATGTCTGATGGTATGAATCGATCCGTTGGGAAGAACAAGTTCCCAACTGTAAAATGCAGAGGCATTCACACAGCAATTTCTTTTTTCTATAGACCCTATATATGTAATTTTTTTCCTCCAAAATTCAACTTCCAACCAGATTAATAATAAACAGTCTAAATATGCTTCAATCTATTCTGAAAAACTATTTAGGTAATGCATAAAAGAAAAATATTAATGCTACTGAGACACATGAGTAAGTTCATCCCTTTAGTTTCTATGAATGAAAAGCAATCAATGAATGGCAGACGGTCGCATTGGTGAAAGCTTCACCTCCTCCATTAATGAATCATTTTTCTTTAATTTAAGACAGGGGTCTTGAAACTTTCTAAAGAAAGGGCCAGTTTACTGTCTTTCAGACGTTAGAGGGGCCGGACTGTGCTCAGTGGGAATAAAGGGATCAGAGGGAGAAATTTTCAACAAAACCAGGGGTCGGCAACACAAGGGACACATCGCATTGATAGTAAGTAATGTCCCTTGTGCCGATTTTTTTTTTTTTTTACTTTAAAGCTTTAGTTGTAAGGGTTCCTGCACATGGGACTTTAATAGGCATTTTAAATACCTAGCTTTATTTTCCAGTGCTTTCCTAAGTTTTCCCATGCATGTGCATCACATGTGTTTTTTGCATGTGTGAGTAAACAGATGCAAAGAAGCATCAGTATGTACAAGAAAAAAAAGCTGCATACCGCCATTCACTTGTACGTAGCCCTGTGCCTATTGAGCACACTAAAACCACATGATTGGAGGCACAACAGTTAGGCTTCCTGCATGCAAGAACTTAGATATGTAAGCTTATTAGGGCAAAGCCATCGTTGTCTCTGTTTTCCTGTTACCTTGTGTTGCTTTCTATGTAATGGTTATATAGCATGAAATCTGATCAATTACTGCAACTATCTGGTCACACTGCCCATGTAAGCAAAAAACATTGCTTAGCATTGGTACATACAGATGAGCATAGTGTGGGGTGACAGGACAGTACCAGGCACAGCAATGAGTCATTACAACAGCAGCAACATGAATTAAATTGTGTAATTGTGTAGGGGATTTGTTCCTGGGAAATGAACCAGTAATCTAATTGAAGTCATTGGGAGCATTGGAACTATTGCAACCAACGTATAACATTAACCATAAGTATATAGATACACCACCAGTATGTAAATAATATAAACTTTATATAAGAAAAGATTAATAACAGTACATACATCCAAATGGGTATTATCAGCAAAAGGCACAACAAGAGTCCTGGTGGAAATGTTCCCATATACCCGGCTATAAATAATTGTAAAAAATAGATAACTCCAGATGAATGTTGCAGCAAAAGTCCAGTTGCAGGGGACCCTGAGGATGATCACAATGTGGCATTCATCTTGGTGTTGGAGACCTGAAGACAAGATTTCTGGTGATGAGGAGACATTTCAGCCATCGTCTAACCAGCCTGGAACGCAGAAACTGTCATGTGGCACTAGCACTCATTGTCAGCCTATTTACTCTTCATCTTAGTCCCTAATAGCTCTAATCTATCATGCAAGTGGACATCTAATTACCAGAAGCGGCCATTGGATGCCTAACCTAACCTGAGATCTGGGCTAAAAGTAGCTATAGAATCCCAGACCAGAAGGGACAGGGTTAACCATACTAACAAGAACTGCATAAAAACTCTATTGTTATAAACAGTCCCACCTGTTAACATACAGCAAGGCGACCACTACACACACACTGTGACACAGACCGAACTATCTGGTGTAGTGAGCTAACAACAATGGAACAGATATACTTCAGTCACCAGGCATTAAGCGTATACTTATATACATACAGAAGCTATGGGTAACAATATTAAAAACTTCAGCCCCGGAAGATTTGGCTGCTCAATGACCAGGCCATTTTTTGCGATACGGCACTGCGCCGCTTTAACTATTGCGCGGTCGTGCGATGCTATACCAAAACAAAATTGACGCCCCTTTTTACCCATAAATAGAGCTTTCTTTTGATGGTATCATCTCTGCGGTTTTTATTTTTTGCGCTATTAACCAAAAAAGAGTGACAATTTTGAAAAAAACACACTATTTTTTACTATTTGCTATAATAAATATCCTCAATTTAAAAAAAAAAAAAAAGCTAATTGTTCTTCTCAGTTTAGGCCGATATGTATTCTTCTACATATTTTTGGTAATAAAAATCGCAATAAGAGTATATTGATTGATTTTCGCAAAAGTTATAGAGTCTACAAAATAGGGGATAGATTTATGGCATTTTTATTATTATTTTTTTTTTACTAGTAATGGCGATGATCTGCAATTTTATCGAGACTGCGACATTATGGCAGACACATCGGACACTTTTGACATTTTTGGGACGATTAAAAATTATACAGTGATCAGTGCTATAAAAATGCACTGATTACTGTATAAATATCACTGGCAGGGAAGGGGTTAACACTAGGAGGTGTTTAAGGGGTTAACTGTGTTCCCTAGTGTGTGTTCAAACTGTAGGGGGGGGGGACACTGACTATAGGAGATGACAGATCATGGTTCCTAGCTATTAGGAACTCACAATCTGCATCTCCTCTCCTCACAGAACTGGGATGTGTGTGTTTACACACACATGTCCCTGTTCTGCCTCTCGTGCCTGTGATCACGCGTGGCCGGCGGTCATTGCGACCGCCGGTCATGAGCTTCGGCACCCCCGCAGTGCAGCAGGCCTGCTAAAGGAGCCAACGTACAGCTACGACGGTTTCCGGGATCCTGCCAACCTGCCGCAGTATAAAACAGTGGCTGGTTGGCAAATGGTTAAACTAATAACATAGGAACACTTGCCTAATAATCCTTGCTTCTGGTCTGGAATACCAACAGTTCTTCCATGGGAACATGTGGGCTCAGCTCTTTTCTCTCTCTCCACTTCCTCCTTATGGAGTTTCCAAGCCAGCCTTCCAAAGACAGGAAGTGCAGACACATAATTATATACAGTATAACTCTGTGATAGCAAGCCTATTCACAAATTCAAATAGTAGAGGGCAGCAGATCCCTACAGTGGGAAAATCGCAAGCTGACGGTGGCCTTTAAGCAATGTAGCTGAGCTCGATAAATGGTCTTACCGTTTCAGATCCAAAGCTGGTGCTAATCAAGTTAAGCAGCTGACCACAGCTTTTATGGGGCTATTTCCAGTTATTAAAGCGGACCTTCAGTCATTTTTTCAACTTTCCATCTATTAAATCTTCTGCCCTTGTTGTTTTAACTTTGGATAGCAAAACATATTTTTTCTGCCAGCAAATACCTTATACAGCCCACTTCCTATTTCTTGTCTGGTAAAAAGCCAAGACTATGACATCATGCACAGCTCTCTCTCTCACTCTCATGAGAGTTTGCCAGGAAGGGAGGGGTAGTCATAAGAGGGCCAATGAGAGCTGCAGAGCTGGAGGAAGTGAACAAGCAGCAGCTTCAGCTGCCCACAGTTAAAAAGGTTGCAGCCAGACTTAGTGAAGGGAGATTTCTGCAGCATATTTGGCAAGTACAGAATCACAGTATATATAAGATAATATACAAAATGGTTGGAGGGAAGCTTCAGAATTGCAAAGATGTTTTTATTACAAATTATGTGAGCAGACTGCAGTTCCTCTTTAAGCAGTTTTTAGGCTAAACTGACAAATAATAAAGAAACGTCACCCTGCATAGCATATGCCTTTGTGCATATGTATTGGCTTCCCCCTACAAGGCTGAGTCAGTATTGTCCAGGCCTGCACACCCTGCTTCTTTGGCAGAATTCTTTCTCTCCAGCAGTCATTTCTCAACATAAGCTAATAATTGTCAAATAATTGGAAATGACCCAATAACAACAGTGGTCAGTTGGCAACCTTGGTCAGCTTGATTCACACCATGCATGGATCTGGCACAAGGAAACCATGAGATCGTCTAAGCAAACCAACACTGAATTTATTCCTGGCAGAAGGGAAGGTGGTGGGGGGTTTGCATAGATATGTCTGGAATGCAAAGTATATAGTGCTGGAAAATACTTTACTTTCATAGCAATACATGCTGTAATCAAAACCAGGGTTTATTCTCAGTGTTTAATCGTATAGCAAAATACCAGGTGAAAATGAATTACTTCAGTGACATGTACTACAGTGAGTGACATGTTCTCCTGAGAAATGCATGTGTGTATAAGATTTTGTGTTTTGTGCTTTACCATCTCTTCCCATGGGGCTTGGATCTGTATCAGGGCAGTACATTTTTTTCAACAAAAGCACTGTCCTTTGAAGCTGAGACACAGCTACCAAAAAAGAAAAAAATCCCAGTAAGGCTCAATTCACATCTATGCAAGTTGCTTTTGAGCGATTCTGCAGTGCTTTTTGCTGTGCTTTCCACGTTTTCAGACATGCGTTCTTGACGCGTTTTTGATTTGTTTTTGATGCATTTTTTATGTATTTTTTTCTTTTTATTTGGCCAATTTGTTTTTGGGCAGATGAAGTAATAAAAAATGCATCAAAAAGGCGCTAAAAATGCAATACGCGTTTAAGAAAAGTCTCTGACCCTTTCCAAAAATGCAGAGGCACAAAAGATGTGGCAGTAGACGGTGTCAGCAGTTTTTTTATGTCAGTAGTTTTTTTATTTTTAATAATTGATTTTTTTACAATTTTATTTTTTTAAAATTTTTTCACAATGCTTTTTGGGGGGAGGGGGTTGGGGTAGTGGATAGTGTTGGTAGGGTAGGGGAGAGTGGTGTCAGTAGTTTAGTTTATTTTTTTACACTTTTAAATTTTTTAGAATTTTTTTACCATGTTTTTTTTTATATTTTTTGGGGGGCTTTGGTGAGATGTCAGGGGTCTAAACAGAACCCTGACATCTCCCCTTTGAGACAGAGAAAGGGACTGAGGACACAGATTCCCCAGTCCCTTTCTCAGCACTAAAGATGAATGAACAGAAGACAGAGGCTCCTGTTCATTCATAAACTGAGCAATGTAAACACAGTTTACTCTGCTCAGTTATCACAGGACACAGGAGCGATCTCGCTCACTGTGTCCTATTCCTGACTGTTCCCCCCCTCACCCCCGCAGCCGGCAGAAGAGGAGAGGAGGGGAGCCAGCTGCGGGGGAAGAGGCAGGGCGGAGGAGGAGGATAGGAGGGGCGGAAGAGAACACGGGAGCCAGAGGAGAACACGGGGCCAGAGCAGAAGAGGGTGGGGGGTGGAGAAGGACATGGAGGTGATCGGAGGAGGAGCACACAGAACAGCTGGGAATGATCGGTGCAGCAGGTGGGACATCAGTGAACACCGATCTCCCTGTATAGCTTTTTAACTGACAGCCACAGGAGGGATAGAAGGAGAAGCGGCTGTTAGCTAAAAATTGATACAAAGGAGATCGGTGTTCACAGCTGTTACCCGCCGCACCGATCATTCCGGGGAGTTCGTGAGGCACTTGCAGGGTGTGGGGGAGCCGCCGCAGAAATGCGGGAGACTCCCACACCTCGCGGGAGACTTGAGATGTCTGGTATGCACTCAATACTTGGTCGGGGCTCCTTTTGCATGAATTAATACATCAATGTGGCGTGGCATGAAGGCGATCAGCCTGTTGCACTGCTGAGGTGTTGTAGAAGCCCATTGATTGCGGCCTTCAGCTCGTCTGCATTGTTGGGTTTGGTGTCTCTCATCTTCCTCTTGACAATACCCCACAGATTCTCTATGGGGTTTAGGTCGGGCAAGTTTTCTGGCCAATCAAGCACAGTAATACCATGATCATTAACTACCTCCCACCCGGCCAATGTACATAAACAGCTGGGTGGGCGCTCTCTCCTTCTGAGTGGACGTTCAGGAACGTCCCTCAAAAGGATGGGGATCTTGCGCGCGCAGCGGCGCGTTCCCGATGCACTCGTATCACCCGATCGGCAGGAGGGCTCTGTGATTGGCCCTCCTGATCACATGATGGCCATGTCCAATCACAGTCGTCATGTGATGTAAACACAGAGACGGTTGCTAGGCAATCGGCTCTCCTCTCCTCACACAGAAATTGTTGGTGAGGAGAGGGGATCGCTGCAGCCGGCTGCTGATCAGTGAGTATAAGCTGTTTTTTACAGCCTTTTACTCACTGATCACCAACCTAGTGTCACCACACAAGTAAAACACACATGTCCCCACACAATGTCCCCAAATAATAAAAACACCTGTCCCCCACATATGTCCCACTAAAATCACATGCCCCAATGATTATCTGCACACATATGTCCATGATCACCTGCGCACATCTGTACATGATCACATGAACCAATTATTATATACTTAACAGAATTTTTTTATCAAAAACATGTAGCAGAATACATTTTGGCTTAAATTTATGACAAAATTCGATTTTATTGGATTTCTTTTAAAACAGAAAGAAGAAAATGTTGTTTTTTTCTCGCTTATATCGCAAAAAATTAAAAACGGAGTCGCGAATAAAGACCACCAAAAGAAAACTCTATTTTGTGCGAACAAAATTATAAAAATTTCATTTGGGTACAGCGTAGCATGACCGCGCATTTGTCATTGAAAGTGCGAGAGCGCTGAAAGCTGAAAATTGGTCTGGGAAGGAAGGAAGGCGAAAGTGCCCAGTATTGACGTGGTTAAACCAGGTATTGGTACTTTTGGCAGTGTGGGCAGGTGCCAAGTCCTGCTGGAAAATTAAATCAGCATCTCCAAAAAAATTGGTCAGCAGAGGGAAGCATGAAGTGCTCTAGAATTTCCTGGTAGACTTTGGACTTGATAAAACACAATGGACCAACACCAGCAGATGACATGATTCCACAAATCATCACCAACTGTGGAAACTTCACACTGCATTGGCAATGCAACTTGGATTCTGTGCCTCTCCACTCTTCCTCCAGACTCTGGGACCTTGATTTCCAAATGAAATTCAAAATTTACTGTCATCTGAAAAGAGGACTTTGGACCATTGAGCAACAGTCCAGTCCTTTTTCTCCATAGCCAAGGTAAGATGCCTCTGACATTGTCTCTGGTTCAGGAGTTGCTTGACACAAGGAATGCAACATTTGTAGCCCATGCCCTGGATAGGTCTGTGTGTGGTGGCTTTTGAAGCACTGACACCAGCCGTAGTCCACTCCTTGTGAATCTCCCCCAAATTCTTGAATGGCATTTGCTTCACAATTCTCTCAAGGATGTGGTTATCCCTGTTGCTTGATGGGGTGTTGAATATAATCGCAGCATCGATGCATCGCAAATCAGACGTTCGCGATTCTGCATTGATGCTGAGAGTCGGCCAAATTGATCTCCAATTACATCATCTGGCGCTCTTTGCGGTGCTCTGCCTTTCCTGAAGAAACACAGAGGCAGAACCTGCCTGGTGAATAAAGCCCTCTCCCCTTCCCATGAGGAGCTGACAGCCAGTAGAGTGCAGGGGGAGGAGCTCAAGCAGACCCCACGTCAGGAGAGGCTTCACTGGAGGCACCCGGAAGGGAGAAGAGAGGTAGAGACACACTGAGCATGGAAAAGGGGGAATCAACACTGAGAGCAGGTGAGTGCCAGTGTCACTGATCCCATCTCCCCCACCACCATCCCTCTGCCAGAGATCCCATTCATCCCTGTGCCACTGATCCCATCCCCCACCTCCATCCCTATGCCACTGATCCCATCCCCCCACCACCATCCCTCTGCCCCTGATCCCATCCATCCCACCATCCCTCTGCCACTGATCCCATGCATCCCACCATCCATCTGCCCCTGATCCCATCCATCCCACCATCCCTCTGCCCCTGATCCCATCCATCCCATTATTCCTCTGACCCTGATCCCATCCATCCATCCCTCCATCCCTCTGCCCCAGATCCCATCCATCCCACCATCCCTCTGCCCCAGATCCCACCCATCCCCCCATCCCTCTGCCCCTGATCCCATCCAGCCCACCATCCCTCTGCCCCTGATCCCATCCATTTAACCACCTCCCTGATACTGATCCCATCCATCCCAACATCCCTCTGCCCTGATCCCATGCATACCACCATTCCTCTGCCCCTGATCCCATCCATCCCACCATCCCTCTTCCCTTGATCTCATCCATCCCACCATCCCTCTGCCATTGATCCCATCCATGCCACTGATCCCATCCTTCCCACCATCCCTCTGCCACTGATCCCATCCATCCCACCATCCCTCTGCCACTGATCCCATCTATCCCACCATCCCTCTGCCCCTGATCCCATCCATCCCTCTGCCCCTGAACCCATCCATCCCACCATCCTCTGCCCCTGATCCCATCCCACCATCACTCTGCCACTGATATTATCCATCCCACCAGCCTTCTGCCACTGATCCCATCCATCCCACCATCCTTCTGCCACTGATCCCATTCATCCCCCCATCCCTCTCTCTGCCTGATCCCATCCCCCCAGGGCCAGATTAAGAGCATCATGGGCCTAGTGCTGAGGATTTTGGTGGGCCTTAAGGGCTGTGCGTCTGCATGTGCCCTGAGGTGAAAGGGTTAAGCCACGCAAGCCTAACACTATGGAAACCCCAAGCTTCCGTATGAGCCCTGCATGTGTGTGTGTGCGGTGAACCCTGAGGTGGAAGGGCGCAGCCTCGCAGGCCTAACACAACACTACAGAAGCCGAATACCAGGCTTCTATTAGGACTGGCACCTGTGTGTAAATGAGGTTTTGGGGCTCATTCACGTAGGTGCTGTGTCCTGTACAGTGTGAATCAGTGTGTTTTTTTTTCTTTCTTTTTACTGTAATTCTGGCTATTGCTGTGTGAAAGTAGCCTATTTTAATTACTCTTTAAAAAATAATGTTTTAAATTACAATTTTTTAAATTACAATTTTTTTAAATTATTTTTTTAAATTATTTTTTACATCTAACATCTTTACATCTTACATCTTTAAATATATTATTATTTTTTACATCTAAACAGACCCCTGACATCTCATCTTTGAGAGAGAAAAAAAGAATCTCTGCAGCCTCAGCTGCACTGCAGATGAATGAATAGGAAACAGAGGCTCCTATTCATTCATAAACTGAAGTATAATAAATACAGTTTACTTTACTTCAGTTATGAATAATCACACTGAGTGATTGATCACTCACCGTGTTCATTCACTAAAGGAAGGAATGTGTCATTTACCGGCCCCTTCCCACGCTCTTCAACCTGAACTTCCCCCCTGTGTGTCCACAGCAGCTGGCAGGAGAGAAAAGCTGGGGGGGGGGGGGGTACACAGCTACCAGCAGGGGTTATCAGATGTGGGCAGGACAAGAAGGGGCAGTGTCAGGACAAGGTCAACCAGTGTCCAGGGCAAAGGTGCCAAACTGTGCCCCCCTCCTCTTTACGTTGGGTGAGAGGTGAGGGAGCAGTTGATGATAGGGATGTGGTAGAGTGTAGAATGCAGCACTCTGCTCCAAAACATATGTAACATTCTATCCCACAATAAAGAATGGGGCTGACATTGATGTAGAAAAAAAGGCCCAGACATTGGCGTGAGAAAACATTGTCCATGCCTCGGTGGTTTAACTAAAAGGAAAATATGCCCCTGTGCCTGTGGTGTCACATGAGTAAAAATTGTCCCCAGGTCTGTGGTGTCACTAGAAAAAAAAAATGCCTCTGTGTCGGTTTCACTCTGAAAAGGACTGATTTGGCGGTGGTATGAAGGGAGGAGGGGAGCTAACAGGATGGGGGAATTTAACTAAGGGACTCTGTGTAGCTCTGAGGGAGACAGGGCAGCTATGTTGTGGAGAGGCAAGTTCTGTTGGGATGCTAAATATTAAGTGATGGTTCTTTCAGAGGGGCGACCAGAGGGGGGTTAAAATGGATGGCTGAGCTGCAGTTTTACTGCCCCCAGCTGCCCATCTGAACTGTAAAATAACAGGGCAGGGCTGTACACATACCATGACCGCAATGCTTTGCGGCTGCAGCATTTTTAACTCAGGGTGCAGAGTTTGAGTGGCAATACCACCTGTCAAACTCGCCCATTGTGTATAATTGGGCTGTGCCACAACCACAAGCAGGGCCAGATTAATGCAGCCCAGCCAAGGCAAGTGACCGAAGGCACAGAACCCGGACGGAAGACAGATGAAGATGGAAGTACCCAGGACCCGCTGGATTGATTACAGCGCAGTGCTGGAGGGCTCAGTCTGACATGTAAGTGTACCCTAATGTGCTAATATGCTGTGCATACCTGTACATTATGGCATAACCTACCTCAGGGCCTCTAAAAGTAGTAATGTTAGCGAAGTTTACTACGGCTTTAATATCACAGGATCCCAGGAGCCTCTCATGGGGCCCCCCACTGACCCGGTGGCCCTTGGGCAGTGCTCAAGTGCATAGTTGCTAACATTTCAAAAATATTTTCAGGGACACTTTTTTACCAGTAGTATTTTTAGGGTAGCTGAGATCCCCCATGATGTTCTTCTATACATCACAGTAGTAATCACAAAATTAAATGAGTACTAATAATGGGCAGAACAAATATGAGGACTGAGAAGATTTCCTTTAGTTGAACTATCAAAAGTGTGCCCATTCTAGAGCTGGTAACCTTGAGGATATTCAATATAATTATTAAAGAACTGTTTTTGTGGGTATAGGGGAGGAGGCATATGGGAGGAGTATGGATAGTATAAAAGTGGGAAATATGTGCAGGTGAGGGAGAGGAACGTGGGGGGGTATAACAGTGGGCACTATGTACAGGAGAGGAGTGTGGAGGGCATGGCAGTTTGCACTATGTACAGGAGAAGAGTGTGGGGGGTATGACAGTGGGCAGTATGTGCAGGAGAGGAGTGTGGAGGGTAAGACAGTGAGCAGTATGTACAGGAGATGAGTGTGGAGGATATGACAGTGGGCAGTATGTACAGGAGAGGAGTGTGGAGGGTATGACAGTAGGCAGTATGTACAGGAGAGGAATGTGGAGGGTATGACAGTGAGCAGTATGTACAGGAGAAGAGTGTGGAGGGTATGACAGTGGGAAGTATGTACAGGAGAGGAGTGTGGAGTGTATGACAGTGGGCAGTATGCACAGGAAAGGAATATGGAGGGTATGACAGTGAGCAGTATGTACAGGAGACGGGTGTGGAGGATAAGACAGTGGGCAGTATGTACAAGAGAGGAGTGTGGGGGGTATGACAGAGGGTAGTATGTACAGGAGAGGAGTGTGGAGTGTATGACAGTGGGCAGTATGCACAGGAAAGGAATGTGGAGGGTATGACAGTGAGCAGTATGTACAGGAGATGGGTGTGGAGGATATGACAGTGGGCAGTATGTACAGGAGATGAGTGTGGTGGGTAAGACAGTGGACAGTATGTGCAGGAGAGGAGTGTGGAGGGTATGACAGTTGGCAGTATGTACAGGAGAGGAGTGTGAGGGGTATGACAATGAGCAATATGTACAGGAGACGAGTGTGGTGGATAAGACAGTGGACAGTATGTACAGGAGAGGAGTGTGGAGGGTATGACAGTTGGCCGTATGTACAGGAGAGGAGTGTGGAGCGTAAGACAGTGGGCAGTATGTACAGGAGAGGAGTGTGAGGGGTATGACAATGAGCAATATGTACAGGAGACGAGTGTGGTGGGTAGGACAGTGGACAGTATGTACAGGAGAGGAGTGTGGAGGGTATGACAGTTGGCAGTATGTACAGGAGAGGAGTGTGGAGGGTAAGACAGTGGGCAGTTTGCACAGGAGAGGAATGTGGAGGGTATGACAGTGAGCAGTATGTACAGGAGACGAGTGTGGAGAGTAAGACAGTGGGCAGTATGTACAGGGTACAGAAGAGGAGTGTGGGGGGTATGACAGAGGGCAGTATGTACAGGATAGGAGTGTGGAGGTTTATGACAGTGAGCATTATGCACAGGAGAGGAGTGGGGAGGGTATAACAGTGGGCAGTATGTACAGGAGAGGAGTGTGAGGGGTATGACAATGAGCAGTATGTACAGGAGACGAGTGTGGTACAACTAGTCTCCTATAAAGGTACAACATTTAGCAACTCACATGGTTTATGATTAAAACAGGCTCTAAGTATGCAGGCACCCGGAGTAAAGTTGTCCACATAGACCATCCTCCTCACCGCCATCGACATCACCCCTTCCATGCTGCGCTCGACGATCGGTTCAAGCCACACTTTAAGATTACTCTACTGCAGGGGAATTTTCCCGGTCACGATTGCAGACTGACATCGGTGAGAGCTGGCGGTGCGGGGGATGGTCTTTGTGGACAGCTTTACCCCGGATGCCTGTGCCACGTGCCTCTTTTAATCATCAACCATGTGAGTTGCTAAATGTTGTACCTTCATTAAATGTAACTATATTGCTACACTTAGAGGCGCCTCTCTTCTCTTTTATACTCTGTAGCTCCTGATGGATTTTGCTTCTAATCCCCTTGTGGAGGCTTCCATTTGTGGATGGACATTTTATGGCTACACAATCACATTGCTATAATCTTTTTATATGGACTATAAACTGAAGGACCTAAGAATAAATGATTGTGGAACAAATCTTTTGAGTTTCAATTATTTCTTATGGGAAAATTCGCTTTGAAATACAAGTACCTTGGAATACAAGCATGTTTCTGGAACGAATTATGCTCGCAATCCAAGCTTTTACTGTACTAAATACTATGTACTTATCACATTGAGATATCAGACAGTGTTTTTTGTGATAACACTGTTTTAAATGTAGAGCTGAAATTGAATTGAAATCTTGATGGACATTGTAAAAGGACATGAATAAAACAGGAGAGTTTTGGCAAGGAAATAAATTGTGCTTTACTTTTCACTTACGTAACTAGCATTATCACTTACTTAACTAACATTATGTAAATAATTTAATCTATTTTTGACACATCAAATATTTACTTAGAAGGTGGCAAAGGAAAAGTTTTCGCACAGAAGAATCCAGTTCACTCTAAATGGCATGCTGTGTAACCTTGACAATAAAATGTTTTGGAATAATGTCATTTAGGGCTTCTTTGCCTTTTTATCCAGTGCTACCCACCGAAGAGCTTGTCACCGCTAGGGATGGGCCGAACGGACCCCTATTTGGTTCAGACTAGAACTTCCGAACACCGCGAAGGTTCGGACCCGAATAACGAACCCCATTAAAGTCAAAGGGACCCGAACGTCAAATATCAAAAGTGCCCATTTTAAAGGCTTAAATGCAATAATTGGGCATACAATGGTTATGGTCCGGGTCCTGCCCTGGGGGACATGGATCAATAAAAAAAAAGTTTGTGAAAAACTTCATTTTTAAATGAGCAGTGATTTTTTGATTTTTTAAAGTGAAAGCCTAAAAATGAAAAATTCCTTCCAATACAGTGCAAGGGAGGTCCCCTTAGTCTAAGATCTGTACCATGTCTAGAATCTGCTGGAGCAATAACTGAATTTATAAAGGCAAAAAAATGACATTTCCCCTGCAAGCTGCCTTTATTTTGCTCAGCAACAGCTGGGTAGCCAGTGTGTATGATGAGGCCATAATGTAGTGCACTGGGAACAAGATTAGAGATTTTTTGGATACATTCCGGTGTCACTTTGACTTTGGATAGAAGTAACGGGTGCTTTAAATTTGGTCTTTGGGTGTTGGTGGCGCCTTCCCACTGTAACCCTATAGAGATAATCTCGATGAAAGCAAGAATTTGCCTTGCTGTAAAAAATTGTAATGATATGCACCTGTCAAACAGGTGCAGAAAAATTGGTCTTTGGGTGTCGGTGGTGCCTTTCCACCGTAACCCTACAGAGGTACTCTTGATGCAAGCAAGAATTTGCCTTGCTGTAAAAAACTGCAATGATATGCACCTATCAGACAGGTGCAGAAAAATTGGTCTTTAGGTGTTAATTGTGCCCATGAAACCTATACCAAAAACATTCTTCCAGATGAAATGATTGAACACCCTCAAAGCTAGGCAGCCTCGAAGTCCTGCAGAGATTCCACATCCCAAAAAGACTTATCAGTGACATCGGCATCAGGGGCTTCATAGCTGGTAATCCAGGACTGATTCATTTTTATAAAAGTCAAACGGTCCACAGAGTCTGGACAGATGCGTTCTATGATCAGTAACAAAACCTCCTGCAGCACTGAATGCCTGTTCTGAAAGCACACTGGATGCAGGGCAGCCCAACAACTCAATAGCATACTGGGCAAGTTCTGGCCTGTGGTCTATTCTCATGACCCAGTAAGCCAGTGGATCATCAGCTGGAAAGCTCTCAGTCTCTGTTTTGGCCCCGAGGTAATCGTCCACCATGTGATGCAGACGCTGCCGATTGGATGTGGAAGCTGACAGCCCTGAGCGGCGAGGACTAAAAAAATTCCGAAATGCCTCACTTAGGCGGATGCCTTCTCCAACACTCCTTTCTTGACCAACAGAAGACTCAAAACAACGTTTTCCACCACACTGTAACCTACTAGAGTCAGGAAAATCGTTCAGTAAAATCTTCTTTATTGTGTCCTCAAGAGATTTTATCCTCTGCACTCTCTGTGGGGACGGGATGAGTTCAGAGACCTTCCCCTTATAACGGTGGTCAAGAAGGGTTGCCAACCAGTAATCATCCTTCTCCTTTATGCCACTTATTCTTGGGTCCTTTCGCTGGCTTTGAAGCATGAGGTTGCACATGCGCCTCAAATTTGCAGAGGCTTGAAAAGCAGACTCCTCGGGGTCACTCAGGATGACAGCATCTGGAACTTCCTCCTCCCAGCCACGTACTACTCCCAAGGGTCCTGGGGTTGGAAAGCCATCGCTTACAGATTGACACATGTCTTCCTCTTCTTCAAAGCCTATGAAAGTGCCAGAATCCTCCTCCTGTTCTGTGACATAGGAATGGTGGTGTCTGCATAAAGTGGGCCTTGAGAGGAAAGGAAGTCCTCCTCTTCCTCCTACTGCTCTGCCTCCAGTGCCCAGCCCATAATGCCATGCAGAGTCTACTCCAGCAGGAACACAACAGGGGTTGTGTCACTGATGCATGCACTGTCACTGTTCACCAGCCTTGTGGCCTCCTCAAATGGTGACAATACATTGCATGCATCCTTAATGATCAGCCATTGGTGTTGGGAAAAAAAGCCGAGGCGGCCTGAGCCTGTCGTCATGCCGTACTGACACAAGTACTCGTTGACGGCCCTCTGCTGCATGTATAGCCGCTGCAGCATCCCCAAAGTTGAGTTCCACCTGGTGGGCATGCCACAAATCAGGCGGTTTACGGGCAGGTGGAATTCCCGCTGAATTTCAGCCAACCGAGCACTGGCTGTGTATGACCGCCTGAAATGGCTACAGA
The DNA here is from genome assembly GCF_042186555.1 of Aquarana catesbeiana. NCBI lineage: Eukaryota > Metazoa > Chordata > Amphibia > Anura > Ranidae > Aquarana > Aquarana catesbeiana. The sequence continues at coordinate 590,805,116 of NC_133327.1, forward strand.
CTCTTCTGACCTGCTTTGGTACATCTTGCAACCCTGGGTATGTACTTAGGAAACGCTGCACCACCAAATTGAGGACATGTGCCAGGCATGGCACATGTGTCAACTTTCCCTGTCTAAGGGCGGACAGGAGGTTTGAGCCATAATCGGACACCACCATTCCTGGCTCCAGCTGGCGTGGTGTGAACCACCTCTGGGCCTGTCCTTGCAGAGCTGCAAGGATCTCTGCTCCGGTGTGGTTCCTGTCCCCTAAACACACCAGCTGAAGCACTGCATGGCACCTTTTAGCGTGACTCTGGGAAAATCCCTTTGAACGCTTAGGGGGTACCTGATGTTCATAGGACAATTCTGCAGAGGAAGGCATGGAGGTGGTGGAGGAGGAGGAGGGAGTAGAGCTCACAGGTCTGGCATCATCACCACCGGCTGTATGGAGATGTGGGGGCACAACAAGCTGCAGCACTAAGCCCTGTCCTCCATCCTTTCGAGTTGCAGGTGCTGTGAACAAAATATATCGTCCCTGCCCATGCTTGCTGGACCAAGTGTCAGCAGTAAGGTGGATTTTACGGCTGACTGCCTTGCCCAACGATGCCAGAACATTCCCTTCCATGTGATGGTAGAGAGATGGAATGGCCTTACGTGAAAAGTAATATCGACTGGGAACTTGCCATTGTGGTGTGCGAATTCATGGAAGGGGGCAGAATCCACCAGGCTGAAAGGCAGAAGTTGGAGAGCCAACAGCTTTGATAAGCTTGCATTCAGGCGCTGGGCATGTGGGTGGCAGCGACTGTATTTTTTTTTCCACTGCAGAAGATGGGGCAGAGAAAATTGCCGGCTACAGTCTACAGCTGGTGGTGGGCTGCTGGTAGATGAGCTGCTAGGACCTTGGACACCCTGTGCTATACCATCATCCCTGTCAGTGGAGGCTGCTGAAAGGTAATGACTCGGTATCACAGGGGCAGACTGAAGTGGGTAAGGAGGAGGGACAGATTTGTGCCCCTTTTGTGTGGCTTTTAGGTGCTCTTGCCAACGGGTGGTTGGACGTTAAATGCCTTGTTAGGCATGTGGTACTCAAATGGTTGGTGTTTTTTGCCACGTTTGATGTGCCTGTGACACAGTTTGCAACTGTGTGATCTGCTGCAGATGTGCTGAAAAAGGTCCAGACAGCTGAGCTGTGGGGAATGGGCTGGGAGATAACAGCTGCAGAATGTGATGGAATAGGGTGGCTGCTCTCTATTCTTTCTTGATGCCGACCTCCTTGGGGTTGTGCCGCCTCACCTTCATTTTCCTCCTCTGCTCTATCCAAGTCGCATCAGTGACCTCATCATCATCATCTCCATCTCCTCCATCTTCATCATTACCACTGGAGACAACTTGGCAATACGCTGCGGCTTGGAGAACATGAATGCCAATTTGTCTACCAGTGTTCCTCCCTCTCTCTAGGCTCATGTTCCTGTCATCCTCAACCTCAGAACCAGCATCTGAATCCAGTAATGGCTGGGCATCATCAAGGAGCAAAAGGCTGATGCTGTGGTCAAATAACTCAGCTGACTCTTCAATGGCTGATGTAAGGGCTATGGCAGGAATAGATGTGGACAAGGAGGCAGGTTTATCCACTCTGGCAACTGCAGGGGACTGCACACTTGTCTCTGCTTGTGTAAAAGAGGATGAGAAGGATGAGGAAGGTTTAGTAAGCCAGTCCACCACCTCCTCTGCATGTTGTGGCTGGATAGCAGGGGCAAACTCACTAAACAGAGGAAATGATGCCCTGCTTGAGGACTGACCACCACGTCCACCTTTGTTTGTGGACACATTTGTTGCTGCCCCCTTACAGTGCCAAGGGAACATCTGCCTCTCCTTGTTCTCCCAGACATTATTGGGAGGGAGGGAGGGGGCGGTGCTTATAAGCAAATGTAAAAGAGAAGTTGAAATCTGTACGTAGATGCACTTTAATCAATGTAAAGAGGTGTTTGGTGCCCTTTAATTTGAGTACTCACACTACACAGACACACTCCATGGATACAATATAATATACTGCAATATAATGCGCCAAACGTACAGTGATGCACAGAACTATATGGCGTTAAACTGGCAGTAACGCACACAGAAGTATATGGCATTAAACTTGTAGTAACGCACACAGAACTATATGGCGTTAAACTGGCAGTAACGCACGCAAAACAATATGGCATTAAACTGGCAGGCACGCAAAACAATATGGCGTTAAACTGACAGTAACGCACGCAAAACTATATGGCGTTACACACAGTAACGCACGCAAAACTATATGGCGTTAAACAGACAGTAACGCACGCACAACTATATGCCGTTAAACTGGCAGTAACGCACGCAAAACTATATGGCGTTAAACTGGCAGTAACGCACGCAAAACTAAATGCGTTAAACTGGCAGTAACGCACGCAATATGATATGGTGTTAAACTGGCAGTAACGCACGCAAAACTATATGGCATTAAACTGGCAGTAACGCACGCAAAACAATATGGCATTAAACTGGCTGTATTGCACAAAACTATATGGCCTTAAACTTGTAGTAACGCACACAGAACTATATGGCGTTAAACTGGCAGTATCGCACGTAAAACTATATGGCGTTAAACAGGCAGTAACGCACGCAAAATGATATGGCGTTAAACTGGCAGTAACGCGCGCAAAATGATATGGCGTTAAACTGGCAGTAACGCACACAAAACGATATGGCGTTAAACTAGCAGTAACGCACGCAAAACTATATGGCGTTAAACTGGCAGTAACGCTCACAATACGATATGGCCTTAAACTGGCAGTAACACAATCAAATAGACCAGGGATATGCAATTAGCGGACCTCCAGCTGTTGCAAAACTACAAGTCCCATCATGCCTCTGCCTCTGGGTGTCATGCTTGTAGCTTTCAGAGTCTTATTAAGCATCATGGGACTTGTAGTTCTGCAACAGCTGGAGGTCCGCTAATTGCATATCCCCGAAATAGACGGTGTTCAACCGTCACTACACTGAAGCTATCTGAACTGCCCCTACTCTAGCTATATACTAATGTCAAGATCACTGACACGGTCTCACTACACTACACTGAAACTATCTGAGCTGTCTCTACTCTAGCTGCACACTATGAAAAGGTGAATGATGGTCCTCCTCACTACACTCACACTATCCCTAGACTGACACTAAACCAATATTCTACACTGACAATTGAAGCAAAATAGCACAGTATAGCACACTAACTAATAGCACTGAACAGAGCCCTGTTCTGTCTCTCTCCACACCAAAATCACACTGAAAATGGCTGCCATTAAAAGAATACTTTTATACTGTGGGGCGGGAATGAGCCATGATTGGATAAAGTCATGATGACAGTGTCCAATCATGACTCTGACAGTGCTCTGTGCCCTGATTGGCTGAAGCTTTCACTGCTTCAGCCAATCAGGGCTTGCAATGCACTGTTAAACGCCACAATGCATTGTGGTCGGTTCGGGGGGCCAGCAAACGGTCGAACAACTCCTTTGTTCGGCTGTTCGACGAACGTCCGAACAACGAAAGTTCGGCCTGAACTTATGCTCGGGCCGAACCGTTCCCCATCCCTGGTCACCGCACTGCAGTGTCACAACGCGCTGTGGTGCATACAGTATATCATTGAGTAAAGTATTGTTTTGTGACACTTCAATAAAATTAAAAAAGTAAACAGTGTGAATGAGTCCTTATTCTGTCTGTTTGAGTATCCTGGAAACATCCTTTGCAGATTCAGCCAGGGCTCTGAAGTTGTTTCCCATAGCAACAAATCAGATATCTGCTGTCACCTTTCCACTGCAAATTAGAAAAGGAATCTTATTGGTTTCAACCCACTGGTCATGGCACATAGTTTGAATGGACCCTAAAGCCTGGTACACCCGGGCAGAATGTTGAGAGACAACAGCTGGTTAAAAAAAAAAAAAACACAGGTTGAATGAAAAAAAAATGTTAGCTCCAGGCAGAGCCGCTGTACTAACCATGCAAGGTTAGTCCAGAGATCTCCCCCACTGAGCTGTTGTGTTCTGACAAGGGGACAGATTCTGGTTTTCCAGTATGCACGTCTCACAGAGGTCGGACAGACCGAAATACACCCGGGCCGAATGTCGAACATTTGTTTGTCGAATGTCGAATGTCTCACGACATTTGGCCCATGTACCCGGCTTTAGTGCTGCTTTACTATCTGTTTTCCACCAAAGATACACTTTAATTGTTCCTTTTATTTCTTTATTTTACCCTGGTAATCCTGACGATAACAAATTTCTTGTTTGTTTGTTCTTGGGTGACGGTAACATGTAGAAACAGTATTGTCCCATTAGGACAGGACTACAAAAACAAAACCTCCCATTCTTCTCATTTCCATTACATGGAGCCTGTGTCACATGGGTTTTCAATGGCGATTACCATGAAGTTTTTAACACATTATGCAAACATGGTCCACTGTTACTGCCAGTGGCACCCTGTCCAATAGGGGCACACGGGCGCCACCCCCTCTTTCCTGGGCCACCCCCTATATCGTTAATGGATAGATTCATGCATAAGCTCTAATAGGTTTCAACATTGGGTGGGCTCGGTGCGCAGAGCATTTCGCCATGAGCCCACCCAGGTGTTATAAAAGCGAATGAATATTCGTTGTTGTAACACTGATCCTCAATCCGGCCAATCAGGAGCAGGTCTAAGATCCATTTTTCAATTGGCCACCGAGGAGGAGAGAGGAAACGGAAGCCGCCAATGCCCATGGAGGACAGAGGAAGGGAAAGCCGTTGCAGTCACCGAGCAAGGGAAGCCACCAGTGAAGCGCGACATAGATGGGGCAAGTGCACCTGACCCATCCACCGACCGATGGGGGTGGGTGTTACTGTTTGCTGCCCACCCAAAGATTACTAGCGGCCGCCACTGGTTACTGCCCTAAGCCATGCCATGCAGCCAGCGCTGGGGTACATGTAGATGGCAAGTGACTACAGGAAATCAGTAGTACGGAGGTACAACAAAGGATGAAAAAAACTTGAAAAAGTGTATTTTACAAGTCTGAAGTCCATGGATCAGCTATTTGACTGGAGACCCCTGTGCGGCTCCGGTCTGATGGACCTTTGGGTGGTGTGGACCAGAGCTTGGGGTCTCCCCCCTCCCCCCACTCTCTTTTCTCTCCTTTCTTCTCCCGGATTTTCTTCCTCTTGGCTGAATTATGTGCTCGACATATTGCTACTGCCTTAGCAGGGCTTGGGCGCACTCTCAAAAGCTCCCAGCTACATACCTCAGAGATGCCTGAGAGTGGCGATTTTGAAAGCTACTTCTCCAGTTGATGTGGGGCTGGGGGCCTTACGCCTTCTGCCTCCTCTCTTTTGAATAATAATGTACACATTGTCTTTTCATCAGCAAACGAGCACTCTGGATTGTGCAAATTATATATATTATTTGATTATCTTTGTTATTGTTTTTATACCTAATGTGAAAACAATAATAAAAACATTGAAACAAAAAAAAAAAAGAGTATTTTAATTAAACATGGCACTTCTCAGCAGCAGCCACAGGGGAGAAGAAAGAGGCGATCCCCAATGCCACACATCCATGCAGTCCTACGATGGTGATGAGAGTGACATCAGCCTGAACTCCAACCAGGCCATTTGATGTTGTCACGCTCATCAACATCATAGGACTGCATGGATGTGCGGCATCGGGGATCACCTCTTTCTTCTACCTTGAGCTATAGCTTAGAGCCAGGATGGGCTCTGTTCCCTGCCAACACTCTCTCCAGCAGAGGCGGAGGAATCCATACATATATCCCATATCAGCGAGGCTGAGTGGCACACAACGGAATACAAGGAGTCACAGCAGCCACAGGGGAGCCAGGGCTTCTGGATCCCATAACTGCATCAGATTAAAAAAAGGAATTTACACACATCTATTTTTTACAGGCTATGCAGTATAAGAGATAAGAGAAGGAGCAGCATTTTTAAGAACACTTATAGTTAGGATCCATTCACACTGGCTTAAAAATGTGCTGTAAAAACAACAGTTTTGTTTTTTGCCTATAGAAGCATCTCAATGTTATCCGATGTGCCCATGCACATTAGGACAATTACAATTTGAAAACCACCAAATTACTTATTGTATGGCCAACTTAATAAAAGAAAACCAGACTAAAAACTTATATGTTCATAGCTACTGGTTATAAACATAGTGAAAGTGTTAAACGTATGCAACCACTTTTTTCACATAACCTCATTCAACACAAATGGTATGGTAGTCAATGTTAAGGCAGAATTCCACTCTTTTTCTATCCCATTTGATTCTGCTTGTGTTTCTTTTTGATGTTCTCTCCCACCCCACTGTTGGATAGCAACATGGTCTAATGTCATATTTCTGGAGTTTCTCTGTCAATGTTACTGCGTTTATGGGTAACAGTGTTTTGGTATTATCCAGAGTTTGAATTGGATCTGTCATAAATCCGTTACATATCAGTTTCCTATTCCCAAAGATCACCCAGGCTGATCCTTGCAATTCCATGGTTTTAAAAGGGTTTCTTTCTGGTTGATACAACCAAGCATTTGCTTTCCTGGGGGTCTGGAATGTCATTTCTCAGCTCTTAGCTCCAGTCTGTCTATTTCTATAATGCAAACTTGAAAGGGACCATGGCTGACAGGATGATTGATGACGGTGGGTGACAAAAATCAAAGGATCAACAAGCACCTAAAGATTGATATGGACAATGCTGCCCCTAGAGGCCAAAGTACAGCAGGACAGACAGTAATATAATCTGTTGAGAAATACTGTGACTCGTCAAAAGTCTAGATGGGGTGGCAATGGGGTTGGGTTTGGATGGTGTATGTTTGAAGTATAAAAGGACTGAACGAGCCCAAGAGCTCTCTGTCTCTGAGCCGCATGGCTCTATCCACCATTTTGAGCCACATGGCTCCCTCTCTACCATTTTGAGTCCAGCCAAGGAGACCATGCGATAAGTATGATGTTCTTGTATTATATATTCTGGTTATATGATTTGTAATATTATAATATCTATGTAGTATTTTGTGTTAGCGTATATCAATAGTAACATGTGGTCAGAGTTTTAATAGACTAGCTAACTATAGGGATAGACAAATTAATACATAGGTACAATAATATTTATTGTACCATTTACTTTACCCACCATGCATCTCTGAATTTTTATTGAAGGGCAATAAGCATTACATTTCTGCCTGTAGATTCCCGGTCTCCCACAAAACCCACTAGATATGTGGGGTATTAATTACTGCTGCCTTATCCTATCTGGTGCATACTACTTCTATCTGGCTAAGAAAATAAAAAGTAGCTACAGAGCCCACACCCTTCTTGTGAGACTCCATTCCATGGGACTCCTCTGCAGCAGCTACTGTTATGTAGACCAGACCATGAGAAATCCTCTGTAGCTACTGGTATGTAGACCAGACCAACTTGTTCCTTAAAATCAAGTGAGAAAATATCAGATCTCCTGACCCAGTAATAGGCTGCGTGGTAGAGGGGTTTAAATCTCAGGACTAGATGGACAGAAACACAAACACCTTTGGAGGGTAAAACAGGTCCCATAAGCACATTTTAAGTGGAGTGGGGGGTCACAGACAGAAATCCTAACAGGAATATTAACTCTTTATCAATCAACCCAGAATTATTGCATAATCAAACTGGAACAGAATGTTTGTGGCCCACTTCACTGCTTAACACATGACATTTAAAAAAAAAATTCAAAAGATATCATTGGAACAGTCAAGTGTAGTATCAATCTCAACTACACTACCCTTCATAACATGAAGCAGTGAATTATTAGTCTTTTTTTTTTTTTTGTTACATCCACTCATCCACCCACTTCTTCCCATACGTCTGATAATAGGGAATAAATAAGACTGGGGGAGGCCCTGCACTGCTGTCCTATCCCATTCAATGATCCTATTGTGTGTTTCATATTCCAGCATCAGACAAAGCAAAGCACAGCATTCCATGTCTCCAGACCATACACAATGACTGTTTTCCCTGGCTGCCAGCCCATTACCATACAGCACTCTATTTCAGGAAGTACAGACCATTTTATATATATTTTATGACAAATTATAATTTACCTGTAAGTGTTTTGTTTAGATGCAATAAATGCAAAAATAGTTACTTTTGCAATAAAAATCATGAAAAATAATATGTATTTATAGTTCTCTCATTGGCTGCTCAGATAAATTTTATGCAAAGCTGACCAAACATTCAGTCATCCAAAGGAAAATATTTAAATTGCTTTTAATGGAATTCTCAAATTCTCAACAGCCAAAACTACAATTGCAAAAGCTCTATAAAGCCAAGTATGACCTATTGATAAGCTGATTATATTTGTCAAAAAGTCACTGTTAAAATATAGAAAAAAAGTACTGTAAAGGGCACAAGCTTGATATTCACAGACCCTCGGTTTTGTAGCAAGCAATGTAGAGTTGCACAGAAACAGAGGGGAGGGTGGCCAGTGTTCTTTACTGTACTCCAAGATATAGAATTTACAGATATGTCAAAATTGCTGTTATCCTAATCGCAAAGTACAGGATATAGGCCTGATATTAATAGATCACAGGATGTCCCAAAGCAATGAATAAGATGGGTGGGCAACAACTATAACAAGGATAGACCGACCCAACTTCAGAGTGCAGCTACAAACAACTTGCAGCTGAAGGCTACATCTACATAAGATTGGACATCCACCTGGTAGAACTTTGAAAAGGTATGAACAGAAGACCGGGTTTTGGCCCTACAAAGCTGGGCAACAGAGACTTGATATGCAAAAATTCAGGAAACTCCCACCAATCTGGTGGGATAAGCATGTAATAGTGCAGGAGGAGCTTATTCTTTTAGAGTGTAAGCTTTTGAGATGAGTTGTTTTATCCATCTAGCGATGGTGAACGTTGAAACAGGATGTCCCTTGTGAGGCCCCAAGGGTAGGCCAAATAGGGAGACTATTGTCTTCCTGATAGAAGCTGTAACTTTGAGGTGGACTCTGATGGCTCTGAACATGTTCAGGTAGTGAAGAACAGTTGGGTGCTTTGGAGTAGCGCACAAAAAAAGAGGAATGGCTCTTTACAAGAGAGAACAGCTAGCTCAGAGACAAGTCTGACAGACCTGATAGTCAACAAGAAGGCTACTTTGCCAGAGAGGTCATCCATGGGGATTTCCCCGATAGGTTCAAAAGGTGGTTTCTACAGGGCAGAGAGAATCAGGTTAAGCACCCAAGGAAGCACAGGGTGCTTTAAAGGGAGGTCTGATTTGAACACCACCTTGAAAAAAGGATTTCATAAGGGAGAACAAGGCCACAGATTTATGGAAAAGAATGGACAATGCCGAATTCTGTCCTTTCCGAGTACTTAAAGCGGAGTTCCACCCAAAAATTGAACTTCCGCTGTCCAGGTTCCTCCCCTCCTCCAGAACAGAGAAAACACACATGAATTGGAGTCAGCTGCACACCCCAATGAATTGTAGAAAAAGATTGGAAAATTCCCCCAGGGTTTTTTTTTAGCGGCATAATAATGTATGGATCATATGGTGAAAGTATATTAAAATCATTTATTGATACAAACGGCAACATACAGATTATTCATCAATTATACAAGAGAATATGTACTCTGGTTACAGGCATGTCTCAAAGAATATTATATCAATGTATGGAAATACAGTACATTTAAGATATTAAATATTAAAAAATGTATTGATATCCACATGAATACCCCAACGCTTTTTGACCAATGATGCGGTCTTCTTCAGGGATTTGTATTTTAGTGAAATACATAAAAAAGAAGGTTCATTATTCTAACACTTTGTAACGTACTAGCATCTATGTATATGTAATGTTCTATTAGTATAATTACCACTTAAAAAATGGATTCCAAAAAAATTGCCACATATCCAGAGATTCCTAAGTAAAAGCACTAATCCAGGGATCCTCATATGTCAATTCTCACCCCTCCAGACGGGTGCCAACACCAAGAGGCTTGCAAGGAGTCACACGTTATTGGAACAATAGAGGGGGAAGGGATGGAGGGCACCTGGAATATATTTTCCAATGAATAGTTGGGTATTAATATTTATTTGATAATAATCATAACCCCTAATGAGCTCATCCCCACCTGTATGTACAAGTATGTTGATTCTTAATTAAATATATATTAAAGGAATACAGTCTATTGAGATGTATTGCATTGTTGCTACTATGTCTTAGTATTAATGTGATAATGTCATGCCAAAAAGAGTATGATGAGTGAGATGAATGACATAGTATTAACAAATAGCGTATTGGAATGTGATAATTCATGAAAAAATATGAGTGAGGTAAGTGAATGCGTACATCATAAAGTAAACGATGAGTATGTGTATAAAAATTCTGAAAGCCTGTGTATGAGAAAGTGATATGTAAATGTGTGGGGATGCATGTGTGAGGAACAAGTGGCAAGAACAAACAAAAAACACAAAACGAAAACAAAAAACAAAAAGCAACAAACAATAAACTGTGAAGTGATAAAACTATGTGACCAAATTATAGTGAATCGTGAGAGTGAATTAATGGTGATGAATGGTTGTTGAATCAGTGCCATGTTTCCTATAGTGTATGGCCCAAAAGATATGGTCTCTTTTTAGGTATGCAATATAGTGAAAGGTGATAAACAAGACACTTAAATGCTCAATTTCCAGTTGTTTAAGGTGCACTGAAATTGTGTACGCTAATCCAAAGGTTAATCTAGTATACTGAGTATTGTACTTACATTTAACCTCAATCCTTCCAATATATGTGTGTGGGGAGCTCGCCTGGGATCACATCGAGATCCCCAGGAGATAGGGTACTTAAATAGTATCTAAACTAATTGATGACAGGTGTTGTCCCAAACACTCCACCCCCTCCTTGCTCTCACCGCCCCTGGCGGTCATCGTGTGGCTCCCTCGGCTTTCCTGTGGGCCAAGGCTCCGGCCACTGCCGTCTCCACCGCCACAATCGTGTGACGTCACGGCGCCGCACGCACATGGAGCCGCAGCCAGTGCACGCCGAGTCATTAAACGTCCAGTGGTGATCAAAGAACGCCGCCAGCACGGTAATGCTCCCTCTGGTGGACAAGATGTCAAAGGTTCTGCCATGTACGAGAGCATATGAGAAGGGAGAACCGTGAAGAACTTTCTTCACGTCTCCCCACCATGCCGGGAAGCCTAAATTAGAGCTAGCACTCCCCGAGGGGGGGGGGAGGCAAAGAGGAGACCAAATTGATCAGTGCCCTAATGCAGTCCTAGAGCATGATATAGTTCATAAATATTCTATAGCTTAATGGGTCAAAATTTCTTACTTGCGGGAGCTGTGGACACTAAAAGAGAGCGCCGTTCCTATGTTAAAGCTATAATAAATATATTGGTAAGTATTTTGGGCCAGAATTTGTCTTTCTGGGTCCTTGTCTTAGACAAACCTTTCGAAATGGGAACATACAAAATAAGTCCCTTAGGCCACACCAAATAAAGTGGCCTATAGTGTAAAGCTACATATTAGCTCATACCGGAACAATATGGTTCCAAAGAAAACCGTCACGATCCAAACCATTGTTTGATCGAAAACGGTAAGTATAGCTCTAAATGGGAAGGAACAGTACAATACTCAATAGTGTACTATATGACAGCTCCTATTGGACTCCCATGTGTGAAAGCGGGGAAGAGGGGTGTTTAACCACCCAAAAGATACAACACAACAGAGAAAACACACATGAATTGGAGTCAGCTGCACACCCCAATGAATTGTAGAAAAAAGATTGGAAAATTCCCCCAGGCACCTTTCGGGGGGGGTAGATAACTGTCTAATACAAATATTTGCTCCCACTTCCGGCGAAAGATGGGCGCATTATCCGCGGCGATCTACGCCATGTCCAGCCCCTCCTTCATCCCCCCGCTGTCTTCTGGGAGACAAACAGGTCCCAGAAGACAGCAGGGAACCACTCAGAACGTGCAGCGCGACTCGCGCAGTAGGGAACCAGGCTGTGAACTCACAAGGCTTCACTTCCTGATTCCCTTACTAGCAATGCCGGCGCCTCCACCTGGAGCTGAGGGATGGGTCAGCTTCGGGTGAGGATATCGCGGGTGCCCTGGACAGGCAATTTTCCCAATTTAAAAGTCAGCAGCTGCAGCATTTGTAGCTGCTGACTTTACATTTTTTTTTTTAGGCGGAACTCTGCTTTAAGGCCAAATTCTGCTAAAGACCTGATTGTAGTAAGGCCACAATGCCAGGAACAGAGTAATCTCTGGGATTCAAGTGCTTGTGTTAATACCAGGCAAAGAAGTAAAAGTTCAATAAGAAATCTTTATTGGAAGTTACTTTTTTTGTTTTTAGCAAAGTAGGAATGACAGATTCAGAGACCCCTCTGTCCCTTAAATAAGTTGTAAAGGCACAAGGTTTTTTTCTTAATGCATCCTAAAACCTTCTGTGTGTAGCAGCCCCTCCAGCACCCCCCTAATTACTTTCCTTAGCCCCTTCTCTCTTCAGCGATGTCCACGAATGTCTAAGCCATCTGGGACACTACTCCAGATTGGCTGAGACACAGCAGTGGCGCCATTGGCTCCCGCGGCTATCAAAGTCAGTTAGCCAATCAGAGGAGAGAGGGGGCGGGCCAGGCCGGGTGTCAATGTCTGAATGGATACACGGAGCTCTGACTCGGCTCGGGTGCCATCATAGGAAGCTGCAGGCTAAGGGGGCACTCCATAGGAGGGGCCAGGAGCGGCAAAGAAGGACCCAAGAAGAGGAGGAACCGGGTTGTTCTGTGCAAAACCAACTGCACAGAGGAGGTAAGTATAACATGTTTATTTAAAAAAAAAAAAAAAAAAAAACGAACTTTACAATCACTTGGATTTCAACAACCATGCCGTTAAAGCCCATGACCGGGAAGCAGGATAAAGTGTATCTGTGTACCATGTTATTGTGGGCCAGTTCAGTGCAATGAGAACAACTGGCTTCTACTCTATTTTGTGGAGCAGTCAAGGCAGAATTCACACTGGAGTCAAGGCATAGTTTAGCCTGACCTGGATCTAAGGAATTATCATAGAATCTGATGCCAATGCTAGAGGATACTTGGTTCTGGCCACAAATGGAAGTCATTTGTGGCTGAATCTGGAGACCAGGATATCCACATCTGGAATCCCCCATCTATGACAGATCAGGCTGAAGGTGTCAGGGTGCAGGGCCCATTCCTCTTGGTCCAGGCAGTGACAGCTAAGATAATCTGCCTTCCTGGGATGTGGACAGCAAAGCGCTGGACAGCATTGCTCCATCTAAGAGAGGATCTAGCTTGCTTTCTTCAAGGCTGCATTACTCCTGCTGCTCCCTTGTTAATTTATGTAGGCCACAGCCATAGCATTGTCTGATTACAACCTGATTGGAATACCCTGAAGAAGGGTGGTCCAGTGATGCACAGCCAGTTTGATCGGTTTGAGCTCCAAGATGTTGATGGGCTTCTTCTGGTGACCATGTTCCTTAGGGTGTTAGGGTGAGGGATTGGAACACCCCACCCCAGCCAGACAGATTGACATCTGTTGTCATCACCTTTTAAGTGATGCCAGAAACTACTTCCCCATTTCTTGCACTGAGCCATCCCATCCTCAAGAAACACTGGTATATCCTTCGATCCGACCCTACTCTAGGTCCCCACCTTTCTGATGCACCCTGAGTGGTGTTCAGAAGGGCCCGTACGTTGAAGAATCTGGTTGCACCAAGTATTCCCAAAAAAAGTTTAAAAAAAAAACAATGGATATAAGAGGTTACTTTGATAATCGGGCTGGCATTTTTCAGTTTTTTTTTCATTTTTTTTATTACTTACTCAACCCAGTATGTCATATACGTCATGAAATGCCCCTGTAATCTACTCTATGTGGGACGAACTATATGTACTTTATGTACTAGAGTTGGCAAACATCATAGGTCCATTAGGAAGGGAAAGGAAAAGCACAGTATTCCTCACCATTTCTCTACATTCCAGAAGAACCATAAAGTTCTGACAGTCTTGGCAATTGAGAAAATAACTAAAAGGGTCTCTCATGGACAACAAAAGATTCATGTTGCCAGGATAGGAGACACCGCGTGGATTTATAAGCTCAATACACTCTCTCCCCTTGGCCTGAATGAGGAGTTGGACATCCATATTGTTTTATGAAAGGATTGTTTCCACCCCTCTTCTGACCAGGGGTATATTTATTCTTTCACCCCTTTAACATTATTTATAAGTAATTATTATCATATTTTATATATTTTCCACTTATTACTTTTTTTATTTATACATTTGATTATTTTTGATATATTGTTTTTATAATAATCTTTTTTTAATGTATCTTAGCAATAGCTGAAGCTTAAGGATATATAGATCTTCATGAATTTAGATATATTTTGTAATATATATATATATATATATATATATATATATATATATATATATATATATATGTAAATTTATGTCTTCTATGTGGTGTTTTTTCCCATACGGTTTGGTCAATATACATGTAAGTAATTTATGGTCATCCAATTTTTCACCTTGTGGGTTCATTTTGTAAAGGGTGTGAATGAATGGCTGGCCCATCCCCCCCGGTTTCCTTATTTAAAAACGTCCTCTGCCAGCTCAGGCCTTGTGACTTAACAAAAGGGTTAATCCCCTAAACATGAAGTCCATCCTGAACCGAGCTCCAGCATCTCCTCTACTTGGATCCTATTGCCCTGCTGTTGTCAGAGATACATCACAGATCGTTTGGCTTCTCTATCTTCTGTTGCCCTCACAGCACCCTCCCCCTCAGTGGAGCATTTCTGCCAGCTCCTGACATCTCCTCCAGCCCGAGGTGACTAGCTCCAACCGCAACTGTCACTTCCAGGTGCACAGGGCCGTTGCTGGCTCTGTCCATCTATCTGGCCTCTATTGGGCCCAGCGCTCACCCCCAGGAACACCAGGCTCTGAAGAGCTAAGCCACGAAACCTGAGCATTACAGTGCCTCACTGGAACATTTCTGTCTCTCTGCATGGGCTTTGTTTCACCCAATTTCATCAGTCTGTTGAGCTTTTCAATAAAAATGCTTACTTTTTTTTTTTTTAACTTCTAACCTTAACTCACTGGAACAGCGCTCCCCTTGCTAAATTAATTTTTTCTTGATGAAAGCCTATGCCTACTCCTTAGTTTTACTAACCCCCGCCACACAGGAAGATTATGGTGGCAAGTTTGGCATTAATAAAGAAAGATTTCTACTAACAGGAAAAGAATCAGCAAAAGGGGCACATTCTACTGACTAAGTTATTTCCCTTGTGCTGATTTTATGGTTTTTCATTCTAAAACCGAATCAAACAATAAAAACATTGTTTTTTTCATTTACAGTGTGACAATGTGAGCCTAGCATAATTTGTGAACAGTTTCACAGATGAGCCTTGTAATAAACAAGTTAATTAGTTTGATACAATACACTATCTTAAAGAGGAAGTAAACATCTTTGAATTTTACCTATAGGTAGTGTAAAACATGCACCGTCCACTAGTTTACAGTTAGTATGAGTTTCGTCTTTATGCTGGAACGGATACATAAAATGCACGGTTTCACTTCTTTCTTGGAGTTTCTGTTCAGCCATCTGGCTCACATTAAGAAAGTATCAGACATACAGCGCCTTGCAAAAGTCAATGTGCATAACTATTCACCCCCCTAAAGTCAATACTTTATAGAACCACCTTTTGTGGCTATCACAGCTCCAAGTTGCTTTGGATATGTCTCTATGAGCTTGCCACATTTTACCACTGGGATTTTTGCCCATTCTTCCTTGCAAAACTGTTCCAGCTCCTTCAATTTGGATGGTTTGCACTTGTGAACAGCAATCTTTAAGTCTGACCACAGATTTTCTAGTGGATTGAGATCTGGGCTTTGAATAGGCCATTCAAACACATTTACTTGTTTTTCCTTAAACCACCCAAGTGTTGCTTTAGCAGTGTGTTTGGGGTCATTGTTCTGCTGGAAGGTTAACCTCCGTTCTAGCCTCAAATCACACACAGAGTGGTACAGGTTTTACTCAAGAATATCCCTGTATTTACCATCATCCATCTTTCCCTCAACCCTGATCAGTTTCCCAGTCCCGACTGCTGAAAAACATCCCCAACAGCATGATGCTACCACCACGTTTCACTGTGGGGATGGTGTTCTTTGGGTGATGTGATGTGTTGGCTTGCGCCAGACATAGCGTTTTCTTTGCTGGTCAAAACGTTCAATTTCAGTCTCATCAGACCAGAGCACCTTCCTCCATACATTTTGGGAGTCTCCCACATGCCTTTTCGCAAACTCAAAACGTGCCATTTTGTTTTTTTGCTGAAAGTAATGGCTTTCTTCTGGCCACTCTGCCATAAAGCCCAACTCTATGGAGCGTACAGCTTATCATTGTCCTATATACAAATACTCCAGTCTCTGCTGTGGAACTCTGTAGCTCCTCCAGGGTTACCTTAGGTCTCTGTGCTGCCTCTCTGATTAATGCCCTCCTTGCTCAGTCCGTGAGTTTTGGTGTGCAGCCGTCTCTTGGCAGGTTTGCTGTTGTGCCATGTTCTTTCCATTTGGTTATGATAGATTTGATGGTGCTCCTAGGGATCATCAAAGATTTGGATTTTTTTTTTTTTTTTTATAACCTAACCCTGACTTGTACTTCTCAACAACATTGTCCCTTACTTGTTTGGAGAGTTCCTTGGTCTTCATGGCAGTGTTTGGTTAGTGGTGCCTCTTGCTTAGGTGTTGCAGCCTCTGGGGCCTTTCAAAAAGGTTTGTATATGTAATGACAGATCATGTGACACTTAGATTGCACACAGGTGGACATTTCACTAATTATGTGACTTCTAAAGGTAATTGGTTGCACCAGAGCTTTTTATGGGCTACATAACAAAGGAGGTGAATACACATATGGACATGCCAATTATCCATTTTTTTTTATTTCTGAAAAATAGTTTTATTTATATATTTTTCTAATTTTACTTCACAAGCTTAGACTATTGTGTTCTGATCCCTCACCTATAATTCAGAATAAAAAAAAAATATTGATCGAAAAGGCTTTAATGTAACAAAATAAGTAAAAAGCCAAGGGGGGTGAATACCTTTGCAAGGCACTGTATGTAGAGCATTGACTGCATGTCATTTATTTCTACTCTTTCTTCCACAGAATCGTTTGTTAAAAATATTTGCATGGTACATTTGCTTTAACTGGCAAATCAGTTTACAGGAGACAAAAAAAAGAAGCATGTACAGTTTACTATAGACAGTGATTGCTACAATTTTTTTTTTTCTTTCTGCAAAGTCATTAAAAAAAAAAACACTATCTGGTATGCAAGCAACCACTTTAATAATTCCATCTGCCTGCCATTGTCTTAATACAGTGAGACTTTCTTCATCTTGATTCTTCAAAAGATAAAGTAGGTAACCAATGACCCCTGTATTTCCTGAGCATTTCATTACAGAGAAAAACCTGGCACTGCATTTACCCCTGTTATTTGTCATATGATATAGTGTAAAATAAGTGTGCTCAGCCCACCTAATTGCTAACACAGAATTATGAAAATGTGGGCACTTGAAAAGCAGGCAAGGAAAAACCTTCATATTTATTCACTAAAGTCAATGAACAGCCTATTTGTTTTCATTTTCCAGCCAGTCCCCTATCAGCCAGATGGATTTACTGCCTCATACGGCCCCATCATGTACTACTTTACATAGCTTACTAATATGTATATGTGCTTTACATGATGTGCTGGATCTTAAAGGGGTTATAAAGGCAGTAGGTTTTTTTTTTTATCTCAATGCATTAAGAGATATAAAAGCCTTCTGTGTGCAGCCCCTAATACTTACCTGAGCCCCCTCTCTATCCAGCGAAGTCCCTCAGCCGTCCTGGACTCTGCCTTCTGATTGGCTGAGACACAGCAGCAGCGCCATTGGCTCCCACTGCTGTCAAAGTCAGTTATCCAATCAGGGGAGAGAAGGAGTGGGGCCAAACCAGCTTTGTGTCTGAATGGACACACAGAGCTGCAGCTCGGCCTGGGTGCCCCATAGCAAGCTGCTTGCTGTGGGGGCACTCGACCGGAGGGAGGGGCCAGGAGCAGCGTAAAGGGACCTAAGAAGAGGAGGATACAGGGTGCTCTGTGCAAATCCACTATACAGAGCAGTTATCACATTTTTTATTGATGTTTAAACGACTTTACAATCACTTTAAGTTACATGCAATTTACTACAATGTTCCTTAGTACCACATGTATTTAGACCAGACCTAACAGTCATGACATGCATGCTGCTGATTCTGTGTAATTGAATCATTAAAAGCAGATGTAAACCCTCCATATACCCAGTGAAGTGAACAGCTTCAGGTATACAAGTTTTACATGAATCTCTTCTGTCTTCACCTTGATATACAGTTTAGAAAGTGTACATCCTGTTAGAATTTTTTTACTTCCTGGTTCCCCTGTAGGAGATCATTCCTAGACACTGAGAAAGCCGATTGGAGGAAAGGCACACCCCCCCTCCCCACACATGCAGAGGATGTCTGTGTATTGTTTAGCTGGCTGCTAATCTATAGCAACCTCCTCCGACACACACTTCTATCTCAGGGCCTGGGAGAGCTTGTCAAAGTTCTCAGGCTGATGACAGATGAATGGAGCAGGACAAAGCTATGAGACACAGGGCTTGAAGATAGATAACAAAACACTAGAGATATATGTGCCCAGCTCAAATTTCATGAAATCAGGTTTACATCCACTTTATCTTCACTTTCTGTAAAGTAATAACAAATGTGAAACATTTTTCTTCACATTTTGATTTGGAATAGACTGTGCAGTGTTCCCTGCTTTACTCACTTTTTTAAACACACTGCTATTATTTTGAACACAACTGTACACACACACACAGATCAGACATAACATTCTTGTTACAATGGCATCTGAAAGTCGCTGGGAAAAATTATGCAGCAAGTGATCATGTTGTCCTTGACTTGATGTGCTGAAAGCAGAAAAAAAAAAAAAAAAAAAAAAAATGGGCAAGTGTAAGGATTTGAGCAACTTTGTCAATCTCCAAATAGTATTGAATAGACAACGAGTCAGAGCAGCTCTTGTGGGATGTTCCTAGGCTGCAGTCGTCAGGACCTAACAAAAAGTAGTCCAAGGAAGGAAACCTGGCAACAGGGTTACAGGCAGCCAAGGCTTATTGGGGAACAAATGATGGCAAATCATCAGCGTAGTCTGAGCTACAGTGGCTCTTCTATTGGATCAAATTGGTTAGAGGGTAACTCCACTTTCGTGGGGGGGAGAAATAGCAAAAAATAAAAATAAAAAATGAATATATATCTATCAAACAATTGGGACACAAGTCATATTGTAATGAAATGTTTTTAAAAAATTACCTTTCCTTTTCGATCTGCAGCTGTCATTTTTCTGTGAAATGCAGTATGGCTACCTGGAGGTGTTCTGTACCCAGAATGTGTACAGAACGTCCCCCAGATATGTCATTTCCTGCTTGTATGATTGGCTCACTGATTTTCCCAGAGGTCTGTACTAAGATAAAAGGCATCCCCCTGCAACAAAACTGACATTTTTTGGTAAGTTACTCCCAATAGGAAATCAGTTAAAAAGGGATGCAGACTAGAGGCCGGCCGATATATCGTCCGATATTTGGCCATTTTTGATAAATCGGCATTGGCCGATTATCAAAATTAGGCCAATATTTAACATTACCTGCCGTTCCTCCTCCCTTCTCCACACTCAGCGCAGCACTTGATGCTTGCCAGAGCCGCCGAGTGTGTGAAGCTGGCACATAACAGAGGAGAGAGGGGATCTATCAGAACTGAGGTTGATGTTGGGTGTGGGCGGGACCCAGCCACTATCAAATACTAGCCAATGGGATGGGATCTGGGCGGGCCGCTAAGTGTATGTGGCCCCGCCCCTTTTCTTAAGCAGCCCAATCATTGGCTGCTGTTTGATAGCTGCTGGGTCCCGCCCACTCCGACATTAATCTCAATTCTGACACCTCTCTGTTGTCAGTTTCACAGTTACTCGGCTTAGTGTGAAACCTGCCAGTGCCAATCAGTGCCATCTGCCAGTGCCACCTACCAGTGCAACCTCCAACCATTGCCATGCCAAGCAGTGCCACCTGCCAGTGCCATCTGCCTGCCAGTGCCACCAATCAGTGCCAACCAGTGCCACCTGCAACCAGTGCCCCGCCAATCAGTGCCCCCTGCCAGTGCCAACCAGTGCCACGCCAAATCAGTGCCACCTGCCAGTGCCATGCCAAATCAGTGCCACCTGCCAGTGCCAATAGTGCCACCTGACAGTTCCAAACCAGTGCCACCTGCCAATGTCTGCCAGTGCCACTGCTAATTAGTGCCAACCAGTGGCACTGCCAATCAGTGCCACATGCCAGTGCCATGTCAGTTCCAAACCAGTGCCACTGCTTATTAGTGCCACCTGCCAGTGCCACAGCCAATGCCATCTGTACTGAGGACATCAAGTGTGTGGTAGAGTGACAGGAACAAGCAGGGAGGAGTGGAGTGGGTGAGGTCTTTTTTTTTTTTTTTTTTAAATCGGCCTAAAATATCAGCCACAAAAATCGTCATCATATATCAGCCATCGGCCGCCCCAATTTCTAAATATCGGTATCGGCCAGAGAAAAACCCATATCGGTCGACCTCTAA
Organism: Aquarana catesbeiana; assembly: GCF_042186555.1. NCBI lineage: Eukaryota > Metazoa > Chordata > Amphibia > Anura > Ranidae > Aquarana > Aquarana catesbeiana. The sequence goes on from NC_133327.1 coordinate 590,825,810, forward strand.
TGTAGACCCTGCAATTCTCCTCATTAGAGCTTTGTAGGTGCAACAGCTGGTTGATAATTATAAAACCACTTCCATTAGACTCACTTTTGCACATGGATACAGACAAACACACAAGGATTTCTTCAGGAATCCGCAACAAAGTTTGTCAAAATCCTTGTAAATGTATATAAAATCACCCAGAGCGGAATGTTTTTTTCTAAACAAAAAAGTGAAGTTACTCTTTAATGTTGGTTTTTCAATAGAAAGGTGTCAGAACACAGTCCATTCTAGTTTGTTGCACATGGGGCTGTGTAGCTGAAGCCCGATCAAGTCCACAGTCAAAAGTGCCTACAAAGGGCGCGTGAACCACACAACGAAAGACGGTGGCCTGATCTGATGCATACAAAAATGGTTTGAGGAACACAACAAAAACAAGCTAAAAAGTGTTGCGTCAGCCTCCAAATTCTCCAGATCTCAATCCAATCGAGCATTTGTGGCATGTGATGGGGGGGAGGAGTCCGATCCATGGGAGGCAACACCTCAGATTTTACAGGATCTAAAGGATCTGTTACTGACAGCTTGGTACCAGATACCACAGCTTACAGTAAGAGGTCTATTAAAGTCCATTGGTCCACATATACATACATACATACAGTATATACACACACACACAGTACATACACAAGTTCGTGGTTGCTATGCATGTATTACTACAGTTGCACATTTAAATTTTGCTTAATTAAAATAAAGCTATAGCAAGTGAAAAATCCTGAACAGTGAATTTAGAAGAAAAAATAAAAAATCTGAACCATTTACAACTGTATTGGGTTAATTAACCATGCTTGATTATATTGCAATTCTTTTTACACTCTTCAAAAGTAACAGAAGAAAAAATATAGCTCAAAAACAGTGTATGTATTTATATTAATATATACAATAAAGCAAAATTTATTTTTCCAAAAATTCTGCAAATAAGAAATTTGAAAATAGATGCTGAAGCTCATTACCAAAAGGACTAAAGACATTTTTTTTTGTTTTAAGAGACATACTTTTAAACATTTCCAAAGTTATTAACAAAATATATTTTAGATCATGACAATCTTCCATCTTTTTGAAGATCATGAGTGAAAATACAGCTGCTCTTCTTGCAGATGTATCTCGACTTTCCAAATGTGATCAGTGCTTTCAGGTCAAATCATCCCATTGGGTTTAGCTGTTCTTGAAAAGGTCAATGCAGCTTTGTAGTAATGAGATGTTATTCTGTTAAAATCAGAAAAAAAAAAACAAAAAACGACAGTACTAGTTACACACAGTGCATCAAATAAGTATTTGTATAATGAATATACTTATGACACAAGCTGATTTGTTAGCATGAAAAAAGGCTTATGCCATTAAGAGTTGCAAGAAAAAGAATACATTCATAAACCGCAAGCATATGCAACTGTGCCAGCACTGAAGAAGTGTACGGGCGGTGTTGAAATGTATTCTTTAAAGGCCTAAAGGCCCACAGGTCATAAAAGATGAGCATAGTGCTGCTGATCATAGCTTATGCATAGAATAAATATGTATACTGGGTTAAAAAGGAAAAAAAAAAAAAAGTTTAATTTTTAAAACCCTACACTAGGTAGCAGTAAAATTTACCCTTGCAGTGGGGCCTCCTTATGCTGCAAGGGTTAAAGCTGAAGTTTAGTAAAAATTTTCTTTTGGGATACAGCACCATATACATTAGGCATGTGTATGGCAGGCACGCAGTGTAAATTTCCAGATTAGGAGATGCTGTTAACATTCACAGCACTGGAAGACAGTAATTCCGGGTAATATCAGAAGGCTGTAAAGGGAACACAGCATCGAAGGGTTTTAAACAGAAGCAGGTGCTTTCATCTTCTTCCAGTATTCCTTCTGGGTTTGGACACTTCAACCACTCCAGTGGCTGGGCCGAAAGGCCGTCACTCTGACGCAGGTGTGGCTCAGGGTTCATTTACAGTGAAAGGAAGGGAGCAGCAGTTACGAAAGATAAATATGGTCTCTTCTCATAAAAATCCCACATAATCAAAATTAAAGTGAGGGGCAACACTCCCACTAAATAAAACTAACAAATTGTTAAAATATATCAAATCTAGTCTATTCATGAATTGCACTCCATGCAAAATGCTGCGAAAACAAAACTGAAATACAATAATGCAAATCAGTCCTGCACCCAACAGTGCACAATAAGTGACAATCTCTTCACTTCTTCTCGTGACTTGAGCTCATCCACCACCAGGTGGAAAATCTGTTCACCTGCGACACCTTCAAAACACTCATCTGTGTCCTCCAACTGGTTTTGATTCCAAAAACGGCATAGGGAAATGCGTTTTTCTGGATATTTTTGTTGTTATTCTGTCGCTCACTGTTACTGGATATTTTTGTTGTTATTCTGTCACTCACTGTTAAATTAAACCTACTGATAGACTGATCATTTTTTTGTGAGTGGGAAAATGTACAAAATCAGCAGGGAATCAAATACTTTTTCCCTCATTGTACCTCTGGATGGAGACTCCCGATTTCACACCAGCTTGTATATCCACCTTGTATTATATGGGACAAAAGGGCAACATCATAGTGCTCTCTCATATATATATATATATATATATATATATATATATATATATATATATATATGATTATCCCCCTCTAATTAAAAACACTTACAGGAAAGACAATACAATGCGCTTTAAAATCTGACTGCCAGCCAGCTCACAACTTCACTTGTACACAGGCAGTGGCGTGACGTCAAGGGTTCAGCTCCTGGAGAAAATAAGCCTGTGACGTCACGCCACCACTATTGTACGAGTAAAGTGGCTCACTGGCTGTCAGATTTTAAAGCGCATTGTACCATTACTCCTTTAAGTGTTTTTAATTAGTGGGGGGATAAATCCTTTTTTAAATGGAGAGCACTAGGATGTTGCCCTTTTTTCCCATACAATACCATGGTGGATATCATACGAGCTGGTGTGGAATCAGGAATCTCCATCCAGAGTCTAAAGCCTTGTACACACGATCGGATTGTTGGCCAACAAAACCGTGGACTTTTGTCTGAAGGGCGTTGGCCCAAACTTGTCTTGCACACACGCGGCACACAATTGTTGGCCAACAATCATGAACATAGTGACGTACTACAAGGTTTTTTCAGCTCTTTAGCACCACCCTTTGGGCTCCTTCTGCTAATTTCATGTTCGTATAAGTTTGGCGAGTGTTGATTTGCACTTTTCATTTAGTTTCTGAATAGCCGTTCGTCAACCAGACATGTTGCGGAATCGGAGGAGATAACGTGTTATTGCTTTGACATTATTTTTTGATTGAATGATTTGATATATTTTCTATATTTTTGGATGCACGGAATAGATAGATTTTACTTGCATTTTTTTAATGCACACTAAAAAAATTTGTGGAGAATACTACTTGGCTATGTGTTTTACTTCAAATGACAGTTTGGGAGTAGGCAGTTACATTTTAAAAAATACAATGTAAAATTGACAAGGGACACCAACATAGTTGTATCTTTGATCTTAAAAACTACGGGATAATGGTGTTGTGGTAACTTGCCAAAAAAAAAAAATATATATTATTCTTGATATCACTTTGAAAATTTGTTTGCAATAACGCCATCAGTATCACGAGCAAAGCAGCTTCATTATTATCCCATTAAAGAGATTTCATAATTTGCCACGTCACGAATGTTAATTCTCCATTATGAACGCTAGTTTACAAGACCGACCTCTTCTGGCTCGTCCTTGCTACCGAACATGTGCGTCTGTACTTTGGTCCGACCGACTTGTGTACACACGCTTGGAAAATCCGACAACAGACATTTGTCCGCGGAAAATTTTAAAACCGGCTATCCAACATTTGTCCACGGAAAATCCGACAACAATTGTCCGATGGAGCATACAAACGGTCGTATTTTCCGCCAACAGCATGTCATCGCACATTTCCCGTCGGAAAATCCGATCGTGTGTACGCGGCTTAAGAGGCAGAGAAAAATGAGTACTGTCCGTGATGCTTTTTTATTTGCACTAACATACAATTTTTCATGACAAGCTTTCAGGGTATGTCCCCTTCTTCAAGGTCCAAGCAGTACTGATTCACAATTTTTTAAGCAGAATGTTAAAAAAAACAACTCTGAACTCTTTCAAGTGGCAAATTTAGAGGCCATTATATTATTCCATTAATGCACATACCCATTTCTTCTACTAATGTCAATGAGTGCAGGCTGACACTTGGTTCAGGCATGTGCAGGAGGACCAGTATATCTTAGTTTGTTTACAACTGCCATAGAGTTCACCCATGCCTGTTTTAAGACCCAGGCTGTTTGAGCTTTGAGGTTTAACCACTTGAGGACCGGGCCTATTTTTCAGATTTTTGCTAGAAAATTACTTAGAACCCCCAAACATATATTTTGTTTCAGACACCCTAGAGAATGAAATGGCAGTTGTTGCAATACTTTATGTCACACCGTATTTGCACAGAAGTCTTACAAGCACACTTTGAATTAAAAAATAAAGCAGTAAAGTTAGCCCAATTTTTTTATATTGTGAAAGATAATGTTACGCTGAGTAAATTGATACCAAACATGTCATGCTTCAAAATTGCATTTGCCTGTGGAATGGTGACAAACTTTTTCCCTTAAAAATCTCCATCGGCAACATTTACAAATTTCTACAGGTTACCAGTTTTGAGTTACAGAGGAGGTCTAGGGCTAGAATTATTGCTCTCACACCAACGATTGCGGTGATAACTCACGTGTGGTTTGAACACGACTTTCATATGCGGGCGCGACTTACGTATGAGTTTGCTTCTGCGTGCAAGCTCGGCGGGGTACTTTAACTTATTTTATTTTTTTTCCTTATTTATTTTAAGTTTAGTTATTTTGACACTGTCCTTTATAAAAAAAAAAAAAAAAATTGGGTCACTTTTATTACAAGGAATGTAAACATCCCTTGTAATAGAAAAAAAAGCATGACAGAACCTCTTAATTGTGAGATCTGGGGTCAAAAAGACCTCAGAACTCATATTTACACTAAAATGCAATAATAATAAAAAAAAAAATTCCCCTTTAAGAGCATTAAGCGGAAGTGACGTTTGACATCACTTCCGCCCTCCAATGCTATGGAGCTGAGCAGGGGCCATCTTTCCCTCACTCTGCATCCAGGCAGTGAGGGGAGGGGAACCGATTGGCTCCGCCGCTACCGACGGCTCCGGAACATGGGAGGGGGCCCCCTCTCCCGCCCCCGGATAAAAGTAGGCGAATCTCTAGGACAGTCCGCCGTTTTTAAAAATAATCGGGCTTATGGCAGCTAGCTGCTGCCATAACAACGGTATTTAACCTCAAAGTAGCGACGTATAACAGTGGCTGGTCCTCAAGTAGTTAAAATGTTCAGCCAATAAAATATTTGATGAAACATTTTCAGATTTATTGGTAGGAACCCTGGGATTCCGCTCTCAAAACTCCATCAACTGGCCCCCTCAGTTCCCAGACATTTACAGAGTTGTTAAAATAAAAAAATAAAAAAAGAAGAGGTGATTTTACACTGTGGTAAACATGGTACTGTCACAACTTTGAGACAGGTTGATGTCATGAATTTCAAAATTACCTTTATTTTCTTAAAGTGGGGTTCCTATTTAAAAAAAAAAAATTTGAAAAGTCAGCAGCTACAAATACTGCAGCTGCTGACTTTTAATCGGACACTTGCCTGTCCCAGGGTCCAGCGATGTGGGGGAACGAAGCCCTGCTCGTTCCCCCCTCCGCTCGGCGACGCCAGCATTTTAACTGGGCGCCCGGCTGTGGCTTCACAGCCGGGCACCCACTGCGCATGGGCGAGCCGCGCCATCACTGGCCCTGTAATTATATGGGATCGGTCACGTGTCCCAGATGATTGACAAGAGGGAGGGTGGAGAGGCGATCTCCATTCCTGCGCCGAGGGAAGTGATGTCACCAGCCCAGGCACCGAAGGAGGCAGACTACGAGGGACCCCCTAGCAACAGCCATTTAGAGGCGAGTATTAAAAAAAAAAAAAAAGGGTTTTTTTTAATATTTAAGCACATTACTAATTTTTTTTTGGGGGGGGTGGAACTCCATTTTAACTACTTCCAGCCCAGATCAAATGCTGACATTTCTCTGCCACATGTAAAAATCATAATCTTTTGCTAGAAAGTTACTCAGAACCCCCAAACTAAAATCTAAATTTATAATATAATAATAGTTTATAGTAATAATTTAGATCTCTCTCTCTCTCTATATCGATATACCTATATTACACACGCATATAGATTTTTTTTTTTTTTTTTTAAGCTGGGGCCCTAGACCTAGAGAATAATATGGTGGGTAGAGGTCGACCGATATGGGTTTTTCTCTGGCCGATGCCGATGCCGATATTTAGAAATCGCAGTGGCCGATGGCCGATATGTGATGCCGATTTTTTTGGGCCGATATATTAGGCCGATTTTTTTTTTTTTTTTTTTTTTCCCCTTCATCTCATAAAATCTAACATTTAGACTCCTTTCACAATGGGGCTTTTTTCAGGCGCTTTTGGGCTAAAAATAGCGCCTGTAAAGTGCCTGTAAAACGGCTCCCCTGCAGTCTCAGTGTGAGATCCCGAGTGCTTTCACACTGAGGCGATGCGCTGGCAGGATGTTAAAAAAAAGTCCTGCAAGCAGCATCTTTGGAGCGGTGTATACCACCACTCCTGCCCATTGAAATGAATGCACACCGCTGCCAAAGCGCCTGCAAAGCGTTTCGGCAGCGGCGCTTCAGGCGCGCATTTAACCTCTTCCTCGGCTGCTGCTGGGTTATAAGCTCCCCGCTAGCAGCCGAATAGCGCCGCTAAAATGACGGTAAAGCGCCGCTAAAACTAGCAGCGTTTTACCGTCAACGCATGCCCGCTGCAGTGTGAAAGCAACCTAAAGTGATACAGAAATTTTTTTTACATTTAAACATTTATTAAACAAAACAAACCTCCAATCAGTTCACTTGTATGTAGAATTTAGATTAAAAAAAATATAAAAAAAAAACTATATCTTAAAAATTAATACACAAAAACAGGTAATCAAAACTTTTGGACAAAAAAAAATGGGCTAACTTTACTGCTTAGTTTTTTTTTTAAATTTATTAGTGTATTTTTTTTTAAAAATTGCGTTTGAAAGACCGCTGCGCAAATACCGTGTGACATAAAATATTGCAACAACCGCTATTTTATTCCCTAGGGTCTCTGCTAAAAAAAATATATATAATGTTTGGGGGTTCTAAGTGATTTTCTAGCAGAAAATACAGGATTTTTACTTGTAAGCAACAAATGTCAGAAAAGATTTAGTCTTTAAATGGTTAAACTGAAAACTTCTCCACGGAGTTCAGTCTATTGATAAAAAAGAACTTGAAGAGATACAAATGTATCTTCTTATCAGACTTGGCAGGCTGCCCAGAGGAGGAGAGAAGATAACTTTCAGGCAACTTGCATTGACTTATATTACAGAAGTCATTTGCAAGTCACGGCTGAAGTTATAATCGGCCTTTTTTATCAGCACAATCGGCCGATGCCGATTAAGTAAAAAACGCCAAATATCGGCCGATATATCGGCCGGCCGATATATCGGTCGACCTCTAATGGTGGGTGTTGCAATTTTTTTACGTCACATGGTATTTGCACAGCAATATTTCAAATGCAATTTTGGAAAAAATGTACACTTGTTAATTTTAATGCAAAGCAAATATATAACCCAATTTATTTTTTAATATAAAATATGTTATACCGAGTAAAGATACCCAACATGTCAGACTTTAAAATTGTGCACACTCGTAGAATTCACTTCCACGCGTGAGCACAGAAGGGAAAGGGTGCTTAAAAAAATATACATATTTTTATACTGTCCCTTTACATTTCTTGTAATGGGAATAGAAAATTAAACAACTCTTGTGATAGAAATAAGGCATGGCAGGTCCTCTTTATGGAGAGATCTGGGGTCTATACCCCACCTTCCCTAGAAAGCATGCGTTTAACCACTTTCCCTCTGGAAGATTTACCCCCTTCATGACCAGGCCCTTTTTTGTAATACGGCACTACGTTATTTTTAAGGACAATTGCGCTGTCGTGCGACGCTGTACCCAAATAAAATGTGTCCCCCCCCCCCCCACAAATATAGCTTTCTTTTGGTGGTGGTATTTGATCACTTCTGCGTTTATTTTTTCGCGCCATAACAATAAAAAAATAAAACATTTAAAAAAAAAATATTAAATAAAATACATTTACTTTCTGCTATAAAACGTATATAATAAAAAATTAAAAAAAAATAAAATAAAATCCAACTTCTTTAATTCAGGCCAATATGTATTTGGCTACATGTTTTTGGTAAAAAAAACAAACAACCTAATAAGCATATATCGATTGGTTTGTGCAAAAATTATAGCATCTACAAAACTATGGGATATTTTTATTAATTTTTTTTCTTTACTAGTAATGGTGGCGATCAGGGACTTATAGCGGGACTGCGATATTGCGGTGCACATTCCCGGGACTGACACTTTTTGGGCACCAGTGAAAAAAAATATGCACTGTACTAATGACACTGGCTGGAAAGGAGTTAGCTTCAGGGGCAAACAAAGGGTTAACTGTGTGCCTGACCAGTGTTTTTCTAAACCGTGGGAGGTGCTTTTACACTGCTTTGCAGAGACACAGGATCTATACCTCCCCCCCGCAGAACGGCGATCTGCCTTTTTTTTACATGAACAGATTGCAGTTCTGTCTCTGTGGCTGATAATCGGCACCCTCCCCCCCACCCGGAAGTGCAGGATCACACACACACACACACACACACACACACACACACACACGTGATCCTGAGCACAGTTTCTGCCCTGTAGCAACTGCTATAGGGTGGTCAGCAAGTGGTTAAAAATTTGATATGTTTTCTATTGTGAATAAAACATGGTTTTATGCGATTTGTAAGTCATTGCATTCAGTTTTTATGTATATTTTACACAACGACGCAACCCTTTTGAAATTGTGGTCCTGCCAAAAATACAGTGCAGTCCTGTGCATTCGGCAATTTTATTTCAAGCTGTCTCATCTTCCTGCCCAGGTTACCTCTGTAAACTAATACACCTTCCCCACTCATGTTATGGAGATGTGGAGAGGGGTACTATATAATTAACATGCTTTCTGTTCTAGGGGGACACAGATACAGTACAGTGAGTGCTGTCTCCCTAGGACAGGAAGTTTTACTGGCAGAATTACTAGATGAAAAAAAATAAAATGAAAAAAATAAAAGAAAAAACAAAGAAAAAACAGCTAATGCAGCCACCACATCTTTAGATCTGTAAGCTGCAAGATATTACATTTTATGCTTGGATTTAGATACACTTTAATAGTGCTATAAAAAAACAAACAAAAAAAAAAACAGCTAGACGCCTTTCAGCAAGCATCAAGTAGTGCTTAAGCCTACTTGTGGCTCCTCTAGATAAGGCTCTATAGTTTCTTTTATATACGATACGTTGCATTGTTTTGTGATTACAGTGTTTACAAGAATAAGGTATTATATGGGTGCTGGTAACAAACCTTGGCATGCTTAATTTCTAGTTCTGACATTTCTACAAGGTTTTTCCGAAAGGCAGACACTCTCTTTTTCTTGAATCCAATAAGCTCTGCAAAACAAGGTCATTGTAACACATAAAAAAAAAAAAAAAAAAGCACAATACAATGTAGGCATTTAATCTTTAGATTATTATAATGCAGGGGACTCCTGTGTAGAAAAGAGCTGTAGGTCAAACACACTGCTCAATACAGAACGCCTATTTCACCCCTTTTACTTAGGATACATTAGGAGTCTGGGTATTCATTACACTATAGGTGTTTTCGCATGTATACCATTTATATCCTAACTAGGACACATTAGATCCCGCCCCTATTTCGTATGGCAGTAAAGTTATTGATCGCAATTACTGCCAGCACCTCTGTTATAACACTATATACCACCCAGTGTGTGTTTCTTTTAACTTCTGCAGCTAAATACTTTATTTCACATCACCAACATGTAGTCACATGACTTCCCGGCTGACAGAGGAGAATCTCAGGCCCCATTACTGTAATGCTTAGGTCGAGGAAGGAGAGCGGCAGGTGGTCACGTGACAGCACATCAGCAATGAAAAAAGGTATTTAGCTGCAGAATTTAAACTTAGCGCCAGCGTTTCCTGGCCCTTCAAGAGGTTTATGACGTCGGGAGGCGGGGCTTAAGATCACGTGAAAGCCAGTCACGTGATCTAAGAACTCCCAATCGCAAGGAGCGATCAGGAGCTGTTAGGCGACAACTGTGCATGCTCTTGGCTCAGGTGTATTGGCAGCAATTCACAAATATACAGCCCCTTGGTGCTTCGGATCAAGCGCCAAGAGGCTGCATATGCGTGTACCCCCGGCGCCAAAGGGTTAAAGAAAAAAAAAAATAAAATTATAGACATTGTGTAGTTTAGCTTGTTTTAGCAGAGGGGCTGGCAGTAATTGTGTGCAGACATTCAGTAATTTCTTTTAATCTTTCCATCTTAAATCTACCCTTGTTGTTTTAACTTTGGATAGTAAAACATTTTTTTCTGCAGTAAATACCTTATACAGCCCACTTCCTGTTTCTGTTCATTAGCCTAGACCTATGACATCATGCACAGCCCGCTGTCTAACTCTCGTGAGAGTTTGCCAGTAAGGGAGGGGGGGGATAAGACCTAAGAGGGCCAATGAGAGCTGCAGGGCTGCAAAGCTGGAGGTATGCCTGTGTGTGTCTGTGTAAATCCAGGAAGTGAACAGGCAGCAGCTTCAGCCACCCACAGTTAAATGGTTGAAGCCAGACTTAGTGGAGGGAGATTTCTACAGCATATTTGGCAAGTACAGAATCACAGTATATATAAAATATGCAAAGTGGTTGGAGAGAAGCTTCAGAACAGCAAAGATGTTTTTATTACAAATTATGTGAGCAGACTGAAGTTCCTCTAACTACAAAGATAGTTGTAAAGGTATGTTTATGTGAGCTGGTCATACAAGTCAATGGACATGCAAAAGTCGCTTACAAGATCTGAGACCGGTCCAACTCACTTAAATGCAAAAGCATCTCAAACTGATCCCCAAAGCCAATTAAATGCTCCCGCGCGCTGCATCCGCCCAATAAAGATTATTATGCAAACAGTGAATCTAGATTAATGTACCGTACTCCTTTGACACTCAAAGTTTGTACATTGAGCTAGAGGAAGAGTCTGCAGGAGCCTAGGATTGCACCTGTAATTCCAGATCACAAGTGCAATTTTTTTTTTTTTGCAGAAGGTAGGACTTAACCCAGGGGCCGAAAATCATCCAAAAAACGGTCAGTTCGACAGGAACCAGACAACTTTTAGGCTCACGTGTACAGCTGTCTGTTCTAGAGAAGCTGGTCTTACGACCGCTATCTGTCAATCGGGCATGCTGAAAAACTAGCATCCGACCAGCATCTGATCACTGCTGGCAGCCAACATAAAGGCACAGCAGGGAGATTGCTACACCAATATCGCTTGTATTAGTTTGACGACCCCCCCCTCAGCCAGCTGGGTTGACAAAAAAACAAACAAAAAACCCCTTCTAGTGTGTACCCAAGCTTTAAATGAACGAAGCCTATTGGGTTGACATTGTTTTTTTGTTTCCCATCCCCATAGCTGGTTAAGCACTTTCCAGAGAAAACAAAAAAAAACTCAGAAAACATAATTGTCCCTCTGGGGTTAATCCCCCTACTCCCTCCCTTCTCTTTCTTGCTCCTGCTTTGCTCTCCTTTCCTCTCCCTCTTTCTCCTTAGTTGATTTTTGCTGGCTCCCTTGGCTGGATTGGTGGGCTTTCCCATTTTATCCCCCCTTATCTTCTTTCTACCAGCAGGGGACTTCAAACATGGGGCCACATCTCCCTAACCATTTTCACATCACCAGCAAGATGATCTGTGACTTATTAAAGCCTTCTTGGTCATTTTTCAGAGAATATGAACAAAAAAACATTTTTCACTCATGGTTAGTGTTCGGCTGAAGCCATTTATCATCAACTGTGTTTATTCTTTAAATCATAATGGCAACATAAACTAACCAAATGACCCTGATCAAAAGTTTACATACCCTGGTGATTTTGGCCTGATAACATGCGCACAAGCTGACACAAAGGGGTTTGAATGGTTATTAAAAGGTAACCAACCTCACCTGTGATCTGTTTGCTTGTAATTAGCATGTGTATATAAAAGGTGAATGCATTTCTGGACTCCTGACAGACCCTTGCATCTTTCATCCAGTGCTGCACTGATGTTTCTGAATTCTGAGTCATGAGGAAAGCAGAAGAATTGTCAAAGGATCTGCAGGAAAAGGTAGTTGAACTGTATAAAACAGGAAAAGGGATATAAAAAGATATCCAAGGAATTGAGAATGCCGATCAGCAGTGTTCAAACTCTAATCAAGAAGTGGAAAATTAGGGGTTCCGTTGAAACCAAACCACGATCAGGTAGACCAACTAATATTTCAGCCACAACTGCCAGGAAAATTGTTTGGGATGCAAAGAAAAACCCACAAATAACTTCAGGTGAAAACAGGACTCTCTGAAAACATGTGGTGTGGCCGTTTCAAGGTGCACAATAAAGGAGGCACTTGAAGAAAGATGGGCTCTGTATGGCCGAGTCACTTACAATGCACCAAACAGCACAGAGACAAGCCTCAAAGGTACACAATTCCTACTGTGAAACACGGAGGTGGATTGCTGATGTTTTGGGGATGTGTGTGCTACAAAATGCACAAGAAATTTGGTCAAAATTGATGGCAAGATGAATGCAGTATATTATCAAAAAATACTGGAGGAACATTTGCATTCAGACAGGATGCTGCACATGCTTGGACATTCCAACATAACAATGGCAAGGTCAACCTGTCATTGGCTACAGCAGAATAAAGTGAAGGTTCTGGAGTGGCCATCTCATTCTCCTGACCTCAATATCATTGAGCCACTCTGGGGAGATCTCAAAACGTGCAGTTCATGCAAGACAGAATTTACAGGAACTGGAGGCTTTTGGCCAAGAGGAATGGGCAGCTTTACCATCTGAGAAGATAAAGAGCCTCATCCAAAATACTACAAAAGACTTCAAAGCTGTCATTGATGTTAAAGCGGCAATACAAGGTATTCAGAACTGGGGTATGTAAACTTTAAATCATAATGACAACAGAAACTACCCAAATGACCCTGATCAAAAAAAAGAGTAAACACATATGATTGATAATAAATGGCTTCAGCCAAACACTAACCATGAGTGAAAGAAAAAAGTTAGTGTCATCATTCATATTCTCTGAAAAATGGCCAAGAAATCAAAAATTCTGCCAGGGTATGTAAACTTATGAGCACAACTGCAATTGTCTACTTATGTACATCGCAATTTCTCCTTTCACAGATGCCCACATGTATTCCCTTGTCAGTAACTTTTAGGAGAACTTCGCATAATCTGAAAAGGGTAGGAAAAAAAAAAACAAAAAAAAAAACAAATGTCACCTTAAGAAGCAAAATGTCAGTAAACACTTTTTCTACATATTTCCTGCCAGAAGCCAGGGAGAATGTTAACATCACAGATGGAGTTAGTGAAGTACAGGACGTGGAAGCTGAAGCAGCACTCATCTACCTTGCTTTCCAGATTCTGAGAGCTTCTCAAATTTCTGGCAGCTCTCTTGCTGATGCAATTCGGCTTGCTTCACGTCTTTGCTTTTTAACCGAGCTTTATCGAGAGCTTTATTGGAATTTTCATATTCCACCTGACTTTTTGTCCTCCTGTGCAAAAGGTCCTGTAAGAGGAATTGAACATTACACAAAAACCCACTTCTATTCATCCTGCAATTTTTCTTTTAACATTACTGAAAATTCTGGAATAAAAATGAATTACCTTGGCTGCCTCAATATTAAGCACATAGTATCTTAAGAGCTCAGAAAGTTTTAAGTCTTCATCTGATGCAACCCTTGCTTCTACTTTCTGCAGGCAGATTGTGACAACACACACAGATAGTCACAAAGCACAATCAGACACACTTGGCATTATGCAAAAAAAAGTTAAAGAACAAAAAAAAAAAAAAATAAACAAACTTACTTTGAGCTTTTCAAATAACTCTGCAAGTTTAAGTAAGGATCTGGAAAGAAAACACATTTGACATATTAGTACTGATAACTAAAAAAACATTCACTGAAATAAAAGTGTGTTCACCTGTTCTTAACCTTAAAGTCAACTCGTCACAAAAGATGGCATAAAATGAAAAGAATAGGTTACAGTCAGCATACACTGTTCAGCTATAACTTTATGACCAACGAATCATACAATACCGAGTAGGTCCCCCTTTTGCCACCAAAGCAGCCCTGACCCATTGAGGCATAGACACCATTAGACCTCTAAAGGTATGCTGCGTTATCTGGCAGCAAACCATCAGTGGCAGATCCTTTAAGTCCTGTAAGTTGTGAGGTGGGGCCTCCATGGATCAAGCTGGTTTTTCCAGCACATCCCACGAATGCTTGACTTGGCCTTCAAATTTTCCAGATCTCAACCCAGTCAACACCTCAAATTCATGGTTGTGCACCTCAAACCATTCTAGAACCATTTTTGCAGTGTGGCAGGGCACATGATCTTGCTGAAATAGGCCATTGGGGAATACGGTTTCCATGAAGGAGTATACTTGGTTAGCAACAATGTTTAGTTTAATGGTACGTGTCAAAGCAACATCCACGTGAATGGAAGGACCAAGGATTCCCAGCAGAAGATTTCCCAAAGAACCCTCCTGCTTCTTCCAGCTTGCCTTCTTCCCATACTGCATCCTGGTGCCATCTCTGATAAAAGAAAACTTGCTGCATAAGACCAGGCCACCTCTTTCCTTTGCTCCCTGGACCAGTTCTGATGCTCACATGCCCATTGTAGGTGCTTTTGGCTGTGGACAAGGTAGAGCTGCACAATTCTGGGCAAAATGAGAATCACAATTTTTTTGCTTAGGAAAAAAAAAAAAAAAAAAATCACAATTCTCACGGCGTAAAATCTTTCACATTATACAAAAAAAATTGGGCTAACTTTACTGGGGTTTTTTTTTTTTTAAATTCATTAAAGTGTAATTTTTTCGCGAAAAATTGCATTTGAACGACTGCTGCACAAATACAGTGCGACATAAAATATTGCATCAACCACCATTTTATTCTCTAGGGTCTCTACTAATATATATATATATTTGGGGGTTCTAAGTATATTTGTAGCAAATGTCAGAAAAAGGTTTAGTGTTTAAGTGGTTAAACTTTCCTCATTTTCACACAGAGTATATATTTATTTGACCTAAGGGACAAATTGTTACAATGTTTCTACTTAAGTTCCACTGCTAAAGAATGTTGTAATTCTTGCCTGGCTTTTTCTTTTCCTTTCTTTTGACAGCTGGCAGCTTTAGCAGAGCAGAAAGAATTCTCTGCATAGAAAGAATCGGGAAACACTTTTTTCAAGATCGCGGGGGGAGAGAAAAAAAAAAAAAAAAAAATATCGCATTAACGATTCTTAACAATTAATCGTGCAGCTCTAGGACAAGGTCAGCATGGGCACCCTGACAGGTCTGTGGCTACACAGCCCCATTATGCAACAAACTGCAATGTCCATTTTTAATGCTTTCAATACATCAACTTCAGGGACAACATGTTCACTTGCTGTCCAACATATGATCGACTTTCAGATGCAACTCTGAGATAACCAAGGTTATTCATTAAACTTGACAGCGGTCAAAAAAGTTATGGCTGATTGGTGTATACCAAAAATGTTGAAATGATCATTAGAACCAGAGAAAGCGCCAGCTAAAGTTTTATGCATATCTTGATCCCACCAGAGCCACCCTTACATGCCTGCTTGTGGCCTACAGCTCTAAATGAGGACGTTACCTGTGTGGACATGCACAGGCAGCTGGGAAGGATGCTAAAAAGATCGAACCACCTAATGCTGCTCCTCCATGGGAAGTAATTGCCAGCAGAGGCAGCGCTGTCAGGAGAGCTCGACTGGCATTTGTTGTCCTTTCAGCAGAGTCCTCACAATGACCAAAGAGGCTCAACATGCGCAGATGCATACTAGCACAATATGCGTTACCTTGCACTGAGGATTTTCAATTTTTTTTTGTTTATTGTAAGTCTAATACCGCTCCAAGTGTTAAAGTGGTTGTATATCCTATTCATGGAATTCTCTGATACATGAGATAAACTTGAGCTAAAAATTTGTGTCGGGCGTGGGCTTAGAAGGAGATAAGCAGAGAGCTTGTCTATTCAGACTACAGCTCTGCATGTTCCTTTGTTCCTCTGCCTATGTGGAAGGGAGGGCACTTTGAATATGAGATTTTGGGAGAAATAAGCCTCCAAGTCATGGTCAGATTTTACACCATATGCCGGCGTTTTACTAGTTATTCAGAAATTGCAAGCCATAGCGTGCCGTGTCCACTGGAGCAACTTTCTTGTTATGGAGGAGCCTCAAGTGCAGCCCACATCATCAACCAGTTCAGCCCCGGAAGGATTTACCCCCTTCCTGACCAGAGCACTTTTTGCGATTTGGCACTGATTTAACTGACAATTACATGGTCGTGCAACGTTGTACCCAAACAAAATGGATGTCCTTTTTTTTCCCACAAATAGAGCTTTCTTTTGGTGGTATTTGATCACCTGTGTGTTTTTTTTTTGTTTTTTTTGCGCTATAAACAAAAAAAGAGCGACAATTTTGAAAATAAACGGATTATTTTTTACTTTTTGCTATAATAAACATAAAAATAAAAAATATAAAAATATATATTAAAAAAATTTTTGTATGTATTCTTCTACATACTTATGGTAAATAAAAAAAAAATCCCAATAAGCGTATATTGATTGGTTTGCGCAAAAGTTAGTGTCTACAAAATAGGGGATAGTTTTATGGCATTTAAAAATTTTTTTTTTTTAAATTGGTAATGGCGGTGATCTGCGATTTTTATCGGGACTGTGACTATATGGTGGACACATCGGACATTTTTGACACTATTTTGGGACTGTTGTCATTTATACAGCGATCAGTGCTATAAAAATGCCTTGATTACTGTGTAAATTACACTGGCAGTGAAGGAGTTAACCACTAGGGGGCGATGAAGGGGTTAAGTGTGTCCTAGGGAGTGATGCTAACTGTGGGGGGGGGGGGCTACAACTCACATGACAGCGATCACTGCTCTCGATGACAGAGCAGTGATCTCTGTCCTGCCACTAGGTAGAACAGGGAAATGCTGTGTTTACAAAAACATCTCCCCCGTTCAATCGCTCTGTGACACGATTGCCGGCGGACATAGAGTCTGCGAGACCTGCAGTCACGGAGAACGTGGCGCGCGCCCACAGCGCCGCTTAGAGGGGACGTACTTGTACGCCCTTTTGCCCACCAGTGCCATTCTGCAGACGTATATCGGCGTGCGCTGGTCAGGAAGCAGTTAAAGGTCCAAACATAAAATTCAGTGAATGTTTATTGTCAGAGATAACAGACACACAACAGGATGTAAGCGAAGACTGTAGACATAACACAGGAGATGGTCAGAGACTGTAGACATAACACAGGAGATGGTCAGAGACTGTAGACATAACACAGGAGATGGTCAGAGACTGTAGACATAACACAGGAGATGGTCAGAGACTGTAGACATAACACAGGAGATGGTCAGAGACTGTAGACATAACACAGGAGATGGTCAGAGACTGTAGACATAACACAGGAGATGGTCAGAGACTGTAGACATAACACAGGAGATGGTCAGAGACTGTAGACATAACACAGGAGATGGTCAGAGACTGTAGACATAAAACAGGAGATGGTCAGAGACTGTAGACATAACAAGAGATGGTCAGAGACTGTAGACATAACACAGGAAATGGTCAGAGACTGAAGACATAAAACAGGAGATGGTCAGAGACTGTAGACATAATACAAGAGATGGTCAGAGACTGAAGACATAACACAGGAAATGGTCAGAGACTGAAGACCTGATACAAGAAATTGCCAGGGAACACAGGGAAGCTGCAGGACACCATCGGAGACCGCAAACATGATAAACGAGTCTCATAAATCAAAACGGTGCAGCACTGTGGAATTATATCCTCAATGTGGTGATAAATAAAAAAATGTGTCAAATACTAAAGTATCAAAAGTACAGTATATCAAAATACATGTAATCAAATAGACTGATGAGTAAATATCAATATTGCACAGTGCTCCAAGCAAATACGTAGTGAGTAATGAAATCCTGTTTTAAGCAAGTCCACAGTGAAAGTAATTGATACTGAAGTTATAATGTCCAATATAGTGACTGAGTGATGATGATCCAAGCAACGATACATTGACTTCACACACATGCTCCCCGTGTGATTGTGCTCACCTCAGAGTGTGACCGCACAATTAAGTTTGGTCTGGAAAAGCAGCTGAACCACCTCTGGGCTCTGAGTATGACAGACTCTGTAGGATCCCCTAGGAAAATCTAACAATGCTTTCCTCAATTCAAGTAAAAAAAGGCTAGATAGTGCATTATCGTTTAGATATAAAATTTATTAAAGATAAAAACGTCAGGGTACTCACTTTTATGGTGCGTCCAGCACATCAATCTACAGCAAACAGAAAATATATAATCCACCCCAATAGGCTTGTAAACTTTTGTGTATCAGCAACTGCTCAGGGAGAATGTAGACGTCTCCTCAGTCACTATATGGGACATTATAACTTCAATATCAATTACTTTCACTGTGGACTTACTTAAAAACAGGATTTCATTACTCACTGAGTATTTGCTTGGAGCACTGTGCAATATTGATATTTCCTCATCAGTCTATTATTGTTTGATTACATGTATTTTGATACACTATGTACTTTCAATACTTTAGTATTTGACACATTTTTTATCACCACATTGGAGGATATAATTTCACAGCACTGCATTTTTGATTTATGTAACTTTAGTACAAACTATGGGAGTGAAATTTATCCTAGCGGCTGTGCATTGGTTTTCTATGATTATTCACCATTATTACGCACGATTATAGGTATATCATTGGTTTGGTCATTTCTTCTGGTAGCCTGCAAGATTTTTATTTATATGATATACGAGTCAGACTAGGGATATGCTTCAGGGACAGTCAGACCAGGGACCTATTACAGGAGCATGCTAAAAAAATCACTGCTCTAACAGGGAAATAGGGAAACACAGATTAGTGTCTGCAGAGGCCCAGAAGGTCGCATGTTTTGCACCAGAGCTCTACATAATGCTGCGACGAGCGCTCCATTATAGGAGAGAGTTTGGCCATATGACATGGCTGGGCTTTTCTACCAGCAAACTTCACCCCCCTTTCCCATATCCATTAGAATGAATGGAGATTCACTTAATTTAGAATCCCAATTTAAGTGAAAAGGGTTGCTTATTTGTAAAACCCATCATTGTCCTTTAAAAGTTTACCAGTGACTTTTTTAAATTAGCAGCATGGGCATTTTTTTTTTTTTGTGTAAATATTGCTATTTATGCAACAGACTGTATTTTTATCAAGGTTGAAAGTATGCAAACACCAGCTTGACCGATACTCTAGTTTGGCGTGACCTACTCATTTCACTGTTTAGTGTGCGCATGCTTTTTTAATTTTTATTAGATGCCAAAGTGGTACTAAACCCGTTAAATGATCACATTAAAACGCTTTGATAAGAGTTACATTAAAGTGGTATTAAACTCAAAAGCAAACATTTATTGTACTGCAGCTTGCTAATTCTTAGGTGTGATTGCTGCATTTGTTTTTTTTTTTTTTTTTTAAGGCTCCCTTTATCTTATTTTCACCTGGCGATCAGGCCAGCAAGTCAGTTTTTCAAAAGAACAAGCTGCCCTGCAGATGTGGCAGTTACAGTGATGAGAAACTAACACCAACAGAGGTACTTACAAATGATCAGCTTTTATATATGTAAAACCTTTATTCCAAAAAGAAAAAAAAAAAGAAAAAAAAAAAAAAAAGATTTGCTGTAACTGCTTGTAAAGTATTAGCTGCAATTTGTCTTCAATTTTTAGTGTATATAAATCTGCTAGTGCATTTAACACTCCCATCCCCTCCCCCCTATTCCGCTGTCCAAAGGTGCCCCCTGTGCTCCTTCATCCAGAGCAGAGGCACTCTAAATACAGTGTATTACTGGCCAGGTCACCAGGTGAAAACATATTGAATAAAAGGGAACAAATGCAGCCACCGCATTGCATGATTGGTAAGTTGCAATAGAATACATTTTTGATTATGGGTTTAGTACCACTTTGACATCTAATAAAAATTAAAAACAAAAAAAACCCAAAAAAAAAACCACACACACACACACTAAACAGCGAAATGAGTAGGTCACGCAAAACTAGAGTATCGGTCAAGCCAGTGTTTTCTTTGCATACTTTCAACCTTGATAAAAAGTACAATCTGTTGCATAAATAGCAATATTTAGACAAAAAAAAAAAATAACACAATGTTTCTGAATATCATTTTAGGACATCTATAATGACTGCAACTAAAACTAATGCATTATTGGTTTGGCAGTTACATTTTTTTTTTTTTTTACAAAGGACACGTCTTCACAAAGTGTTCAACACTATTTGTTCTGCCTCGGACTTTGTATTTCCCGTGGGCGGTCACACAGCGTTCAACATTTCTATTTTTTTTTCTGATTACGCAGATTGAATATTTACAATGGACTAGACTTTATAGTAAAACCTTGGATTGCGACTATAATTCCTTTCCGGAAGCATGCTTGTAATCCAAAGCACTCATATCAAAGCAAATTCCCCCATAAGAAAATATGGAAACTCAAATGATTTGTTCCACAACCATTTATTCATAAGTCCTTCAGTTTATATTCCATATAAAAAGGTTATAGCAATGTGATAGGTTGCGTAACCATAAAAAGTCCATCTACAAATGGAAGCCTCCACAAGGGGATTAGAAGCAAAATCCAGCAGGAGCTCCAGAGTATAAAAGAGAAGGAGAGGCGCCTCTAAGTGTAGCAATATGGTTACAATTAATGAAGGTACAACATTTAGCAATTCACATGGTTGATTATTAAAAGAGGCACATCTAAGTATGCAGGCATCCGGGTAAATGTGTCTGCAATCGTGACCGGAAAGACTACCTTGCAGTAGAGAGATCTCAAAGCAAGGCTTGAACTGCTCGTGTAGAGCAGCGTGGAACAGACGTCAATGGTGGTGAGGAGGATGGTCTGTGGACATCTTTACCCCGGATGCCTGTTTAATCGTCAACCATGTGCGTTTCCAAATGTTGTACCAAATACCCCCAAAAGAAAGCTCTTTTTGGAGAAAAAACCCCACAAATTTTATTGTATGTTTAATTGTCCGTTAACCACTTGCAAACCGCCTTCTGCATATATGCTGCGGCAAGGCGGCTCGGCTGCGCAAACCGACATACCTGTACGTCGGTCCGTGCATGTGGTGTTATGGGCGTGGGGGCCCTCTCGTGGGTCCCGCAGACTGGATTGTCCACCAGCCACCCGCAATAAAGAGGCAGAACGGGGACCTGCCCATGTAAACAAGGAGGATCCCCGTTCTGACAGGGGACAACTCAGATCTGCTGTTCCTAGTGATCAGGAACAGCAATCTCTGTTGTCCCAGCAAGCCCATCCCCCACACAGTTAGAACACACCCTGGGAACACAGTTAACCCCTTGATCGCCCCGTAGTGTTAACCCCTTTCCTGCCAGTGACATTGATACATCAGTGCATTTTTTTAGCACAGTCACTGTAATGTTGTCTATGGTCCCCAAAAAGTGACACCTGGGATCAGATTTGTCTGCCGCAGTCCCGCTAAAAGTCGCAGATCGCCGCCATTACTAGTAAAAATAAAAAAATTGAAAAGTCCCTAAATCTATCCCCCATTTTGTAGATGCTATAACTTTTGCGCAAACCAAATCAATATACGCTTATTTGCAATTTTTATCAAATATATGTAGAATAAAATATATTGGCCTAAACTGATGAATACATTTGTTTATATATTTTTTTTTGGATATGTATTATAGCAGAAAGTAAAACAATGCTTTTTTCAGAATGGTCGTTTTTGGTTTATAGCAAAAAAAAAAAAAAAAAAAAAAAAAAAAAAAAAAAAAAACCACAAAAAAAACAGAGGCGATCAAACACCACCAAAAGAAAGCTCTATTTGTGGGGGGGGGAGACACAATTTTGTTTGGGTACAGGGGTCGACCGCGCAATTGTCAGTTAAAGCGATGGTGCCGTATCGCAAAAAAGCGGCCTGGTCATTAAGGATGTAAATCCTTCCGGGGCTGAAGTGGTTAAAGTAACAGTGTCGCATTGTACAAAATGGCCTGGCCATGAAGGGGGGTAAATCTTCTGAAGGGCAAGTGGTTTATAGCAGTAGGCTTGAAGTAACTAAAATACATTGTGGAAATGTTTTTATGATTTCACATTTTGACCATGGATACACTTTTAAGACAGAATAGGTTTGGAGCCGAGCATGACATTCACAAAACCGCTTAGATTTTCGAATTAACGCAGCATTCAATGGCAGTGCAGGCGTGGTCAGGTGTGGGGGTTTTAATTTATTTTATGTTATATATTTTTTTTAAATGGCAGGTTCACACTATAGCAGAAAGCTGCGTTTTTCTACAATGGTTTTCTGTGGCTCCCATTTGCACTTCTACACTGTGGGGCATATAAATGCAGACATGTTGCATTGCTCTGCCCCACAGCTGTATGTGTGTCCCTGTGTTTTTATGTGCCTCTGCTGAGCTGCCATACATAAAACTGAATGAAACTGCATTTTTTTTTTTGTTTTTCTCAAAATGTCACAAAGGGGGAACCATGCCTTGGTGTTGTACAGATGCAAGAGACCGCTCTCCAGCTACAGTCACTACCCACAAAGAAAAATGGAAAAGGGAAGGGTGAACGTGCCCCTAAAGGCAGGAAGATGTAAATGAATGACCAGGATATTGCACAATAGGTAGTCCATGGAAACAATATGAAGCAGATGTATAAAAAGTGTGCCACCAGAAAAAGGTCTTACTTCTTAAAGAATGCAAACCAATTCCCTGTTTTGTTTTCACACGAGGCCTGGACAACTGGAAGTTGGTTGCGAAGTGGTGAAACACACTGCTGTGAACAGGGCCCATCATATTCCTCCATCCACATAAACTGAATGGTGAGACACTGTATTCTCACAGCAGAACCTGCCTCTGTCATAATACACTGATCAGCTGCTACCACTGATGGGTAGAAAATTGTCCAACATATCCTTGCAACAGAAGTTGATCAAGCACTCAACTTCTGCCAAGCAGGGGAGCTCATACACGGTTGAAATTTGGCCAGGTCATTTGTCGCTTACAGGTTAAAATCTATTTTTTGCTAGAAAATTACTTCGAACCCCCCCCCCCCCCAATATAATTTTATATATATATATATATATATATATATATATATATATATATATATATATATATATATATACACACACACATACACATAAACACACACACACACACACACACTGGAGTAATGCCGTCACTGCTTCAGCCACTCACATAGCTGTGAACCCGGCAGGAAGACCAGTGGAAGATAGAAGCTGTCGGCATGCGAGTCCACCTTGTCCGGTAAGAGCACCCATCTATATTCCCCCGGGTGGAGGCTACACTATCCCTGGTGTCACATCGGCCAGTCTTACGTCATCTCACTACCAAAAGTGGTTTCTTTCTAAGAGTGGATTCAAAGTCCTCCTTATTTGTGGGCTATTTGCCTTTGGACTTTGCACTCTTAATATACTAACATTTCATGTTTATATATTTTTCAATGCGCTGTAAAACATGTTGCTTTTATGACGGTTTATAGCGCTAAACTGTTTCCACATATTTCTTTGACTTTGGTTAGCGCAGTAATTTCACAAACCTTTTCACTCTTTATGGAGGGATCGGGGGTCTAAAAGACCTTACTCTAGCCGGCGGAAGTGCTAGCTAGATCGTGGATCGGGTCTCCCAGTGGGATGGGAGGCCCGGGAAGAGCAGCAGAAGAGGGGGGGGGGTGGGGGGACACACGCTTATAGCCGCATCGGGTTTTTATCCCTAAAGAGCCGACCGCCTGCTCAAAAAAAAACGGTACCAGCTGCAGGCATAATCCACGTATAACCCCTTAAAGCCCAGGCCGCATATGTGCGTACGGTCAGCGCTAAGGGGTTGAAGCTTAGTACACACAATTAAAAAAAAAATAAAATTAATATCGGATAAAAAATACCGCTTTTTAAGTGATCATCCAATAGTCTGATCGATAGACTTGCAAAAGCTCTGTACCATCACAACACTTCATCCGAAATTTTACGAAGGGACAAACATGAAATTTTTTTCTCGTACGATGCCAGGTCATTGATACCAGGGATTGACTTTACAAATCCCAAAATGTAAAAAAAGGTCATATGGGGAAAAAGGCTCTCCAGGCTAAAAATAAATGTACGGGGATTAGGAAGATCAAAGCCAGGAAAGCAACTAGCAGAGTGTCTGAGTCCTTGACTACTTGTGATAAGAGAAGTATGTAATGCTTTTACCATATGTTTCAGGTGTAGAATCAAATCAAAGAATAAACTATTTTAAAAGTAGAACTAAAAAAAGGCAAAAAACATTCTACCCCCCTGCCATTTTGGATAGTGTAAATTTTTTTTAGCCATCTGTGTCCTATTGGGGAGATTCCATAGCCAAAATAGGAAGTGAGCGGAAATCCCTCCAAAATTAGGGAATCAGAGTCACCAGAACTAGTGTCCCCATTGGAAGATTTCCCCTCTATTATTGTTATGGGGTCAACCCAAAATTTGGGATTTGCTTTCACTTTTGCTTATAACAGGACAAATAGAGTGTGAATCTCCCCAATGGGGGGGGGGGGGGGCTCACAGATTGCAATAAAAACCTGACAGGTGTTCTAATCCTTCACTCCACCCAAAACAAAAAATGTTTGCCTTTAGTTTTAAAGCCCCCAATTCCAAAAAAAAATTGGAGTGCTGTGTAAAAATCTACATAAAAACTGAATGCAATGATTTGCAAATCTCATAAACCCATATTTTATTCACAAAAGAAAATAGAAACCATATCAAAATGTTTGAACTGAGAAAATGTACCATTTTAAGAAAAAGGGTAATATTGAAATGGCTGGCAGCAACATGTCTCAAAAAAGTTGGGACTGGGCCATGTATACCATAATGTTGCATCCCCTCTTAACACTCTGTAAACATTTGAAAACAGACCAGTTTCTGGAGTTTTGGGAGAGGAATGTTGTCCCATTCTTGCCTGAACATACACTACCGTTCAAAAGTTTGGGGTCACATTGAAATGTCCTTATTTTTGAAGGAAAAGCACTGTACTTTTAAATGAAGCTAACTTTAAACTAGTCCTAACTTTAAACAAATATACTCTATACATTGCTAATGTGGTAAATGACTATTCTAACTGCAAATGTCTAGTTTTTGGTGCAATATCTACATAGGTGTATAGAGGCCCATTTCCAGCAACTATCACTCCAGTGTTCTAATGGTACAATGTGTTTGCTCATTGGCTCAGAAGGCTAATTGATGATTAGCAAACCCTTGTGCAATCATGTTCACACATCTAAAAACAGTCTAGCTCCTTCCAGAAGCTACAAAACTGACCTTCCTGTGAGCAGATTGAGTTTCTGGAGCATCACATTTGTGGGGTCAATTAAACGCTCAAAATGGCCATAAAGAGAGAACTTTCATCTGAAACTTGACAGTCTATTCTTGTTCTTAGAAATGAAGGCTATTCCATGCGAGAAATTGCAAAGAAATTGAAGATTTCCTACAACGGTGTGTACTACTCCCTTCAGAGGACAGCACAAACAGGCTCTAACCAGAGTAGAAAAAGAAGTGGGAGGCCGCGTTGCACAACTAAGCAAGAAGATAAGCACATTAGAGTCTCTAGTTTGAGAAACAGAAGCCTCACAGGTCCCCAACTGGCATCTTCATTAAATAGTACCCGCAAAACACCAGTGTCAACATCTACAGTGAAGAGGCGGCTGCGGGATTTTGGGCTTCAGGGCAGAGTGGCAAAGAAAAAGCCATATCTGAGACTGGCCAATAAAAGAAAAAGATTAAGATGGGCAAAAGAACACAGACATTGTACAGAGGAAGACTGGAAAAAAGTGTTGTGGACGGATGCCAAAGGTGTGCAATGCTGTAATTGCTGCAAAAGGAGGATTCTTTGATGAAAGCAAAGTTTGATGTAAAAACAATGTTATTTCAAATACAAATCATTATTTCTAACCTTGTCAATGTCTTGACTCTATTTTCTATTCATTTCACAACGTATGGTGGTGAATAAGTGTGACTTTTCATGGAAAACACAAAATTGTTTGGGTGACCCCAAACTTTTGAACGGTAGTGTATGCTGCTCCAAACCTGGTTATATATCTTTCATCATTGGTGGTGCCTTTCCAGATGTGAAAACTGTCCATTCTATACGCACTAATGCTCCCCCATACCATTAGAGATAAAGGCTTTTGAACTGAGTGCTGTTAAGCCGGAAGGACCCTCTCCTCCAAAATGGAGAACACAGCACCCATGGTTGCCAAAAAAATAAATTAAAAAAAGTCAAATTTCGATTTTTGACCACAAAACAGGTTTTCCCACTTTGCAACAGACCATTTTAAATGAGCTTTGGCTCAAAGACGACGGTATTTCTGGATGATGTTCAGATATGGCTTCTTTGCATGACAGAACTTTAATTTGCATTTTTGGATGACATGGCAAACAGTGTTAACAGACCGTGATCTTCAGAGGTGTTCCTGAACCCATGCAGTGATGTCCATCACAGAATCATGCCTGTTTTAAATGCAGTGACACCTGAGGGCCCAATCATCACGGGCATCCAATATCGTGTTTCAACCTTACTCCTTGAGCACAGAGATTTCTCCAGATTCTCAGAATCGTTTGATATTTATACTGTTAATTATATAAAGTCTTCGCAATTTTACATCGATCAATATTCTGAAATGGTTCAACAATTTTTAGAATGGTGAACCTCTGATCTTTATTTCTGAGATACTCCGACTCCCCAAGATGGCTCTTTTTATACCCAAATCATGTTACTGACATGTAGGCAATTAACCTTATTAGTTGCATGATGTTCTTCCAGCTTTGTTAGTACCATTTATTTTGCCAGCTTTTTGTTGCCCTGTCCCAACTGTTATGAGACAAGTTGCTGCCATCAATTTCAAAATTATCTTATTTTTTTCTTTTTTTTTTAAATTCTTTATTTGAAATAACATAAGATAAAAATGACAGTAGACATGCCATACAATAAATGCACTAGAACGCAATAGAGCATAGGACACAAGATTATAATATTGTTGCATGAAAATCTCGAATTAACCCTTATACCAATCAAACCATAAAAGAGATCCATTTTAGTAGGCCTATAACGTCTTTATTCGAGTAACCCATCTCTTGGTAAGGAAAGTACCCTGTGTCCCATATATGATATAGATTCTTCTTATATATAGCCAATATAGTGAAAAATGACACCTAGTGCTCATCAGGCTTGTTAAGAGGTCAGAAGAACCTGTTAGGCCTATTGAGAATAAAAAGATTAACGAGAGAAACGACAAAAAGAACGAAAATACTAAGATAGTAAGAGGGGGAGAGACAGAGGAGAAAAAGAAAAGGGAAAAAAAAAAAAAAAAAAAGAGGGGGAGGAAGGGGGGAGCCCACTCCAGATAAGAGGGGAGGAAAACAAGTAAGACGCAGGAGAAGACTATATGAAGGGGGAAAATAAAGGAAAAGGGAAGGGGGAAGATGCATTCCTTCCACCATACCCCACAGAGACTTTACATTGTCCTTATCAAACTGTTTTAACCCACGAAGCTTATTGCATCAGCCTTGCACACTCTTCCGAGTAGAAAAATTCCAGCCAATAGTACCACATCCTAAGAAATTGTTCTCTGGTACCCTTTTCTGTTGCTAAAAGGTCCTCCATTTTATGTATGTCAGCTACCTTCCGTAACCATAGCGCCACACAAGGGGGCTCCGTTCTTTTCCAAAGTAGGGGAATACAACTTTTCGCTGCCGTGGTCAATAAGGGTAGAATTGACTTTCTGTATGTTTTGCTCGGTATGTCATGGTGGTGTATTAAATAGAACTCAGGACTCTTGGGCAGCTCCCGGTCCGTGAACTTTTGCGTTATGCGATGAACCTCGGACCGAAAGGATGTCAGAAGCCTACATGTCCAGAAGACATGAAGAAGGGTACCCACCTCTTCCCCACACCTCCAACAGTGATCCGAGCTTTGAGGAAACATCCGGTGTAACCTCACTGGAGTGTAATACCATTGTGATAGCACCTTGAACCCTGCCTCCTGCTGGTTAGCACAGATCGATGTTTTATAAGTGAAGCGAATTATTCTCTCCACTTGTTTCTCAGAGAACTGAACTCCCAAATCCCTTTCCCACCTGGCAATGTATGGAGGTCTACACCCATTGGGAGGAGTAAGTAAGAGCTGGTATGTTATCGAGATGTGGCGTGCTGGTTCCTGCTCTAAACAGAGTTGCTCAAATGAAGTCAAGGGTTTTAGGTAGGGTGCCGGTGAGGGCTGTGCTGTGATGAAGTGTGCTAATTGAAGCCTCTGCCAGAAGGAGAGACAGGCCAAAGAGGGATCATCTAACACTGTTTGTCTGGACATCCATTGTCTATTCTGTATGAAATGGCGAAGTTGGTATTTTTCCTTTCCTTTCAATTCCTGAAACCTGGGGTCACTCATACCTGGACTGAACGCCGGGTTCCCCATCACCGGAGTAAGCGGTGAAGGGATATTTGCGATCGAGTGTTCTCGCACGGTTTTCTGGGCTACTCGCTATGTCTCTCCTATCGTAGGGTGTTTTAAAATATACTCTGGAAGATTCCTTAGACACCAAGGTAGACCTTTCAAGTCCAGTCTAGCCATCAGCTGTTCTATTTGAATCCACTGTTTTAGTTTTTCGTGGCGGCACCAATCAATGATTCTTGTCAAATGACAAGCGGCGTGATATAGGCTTACATCTGGGAGAGCCATGCCTCCCGATGTTTTAGGTTTTTGTGCCCATATGAACCTGATCAACGTACGGTTCACTGCTCTGAGGAATGTATGTGGAACATTGACAGGGAGGGTCTGAAGATGGTATAGTATACGTGGCATGATGTTCATTTTTATTATACTACACCGTCCAAACCAAGAAAACATGCCTGACTGCCATTTCAATAAGTCTTTTTTGATCTCTGTTAGGAGGGGGGGAAATTAATAGAAAAGATATCTTCTACTCGACAGACGAATGCCCAAATATTTAATGCTAGCCCCCGCCCATTTAAACGGGAAATCTGCTCTTAAGAGGTTGTTCAAGGAGGCTGACAGATACATTTAAGGCTTCCGATTTCTGAAAATTAATTTTGAAGAAAGACAGTGTTCCATATGTTTGCAATTCCGCCATAAGATTAGGTATGGAAACCAGGGGATTAGTTATGAAAAAGAGTAAGTCGTCTGCAAAAGCAGCTATTTTTGGAGATAGGGATTCACCAATCTGTACGCCTGTTATGTTAGGGTTATCTCTCACTTTGCGTAGGAAGGGTTCCAATAAAAGGATGAAAATCAATGGGGATAATGGACACCCTTGCCTCGTCCCATTGGTAATACCAAATGCAGCGGAGAGCTGGCCATTAACTTTCACTCGTGCTGTGGGCCTAGAATAGATGGCTTGTATCCAGCCAATCATCCTTTCCCCCAAGCCTATGTGTTGTAGGGTCTCCACTAAGAAAGGCCAGTTCACTCTATCGAACGCCTTTTCGGCGTCAGTAGAGAGAAGTAGCATTGGAGTTCTGCGGGTTTTAGCAATATGAATAAGATTTATTGCCTTTGTGGTGTTGTCCGTCGCCTCCCGTGAGGGCACAAATCCTACCTGGTCTAAGTGTACTATCGAAGGAATCCACTCCGACAACCTCATAGAGAGAATCTTAGTGAAGATCTTTAGATCAATGTTAAGGAGTGAAATTGGCCTATAGTTTTGGCAAAGTAGAGAGTCCTTTCCCTCCTTGGGAATCACTGAAATGAAGGCTCGTAGTGAATCTTCCGGTAGAACCGCCCCCTCTCCCGCGTCATTATATGCAGCTAAGAAGTGTGGTATTAATAGGTCGCTAAAAGTTTTGTAATACGTCAACGAGTACCCATCGGGGCCCGGTGCCTTACCATTTTGCATACGTGCCATGGCTAAATCCACCTCCTCTCCTGACAATGGCTCTTCCAATTCTGTCAACGCCTCCTCAGGCAATCGCGGAAGGCCAGAATTTTGAATATAATCCCGAATTGCCTCCTGTTCGCGGGTTTTTTCACTTCCCGAAGGTGGATTTTTAAGATTATATAATAAGGTGTAGTATTTGCGGAACTGTTCTGCGATTTCCTCCGTGGTGTGCACCCTAGAGCCATCCTCTCTCATCAGTTCTGGGATAAAAGTTTGCGCCCACTGTGCTCTCAAGGCCCTTGCCAATAATTTACCACACTTGTTACTATGTTCATAAAAAGTGCGATTGCACTTTGCAATGACTGCTTTTGCTTTTTCCAATGCCAGGGATTTCAGTTGGCCTCTTAGAGAGGTAAGTTCTAGTAGTGTCTGGTTGGCTAGGGATTGTTTATGAGTAGATTCCAAAGCTCTAATTTTATCCAAGAGGTCAAGTATTTGCTGAACTCTTGCCTTCTTACGTCGTGTGCCTAGTTTTATTAAGATACCTCTAATAAAACACTTGTGAGCTTCCCATACCATCAATGGGGCGCACCCCTCCTCTACATTGGTTGAGAAGAAATTCCTCAACTCCCTAGCTACTTCCTCAACTACTTACGGGTCTTGGATCAGTGTATCATTGAGCTTCCACTGCCATTGTTTAGAACTGGGGGGCAAAATGTCTATATCGACGAAAACTGGTGCATGGTCTGAAAAGGTGATGGATCCTATTGATGCAGCCTTCACCTTAGAAAGTAAAGATTGGGGCAACAGAAAGAGGTCGATTCTTGTATACGAATCGTGTGGATGTGAATAAAAGGTATAATCTCTCTGGGTCGGGGTGTAGAATCCTCCAGACATCTACCAAGTGGAAAGCATAAAAGTTATTTTTTAGGCGTTTAAGTGCGGCATAGGATACCTGTGATGTTTGTCTCGATGAGTCCAATGAGGGGTCCATAGTAAAATTAAGGTCCCCCCCCAAAATCACCTCCCCCTCGGCAAAATCCATTAATTCTGTCAGGATAGATTCCAGAAAGCCAATCTGGCCCATGTTGGGAAGATACAAATTAACCATGGTTACTAAAGAGCCGCCCAGCATCCCTTTCACAAACAGGGCCCGTCCCTCACTATCACTCCACTTGTCGCGTAGTGTCCACGGCGTCGTGGATCGTATAAGTATACTGACCCCCTAAGATTTGGACTCGGACGAGCACCCATGACAGACAGTCGGGAAGGTACGATTATGGAGTTTTGGAATGCAATTGGCTCGGAAGTGGGTCTCTTGGAGGAAGCAAATGTGGGCTTTTGCATATCTCAGACTGGATAATACCATGGACCTTTTCTCCGGGATATTAAGTCCCTTTGTATTAATGGACATCAGTCTAAGAGTCTCAGTTGGGTTCATGGTTCCAGCCGGGCTGGAGGAAGGAAGCAGAGGAATGAAAGCGAGCGAGAAGAAGAGGAACACAAAAAAAAAAAAAAGTTACGTAGGCAACCGTAAACTCAAATAACTACAGCGCCTTAGTCGCTGAGAGACTTGGTCTCTGTACACCCGTGGAGTCTCAGATCTGAGCACCAGAGGGGTGTAGTCCTATGTGGGTTAGTAGCTACACACGACGGGATCAGGAGCTCCCTATCCCGACCCACCTTTTTTAATTAGTATAAAACGTAGGCATAGACATAGGCAATAAAACAGTAGCATAAACCTTTTTATAAGACAGAACGAAAACACATATTGCATGAGCAGAATGGGAATCCTCATAGTGTCAGCCTCCCCCACCATACCGCCCTCCTTCTGCAAAGGCGGACCCAACATAGAGTATCTCCGTGGAAGTCCTCAGCATCAATCAAATGAACGATTGTGCAGCGGGAGATGCATAGCCCCATTTTTAGCGCCCTTAATACTCAACCCCACAGTGACAGGCTCAGTTTTATGTTTATCTATACACCCAGATACTGGTAATCATTCCCGTGCCTCCTCCCCTCCGCCTTTCCAGAGCCCTGTCTGTTGTGGAAGTGTACCTCCCCCCTGATTGACAATGATGTCTCAGAGCCCGCCCACCATGCACAATGAGCTCTCGGACTATAAGCATAGCTTGTTAGGGGGCATGAATCTTGTAAGCAGCACTATTAAATCAAAGACATATTCTTAACCTCCCCTTCCATGCCCCACCTCCCCACCCCCACACCCCCCTTCAAAAGTTCCTAGAAAAACATTGACCTTCAGCACATTTGTAGAATAACATTGTCCTGCATCACATTTGTAATATATCACATGCAACCTTAAACCGAACAGGTTATACAGGACCTTCTCAAAAATAAAAGTCAAAAGATGGAAAACAAGAAGAGGGGGGGGGGAAGGGACAGTCGCTTGCTGGTGGATCTTGTATATAGCTCCTGAGGTGTGTAGTATGGGTTGCAGGGCTCAAAAAAAAGCAGCATTTCCTGGAGGCAGGAAAACCCCCCAGGCTGACATCCTTCTAGGCTCTCAATATATCACTGCTCCCGCAAGGTGAATAATCGTCTGGTCCCCCTCTAGTTGTAGTGTAGACACTGAAAAAAAAAAAACAAAAAAAAACAAACAAAAAAAAAAAAAAAAACTGCAGCACTGTGTCCACTGGCTGGGGGAGACCTCTGTGCTTGTAGCTTTTGTAATGCAGATCGCGAGGTTGTGGGCCATGCTGGAAGTTCCATCAGGGCAGAGGTAGGGTTCGGCGGACATCGCAACACGAGTGGGAGGAAGAAACAATGAGTCTAACTGTTCCGGGGGTCATAAAATTCCGTATCGTACCAAAAACAGCAGCCTGTCACTTACTTTTGTGCGTCTTTAGGAGCTACGGCTTCGGGTCTCCCCTTCCCAGTGGGGTGGGTTCCCTCTGTCTGCGCCTGGATGAGCGGCGGGGAAGACCTACCGGAGCGTTCTGGGCAGAAGGACGAGGCTCTCTACTCGGTAAGGGACCCAGCCAGTTCCGTAGCGGAAAGGGCTCCATGTCTAGGAATGCAAAGAGGTCAGGAAGTTCCGCATGACGCCGTAGAGTGAAGGAGGCATTGCCCTTCCGAATGGTTAACTGTACTGGAAAGCCCCAACGGTATGTTAAATCAGCGCGGCCTAGCCTCTCCAGCAGGGGTTTTAGCATCGCTCTCCTCGCCAGTGTCGCTCGGGATATATCCGGGTAAACTGAGATTTGTGCCCCATCAAAGTCTACTGTACCTTTGAGCCGTGCTGCACTCATGATCTGCTCCTTGTGACTGTAGCGATGCAGACGACAGAGAACATCCCGAGGCCTATCTACATCAGCCAGTCTAGGGCCCAGCGCCCTGTGCACCCTATCGAACTCTAAGGAGGCCGGTAAGTCACCGTCCAGCAGTGTATGTATAATGGCTCGAACTGTCTCTGCGAGGTTCTCCTGGCCTGTTGCCTCTGGTATGCCGCGAAACCTTAAATTTTGTCTGCGGCTCCGGTTCTCCAAATCCTCGGTGTGCAGCTGCACCTCTGCAAGCTGTTCCTGCTGTTTCTGCTGAGCTCTCTCTAGCTGTGTCACTCGGCTTTCCAACGAACCGACCGAAGCCTCTTTAGTTAAACGCTCGTCAATCTCCTGCACTTCTAAAGGTCGCAGCGGTGTTGCTCCTCCATTCTTAGAACTAGCGCCTCCATGTCAGCTTTGGTAGGGAGAGCTTCTAAATCCGCCTTAGTTGGGAGCGCTTTTAACAGTGTCCGTATATCCGAGTCATCTATCTGCAGAGAACCGGAGATCGACTGGCTGCCCATAGAGGGATTCAATAGAACTGGGATCCCCGTCAATGGTTGAGAGTTCATCTGTTGAGAGGACGCCATGCTTCCCGCTGACGAAGAAGATGGCCGGGTCTCTCCACGTGCTGTCTCAGTGCGGGCCTCCGGGCTAGCTTTGATCCTTTCCCTGAGGTACCTGTCTATCTGGGCGGCCGGGTTAATCTTAGAGGATCCCCTGTGTTTGCCTTTCCTTCGATAGCTCATTGCCGGGTAGCCCACGGTTGAATAAATGGCATTACAGCCGCAATAAGTGGGTCGAGAGTCGGGAGCTCGAGCTCTAAGCGACCATACTCCGCCATGTCCAGGCCACGCCCCCCCTTATTTTTTTCTTAAAATAGTATCTTTTCTCAGTTTAAACATTTGATAGGTTTTCCATTGTGAATCAAATATGGGTTTAGGAGATTTTAAAATCATTGCATTCTGTTTTTATGTGAATTTTATAGTGTCCCAACTTTTTTGGAATTGGGGTTCGACATTAAATGAAGAGCCGCATTACATGCCATTTTTATTATTATACAGGATTTTTATAGCGCCGACAGTTTGCACAGTGCTTTACAATATAAAGGGAGACAATACAATAGGGTTAGAAGGGCCCTGCTCCTACAAGCTTACAATCTAATAGGGAGGGGCTGGTGAAACAAAAAAAGTAGTAACTGAGGGATGAACTAATGAGGGAAATAGAAGATTTGGTTGTTAGCAGAAGGCAGGATAGGCCTCCCTGAAGAGAGTTTTCAGGGATCACCTAAAATGGGCCAAATTAGGCAGATTGGGGTAGTGAGTTCCAGAGGATGGGAGAGGTTCTTGAGAAGTCCTGGAGACTAGCATGGGGGGGGGATACAAGAGAGCTAGAGAGGAGGTGGTCTTGGGAGGAGCAAAGAGGACAGTTTGGGTGATATTTGGTGATAGGATTGGTGATGTAGCTTGGGGCAGAGTTGTAAATAGCTTTGCAGGTTATTGTTTTGAATTTTATTCGTTGGGCAATGGAAAGCCAGTGGAGGGATTGGCAAAGAGGGGTGGCGGACACTGAATGGTTGGTAAGGTGGATGAGTCTTGCAGCTGCAATAATGATAGACTGAAGAGGGCCAAGCTTGCAGAGAGGAAGGCCAATGAGGGGGGAGTTACAAAAGTCAAGGCGAGATATAACAAGGGAGTGAATGAGTTGCTTAGTGGTTTCAAGGGTTAGAATTATATGCCCAGAGTTCCTCTTTAACCCTAAAAAAAAAAAAAAAAAAAAAAAAAAAAAAAACCACACAACAACACACAGCTTTACCTTAACATTTCACTCCAACACCCAAAATGTACTTTTCTTAATAATGTTACTTAGCTGCCTCATTGCACTGAATCAGACTGATTTTTAACAGTTGGAAGACCGCAATGCTATCCAATCTGTTTGAACTCACTGAATGTAGGCAAATGCTCTCAATTCCTTCCACATATATTTCTATAATTTGATTTCATTATAAAATAGCCTCAATCACACAGAAAATAACTAGACAGATTGTTCACGTTACCACACAGCATTTCTAAGGCAATGATAGGCCACATTTGAAAACTAAACCAAAACAACACTGCCCCCCTGTGGTGCATTCTAGATGACAGACATTCCTTTGCTCACTAAAGAACTTTGAACATTGGGTGTACTAGATGAGACCATTGTAAACGTTCTGGGCCTCTGCTGAATGGAATGTGTTTATCCAACAAAGGGGAAGTCATTAAAACGACTTCCTACTCCACATTCTTTTCCGCCCACAGCTGACAGTTACACTTACTTT
The DNA here is from genome assembly GCF_042186555.1 of Aquarana catesbeiana. Lineage (NCBI taxonomy): Eukaryota > Metazoa > Chordata > Amphibia > Anura > Ranidae > Aquarana > Aquarana catesbeiana. The sequence goes on from NC_133327.1 coordinate 590,861,657, forward strand.
CTAAGTGGCGTGCTCTCCGATTCAGCTACAGAGACCAGGGCAGCCGAAACATGGATGTGATCATCAGCAACATCTGCAAAGAAAGCAGGAAGCAATAATAGAAAGGCATAGAGGGTCATGACACTACTGGTAGACAATAACGGCAAGGAACGAGCAACTCCCAGTGCAGCAATAAAAGCAATCTCACTTTTTATCGTTTCTTAGGAAAATTTAACGCTTTGTTATACTGTACATAAAAAAAAAAATATTTTGTCAGAATCTTGAAAAAGGGAATATACCCACTGCCCAAACTACAGTATATCGCTACACCAAGAGCAGTGACATCTCTGCAGCTCACTTTTTTTCCCTACAATCTGACGTGTGGTTAATAGGATTATTTATTCTACCTAGCAGACAGTTATTTGTTAAATGGGATTAGACTTTGGCTAAGCAAATGTTCTGCTATATAGGAAAGGGTCAGTGCCAACATGAAAAGATTGACATGTTGTTACAACAGATAACATTGACCACTATTTACACCTCTGTTGCGTGGATGGGAGAATTTGCAGTTTTTTTTAATTCAGGATGAAAAAAAATAAAAATTCTGGACCACGATTGGCCAGCTTTAATGTCAGAAGACACAGAGCCACAGTAATTACTATGTGGGTTATATAGGCACCTTTAGATGATGGACACTGGCCAACCCTAGACAGGAAGTTTAGCTCCCTATTATAACCCCTCCTTGTACTCAAACTGAGTACCTCAGTTTTGTAGCAAAGCAATACACGTGTAATCAGAAAGAGGGGAGGGACCTCTGTGTCCCGTGATGTACTCCAAGAAAAGGATTTTACAGGTAAGCGGTTATATAAATCGTATTTTCTTTATCGTACATCACAGGACACAAAGCCACTCTGAGGGGAGGAAGAAAAACAAAAGAAGGGTGCAATCAGACCTGAGGACCTATACTGCTGCCTGCAGCACACTGCGCCCAAAGGTGATATCCTCGTGCCTTTTTACAGCCACCTGATAGAATCTGGTGAATGTATGGACTGAAGACCAAGTTGCGGCCTTGCAGATTTGAGCCATGGAGGCCTGGTGATGCACTGCCCACAAAGCACTAACAGCCCTGGTGGAGTGCGCTTTGATTTGAAAAGGTGGAACTTTCCTCTTCAAACCATAAGCTTGAATAATTACTTGACAAATCCAATTAGCAATAGTAGATTTCAACGCTGCCTGTCCTTTCCTAGGACCTTCAGGCAACAAACAAAACATCTGTTTTCCGAATCTGAGCAGTGGCCTCCAAATAGACTTTGACTGCTTTCACTACATCCAGAGAATGTAGTGACTTATCTTCCGTAGAACAGGGTTCTGGAAAAAATGAAGGTAGAACAATATCCTGGTTTAAATGAAAACCTGACACCATCTTTGGCAAAAAACTAGGATGAGGACGCAATACTGCTCTATCCTTGTGAATGATTAAATATGGCTCTTTACAAGAAAGAGCAGCCAATTATACCCTTCTTGCAGAAGATATGGCCACCAGAAAAACTAGCTTCCTTGTCAAAAGGACCAAGGGAATATGTTGTATCAGCTCAAAAGGCTGTTTCTGTAATGCCGACAGAAGGAAATTCAAACCCCAGGGGTTCAGGGGTGACCTAACCGGTGGATTAAGCCGCGTTACCCCCTGTATAAAGCTACAGACCAAAGAATGCGAAGCAAGTGGTCGTTGAAACAATACCGATAAGGCCGAGACCTGGCCTTTGATAGTACTCAAGGCCAGCATAATGTCTCTTTGCAGAAAGGCAAGGATTCTACCTATAACATTTTCTAGGATGCCAAACCCTGGATTCACACCAGGAAACATATGCCTTCCAGATTCTATAATAAATGACTCTGGAAGCTGGCTTCCTTGCATTTATCAATGTAGATATCACTAAGCCCGAAAGCCCACGATTCTTCAGAATGTGGGTTTCAATAGCTAAACCGTTAAATTTAGCGTTTGAAAGGTAGGATGGAACACTGGTCCCTGCGATAGCAGGTCTGGATGTGGTGGTAGGGTCCATGGGGCCCCTACTGCCATTTTTACGATCTCTGCATACCAAGATCTTCTGGGCCACAAGTACTACCGACTTCCTTTCCTGCTTGATCCTGCGAAGAAGTCGTGGTAGCAGCAGAATAGGAGGGAATGCATAAATCAGTGAGAACTGATCCCACGGGGTCACCAACGCATCTGTTCCGTATGAGAGCGGATCCCTTGTTCTTGATAAAAAGTTGTCGACTTTGTTGTTAAACCTGGACGCAAACAGATCTATGTCTGGGATCCCCCATCTTTGGCATATAGCCAGAAAGATGTCGGGGTGAAGAGATTATTCCCCCGGAAACAACTGCTGGCGACTTAAGTAGTCCGCCTGCCAATTCTCTACCCCTGGAATGAAAATTGCTGAAATGCACGGCACATGCTTTTCTGCCCAGATTAGGATACAGTTTACCTCTCCCTGGGCTGCATGACTTCTGGTGCCCCCTTGGTGACTGATATAAGCCACTGCTGTGGCATTGTCGGATTGAATCCTGACAGGACAATTCCGCAACCTGAATGTCCATGCCTTGAGGGCTAGGTACGCTGCCCGAATCTCTAGAATGTTGATGGGCAAGGTCCTTTCAGTTCTGGACCATTTCCCTTGGACAGTCGCCTCTTCCAGGACTGCTCCCCAACCCGAAAGGCTGGCATCTGTTACCACCTTCCAGGTAAGCGATAAGGAGGATTTCCCCTTCCCCCGGATTCTCAGATATTATCCACCAACTGAGGCTCTGGTGCACTTTTGGCGACGAAAATCTAGCACCTGGACCTTCTTGTTCCAGGCAGATAGGATACTGTTTTGCAGCAGTCTCTAATGAAACTGAACATAGGGAACCGCTTCAAATTAAAGCCACCATCTTTTCCTAACAACCTCATGCAGAGGCGAATAGAAGGACCCTTCTTTGCCCTGACCCAGCTCCTTTATGGCGCTGATCTTTGCCTAGAGTAAAAACGCCCTCTTCTGGGCTGTATCTATAACCAGACCCAAGTACTCTAATCTTCTTACTGGCTTTAGAAGAGTTCTCTAGGTTGAGGACCCAACCTAGGTATTTCAGGTAGTTGACGGTGGTGACCATGTTTTGGGCTAAGCAGGCTACCGACCGGTCTACCAAGAGCAGGTCGTCTAGGTAGGCTATAATTGTTATACCTTGAGTCCTTAATCTGGCCAGAGGAAAGGCCAGAAGTTTTGTAGGTACATTCAGGTATGCATCCTTGATGTCGATTGATGCCAGAAGTTCTCCTCCTTGTAGGATGAAGACTACTAATCGGATTGATTCCATGCGAAAAGATTGGATTTTCAAGAACCGGTTTAGATCTTTGAGATCTTGAATGGGTCTGACACCTACATTTGGTTTTGGCACCGTGAAAAGGTTTGAATAAAACCCCAATCCCCGCTACTCCATGGGGACCACCATGATCACTTTTTGCGACAAAAGTCGGTCTAACGTTTGAAGGAGACAACTTTTTCTCTTGATCTCTGGGAACATTTGACCCGAGGAAATGAGACCGGAATTCTCGGAACTCTAGTTTGTACCCTAGAGCTATTCTGGAGACCGCCCATCTGACTTGAAACTCCTCCTGCCAGACCCTTGAGAACTGTAGAAGTCTTACCCCCACTTGAGCGAGCGGGGGTGCCCCCTCATAAAGAGGCTTTAGTGTTCTGTCTTGCAGGTTTCCTCCCCCAGGACTTTTTGTCCCTGAGGTTTACCTCTTGAACCAGACAGTGGAGGCCGTCGCGACTGCCTGGAGGCTGATGTCCACGGCACTAGAGAAAGAGCACTTTTAAATGAGGGACTTTTACTCCTTTTCTTAACTGGCAAAAGGGTACTTTCCCCACTTGATATCTTTTGGATATATTTGTCCAAATCATCCCCAAACAGCCTTTCACCGCAGAAAAAAAACCCAGCCAGGAGCTTTTTGCATGGTGCTTCAGCTGACCAATTTTTCAACCACAAGATTCTACGCATATGCACCAACCCAAGCGTAAGGCGAGAGGTCGGAAGAATAGAATGATTGCGTCAACTGCAGAACACAAAGCCCCTGGCAGCTCGGCTAAATCCTGGGCCTGCTGTTCAGGGAAAACCTTGAGCACCTGTTTTAAGTGGTCTCTCAAGGATTGACATACCCCAATTGCCGCCACTGCAGGTTGAGCTACTGAACCTGCCAAAGAAAAAAAATGTTTTTTTAACAGGAATTCCAATTTTTTATCGGCTGGATCCCTAAGCATTTGAGCATTGTCAACAGGACAAATTAAACTTTTATTCACAGAGGATATGGCAGCGTCAATTGCTGGTATACCCCACATCTTTGTAAACTTTTCCTCCATTGGATAAAGTGTTGAAAACTTTTTAGGAGGGAAGAAACGCTTATCTGGGTGATCCCACTCAGAATACATAAGCTTTTCCCGCAATGAATGGACAGGAAAGGCACGCAAAGCTTGAGGAGGTTTCAGTGAACACAAACAAGAAGTGGGCTTTTCAACCGACTCAGTTAAGGGTAGCTTAAATGTGGAGCGGACCATTTCAGTAAGATTGCACCAGCAATTTCTCAGCCTGTGAAGCTGAAGAAGGTCCTTCCCTACTTGATCCCTCGGAAGAGGGGGGGGCGGGGGAATGGCATTGCAGAGGGAGGGTACTCAGAGCCTGAGGGAGATCCCTTTGAGCTCCTGCTTTTGGGGTATTTGTACCTCCCCTTCTGCCCATAGTGCTAAGTACAAATGCAGAGGTACTACCAGAAAATGCACCAACTGCTGAGCAAATAGTTCAGCAACTGCCGCTGCTATCAAGGCTCAGGCTGATGTCCCCGTCTGCTCTGTGTCCCTCCATCAGCTGAATGCAACTGCAAAAGGTGTATTTATAACCTACACAGCCTCTGCGTTGTGAAAGTTGAAGCATGCCGACGCCGCACTAAGCCCCGCCCCCTCCGACTTACCACCGCACCCCCCTCTCTTTTTTCAAAAAAGACTTCTTTCCCGCGTGAGCGGGGCCCTGATCGTATTGGCATGTAGGGGGGCTGGGGTGGAAGAGAGCTGCTGGAAGAAAACCGCCGTGCTATGGTGGTGGCGGCGCAGCATACCACCGACTGGTCCGCGCTGCCGCAGCCTCCTGGAGTGAAAGAAATACCTCAGTCCAGGTGGTGGATGTCTAAAAGAAAAGCCCCCCTTCCAACATCTTACCTGAGGCTTGGGACCGGGGGAAGTGTGCAGCTTGTACTGACACAGAGCGAGACTGACAAGCATGGAACTGGTACGTTCTCTTGACAGCCTCCCATGGCGACTTTAGGCATAACATTTACTTAAAGGAGAAAACCCATAAGAATTAGAAAATTCCTTAGGAATCTCCACTTACCTTATCCAGCTGCAGGGTTCCGTGGTAAACCAGACAGACCCAATCTTCACCACTCACTGTGGGCTCGGTTTTAAAAACCTTCAAGGAGTAGGACCCCTTTTTATCGGAGGTTCCACACCATTGGACCCATAAAAGCACCCCGCCAGGAAATATGGCTGAAAAAAAACAAGCACTGGATCCCGGGGTCCAGCTCTCTAAAAAGCGAAGCATCAATCCTTGGGCAGGTAAATCTGCCAACATACTGTGGCTGCTATGAAGAGGGCTCTGCAGGGCACATCATCCTACAAACACCCCGAGGAGCCCTGAGCCTTCTCACAAGGTATCCAATGCAACAATTCAAGAAAACAAAATCAAGGGCACGCACGGCAGGCAACAAATAAAACACATCCAACTGAATGTTTCTTGTGCAATGGGCACTCTTTTTCAAGGCAGTTATATTAAACTTCCTTAAAAATTTGCATGCGCTTTGCTCAAGAAACTTAATCAGCTAGAAGTTTTATTTGGTGTTAGTCTTTTGAATTTATGATTACATAAAGAGTGACCTGCCATAAAAGGCTCGGGTTTTTTTCTTTTTTTTTTACTTGGATTGCTGTACTGGACACTTACCAGAAACACAAAGACCCGCTGCTGTGATTTTACAGAGGTAAGAAGTGCAATCTCTTCAATATGCACTATTCTGAGCGCCCTCCAGAGTAACAAACGGATTGTATCACACCTCTATTTAACTTGGACTTGTGGAACAGTTACAAAGTGTTTAAGTGGGCACTTGGGAATGTAGGAAAAGCAGCAACAGACAGAGGCACCCATAAAGCAAGTCCACCTCCTGTACATAACACCGGCATGACACCAGAGCTGCCTTTCTAGATAGACCGCCTAACCCCGCTGAGGGAAGCAATAGCAGACTGATGTAGGAAATGCCTGCACAGACGTTCAGGAGTTATTTCAAATCAAGTTAGAATAAAACATGCCCAAAACATTGTTCTTGTCCATTAGAATTTGCTATGAGCGCAGCTTGCAAAGCCATACACTGAATGAGAAAGGAAAATAAATCAATCAATTCTGTAAAAGTATACAAACTTTTATGGGATCTTGTCATTTTGTCAGCCTTAAAACTGGAGTCCTTGATCCTATTGTGATAATTCACAAGAAATATTTTTTCTTGCTCAAAGAATTCATCAACTTCCTGTGCAGAAGAAAAAGTGATGAGAGATGGGGTTAGGAGGTAGGAAAGGATTACAACATACCATAGAAGGGTCATTGTGTACAAACTATGCAATCAACATGGAGAAAGACACTCTGAGATAGATACACACACACACACACACACACACACACACACACACACACACGCCAGAGGATGGAAAGCAAGAGATGGAAAAAAATAGAATTTTGAAAAAATATACACAAGCACACAGTGCCCCTTGAAATTTTCCACATTTTGTCATGTTACAACCAAAAACGTACATGTATTTTATTGGGATTTTAGGTGATAGACCAACACAAATTGGCACATAAAATTGTGAAGTGTAAGGAAAATGATAAATGCTTTTCAGAATCTTTTACAAATAAAATGTGAAAAGTGTGGCGTGCATTTGTATTTAGCCCCCTTTACTCTGATACCCCTAACTAAAATCTAGTGTAATCAATTGCCTTCAGAAGTCAATTAGCAAACAGAGTCCACCTGTGTGTAATTTAATCTCAGTATAAATACAGCTGTTCTGTGAAGCCCTCAGAGGATTGTTAGAGAACCTTAATGAACAAACAGCATCATGAAGGCCAAGGAACACACCAGACAGGTGAGCGATAAAAGTGTGGAGAAGTTTAAAGCCGGGTTAGGCAAGAAAAAAAAAAAAAAATATCCCAAAGCTTTGAACATCTCACGGAGCACTGTTTAATCCATCATACCAAAATGTAAAGAGTATGGCACAACTGCAAACCTACTAAGACATGGCCGTCCACCTAAACTGACAGAGCAGGCAAGGAGAGCATTAATCAGAGAAACACCAAGAGGCCCATGGTAACTCTGGAGGAGCTGCAGAGATCCACAGCCCAGGTGGGAGAATCTGTCCACGGGACAACTATTAGTTATGCACGCCACAAATCTGGCCTTTATGGAAGAGTGACAAGAAGAAAGCTATTGTTGAAAGAAAGCCATAAGAAGTCCCATTTGCAATTTGTAAGAAGCCATGTGGGGGACACAGCAAACGTGTTGAGGAAGGTGCTATGTTCAGATGAGACCAAAATTTAACATTTTGGCCTAAAAGCAAAACGCTATGTGTGGCGGAAAACACTGCACATTACCCTGAACACACCATCCCCACCGTGAAACATGGTGGTGGCAGCATCACGTTGTGGTGACGTTTTTTTTCAGCAGGGACAGGGAAGCTGGTCAGAGTTGATGGGAAGATGGATGGAGCCAAATATAGGGCAATCTTAGAAGAAAACCTGTTAGAGTCTGCAAAAGACTAGACTGGGACGGAGGTTTACCTTCTTCCAGCAAGACAACGACCCTAAACATACAGCCTGAGCTACAATGGAATGGTTTAGCTCAAAGCCTATTCAGGTGTTAGAATGGTCCAGTCAAGGGTCAGACCCAAATCCAAGTGGAAAGACTTGAAAATTGCTGTTCAGACGCTCTCAATCCAATCGGACACAGCTTGAGCTATTTTGCAAAGAACGGGCAAAGATTTCAATCTCTAGGTGTGCAAAACCGGTAGAGACATACCCAAAAGACTTGCAGCTGTAATTGCAGCTAAAGGTGGTTCAACAAGTATTGACTCAGGGGGGCTGAATACAAATGCACGCCACATTTTCATATATTTGTAAAAAATGTTGAACCGTTTATCGTTTTCCTTCCACTTCACAATTATGTACTGGTCCATCACATAAAATCCCAATAAAATTTAAGTTTTCAGTTGTACCATGACAAATTGTGGAAAATTTAAAAGGGGTATGAATATTTTTTCAAGGATTGATTACATACACATACATATAAAATAATAATAATAATAATAAATATAAATAAATATCTATATATTTATATATACATACACATATATATTACGGGAAATTTAATCCCCTGCAGATTTTGTAACTTTGCCCACTTACAAAGAATTGAAGGGTCTATAATTTTTATCATATGTGCATTTTAAACGATAGAGACTGAATATCAACCAAATATCCAGGAAAAAAAAAAAAAAAAAAACCAATACAAATGTTATAAATTGAGTTTCAGTTCAGTGAGTAAAATAAGTATTTGATCCTCAAGCAAAACATTATTTAGTACTTGGTGGGGAAAGCCTTATTGGCAAGCACAGAGGTAAGATGTTTCTTGTAGTTGGTTACCAGGTTTGCACACATCTTAGTAGGGATTCTGGTCTACACTTTACAGCTCTTCCTTAAGGTTTCTTGGCAACTCAAAGTTTCAGCTCCCTCCATAAATTTTCTATAGGATTAAGGTCTGGAGACTGGCTAGGCCACTCCATGACCTTCATGTGCTTCTTCTTGAGCCACCCCTTTGTTGCCTTGGCGGTATGTTTTGGGTCATTGTCATGCTGGAAGACCCATCCATGACCCATCTTCAGTGTTCTGGCTGAGGGAAGATGGTTCTCATGCAAGATTTTACAATATATGGCCCCGTTCATTGGCCCCTCAATGTGGCAAAGTCTGCCTGTACCTTTAGCAGAGAAACAGCCCCAAAGCATGTTTCCACCTCCATGCTTGACTGTAGGGATGGTGTTCTTCAGGTCATAGTCAGCATTGTTCTTCTTTCAAACACTGAGAGTCACATTAATGCCAAAGAGCTCAATTTTGGTCTCATCTGACAACAGCACTTTCAGTCCTTCTCTGAATCGTTTAGATGTTCATTGGCAAACTTCAGACGGGCCTGTACATGTGCCTTATTGAGAAGGGGGACCTTGCGGGCACTGCAGGATTTCAACCCATTGCAGCGTATTGTGTTACCAATGGTTTGTGTGGTGACTGTCGTCCTAACTGCCTTGAGATCATTCACAAGCTCCTCCTGTGTAGTTCTAGGCTGATCCCTCACTTTTCTCATGCTCATCTTTACCCTATGGGGCGAAATCCTGCATGGAGCGCCAGACCGAGGGTGATTGATTGTTATTTTGTATTTCTTCCATTTATGAATAAAAGCTCCACCAGTTGTCTTCTTCTAACCGAGCCTCTTGCTGATGGTCTTGTAGCCCAATCCAGCCTTGTGCAGGTCTACAATCATGTCCCTGATGTCCTTTGACAGCTTTGGTCTTGCCCATGATGGTGGGTTTAAATGGAAGAAAGATACTGTGGACAGGTGTCTTTTATACATACGAGTTGTCGTTAGGAGCATCTTCTTAAATTGACAGGACTAATCTTTGTACCACATGAGCACATACTGTAGCCAGAATTATTGTTGGTTGGTAGGGGGATCAAATACTTATTTTACTCACTGAACTGCAACTCAAATTTATAACATTTGTATCATGGGTTTTTTTCTGGATTAGGGAGACACGCCAACCAGGAAGATGTGCGCGATTTCTGTCTCTATCATTTAAAAAACACCTATGATAACAATTATAGACCCTTCATTTCTTTGTAAGTGGGCAAACTTACAAAATCTGCAGGGGGATCAAATAATTTTCCCCACTGTAGATACATACACACGTCCAAATACATACACAATACATACACAATACATACACAATACATACACAATACATATATATATATATATATATATATATATACACATATATATACACATATATATATATATATATATATATATATATATATATATATATATATATATATATATATATATAAAAAGATATATAAAGATATGAAGCCTCCAAGGACCCCACCTTCACTCCGGAGAGAAGAACTTCATCAGCACTCTTCACCATACTCCGGAAGAATCCGCCAAACATCTCTTTAGTGTTTTTCCGCCTTACACTTAACTAAAATCAGAAAGATAGTGCATTAGCTACCAGATCCTCAAAAATAAAACAGATCTCATTATGCTTCTTAAAAAAAATATGCGACTAGCATCGCTTTATCCATAGCATCCAAGTAAAGCCCACCTCAACTTCTGACCTGCATATAAAAAAAATGGATGGTCAACTAACTGGTTAAAACAAAGCACATTTTTATTCCTGTATGTGCTATATACATTATAAAAAAACAAACAAAAAAAAAAAAAAAACAACAAACACGCTGCACTGGAAGCCAGAAATTCAACGTAAAGCTGGCTCATGCATGGATCGTAATCCAGCCAGTTCGGCAGGGACCGACGAATATCGATCCATGCTGACTGTACCCAAGTCAATCCATTATTCGATTTGGGTGAAACCAGCTTGTGAGATTATATATATATATATATATATATATATATATATATATACACATATATATATATACATATATACATACATACACATATATATATATACATACATACATACATATATATATACATACACACACGATTACTGCAAGCTATAGCCACTAGCAGTAATCATTGTGTTCTGCGATAAGGCTACCACTGCTGGCAGCGCTGCAGGGGCATTCACAGACTGCGTTGATGGGGGACCCAAGCAATTTTCTTTCATCAAACCATGGTGGAAGGAAAGAAAATCTAATTGATGGGCTTAAGCAGTTAGTTGTAAATTCACGTGAAATTTGTATGGTTTCACACTTGCCATTCTCGATAAAAAAAACAGGTACAAAAGACATACACTAAAGCTTTGAGGAAGTGTGATGACTGCACGCCATGGTCTTTTGTTCCTGTTTGATGGAGTGTTTAAAATGTAATCAAGATTTTTTTTTTAGCAAAGCAAACAAGCTCCTTTTAAATGCTGCAAACTTTTCAGGAGGCTTAACATGAAGGGGAATGCCGGGGAAATTCAAAATGGCTCCATTGTCTATGTTTTTATTGTGGGTGTGTTTTTAGATTTCACAACAGTTGAAGTATATTTTGGTCTGGTAGGGTGCACTTATCTATATTTTCAGAAAATGGAAGAAGAGATGATCTAGAGGTCTAGGAAGGTTTTTTAATTTATACGTTCAAATTATGGGAAAGCCTTTCAAGTATGCCCTCTTACGGTCTCCAGAGCTCACATGTCTGGGGACAATTGAAATCTCCCTTTGATTTGGCATTATGAGTACGAGGTAACACAGACTTTGAGTTATGTTTTGCATGCAATGATTGCACTATACTCAGCACAGTTTTTGCTTTTAACTTGCATGCACATAAAAATAAAAAGCAAATATGCTGATAATTTATTTTTTTTAAGAATTTAATTTGTTTCTAAAAGACACACAATTATACTGGAACAGTGGAGATCAATCGGGTGTACAAGATTCTAGGCAACTGTAGAGAGGAATATGCAGAATCCCATTAACCGATTAAGTAAGCACAGGGGAGAACATGCAAACTTCACACAGGTAGTGTCCGGATTGGAATTCTAACAGAGCACCTTAGTGCTGCAAGGTAGAAGTGCTCACCACTAAGCAACTGTGCTCTCCAGCTAGTTACCTGGCTTTGTGGGTTTCAAGCCACTGGCATAGAACAAACATCCAGCCAGTAAAATCAGATTTAAAAGTAGTAGTAAACTCTTTGCTTTTATTTTTACCTACAGGTAAGCTTATAATAAAGATTACCTGTAGATAATATGAATATCCCCTAAACGTGCACCGTTTAGGAGATATTCTAGCAAGCAGTAGCCGGTGATGTCACTGATGCATGTGCTCTAAGGAACAGCATACACATAATTCAGAGCTGTGTGACGTGGCCAAGACTCCAGCGCTCAGGGTGGAGTCCCTGAACCCAGAAGGAAGACCGGCTGAAGATGGAAGCCTCTACAGCGGTGACAGCTTGCCGCTGGAGGGCTTCATTTTAAAAGGCAAATCTTTCATAATGTGCTAGTAAGCGGTGCATACTACAACATTATGATATTGCCTTGCTTGTTCAAGATCAGATAGTCAAAAAATATTAAAAGCTGGAGGATCAGCACGTCAGTAAGGTTTTCTTTACACTTGCTTTGCCATTTGAAGTGCGATTCCCTTTGGATGGCTCTTTAGACAACAAGAAACAGGAGGCATTGTATCACCTCCTCACCGCCTATTTTAACACCAAATATTTAAATACTGAGCAACCATGCCACAAACGCACGCATTGCAGGGTGGTCGCAACGTGGCCCTATTAACTTGTGGTAGGATTCCTGCTGCTGCCATGAAGCAAGCCATCAAAGCCGCAGCATGTGTACACCCCTGGCCGCTGCCTCTGAGGTGTGGTACACAATGCATCTCAACCTTGGGGTTTAACCACCACTGAATTGCAAGTGTAAACGAGCCGTACCTTGCATAGATTAACTGCCATTACAGAAGGATACTTAAAGTGGATAAAATAGAAAAACAGAAAAAGAAAAAAAAAAACAAAAAAAACGCTAACATGGAGGTTTCTTTATATATTTAGTTATTACTGTAGTCATCTAAAACTACAATGATAGTGAAAATAGAGAATCTGAATATGGGGTTTCTTCCTGAGCACTGTAGCGACAGGGTGAGATCATCTGCCGCAAGAAGCCTCTCTCTGGGGGAGATTTCCTAAAACTGGTGCATACAGAATCTGGTGCAGCTCTGCACAGTGACCAGCTTCTAACTTCATCTTGTTCAAATTAGAAGTCAATTGCTTAATATGCACAGCTGCACCAGATTCTGCATCTACTAATATTTGTATATCTCCACCTCTGCTTCTGATTTATTCAATCTGCTAAATCTTTTTTTTTTTTCCTTTTCCTCTACCTGTGCTTCTTCTGACCATACCACCAATCATCTTGGGTTGGGTTGGGTCTGACATCAGGAAACAAAGCCCCGATTCTCTACCATGACCATCTCCACACAGAGCCAGCGTGGAACAAGGCATGGTAAATTATTATTGGGGAAAAGATTACCTCAGAAAGCCAACTGGCAATATTGGGGACTAGTCCTCTGCTCTTAGTTTGGGTTTTTTTAAAAATGTTTTTTAAATTAAGTCAATGTTATCAGTCTCTTGTAATCCTTAGATTTTGAGAGGAAGGCCAACGCTCAATACCAGTCAGGTTGTACTGCAGTGCAAATGTGCTGTCAGAGGGGGCAGGAGAGAGTACTAAACGCCTGCAAGTGGTAAGAAAGTGAATTTAAAGTCATTTGTTTTTTATATAAAATAACAAAAACGTTATACTTACCTGCTCTGTTGCAGTGGATTTGCACAGAGCAGCCAAGCTCCTCTTCTCGGGTGTCTTTTGTGATCCTGGCCCCTCCCTCCTATTCAGTGCCCCCACAGCAAGCAGTTTGATATGGGGGCACCCGAGGCAAGTCACAGCTCCCTGTGTCCATTCGGACATTGAGCCCTGGCCCCGCCCCCTCTTCCCCCTGATTGGCTAGCTGACTGATTGACAGCAGTGGCAGCCAATGGCACGGCTGCTGTCTCAGCCAACCAGGACAGAGATTCTCGGACGGCTGAGACACTCGTGGACAACTCTGGACAGAGGGACCTCGGGTAAGTGTTAGGAGGGGCTGCTGCATACAGAAGGCTTTTTATCTTAATGCATAAGAACAACCACTTTAAAGGTTCGGCTTTTGTTTGAAAAAAAGAAAATAAAAAATTCATGTCATACTTACCTGCTCTGTGCAATGGTTTTGCACAGAGCAGCCCTAATCCTTTTCTTGGGTCCCCACCGGCGCTCCTTGCTCCTCTTTCCCTTGACCAGTGCCCCCAATAGCTGCACTGATTTAAATGGTTCCAGTGCTGCAAATGGGGCACGACTTTAAGCTATCAAGTCGCACTGATGTAAACAAGGGCTTAATGACCAGTGATCATTCTGGGGGTGTGGTCTTGAAAGCTGCTAGTGTAGGTCGAGCGCTTGGATGTGCTCAACATTACAGGATTAGCAAAACAATTACAAAATCCTTAGGTGCATCTAAGCATACATCCATGAGAGGTTCCATGTTTGTCTAAAATACACAAGTATGCAAAGCATCCGCGTTCAGGCAGACCCATTTGTGTCGAATGGGATGCTGCAGATGCATAGACACAGCCATTGGGGTGCATGTCCCTGAACGCAGACAGTGTGCATTTAGGAACATGCACCTGCACTGCTCTCAAATTCGGACCAGTGGCTGTGCAGCCGCTGAGTATCCAACAAACATGAATAGGACTGCCTGCGCGCAGATGCACAGGACAGCTGTGCATCTTGTGTGTGTGCAAACATGACCCTTTGCATGGATGTACGCTTAGATACACCTATGTAAACGAGGCCTTTGGTATGTAAAACAGTTACCGTATATGCATCTTAGATGCATATTTAGCTGCTTTACTTTTTTTTTTCTTTAAGAAAATAAAGGCTAAAAAAAAATGGGGTTGTGACACTACATGACTGAACGAGAAAACTGCAACTAAATGGAAAAACATCAGCAATGAAACAGCTGTGTCAGCATCCAGGCCTCAGCCTCTACACAGGAAGGAAGGTGCTTACATCTTGGTCGTATTCCAGGAATATATGGAAGTTTCGGTCTTTGCTCAAGATGGGATGAGAGGCGATTCTCTGCAGAAAAACTTCATGGACAGACACAGTTTTCTTAAAAACTGCCAGATATTCCCTGGAAGGACAAGGGGAAAAAGTTACAGAATGCAAGGTGACACGAACAAGTGTACAATTCACTACTGCAGCCGAGTAGAACAATACTTTTCACAAATTCTCAGATTTGTGCAGATTTCGTATAAAGCAAATACATTTTCCCAAAGAGAAAAATAAAAATCACACAGCATAAAATCCCCGGGGATTATCTCTGGACACAGCGTTATGATGGAGGAGCATCATCTGCCAAACTGCTAAAAACACATTATTTCCTGCCAATAACCACAGCTGCTAGCCAACAAAATTGTTCAAAAGAAAATAAATTAAAAAATCTGCCAAATGGACTATTACAGTTTATAAGATTTTTTTTTACCAAAAAAATGTCCCAAAGTGCAACTTGATGGAAAGAAACAGCAGCTTAGACTGTGACCCCTCAGGAGGACTTGCTGGATTTGGAATACGTGCTTTGGACTTAGAAATCACTTTTGAGTAAGCCATTGCAGGTAACTGAGATTTTTGATTTGCACCTCCTATGAAGGGTGGTTAACGGCACTTAACCCCTTCCCGCCGACCGTATGCAGATATGCGTACTCGGCTTTCCGGGGTTATACCGGGATGATGCCCGCAGCTGCAGGCATCATCCCGGTACCGTTGTTTACAGCGGGCGATCGGCTACCCGATTATAACAACCGATGCGGCTAAAAGCTGTTATACCGGAGGAGCGGGAGGGGACATCCCCCCCTCCCGTCGCTCTTACCGGGCCTCCTGTGCGATCGGGAGGCCCGGTGTCCAATCGTCTGCCTTCGGCGGCTGGGGGCGGGCTGGAACGAAGCTGTGGGCGGCTTCGTTCCAGCCTTCTCATTGTAAACGCGGAAGCGACGTCATGACGTCACTTCCCGTTTACTCGGCTGCCAATGGCGCCGAATTTTAAAAAATACACCGTATTCAGAATCGCCGTTTTCGGCGATTTGAATACTTTGAAGTGCAAAGGAGGGATCGGGGGTCTTTTAGACCCCCAGATCCCTCCATAAAGAGTACCTGTCACCACCTATTACTGTCACAAGGGATGTTTACATTCCTTGTGACAGCAATAAAAGTAAAAAAAAAAAAAATTTTTTTTTCAAACACAATTTATAAAGTAAAAAAATAAATAAAATAAATAAAAAAATAAAATAAAATTTTTTAAAGTGCCCCTGTCCCCGCGAGCTCGCGCAGCGAAGAAAACGCATACGGAAGTCGCGCCCACATATGTAAACGGTGTTCAAATCACACATGTGAGGTATCGCCGCGATCGTCAGAGCGAGAGCAATAATTCTAGCCCTAGACCTCATCTGCAACTCAAACCTGGTAACCGTAAAAAATGTTTAAAGTGTCGCCTATGGAAATTCATAGGTACCGTAGTTTATCGCCATTCCACGAGTGCGTGCAATTATAAAGGGTGACATGTTTGGCATCTATTCACTCGGCGTATCATCTTTCACATTATACAAAAAAATTGGGGTAACTTTACTGTTTGGATTTTTTAAAATTCATGAAAGTGTCCCTTTTCCAAAAATTTGCGTTTAAAACACCGCTGCACAAATACCGTGTGATAAAAAATATTGCAACAATCACCATTTTATTCTCTAGATTTCTCTGCTAAAAAAAAAATTTATATAATATTTGGGAACTCTGTAATTTTCTAGCAAAAAATACGGATTTTAACTTGTAAACACCAAATTTCAAAAATAGGCTTATTCATGAAAGGGATAATATGAGATTATATAGGGATTTTTTTTTTTTTTTTTTTTTAACCACATGCGGTATATGTTTATTCTAATATATTGTATATAAAAATTTCATGCATTAATGTAAGATACATTAAGGTGAAAAACCTTCTGTGGTGCTGAAGCCCCCCTAGCTGGTGTCTCGTGTCCCGATTAGATTGATAGCAGCGCAGCCATTGGCTCCCGCTGCTGTCAATCAAATCCAATGACATGGGTGTCGGGCTGATTCCTGCATTCTGTGTGAATGGACACAAAAGCAGGACTCGGGAGCGTGCCCACACAGGTGTCCACCTTAAGAGAGCCTTCTCCAATGTGGGCACTTGATACAGGGAGAAGCCACCAGAGCGCCGCCGGGGGACCCCAGAAGAGGCAGATAGGGGCCACTCTGTGCACAGTGGAAGCAAGTATGACTTTTTTATTTTTTTTTTTTAAACACAAGGGTTTACAACCCCTTTAAATCAAAGGGTTTATTTCCACTTTCAAGTGAAGCGGAACTAAACTTTGCAGCCACGGAAGTGGCCATTTTGGCCTCTGTTTTATCTGCAGTTGCCATGTAACAGTTTTAGGAAATGCAGTGAAACTATTAGAAATAAGGAAGGAGGTGGCAAAACAATAGTCTCAGTATCTAAGGATTTACTAGTACCACATCCTTCTAGTAACTAGACTAAACCCACCAATTGAACCATTTCCTTAAAACAGGACATTAAAACAAAAATCCCTACCAAAGGAAAACAAGATATCACACCAAAAATTGTATTAAAAAAAAAAAAAAAAAAAAAAAAAAGTACACATTTTATTTGTACAAATATTAAAAAGCTTTGGGTTAAAATCATAAAGAGTAATCATAATACTATAGATAATTGTATTTCATAAAATTACAATGATCCCACTCTTAGCATGAGGAAGCAGGCTTTGTCCCATGAAACGTGTTGGACAAGCCATCATGCAATTCCCTTCTATGGACAATTGGGGATGCTACCATCTGTAAACACTGGCAATAATTGCACTTGTAGCACTATTATCTTATTTTGTTTGTTAGGATTACTCTTTATGATCTTAACCAGAAGCTTTTTAATATTTGTACAAATAAAATGAGAACATTTTTTATACAATTCTTGGTGTGGTACCATCAAAACCCCAATAAAGTTTTTCTTTGGTAGGTATTTTGTCTTAAAATGTCCTGTTTTAGGACATTGTTCAATGGGTGGGTTTAGTTCAGCTTTGAAAAAAACAGGTGAAGGGACAGAGACATACCATCACAATCTTCCTGTAGTCGTAAGTAGTCAATAGAAAGATAATGTACAACTACTGGGGGAGTCCTTCACTAAAACATGGGTGACACATTACAGCAATTCATGCCAGGTTAGACTATCAAGTTTGTATTGCTGTCTGTCCGCATTGAGATTTGTCTCCATTTGCCTGGATGACCACTGTCACGGAGACAAAAAGACAGAGGAATCCAAAATTTTACAGTTGTCGCCAGATTAGTAGGTGAGGGTATATCATCTAATGGGGACAACTGTCTACATCCTTAAAGTGCTATCCTATAAAAAATGTTTTTTGTTTTTTTTTTTTTAATTGTAGCTAAATGTTTAGTCTATACGTACTGAAGTATCCATCACATGCAACATTAGAATCAAGATAATAAAAGTATCTAGAGCACCGAAATGAACTCTGGGCAGAACAAAGCCAAAAAGGAACAGAGCATAAAGCTATGGAGTTTATAGGCAGGGGATGGGCTTGGACAATTATGTACAAAGGGAGTTTTATTTGGCATATGAAGTCATGTAACTCTAGATGTGCTAGATTTATGTACGCATGTACAATACTGGATCTAAAAAACACAGCGGTGAAAAAGAAAGGCAGAATTCCAATGTCTGAATCAGTATTCAGACTGCTTGAGAAAAAAAAAAAAAAAGATTTTGCTTTACACTTCATTGGTCCGATGCTGCATCTGTCCCCTGCCAGCTCTAAGCCGAGAACCGAGTGATCAAGCACCACTGATCACTCGGTTCTCAGGGCTCAGAGAGCTGGTGACTTTCGGTCACCGGCAATCTGCTCTGCCCCCCCCCCCCCCGCCGACCCCCCATGCTCAATGGAGCGCAGGGCTTTGGAGGAGCGGGCAGTGGCTGGCTCAGCCATTCAGCGGTTCACCAGGAGGCTGAGCCAGGTGCCAGTCCAGGGTTCTGGGCGGAACCCGGCCATATTGTCGTGATAATGCCCCGGCCTGGACCAGCCCTATGACGTTAGCAGGCATCAACCACAGATTGTTGAAAACAGGTCACAGAAGTGCAGAACGGACTGCACTTCTGTGACCCACAGGAGAGGTACAGCCATTTGGCTGTACTTCTCCTTTAAGCTGGCCATAGACAGTTAATATCTGACATTTCAGCAAGGACTATAGCCTGCCTTTGATTTCTGTGTGTTTCTAAGCATCACTTCACGTGGCCTCTACTTTGGGTGTGTCACGAGAAAAGAAGAATCATGTAACTGACTAACACTAATCAAAGCGTTAAAATGAAAGAAGGTCACTTGTCCTCACTGACCCAAGTGGCAACCCATGACTGTAATAGAGAATGCATTGTACGCTGGGACCATGGTGCCTCACAGCCTCGTTACAAACAAGGCCTTTGGCTCATGACAGTTTTGGTTGGACAAGATTTCATAAAATCATGCTGGTGTGAGGAAACATTCTTAAGTCAATGAATAAAAACTGACTTTAGACAGCCAATTTAATATTAATGGAAAGAACATCCTAACAATATGTGAATCACATTAGTTCGATATATTCTGTTAGGGACTTTAGTGGTAGAATAGAATTATGAAAATAATCGTTAGTTGCGGCCCTAGATCTAACAATGTAGTACAAAAGCCACTTTTCTGGTCTAATAGAGTGGATTGTTCAGGTGGCATTCTATGCCAGAAAAAGCTGTTATTGCTTTTAAAGGCTATTCAACCAGATCTGAAAAAGAGAGGAACTCGCCCACTTGGGTGAAAAAAAATTGCTACTCAGCCCAAACTTTTTGAAAATAGAACCAAAGAAAAAAAATGCTCCCAAGGGCTTTTCAGCAGCTGCCGAAAAGCCTTTGGGAGCATTCTTCTTGGTTCTATATAAAAATATCTATTTTTACTAGTAATGGCGGTGATCTGTGATTTTAGCAGGACTGCGACATTGCGGCGGACAAATCTGACCCCAAATGACACTTTTTGGGGACCAGTGACAGGATTACATTGATCAGTGCAATAATAATGCACTGATCAATGTAAAAATGACACTGGCAGGGTAGGGGTTAACACTAGGGGGCAATCAAGGGGTTAAGTGAGTTGCCTGGGTGTGTTCTAACTGTAGGGGGGGGGGGGGGAATGGGCTCACTGGGATATGACAAAGATCACTCACTGTTCCTGATCACTGGGTACAGAGGATCTCAGACATGTCATCTGGCAGAACGGGGATCCACTTGTTTACACCGGCAGATCCCTGTTCTGCCTCTGTACTAGGCAATCGCGGGTCGTCAGCGGACATCCAGGATGCCTGACCCGCAGGCCCGCTCCCACAACATGCGCGCTGCCAGGGGCGCATGCCCACCACTGCGCGAGCCGTTGTACAGCTACGGTGGTTCATGCAGGAGAGCCGGCCTGCCACCGTAAAACGGCGGCGGCTGGTTGGCAAGTGGTTAAAAATGATATGCATTTTTTCTTGTGCTAAAGGTGCCAATGAATTTATATTCATTTAAATTAATTATATTAAAAGACAAATTATATATAAAAACATATTTTAAAAACAAATTTTTGTTTTTCAGCCACATGCATCCTGCATTTTCGGTACCAAAGTTTCCATTCAGTGCACTTCTAATGCATGTATGATAGTATAAATATGTATTGAACATTACATTTCTAATACAATTATAGAAAACATGCACTTTGTAGGGTAAAATTAGAACACAAAAAAAAAAAAAAAAAAAAACACTCCAAATAAGGCATTTTAAAAAAAAAAAAAAAAGTGTCCATTAACACAAGCGTGTGTAAATATATATAAAAAATTAATCTTTTTTTTTTTTTTTATATAGACAGTACATACGCCTCCAATTCCTGTTTCATTTTGGCAAATTCATCCTTTGTCATAGAGCCTTCTCCTTCACCCAGCTTCT
Organism: Aquarana catesbeiana; assembly: GCF_042186555.1. NCBI lineage: Eukaryota > Metazoa > Chordata > Amphibia > Anura > Ranidae > Aquarana > Aquarana catesbeiana. Next base: position 590,882,588 of record NC_133327.1, read on the forward strand.
GCATTTTGTCCCTGGGCCCATCGAAGTCAGGTTTTGCAGGTGCTGGTGGAATCTAGATAGGAAGAACATTTTTTAAGTGGAGGAATGTGACATATTACTGTAAGTTTTTAAGACTTACAGGACCTATTTGGCTTATTCTGTCAGAAGAAAGCAAACAGGGTGGCCTATCTGTACATAAAGCCATAGAGTAGCTAGCAAATTTTAATGCACACCTGAAAGTTACCTGTTCTTCCCATGATCCTTTTCTAGATATAAAAGTAAACAAACAGCTTGTGCATCTTTTTCTTTGAACTATCTGTGTCTATTAAACCCCACATGAGGCTTGGGGTGCATTCATATCTGCGAATGCATCTGCACTCCAATTAGATGCAAAAAACGCAGCAGGGGTTCCCGTGATAACTTGCGGGAAGCAGCTCCATTTAAAGCAATGAGAGGCTTCTGACTCCTGCAGCTAAATTTCAGCCACACGCATGTAATCTCATGCATGTAAGTGTTTGGCTCTGGACACAGGCAGTCTGTGTCCGGGGCTGATTACTTCATGAGTGGTTACATGCGAGTTGCCATGATTTGCTGCACGAGTCGGCAGCCTCCCACTGCTTTTTTTCCCGGGAGTCTTTGCTAGCCCAGCTCCTCTGTCCTTCCCGCGATCACCCTACATAACCTTTCTTTACTCTCTTCTAGGGGAGGAGTGAAGGTTAATAAAGTGTCACTTGAGTGACAGTTCTGACTCTGCTGGGGTTATTGACATTACATCCAAGATGACAGAGCCCAACAGCTGCAGGCCTCCACCTATTAGACCTTTTGGACTAGACAAAGGATTTTATAGGTAAAGAAGCCTGAAATTGTAAATGCACATATAATCTAATAAAAAGACAGCTGTTGAAATTAAAAGGTCTGGTAAAAAGGTTATTTTAAAGAGGGGTGTGATACAAGGAAGAAGGCTTATGGCCAAGAGGAAGAAGCAGCAGAAAGGGAGCCAACTGCAATCCCTGCAGTCTAAAAGGTAATCCTAAATTACATTTCCACCTTCTCCCCATACATCCTGCAACAATATATTGCATTATTATTTCATTGCCAAATATTTTTCATCTTAAAGTTGAGAGGTCATTTGCCAGTGGAGATGATTAGGGAGACTGCATGCAGCAAATGTAAAATACCCACAATAATGCCAGCATACTCCTCGTTCTCCGTAAGAGAGTCATGTAACCAGTTGAAGTCATCGTGCTGGCGGGTCACAGAGAACTCTGGGTTCTGGAAAATGTTCAGGGTAGTCTACAAAATAAAATTGTAAATTTGTATTATAATGCAGTATACACACACACAAACACTTTTTTTTATATTGTGCTATGCTAAAGCAGTATGTCTCATATGGAAGTTAAAAGGCCAGGTCAGGCTATTACCAGGTCTGGTGTGTCTATCTGGTCATACTGAATGCAACCTGTTTGGCACAATCTCTATAGGGCTTCACAAAACTATGCCACGTGAAATCATTAAATCTGCATGAAAGCCAGGGAACTAACATTACAGAAGATAACCAATAACAGACTCCTGTTTTTCCTTCATCCTGGATTTTTTGTCGGTTGACTTTGCCCAATTTTCTAAGGCACAGGTGAATGACATCACCCTAGGGCAGTTGCAAATGGTGGACACCTTTACAGGCACATCTTCACGGACAGCAAAGACTGACAGTAGATCATAATTAATCCACATGTGGTCTGCATCAGATTTCAGAGCACAGTAATGTAGATCAATGCAGACCATTGTGCTTTACAAAAGAACTATATGCAGGTTGCATAAATATCATGTACAGCTACAGCAATACAAGTTAGGACACATCTTCGGAGTCTGTACTGGGTATACAAAAAAAAAAACAAAAAAAAAAAACAAAAAAAAAAAAAAAAAAAAAACACAACACTACACACAAACACCACATAAATTAAAAAGAAATAAAATCAAAAAGCCAACCCCCTCACCATGTGGGGTCACTTTAACCTCACCTTTGTGTGAACGGTGAATTTCACTTTATCTCGTTCGCTGATTGCATCTGGAATGTCAATCTGTAGCGATGCATCTATGTTCAGATCCACAGATACAGACCTAACCTAATGGCAAAACAATCAATGGATTAATGAATACAATTAAAAGCCAAATAATATAAGATTAACATTTACAGATTAAAGTAACATTACATACATTTTTAAAATGACTATGTAAGCAATAGCATGACTTTTTTTTTTTGTTAAAAAGTATAATATTAGTACAATAAAAACCACAATTGGCATTAAAACAGTACATTTGCCTCGTAAGATGTATTGTGCAAATTTTTGGTGTTTTTTTAAAAATTTTTTTAGGCGCTGTAAAAGCATCAAGAAAGCTTGTCAAATGCCCATGCAAGTGTTAGGGAGGGCGATACATGCCCATTACCGAGAGGTGGCTCAAGTCCGAATCCTATGCGGACTGTCAGACCATGGGAGTGGTCTACATGGCAACATGTACATGTGGAGCATTCTCTATTGAGAAAACCAAACGTGCATTGGCAAGGCGTATACAGGACCACCTTTATTATCTTGATGTGGGTCTCCTGTACACGCCTATATGCAAACATGTAGGCCTCAATCATAGTTCTGATCCCTCAGCGATTTCATTTTTTGCCTTAGAAGTGATCCCCCAGCAATTGAGGGGAGGAAACTTTGATAAAAAGATCTTACAAAAAGAGGCCAAATGGATCTATAAATCAAAAAGGCTACTATGCCTCCGGGGTTGAACACAGCACTTACTTTTAAACCATTTCTATAATATAGGGAACACTCAATGTGGGCATTATGATCTGTTTTCGATATAAACCAAAAATGTATGATACTATTGTATAATCTTATTGTTTTCTTTTTTGTCTTTTTTCTTTCTCATCTATGTGATTGGACTGTTGTTTCTGTGGCTTGTGGGGTTGGTTTGGCCATCTATATTATATATTATATTATATTATATTATATTATATTATATTATATGGTGTGGTTTTATGGTGAGGCATTTGGAATCTCCTGTTGGACGAGGAGGTATCCTCTCCTCGGTATCTGTCCGCTGTATTTTCTCCTTGGCGGACAGAAGGTGCTGCGCACGCCGCTCTCACTGTCCTTGAACGGGATTGGGCGGTTAGCGAGCAAGCGCTCCTACGGGAGAACCCGTGCCGGATATGATGTCAGTGAGCCGCATCAGGCTCAGTCATTTCCGGTGGGATTGTGTTTTAAGGCAGCAGCCACATTACAAGTGGGATGCATACTCCGTTGGGAGAAAGGCATGGTGTGGATGCCAGGACGGGTGGCCATCAAAGACTGATGCATGCCCATATGCGAAATTTCTCTCACCAAGGTAACTAGTTAGATATTGGGTTGTTCATGCTTGGGGCAGACGCTGTTACTGGTTATTATGCTCGAGTTCTGGCAGAGAGTTATGGGAGTATTCTGTCTTTGGATTGTTGATGTAGCTGTATGGATGGATGCATTGGACTGGCAGGAGGACCTAGCCACCTATTCAAGAGTGTGGCTGTGGCTAGGTTGGCGTTAGTTATGCGACATTCGTTGGTTGTAGCTGTTGTCTGGTGGTTGGAGTGTTGTGGTTGGTGAGGGTTGTTTAGGGCTGGGCTTATGGGGTGGTGATCCTTTTAGGATCAATTTGGATGCAGATTGGGGGGTCTCTTCGTGCATGGGTTGCCATTTGGGCTAGTCAGAAGAAGTAGTTTATGGCTCTGCCAAACACGTCGGAAAACTCCATGCACCAGCATCTTTTAAACCATTCTAAGATTTAAGTATTTTGTTTGGCTTATGCCACGCATAGTTTGATTTGTCAGTTTTTTTATGCTATGTATTTGCAACAAAAATACATTTTTATTCTTACATTGTTGTGTGCTTACCTCAGCGACAGTCGCACAACCTTTAAAGTTCCATCACCATATGAGAGTGGTGATCTCTCAATTTTTCTTCCATATATATTGTACAGGGATGTGGATGTGCTATGGCTGCCCTTAGAACTGGTCTTACACATTTTATATGCAGCCCATGAAAGTGTTGTTTTTCTAGTGTGAAGTGATTAAAGAAGTGATGTAGAGGAATTTTATCTACTTTGAGGCGTGTTTAGGTTGTTGTGTGATAGATATGTTGCGATTTCTCTGGGAGATGGATTCATATACTTTGATCTCTTTGACGTTTGGCTTGGTCCAGCTCAAGATGATCATGGAAAGATTGTCATGGTCACTTGCTGGCACCGACTCTTTGCGGACAAAAAAATCCTTGCCACTGGCAATAATGCTCAATGCCTCTACTCCTGCCTGGCACAGTCAGTATTGCTGGCTGTATTGATGCTTTAGCCTGTAAATGGAGGCATATGTTGTTACCACACAGCTGCTCTGTACAAACAGGAAGTGACTGGAGCTGCTCTGTCCTAGTTCTTTATTATTTCCCAGTGCATTCTGGGATAAAGGGAACGTCCATTGTCTCTCCCCCAGCACCCAGCTAACACTTTACAAATGCTTCACTATTGCACTGTAAATGCGGTAGGTGCTGTTAAAGTTATAATGGCACAAGGTTTATCCTAAAGCAGCATTCCACCCAAAAATTGAACTTCTGCTGTCCGAATTCCTCCCTACCTTCGGCGTCACATTTGCCATCTTTCAGGGGGGAGGGGGAGAGCCGATACCTGTCTAATACAGGTATTTGCTCCCACTTAAGGCAAAAGATCACTGCAGTAACCGTGGCGATCTACGCCATGTCCGGCCCCTCCGGTTGTCTTCTGGGAGACACGCAGGTCCCAGACGACAGCAGGGAGCACTCAGAACGCGCAGCGCGACTCGTGCAGTAGGGAACCAGGCTGTGCAGCTGCGAGGCTTCACTTCCTGACTCCCTTTCTAGCAATGCCGGCACAGCACAGGTAAGTGTCCTTTTATTAAAAGTCAGCAGCTGCAGTATTTGTAGCTGTTGCCTTAAAGTTTTTTTTTTTTTGGGGGGGGGGGGGGGGGGGGGGGAGACTCCGCTTTAATGCATTCTATGCATTAGGATAAAAAAAAAAACCTTGTGTATAGCAGCCTTCCCAGCCCCCCCCCCAATATTTACCTGAGCCCCATCTCTCTCCAGCAATGTCCACGAGTGTTCTAGCCATCCGGAACTCTCCTCCCGATTGGCTAAGACACAACAGTAGCGCCATTGGCTCCAGCGGCAATCAAAGTCAGCCAGCCAATCGGGAGAAAGGGGGCAGGGCTCAGTGTCTAAATGGACACACGGAGCTATGATTCAGCTCGGGTGCCCCCATAGAGAGCTGCTTGCTGTGGGGGGCACTCTATGGGAGGAAGGGGCCAGGAGCAGCAAAGAGGAACCCGAGAAGAGGAGGATCCTGCTGCACCGTACAAAACTACTGCACAGAGCAGGCAAGTATAAAACATTTTTTTTTTTTTAACACATACAACCCAACACCACTAGACTTTACACTTTAAGCTGCAGTTACATTGCGCTAGCATTGAAACAAATGGAGATAGCTGATAAGCGCTGATGCCTCCTAAAAGCGTCATGCTACATATTAAACAAAATGCTAACGCCCCTGCATGCATTGCACAGCGTGGTGCTCATTGTAATATTCACGGTAGGTATGAAAGGCTGTTAAGAGGCTTTAAAAACACTGCTTAAAACACTTCAACACAAGGTATTGATGCACCTGTGAACAAGCCCCAAGGGCTCCTTCACACTGCCACAAAGGGACCTGCACAGCATGCAAGAGTTTACAAAACCTGTAAAAAAAAATCAATCCTGGCAAACACAGACTGCATACAACCGCCCATAGAAAGCAATTATTGGATCCGGCCGTGATTGGGTATACACAGGCAATTGCTTGTTGGGGACTGAATTCACAATCTAGGGCCACTAAATGCAGAAAAAAAAAAAAAAAAAAAAAAAAAGAAAAAACACACACACTTTCATTTGAATAACTAGAATTTTCAGTCTAAGGCCCCTTTCACACAGGCGGACCGTTTAGATCCGTCAGTTTTTTCAGGATCGGATGAAAATGGACAGATGGTCCTTAATCATCTGATCCCCCCATAGGGGAGAGCGGACTCTCTGACAGGTCTGTCCCTGCACAGAGTGCAGAGATGGACTTGTCATCAGCTGGCTCAGCGGGGATCAACGGAGCGATCCTCACTGAGCAAGCGAAGTAGTAAAAACGGACAGCCCCGTGTGAAAGGGGCCTTAAAGCGGTTGTAAGGGTAGAAGTTTATCTTAATGCATTCTATGCATTAAGATAAAAAGCCTTTTGTGTGCAGTAGCCTCCCTAATACTTACCTGAGCCCCATCTCTGTCCACGAATCCCTCAGCCATCCGGGACTCTCCCTTCTGATTGGCTGAGACAACAGTGGCGCCATTGGCTTCCGCTGCTGTCACCTAAAGTCAGTTAGCCAATCAGGAGAGAGATGTGGCAGGGCCAAACTGCAGCTCCATGTCTGAATGGACACACAGAGCTGCAGCTTGGCTCGTGTGCCCCCATAGCAAGCTGCTTGCTGTGGGGGCACTTGACAGGAGGGAGGGGCCAGGAGCACAGAAGAGGGACCCGAGGAGAGGAGGATCTGGGCTGCTCTTTGCAAATCCACTGCACAGGGTAGGCAAGTATAACTTTTTTTTTTTTTATAAAAAAATAAACAGGAGACTTTACAGTCACGGGTTTTAGGACACAAACTAATTTAAAATACATTCCCAAATAGCCACTAAGGATATAAATTCACCCAAGAGTCACCCAACTTTCACCGAAGATCCACTCATTTTACAAAATAAATAAAATTAGAAAAATGCTCTAAAATGGTAGTAAACCACCTTTATGGTTTTACCTTGCAGGTTGCAAAAAAACAATGTGCTAGCATGCATTGCATAACTAGCACATTATGTGAAACTTACCTGATAAGGAAGCCCTCCAACGCCACACTGTCGCCGCTGAGAGGGATTCCATCTTCACTGCCTCCGGCTGTGTAAGTGGCCGGAGCCACGATGACGTCACTGCCGCTTACAGCACAGGACTCTGAAGGAATGGGCCGGGCGGTCGTTCCTTCAGAGCGCATGTGTTGGTGACGTTATTGGCTGCATGTACATGTGCGGTGCACGTTTAGGGTTCATTTACAGTACCTACAGGTAAGCCTTACCTATTAGGTAAAAACTCAGATAGTTCACTCCAGATTTAAATTTTGGGTGAAAGTTAGACTATATCCCAGTGCAAGAAAGAAAAAAAAAAAAAAAAGAAAAAAAAAAAAAAAACCACACACACACACACACACACAGTTTGTAGGTTTACATACCCTGGCAGAAATTATGATTTCTTGGCCATTTTTCAGAGAATATGAATGATAACACAAACTTTTTTTCACTCATGATTGGCATTTGGCTGAAGCCATTTATTAACAATCAACTGTGTTTACTCTTTTTAAATCATAATGGCAACAGAAACTACCCGGATTATCCTGATCAAAAGTTTACACCCGAGTTCTTAATACCGTATATTGCCCCCATTAACACCAATGACAGCTTGAAATCTTTTGTGGATGAGGCTCTTTATTGTCTCAGATGGTAAAGCTGCCCATTTCTCTTGACAAAAAGCCCCCACTTCCTGTAAATTCTTGCATGAACTGCACGTTTGAGATCTCCGCAGAGTGGCTCAATGATATTTAGGTCAGGAGACAGAGATGGCCACTCCAGAATCTTCACTTTATTCTGCTGTAGCCAATGACAGGTCTACTTGGCCTTGTGTTTTGGTTCATTGTCATGTTTGAATGTCCAAGTACGTCCCATGCGCAGCTTCCTGGCTGATGAATGCAACTGTTCCTCCAGTATTTGATAACATACTGCATTCATCTTGCCAACAATTTTGATCAAATTTCCTGTGCCTTTGTAGCTCACACATCTCCAAAACATTAGCGATCCACCACTGTACCTTTCATCACAGGCCTTGGTGACTCTTCAAATGTAGCGTTTATGGTTGTGGTCAAAAAGCTCAATTTGGTCTCATCACTCCAAACGACTTTGTGCCAGAAGGTTTGAGGCTTGTCTGTGCTGTTTGTCATATTGTAAGTGGGATACTTTGTGGCATTTGCATAGTAATGGCTTTTTTCTGGGGATTCAACCATGCAGCCCATCTTTCTTCAAGTGCCTCCTTATTGTGCATCTTAAAACAGCCACACCACATGTTTTCAGAAAGTCCTGTATTTCACCTGAAGTTATTTGTGGGTATTTCTTTGCATCCTGAACTATTTTCCTGGCAGTTGTGGCTTAAATTTTAGTTGGTTTACCTGACCGTGGTTTGGTTTCAACAGAACCCCTCATTTTCCACTTCTTGATTGGAGTTTGAACACTGCTAATTGGCATTCTCAATTCCTTGGATATCTTTGTATTTCCCTTTCCTGTTTTATACAGTTCAACTACCTTTTCCTGCAGATCCTTTGACAATTATTTTGCTTGCCCCATGACTCAGAATCCAGAAACGTCAGTTCAGCACTGGATGAAAGATGCAAGGGTCTGTCAGGAGTCCAGAAACCCATTGACCTTTTATACACACACACACACTAATTATAAGCAAACAGATCACAGGTGAGGATGGTTACCTTTAATAGCCGTTCAAACCACTTTGTGTCAACTTGTGTTCATGTCATCAGTCTAAAATCACCAGGATATGTAAACTTTTGATCAGGTTAATTTGGGTAGTTTCTGTTGCCATTATGATTTAATAAATGGCTTCAGCCGAACACTAACCATGAGTAAAAGTTTGTGTCATTCATATTCTCTGAAACATGGCCAAGAAATCAAATTCTGCCAGGGTATATAAACTTAGCAGCACAAGTGTGTGTATATTATTATACAGGATTTATATAGCGCCAACAGTTTGCGCATCGCTTTACAACATGAGGGCAGACAGTAGACTTATAATACAGAAGGGATCAGAGGGCCCTGCTCTTTAGAGCTTACAGTCTAGAAGAGAGGGTCAAGTGGAAACAAAAAAGGTAAGAACTGGGGGGGGGGGGGGGGGGGGGGGATGAGCTGATGGAGAAAATGGAAAATTACAGTTAGGTGTAGGTAGGGTAGGCTTCTTTGAAGAGAAGGATTTTCAGGGATTGTCTAAAAGCTAATAGAGTAGGAGATAAGCGGACAGACTGGGGTAAGGCATTCCATAGGATTGGAGAGGCTTTGGAAAAGTCCTGGAGGCAAGCATGGGAGGAGGTGACAATAGAGCTAGAGCGAGTAGGAGGTCGTGAGAGAAGAGAACGAGTAGGCTGGTATTTAGAGACTAGGCTAGTGATGTAGCTGGGGCTAAAAATTATGGATGGCTTTGTAAGTAGTTGTTAGTATTTTGAATTTAATTCTTTGGCCGAGCGGAAGCCAGTGGAGGGATTGACAGAGAGGGGTAGCAGACACAGATCGATTGGTAAGGTGGATGAGTCTGGCAGCAGCATTCATGATGGATTGAAGAGGTGATAGACTATGTAGAGGTAAGCCAATGAGAAGGGAGTTGCAGTAGTCGAGAGATGACCAGCGAGTGAATTAAGAGCTTTGTTGTGTCATTGGTTAGAAAGGGGCGTATTTTGGAGATGTTGCAGCGGCAAGATTTGGACAGTGATTGGACGTGGTGCTTAAAGGAGAGTTCAGAGTCCAGGACTACACCTAGAACCTTGGCGTGTGGGGATGGGCTTATAGTTGTGCCATTGATTTTGACAGAGATCAGGGGAAGGAAAAATTATAAGTTCGGTTTTGGATAGATTGTGTTTGAGTTAGTGGTGTGACATCCAGACTGATATATCTGATAGTAAATTAGTGATACGCGAGGAGACAGAGGATAATATAAATATATATATTTTTTTTTTTTTTTTTACACACACCCATCAACTTTACAATGGTCTGGTAAAGATCCGCAGGGAACCGAATGGGAAACAGAGGAAATAAAAAGCTATACTTCATGTCAAATACTACACAGACTAGCAGACAATGCAGAACTGTCAATCTGGGTTCATTGAAAGTCATCTTCCTCTTTAACAAAGTCTAGAACCATGAACAAGAAGGAACTGCTGAACCTGGGAAAAAAAAATAGATAAGCTGAACTGTATCAACATCCTGAGATAATGCCAGGAAACGAAAAGAATAACAACAGATTCCCATAGGTTCACTCTACAATGTCTAGTAGAAATTTAGAGATTCCACTTCAAATTGGGTGGGGTTAGCCAGTCAGTTGCTAGGCCTATGGCATATAATAGCAGTCTATGGTCAATGACTAATTAGTACTTTGATTCAATGCAACTACTGGGCTGCACTGAGAGAATGAGGTCTGCCATTGCTGACCAATGTCTGACAATGCTAGTTTCCTGGCTGTCCTTTGCTTCAATATTGGTGTTCTCATTTTGTTACACCGATTTGTCACTAAAAATCATAAGGATCTTATGGGATTGCCGACAGTGACATTTTTAAAGCAATTTGTTGCTCTGTGTTTGGCTCCATTCACACTGGGCAGAATCACTGCAATTCTGCCCGCGATCTCAAAACACACTGCAAATTGCAAAACTGGTTCCAGTGCCATTTATTTTCAATTGCACCTAAAACGTGGTGCAGTTTCGCTGTGATTGTCGCACGATCACGTGGCAAATCGCATCATAGGAAGCTTGTCGCCCAAAAGAAAGCAGGAGCTTCTATTAGGTGACAAGCTTCACGCAATGCTATCTTCATCTTCCTACCGGGTATCGCGGCTCCGGCGCTGCGATGACGTCACTCCCACGCATGCGTGCGGGAGCCGACACTAACGGCATGATCGCCGTTAGAAACGGGACGCTCAGTGCACCTGCACGCCATTGTCTACGCCGCAGACATCGGTGCCTGTCTTGCAAATATCTCCTAAACCATGTAGGTTTAGGAGATATTTCTTGCACCTACAGGTAAGCCTTAATCTGGGCTTACCTGTAGGTAAAAGTGGTCTGTAAAGGCCCGTACACATGATCGGACTTTTTAACAACAAACATGCAAATTTGGAGCAACATCCGACCGTGTGTACGCTCCATCAGACAAACTTCTTCTGTTTCCATCAGACTTTTGTTGGCTGTGCGAACGCACAAACTTTCCGGCAACAAAAGTCCGATGGAGCAAAGTCCGATCGTGTGTACACAAAACCATCAGACTTTTGTACAAAGTACAGTACGCAGTCGCGAGAATGTTCCCGGCGACAGGGTACTGTACATCTCGCGCTGGCTGCAATAGGGAAAAACACGTTTTCCTACTGCGGCGGGCATGAGAGGGAATTCCTCGGCGTGGGGTCCCCCCAAAATCCATACCAGACCCTTATCCGAGCACGCAGCCCGGCCGGTCATGAAAGGGGGTGGGGACAAGCGAGACCCCCCCCCCCCCGAGCCGTACCAGGCCGCATGCCCTCAACATGGGGGTGGGTGCTTTGGGGGCGCCCTGCGGCCCCCTCCATCCCAAAGCACCTTGTCCCCATGTTGATGAGGACAAGGGCCTCTTCCCGACAACCCTGGCCGTTGGTTGTCGGGGTCTGCAGGCAAGGGGCTTATCGGAATCTGGGAGCCCCCTTTAATAAGGTGGCCCCCAGATCTCGGCCCGCCACCCTTTGTGAATGAGTATGGGGTACAGATAAAAGTGGGGAGATTGACAAAAGGGTGGTGGTAAAGAGCTGAAAAACCATGTGATTTGGTGAAAGTTGGCTGGAAAAGTCCTGCCATCTGTATGCAATACAAACTTATGGCCAACGCCCTTTGTACAAAAATTCAAGGGAAAGCTTGTACGAAGTCCTATCATGTGTATGGGGCTTAAGGGTTTACAACCACTTTAAGCAGCTTTTAGGCTTGAGAGGTATCATTTCTAGTGGCAATCGCTGTTCATCTAGGATCACACCATTTTACAGTTTGTTTCTGCAAATCTGAAAAAACTCACTACAGTCCATTTAACATGATTTCCAATGGATCGTGTTCACATCTGTGTGTTTTAAACCGGTGCATTTTTTGGACATGGTCAGGGACTTCTGCCTGCAGCAGGTTGCATCTTTGGTTCCATAGACTAATGGAAATGCGTCGAAAAAAAAGAAAAAAAAAAAAAAAAAACGCACCAGGAAAAAGGCGTTAATGGTAACCTGCATAGGAGTAAACCTAGCCTTAAAAACAGTAGTAAACTTTTACAAAAAAAAAAAAAAAAAAAAAAAAAAAAACGACATAATGTGCTAGTATGCATCACATAATACTTACATTAGAACGAAGCCCCCTAGTGGCTAGCTGTCACTGCTGACAGGGCTTCCATCTTCACCCGGTCTTCCTTCCAGGTTCACAGGCTGCGTGCGTTTGAGAGGCAGAACCGCGATGATGGCATGCTCATGGGAGTTGCGGCTGCTGCATGGAGCTCTGAGGTCCCTTCAGAGCGCATGCGCAGTGACGTCACTGGCTGCACAAACAAGTGAATATCTCCTAAACAGTGCACAATTTGGAGATATTCCTTGTGCCTACAGGTAAGCTTTATTTTAAGCCTACCTGTAGATATACATGCATCAGCGGTGTTTACTACCACTTTAATGCTTTTCTATTAAATGTTTCAGCAATCGCTGAGCTTCGCTACAAATAACTGAAGGAGTGTGATTTGTAGCAGAGTACAACCCAATGCTGTAGCAAATTCCCAGTGACTATAGCAATTCAACTCCTAGCTACAAATTGGTAACTGCTGGCATTAGTGTTGATGTGCTTAAAACCCATATGCCAAAAAAACAAAAAAACCAAACAAAAACACCACACTAGTTTTTAAGTTACTTGGGCCTCATGCACACGAGACGCTGGTGCAAACTCTGCTGAACACGTTTTTAAAAGCTGAAACCGGCATTTAGAAACGCTCGTTTTGCCGCGTTTGGGGTTCCTAGCACCAAGTGGCCCCGAGATATGGGGCCCCATAGTCGGGTTGTAAAATGTTCCTTTAAAAACACTTATAAATGCAAAATGCGGTTAAACACGGTACCGGCGTTTAGCGTCTGAAACGTGGAAAACTTTTGCGTCTGAACCCATTTTTTTGCTTCTGGAAAAACAAGGTTAAAAACGCAAACTGCCTAAAAAAAGCCAAAAAACGAGACTGTGTACATGGACACATAGGATAACATTGAATGGGTTCAGGGGCAGTTGAAAAAAAGTGTCCAACTGCCTCTGAACGCGAGTTTAACAGTGTCTCGTGTGCATGAGGCCTTAGGAAAGGGAGAATGATGCAAGACTGAGCAAGTGTCTGCAAAAGCGCTTTGTTTCTGTATACACCAATACAGATTTTACTCTATGTTTACAGGAGTGATGACAGGTCCCCTTTACCCTTATAATTGCAATAAATATTAGCAGGCTTGTCTTGGGTCACTTGATAGCGAGAGCAATAACCTGCGGGTTACTGGGGAGGAGGCTGTGAATATTAACCACAGAAGCACATGATATGCCCAATTCATGCTGCATAGGGGTAAACAATGTAATACTTCAACAAAGATCTTCATTGCAAATGAATTCTAGAAATGATCTCTATTTTTCACAGACTCAGGAACAAATCCACCATAAATTGTTAGCGACTAACAGGATCTTATAACTATGCCAAGAGTGCAAATACAAAACCGGTTTCTTCCCATGTAGAACAGTTTACTGCTTCCTGCAGATGAAGCATATAAAAGCAAATGAGCAATAATATCTTAGAACCAAGAAGTATAAACACAATAAAAGGCCACCAAAAACCCTGGGCCTGTTCTGCCCTCAACTATAATTAGGAGTCTATAAAATACTCAGCAGCTAGCAAAAAAAAATAAAAATTAAAAAAAAAAAAAAAAAAACGGACACATGTCCGCTGATACCCGTCGCCATCCGATCAGCCAAAAACAGATGGATGGTGGCCCCATTTTCCGGATCAGATGGAAAAAGACAGACAGGCAGTCGGTTTCCATTTCGATTGCCCTATAGAGGAGAGCGCGATTGTGTCAGTGTTTGCTCTGCACAGCGGAGCGGACACAGACCTGCCATCCGCCTGCTCAGTTGGGATCAGCGAGAGATCCCCCACTGAGCAAGCAGATTTCGCTTAGCATAGGCGCCCATGTGAAAGGGGCCTAAAGTGGAATGAGTCCCTGGATCTAATATTGCCCCCACTTTGCTGCCCTGTCTTTCCCTAGTGAGTCGCTGCCCATCACACCATCAAGCCCCGTTCCCACCGGGACCAAATGCAAAGCGACACTGGGTGGTTTAATGAAAGCCTGCCACCCATGTGTATGGCAGCTGGTCCAACAAAAGCCAGTAAAACCACGACCGACTCCTGCTCAGCGCTGACTGGAGTGTTCGACAATAGCTCAGCGGGGGAGATCACTGTACCAACATCAGATGGTTACTACAGCGACCTGAGCTAATTTCTTTTTGTTCGACTTTACACGTGTTTTACTGGAGATTGTTCACATGCCTGTCCCTGCATAGTGTAAAGTGCCCCTCACTATGTATCCTGGACTTCACGGGCCTGTGACCGGCGTAGCAGGTAACACAGGATAGATCTTGTTCCTGACCCAGAAGCGATGTGTATGACGTCACTGCCGGATCCCCATTGAGTTTCCCCCGGCCAGCGAGGTCGGGAGAGAAGGTAATGCAGTGTGATCTGTGAACATGCATGGGGACCACAGGGGAGACATGCACATACAAATGTAAAAGCACGCATTGGGGCACCTGCACATAAAAAAAAGTCTACTGTGATACACGTTACATAGCACCGCGAAACAAACTGGCTCCTAACTTTTTTTTAGCTGGCTCCTAGATTTAAAACAAATTTGTCAAGCCCCGCAATAAGCGAATATTTCTGGCACTTGGAAATTATTGGTCATTATTCTGCTCTTGTTAAAGTGGAACTTCACTCTCCCAATCAACACTGGTTATTTGTAATAGGGATACACCGAAATTTCGGCCACCGAAACATATCGGCCGAAAACTGCCTTTTCGGCAATTTGCCGAAAGAGAAAAATGGGCGATAATGGAGCCGAAAATGGGGCGGGGCTCCACCCCCTGCCCTTGGTGCCGCCCATTACGGGGGTGTAATGCAGAAGAGAGGAGAGTCTATCAAAGTGCCAGGACAAAGACCATCTCCTGTACCATGTCCCCAGTCTCTGACCATCTCCTGTATAAAAATATTTTAAAAAAAATAAGTTTCAGTATCGGTTTCGGCCTAGTGTATTTTTCATTTTCGGTATCGGTTTCGGCACCAAAAAAAACATTCAGTGCACCCCTAATTTGTAATCCTCATGTTGATACCATTTGTAAATATAGATAGGAAAGCATATCATGGGTCACTGGTTTTAAAACTATTTTGTTTACATTTCTTCAGTTAGGTCCTACATCCCAGGAGTCTTCAGCAGGGGGGGAGAGGAGGAGGGGTTTTCTCAACTAAGCACACCCTCCTGCACGCATGAGCTAAGGTTTATCGCCGCTTAAATTATAGATTTTCTATATCCCCTGCAAATTAATAGCATAATGTGCTAGTATGCATCGCATTTAATAAAATACTTACCTTAAAATGAAGCCCTCCAGCAGCGTACTGTCACTGCCTCAGGGCTTCTATCTTCCAGCGGTCTTCCTTCCGGGTTCGCAGCTATGCGAGTGGCTGAAGCGGCGATGGCATCACTCCCACGCATGCACCCAGGAGCCCTCGGTTACAGCACTGTGCCCTGAAGGTCCAGCGCGGTATGCCGGACCTTCAGGGCGCATGCACTGGTGACGTCGCCGGCTGCATCCAGGGTGAAGATTATTATTATTATTATTATTATTATTATTCAGGATTTATATAGCGCCAACAGTTTACGCAGCGCTTAAGATCTCCTAAACAGTGCATGTTTGGGAGATATTCATTTTACCTACAGGTAAGACTCATTATAAGCTTACCTGTAGGTAAAGTTAAAGTGGAATTTACTACCGCTTTAAAAAGGAATTAGTGTTTTCAGTTTGTGGTACTCAGATGCAGTGAAGATCCACTTGCACTCCTACATGGTCTGCCTGTGGAAAGGCATACAGAAATCTGTACAATTGCTAATTATTAGGATGTGCATGGTCACCTATAGATAGGCCTCATCCTGTGGTCATGAAAGGGTAGAGAAAAAAAAAAAAAAAAAAAAACACAAAAAAAAAAAAAAAAACACAAAAAAAAAAAAAAAAACCACACACACACTGCTTTGATTCTATCCCTCATTTTTCATATGAATACAGCACTTTGTCATTTGCTTCTCACTGGGGAAATATTTAACTCATTGAGAATAAGCAATATAGGACCAAGGTGGTCGCATCTCAGCAATTACCATACGGTTTATCCTCTGCTCCAAATAGGAGCAGCGCTCACTTAGTTTTTACTGAGATATTCCAGGCAGATGAAGTGATCTATACTTTTCTCTTTCTGTATTAAAAATTGGGTAATCCCAGCTCTTAATGCAACCTTTTACCCAATGAACGTTCTCTGTAACCGAAGAAGCAGCTCAGCTTACGTTACAAAGATCCACTTTCTACAGTCCAGTATACTGTAAGGCACAAAGACTCACCAGGATCGTTTACAGTGAGATGGTGAAATTAAATTGCCAACTCTATACTTTGCTGAAAACGCATTTTGTGATATTCACCCCATTTACCTGCTAATGCATTTTTTAACTAAAACCCTAGAACCTCACTGCCTAAAGATACAATTTTGACACCCAGCAGGTGCAACAATGCCACTTTTTGCCCTCGGTCTTCACAAAAAAAAGACAAAGGACAGAGCACAATTAAACACTTTGCCACAGCAAAGCTACTGAATATTGCCCCTGACCATTGCTTACATAATTAAAACTAAAAAAGTGCCATGGCAGCATGATACGGTTTCAGCTGCCTAATGGAAAATCTTTTTGTAAAAAAAAAAAAAAAAAAAAAAAAAAGGTGGAGGAGCAGCACAAAATTAAACAGAAAAAACTCAGCGACGGGATGAGTGATAAAGTAGAATTTTGAACACAAGATCTTTCTTGCAGTCCACTGAGGGACCCAG
Organism: Aquarana catesbeiana; assembly: GCF_042186555.1. Taxonomy (NCBI): domain Eukaryota; kingdom Metazoa; phylum Chordata; class Amphibia; order Anura; family Ranidae; genus Aquarana; species Aquarana catesbeiana. The sequence goes on from NC_133327.1 coordinate 590,899,630, forward strand.
TAGTAATTAACAGTTGGGTTATATAGCCATCTACAGGCAGAATGGACACTGGGAAACAAAAAAAAAAAAAAATTATGTAGGCCAGCGCAGGATAACCCCTCTTACAAGTAGTATGCCTCTGTTTTGTAGCAAGTGGCACCAAAAGGACCAAGGATGATCATAAACAGAGTGCAGGACCTGTGTCCATCAATGTACTCCAAGAAAAGCATTTTACAGCAAGCACATAAATCCTATTTTTGTTCTAGGCCATAAGGGACACAGGAAGTTATTAACTGTTGGGATGTCCAAAGGAAGTCCAACTGTTAAGGGTATTAAAACAAACTAGACCAGCAAGATGGAGAACTACACCTGATGCCCCGAGAACTAGGAGGGACAGTTACTTAACCAGTGAGGAATAGAACATGGGAGAGAGACACCAACCACAGACAAAGCGTGAAGCTAGTTGGTTGCATCCTTGAATGCCAGGGCACTCTACTGACCTAGTGGTTTTCTCATTAAGCTGGTGAGGGTTAATAGCAGATCAACAGTAGGATTGGACCACTGCTTAGCAATATTCCTCTGAAACCGGAACAAATCAATTAGCTGTACAGGGGGTGTCCAGGATCTATTTTGGTGCTTCCAATCCCCAGAGAGGAATACCTCAAAAGAACTGATGCAACAGGAAAGTCTTTCAGGCAGGGGATCTAACAAAACAAAACAAAAAAAAACCTAAGACTACAGCTATCAATCTGATAATAGCACTCAGCATTAAAAACAATGAGGCTGCTCCCAATTCTCAACTCAATAGGTCTACTCCCAGAGCTGGTCTTCGAGACAGGGCAAGTGCTGAAGCAATGCCAATGGTTCTGGACCTAGAAAGTGCTCCACAGTTAACTGGTTACCAAAACAGGTTCTAGAAAGTGGCACACACTAATCTCGGGCTAACCCTACAATGTCCAGTCAGGTCTGGTCATGATGCTCCAAAGCCAAGCTGAGATGGCCGCCATCTTAGAAACCAGCTCTAGCAGCAAAGAGAAGAATCTTGACTGAAGAGACAAAAACTTAAAGCGGGAGACCAATTTTTTTTTTTTTTTTGGTCATTGAGACACTTTGCTAATCCCAAAATAATACTCACAGTTTGGGTGTAATATTTCCGCCTCTGTCTGTTTTCGTACTGAAGAATAACTTTAAAAATGTGATGCTGGCTGTTTCCATCTTGCTTGTGGGCATGTGATGCCTACAAGCCTTGATTTCCGGGATGCGGTGAATGCTGTTCATTCACAGCTTGTTCACAAGCATGATCATTGTTTCCGCACTGAATCTTGGGAAGCCTGACACTAAGCTCCCAGGAGACAGTGTGGCGCCGGGGAAAGGCAATAAACACGCCTACTCCCATGGGAGGAGACAATATAAAGGTAATTACAGCGATAAAGAAAATTTTTGTGCGGCATTTGAACATCTATGCAATTAACTGAAGGGGGTAAGATTAAGTTAAAAATTTGAGTGGAACCCCGCTTTAAATTAAAACTATAAAATAGAACAATTTGCTCTATGGGACTTTGGAGGGCAGAAACTCCTTGACAATCTTTCTGCCTTCCAAAGTCCCATAGAGGAAATTGTTCTATTTTATATCTGAGTTAGGGATGTGGGCAGCAACTCCTTTTCCATAGATCTATGGCACAATCATAATATAAAACTGTTAACTCCGGACAGGTTCCAAGCGGCCCCCTCATCTGTGTCCCATTGGGGAGATTAACCTTCACTTCCTGTCCCACAGTCTAAACAGGAAGTTACAGGAAAAACATGCAAATTGAGGGAATCCTGCGAGGCCCATGTCACTAGAACTAGTGTCCCCATTGGAAGATTTCCGCTCTTGCTTTTATGGGGACAACCCAAAATATGGGATTTTCTTTTAACTTTCAATGATAATGGTAGAGAGGACAAGCAGAGAGGGTGAATATCCCCAAAAGGAGAGACAAACTGCAATGAATAACTAATAGGTGTTCTATTCCTATTTCCAATCTGTCCAAAACTAAAAAGGTTGTTCCCTTAAATTAAACTTTAAGAAAATAATGGCAACAAAATGCTTTTACTGTTCCCAGCAGAGCTGAGGAAAAAACAAATCCTTGTAGCCTAGAAGATGCAAGCTGTGCATTATGGAAAGCATACTGTATACAAATATGTATTACTGCATTCATATAAGAAAAACAATCTTGAAATGTGCACCTGCTTTACAAAAAAAAAAAAAAATGCGATTTATAAAAGACTGTGTGGATGCCTCAAGCATCAATGCAAATAAATCACTGTTGTGTCCAATATGCTTATTTCCTATAATTGACAGCTCCATCTAGTGGCATTTACCAAAAATATATATTTTTTTATACACAGATCCCAAAGCATCATTGACATTCAATAAATAAATGTGTTAGTATATCTTATTCTGAACTTTAAAATATAATACCCGATAGGAGAGAAAGACTTTGAAATACGCAAGATGCTCTGCCAAAACTGTGTGCCCATTTAATTTGACACTGAAGAAATCATGAACCCCCATGCTGTCCAGATTCAGAGACCCAATGACAAAAGTTTAGTCAAGAAAAGAATTAGCCTGTCTCCCACACTGTTGGCATAGTTTGTGGCATTAGTCCATGCTTTCACTCTTGTAAGGCTGGATAGAAAGACCATTCCCGAGTTCCCCATTGTCACCAGAAATCATCATGAATCATGTGAGGACAGCCAAGAAAGCCACGATAGAGGATAATCAGATGCATATGAACAATTGCAACTTAGACGATGATCGGCACCTAATAAAGAAAAAAAAAACAAAAAAACAAACACCACCACACAAATAGGGTAATGGTGCTGTCTTACAAAGTGATAAAACTACCTAAGGGTAATGTGTCTTTGGAAATCCATGTGACACTTCCTCCAACTCTGACATGGCCAGGTTATCGGAGACCTACTGCTATCAGGGAAACTGGCAGGAATCTCTTGTACACTGCAGCACTCTAATGCCCCGTACACACAGTCGGATTTTCCGACGGAAAATGTGTGATAGGACCTCGTTGTCGGAAATTCCAACCGTTTGTGGGCTCCATCACACATTTTCCATCGGATTTTCCGAGACACAAAGTTTGAGAGCAGGCTATAAAATTTTCCGACAACAAAATCCGTTGTCGGAATTTCCGATTGTTTGTACACAAATCCGATGCACAAAGTGCCACGCATGCTCAGAATAAATAAAGAGATGCAAGCTATTGGCTACTGCCCCGTTTAGAGTGCCGACATACGTGTTTTACGTCACCGCGTTCAGAACGATCAGATTTTCCGACAACTTTGTGTGACCGTGTGTATGCAAGACAAGTTTGAGCCAACATCCGTCGGAAAAAATCCTAGGATTTTGTTGTCGGAATGTCCGATCAATGTCCGACCGTGTGTACGGGGCATATGGCCACTTTTTGCCTATTTGACACTGACCAGTTTTAGTTGCAATAGCTTGCAATGAGGATTTCCAACACATCACCAAGCACTGGCATTCAAACATGTATTTTCAAAGCCATACTCCAGATAGCTTATCAGCTGCTGCCAGTGGGCAAACCCAAGGACCACAATATACGAGTGACACACAGTCTGTTGTATGGACTACAATTGATACCCAGCACTTTTTTTAGATTTTGCTCCTCAGCCTGAGACCATGTCTTCCACTAGTGACCGAAAAACACCACACAGTAAATCTCCATTCATACTTGCTTCCTCTTTTCAACTCTGACCAAACCAATGTGGAAGCATACAGTGCACATTTAAAATCACTAGAGAGGAAAACTCAAAATGATTCAATTATCTCCTAGACCAGCTGTTCTCAACTTCTAATGGAGAAATACCCTGGAAATCATTTTCATGCCTCGGGTGACCCCTGCTAAGATTACATCTCTAGCTCCCGGCATATTTGCATGCTCAGCAAGTTGTAAATATAATACATAAAAGAATAAAGAATGTAGTGTATCTAGCATATCTGACACTCAGAGACTTCTCTTTTTAATACTCTATTCCTTCAGAAGAAAAAACGGTTTCTGTATCAAATCATTAAAGTGGTGTTCCGGCCGAAATGATACTTTTTAAATAAAAATACCCCTATAATACACAAGCTTAATGTATTCTAGTAAAGTTAGTCTGTAAACTTAGGTCTGTTTTGTTAGTTTATAGCAGTAGTTTGTTATTTTATAAACTTACAGCAGGCCGTGGCCATCTTAAGTGTGGGCATCTGAAGCCAGACTGTATTTCTTTCTGGATCTCATCCTTGCAGATCTCGCACATGCTCAGTGCAGCACAAGCAGTGTAATAGGTTTCAGGTCAGGTTTCCATAGCAACGGCAGTTTCAGAGGAAGTTGCCGCCCCTTCCCAGAAGGCATTGCGAACAGGAAATGATGCGATGGGCCGCGGCCAGGGAGGAGGAAGTGAAAAATGAATACAGCAGATATACAGTAGGTGCTGAGAAAAAAAAAATTAAAAAATATCCAATTTGTTTACAGTGCACAGTTTAGTGAGGGATGCTGAAGAGTTGTAAAAGTGGGTGGAACTCCACTTTAAATGAAACAAATAGATATTAGTAATGACCAGAAAAGAGATGTCAACAGGGGACATTGTAGTGCCTCTTACATTGGTTGTCAATGAAAAAGTGCCTTTTAAGGCTCAATGTACACAGGCTACTTTGACCGCCAGGCACGGGAAAACGCAGCAAAATCGCACCACAATTTTGTTTTTATGTCAGCTAAAATTTTTCCAAGGGAGGTTGAAGCTCCCCTAACCGCAGCAGCTCCTAAACTTCATCTTTCTATCCATTAAATCGTCTGCCCTTGCTGTTTTAACTTTGGATAGTAACATTTTTTTCTGCCAGTAAATACCTTACAGCCCACTTCCTGCTTCTTGTCTCGTAAAAAGCCTAGGCTATGACATCATGCACAGCTCTCACTCTCACTCTTGTGAGAGTTTGCCAGGAAGGGGGGGGGGGATGAGTCATAAGATGGCCAATGAGAACTGCAGAGCTGGAGGTGTGCCTGTGTAAATCCAGGAAGTGAACAGGCAGCAGCTTCAGCTGCCCACAGTTAAAATGGTTGCAGCCAGACTCAGTGGAGGGAGATTTATGCAGCATTTTTGGCAAGTACAGAATCACAGTATATATAAGATAATATACAAAATGGTTGGAGGGAAGTTACAGAATGGCAAATATGTTTTTATTACAAATTATATGAGCAGACTGCAGTTCCTCTAAGTTTAGGAGCTGTAGTGTACATGAAGCCTTAAATTGGTAGTTGGTGTTGTGGGCCAATGGGAGAAAGACCCCTTATGTTAGGCGCCTTTCACACGGTTGGCCTAATCGGGTCTGCCTGTTGGTTTTTTAGGCAGACCCGATAGAGGGCTCCATAGAGGGCAATGGATGGTCCTATGTCCATTGACACCAGCCGACATCCAATCTGATCCTGTCTGCTAAAAAATAGACAGACGGGGGATGGGATAACAGTCAGATATAAATGGGCAGGCGGTCCATTTACAGCCAACTGCCTATACAGGAAAGCAGGCTGTGTCTGTGTTGAGGTCTACCTGTTCAGCAGAGAGATCCCTGCTGAGCAGGTGGATCCGCTGGCAGAGTGCCATTGTGAAAGGAGCCTTAATGTTAAGTAAAAGAAGCACCCTCTTACATTGTTGACCAATAGAAAAACTGCGCCCCCTCCCCCCCCCAATCATACAAACTGCTAAAAAGATAATTGATATTAGTGGGAGTTAGAAATGCATCACTGCTGAACCTCCTGCAACCTCTGGAGAAGCCTCAGAGTTCCATGAAACCCTGTCCTAGACCGATATATAAAAAAAAAACAAAAAACAAAACAAAAAAAAAAAAAAAAACCCCTGATCAAGTCTTTTCGCTTTTCTTTTTATGAAGCATTTTGTAAATCTCCATACATGTGTGCACATTGCAGGTACAATATACATTTTTATAATACAGTCTTCTCAATGATATGCAATTATATGGCAGTGTGGATTGCACAGACTGCAGCTATGCTTTACAAAAATACAGAAACCAAAATAAAACTAAATGAACTCACAAATGTAACAAACTGTACAAAATGTACTTTTAGGCCTAGTTCACACATATGCATTTTTTTTGGTGCTTTTTGCAGAAACGCATTACAGTCCATTTAACATGGTCTCCTATGGGACAAATTCACATCTATGCTTTGTTCGGCCGCTGTGTGTTTAGAAAGGGTCAGGGACTTTAACCACTTGCCAATTTATGTTGGCAGAATGGCACAGGCAGGCAAAAGGGCGTACCCATACATCCCTTTGAATTTGCCGCCTATCGGGCACGCGCTCGCCTGCCGCGCGAGCGTGCCCACGCAAACTCTATGTTCGCCTGCAGCCCATGATTGCGCAGAGGAGAAGCAGAACAAGGAGATTTCCCTGTTCTGCCTAGCAACATGACAGGGAGCTACTGCTCCCTGTCATCGGGAGCAGTGATCTCTGTCATGTTGTAGTGAGCCCATTCCCCCTACAGTTAGAACATATCCAGGGAACACACTTAACCCCTTGATCGCCCCCTAGTGTTTAATCTCTTCCCTGCCAGTGTCCTTTATACAGTAATCAGTGGTTATTTGTAGTTCTGATCACTGTATAAAACGTCAATGGTCCCAAAATAGTGTAAAAAGTGATCTGTCCGCCATAATGTCGGGGTCCCGATAAAAAATAAATACATAAAAAAATTTAATAAAAATGCCATAAATCTATCCTGCTTTGTAGATCGATATCTTTTGCGCAAACCAATCAATATACACTTATTGCAATTTTTTTTTTACCAAAAATATGTAGAATACATATCGCCCTAAACTGTGGAAGAAATTTGTTTTATAGATTTTTTGGAGATATTTAATATAGCAAAAAGTCTAAAAAAAAAAAAAAAAAAAAAAAAAAATTGCTTTTTCTTCCCCAAAATTGTCGGTCTTTTTTTGTTTATAATGCAAAAAATAAAAACCGCAGAGGTAATCAAATACCACCAAAAGAAAGCTCTATTTGTGGGAAATAAAGGACATCAATTTTGTTTGGGTACAACGTCGCAGGACCACGCAATTGTCAGCTAAAGCGACGCAGTGCCGAATCGCGAAAAATGATAAGGTCAGGAGGGGGGGGGGGGGGGGGGGGGTAAATCCTTTCAGGGCTGAAGTGGCTAAAAACGCAAAACAGTGCTTTTTTGGTTCCATAGACTTCAATGGAGAAGATGCAGAAAAGCATGTAGTGGGTTTTTTGCCACAATTTTACCGCAAACCCCAAAGATAAGTTTTACTAAAGATCAGATGTTCGTAGTGCCACAGATTGTGGCTTGGCCCTGCCTCCATGCTCCCCCCTCACTTGCTGCCATTGACAGCAGCGAGAGCGACTGCAACCTATGGTTGCAGGAAATAAATTTGCACTGTGTATGGCCTGCCTAAGGGCTGATTCACATAAGCAGCCATGCTGAAAACAAAGCTCCTGGTGTGCACTGGGGAGGAAGCAGTGCTGAAGCACTGACCCAAAGCATTGAACGGTTTGCTTTTTTTTGCTAAAACTTTGCTCTGTATAGTGAATATTGTATCCATAATTATCTCTACAAGTCTTCACATGACCATTGAGTAAATGGTGGATGACTATTTACCAGGCCACACCTAGCTACAGTCTTCAAAGTGAAAGTAAACTGTTCCCAACATATAAAATAGAACACGATTAGAGCCATAAACAGGCATTTCATATGTAGGCAACATTGCACTCCTGTAACCCAAAGATTTTAAACACAACTGTGGTTTTTGGTGTTTTTTTAGTACAACTAAAATCTTATGGGGCGTGCAGGCGGTCGGACTTTTTGGCTACAAAAGTCGGACAGCCTGTCCATCAGACTTTCGACAGACTTTTGGCGGACTTTAAACTTTCTAAAGACCGGACTTGCCTACACACAATCACACCAAAGTCCGATGGATTCGTACATGTACATGACGCACACCGTTCTAAAATAAGGAAGTTGATAGCCAGTAACCAATAGCTGCCCTAGCGTCGGTTTTTGTCCGTCGGACTAGCATACAGACGAGTTACGGTGGAGTTACGACATAAAGATTTGAAGCATGTTCTAAATTTAAAGTCCGTCAGATTTGGGACTGGAAAAGTCAGCTGAAAGTCCGGGGAAGCCCACACACGATCGGATTGTCCGCCGGATTTGGTCCGTCGGCCTTTTGTAGCCGAAAAGTCTGACCGCCCCATTAAAGAGAAACCTTTTGCAATGGAATTTCAGGCCAATGAACATGGAATTGGAATCTGAAGACATCATTTTACACTCACTTCAAACCCAGAACTTTGGAACTGGATGTCTCAAACCTGGACTTATATTACCAGTCAACCCACCAGTGCCCATTCAATAAACTGAAGTATCACTGGTTGCAGACCCAAAGCCATTTTCCCCCATTATAGGACAAGGTGGTCAGGTGTATCTGCAGGCACAACAGAAATACACCCTCCTGCACAAACGTGTAGTGCCCTGGTAATGGTATGAAGAACAACTCCACGTCACAGGGATATCACCTTAAAGCGGAGCAAAAATATAAAAAAGCCTTTTCTGTTTCAATCTTTTTATTCAATTTTCACAATTACAGTAAAAAAAACATAATGTGATACAAAAGAGTGCAAAAACGGCTCTGTCAATAGAAACAGTAAACAAGTCATCAATGACGACATGTTTTAAGGGTAAGGCATTAAGACATAAATCCATGAAGATCCACCAATGGGTATTAGGAACTGTGACAGAGCTGTCAACTATAAGAAGACTGGTATTGAGAAACATACGTTTATAGTCCACAAATAGGCCAACTTCGTACATTCGGCACAGGGGTCAAGCAGGACAGCACCTACCCACCCAACCACAGAGGCAAGCTTACAGACGTAATGGAATTCTAACAAAGCTAGTGAACATTGTGTCATCTAACACTACACTTTTTTTTAATCCTACAAAAAAAAAAAAAAAAATATATATCTATATCTCAGCAACATATCCTTTGAGGGATATATGAAACCTAGACGGGAACCCCCAAAGTCAAGACAAAGGGTCCGACTAGAGGGCTTATCTTGCACCGGAGTAAAGAAAGGCGCGAGTTAGAGAAAGAAAAGGAAGTAAAAAAAAAAAAGAGCAAAGAAGCGAGACCACACCTGTCCAGGAGTCCAACCCGGCACCAATCCAATGTCAATCCCAAGTGTCCCGCACCTGCAGGTAAGAAAGCCAAGGGGTCCACACCTTTGTAGCTGCTGATTTTTAATATTAGGACACTACCTGGCATATTATGGGGCACAATTTTCTATCCTGATGTTCAAATGTATGGATTAGTAAGAAATATTGTAACCAAAATACTATTAACTTAACCACTGGCCAACCAAACAAATTTTTTTGAATTTTTTTTTTTTAGACAGATAGAGTTTTCTTGTGGTGCTATTTAATCACCACTGGGTTTTTTATTTTTAGCTAAAGACCAAAACATTTTTTTGCCGAAAACAAAAAAAATAAAACTTTCCCAAGTTTCAGTTTTAAAATTTAGTAAATAAGTAATTTTTCTCCTTCACTGATGTGCGCTGATGAGGCGGCACTGATGATCAGTGCCCCAATTATGAGTGAAAACAGGCTTGCCAGTTAACGGCTCTCCTTTCCTCCCACAGACACAGCGTGGGAGGACAGGACTGATGATAACATGAGAGTCTATTTACATGTGATCAGCCATGATTGGACACAGCTGATCACATGGTAAAGGGTCGCTGTGATTGGCCCTTTACCCCGACCTGGGATCAACTGTGTCCAAAGGACACAGAGCATGCCTGCTGTGTGCCGCAGGAATTGGGCGACTGCACTGTAGCCGTCTTTTGGCTAGAGCTAGGTCGGCAAGTGGTTAAAGAGTCACTTCCTCCAGCCCTGTGTAGAGCACAGAGAATGATGCAATAGCCATAATGAAATGAATACTGAGCTGTGGAACTACAGAGCTCAGCCAAGCCCTTGAAAACAAAAAGAGGAAAAAACAGTCAAAAGTAATACCTTGGAATTGAAGAAAGGACTTTGACAAAGCGCAGGCGCGTGAAACATGTTAGTCACGGTCGCCACAGCAACATCAAGCTTACGTACCGTCCAGCTTCCTGGGATCTCCAGCTTCCGGTTGTGACCCCGTCCCCCAGCTTCCAGATCCAGCCCATCTGTCCGTAGTGGCTCCTGTGACACCAGGCACCTGTATGTCAGTCCGGCATGCTGGCTGTGTCAGCTCCGCTGTGACACGGGTTACCACTCTCCCTCTGGCACAGAGCACGAGTGACGGCAGTGTTGTATCCAACTTCAGCATCGCAGGGAACATCGCATCCACCTTCCACATCTCCTCCACGTGGCTGTTATCCACAGTTGAGCCAATGGTTGTAGCACAACGAGCGGTCACCTTGGATTCCACATCCCTCCCTGCTCAGCTGATAAATTGAGTCTTCCCCCCCCACCCGCTCAATACATGAAACACATTTGCCGATATTAACCCCTTGGCAGCTGGCGGTATTGTAACCATTTTTCAGTATATTGCAACAATGGAATTGATGTCCTCCTGTTGAGTTTTTATATTTGATCTTTTTCATTTGATTGTTGTGACTTAATAAATTTTGGCGTGCATTTTATTAAACTAATCTTAGCTTCACTTTTTCAGTCCTTTTATTTTTCTGGCCCCATTTGAGTGCTGTCTGTTTGTGTATCATCCGACTCAAAGCCCACATCGCTGACAACTGTGTGCAATAGGACCAGGAATAGGAAACGACTGTCAGAGAATCTGGATAGCACTCTGCCAGATAGAGACAATTTGAATAGTTCTACGATGAACAACAACTTTGAAAATCATGTCCTCACAACTCTTGGAGGATCATGAGGGGAGATCAGCAACATCAGCATATAATGAAGGCCACCCTATCAGTCTGCACTTAGACTGTGTCCCAACCGAGGAAGACATTGGGGACACAACCTTGCCCTTTTTTGTCATCCCAGTAACTTTAAGCAATAAACAGCAGAGACAGAAAATGGTGTAGGACTTCATCAGCACGGAGCTCTCAAAAAAAAAAAAAAAAAAAAAAAGAAGAACAAAAAAAACACCTAATCCTACCTTGCACTGGTCTTCCAGTGTTCAGTGACATTGTTCTTTAACAAGAACATGTCACAATGGCTGTTAAGAGACAGCTAAAGCTCTAAAGCAGTGTTGGTAACGGCCATTGCCTGACTCCCAGAATCAGTAGCAACTATGGATGAGCTCAGGAGAGATCAGATCTAGTCAGAATCCACCTGAACTAGCCCTCCAGGAAGCGTTCATTGCATAAAACCAATAATAAAGCTGCCCCCCCCAGTAATGACTTATCTACTTATATTTGTCTTTGGGCAGTGACAGCTTCCTGGGATAGTTCAGATCTCACCTGAGCTCACCGCTACTACCAACGCAAAACAACATTTGGACTAACGCAATTATGTAGAACATGCCAATGTCTGCAATTATTCTTTAGTGTAAAAGAAATAGGCCAAACAATTTAACTACTTGAAACCAGTCTAAAGAATAGTTTTCCTTCGCTGGCCTGAGTAATAACCTAGGTAAGGGAAACCTAGACACTTAGGCCCCTTTCACACGGACGGACCGTCTATCCGTTTTTCTTCCATCCGTCGACGGACGACAATGCATTCCTATGGGCAAACGGATGACCATCCGTTACCATCAGTTAACCTCCGCTTCCGTTTTTATCCGTTTTTTTTAACGTACAAAGCTACGTCCAGATCCGTCAAAACGGATATTAACTGACGTTAACTGACAATGTCCGTCAACGTCCGATCAGTTAAGATCCGTTTTGAAGAAATAATTCAAAGTTCATACTTTGACAAATAAAAAAACAAAGTGAAAAAACTTTTATTTTAAAAGGGTTATGCAGAATAATAAAACTAAAACTGTTTTGAACATATCATGTGCTTTTGTGTCTTTTTATGCTATCAAAACACAATGAAATACCCAAATTAATGAATTAATAAATTAAAATTTGCACTGCATTATATATATATATGTATATGTATATGTACTGCCATGAAACTTCTGATGGAGATAGAAAGTAGTCGGCAAATTGTTCACGCATGGCAGTGTAGGATGGGTGGAGCAAGGCTTTCTAGGTAATTTCCTTAAATGCAAAGAAACTGCTGTAAATGGATGAAAACGGATACAAAAACGGATGAAAAAACGGATGTAAACGTGTACATTAACGGATGAAAACGGATATTAACGGAACGGAAGACGGATGAAAACGGAGATTAACGGAACGGATGAAGATGGATGAAGCAACGGATAAGAACTGATACGTTTTTAACATGGCTAATCTGATGGTGCCCGTGTGAAAGGGGCCTAACTCTTCTGGGGCCCCTGAGCTCCGCATAACTGCCAAGGAGTCGTATGTGGCCCCTGGGCCACAGGCTGGGCACCAGGGGTCACTAGGCAGAGCTGTGTCTGACTAAAGTTTTTATGCAACACTAACTTATTATGAACACTATAAAATGAAAAAAAAAAGATTAGCAAAAATAATATATACATGTAAACCTAGTGTGCACACACATCAAATATTTGCCTTGGTTATTAGACTGTTAATCATTTCATTCGCTTTATACTGTGCAGTGTTCGTCTCCTGTTTGGTTTTAACGAATAAACGTCATAATCCAAAGATTCAGAATACATTAAGCCTAAGGAACGTACAGACACAGGATCTACAGCATATAAAGTGTGGCAGATAACCCTGACCATAGCGACCATCCTCTCAAGTCTTGGGGAAGCTCAGGGGTGGCTATACACTGTCAGGCTGGGTAGAGTACACACAGAGTAAGTCAGGTTTGGGTTAACCACATGCCTTTCCTGGATGTACAGCTCTGCCAACTATGCAATTCTGGGGGAAATCCTGGGCCACAAGTCACCAGCCTCCAATGTTGGACACACATGATGAAAGATGACGCCATCCTGAGCTACTGAAGCAACAAAATTTTACCAGCATGTAGTATGGGGGTCAAACTAAGCAAGCCATTCAAATTGTGGCCAATCATGTAGACTTTCATACTACACAGTTAGCATAATGAGGAATTTCCCAAAATTGACCTGACAAAGCATGTGGGGCAGATGACACCCCGGGCGTCAGCAGTAAAGCGGCGCTATTTTTAGTGCCACTTTACCGTCATTCTAGCGGTGCTATTCGGCCGGTAGCGGGGGGGTTTTAACCCCCCCTGCTACCGGCCGAAAAGGGGTTAAATCCTGCCGCAAATAGCCGCCAGAGCGGCGTTTTGCTGGCGGTATCGCAGTGCTGCCCCATTGATTTCAATGGAGAGCAGCGGTGGAGGAGTGGTGAGTTTACCACTCCAAAGAAGCTGCTGGCAGGACTTTTTCTGATGCCCTGCCAGCGCACCATTCCAGTGTGAAAGTGTAAATGGATCCGCTTTTTTCAGGCGCTATTTTTAGCGATGTAGCGCCTGAAAAACACCCGCAGGGTGAAAGGGGTCTCAATCTTATGTGACCATGTACACAGTTTCGTTTACAGTCGTTTTAGGCAGTTGCGTTTGACAGCCTCTCTTTGAAGGCAAAAAAAATGAGTTCAGACGCCAAACGCGGTACCAGCGTTTAGCCGCATTTTTGTTTAAAAGCGTTTTTAAAAAAAGGTACCCAATTTTTTGGACATTAAAACACCAAAGTATGAAAGAAGAAAGAAAAAAAAAAAAAAAGGTAGATGGAAGAAAGAAAAAAGGAAAAAAGGAAGGAAGAAGGATGTTTAAAAACTGGTAATTACTTGCAACGATTCATAGACCATATATAGTCCTTGATCCAATCCAATACACCACTAGCAATGTTGTTTTACAAAGTATAATTGTAATTTGACCCCTATGTTGTTAGATATGAAAGAGATGACCCCACCATTGAGCATGACCACCGACGTGATCAAACACAGTTTCATGAAATTTGATAGTCACCAACAGACATTCCTCATGCTCGTGTCCAAGCGTGTCAGACTGGGCCTAACTTTTTCTAGTAGACTGTCAAATAAGGCAATGGACTTGCATGTAAAATTTAAAAATGTATCGGGGTAGGTACGCAGCTGTACGTACACGTTGGTAAAATATCCTGACATGCGCTGCGCGATCAATGGATGGGTCCAGTAGCAACGAACTCGCAACTTTCGGCATCATTCTAGCCCCATCAAGAGCAAATTCAGGAGCATTTCCTCACATATGCTCATTATGGGATCCATTGAAAAAAGAAAAACAGAAAATGGGGACAAGGACAAGGCTGCTCTTCACTCTGGTCTCACAAAATAGCTATAATAAATAAAACCTTTTTTTGGGGCTTGCGGAGGGTCTTATTATATTATACTTACTAAATGCTTCTAGACGCAAACGTGGCATGCCAACGCGGCTAAAGGGGCATTTCTAAACAACGGTTTCAAGCTATAAAATAATTAAAAAAAAAAAAAAACGTTCAGAGGACTTTGCCTCAGTGTCCTGTGTACATGGAGCCCAAGTAGTCTCAGACATTCTATTGTAGCAATTTGGCAGTTTCTGACAGTCTCATTAAACTGGCACACAGCCACCAACAGTTTCTACTAATCCAGCAGCTTCTAGTCGTCTGTTCTAATGAACAAGGTAAAATATCATAAAAAAGCTAAAATTTGACTCCCGAATTTACCAGTCATTAGGATAAGGCAACACGTGGTAAGAGACAGTTATTTAGCCCCATCCACATGGATGTCTCTACAAACAGTCATATGAAGTGTAAAGAATCCAACATCTGTCTCTTCTCCGGTCTGTATCCTGAGCACTGATTTGTTGCTAAAGGAGATGACACCTCCTCACTGCCTGCGTTAACCCTGTAAATGCTGCATCTCTGCAATGCAACTGCATGCATTACATACAGTTGCAGGGCAGTTGCGGTGCAGCCCTATTCACTTGAATGGGTTGCATTCAGCTGCGGTGCTGAACATGACAACGGGGGGATCATCGGGCGGCACAGTGGTGTAGTGGGTAGCACTTTCGCCTAGCAGTAAGAAGGGTTGCTGGTTCAAATCCCAGCCATGACACTACCTGCCTGGAGTTTGCATGTTCTCCCTGTGCCTGCGTGGGTTTCCTCCCACACACCAAAGACATGCTGGTAGGTTAATTGGATCCTGTCTAAATTGTCCCCTATGAATGTGAGTTAGGGATCTTAGATTGTAAGCTCCTTGAGGGTAGGGACTGATGTGAATGTACAATGTATATGTAAAGCGCTGTGTAAATTGACGGCGCTATATAAGTACCTAAAATAATAATATATAAATAAAATCATGTACACCCCCACCCCCCAGGTTGCCTTTGCAGCTTAACCACTTCAATACTGGGCACTTTTACCCCCTTCCTGCCCAGGCCAATTTTCAGGGGGTCACACCTTGAATGACAATTGTGCGGTCATGCAACACTGCACCCAAACTATATTTAGCATTTTTTTCTCCCCACACAAAAAAAATTATTTTGGTGGTATTTAATCACCACTGTGTTTTTTTTTTCCCTTGCTAATTGAAAATAATAAAAATCCTTCCTTGCTTGTTATGATTTGCTAATAATTCTTCATAATTTTAGGCCGGAATGTATTCTGTTGCGTTTCTGGTGAAAATGACCCAAATCAGTGTGTATATTTAATCTGTAAGTTATAGAGTCCACAAAACTATGAGATATCTGAAAATTGATCAGTCCTGATGTACTGACGGCCTATCTCATCTGAGACCCACAATTCTCAGGACAGTACAGATATCCCCCCCCCCCCCCCCCCATAACCTCTTTTTGAAAAGTAGACAGTCCAATGTATTAAGCAAGAGGCATGGTGAGTTTTTTTTTTTTAAGTTGCCATTTTTTGTCAAAAGTTATATATATATATTTTTTTTATGCAGTACAGTGTCATATATAACAGGTGTGGTGGTGATCAGGAACACCGACTTGTGACAGTATGAAAAAAAAAAGTCTATTTTTTTAAAAACATGCTTTGACCAGAGCTGGTGACAGATCGCACTGCTGCGTGGCTCCGAGATTTGGTAGGAAGTCATATGACCCATATTGACGAGAGGTTCCCACCGGCGTCATTATGCTATACGCCAGGCAAGAACCAGTTAAGGGGGCAGTAACACTGCTCCACTGTTTTGCCTCCCCCTCCAACTCCAAGTGTAAAAGAGCCCCAAAGGGGATATTGCTTTGCACTTTGAAGAGATCTCCTTTCTCTTCCTGTTGTGTCTCAGGAATAGGAAGAAAAAAGTGATAAAAGGGGCCAAAGGGGGGGGGGGGGGGGAGGGAAGAGGAAGAAGGCCCCCCCCCCCCCCCCCCCTCGATCCCTTTCAAATAATTATTTCACCTCCTTGTTTTTTATATGGATCTAGACACTCAGGTGTGTTCAGACACGACATGAGTCCAAACACACCTGAACTTTCTTGCCAGGAAGTGGTCAGAGCTTTCAGCCAATCGGAGGCACTTCCTGCCTCAAGTATGGCCATGAGCACACACACGCACACTTGAGCTCAGATGGACACAAATGCAAAGACACACATCCGTCCACCCATAGAGTTTGTATTGGTCTGTCTTTTCGCCATCACAAGATTAAAGTGGAACTCCACTTGTGTTGAGGGGGGGGGGAGGGGGAAATACACACATTCTCCTCTGGGTTATCCATGTACATTGCAAGGAGTATAACAAACTGCTGCAGATTCCTACCTTTTGTTATTTTGAAGAAATCCATGTGTGTTTCTCTGTGCCTCTGTACTGAGCGAGTCTAATGGGAGTGGTTTCATAATTAACTGTCAGGTGTGGCAGCAGCAGGGCACTAATGAGGAAATCTGCTGAGCCTGCATCCCTTTAGATGGGTTCCTATTGAAAGTATCTCTCCAAAAATGACATTTTTGTTGCAAGGGATGCCTAAAATTTAACATGCATCAGTGCAGATTTCTGGGAAAATTGGTGAGCCAATCACACAAGCAGGAAATTATGTTTCTGGGGAGTGGTCAGTACACACTCTGTACAGACCAACCCCAGGTAACAATATTGCATTCTCAGAAAATTACAGAGCTGCAGATTAAAAATGACCTTTCCTTTTTAATAACATTCAATTACAATATGATGTAGCAATTATATGTGCCATATTTTTTTAATTGCCTTTTTTTTCCTCCACGAAAGTGGTTACCCTTTAAGAAAAGGGGGAAAAAAAAAAAAAAAATCCTACCATGTGAAACCTGGGTACCGATTTTGTGGTTGTTTTGTTTTCTTTTGTTTTTTCGTTTAGTTTTGAGATGCATGGTGAGTTGTACACCGTTATGCACATGGCTATGTGCACCTATTGGCCAGGGTATGCCCCAAAGGCCCTGTTTTGTACCTTCAAAGTCAAAATTTCCAATAAAATGAATTTTCAAAAAAAAAAAACAAACAAAAAAACACGTAACAAAAGGATGACGTGAAAATGGGATTTAGCCCAGGTTCACACTGAGCTGCGGTAATGAAGATGTGCGAGTTCAGCTGAACCTGCCCGATTTAACTCCCGCATATTAATTATGATTTCAGCCATGATTTTAGAGACTCTGTGCAGGTTTCTGCACAGATGTCAATGTAAATCACAGCCCGAAATCTCAAAAAAGTAGTACAGAAACTACTTTTTGAAATCTGTGCAGAGCCGCAAATGCAGCATCGCACCGATTAGGAAGGTGCCATTGCTGGCAATTGCGTAAAAACCATTAAGCGGGCCATAAAACCTGGTTTACATTGGTACGATTTGACATGTCAAATCGTACCAATGTGAACCAGGTTCTATGGCCCGCTTTATGGTTTTTATCTACAGGTAAGCCTCTAAGGCTTACCTGTAGGTAAAATAGGAGATATTCATCAGCGTGATGTCACCGGCGCATGCGGATTGAAGGACCAACGTATCGTGGCTCCGGCCATTTACAGCGCCGGAGATAGGGCTGAAACTACTAATCGATTATGAAATGAATCGATTACCATTTTCATAATCGATTAATCAGCCAGCCAATTAGTTGGCCTGCATACAGAATGCATTATTTGTTTTCATATCAGGAAATACAGTGCAGCACACCATCCATACATGTCAGTAAGTGCCTGAGAACTTGTGAACGTGTGAGGAGCAATGCCTCATGAGACATGTAGTCCTGGGCAGGAAGTGAGTGGTTCTAAAAGGCAGAAGTTTTCTTTACCTTGCTATTGGGGCACCCTATACTGTACTTAACGCACAGCAAAAAGCAGTGTAGAAACAGATCAAATGCAAACTGCATAGGTGTGTACCGAGCCTTATGCTGGCCACACGGATCAATTTTCAGACGAGAATATTCATATGCAAAATCTTTCTACACTCGCCGAATAAAAGAATGTTGTGTAGCGCCCTGCTCCTGATGGGCAGGTAGTATTTATGTAAATTTAAATTGTCTGAAGCTGTAGTTTAGCTCAGACTAATTATGGTAAAATCCTGGCATTTGTACCAGTTCAGCTGGGTTGTATCAATTTCCACTTGGCCGTGGGTGTCACTGTGGCCACCGGTAAGTGTTGGAAATACAACAGGCTGGATGCATTGGGTACCCCTTTTACTCAGAAATAACCCGGTGGGAGTGGTTCACTCGCCGTGCATTCTGGGTAAGGGTACTTAAGGTACAGGCGCCAATTGGACGGGGTTCGTTGTTCCCAAACTGGAGGCCCTCCTGGCCCAGGGTGCGCCGTGGCAGCTCTGCTGTCTCGGGGCCGGCTGGCCCGAGTCTTTGTTACTACAGAAGTAGGCCCAGGAGTTCTGGGGCGTGAACACGAAAGCATGGATCCATCTTGTTTTGCATCAATGATTCATGCTGGTGGTGTAATGGTGTGGGGATATTTTCTTGGCACACTTTGGGCCCCTTAGTACCCATTGAGCATCGGTTAACCACTTCCTGACCGCCTGCCGTACATATACTGCGGCAAGGTGGCTCTATTGCGCAAAATCACGTACCTGTCAATATCCACTAGGGGCATGCGCGTGTTGCTGAAGCCGCAGTCGCGCGCTGATGGGGCCAATCAGCAGGCCCGGCTGACGCGATGTCCACCGGCCACCCATGATCACTCCCCACAGAGACAGAACGGCAGTGTACCGATGTAAACAAGCAGACCGCCATGGTGTCAGGCATTGACACTGATCTAGTGTTTCTGCTAATCAGGAACGCAGATTACAGTGTCCATGCAGGTAGCCCATCCCCCCAGAGTAAGAAAGCATAATTAGGGAATACACCTAACCGTTTGATCACCCCTGATGTTAACCCCTTCCCTGCCAGTGTCCTTTATACAGTGTCAGTGTATATTTTTAGCACTGATCATTGTAATGTCACTGGTTTCCAAAAAAAAAAAAGTGTCAAAGTCGTCAGCTAGGTGTCCAATCAGTCCGCCACAATGTCGCAGTCCCGATAAAAATGTTGCTGATCGCGGCCATTACTAGTAAAAACAATTAAAAATACCATAAATGTATCCCCCATTTTGTAGACGCTATAAATTTTGCGGAAACCAATATACGCTTATTGGGATTTTTTTTTTTTTTTTTTTTACCAAAAATATGTAGCAGAAAACATGATGAAGAAATTTGATCTTTTTACTTTTTATTGGATACGTTTTATAGCAAAAAGTAAAAAATGTTGTCTTTTCTTCAAAACTGTCATTCTTTTTTTGTTTATATCGCAAAAAATATAAACCGCAGAGGTGATCAAATACCACCAAAATAAAGCTCTATTTGTGGGAAAATAAAATGACATTTTTTTCTGGGTACAGCGTCGCATGACTGCACAATTGTCAGTTAAAATAACGCAGGGCCGTATTGCAAAAGAATAATTATATATATATACACACACACACACACACACACTCTAAGTATGCGGAGGCCATATAGAATTTTTTTTTTCTATGTCACATGGTATTTACGCAGTGGTCTTTCGAACACAACATTAACCCCAATTTTTTTTTTTTTGTAGAATGTCAAATATGATGTTACGCTGAGTAAATAGATACCCAACATGTCATGTTTTAAATTGCGTCTGGCTGTGGAATGGCAGCAAGCTATGGTGCTTAAAATTCTCCATAGGCGTCACTTTAAACAGGGGGGGGGGTTATTAACTTTATTGCTATCACATGGGTCTTGACAGGTCCTCTTTATGGAGATATTTGGGGGTCTATTAGACCCCAAACCTCTTCTCCAGCCGATCAGACACAGATTGGTCTGATTGGCTGCTTTCCTGGCTGCCAACGGCCAAGTAAACAAAGAGGCAGAACTGGAAGTGACGACATACTCGTTGTGCTCGGTTTTTGGTGAGAGGTATGTCAGTTCCTCTGTTCCGTGCAGCCGATGTTGCATCACCCGGGCTGCTTGGCCAGTCCATCACCTTTACCCTCAGCTTCTTTAGCAAGGCAGTGGTCATCTTGGAGGTGTGTTTTGGGTCGTTATCATGTTGGAATACTGCGCTGCAGCTTAGTCTCCGAAGGGAGGGATCACATTCTGCTTCAGTATGTCACAGTACATGTTGGCATTCATGGTTCCCTCAATGAACTGTAGCTCCCCAGTGCCAGTGTTTTGTCGAATACTGTCCCCCATCAGATAGTGTCCACCCTGTACTGTGCAGGCGCAGTACGGAGGACAAACGAGACGCCGAAAGTCTCCTAAGTTCAACAGCTGATCATCAGCTCTACATGGTGCCCGCACACTTATTCTGCCCTGTGTCCAGGTTCATGCCCCACTATCCAAGTGGACATAGAGTTAGAATAAAAAGATGCCGAGCGCAGCGAGGCTGTGCCTGAAGCGTGGCGAGAGAAGCGAGCCTGCGAGGGGCCCTGTTACAAAGTGTTCACTATTAAGTGCCCAAGCACTATGTACAGCTGATGGTCATCTGGTCAACTTCGGAGACTTTTGGCATCTCCTTGTCCTCCGTACTGTGCAAGTGCTGCGCCGTATGGGGCGGACACTATCCGATAGGGGAACACTTCTTGTCAGAACTCCGGCAGCTCTCATGCAGCCCCAGACCATGACACTCCCACCACCATGCTTGACTGTAGGCAAGACACACTTGTCTTTGTACTCCTCACCTGGTTGCCGCCACACACGCCTGACACCATCTGAACCAAATAAGTTTATCTTGGTCTCATCAGACCACAGGACATGGTTCCAGTAATCTATGTTCTTAGTCTGCTTGTCTTCAGCAAACTGCTGGCTTACTTGTGCATCATGTTTAGAAGAGGCTTCCTTCTGGGACGACAGCCATGCAGACCAATTTGATGCAGTGTGCGGCGTATGGTCTGAGCACTGACAGGCTGACCCCCCACCCCTTCAACCTCTGCAGCAATGCTGGCAGCACTCATACGTCTATTTCACAAAGACAACCTCTGGATATGACGCTGAGCACGTGCACTCAACTTCTTTGGTCAACCATGGTGAGGCCTGTTCTGAGTGGAACCTGTTCTGTTAAACCTCTGTATGGTCCTGGCCACCGTGCTGCAGCTCAGTTTCGAGTTCTTGGCAACCTTCTTATAGCCTAGGCCATTCTTATTAGAGCAACTATTCTTTTTTTTCAGATCCTCAGAGAGTTCTTTGCCATGAGGTTCCATATTGTACTTCCAGTGACCAGTATGAGAGAGTGAGAGCCATACCACCAAATTTAACACACCTGCTCCCCATTCACACTTGAGACCTTGTAACACTAACAAGTCACATGACATCAGGGAGGAAAAAAGGCTAATTGGGCCCAATTTGGACATTTTCACTTAGGGGTGTACTCACTTTTGTTGCCAGCACTTTAGACATTAATGGCTGTGTGTTGAGTTATTTTGAAGGGACAGCAAATGTACACTATTATACAAGCTGTACACTCACTACTTTACATTGTAGAAGTGTCATTTCTTCAGTGTTGTCACATGAAAAGATAGAATAAAATATTTACAAAAATGTGAGGGGTGTACTCACTTATGTGCGACACTGTATATAAATAGATGATGACCCCCACCCTGCCTATATGTCACTACTAGTCCAGCCTCTGACATCTCCCCTCCAATGGAAAGTTACAGGCGGTCACCCCCCGTGTATAAGATGTCTGTATGTACAGAGCCTGGAACCAGGAAGTGTCTGCTGTGTACTACAGTATATGACTTTCCCACCGCTGACCGGGAACAGTATCCCCCACACATACAAATGTCCAGCCTCTACCTTGCCGCCATCGTCTCCCTCCACCTTCAGAGAAGCCATGCTGCAGCGGGAGACCTCTCTGCACCTCCCCGGGATAGACGCCTTCTCACTGGGACGCTTCCTGACTCCACCGGCACCCAACTCCACACAGGACACACCCACATCTTCCATCTGGCACGCCCATACAACTTAGTAAACCACGCCCCTCCATGAGAGCCCACAGGCTGCTATATAGCCACGCCTTCGAATGAGCGCCGTGTACCTTATTATGTAACTCCGACACTTGACCACGCCCACTTTTTTTTTCTAAATATATAAATGCAATAAGTGCCTGCTTCCAGACCTCGCCCACACCGTTATTCTCCGCCTCTAAGCTGGACCACGCCCACACTGACAATCTACGCCCATACGACAGATCACGCCCACACTTGCAATCTCCGCCCATGCTGCTGGACCTCGTCCACACGCCTGATCCCTTCTACACTGACATTCTCCGCCTATATCTCAGGCCCCGCCCATACTGACATTGTCCGCCAACATAACTGGGCGCCGATCTCCTTGTCATGTTCTGTTTAGTTCCAGAAAGACTGCAAAGCAGCTTCACCGAGTGCTGAACTGGAACCTTCCAGTGTTTGTGAATTGTTATACCTAACGTAGAACTAAAAGCAAAACTTTTTGTTCATTTTGGATAGAGTAAGGGAGGGTTATTACCCATGTCAGTGTATTTTTGCCATCTGTGTCCCCATTTGGGAGATTTCTATTTATTTCCTGTCTCTTAGCCAAAACAGGAAGTGCAAGGAAGGTGAGGATATGCCTGGTTGTCGCCAGAACTAGTGTCCCCATTGGAAGATTTCCCCTCTATTCCTGTTCTGGGGACAACCTAAATTTTGGATTTTTTTTTTTTTTACCTTCACTCGTTGATAACAGGATAAATACAAAGAGTGAATTTCCCTAATGGGGGCACAGATAGCAATATAAACCTGACAGGTGTTCTGATCCTTATCCATAAGTGTGAACTTACACTGTGGACCACCCGCTGTACAGAAGTCCCGCGATCAACCGCTGTGACACATTCGTTCGCCGCTTCACCAGTCCGGGGATTTGAAATCTCTGCGGCTTAATCTCCTAAATGTACCTGGTAATGGTACGTATGGGTGGCATTCTAACTGGTCGGCGCCGCCACATGTAATGAAAAAAGAAGTTAACCAACAAAAATATATATATTTTTTTTTTTACACCCAAATACATAAAAGCCCCCCCCCCCACACACACATATATACGCACATATGAATGTAAACGCACGCATCGGGGTGCCTACACATGAAAACTGATACACATGTTACATATCGCCACGCACGCCAGAGTGAGAGCAATAATTCTAGCACAAAGCCTCCTCTATAAATGTAAACTGATAACCTATGAAGCATCTCCTATAGAAAATCTAGGGTACTGAAGTTTGTCGTCATGTCATGGGCATCCAGAAATCTAGCGTTGGACATGTTGGGTATCTATTTACTTGGTGCAACCTCATTTTTTATATTTTACCAAAAATGTGGGTAATTTATTGCGTTTGTTCTAAAATTCACTTTAGTGTAATCTTACTGAAATTTTGCATTTCGTAGACCTTTGCGGTAATGTATCAAGAAAAAAAGTCTGTCTTAGCCCTCGTTCACATTGAATGTGGCTTTGAAATTGTGCAACTTCATCTGAAATCGCACGATTTCAAAGCTGAATGTCAGTGCGTCTTCAGGTTGGAATGTTTCATATTCCTATCGCACACGTTCCTGGTATAAGCTCTAAAGGTTGGGTGCTGCAGCAACAACCAGCTGGATACTGGTTCAAGTCACAATGTAGATACTTGCCAGCACACCAAGGATCAGCACAAGGTGGTGTCCAAACGGTTTAGTTTATCGCATGATCACAACACAAAGAGGTGCAACGTTTCGGAGTCACGCAGGACCCCTTCGTCAGGCATGTTTGGGCGCCACCCTGCGCTGATCCTTGGTGTGCTGCCAAGTATCTACATTCAGGTTGGAATGTTGATGATATCTATGCGGCTTCGTGCACAGATGTCTATGCAAGTCGCACCCAAAATCGCCAAAAGTAGTGCAGGAACTACTTTTGCAAATCGGTGAGGCGCCGCAAAGTCGGCGTCACATTGATTTGAACAGTGCCATTGCTGATAATAGGGTGCGACTTGTCATGCGATTTGACACGTCAAATTGTATGACAAGTCGCTCCATTCTGAATGAGGGCTGTCTCTTTTTTTGGGGGGGGGAGGGGGACATGCTTCAGAATTCTCTGCCTACAGGCTCCTAAGATGTAAATCCAGCCTGAGTGTGGCCCCGTGTTTCCGATCAACTGCAGACAGGCAGCCTATACAAATCAATGGCAGGCTGACACAGCCCACATGTAATCACATAAGGAGGGATTGCCTGGGTCAAGTGACAGATGAACAGCCCTGTATGCAGATAGTGTGGTCTAGGGGCGATCATCTGTCCATAATGGCAGGCAAGGGCGGCCCATCCTTTAACCTCCCTGGCGGTTTTCCCGAGTGTGGCTCGGGGTTAAAATTCAGTACCATTAGCGGTAACCCCGAGCCACACTCGGGATCGCATTGCAGGATCCTGGGGCGGCGTTACTTACCTTGTCCCCAGGATCCTGCGATGTCCCCCGCAGTGTCCGAGGGCTCCGTCCTCCTCCGAAGCCTCTCCGTGCCAGGCTCCGTTCCCTGCGAGCGGCGCGACGCACGGGGGCGGAGCCTGGCGGCAAATTAAAAAAAGTCAAAATCATAACACATACAGTACTGTAATCTTACAGATTACAGTACTGTATGAAATGATTTCACATCCCTTTTGTCCCCAGTGCTCTGGCCCATGCCCTGCATGCAGTTTTACATGATATACACTGTTCTTTCTGCCTGGAAACTGGAGATTGTCCATAGCAACCAAAAAGTGTCCCTTTACATCAAAAGTGGCTTTAGACCAGCTAGAAAACAGCGATAGTAAATTAGAACACTTGCAGAATTGAGCGATAGTGAATTGTGGGGAAATTTATTTTATTACTATTTTTTTAAATTTTTTTAAATTATTTATTTTTATTTATTATATTATAATTTATGTTTTTGTGTTTCAAACTTTATCATACCCGGGATATCTACTAGACTCTGGTTTGGACAGATTTAAGTGCGTTATTGTTAAGATTTACAGACCTACAATATAAAACGCCAAATTTCCATGCAAAATAATTGTACCGCTTTCAGCACCTAAAATCCGAAATAATCATACCGCCAGGGAGGTTAAGGGCACAGGGGCACCACCCCCCCATCCATGCGTCCGGCCCCTTTCAGGACACCTGATGCAAGGATTCCAATGGGGGGGGGGGGTTGAAGCACTGATTAGAGCCAGAGGCTCTAATAGGCTTCAAAATAGGGTGGTCTCAGGGCGCAGGGCTGCTCGGAGCCCATCCAGGTGTGTGAGAATAGCGAATGAATATTGAACACTGAATCTCCTCTCCTCCAATCGTTTCCCAATTGGCCGCCAAGGAGGAGGGAGAAGACGGAAGCTGCTAAGCAGGGGAAGGAGAAGCTGCTTGTGATGCCCGCCGCCGTGATTACCCACGGTGGAGAGCAGGGGAATCTGCCCAGGGAGGAGAGCACGAGAAGCCGCCCATGATTGCCCACGGAGGAGAGCAGGGGAAGCCGCCCGTGATTACCCGCCATGGATGGAGTAAGTGCACCGACAGACCGACTGACCAACTGTGCTGCAGGTGCACTGTTTTGGTCCACCAACCACCACTGATGGCAGGTAAACGCTCCATGTGCAAATACATTCGAACAGCTTTGGAACCTCCTAGGCTGTCATTGGTTTGTACAGGCTGAGCAGCTGCAGTTGGCAGAAATACGCTGATCTGGGTGGTATATGTGGTTTGGTGCTGTACGTTTTTAAAGATGCAAGCACTACTTTTCCCACTGGCCGGTGCGTTTTGCAGCCCATTCAAATAAATGGGCTGTCAAAACGCACCACACAGGAACACGTGCATTCCCATTCGACCCTGGTGTGAAACGGCCCTAAGGGTATGGCTGGATTCCTGTCACTGGTCTGATTAGAGGTACTATGGAGGAAAAGATATTGTTATATGCTGACGATGTTCTTTTGTTCCTAACCAATATTCGTTCATCTCTGCCAGCAGTAATGAAATATGTTGAAGAGTTTGGCAGGTTTTCTGGGCTTGGAATAAATTGGGATAAATCTATGTTGTTACCTCTGGACTTCCTGTCGGATTCTTTACCATCTACTGTGTCCCATCTTGGGGTAGTGTCTTCCATAAAGTACCTGGGTATAACTATTACTCCTTCTTCACAATCATATATTTATGACAATATAGTTCCACTACTTTCCAGATTTCAAACTCAAAGTAAAGGCTGGAATAAGTTGCCTTTATCGGTAGTCGGCCGCATTAATCGAATTGAGATGATATGGATGCTTCAGCTTTTGTACTTTTTACATAATGCTCCTGTTTGGCTACCCCTACCGATTTTTACCAAGATCATTAGTGTATTCAGGCACTTAATATGGAGAGACAAAACCCCTTGAATAAAATTGGAGGTTCTACAACACCCCAAAAAGGCTGGGGGATTAGCAGTTCTCAACCCGGGGATATATTTCCTTGTATCTCAATTACAGCAATATGCGGGGTGGGACTCCGAGCAGTTATCTTTATCTGCTCGGCGTCTATTCTCTCATGTGTTTAATGCTCGGCCACCACTACAGGTATTGGAGAGGGCACTGGGGGGTGTTTCACTCACTGCTATGCCTACTATCAAGTTAATGTGTAAAATATGGGACACAGTTAAGAAAATGATGGGGTTTTCCTATCCTACCAGGTATACCCCTATATGGGGTAACGATAGAGTTGCCAAACTTTTGACCCCTCGGGTTTTCAGAGATGGGAAAGATCTGGAGTAACTACTTTAATTCAGCTGTGTGTGAATGGTCTCATCAAAACCTTTGAAGTGTTGAGGGGAGACTTTTCTCTGCAGTCAAACAATTTTTTTCAATTTCTTCAATTGCGCCATGCCCTAAGGGTTCAATTTACGAAACGTACGTCGGAGCGGTACGTGGTCACATGTCCTATCACCCAACAACATCCGGATCCTTTGGCTGCCCCCCTGTGTAAGCTGGAACGCACGCCAGCGTGGAGGAGACATGAAAGGCTATTTCTGACTGCGAAGTCACCCTGACATGCAAGCAGCCCCAGTGCCGGGTAGGCACCCACCAATGTAAGCGGCCATTTGGTCTTTTAATTTGTTTACTTTTTTAATAAATGGTTTTACGCTATGGAGACTGTTTTTGTTTCCTATGTATCCTTATCCTATCTTGAATGAGCTTGACGGGAACGATCCATGCCTATAATACCAACCACAGTCCGGCCATCCATGTGAGCAGGCACAACCCTGCACAAGCGCTAGTGACTCTCTTTTTAACTAAAGGAGTCATTGGTATCTGGTAAGCAGATATCTACTACTTCGAGGTGTTTTTCCTTTCTTATTTTTTCTTTGGTGATGGAAAACCTTTTGTTTTCAGCAACAAGATTGGGATAATATTGAAAGATATCACTTCAACTACTTCTATCACTTTTTTATGTGGACAATCAATCACTATATATATTTTTTTCACTATTGTGGACACTTCAATGTGTAATCTAATTATGATTTGTCATTATTATGATTTTCATTTTTTTGGTAATGCAGGAGATATATTTATTTAGAGCACTTGAATAGTATGGTATCTAGCGCCCCCTAGCTTTCTTACATTTCCATTTTCTTGGTAATGCAGGAGATATATTTATTTAGAGCACTTGATTATTATGGTATCTAGCGCCCCCTATCTTTCTTATTTCAATTTTCTTCAGTTGAGGTATTTTTTTCTTCTATTCCTGTTCTGAATAAACTAGTACAAGCAAGGTCAACTTAGGGTCTTACTTTTGTGACATATAGGGCACTGTTAGATAAGTTCCTATTGAACTTCCCCGTTCACTCTAGGGATGGGTGGGAAAAGGATCTTGGCCCTATTCCTAAAGAGGCTTGGGACAATATTCTTTGATCTTTGCCATGCGTTTCTCTTTCTCCATCACATAGACTAACTCAGATTTTCATCCTTCATAGGGTATATAGAACCCCTAAATTTTTGTATAATATTGATTTGCGATCTGACCCAACCTGTGCAAGGTGTAGCAACACAGGTACATTGATACATCTTCCTGTGGTGATGCCCCAAAATCTGGAGATATTGGGTGGAGGTGGTTGGTACTCTTAAGGGGCTATTGGATGTTAATATCTTGGTTGAACCACTTACATGCCTACTGGGTTACCATTATCCCTATATTTATACTCCTCCTATTGTAAACACTAATAGGCGTGCCCCTTTTATGGCCCGTAGAAAGATTGCCTTTAAGTGGACCTCTCCTTATCCTCCTACCCTATCTGATTGGATTTTTGATCTAAATAAGATAATTTCCTTTGAAAGACATATGTATTTTTTAAGGAACTCTATGAGGAAATTTGAGAATATCTGGTCACAATGGCTTGAGGCTACATCTCCGCCACTGGAATAGATCAATCTGCACAAATAAGCATCGCTCTATATCTATATGGATATATCTGATTTTGTTTGTTATATATATATATATATTTTTTTTTTTTTCATTAATAGGTATATCCTATGGATATGTTTAGTCCACTCTATTTATTAAGCATTAGTTGTTATTGATGGATATGGGGAAGGGTCAGTGGAGCTTACTTTAGCCACTCCTGGAAATTGGGCTGGGGGTGTGCTTCACTGGTTACCAACAGAAATGGTTGAAAAACTTCACTGACCACCATAGGAAATGGGGTGGAAGTTGCTTCACTGGCTGTGAATAGAAATGGTAGGCCACTTTAACAGCCATTTGAGGAAACAAGAGGGCACGTCCTTTGCAACAAATACAAACAGTAATGAAATTGGGGCAGGACTAATTCCAAAGTCACTGACAGGAATAAAAGCTGGCCTTATTGGCCACCATCTGAAATGGTCAAGGTCTGCTTCGCTGGCCACTTAGGGAAATGTTGCGGGGACCGCTTTGATGCCCATTGCCAGAAATGGTGAAGACGTTCCTGCATCTGTGGGGTGCTGCAATAGCCACAAATGAACCAGAACTACTACTGTATCCTCTGTGGAAACTGATATTCTACCTTGGAACTCATGCACATGGTTCATGCAAGGAGTCGTACAGCGCCCAGAGCCTGTGTAAATACTTTCCCAGAACCTGCAGCTACTGCAAACATTCACTCTTACACATTAATTAGAAAATGCGAGTTATGCAGTTATGAGATGGGGGGTTGTGTAAAGGACCTGCACATGCACAGATGTATGCCCTGAACGGAAGTGTGCATTTAGAGCAGGGATATGCAATTAGCGGACCTCCAGCTGTTGCAGAACTACAAATCCCAAGAGGCATAGCAAGACTCTGACAGTCACAAGCATGACACCCAGAGGCAGAGGCATGATTAGACTTAGTTTTGCAACAGCTGGAGGTCAACTAATTGCATATCCCCGATTTAGAGTATATGTATGTGTAGCACCCTCTAGTGTGCTAGAAGTGTAGTGGTTAGGTTTTTGTTAGTGTAGGTAAATTTACAGGCTTGACTGGCAGCCAAGTTTGTCTGTTTGTTTTAATCTGGCCAATCCCATCTGGATTGGCAGGGGGCAGGCCTCCTTAAATACTCAGGGTCAGCCCAGCTGGGGAAGGAGTAGTTTGGGTGGAAGCTGGAGATGGAGTGCTAGGCTGGCGTAACTTTTGAGGGAGCTCCCCAGTCTGGGGGGGGGGGGGGTTACCTTGGGCCTGGGTTCGAGTGCGGACAGGACACTCAAGACACAATGAGGTGTTCTGGACAGGTGGCACGGGAGCAAGGAGTGGACAGCAGGAGAGCACATAGTTGCCAACATTGTAAAAAAATTTTAGGGACACTTTTTTGGCTGTAGGTGGAGTCTTGCTATAATTAGGGGGTGGGGCATGTATTTATGGGCGTGGCACAGGGGAAACGTAAAACTGCGGTGCGCGAAGTGACGAAAAATGGGCGTAGTTTACGCAAAATAGTGGGCCTGTCTTAAATGGGCATGGCTCAAAGGGGGTGTGGTTAGAGTCTGAGATGAATGAGGGATGGAGAGGGATGAAGGGACAGCAGCTCCAGATCCTACACAACAATGGAAATATGTGTATTCTAGAAAGTTTAACAATCAGCAGATAAAGATGCTCCAAACACCTGGTGTTAGCACTGATTGAAGTGCATTATTTCTATTATTACATTGTAATATAAAATTAAATCATTCAACTCACCATAATGCTAAATCAGGAGGATCCCTGAGCGTGTCACCTGCCACGTTGCCTGCCACCAGCCGTCCGTCCTTTCATCAGGTGCCCCCAGCAGAGTCCGTCCTTGCATCAGGTGCCCCCAGCGGAGCCCCCCTTACATCAGATGTCCCCAGCGGAGCCCCCCCTTACATCAGGTGTCCCCAGCAGAGCCCCCCTTACATCAGGTGTCCCCAGCGGTGCCCCCTCACATCAGGAGTCCTCAGAGGAGCCCCCCCTCACATCAGGAGTCCCCAGCGGAGCCCCCCTTTACATCAGGTGTCCCCAGCGGAGCCCCCCTCACACCAGGAGTCCTCAGCGGAGCCCCCCCTCACATCAGGAGTCCCCAGCGGAGCCCCCCTCACATCAGGAGTCCCCAGCGGAGCCCCCCTTACATCAAGAGTCCCCAGCGGAGCCCCCCTCACATCAGGAGTCCCCAGCGGAGCCCCCCTTTACATCAGTGTCCCCAGCGGAGCGCCCCTCACATCAGGAGTCCTCAGCGGAGCCCCCCTCACATCAGGAGTCCCCAGCGGAGCCCCCCCTTACATCAGGTCCCCAGCGGAGCCCCCCTCACATCAGGAGTCCTCAGCGGAGCCCCCCCTCACATCAAGAATCCTCAGCGGAGCCCCCCTCACATCAGGAGTCCCCAGCGGAGCCCCCCTCACATCAGGAGTCCCCAGCTGACCCCCGCTCACATCAGGAGTCCCCAGCGGAGCCCCCCTTTACATCAGGTGTCCCCAGCGGAGCCCCCCTCACATCAGGAGTCCCCAGCGGAGCCCCCCTTTACATCAGGTGTCCCCAGCGGAGCCCCCCTCACATCAGGTGTCCTCAGCGGAGCCCCCCTCACATCAGGAGTCCCCGGCGGAGCTCCCCCTCACATCAGGAGTCCCCAGCGGAGCCCCCCTCACATCAGGTGTCCCCAGCGGAGCCCCCATCACATCAGGAGTCCCCAACGGAGCCCCCCCTCACATCAGGAGTCTCCAGCTGAGCCCCCTCACATCAGGAGTCCCCAGCGGAGCCCCCCTTACATCAGGTGTCCCCAGCGGAGCCCCCCTTACATCAGGTGTCCCCAGCGGAGCCCCTCCCTTACATCAGATGTCCCCAGCGGTGCCCCCCTAACATCAGGTGTCCCCAGCGGAGCCCCCCCTAACATCAGGAGACACATCAGGAGTCTCCAGCAGAGCCCCCCCTCACATCAGAAGTCTCCAGCGGAGCCCCCCCACATCAGGAGTCCCCAGCGGAGCCCCCCTTACATCAGGTGTCCCCAGCGGAGCCCCCCTTTACATCAGATGTCCCCAGCGGTGCCCCCCTAACATCAGGTGACCCCCTTTACCTTTCTATAGCAGACCGGCAGCGGGGCGAGGCGGAGCGGGGTGCAAGGTGGGCGGCGACGCAGGAGCTTCGTCTAGCCGCCCAGCCGTTCCTGGTCTCCTTAAAAATGGCGGCCGGCAGAGACAATGTCTTTGCCGGCCGCGGACCTCTAGCGGCAGCAGTGGAAATTCGTAAAAAAAAACTGATTTCTCTGGACATTTCCCGGGAAACAATAAACTCGGGAAAAGAGTTCAAATCCCGGGAATGTCCCGGGAAATCCGGGACAGTTGGTAAGTATGAGAGCACTGCCAGGCAAGTCTCCAGGTGGGACAACAAGTCTCAGCCAGGAGGGCTGGTGAGTGACACACAGTCAGGAGGACTGGGAGAGCCCAGTCTGGGATGGGTGCAGAGCCAGAGGTGAGGACTGTGGTGGCACAGGCAGTGGAGAGACAATGAGAGGCAGCTGCAGCCAGGAGGGCTGGCAGGGCCTGAAGATGTGGTGCTGGGAACAGTAGCCACGTGGACAGCTAGCACTAAGACTACCTAAATATTTTTGCTACATCAAAGGGGCTCGCGGTCCCTGCCTGCAAAGGGCATTCGCTTTGGGCCTGTCTGAGTCAATGTCAGGCCTGCAAATCAATGCTAGCTGGTCCTGGGAGTGATAATCTGCAAGCATGTCTGTGCTGGAGGAAGAGAGGAGGTGTATATACTGGAGATGTATGTAGTTTTCAAGTCCCTATATCTGTTTCTACAATCAGCTGGGTATCTCATAATTCCCTTAATAAAAAATAACAAAAACAAGTGCAAGGACTGTTTTCTGTCTGAGGAGTGACTGAAAATTGTGTGCCTGGCTGGGCAGGGCGACAGACAGACCACAAAAACAAAGAAGAGAGCAGCGCCATCTAAGTGCAGCGTGATAAAAACATTTTAATATAGGACAGACAATTTTAAACTCACAAGATTGTAGCGATTACAGCGCATGTGAAATGGTATAGGAAGTTCATCTACTCCTGGGGGAAGGCGATCGACAGGTGGAGAGGCAGCTGATGTTCCCGGCTGCGCTGGTGGGTCCCAACACTTCCTGGTTCTCAGATTCGGCTCAGGGGCGGCTGGACACGTCACTTCCAGATGGTGAGAGAGTGGGGAGGAGCCCGCATTCGGAGCATGCGTGCTCATTCATCAGGTAATCTTGCACGCATGCACTGTAATCAATACAATCTTGTGAGTTTAAAATCGTCTGTCCTATATTAAAATGTTTTTATCATGCTGCACTTAGATGGCGCTGCTATCTTCTTTGATTTTTACTGTCTACAGATCCCCTTCTAGCTTGTTATGAGCCAGCAGCCATCCAGAGTCAGCCCATCTGTGACCATCAACACACCTCTTGCTGCATTTGAACTCTAATGCATGGACTCCCCACTATAGAGAGTAGATTACTCACCCATTTCTCTCTATTTGAGCTGACAGAGCGCACATGAACATATGTATGCAATATTTCTGTGCTTGACAGACAGACCACATCTACCAGCAGCCTTTACGGGGGTACCGCTACATATGCATGCCTGCAGGTACTTTACACAACCACTATTGCATATGGCCGCATCTTCAAACTGATGTCTGTGGATGGCTGTAGACAGTGTTTACACAGGCTCTGGACGCTGTGCGTCTCCTTTAAAACTATGTGCATGAGTCATAAGGTACAATATCATCTAACAGTCTGGCTTCCAATATTTTCATAACCAGGGCTCTGTAAATAAGTATTTTTTTTTTTCCATATGATCATCAGCTCCATCTAATGGCCATAATGCAGTATTTTCCAGGTTCACACATTCAACCTGGAGATAAAAAAGTCTACTAACAATTGATTTTGCCCTCTTTTGCACAGAATTAATATACATGTAGTTTCACAAGATAATCTCTGCTCCCAGGGAGGGTTTCTAGGCATTTTACTTTATGCTGCGAGTCCATTTCTCCTCTTAGCTTTCCTTTTTTTTGCCTTCCAGATATCATCAGTAGTTTCACTTCCTCTGTTTGGAGTGGAACACTTCCTTTTTTTTCCCCCGCGACTTTATAAAAGCCCAGTCATCATGAATTATTGAGCATCCTCAACTGGTCTAATAGCGTGTTTGATTGTTTCACTGAGATTAGACAATAAACTCCTTATGGTTTTGGGTGGACACAATGTACTTTTGGGTTGGATTGCTTTTCAGGGTATAGCTTACTTGACAGGACGTTATCTACTCCCGTATAACATAAGCAGACTGAACTGCAGTTAGCAATGGCTGCAACCTGGCATTTAGATTGCTGATATGGTTATAGCTATCTCATGTGTTTCACGTTTTAATAAAATATTATGGGGAAAAAAAAAAAAAAAGACAAATAGCGCAGCAAATTTTTTATAAATATCCTTCTAGGTGTACATATTCCTTATAATAACTTACTAAAGAATAGGGCTACATTCACATAAGTCGCCAGGGCGGCCGCCTGCAGAAATCTGTTGATTCTTGACAGTGGAGCTACATGCTGCATGCGCACTGTGTGTGTGAGTGACAGCTGCTGTCAGCGGCAGCTTGATGCAAATCAGTAGCTAGCAGTGCCACTGTTCGCATCTAACTGCTTATTCCAGTGGTTACATGCAAATAGAGCCTCTGACCCAAGGTTCAGACAGTGTGCATCCAGGTACAGCATTTCTACTGTAAATGCCAGTTAACCGGATTGTATGTGGCCAGACCACAGAGCGCAACTGCGTCCAGAGGCGGTGTGTAGTCACCTCTGACCACAGCAAACTATCTGCCTCTGGTTACCCATGTGAATGTAGTGTAAGACTTGTCCACCTACACATTTCAGGAAGCAAATAATTCCACTAACTGTTCCTACTTGTTAGTCTAGTTTGGTCACATACATGCTTTATGCCAACAACAACAGGTTCAGAGATACTGGGAAATATTCAGAAAAACTTGATATCTTTAAAACAGCAATGTTGTCTAAATGGAAAGTGACAAATGTTACACTGGGTGGAGTTCTGACACCCAAGGATGAATAGGACCAAACTCATGTCCCCTCCTCCTGCGCACCACTATGTGGGTTATACAGTGAGGGAAAAAATTATTTGATCTTCTGCTGATTTTGTATGTTTGCCCACTGACAAAGAAATGATCAGTCTATAATTTTAATGGCCGTTTTTTTTTTTTTTTTAACAGTGAGAGAGAATAACAACAAAAATATACAGAAAAAAACATTTCAAAAAAGTTATAAATTGATTTGCATTTTAATGAGTGAAATATGTTTTTGATCCCCTATCAATCAGCAAGATTTCTGGCTCCCAGGTGTCTTCTATACAGGTAACTAGCTGAGATTAGGAGCACTTCCTTAAAGGGAGTGCTCCTAATCTCAGCTTGTTACCTGTATTAAAGACACCTGTCCACAGAAGCAATCAATCAGATTCTAATCTCTACACTATGGACAAGACCAAAGAGCTGTCCAAGGATGTCAGGGACAAGATTGTAGAGCTACACAAGGCTGGAATGGGCTGCAAGACTATCCCCAAGCAGCTTGGTGAGAGGATGACAACTGTTGATGCGATTATTCGCAAATGGAAGAAACACAAAATAACTGTCAATCTCCCTCAGTCTGGGGCTCCATACAAGATCTCACCTTGTGTAGTTTAAATGATCATGAAAATGGTGAGGAAGTAGCCCAGAACTACATGGAAGAATCTTGTCAATATTCTCAAGGCAGCTGGGACCATAGTCACTAAGAAAACAATTGGTAACACACTACACCATGAAGGACTGAAATCCTGCAGTGCCCGCAAGGTCCCCCTGCTCAAGAAAGCACATGTACAGGCCCGTCTGAAGTTTGCTAATGAACATCTGAATAATTTAGAGTAGGGGTCCCCAACCCCCAGGCCGCGGGCCACAGCCTGTTTGTAGCCGAGCCGCGAAGGCTGCACTTTCAGAGGTTCAGCAGGAGATGGGCGAGCAGAGAGATGACATCACAGCTGTTCCACCCACACAGCCAGCCGCGAACACAACACTGTCTGAGGTGTTGTGTGAGAGCAGAGAGAAGATGTCATCTTTCACTGCCCACCCCGCCCCACCACCGTCCAATCCTCACAGCCGGCGCGAACACTACACTGAGGTGCGGCGGATGAGAAATGAAATCTCTCACTGCCCAACCTGCATCGCTGCATGCTCCACCCTCACTTGGCAAGTGACAGTCTGCATCTAGCAAATGACAATCCACACCTGACAAGTGACAGCCTCCACCTGGCAAGTGACAATCCCCACCTGGCAAGTGACAATCCCCACCTGGCAAGTGACAATCCCCACCTGGCAAGTGACAGTCCACATCTGGCAAGTGACAAGCTGCATCTGGTGGTAGGCGATGGTGGCAAGTGACACACTCAGGGTTCCCACTGATTCTGCAATATGATGAGTTGAACTATTTCTTTTTTATTACAATGTAATAATGGAAATTATGCGCTTCAATCATCATGACATCATATCAGCCATGGTGTTGTGATGATTGAAGCGCCAACACCAGCCATTTCCCAAACAAATCGCCCATGAAAAACCCCCCGACCTTAGCATAATTTTCTTGCACGCAGCCGATCCCCGGTCTCAAAAAGGTTGGTGACCGCTGATTTAGAGAGAGAACTGGATGAAAGCATTGTGGTCAGATGAGACCAAAATCGAGCACTTTGGTATTAACTCAACTCGCCGTGTTTAGAGGTGGAGGAATGCTGACCCCAAGAACACCATCCCCTCCATCAAACATGAAGGTGGAAATATTATGTTTTGGGGGTGTTTTTCTGCTAAGGGGACAGAACAACTTCACTGTAACAAAGGGATGATGGACAGGGCCATGTACCATCAAATCTTGGGTGAGAACCTCTTTCCCTCAGCCAGGGCGTTGAAAATGAGTCATGGATGGGTATTCCAGCATGACAATGACCCAAAACACAGGGCCAAGGCAACAAAGCAGTGGCTCATGAAGAAGCACATTAAGGTCCTGGAGTGGCCTAGCCTTAATCCCATAAAAAATATGTGAAAGGAGCTGAAGGTTCGAGTTAACAAACGTCAGCCTTGAAACCTTGGAGAGGATCTGCAAAGAGGAGTGGGACAAAATCCCTCCTGAGATGTGTGCAAACCTGGTGGCCAACTACAAGAAACATCTGACCTTTGTGATTTCCAACAAGGGTTTTGCCATCAACTAGTAAGCCATGTTTTGCGAAGGGTTCAAATACTTATTTCACTCATTAAAATGCAAATCAATTTATAACTTTTTTTAAATGTGTTTTTCTGGCTATTTTTGTTGTTATTCTCTCTCACTGTTAAAATAAACCAAATTATATCATATCATTGATCATTTCTTTGTCAGTGGGCAAACATACAAAATCAGCAGGAGATCAAATACTTCTTTCCCTCACTGTACATGGCTCCTAATTTTACAATGAGTGGATAGCATCATTGGAAAAAAACCTGAACAGGTTACATTCTTATCCTTGTGCTGCAAATATTGTAACTATTCACGAGACAATACTGTAACAGCAGTAGAATAAACACAAATAGCTCAGTAGTACAGCCCTAAAGGGAAATGCAAGATGCAAAGTCAGCGGCAACCAATCAAATTTCATTTATGAAACTGTAAATATCTGTTTGATTGTCATTAGTACTGCACTTTGTATATTTGCTCTTCTTTAAAGGCTTATTCAGCAAAACAGTGCAAGGAACCTGGAACATACAGTATCCCTACATTCTGGGCACATCAATCAAAATCCATTCAGTACTAATATGGCTTAAATTGTATGTCCAGCCAAAACTTTTCGTCTTAGTTTTGAACACAATTGGAAAGGGTTAGAACTTCTTTCATTTGTTTCCTGCTGTTTGTGGCTCCATTAGGGAGATTTACCATCACTTCTCACTGATGTTTTTACCAAACTGTAATGCCCCGTACACACGGTCGGATTTTCCCATGGAAAATGTCCGATCGGAGCATGTTGTCGGAAATTCCGACCGTGTGTGGGCTCCATCGGACATTTTCCATCGGATTTTCCGACACACAAAGTTGGAGAGCAGGAGATAAAATTTTCCGACAACAAAATCCGTTGTCGGAAATTCCGATCGTGTGTACACAAATCCGACGGACAAAGTGCCACGAATGCTCAGAAAAAATAAAGAGATGAAAGCTATTGGCTACTGCCCCGTTTATAGTCCCGATGTACGTGTTTTACGTCACCGCGTTCAAAACGATCGGATTTTCCGACAACTTTGTGTGACCGTGTGTATGCAAGACAAGTTTGAGCCAACATCCGTCGGAAAAAATCCTAGGATTTTGTTGTCGGAATGTCCGAACAAAGTCCGACCATGTGTACGCCCTATAAGAAGGGATGAGGTTCAACTCTGTGGCTTCCATGGGTCTGAAGCAAATCCCGTGGGTTTCAGATTTGTGGTTCCAGCAAATTGTTGTGTAGATTCACCTTAGATCATTTTTTTTTTTTTGGGGGGGGGTATTTTGAGCTAGCAGGTTAAAGTTGGGTTCACCAAGATGCGGTGCGAGAACCACAGCAATTCCTGTGCGTGTTCCTACACCACATCAGAATCATGGGCAGTTTACACTGCGCTCTGCGAACCGCTGCAGGTGTCAATATAAAGTTAATGACACCCCCAAATTAGTTCACAGAATACAGCAGTGCGAACTGTGGAATTGGATGGAATCGGATCGCATGGATCTGAACACCCGAAAAAAGAAAGGGGTCCTGCACCATTTTGGTGCGAATGCAATGCAATTTCAACCATACAAACGGTATGGCTGATTTTGCAACGCACAGACATCGCATGTGACGTGCACAGAAATGCAGTGCACATCTAATTTGCCCTATTCCTGCTGAATCAGGTGAAATTTATGACCCTGTTGGCAACCCCTGATCAGCCAAAGTGGACCCATCCAGAAGCCTAGACTGCCCCCTTCACAGACCAGCGCTCCAGTGACCATTGTAGGGGCAGATCAGAAAGCCGGTGACTGACAGTCACCACTCTCTGCTCAGAGCAGAGGGGAGGAGTACTGAGCGATCAACGGTGTTTGATTGCTCAGCTCTCACTGCAGAGCCAACGGGGGACAGACCGACAGATGGGATCGATGATGCATCCACCTAGGTGAGTATAATGCCGCGTACACACGAGCGGACTTTACGGCAGATTTTGTCCTGCGGACTTTTTGACAGACTTTCCGAATGAACGGACTTGCCTACACACGATCATCCAAAGTCCGACGGATTCATACATGATGACGTACGACCGGACTAAAACAAGGATGTTTATAGCCAGTAGCCAATAGCTGCCCTAGCGTGGGTTTTTGTCCGTTGAACTAGCATACAGACGAGCGGACTTTTCGACCGGACTCGAGTCAGTCGGACAGATTTGAAACACGTTTCATTTCTAGGTCCGTTGAATTTTTGGGGAAAAAAAGTCCGCTGGAGCCCACACACGATCGAATTGTCCGACGGACTCCGGTCCGCCGAACCAAGTATGCCGTAAAGTCCGGTTGTGTGTACGCGGCATAAATCTTTATTTTGTTCAAAAGCCAAACTTCTCTTTTAAATATCTATTTTTTGCAATACAATTAACAGTAATTTCTGAAATACCTTAGATTCTCTCGATGGGAACCATGTTATGGAAGAAATGTGGACTGCTATTGTCAACCTGCTGAACCTGCTAGTTGCCTGGCCATACATACAAAAAAAGTCAGAATTCAGAATCTTCAGCATCTGCTTGGGGGACTCCGAAGCTATTGAAACCAGAGAGTCAGAGCATTACAGTCATGTTTTCAGCAAGCATTGAACAATGGCAGCTTCCATATTTTTCTCATGACACCTTTCCTTTAAAGGAAACTTGTAGTGGGAAATATGGAGGCCACCATTGCTGATGTCTCCCTAATACTATACTGAATAATTTCTGCTGTGTCCTGTAGAGGGCAGCAAAGAACATCTACAAACATGTACAAGTTTTTTAAACCTTTACAGAGCTAAATTTTGTAACACAAAAGGCGCAAGGTGCTGTTTAATGGGATTATGGCACATAGGGGGTCAGATGAGCATGTACTAAATAAAGGAAGCCTTTAGCACAGATATACAGTACTATCCAAAAAACTTAGGCAGGTGTGAACAAATGCTGAAAAATAAGGAATACTTAGAGAAATAGAAGTGTTAATAGTTTATTTTTATCAATTAACAAAATGGAGAGTATATGAACATAAAAGAAAATTAAATCAATATTTGGTGTGACCACCCTTTGCCTTCAAAAACAGCATCAATTCTTCTAGGTACACTTGCACACAGTTTTTGAAGGAATTCAGCAGGTAGGCTGTTCCAAACATCTTGCAGAACTAACCACGTCTTCTATGGATGTAGGCTGCCTCAAATCCTTCGGTCTCTTCATGTAATCCCAGACAGACTCGATGATGTTGTGGGGCTCTGTGGGGGCCAAACCATTACTTCCAGGACTCCTTGTTCTTCTTTGCACTAAAGATAGTTCTTAATGGCATTTGCTGTATGTTTGAGGTCATTGTCTTTCTGCAGAATACATTTGGGACCACTAACACGCCTCACTGATGGTATGGCTTGATGGAAAAGTAACTTCCTGTATTTCTCTGCAGTGAGGACACTATTGATCGTGACCAAACCTACAACTCCATCTGCAGAAATGCAGCCCTAAACTTGCAATGAACCTCCACCATGCTTCACTATTGCTGCAGACACTCATTATTGTACTGCTCTCCAGCCCTTCGCAGGGTCGGCTCAGCTATCATAGGTGCTAGATCTTTAACTAAGCCAACAAGCATACGCGCAGAGTGGGGGGAAATGCAATTCCAGAGACAGAGTTAATAATGCGGACAACGGACTCCCCAATATTGGGCGATAGCAGGGCAAGTCCACAAAATGTGAGTGAAACTGCCCAGTGTATGGCGACGTCTTCTGCAGTTTAGAGGAGAGCTCGGATCCATTTTGTGAGCCCTGTAGGGGGTGAATTAGACCCTGTGTACTATTTTAAATTAAATAAGTCTGTCCCTATGGGAGACAAGTTATTTAAAGGGGAAGTCCCAGATATCCTACCAGTCGTCTCCATCAGAGGCGTAGCATGAAGCTTGTGGGCCCTGATGCAAAATATGACATGGGCGCCCCCCCACTACCACCCACCACTTCCGCCGTGCTTGCAGATACACCAACCGCATGCCAAGATACTCAAAGTGGCTTAAGAGTTTTGAGTTCCTCCTTACATCAGAGGACAGGGATCACCGCTGGAGAATCAGAGGACAGGGACCCCTAGCAGGTCACTTGGCAGAGCTCCTTTCCCATCCCAGCACTGTATACAGCCCCCCCCCCCCACGCGCACGCGCACACACACACACACACACACCATAGGGCTGAAATCACATTCCTTTACACACAGTCTGCCTTTTATGTTGTCGTCCTGACCTGTGAAATTCTCTAGTCAGAACGGCAGAGTAGTTGCAGTAGGCAGATACACCCTGTGAAGATCGTGGCTGACTGGCTGTGTTGTAAAGGAATGTGATTTCAGCCCTGTGGAGGAGGAACAGTATAGAGTACCATAATGGGAAAGGAGCTCAGCAGCCAGGCATAGCATCCAGGGTGGAGGGGGGCGCAACGCCATGCCACACAAAATCTGGAGCCTGCAGCCCCTCAGGAGATGTTAAGGGATTTGTTTTAGCAATTTCTGAAGGTTTCTCTGTCAGTGTTGGGGGAAGGTCACCTCCCAGAGGTGTGTGTCTTTTCCCCAGTTGTCAGGGAAGTGGGGTAAGCGGACATCTCCGAGTGGGGGTACAAAGAATCCCAGCTGGTGACTAGGAGACACTGAGCAGTGTCTTACCTCTGTGCGACCTGAAGAGGCTTCAGAGATCCCAAAGATGACCAGGGGGGCTCAGCAGTCAACTCTGCAAGAGGCAACTTAAAGGCAGAACAAACCATTTCGGTCAGAGTCAGGATCAAAAGCCTCTGCGACTGAAAGGCAGACATGGACTGGATTTCTGCTTGTCCAGATTGCTTGGAAGCAGACTCATCTGCCGGGCAGTCCACTACATACTGAGCTTTAAGCTTTTCCCCATCCTCAACCCATTCCTGCTCCAGACTAAGAGGCTCCGGGGAGGGGGATCTATCATGTTTCTTGCCACCCTGGCTAGGGCTGAGGACAGTTCATCCTTGGTGATAAAGGGTGAAGCAGCAGGGACTCCATCTGAAGCCTCTTCAGGTTGCACAGATTTTCCCTCTACACCCCCTGTTGGAACAGGCAGTGTATGGGTATAATTATTTCTATATCCACACTGAAGATTAAAGTGCACCTAGACCCAAAACTAAAAATGTCTTATATTTCAGCTTACTAGTACTTTTTTTCACACTCCTTTTACTTTTTTTTTTGGGTTACCAGATGAAAATAAAACAACACACTTTCTGTCCCTGGGTGGCTATGTAACTCCTCCACTATATCTATGGAGGGAGCCATGGTTGTCAGCCTAGGCTACTCTCCTGATATGGACTAAAAACATGTCCATATCTCTTTATCTCCATTACAGGGGCAGGACAATTGGTAGATCCCAGAAGATAGCTAGGATGGAATATAGCTAGGATGGAATATATTATTTTGTGCAGATCACAGGAAGTGACAAGGACTTTGCACTTCTGCAGAGCCATGTATATACTGTAGTTGCTGAAAATGTTCAAAGCTTAAAAAAGAAAACCAATGCAACCAACACTTCTAAAGACTGTAAAATCCTTTTCTTTGAGTACATCATGGGACACACAGTCAGGCTAATATTCATTACCTACTGGGTTATACTCTATCTCCAGGTGAATGGACACCAAAGGTCTTCAGACAGGAAGTGATCCCCTATATAACCCCTTCCACACAGGAACCACTTCAGTTTTGTAGCAAGCACTGAATCCTCAAAAAGAGGGGAGGGATCTCTGTGTCCCATGATGTACCCAAAGAAAAGGATTTTACAGGTAAATATGACAAACAAATCCTATTTTCTTTTCCATACATCATGGGACACAGAGTCAGGCCAATATTCATTACCTACTGGGACGTCCCAGAGCAATAGCCTTGAGGGGAGGGGGACACGCTGCCAAACAATAGCCATCAGAGCTTATATGGCAGCCCGCAGTACACTGCGGCCGAAAGCCAAATACTCAGCTCCTCAAACATCCACTTGATAAAATTTTGTGAACATATGCACTGAAGACCAGGTAGCAGCCTTACAAATCTGAGCCACAGATACCTGATGGTGAAAAACAAAACCACAAAATCTCTGCGCTTAGGACAGAGAGAAGGAAAGGAAAAAAGGGGGGGGAAGGTAGGGATGGTAGAAAAAAGGCGAAGGGAAAGGGAGAGGGGGGGAAAGGGAAAACCCCCTATAGAGAGGAAAGAAAAAGGGAAGAAGAAGAAAAAAGGAGAAATATTAAAGAAAAGAAATGAATGACTAAGGAAAAGGTGTGCTGCCTCCCCTAATTTAGTCCCTCAAAGGGCTAACGAATGTATCAAAGTATAGATGGGGGTTATGGCGCTCCCTTATGGGGGGTATATAAGTGAATAACTAAAGTAAATAAAGTGAATATTAAAATACCATACGCAAAAAGTAAAATAGTGCAATAAATCTCATTGCTCATACATTGATTAATACCATCAAAAAATTGAAAAATGTGAAAAGATGAAAAAATGAAAACCTATAGTGGGTAAGTGTGGGGGACCCTGCAGGGGTATTGGGAGCCGGTGAGTGGGGAGCCAAAAGGGGGAGCACAGAAGTCACGGATATCCTTCTTTTTTCAAAAGATTTTATTGAAATTTTACAGGTTAACATGCAATGTTTGCCATACATCTGAGATAAACAAACAATCAATGGGCAATCTGCACATATAGATCCTCAGAGTAAGAACATGAGCCAATATAGGCCTTTATGAGCATGCATGAGGCTCAACAGTATAAAAACAAGTAGGTATCGCCTCTTACGACTATGGATGCAGATTCAGAGAGGACGGATGGAGTCTGCGGAGCAAGGCCAGACCGCGTTATAAGCAATCCCGTTTCCGATCACCCCCGACGGGATCTTAGCTGTGAACGAGAACGGGTTACCTGACAAGGCATATGTAGTATTTAATATAACGGGATGGCGCCTGAAATGTAGAACTTGTACGAAGAAGTGAAGTCGTCCAAAGTGT
Source organism: Aquarana catesbeiana (assembly GCF_042186555.1). Classification (NCBI taxonomy): domain Eukaryota; kingdom Metazoa; phylum Chordata; class Amphibia; order Anura; family Ranidae; genus Aquarana; species Aquarana catesbeiana. Next base: position 590,943,811 of record NC_133327.1, read on the forward strand.
AGGGCGGACCGAGGGTGAGTCTAGGTAATATATGAAGCCGCTATCGAGTAAAGGCATGTGTGATATGCATGTATACGGCAAACTTTAGGTTTCCTGAAAATGTCAAGTCGGTATCTTTGGTGGGGGGAGGTATGGGGAGAGGGGGGGGAGGGTGGACAGTAGGGGCGGGTGCGTTAATAAAGGTGGACACGAGTGCATTTGTCGCGTGGGCTCCTCAGGGAGTCTGAGGGGTCGGTTGGGTCAAGGCCTGTGGCGTTTGTGAGCTTCTATAATGAGTCCAACAGGCCCAAGTGACCTGAAATTTGGTAGGAGTATCCGCTGCTTGGGAGATGAGTTGCTCCATTTCCGCTATTTGGTCTACCCTGCGAGTCCAGTCTTGAACTGTGGGGGGGGAGGGGTTTCTCCAACGTGCAGGGATGCAAAGGTTGGCTGCATTGATCAGGTGAATAGTTAGGGTTTTTTTGTATGAGGTGGGGGACCCTTGTCTGTGGTGCAGTAAGTATCTGGCGGGGGAGAAGTCTGGAGTATATGTGGTGATTCGGGAGATTAGTTCATGAATGTCTGACCAGAAGGGTTGGAGAAGGGGGCATTCCCACCAGATGTGAAGTAGAGTACCTCTAGCGTTATTACACCTCCAGCAGGTGGAAGGGACAGAAGGGTGGAAGTGGTGGATTTTGTCCGGGGTCCGGTACCATTTCGAGAAAATTTTGTATCTGTTCTCCTGCGTCGTGACATTAATGGACATTTTGTGCTTGAGGGTAAATATGTGTTCCCACTCTGTGGGGGTGAGGTCTATGGCTAGGTCCTTTTCCCATTGTTGTATAAGGGTGTCGTCTTTAATCTTGTGGCCTGTAAACAATAGGGCGTAATTCGAGGAAATGAGGTGGCCTTGTGGTTCTGTTGAGGTACAAAGAATTTCAAACGGCGTGAGATCTCTGTGCCAGTGAGAGTGTTGGGTAGAGGGTTGGAGGAAATGTCTTATTTGCAAGTATTTGTAAAAGGGTATATCGTAAGTAGGTAGAGTAGTTACAAGTGTCGGGAAAGAGAGGAAAGACCCATTTATGAAGAATTTCTGTGCTCTAGCTGGGGAGTCTAGGGTATCCGGGGCAGGATCTTTTAGGAAAAGACCCGGGGGGAAGGCTGGGTTGTCGTCCAGAGGGGTCAAGGGGCCTGGTGAAGGTGTGAAGGCCAGTATTTTGCATGCTCTTTTGAACAATGAAAGTGTGGTCCCGATGAGAGGGTGAGTAGTGAATTCCTTGGGAACATTGGTGTGGGTCATCCACGGCGTGTTGGCTAAGGGCAGGTGTGCGAAGGATGCTTCTAGTGCAATCCAGTCCTTGGAGGGACGATGTATATGCCAATCCGCCAATCTGGTCAGGTGGCAGGCCCAGTGATATTTTTGGAGGTCCGGGAGACCCAGACCCCCCAGTCTTTTAGGGAGAACAAGTCTGTCCCAGCCAATACGCAGAGTTTTGGAGGCCCATACAAAGGTTCGGGAGAGCAGTTTATAGGAGGCAAAGAAGGAGGCAGGTAACGCGCTTGGGAGAGCTTGAAGGAGGTAGAGGAGTCTGGGTAAAATGTTCATTTTTAATACTGCTATTCTACCCAACCAGGAAAAGGAACCTAGATTCCATTTCTGCAGGTCACCCTGAATGGAGCGGAGTAAGGGGAGGAAATTTTTGGCGTAGAGGTCTTTTAGGTCAGTAGTGATTTTGATCCCTAGATATAGTATTTCGGATTTCTCCCAGACAAATGGGAAATTACTACGACATAGCTTCACCGTCTCCCTTGGTAACGTGACATTAAGGGCCTTGGATTTACTAAAATTAATTTGGAGATTAGATAAAGTCTTGAAAAGGGTAAAGTCCGCCAGCAGGTTAGGTATGGTCGTGACAGGGTCTGTCAAAAATAGTAGAATATCGTCAGCGTATGCTGCTAGTTTATATTGTTTTTGTTGGATGTTAATTCCCTTGATATCTGAATTTGCTCTCAGTTTACGGAGTAGGGGTTCTAACGTTAGAATGAAAATAAGGGGCGACAGAGGGCACCCCTGTCGCGTCCCATTGGATACAGAGAAGGCGTCCGACAAGCCACCATTGATCCGGAGTCTGGCGGTCGGGGAGGCGTATAGTGCTAAAATCATGTTTAGCATGCGCGGTGGTAAACCCGTTGCCTGCAAAGTAGCCTCCATATAGTCCCAAGCTACCAACCGGTCGAACGCCTTCTCTGCATCCAGTGAGAGAAAGAATCCTGGTGTGGCAGTTTTAGTAAGCCAATGATGGATGTTGAGGGCCTTAGTGGTGTTGTCCCTGGCTTCACGGCCCGGGACAAAACCGACCTGATCTAGAGAAACCAGGGCTGGGATGAAGGGAACGATACGATTGGCCAAAACTTTCGCGTATAGTTTCAGATCGACATTAAGGAGCGATATGGGACGATAGTTGGGTACCAAGGAGGGGTCTTTGCCCTGTTTCGGGATGAGGGTAATGTGGGCTTCCAATAAATCTCTGTGGGCTACCGAGGTTGTTGTAAGGTCATTAAGTGCTTTGGTTAAATGTGGTATGAGAATTTGCGGGAACGATTTGTAATATGCTGCTGTGAGGCCGTCCGGTCCCGGGCTTTTACCTGTCTTCATGTGTTTGAGAGCAAGGAGGATTTCGTCCGACGTTATTGGGAGGTCTAGAGTCTGTGAGTCCTCTGGGGTAAGCGGAGTGGGGCCAAATTGTGCTAAAAAATCAGTTAGGGTCTTCCTACGGGTATTTGCAGCATCAGTACTTTGGGAATTCGGGAGGTTATATAGCTTGGTGAAGTATTGTACGAATTGCGCAGAAATGCCCTCGTTTGTGACCACTGCCTCTCCTTTGGGGGTAGTAAGCTTATGAATAGTATGAGAGGCTTTTTTGGATTGGAGAGCTCTCGCCAATAGTTTACCGGCTTTATTGCCGAATTCGTAATATAGCTTATGTGATAATGTATACTTGCGTTTGACCGCTGTCGTCAGTGTGTCTAAGAGGTCTTCCCTAGCTTGAGAGAGTTCAGCAAGTGTGGACTTGGCGAGTGAGGCCTTGTGTGTCTGCTCTAGTGTACGAATGCGAGCCGTCAACTCCTTCAGTCGAGAGTTCTTAAGTTTGTTACGGTGTGCAGCTATATTCATCAGTTCCCCGCGGACGACACATTTATGCGCTGCCCATGTAACCGTGGGAGCTACTTCTGAGGATGAGTTATCCCGAAAAAAGTTGGAGAGGCAAGTGGTCAGTCTCTGAGCATATGTCTCGTCTGTTAAGAGGGAGCTGTCTAGGCGCCAAATACGTTGTTTCCTGGTGGGTGATTGCAGTCGTAGAGTCATGGAGATGGGATTGTGGTCCGAGAGGATGGCTGGGTCAATGGTTGCGTTGGCTAGGTGTGAGAGGTCCGTCTGGGAAAGAAAGAAGTGGTCAAGTCTTGAGTACTTGTGTGGGGGAGAGAAGAAGGTATAGTCTTTTACCTTGGGGTGTAGCGTGCGCCACGTGTCATGGAGTAGGAGGTTATGAAATTGTTGCTTGATCGACTTTAGGGCCCTATAGGAAAGGGAGGAGGCTCCATTTGAAGTATCAATGGAGGGGGTTAGGGAAACGTTAAGGTCGCCGCCCACGATAAGGGTTCCTGAGTGGAAGCTGGAGAGCTGCTGTAGAGTATGTCGGAAGAAGGTTACCTGGCCAATATTAGGAGCGTAAATATTCGCAATGGTGAGAGGTATTTTGTTCAGGGTGCCTTTAATAAAAAGAAAACATCCCATTGGGTCTGTTTGTACTTCCGTTACTTGGAGTGGGCAATTTTTGGCGATGAGGATGGTGACCCCCTTCGATTTGGCTTCCGGATTGGAGGAATGGAATGCTGTGGGGAAGTAGTGATTTTTAAGTTTAGGGATAGAATCCGACCGAAAGTGGGTCTCCTGTATGAGTGCGATGTGAGCGTGGGCTTGTTGTAGAGAATGGAGAAGTTTAGATCGCTTTTCCGGAACGTTGAGGCCCCGGATGTTTATGGAGTATAGTTTCAGTGAGTGTAGTTGTTGTGAAGTTGTGTCCGTAGAGGAGATGGTGTCCTGCGTGCCCGCCATAGGTGGAGGGAGGGGGTAAGAGGGTAGTTAGGGGGAGGGGGGAATCCGGGGAGCTGAGGATGTGAGAGAGTCAGGTGAGTGTGTACCCGGAAAGTATCCGAAGAGGTGTGGAATTACTTATCCAACAACCTCGTGGGTAGCAATCGGCGTAAAGCGGAACCCGTGTAGGGAGAGAGTCCTGACAGGTGGACAATATCCCTAACCGAGTCCGTGTGGGGGTTGGCCGAGAATCCTGGCAGTGATGGACTAAATGAGGGTGACGTTCAATGAACGGAATGTGAGCCGCCACCACGGGATGGTGTGTAGCTTGAGAGGGGTAGGATTACCTAATGTAGCACCCCTAGTGGGTGTGTTAACGTCCCAGTGGGTAATGCAGTAACAAATCGGTTCCCCGATATTGGTGTGGCGGTGAGAGGAGATCCTAGCCACGAGTATTGTGCAGGTTAGTAGTAGGGAGATTTACAGGTCTGCAAGGCTCCCCATTCGGGGGAAAGGGCGCCAAATCGACCCCTCCTCACCCCCCAAACCCATCTCTGGGTCCGGGAAGGCGGGGAAGGGGCGGCGGCAGCCGACAAAGATCTAGCTCCGCAACCCTCAATGACACTTAAAAGGGAGATTTATCTTGTCTTGGGGAGGTGACTTGTGTATATCTGCATATATTTGAACTATCTTAACCGCATAAGTAACCTCTAAAAACTCTTACTTTACACTGGGCTGCTAGGAAAATAAATTGGTGCAGGTCAGCTATGCATCCAACAGTCCGCTGTGCTGAAAAGGAAGCAATAAAGTAAAAACGGAGAACTAAAAGATAGAACTTATACTTAGAAACCTGTCCTATCGGCTGTGATGTTGCCGGAACAGTGTAGGCGTGAGTCTGTAAATAATTCGCCGATTTGAGTAGGTGGGCGTCTGTCGCAGTATACCGGCCAATCCGATCCTTTGAGGACGAGGTAATCGAAGCCTAAAGGCAGGACAGTCGGTCAAAGTGGAAGTGCCAAGTTCAGCAGGGCGCCCACAGTGTGGTTGAGTGAGGAGGAGCGGATCCTATCTCTTCGGCTGGGAGTATAATGCTGGCGTCTGCGTTGTCGAAAGATCCCATTGTGTCCGCTGCAGGATGCGTGGATTAAGAGACTCCGATAGTGTTGCCAGGCGGTGTCTGTGAACGCTCAGACTTTTGGGGATTGTAGTGCTGGGTTAGGAGTAGTTCAGTGTTGTGTCCTGAATCCGTAACCAAGGAGTTCTGAGCGATGGTGTGGGCAGCAAGCCGCATGTAGATCTGTAAACAGACAGGAAGGCGTGAGAGCGAGCCTGGGTATCCTGAGGAGATCTTGCGACCCAGCGGGCATGAACGGATGTAATTGAGGAGACAGCCTATAGTAATAAGTGTCCAAACTTATGTAGTGACATATGGGGGTCAAAAATTGGGTCCCAAAACAAAGTTCTTCAGATAAGGCACTGAACAACGCTCAACAAAACTAAAGTAAAGAAAAACGTGTAACAGAGATATAGAGTCCCGGCGCCCCTATATTAGCGGTCCCTGCGCCTCCGCCTGGATCGTGGGGAGGTGGTATTGTAATCCGCTCCAGGACCGCTCCGGTAGGTGGGCTGGTACCTATGGGTGGAAGGCGAGCGTCTTCTGCGGTGTCTGGAGTCTTGCGCATCCATGGGTTCATCTCTAGGTTGGTCGAGGTGTGATGGGACCCTGCGAAAGGCGGCATACCAATTAGGCACTGGTACCGTAGCAATCCCAAGTGTGGCGCAGAAGTGAGGTAGATCCTCTGGAACTTTGAGTAGTGCTGTGCGGCCGTTGTTGGAAGCTGAGAGGCAGAAGGGAAATTTCCATTTATAGAGAATACGTTTCTCCCTTAAGACATCCAGAAGTGGCCTCAGGTCCCTTCTATGTTGAAGTGTGATCCCAGATAGGTCTTGGTATAATTGGATATGTGCACCCGCGTGCATAATTTGCTGGCTGCTCCTGGCTTGGTTTAGGATGTCCTCTTTTAGTTTGTAATCGACTATGCAGCATATTATGTCCCGTGGGGGATCTGTCTCACGTCCCTTGGGGCGCAGTGCTCGATGTATCCTTTCCATTTGGATGGGTGTTTGCGGGGGTCTGTGGAGAAGGCCGTTGAAAAGGCTAGTTACTTCTTGAGAGATCTGTTCCCCCTCGAAGGCCTCCGGAAGGCCTCTGACACGTAAATTATGCCTCCGACCCCTGTTGTCGAGGTCCTCCAAGTGTCGCTGCATGTCACGCATCTGCAGTGTGTGGGAATCAATGCAATCAGTGACTACGTGAATGGCGGTGTCGTGACGTTCAGTCACTGTCTCAACTCTCAGGACTCTCTCGTTCAAGGCGCGAAAATCCAACCGCAACTCCGCTATGGCTGTGGACAAAGTGTCCTTGATGTCTTCAGCAATCAGTCTTATGTCCTGGATGTTGAGCGGAGGCTGGGGGGTGAGAATGATCCCGTCTCCTGCAGCATTGGATCTGGTCTGACTGGAGTCAGACGTGTTTGGGATGGTTGGAGGCAGCGGCTGTGCTCCTGAGTGCGGTGGGCCATGAGGGATAGGCGCCATATTGCCTCTGCCGGTTCTGAACATCTCCGGTATATGGCGGTTTTGGGATTCGGTTAGATCCCTGGGGGATCTCGAGCGGGATGCAGAGGATGATCGGGAAGCAGTGCCCATTATCCACTGGTAGTATAGTGCGCGAGTACCTCCCGGCTTCTTAGTGTTTCTCCCGTGGTGGACAGAGCTCAGGGTTTAGGTGTCCGTCGCCATGTCAAGTCAGGCGATGCCCCTCAGAAGAGAAATTAGGTGAGGTGAGATGTTCCTGAATGTACAAGATGGCGGCCGTTTTCCAGAGGTAGGCCAGAGCCTCCTATTTTCCTAGGTAGTAACCTGGGAAGTATGTGGTAGGCCGCGGGTGTCTGAGAGCGGCCTTTCCTATGCAGCTGCCGGCTTATGGGGCCTGTATGGGGAGCGCCTACCCTCCGTAGGTGTCCGCCGTAAGATGGGCCGGATTCGGAAGCGCTCGTACCGCCGATTGCGGTACTCCCGTTCGGGGATGCTGGAGGCTAAACAGGCCTCAGGACGGCGGCGGGCCGCGAGCGTTCTGCGCCAATTTTCCGGAGATTGTCGGCTTCCACAGCACCAACACCGCGTCCGATCCACCCCTGCTATAGCCGTAGTGGATGGCGGTAGTGCGGCTCCTCCGTATTCCGCCGATTACAGCACTTGAGTCCGGGGATGATGAGGGGCTGTAGGCCGCAAGATGGCGGCGAGTCGCTCGTGCGGATGAGCCGGCCGGCGCCTCAGAACGACCAGGTCGGGTAGGTAAACTTCCGAAATTTCTCCCGGGTTCTGTGTTAGAGATGCCCCACTACCGAAGGGCGAAGTGTAAAGGCTCCCCTGTTGGCAGAATACGCCGGATGGCGTTAGATTGTTCGAATCTCTGTGGAGCTATCAGACAGTACGTCCAGTCACTGCGAGGTCCGGACGGATATCCTTCTTTGTGGGCACCACAGTCACCAATGCAGCTGGAACTTTGTTCTGATATCCCTATATATATTTTTGAATATACAACTTTTGATTAGACTTTTTGAATTTTTTACCCTATTTTTTCTTTTATCCATTATCAATTTCTCCTACTGGCTTGCATTTGTCATCAACTTTTGGAGCACGTTGGACTAATGACAGAGTTGCACATGCACTATATATATAACAAATAGCACTCAATGGTTAGCACTTGCAACTGATTAATACTTCACACTTACCCACTATAGGTTTTCATTTTTTCATCTTTTCACATTTTTCAATTTTTTGATGGTATTAATCAATGTATGAGCAATGAGATTTGTTGCACTATTTTACTTTTTGCGTATGGTATTTAAATATTCACTTTATTTACTTTAGTTATTCACTGTATTCACTTATATACCCCCCATAAGGGAGCGCCATAACCCCCATCTATACTCTGATGGTGAAAAAGCCCAGGAGGTTCCTACACCCCTGGTAGAATGAGCTCTCACCCTAAAGGGGGGAGCTTTACGTTTCAGACTGTAGGCCTGAATGACCAATTGATGGACGCAATTGGCATTGGAAGCTGCCTGCCCTTTCTTGGGTCCTTTTGATAAAACAAAAAAGGAGTCTGATCATCGGAACTCCGCAGATCTAGACAAATAAACCTTGACTGCCCGGACAATGCCCAAAGAATGCAGTCCTCTCTGTTCCACTGAATGAGGCCGAGAGAAAAAGAAGGCAAAATAATGTTCTGATTTAAATGAAAGGTCGACACCACTTTTGGCAAAAAGGATGGAACAGGTCGTAACACAACCCTGTCGTGGTGAAGGATCAAGTACGATTCGCTGCATGCAAGGGCCGCCAACTCCGACACTCTTCTAGCCAAGGTGATAGCCATCAGGAAGGCTAGCTTGTGTGACAGCCTAATGGAATTTTCTTGATAGGTTCAAATGGTTGTTTCTGTAACACAGACAGCACCAAGTTCAAGTCTCAAGGACACATAGGTGACCTAATGGGGGGAAGCAAACGAGTTGCACCCTGCATAAAGGTTCGGATCAGTGAATGGGAGGCTAAAAGCATTTGGAAGAATACTGATAGGGCGGAAACTTGACCTCTGATTGTACTTGAAGCCAATTTGATTTCCACAGCTGACTGTAGAAAAGAGAATTCTTCCAGTCACGTATTTCCGAGGATGCCATTTTCTGGCTCGACACCAAGCAATACAAGTCTTCCAGACCTTATTTTCCTAGTGACAGCTTTTCTAGCATTCACTAGGGTAGACACTGCTGATCCCAAAATGCCATGGTCCTTTAACACCCTGGCTTCAATAGCCATGCCATGCCATGAAATAGCCATGCCATGAAATTTTGAACTCTAAATTGGGGTGGAATATAGGACCTTGAGATAGTAGATTGGGGTGATGTGGAAGCGTCCATGGCCCGTCTATTGTCAGTCTCACAATCTCCGGGAACCAGGGCCTTCTGGGCCAGGCTGGTGCCATCAGAATGACTGGAACCCCCCCTTTTTGAATCCTGCACAACAAATGTGGAAGGAGAGGGATAGGAGGGAGAGCATAAACCAGGGAGTACTGTCTCCATGGAACTATCAGAGCATCTGTTCCGATTGCCAGAGGATCCCTTGTTCAGGACACAAATTGCTGTAGCTTGTTGAAGAATCTAGATGCCAATAGGTCGACCTCTGGCCTTCCCCAACGCAAATTTCCTGCAACACCCCTGGGTGTGGGGACTATTCCCCCGGGCAGATCTGCTGGCGGCTGAGATAATCTGTCTTCCAGTTCTCTACTCTTGGGATATGGACTGCCGATATAAATCGGCACATGTCCCTCTGCCCAGGCTAGTATGTGGTTCACCTCCTTCAGAGCTGAACGACTCCTGGTACGGCCTTGGTGGTTTATATAGGCCACTGCAGTGGCATTGTCGGGCCGAACCCTGATAGGGCAGTCCTGAAGCTTCACCATCCAGGACTGTAGGGCCATACGTACTGCCCGTAATTCCAGGTCGTTGATAGGCAGGATCTGTTCTGACCATTTCCCCTGAGCTGTGAGCCCTTCTAGGGTCACTCCCCAGCCTGAGAGACTGGCATCTGTAGTAAGTACACTCCAAGTTACCGGGAAAAAGGATTTTCCCTTTCGCAGGTTCTGATCCTGCAACCACCAGTTTAGGCTTAAGCGTGCCTGGGGAGATAGGCACATTGGATAATCCAAGGCTTTTCCTCTTCTGGTCCAGGCCAACAAGATGTCTTGTTATAAAGGCCTGGAATGGAACTGGGAATAGGGCACTACCTCGAAGGAGGATACCATCCTCCCTAGAAGACTCATACAGAGCCGAATGGAGGGTTGTCTGGTGCCCCTTATCTGACGCACCTGAACCTTCAGAGCACAGATCCTTACAGGTGGCAAGAATATTCTTGCTTGAACCGTATCTAGGATCTGACCTAAATACTTTAGACTTTGAGCTGGTTTCAAGGCTGACTTTTCAGTATTTATGATCCAGCTTAAGCTTTTCAAATACCGCACTGTGCATATTATGCTCTGTTCTAGAGCCTGTAATGATCGATCATAGAGCAGAAGGTTGTCCAGATACCCGAGCACTAGGATCCCTTGGGTCCTTAAAAGATCCAGTACTGGTGCTAGGACCTTTTTGAACCCCCAGGGAGCTGTAGCCAGGCCGAAGGGTAGAGCCACAAACTGAAAATGATGTTCCTCTACTGCAAAAAGTAGGAACCTCTGATGAGGCTGAAAGATAGGCATGTGTAAATACGCGTCATTTATATCGATGGAGGCTAGAAAGTCTCCCCTCTGTAGTCAGGCTACTACTGAGCCGACAGACTATCCGAAAGGATTGTATCAGTAGATACTTGCTCAGGGATCTTAGGTCAAAAATGGACCTTGTGTCCCAGTTTGGTTTCTGAATGGTAAACAGATTTGAGTAAAACCTTGTGCCCCTTTCGGATACCGGAACCTCTACAATCACTCCTTGATGTACTACATGATGTAGTACCTGAAGCAATATGCTTTTTTGGAGGATCCAAGTGGACGCTGGATCTTAAAAACCTCTGAGGGGGAACTCCCCGCAACTCTAGCTTGTAACCACGAGATATAATTGAGGTGACCCACTCGTCCTGAATTATTGTTCTCCAAATTTCTGCAATGTGTAGCAGCCTTCCCCCCCCTGATAGCAAAACACAGCGCTCAAGAATTATCTGTCTTATTTTCAGGCAGATCATCCTCCTGGTTAGGCCTATCATGAACAAAACAGTAAATGCTAGCGCTCAGGATACCGGTATAGTGACTCACAATCAATTCAATAAAGAACTAGTAATAAAAGGCAGGACTGGATAAATCAATTATAAAAAGTCCACAAACAATTATAAAAAGAAGTCCAATCAGTTATAAGAGATACTGAGTAGTGGATCTAGGGAGATGGATAGGGATGGTAAAATCTATAGGGAAACTCTCAGGAGTGAAGCCAACTCAGGATCAACATGGAAAAAAGAAAAAACAGAAAAGCGCCTCTGAGTGCAATGTTTAACCACTTGCTGACCGCTGCACACAGATATACGTCGGCATAATGGCAGCAGTGGGCAAATGGGTGTACCTGTACGTCTCCTTTAATTGGCGGGGCTAGCGGGCACGCGCCCGCCACGTACAGTGTGACCATGCCCACGGGACCCCTATGTCCGCCAGTGTCCCGGCGATCGTAGCACGGAGCCGCAGAACGGGGAGATGCCTATGTAAACAACGCATTACCCCATTCTGCCTAGTGACAGGACAGAGATCACTGCTCCCTGTGATCGGGAGCAGTGATCGCTGTCATGTCAGTGGAAGCCCACCCCCCCAACAGTTAGAATCACTCCCTAGGACACACTTAACTCCTTGATCGCCCCTAGTGTTTAACCCCTTCCCTGCCAGTGTCATTTACACAGTAATCAGTGCATTTTTATAGCACTGATCGCTGTATAAATGACAAAGGTCCCAAAATGGTGTCAAAAGTGTCCGATGTGTCCGCCATAATGTCGCAGTCACAATAAAAATCGCAGATCAAACGCAAACCAATCAATATACGCTTATTGTGATTTTTTTTACCAAAATATGTATAATACATATCAGCCTAAACTGAGGGAAAAAATCGTTTTTTTTGTATATTTTTTGGGGATATTGATTATAGCAAAAAGTAAAAAATATTGCTTTTTTTCCAAAATTGACGCTTTTTTTGTTTACAGCGCAAAAAATAAAAACCGCAGAGGTGATCAAATACCACCAAAAGAAAGCTCTATTTGTGGGAAAAAAAAAAAAGATTTTGTTTGGGTATAACGTCGCACGGCCACGCAATTGTCAGTTAAAGCGACGCAGTGCCGAATCGCAAAAAGTGGTCAGGTCAGAAAGGGGGTAAAATCTTCCGGGGCTGAAGCGGTTAATGTGTAGTACAATAAAGTATTCAACACTTACATATAAAGTACAGAGGAAGTCATGTGAGGTAGAAGTCTCACGGAGGTGTTGCTGGTGTCTGAAGCATGTTCCAAAGAGTGCCAAATCCAGGCTATGTAAGCTGCAAGGAGCCGGAGAGGAAGCCGGCTGTGTCCTATGGAGGATCTGCTTGTGGAACAGCGTGTGACGTCAGCGAGGTCAGCTGAAAAACAACACATTTCAGATCATGCGCAAAGTCCATATGGCGCATGCACGCTCCTTTCTCAAGTGTTCCATGAGCAGATCCCTACCATCTCTTCCATAGACCACAGCCGGCTTCCTCTCCGGCTCCTTGCGGCTTACATAGCCTGGATTTGGCACTCCTTGGAACATGCTTCAGACACCGGCAACACCTCTGTGAGACTTCTATCTCACATGAATACATCTGTACTTATTAAGTGTTGAATACTTGCGTGGCCTGAAGCGGCATGGTGTAGGACGCTTTAGCTGAGAGCTCTGCCGGCCATTAATCCTAACTACACCGATCCTCAGGATATCCTGTCTGTTCTTGTCGTCCGCTTTATTCCTGAGGCTCAGCTTGTCCTAAGTTGCTGAGATGTCGCCTCCTAAATGGACGTCTGAAGCCATCAACAAGCTTGGCAAGTACCGCCATGAGGAGAAGGAGACTGAGGGAAGATGGCGCCGAACTCCCTGCTGAGACGGAAAAAGCTGCTGGAGACACCGCTAAGGTATTCGAGGCCATTTCACAGTGCCAGACCACCCTGACTTCCAAAATTGAAGAGGTGAAAGCGGACCTCTCCTTGCTCAGGCACGATTTCCAGAAGCTACGGGACCACGTGTCTGAGACTGAAAGACGGATCAGCCAGGTGGAGGACGACATCCCCCCACTGCAGATCTCCACTGAACAGCTACAACATCAGCTCCATTCTGTCATGCAAAAACAAGACGATATGGAAAATAAGCTGAGAAGATGCAATCTTCACTTCTTGGGTCTGCCTGAGGGCTCGGAGGGCACAGATCCAGAGGCATTCTTGGAAAACCTGCTCATCACCACCTATGGCAGGGATGCCTTTTCAACCTCCTTCGTCGTGGAGCGTGCACACCGCCTGGCTGCCAGACCCCCTCCAAGTGGCGCCCCCCCACGCAGCTTCATTGCTAAATTCAGGAATTTCATGTCCCCCCTCCGTTTAAATTTGCAGTCATACAGGACGGCATTACATTCATGGAACAATATCCCACTATTCCAGCTGCTTGGCTGGGTGACTTTAATATGGTCATTGACCCCTCAAAAGACAGATTGGACTCAGGGGCTCCTGAACCACGCCCCCACGCCTTAGCGACGTTTGGCCACTTGATGGGTGAATTTGCCCTGGTTGACACTTGGCACCACAAATTCCCCACCCTCCCTGGCTACTCCTGCTTTTCCGCCTCCCACTCCAACATGTCGTGGATAGACTACATTTTTATATCCTCCTCCCTGCTTCCGCGGCTGGTGGATGTGGGATACAGCGCCCGTATTCTCTCTGACCACGCCCCTTACTGGACCGCATTTGACTTGCAGTCTCCCACCTCGTCTCCAAAGTGGCAATTTAACCCCTTTTGGTTATCTGTCCTCCCTGACGTAGAAACTATACAGGATGAACTGCTCTTCTTTTTTAACACCAATAGAGAATCGGCCCCTTGCGGAACAATATGGGAATCCTTTAAATCTGCATGTCAAGATGCTGCTATCGACTCGTATCTCCAGATACAAGTCGTCCTCTAAATCAGCCCTACGACAAGCTGAAGCCCACTTAGGATCACTAGAACAGTTAAACCCTTCCTCGGACACTGCCTCGTCCGTGAAGGTACAATTTTGACTAGTTAATACCCTCCACTCTGAGAAAGCCAAACAAAAAATCTTCTTCTGCAAACAAAGGATTTTCGAACATGGAGAATGGGTGGGCAGGTTGCTAGCTTATCTTGTGCACTTAGATCATAGGCCTCCAGTGGTGGTATCCCTTGTTGACCCCACCGGTCAACGGATTACCAAACCTGACCTTGTGGCTGGAGAGTTCCATGCCTTCTTCTCCACCCTGTACTCCTCCACTGCCCAGTACACCCATGATGAGTTAGTATCTCTCCTGCAATCTTTAAACTTTCCTTCGCTGTCCCATACTCAAGTTACCCAACTGGAAGCCCCATCACTACTGAAGATATTGGTGAGGCCATTTCGCACTTGGCCATGGCTAAGCCCCCTGGTACAGATGGCCTCCCACTAGAATTCTATTCCCAGTTTAGGGAGGTTTTGGTGCCCAAATTTCAGGAGCTATTCCAACACATTTTTGATTCCTCCACCCTCCCACATTCAATGCGAGAAGCCCTGATAGCCTTGATACCTAAACCTGGAAAGGACCCCTCCCTCCCGGAATCCTATCACCCCATCTCATTGCTCCAACTTGATCCTGAATCCTGGCTAAAATTCTTTTGCTTTGCTTAAACAAGGTTATCCTCAACTTAGTCCAGCCTGATCAAATAGGCTTCATGCCCAATAAAAACATGACTTTCAACTTAAGACGTCTGTTTTTGAATTTACAGACCACCCATGACTTGGTAGGCTTCCGCGCGATTGTCAGCCTTGACGCCACCAAGGCAGTTGAATGGAATTACCTTTGGGAGTGCCTTGGCAGTGATAGATTTGGCCCCAATTTCATCACATGGATCAAATTGCTGTATCAGTCCCCGGTAGCCAGGGTTCAGGTGAACGGCAAGATCTCTGATCCCTTCCCATTGAATAGGGGTATGCGTCAGGGGTGTCCACTGTCTCCGTTGCTGTAGACTCTGGCTCTGTAGACTCTGGCGGTGGAACCCCTGGCGATAGCCATAAGGAACATCCAGGCATAAGAGGCCTCAGGATGGGATCCCTGGTTGAAACCATTAACCTATACGCCGATGACATGCTGCTGTACTTGGAGGATGTGGGCCCCTCTTTATCGGCAGCCCTAAATCTCATTGAACATTTCAGGGAATTCTCCGGTCTCCGGATCAATTGGGACAAATCACAGATCCTCCCCCTAGACCTAGGTCCTCCGAACTTAGACCAAGCCCATCTCCCTTTGATAAGAGCTAGCCAAATTAAATACTTGGGGTTTCA
This sequence comes from Aquarana catesbeiana, assembly GCF_042186555.1. NCBI lineage: Eukaryota > Metazoa > Chordata > Amphibia > Anura > Ranidae > Aquarana > Aquarana catesbeiana. The sequence goes on from NC_133327.1 coordinate 590,959,009, forward strand.
AGTCACCTGCTCCCCAGAGGCATAGGCCAAATTGAATGTAGAACCCCTGTATGCATTAATTAAAACAAACCCAAAATCGGGTGCGTCTTCCTCTTGGAGTCATGGGTCGCATTAACCTGATCAAGATGATCTTGTTGCCCAAACGCATACATTTTTTGGCACTCCCTAACTTACCTCCTGCTCCGGATATTTAAAATTATGGACTCTATCCTGAACTCATTTGTCTGCGGCAACTCTCGGCATAAGGTATCTTGGCGAGTCCTAAAAAAAACTCCACGGAGCTGGGTGGTACTGCACTGCTCGATCGCCATGCTTACTATCTCGCCTCTCAGGTATCCCCTCATGCCCCAGATGCAAAGACCACAATAGCTCTTTCTACCACTTGATCTGGTCTTGTCCGACCATACGATCCTACTGAGAACTGGTCAAGTTCCTACACGATGGCATGGGCTCTCCCCTAACATTATGCTCCAAACAATGTCTATTGGGAATACTCACTGAACATGAACAGAACAGACCTCTTCACATTTTTATGCAAGAAACATTATTTGAAACCAGGCTTCTGATAGCTAGAAAATGGCTGCGGGCTGATACACCGACACTTCAGGAATGGATAGCCACTGTCAACCAATCCCTACCCTACAAAAACATTATATATAAGCACAGAAACTGCCCAGGGAAACACCACAAAATTTGGGACCGTTGGCTGGAATCAGCATCCACATCTACAGTACTAGATCTCGGAGCTGATTGACCACTGCTATCATTAATAGGTAGAAGGCCCTTACTGCAACACACACGCTTCCCTCTAGTATATGTCAACGCTTGCTTGTGACTGCCCTACCTGACTTAGCCATGGCATAACGCCCTACACACTCGCTTGTGAACCACTGAGGTACGCCGTAATGTATACAACACAAATGTTTATTTTCTCTGTTGTAAAGCTGAACTCTGCTTACTACAAAGCTTATATTATACTCCGAAATTATATGTACACATTGTCCTATTTCTGTTATCCTTGTTTACCAGAAATAAAAGTTTGTTGGATTAAAAAAAAAAAAAAAGAAGTGTTGAATACTTTATTGTACTACACATTAAACATTGTACTCAGAGGCACTTTTCTGTTTTTTCTTTTTTTGTTAGGCCGTTTGACCTGATCCTTTACGGACTGGCAAATACCAATTGCCGCAACAGCTGGCTGAATAGCTGAACTGGCCAAAGAAAAGGAAGCCTTTAATAATAACTCTAATTTCTTGTCAACAGGGTCTTTCAAGCCCTGTGCGTTATCTACCAGACAAGTTAAGTTCCTGTTTAAGGAAGAGACTGCTGCATCTACGGCTGGCATGCTCCATTTTTTAACAATTTTTTCATTCATGGGATATAAAAGGCAAAACCTCTTAGGAGGAACAAAATTCCTGTTAGGATGTTCCCAATCAGCATACACTGCCTGTTACAACATAGGTGTAGAGGGAAAGCCTGTGCGGCCTGAAGAGGCCTCAGAGATCCCAAAGAGGACCAGGGGGGCTCAGTCACCTCTGCAAGAGGCAACTTGAAGGCAGAACGATCCATTATGGTCAGAGTCAGGATAAAAAGCCTCTGCGATTGAGAGGCAGACATCAGCTGGATATCTTCTTGTCGAGATTGCTCGGAAGCAGACTCATCTGCCGGGCCCTCTACAGGATCCTGAGCTTTAAGCTCTTCCCCATCCTCAACCCATTCCTGCTCCTAACTACGAGGATCCAGGAGGGGGATCTGTCACGCTTCCTGCTGCTCTGCGGGATGGAGGCAATCATGGCAGCAATCCTGTGCTCTAACCCAGCTAGGGCCGAGGACAGTTCATCCTTAGTGATAAAGGGTGAAGCAGCAGCGTTGACTGTAGGGACAATACCAGATAGGCGCAGCGGCTCAGATTGCCCAGAAGCCTCTGGTCTTTCAGGGGATTCAACACTAGGGATACGACTAGGTTTATCAGGAACTACTGATGACATAGGTGTGCCCTTCCCTATAGTGTTAGTCTCACTCCTCTTTTTTGAAGACATTTACTAGCCACAAAAAGAATACCTGGGTGTAGTAATAAAACACCTCAGAAGGTAGACCCTTTAAATAGGGCTCTCAAGCCCCTATGTAAAAATCCTGCTAAGCACATTTAGCCTGCCAAGCAACACTTGGTGACTCATGTGACCTGGTAAGGAAAGAATGAACCACTGCTAGTGTCTGTTCAGAGCCTGCTCTGTGTCCCACAGCTGCCTTCTGGAAGCACTGCATGCTTGGCCTATACAGCTTAAATAAGCTGGGTGTGCGCCAGAACAATCTGTGCGTGCGCATGTGCGTGGTCCCGGCGAACGGGCGTGGTTGTATTCGTGTATAATGCGAATCCTTGTGCGCCCAGATAAAGGCTACTGCTCATGTCTGGCGAAGCCGCATGCGCCATGGCTGCCAAAGAAACTGCTGAGTCCAGCGGCACTTTTGTGAAAGCACGTGCGCAATGGCCACCAAACAACTGCTGAACACAGTGGCACTCTTGTGAACGCACATGTGCCATAGTAAACCAAGGCGAAATGACGCACCGTCGTGCGCCATCATACAGGTAAGAAACAGCCAGACACAAGCAAAAAAGGTACACTTTGCAAACACCCACAGCTAGCCCAAAAACTCCCCTGTATGGTCACCGCACATGGGTGTCCAGCCTCTAGCTAACTTGACTGATTGTTACAATCACTGGGACACCCCACAATAATAGTAAAAGGGTTACACTTACCCATCCAGGCGCAGGGCAGCTTAGAAACCAAGAGCCCAAACTTCACCCATCACGATGGGTTCCTGTCACTTGAGTACCTTCAAGGACTGGGTACCCTTTTCTTTTTTAGGGTCCACTCCCTTAGACCTGCAGGAATGCCTTACCACTGTGGTGTCCAGGATTCCGCTTCACAGGGTCCAGCGCCTGGAGGTCGTATTACAGGCAAAACCTCGCAGGATCTTGAGTCTTCTTTGCGAGGCTCGGGTACCATTTAACTAAGCATATAAAGCCTGTGTCAAATCGATCCGAACGGTCAATCACTTGGTTCATTTAAGAATTGTTTGTGAGACTAGAGACCTGGAGCTCAAATAAATAAATGTGATTTTTGTTGTTTTGTTTTCCTTTAATTTTGTGAATGGCAATTCTATAGGTGCCATCTATTGGAGGGCAAGTAGACTAGTGCAAATGCAAGACACGACAGACACGGTACTAAAAGATGTGTGTTCACACTTTGCATTCACAATTTTGGGAGCACCCAGGATTGGATTGGAGGTCCATACATGCAAAAAAGCCTCTATGGGCACCATAGAATTCTGAGCAGTAAAGCTCATATCTCCAGGAGCCACCACCTGGAATCAAACCATATCAAAATTAAAAGTATTAGGACTTCCGTTATGATACAAAAGAAGAAAAAAACAAAACAAACAGATCAGGCAACCTGCCACCAACAGTGATCATTTCGCAATTCTGATTAAGCCCCCATTCACATCAGTGTGATTTGACATGGAATTTAACATGTCAAATTGCATGCCAAATTGCAGCCTATTGCCGGCAACAGCACTGTCACAATTGGTGCGACGCCGACTTTGTGGCACCGCACTAATTTCCAAAAGTGGTTCCTGCACTACTTTTGGCAACTTTGGGGGCAATTTCAAGAGATATTTGTGCATGAACCCGCACAGATGTCTTTCAAATCGCCCCCGAACGAGGGCCAAGTCTGTTTTCACGCTTATGCGATGCAGGACTTATGCAATGCGGATCTGCTGAGGGTGTCAATGTCATCTTAAGGACACCCTGAAACATTACAAAACGCAGTGAGATTGCCAGAATCCCCATGCAATGCGATTCAGGTGCGGAAGAAAAAAGGGGTTCTGCACCATTTTGGTGCGTATGCGATTTCAGCCATACAAACTGTATGGCTGAAATCGCACAGCACAGACATTGCATGTGATGTGCACAGGAATCTGGTGCAAATCACATGTGATGTCTTCAATCACATCAGTATGAACATGGCCTGAAAATTCAGGTTGTAGGCTGCTTTGGTTTTTTCCAAGTTTGTTCGTTTTACAGTTGAAATAAGGTAGCTGACACTGAAAAGTTTGAGTATTTGGCCTGTATTAAAGTGACACTAAGCTCACATTTAAAAAAAAAAGAAGCAATGTTTAAATATAAGTAGACTGTATCTTCTCTTTCTTAATTTCATCTCTCAAATGTCAGCTTTTTTTTTTAACTATTCTCAGACTTTCTGTTCTGTGGCTACGTTTGCTCTTCAAGCCCCCACTGTGTATGTGAATGTAGTCACGCTTTTTGTGCTTGCCCCCAAGGTGGACACAGCTTTGTGCACATCTCATTCAGCTCTATGGGAATTGTAGTAAGCATAGAACAGATCATGTGATCAAAAATACGGGGACTACACTAGTATTGGTGAGGTGCATTAGTGCAGGGTTCCCCCACCCCCAAAGGCCATACAGCAGGAGATGAGCGGCGACCGGGGTCTGCACAGGGTTATCACAGACTGCGGTAGCTGCTCACCTCCTGCTGTGCGGCCATGGCCGTATGTCCTCTTCCGGCTCCTCTGCCATCCAGCCGACAATGTCATCCTACAACAGGGCAGGGGATGGGGGAAGCTGCAGATCGGAATGGAGAGCTCCTCCCGCCCCCTGCCCTGCTGATAGGATGACATCTTCGGCCGGGCTGGCGGATGAAGGAGCTGGAAGAGGACACACAGACTTAACAGCCTCTTCCCTGCAGGTAGGAGTCCTGAGCAGGAGAAGGGGCAGACTGCAGGGGCACTGTAATATTAAAGGGGACTGCACTGTTACAATGCAGTCCCCCTTTACATTACATCCCCCTTTACATTACAGTGCCTCCTTTGCAGCACAGTCCCCTTTATATCACAGTGCCCCTCTTACAGAGCAGTCCCAGTTACATTAATTAAAGGGGACTGCACTATAAATTAAATGGGCACTGTAATGTAAAGGGGGGCTGTCATGTGAAGGGGAACTGAGGACACTGTGGGACTGCTTTAAAGGGGGAACTGTGATGTAAAGGGGGACTGTGAACACTGATATAAAGGGGGGAAGGGGACTGTGCTGTAAAGGGGGTTGTGGTGTGAAAGGGGCTGAGGACAGACTTTGTGAATATCCCCTGAGCCAACCCCCCCCCCCCCCCCCCCCGGCTACCTCAACCGCCATCCTCCCCTAACATGTGCGCACCCCCCACCCCCGTTCGAGGAAAATTGTCTGCTATGAAACTGGTCCCTGGTGTCAAAAATGTTGGGGACTGCTGTATTAATGGATCGTGCACAGGAAAAACACAGAAGTCTGAAAACATTAGTAAGACTATTGAGTAATGGTATAGTTGATACGATTCATGTAAAATAATTTGAGTTTAGTGTCAAGCTACTAGGGAAGGATACAGATGGACAGAAGAGCTTACAATCTCTTATGGTGGCTACACACATTCGATATGGATCAATGCACCCCAAAAGTGGTTCACATGTGCAGTTGTGCCATGTCTACCAACACGACAAGGTGGTGGCCAACAGACCTGTGAGTACAGCTTCACATACAAAATGTGGTTATTTATACAGAATTAAAAGGCAAAGTTCCCTTTAAAAAAAAAAAAATAAATAAATAAAATGTACATGTTATTGCAGGTAAAAAAATAAATAAATGCATTTATTTATTATTTTCTCAAGCGTGGACATTGCACCCATGATCAACAGATCATGGGTGCAATGTCAGGCTCCTTCCTGCAGCTTTCTGCCTGTGCTCTGTTTGAAAGCTTTAAAAAGTGTCAATGAACTATGAGAGTGCTCACTAGTGCACTCACAGCTCATTGATAACTAAAAGCATTCTTCCGTGGTGGAAGATGGGACTTGTAGTTCATCCATTGAATGAATGACGCAGCTGTGTGGGCAGAGCCCCGCTGTTTTTAAAGTGTGTAGAAATCAAGGACTGGTGCATTGTAACATTTTACACTGTAACTACAGGTGGAACATGTGACATGTTACTAAAGGTGAACCTATCCTTTAAATCCTTTAATAAAAGAAGACAGGCTGTTGAATTAAATTTTTGAAAATAACTATTTATTAATACAACTCTAGAAAACAAACACTATTTAATCATCCTACAATGAGAGTAATCGTACATTACATTCTAACGAAAGCGGTAGCAAAGCCCGCTTTGTGAGTCTTACCTATAAGTAAGCCTATAAGGCTTACCTCTAAGTAAAATGAATATCTCCTAAACATACACTGTTTAGATTATTCCCATGGATGCAGCCAGTAACCCCACCGGCGCATGCGCTCTGAAGGTCTGGACCTTCAGAGCTTCGTGCCAAAACCGATGAATCCCGCGCGCATACGTGGGAGGGACGCCATCACGATTCCAGGCACTCACAGCGCCTGAGCCTGCGAACCCGGAAGAAAGACCGGGGGAAAATGTCAGCCCTCTTAGCTGTGCCAGCGTGCCACTGGAGGGCTTTGTTCTAAGGAAAGTATTTCATAATGTGCTAGTATGTGATGCATACTAGCACGTGTGGTTTTTAATTTTTTTTTTTAAACTTTGTCGCAGTTTACTACTGCTTGAAAATAGGTAGATGCTCACAAAATGATTTAAGGGCCTGCCTTCTGCGTCCTCCAGCAAGTGTTTATTATATATTCTGTAGACCCCACACAGTAACGTAAAAAGGGCCACGCACACACTTACCCTTGCTGTGAGGCCCCTTTCACACGGGCCTGAATCTGCTTTCCTCAGCAAGGGATCTGTCCGCTGATCCCCCCGCTGGGCAGAGCAGAGCGAGCGGGAGGGCGGGCGGGCGACAGGACAGTGTCTACTCAATTTATGCAGACAAAACAAGGACACAGCTGGCTCTGCTCTATGGGTGGTCAAGTGTAACCTGTTGAACGAAAACAATACCTGCATGTGTATATTCAGCTTTAGATCACTGAAGATATACTGATATGGGGATAAATGCACAGGTGTGCTTAGGCACCCTCTTATACCAAGAAGTGCACTGCTGTTTTTTTCAATAGGAATTTCAGAAAATAACATAGCAAATCTTCACTTATTTGAGTTCAGATCCACTGTACAGTCCAAGCTGCAGTTATGGAAGTATTCCTATTGCCACATGGATATCCATTTCCTCCTACAGTCTTCCAAATGTAATAGAAACAGTTCATGAAAACACGTAAAAACTGCAATCTCAGCTTCGCCGAGGACTTTTTACTGTTCCAAAAAAATGGTTTCCCCCAGTTTAACACAAGTAGCTATAGTGAAAAGTCGTTTTTAGATGTATTACCCCATCCATACAGACAGAAATAGAATACAGTTATCACCATGTACTGTTTGGATAGGCAGCTGGTTTTAAAAAGAAAAAAAAAGGGAGTTCACAAAGGTCTCTTCGAAAACATAATCCATGTATCATCACCTCCGCAGGCGCAGGAAGAAGGCATGTTTGCACTCTTTGCTATCTACGGGGTAGTACTTGTCATAGAAATCAAGGATGTACTCTTCTGTCTTGAATCCAAACTTCTGGTAGAGCAACATTGCTGGATTGTTTGCAGACACGTGTAGAGTAACGTCCTTCCCCATACAGGTCTGTCAGAAAGAGTGTAATAAAGAACAGATTATGAGAAAGTGGAACACAAAGGCAATGAGAGTACACAGCACTAACACAACACATTTCACCACAATTCTTCACTAATAACCGATTGCAAAATTTAGTTCTATTCTGCTGCAACTCTCTTATGACACATTTTTCCAACTGTAAAATTACAGAAAGGTTCCACTTTAAGGGCCCGTTCAGATTTAGGCAGTGCATTCAAACGCAGTGAGGTTGATTTACCAAAATCTGGTACAGCTGTCCATGGTAGCCAATCAGCTTCTAACTGCAGCTTGTACAATTAAGCTTTAACAAAAAAAACTGTAAGCTGATTGGTTTCTATACAGCTGCACCAGATTTTGCACTCTCCAGTTTTAGTAAATCAACCCCATTATGTCTCATATTTAACATGAGTTGCATAAAAGGTAGCTGTTGGAAGTAGGGTTGCCACCTCATCCCTTTAAAACCAAACACATATGAATTACACAGGTTCTGTGGCTGATTAGGGTGATAATTAAACTCACTTGTTGCCTTGTCTGCATTAAATTAGCCTCAGAACCTGTGTAATTCAGATGTGTTCGGGTTTAAAGGGTTTGAGGTGGCAACCATAGTTGGAGGGCAACATGTTTTATTTTTCATAATGTAAGATGTTTCTGAACTATGAAATCGGATTATACCTAGTCTTGACACTGTTGGGGGCAGCCTGGAATGCCATTACAGCAGGTTTATTCATTAGGGCTATGTAACTGAAGAATGCATATCAGAACCTTCACGTATACCCACTGACAGGGGAGTACGGGTTATGAGAGCTTGGCTTCAAACCACCTGGTGTAATGAAGATTGAAGTGCCTGATTACCATGACTGCAAAAAAAAGCTTTAAGGGTCAGCTGCTGTTAAAAACGACTGATTTCCTGAGTTACACCAACATCAGAGGCCAGCTGTTACTGAAGGATGACCTGGGACAAATAGTGTTGATTTGTGGACAAATGCTGCCCCTAGTGGACAACACATCATGCTTCTCGGAGGATGGGCAGAAGAAGGACTGCCTCTTATCGATTTTCATTTGTCAGAACGCTGAGATAGGCTGGCAGTGGGTGTTGTGTGGGTGGTGTCTGAGTGCAGTTTAAAAAGTACTGGCCGGCTTGAATAACTTCCTCTTGCCCACTGAGCCCAGCTGAAGATACTGAATACAGAGGATGCCCTTACGTAAAGTATCATCTATTTTCTTTTGTTTTATTTGCTCTGAAGTCTACTTTTAGTGTTTTTATGTTAGCATTTCCACTTTCTTTATAATAAATGAGCTCCTTGCTTATTTAAGCAGTGTATTTACTTTTACAGCTAATATTGTTGTTATATCATCACCGTTCACTTTATCTGAGCTTTGCTAGATTAGCTAATTATAGGACTAGACAAGTTAATACATCTTTATAATAAATAGGGCGTATCTAAAACCACCCCATATTTATTTCAGTAGCCCAGTAATTTGAACAGACTGCCTAACGTACCACATGCAAAGAAAGTGCATGCACCATTTTTAGCAATGCAGCACACCACGACGCACTGTAGTGTAATAATGCTGCAGCACTGGTGCATTGGGGTACCAATCAGAATGAATGGCACCACAGCATGTTGTGGTAACTTCTATTACCGCAACGCAACAGTGTGAATCACTACAAGGAAACTTGTATTGATTGACACTGAATCAATCAATGAGGGAAATATGTATGCGCTACTGTACTCATGACAATGCTATTCGCCTTGCTTTTAGGCTGACCCCCTGGATTCAATGCTTTAGGCCAAGGGTCTCCAAAGGGCCAGTTTACTGTCCTTCAGTCTTTAGGGGGGCCGGACTGTTGCCGGTGAATAGAAAATGTCCCGGCATCAGAGGGAGTATAGACTGCCCCATCAGTGGTTTTAGCAGGAGGAATAGTGGCCCATCAATGGTGCCAGCGAGAGGAATAGTGCCCCATCTATGGTTTCAGTGAGAGGAATAGTGCCCCATCTATGGTTTCAGTGAGAGGAATAGTGCCCCATTGATGGTGTCAGTGAGAGGAATAGTGCCCCATCTATGGTTTCAGTGAGAGGAATAGTGCCCCATCTATGGTTTCAGTGAGAGGAATAGTGCCCCATCTATGGTTTCAGTGAGAGGAATAGTGCCCCATCTATGGTTTCAGTGAGAGGAATAGTGCCCCATCTATGGTTTCAGTGAGAGGAATAGTGCCCCATCTATGGTTTCAGTGAGAGGAATAGTGCCCCATTGATGGTGTCAGTGAGAGGAATAGTGCCCCATTGATGGTGTCAGTGAAAGGAATAGTGCCCCATCTATGGTTTCAGTGAGAGGAATAGTGCCCCATTGATGGTGTCAGTGAGAGGAATAGTGCCCTATTGATGGTGTCAGTGAGAGGAATAGTGTCCCATTTATGGTGTCAGTGAGAGGAATAGTGCCCCATTGATGGTGTCAGTGAAAGGAATAGTGACTTATCACCGGTGTCAGTTGAAAAAAAAAGTGTCCCAAGGGCCGGATAGAGGTAAGCAGTTTGAAGACCACTGCTTTAGGCCAATGACCTTGAAAGAAATGCAGATCAAGGGTTTCACTTCACTGGCTTCACACTTGTTCTGGGCCAGTGACTTATTTTTAATTTTCCATTTTCTGAATGGTACAATATCAAGAGATATACACAACTTGCATCTCAATTGCTCTTGCGTTATGATACTTAACCATTCTTAGTAACATAAATAGAAAAAGGCATAATAGTTAACATATGCAAAGTATCTTACAAATACCAAAATTTATAAATCAAATATATATACATAATATATACAAACAAATGTAACCAATAATCTTTATCCACACTGAAGTGGATGACAGCCAGGCAGTTAGCATTTTCCCAAGAAGGTCAAGTCAGCATGGTAAGTAATTGCAAAGTAAGAAATTCTTTCACTATAGTTTTCCTTTACCTTTTTTGGAAACAGGTGTTTGTTTTGATGTGGTAGGACTATTAAATCAAACCAGTTGAACAAGTGTTTGGGAAGGAGGAGAATGCTCTTGCTGCTGTGCTGTGGACACAACTGGTCATTGCACCGAAAGTATTCGGATTCTGTGATAAACTTTACATTATCTCAAATGTCCAGATGGTGAATCTGGGAACTTATTTTCAACCTTTAACAGACTAAGGTTGGGTTCACACCATCGCCGCATGTGGCTCTCAGCAGTGGTCCGGTGTGTCCTGGTTCACAGTTTCAGGTCCAATTTCAGCCCAAATTTTTTTTCATCGGAGATACGTGAACCGGCTCCATAGGGAGCCAGTCAAAATCTCCTGCTATTGAGAATTGGATGTGAGGAACCCGCAGCCAATTCGCAATGGTGTGCACCCAGCCTAAATGAAAGTGACAATGTCCTTTCTCCAGAAGTTATAATCATCAATCCATGGTCAGTCAGAGCCTTTGGCCCATTGTCCTAATAGAGCAGAGCTTCCAAGTATGGTGGAGCCTGTGACCTCCCCTGTGTGACAGTGCTCAGGCATGAGCGGCCAATCACCAACCCCAAACACCATCACGTGGGGACAGGCAGTGGCGTCATCCACCCTGGTCAGCTCTGACACCATCTTACATGGGAGCTCACACTGGGTGGACTCCGGCAGTGGGAAGGTGGTAGGGGAGGGTGGTGGGGGAGTGTGGCTCGGTGAGTTTACTTTGCTGTATGGGCAGGTGACCGAACCCCTTCAATTTCATGACCTTCTGCAGCTCACAATAAAAGAAAAAATACACAAAGCACATTTCCTGACAATATGTAGCCAATTTTTGGAGCACACCTGTACTGTACTATACGGCAGCTCTCCTGTACGTGATCCAGCACTTTTGGGTTTGGGTCACGTGTCGCCAGCGGCCCGCTGTGATTAAACACAGTGGGAGCTGGTTGGCGGGTACAGCAGACAGTGTCAGTGTCCCGACTGTCCACTGCAATATCGAAGTCCCGCTGTAAGTCACTGATCGTCACCATTACTAGTAAAAAAAAAAAAACCCAGAGTTTGTAGATGCTACAACTTTTGCGCAAACAAATCAATATACGCTTTTTGGGATTTTTTGTTACCAAAAAATATGGAGCAGAATACATATTGGCATATGCTGATGAAGAAATTTGATTTTTTACATTTTTTATTGAATGTGTTTTATAGCAGAAAGTAAAATATATTGTTTTTATTTTTTTAAATTGTCGATTATTTTTTTGTTTATAGCACAGAAAAAATGGCCTGGTCATGAAGAGGGGTAAACCTTCCAGAGCTGAAGTGGTTAAATTAAATTTGGTTGAGCCAACAAGATGGTTCCTTCCAATGGAACAAGGAATCCAACATGACATCCGTAAAAGGTCTATGGAATTGTAAGTTAGCACTCAATGCTGGTTACCTGAATGAGATGGTAAATCATAAATGTGGCAATTCCAGATCGCCTCCACTCTGGATGGACAAACAGAAATGAAATGTATGCCTCGTTATACTTCACATCGGGCACCATAAAGCCAAAGGCAACAACGACCTTCTTGTACAGAACTACCACACTGAAATCCGGATACTGGAGACATTCAGAGACATCAATGCCTGGACACAAGAAAAAGAAAAAAAAAAAAGAAAAGAAAAGAAATTACATTGTCATTGACTTCATAACAGACAAAAACTAACAGGTATCTACAGACCACACCTGTGTTTTCTGGCAACTGGGCAAACCTTTCACACTACAGATCATTACTTTGTTTGCCAACAGAGGGACCCTGTGCAAAGCTTCTTTAATGGACAAAAGTCATTTCAAAAATGCAAAAATTGCATTTTCTGACCTCCTTCTGGAGAGGTTAGTTTCCTTGTTGGCTTAAATGAGATGTATGTCCTGCCAAAACATGTATTTTTAGTACTGAAAAGAGTGGGGGAGAAAAGATCCAAACCACTTTCACAGCTAGCCTGGGTTACACAGGAAACTCTTTGAGTAGAGTACTGAAAACTAAAGCCCCATCGGCTTTTAACCACTTTAAGACCGGGCCTCTTTTTTAGATATGTTGTTTACAAGTAAAAACAGTTTTTTTTTTGCTAGAAAATTACTTAGAACCCCCAAACATTATACATTTTTTTCTAACACCCTAGAGAATAAAATGGTGGTCGTTGCAATACTTTCTGTCACACCGTATTTGCACAGCGGTCTTACAAGCGCACGTTTTTTTGAAAAAATACACTTTTTTTTAAATTAAAAAATAAGACAACAGTAAAGTTAGCCCATTTTTTTTTTTATATTGTGAAAGATAATGTTACGCCAAGTAAATTGACACTCAACATGTCACGCTTCAAAATTGCGCCCGCTCGTGGAATGGCGACAAACTTTTACCCTTAAAAATTTCCATAGGCGACATTTAAAAAATTGTACCGGTTGTATGTTTTGCGTTACAGAGAAGGTAGAGCTAGAATTATTGCTCTCGCTCTACCGATCGCGGCGATACCTCACATGTGTGGATTGAACACCGTTTTCATATGCAGGCGCTACTCACGTATGCGTTCGCTTCTGCACGCAAGCTTGGCGGGACAGGGCGCGTTTAAATTTTTTTTTTTTTTTCTTATTACACTGTTTTAAAAAAATATATAAATTGTGTCACTTTTATTCCTATTACAAGGAATGTAAACAGCATGACAGGACCTCTTAAATATGAGATCTGGGGTCAAAAAGACCTCAGATCTCATATTTACACTAAAATGCAAAACAAACAAACAAAAAAAAAATGTAATTTAAAAAAATGAAAAAAAAAGTCCCTTTAAGAGCTGTGTGCGGAAGTGACGTTGTGACCACCCTGCAGTGTCATGGAGATGGGTGGGGGCCATCTTCCCCTCACTCATCTGCATGCACAGCCACAGGAAGGTTCCGATCGCCTCCGCCGCTGCTGCCGGCTCCAGTAAGCGGCGGAGGGCACCGGATTGAGGTGGGAGGGCCCTCTCCCGCCGCTGATAAAAGTGATCTTGCGGTGAATCCGCCACAGAGACAACTTTTATCTTGTACCAGACCGCTGGCTGAACACAGGGATACCGGGGTTAAGGCAGTTAGCTCCTGCCATAACAACGATATCTGTCCTCAAAGTAGGGACGTACATCGGCGTGCGGCGGTCTGGTAGTGGTTAATTGCCGCTTGTGTCCTTGTTACAGAATTTCCCTCACTTCCATTTTGGGGATACTGTTTGTTTTCATCAAGGTAGAAAGTGAAGGGAACCGCTCTCGAACAGAGAAAGTAGTAAAAACCCAACAGGGGTTCTAATCCTTTGCTACTTTTCCCAAAACCCCAAAAAATAAAACGCTTTCTGGACATACACTTTAAATATACAGCCTCAACCACCATATTTCTTCGTCATGTAAGATGTGCACATGCAAAGGTGTATCGGAAAACTAAAAACAGACATACAAACTTGTCGTCTTACCTGGCCAGAAAAATTGCTGACATATGGCATTGATGGTGGGGATGTGGGCAGGACGGACATAGCAATAGTCTATGGGAGATTCGGGTTCTGGTACCCAGTCAGGATCATTTCTATGGCCGTGTGCTCGGATCTGAGACAACAGCTGCAGCCTGTAAGGTCTGGTCTCATAGTCACGCCTAGCAAACAAAAAATAACGACCTGTTAGGAAAAACTCTCACCATCTGAATGAGACAGAAGCAGACTGCTGGATTGTTATTCTACCTGTCTCTTCACAAGTACACTATGTAAACGCCTGCCTTTACACGCACATGAACTTTAATGGCATCCCTTCTAAAGCCTCGTATACGCAATGCGATTGTTGGAAGGGGATTGTCTGTTCACAGACTGTTGTCCTAAAATCTTACCATTAGTATGCTCCTTTTGACAATTGTTGTCCAACTTTCGGCCAACAAATGTCGGATGACAGGCTAGTAAATTTTCGGCGGACAACAGTCTGTTGTCAGATTTTTGTACGGTCAGTATGGAAATCTGTCACACAAAAGTCGAAGGTACAAGCACGCATGCTCTGGAATCAATGCTCACCAAACACGAAATTAGCAGAAGGGGTCCAAAGGGTGGCACTAAAGAGCTGAAATTCCTCGTAGTACGTCACTACGTTCGTGTTTGTTGCACGACAATTGTGCACTGTTATGCCTCGTACACACGCATTCCAACAACAAAATCCATGTTTTTTTCTGACGGATGTTGGCTCAAACTTGTCTTGCATACACATGGTCACACAAAGTTGGTCTGAAATTCCGAACGTCAAGAACATGGTGACATACAACACGTACGACGGGTCGAGAAAAATGAAGTTCAATAGCCAGTGCTGCTCTTCTGCTTGATTCCAAGCATGCGTGGCACTTTGTGTGTCGGAATTGTGTACACACGATCGGAATTTACGCAAACTGATTTTGTTGTCGGAAAATTTGAGAACCAGATCTCAAATTTTGTGCAACGGAAATTCCGATGGAATTTCCGACAAAAGGCTCCCATCGAACATTTTCCGTCGGAAATTGCGACCGCGTGTACGGTACAAAATTTGTACCATATTCAAGATTGGGGTGTTGGCTGGTGTATAGCAGATTCTTTAGAACCTCCATTCTTCTGATATTGACCGTGTGTACGGGGCATTAGTATGCAAGACAAGATCCTAGCACACGCCCTTAAGACAAAAATCAGACGCTCGGTTGGCCAACAATCGTACCATGTGTACGTGCCTTTAGTCAGTAGGGTTCGATATTGAGTTGGCCCACCCTTTGCAGCTATAACAGCTTCAACTCTTCTTGGAAAGCTGTCCACAAGGTTTAGGAGTGTGTCTATGGGAATGTTTGACCATTCTAATTAATCCCTAAGGTGTTCTATCGGGTTGAGTTAGGACTCTGTTCAGGCCAGTCAAGTTCCTCTACCCCAAACTCGCTCATCCATGTCTTTATGAACCTTGCTTTGTGCACTGGTGAGCAGACATGTTGGAACAGGAAGGGGCCATCCCCAAACTGTCCCAAGGCTGGGAGCATGAAATTGTCCAAAATGTCTTAGTATGCTGACAACTTAAGAGTTCCCTTCACTGGAACTACGGGGCCTAGCCCAACTCCTGAAAAACAACCCCAGACCATAATCCCCCCTCCACCAAATGATTTGGATCAGTGCACAAAGCAAGGTCAATAAAGACATGAGATGAGTGAGTTTGGGGTGGAGGAACTTGACTGGCCTGCACAGAGTCCTGACCTCAACCTGATAGAACACCTTTGGGATGAATTAGAGCAGAGACTGCAAGCCAGGCCTTCAGTGCCTGACCTCTTAAATGTGCTACTGGAAGAATGGTCAAACATTCCCATAGACACACTCCTAAACCTTGTGGACAGCCTTCCCAGAGGAGTTGAAGTTGTAACCCTACAGACTAAGACTGGGATGCCATTAAAGTTCATGTGTCCCAATACTTTTGGTAATATAGTGTAGGTTAGATTACATAAAGAATGAGAATGTACAAATTGGTACATTATTTAAATAACTTTTACTATTTTAACTTGCAAAAGTGGAAGGTAATAGAGGAAAGAAAAAAACATATTGGATTAAACCCTAAGGGTCGGTTCACACATGGGCAACACGACTTTAGCGCGACTTTGCACGGCGGCTTCGACGCGACCTCGACGCGACTTCGACGCAACTCCGACGCGACTTCGGCAAATTACGAGGCGACTTGAAGTCGCCTCCATGACAGGCGACTTCGCCTGTGGCCAATCAGCTCTCTGGGAGGGAGGGGGGGAGGGAGGGGTTTTCCCTGCAAAGTCGCTTGACTTTACAGAGAGATCCGACTTGGAGGCGACTTCCATTGATTTCTATGGTACAGGTCGCCTACCAAGTCGGATCAAAGTAATACAGGGAGTACGCTCTGAAGTCGGAGCGACTTCAGTAGTGTCTATTAAGACACTAGCGTTAACTCCCATCAAAACTATTTCTGGGGCGACTTGGGGCGACTTGAGGGCGTACAAGTCGGATCCCAAGTCGCCCCAGTGTGAACCGAGCCTAAGAGTAAAAGGGCTAACTGCACAAAAAATGCACAATTGTAAACAAGTTTCCTAAAATTGCAACTTCAGACAAAAATAGGCTTTTTGTACTCACCATAGAATTTCTTAGGCCCCTTTCACACCGGGGCGGTAGGGGGCGTCGGCGGTAAAACAGCGCTATTTTTAGCGCTGTTTTACCGCGGTATTCGGCCGCTAGCGGTTCGGTTTAAACCCCCCCCCGCTGGCAGCTGAAAAAAGGTTAAATCCACTCGTATAGCACGGCTATAGCCGCGGTATTGCCGCAGTATAGCCGCGCTGTCCCATTGATTTCAATGGGCAGGAGCGGTGAATACACCGCTCCTTCACCGCTCCAAAGATGCGGCTGACAGGAAATTTTTTCTTCTCCTGCCAGCGCACCGCTTCAGTGTGAAAGCCCTCTGGCTTTCACACTGAACAAACAGCGGAGGCTGTTTTGGGGCGGTTTGCAGGCGGTATTTTTAGCGCAATAACGCCTGCAAACAGCCCCAGTGTGAAAGGGGCCTTAGAGTCCACTGAAGGACACAATGCCTTTAATGTAGAACTCAAGGCAAAATGTTTATTTTCCCGTGCAGTGGGGCTGTGCATGGGTCAAATGCTTTAGGTTATACTGCCAGTCGCTTACAGGAGGATTGCACACTGGCAAAAAGAAAAAAACTGTAGACCAGCCCAGAGCAACCCCTCCCACTACCAGCATGCCTCCGTTTTGTAGCAAACCAGTCCCGAGAGCATGGTCATAAGCTCAGAAGGGTAGGACTTGTGTTATTCAATGGACTTCAAGAAAAGGATTTTACAGCGAGTACAAAAAATCCTATTTTCTTTCTTGTCTATTGAGGGACACAGGGAGTCTTTAACCTTTGGGAGGACCAAAAGCAATCCAGAAATAGGCAACACAGCAAACAAACATGAACAGGCCCAGCAAAACAGCAGTAAATTCGTTGTCTACAGTTTCAAGAGCTGTCTGAAGCTGTCTGAAGGACCTTAAGCCCTAAGCTGGCATCAGATGAGATGCAACATCAACCTGGTAGAGCTTCAAAGAACGTGTGAACATAAAACCAGATGACAGCTTTGCAAATCTGGGGATCGTTGTTACCAAAAAGCCCAAAAATTACTTACAGATCTAGTAGGGTACACACCATAACAGAAAAAGGTGGAACCCAATCATGTAGACTTAACTTGGATGATGGGCTGCCTAAGCCACCTAAAGATGTTAGAACGAGAAGCTGGTCTCATCAGGGATTAAAAAAAGAGGGAATCTGTCTTCCTGAAAAAAGCAGTGACTGAACCACAAATCCAGACAGTGGAGGGAGATTTCCTTTTTGTGATCTGGAACTGGACAAAAGGATGGAACAACAATGTCCTCATTGACGTTAAAGACAAACTACCCTAATCAAGTAGGAAGTCCTGGGTCTCAAGAACACCTTGTGCTTATGCAGAACCATAAAGGGTTCCTCATAGGATAAGCCACCTGTACAGACACTCGCCTCACAGAGGTAATGTCTACAAAACACACTACCCTGTGAGAGAAAATAAATGTCACTCATGGGTTCAAACAGTTGTTTCTGAAGTGCAGAGAGAACCAGATTCAGATCCCATGGAGCCACATAGAGCTACTTGGGAGATCCCCTCTACAAAGGTCTTAAAGTGTGAGAGGCCATATCTATGAAACAAAATGGAAAGGACAGAAACCTAACCCTGATAGTGCTGACAGCCAGGGAAGGACCGACCTCATCCCGTAAAGAAACTACTAGAGTGGAAGACCTGAGACTCCCACCAAGTGAAGTATGTAATCCCGAGACCGTGAAGCAGAATGGCAAATTGGTCCTGGGGCATAAGATTCAAATGATCTTGTAGAGCTCATGGAGCCTCTGCCAGGAGTCATATCAATCCAGAATACCACACCCACCTGGGCCAGTCCGAAGCAAAGAGGATCACTGGAATGCCCTCCATCTTGATTTTATGAAGGAGATGGGTAAGAAGTTTCAGGGGAGGAAACACATAGATCAGGATCTACTGATCCCATGGAGCCACCAGAGCAATACTGCTTCCAATAGAGGAAACCTGTACCTAGAGATAAACCTGTCCAGATAGTTGTTAAACCTGGGGGCCAGAAGGTCCACATCCAGTGTGCCCAGTGCAACTCAAGTTCTAAAACAACTCCATGGGTAGGATCCTCTCCCCTGGATCCAGATGCTGCCTTCTGAAGAAATGTGCCTGACTAACATCCACGCCTAGAATGTATATGGCAGCAGACAAGGATGGAATGTAAAGTTCTGCCCAGGACAAAATCCAATCTACCTATCTTGCCACAGCAAGGCTTCTGGTTCCTCCCTGATAATTGATGTACACCACTGCAATGTCCATCCGAATCTGGATTGGTTGGTCCAGTGATGTAGAGACAGCCAGGGACAAGCTGGTCCTCACGATCAATGAATTTGTCTGTGCAGTGATCAGATCAACTTGCCCCATGCTGACAGAATGTTGCATTGTAGCGGAGTAAAGGGAAAATGCGCAAATGGCACTGCCTCAAAAGAGGCTATCGGACTTATGACTCTCATGCAAAATTGACAAGACAGACAGCTACTGGAATACAAAAAGGAATAGGATAATAGAGTGTCAAAAGTTTTCCCTCTTGAAGGAACAAGATTAGACCCAGATACTGCAGCTTCAACAAGGTCCTAAACATACATCTCTCTACGCTTAGAAGTGGGCCCAAATGTGGTTGTTGCCTAGACTCTCATCCTGGTTTATTTGGATAAGTCACGCCTTGCTGCTCTCAAGAGACCAGGGAAGTCTGAATGCACAGCAGCAGCTTTAGGTCCACGATGAGACATAGCACATAACTGATCAAAAGTCCAACAGTACAGCAGGCTAACGCATTTCAAGGACTCGCCTCTTCCTCAGCTGCACTGTTGGACATTTTATCTGTTATGAGCTATGTCTCAATGCAGACCTAAAGCTGCTGCTGTTATAAGCTGTGATACATGCGTGCATTTGTGAGTATAATACTTAACCTTTTACTTAATAAAGATTTATATGGAGGATAATGCACTGGGGCCTGTATGCCCTCTGTTCTATTTTGTGATTTCACTGGAGCTTCAACATAGTGGAAAAACCACAAAGTGGCGAGAGAGAAAGAAAAGACCTTTGCAGCCAGTTCCTTAGGTTTCTTTCCCTGAGTAAGGTGCTTTCTCTTGACACCAGTATCGTCCTAGGTGATGCTGTCAAAAGCTGGTCTGAAGGGACGCCTTCTCTCGAAGGCCATTGGAATCAAATACTTTTTACACAAGAATTCTGCAGTCCACCAAAATTCCCTACGCATATGTACTGACAAGAGACACGTGCAGCAGATGAGATGGGAAGCTTCCAGCAAACCATAACTAAAGTTTACTTCTACAACCAATGTGTTCTATAAGCAAAGGATAAACCTCGGCAGCAGTTAGAGCTTTTTTAGGCTTAATGTACACGGCACATTTTAAAACCTCCCCTGAACGATTTAATTTGACAGATCGCAAACGATGTTAAAAAACGTCAATTTTGCTCATTTACATGCCGCGTTTGCGTTTAGGAGCGTTTTTTTTTTCAAATAGTCAAAAATGTATCTCCATTAAAAATGCCTGTAAACAAAATGCAGCTAAACGTTACCGCGATTACAACCTGTTACAGGCGTTTCAAATGCCTCTGAACGCATTTTTTTGCTTTCCAAAAATTGCTTCTAAACTCAACTGCCTAGAAACGACTATAAACGACCCTGTGTACATGTACCGATAAGACAACAGAGGAGAGTTCAGGGGCAGCTGAAAAAAATGCCCAACTGCACCTAAACGTCTGTTTACCAGCAGTAGTGTGAATGAAGCCTTAAGGGATTTTCACTAGTCAGACCCACCAGTGCAAACAGAGCTCTAGAAGGGGCTTCCAACTGCTTATCAGTTGGGTTCTTAAAGACTGGCACGTCTATCGAAATTGTAAACGTCCTTTTAAGATGGGACAAGTGTGCTGGATTCACAGATGCACAAAATTCTCCTCAAATGAGTGCATCGCTAATAACTGTACAGGGGGAGCAAACAGCCTATTGGAAGGTTTATAATTCCCATAGAAAAAAAAAGATGAAAAAGCAGGTGCAGAGAGAAAGTCTTTACAGCCTAAGGCCTTAAAACGACCCATGACTGGAAACAACTACAAGCAAGTTCATCAGTAAAGGAATGGAGCAACTGGAGAAGAACAGAGACTCTGTGGCCGGTGGCTCGGAAGCCGCTAAGGCCCCACATGAATCTGATATAAAATATCCAGGAGAGGATGTGCAGTCAGAAAATAATGGGCTTATTTGGGTCAAAAAATCTTGCAAGACCTTGGTAAAAAAAAAAAAAAACATCAGCCAAGGAGGGGAGAGGGCCCGACTACATCCAACGAAGCAAAAGAGGACTCCAAGGACTAAACAGACTCTAAAAGGCAGATAACATGATTTCAGGCTGGAGACATCAGCACCATCAGTAGGTGCGCTGCAAGCAGCCCCAAAACAGTTAGCAGAATGTAAGCTAATGTATGGGTAACCAGTACAGGAGGACAAGGAAATAAAGGCGCTCCCACTGCTCCAGCCTACCTGGCCTACTCATTAAGTGAATCTTAAGACACGGGGCAAGCACTAAGGCAGTGATGGCGAACCTTGGCACCCCAGATGTTTTGGAACTACATTTCCCATGATGCTCATGCACTCTGCAGTGTAGCTGAGCATCATGGGAAATGTAGTTCCAAAACATCTGGGGTGCCAAGGTTCGCCATCACTGCACTAAAGCATTGCCAGAGGCTGAGAAGCTAGAAAGTGCTCTATTGCTAACTTTTACCAGAAGGGACTCTCTAAAGAACCCCACACAGAACCCAGTACCCGAGGGTCACTTTCAGGCTATCCTCACTCTTTCCAGTCGGGTCCATAAACAATACTACAAAAGAACAGGCTGGGGATGACTGTTCTGGTGAGCTGTAACCAAAAAGACAAATCACTCACAGCAATGTAGAGAAGAGTCTTGATTGAAAAGAAAACCAAACAACAAAACAGTGTGCTACAAAAAAAAAAAAAATATATATATATATATATATATATATATATATATATATATATATATATATAAAAAATAGTTTCATGATGAAGCTCAAAGGGCAGGAACCACCAGCGCAAATAGAGCTCCAGTAGGGGCTTCCAACTATATATTATATATGGTATATATAGATCTATATAGATATATCTCTCTTTCTATCTATCTATCTATCTATATATATCTGTATATATATATCTATATATCTGTATATATATATATATATAGATATATCTGTATATATATATATATATATATATATATATATATATATATATATAGATATAGATATATCTGTATATCTATATCTATATATATATATATATATATATATATATAGTCACCAGCACTTAAAGTGGAAGTTCCTTTTGGGGGAAACTCCGCTTTAAGCTAGCCATAGACAGATTGAAATTTGGCAGAATCAGCAGGGGGATCGGCTGAATTTCGATCAGAATGTGGCTGTCCCTGTTCAACAGAAGTCCATCATTTGATAGACTTCTGTTGAAGGGACATGCTGGAAAAGCTGTCGGAATACAATGTTCTGTCGGGAAAGCTTCCTCCATCCACCTTGCTGATTGAA
The DNA here is from genome assembly GCF_042186555.1 of Aquarana catesbeiana. Taxonomy (NCBI): domain Eukaryota; kingdom Metazoa; phylum Chordata; class Amphibia; order Anura; family Ranidae; genus Aquarana; species Aquarana catesbeiana. The sequence continues at coordinate 590,981,328 of NC_133327.1, forward strand.
TGAAAAAAGAAGTGCAGATACAGATAGGCCAATGTGTAAATATATCTGACAGATAAGTGTTTGAGAGAGCTGTGCTTCCCATAACAGGAGGATTTTTAGTCATTTCACCTGTATAAGAATAATGAAGGAAACATGTGAAAACCAGTGAAAGGCAATACACTTTTATACTCATAGGACAATTGGATTTTACATAAAACTGGAGAAAATGAAAAGAGAAAGTACTGAATATCAAGCAGATGTTATCTTTGTTTTCTAACCTTTTCCACAGAAAACAGATTTTGAATCTCACTGGTTATTATGCGACAAAAAGGGCTCATTCACATGTGTGTTGATTATGAAGAACAAAGCAATGCTCACTAAACGCCCCTGTAGCATTTATGATGCGTTTTCGTTGTGTTTATGAAGTGCTGAAAACGCTTCAAGAATGCTTAATAAATCTGTTAAGATTGAAGACTGAATCTGTTGCTGCTCCTGGGTGGATGGTTATGTGGGCAGAACTGGAAGGATTTTCCAGTAAGAATATGTTTGATGGTGGAGATAGGTCATAAACCCTCTTGGGTTATGGGCAGCTGCCTTTTTGGTATGGCCTTAAAGTCGTTTCTGCATGTAGGACTGGAACAAAATGAGAAAAGGAGGGAGCACCGGCTATTCTAAAGAATTTTGAGATTGGGAGTCGATTCAAGAATTTTTATTTAGCATAGCATCAAGTATATCAAGCCGGTGCATTTCGGGAGAAGGGGCTGTTGCTGCCCCTGCAACCACAGCTGTCACTCCGCCAGCCTGCCTTCAGAAAACCTTGTGACGTGGGATTTACTCCTAGTCAACTAGCATGCAAAAACAGCCCTGAAGAAGGGAGAATCCTTTCTCCTGAAACGAGTTGGCTCGATGTAATTGTTGCTACTCTAAATAAAAATTCTTGAATGCGACTTCCAAATTTTAAATTCTTTTGCCTTCCAGGAGATTCATTCTTTCCTCATTTCATTCCAGTGATAAATGCCAATGAAAATGTTGCTTTTCTAGAAGGAAGTGCTTAAAAGAGCATGTGATGTAGAGGAAATTATCAGCTTTAACCACTTAAGGACCGCCTAACGCCGATTTACGTCGGCAAGGCGGCACGGGCAGGCAAAATCACGTACATGTACGTGATTTGCCTCTCGCGGGTGGGGGGTCCGATCGGACCCCCCCCCGGTGCCCGAAGCGGTCCCGTTCTGTTCCCCGGCGATCCGAGATGAGGGGGAGGCCATCCGTTCGTGGCCCCCCCCTCGCGATCGCCGCCGGCCAATGGGAACACTCCTTTGCTGCTGTATGCTAAACAGCAGCAAAGGAAATGATGTCATCTCCCCTCGGCTCGGTATTTTCCGTTCCAGCGCCGAGGGGAGAAGACATCAATGTGAGTGAAAACACACTACACAACACAGTAGAACATGCCAGGCATACAAAACACCCCGATCCCCCCCCCGATCGCCCCCCGATCCCCCCCCAATCACCCCCCCCCCCCTGTCACAAACTGACACCAGCAGGTTTTTTTTTTTTTTTTTTTTTTTTTTTTCTGATTACTGCATAGTGTCAGTTTGTGACAGTTACAGTGTTGGGACAGTGAGTATTACCCCCCTTTAGGTCTAGGGTACCCCCCTAACCCCCCCTAATAAAGTTTTAACCCCTTGATCACCCCCTGTCACCAGTGTTGCTAAGCGATCATTTTTCTGATCGCTGTATTAGTGTCGCTGGTGACGCTAGTTAGTGAGGTAAATATTTAGGTTCGCCGTCAGCGTTTTATAGTGACAGGGACCCCCATATACTACCTAATAAATGTTTTAACCCCTTGATTGCCCCCTAGTTAACCCTTTCACCACTGATCACCGTATAACCGTTACGGGTGACGCAGGTTAGTTCGTTTATTTTTTATAGTGTCAGGGCACCCGCCGTTTATTACCTAATAAAGGTTTAGCCCCCTGATCGCCCGGCGGTGATATGCGTCACCCCAGGCAGCGTCAGATTAGCGCCAGTACCGCTAACACCCACGCACGCAGCATGCGCCTCCCTTAGTGGTATAGTATCAGAACGGATCAATATCTGATCTGATCAGATCTATACTAGCGTCCCCAGCAGTTTAGGGTTCCCAAAAACACAGTGTTAGCGGGATCAGCCCAGATACCCGCTAGCACCTGCGTTTTGCCCCTCCGCCCAGCCCACCCAAGTGCAGTATCGATCGATCACTGTCACTTACAAAACACTAAACGCATAACTGCAGCGTTCACAGAGTCAGGCCTGATCCCTGCGATCGCTAACAGTTTTTTTGGTAGCATTTTGGTGAACTGGCAAGCAAGCACCAGGCAGCGTCAGGTTAGCGCCAGTACCGCTAACACCCACGCACGCACCGTACACCTCCCTTAGTGGTATAGTATCTGATCGGATCAATATCTGATCCGATCAGATCTATACTAGCGTCCCCAGCAGTTTAGGGTTCCCAAAAACGCAGTGTTAGTGGGATCAGCCCAGATACCTGCTAGCACCTGCGTTGTGCCCCTCCGCCCGGCCCAGCCCAGCCCACCCAAGTGCAGTATCGATCGATCACTGACACTTACAAGGCACTAAACGCATAACTGCAGCGTTCGCAGAGTCAGGCCTGATCCCTGCGATCGCTAACAGTTTTTTTGGTAGCATTTTGGTGAACTAGCAAGCACCGGCCCCAGGCAGCGTCAGGTTAGCGCCAGTACCACTAACACCCACGCACGCAGCATACGCCTCCTTTAGTGGTATAGTATCTGAACGGATCAATATCTGATCCGATCAGATCAGATCTATACTAGCGTCCCCAGCAGTTTAGGGTTCCCAAAAACGCAGTGTTAGCGGGATCAGCCCAGATACCTGCTAGCACCTGCGTTTTGCCCCTCCGCCCGGCCCAGTCCAGCCCACCCAAGTGCAGTATCGATCGATCACTGTCACTTACAAAACACTAAACGCATAACTGCAGCGTTCGCAGAGTCAGGCCTGATCCCTGCGATCGCTAACAGTTTTTTTGGAAGCTTTTTATTGAACTGGCAAGCACCAGCGGCCTAGTACACCCGGTCGTAGTCAAACCAGCACTGCAGTAACACTTGGTGACGTGGCGAGTCCCATAAGTGCAGTTCAAGCTGGTGAGGTGACAAGCACAAGTAGTGTCCCGCTGCCACCAAAAAGACAAACACAGGCCCGTCGTGCCCATAGTGCCCTTCCTGCTGCATTCGCCAATCCTAATTGGGAACCCACCACTTCTGCAGCGCCCGTACTTCCCCCATTCACATCCCCCAACGAAATGCAGTCGGCTGCATGAGAGGCATTTTTATGTGCTCCCGAGTACCCCTACCCAACGAACCCCCCCCAAAAAGATGTTGTGTCTGCAGCAAACGCGGATATAGGCGTGACACCCGCTATTATTGTCCCTCCTGTCCTGACAATCCTGGTCTTTGCATTGGTGAATGTTTTGAACGCTACCATACACTAGTTGAGTATTAGCGTAGGGTACAGCATTGCACAGACTAGGCACACTTTCACAGGGTCTCCCAAGATGCCATCGCATTTTGAGAGACCCGAACCTGGAACCGGTTACAGTTATAAAAGTTAGTTACAAAAAAAGTGTAAAAAAAAAAAAAAATATATATAAAATAAAAAAAAATAGTTGTCGTTTTATTGTTCTCTCTCTCTCTATTCTCTCTCTCTATTGTTCTGCTCTTTTTTTACTGTATTCTATTCTGCAGTGTTTTATTGTTATTGTTATTGTTGTTATGTTTTATCATGTTTGTTTTTCAGGTATGTAATTATTTATACTTTATTGTTTACTGTGCTTTATTGTTAACCATTTTTTTGTCTTCAGGTACGCCATTCACAACTTTGAGTGGTTATACCAGAATGATGCCTGCAGGTTTAGGTATCATCTTGGTATCATTCTTTTCAGCCAGCGGTCGGCTTTCATGTAAAAGCAATCCTAGCGGCTAATTAGCCTCTAGACTGCCTTTACAAGCCGTGGGAGGGAATGCCCCCCCCCCCCCCACCGTCTTCCGTGTTTTTCTCTGGCTCTCCTGTCTCAACAGGGAACCTGAGAATGCAGCCGGTGATTCAGCCAGCTGACCATAGAGCTGATCAGAGACAAGAGTGGCTCCAAACATCTCTATGGCCTAAGAAACCGGAAGCTACGAGCATTTTATGACTTAGATTTCGCCGGATGTAAATAGCGCCATTGGGAAATTGGGGAAGCATTTTATCACACTGATCTTGGTGTGGTCAGATGCTTTGAGGGCAGAGGAGAGATCTAGGGTCTAATAGACCCCAATTTTTTCAAAAAAGAGTACCTGTCACTACCTATTGCTATCATAGGGGATATTTACATTCCCTGAGATAACAATAAAAATGATTTAAAAAAAAAAAAAATGAAAGGAACAGTTTAAAAATAAGATAAAAAAGCAAAAAAATAATAAAGAAAAAAAAAAAAAAAAAAAAAAAGCACCCCTGTCGCCCCCTGCTCTTGCGCTAAGGCGAACGCAAGCGGCGGTCTGTCGTCAAACGTAAACAGCAATTGCACCATGCATGTGAGGTATCGCCGCGAAGGTCAGATCGAGGGCAGTAATTTTTGCAGTAGACCTCCTCTGTAGATCTAAAGTGGTAACCTGTAAAGGCTTTTAAAGGCTTTTAAAAATGTATTTATTTTGTTGCCACTGCACGTTTGTGCGCAATTGTAAAGCATGTCATGTTTGGTATCCATGTACTCGGTCTAAGATCATCTTTTTTATTTCATCAAACATTTGGGCAATATAGTGTGTTTTAGTGCATTAAAATTTAAAAAAGTGTGTTTTTTCCCCAAAAAATGCGTTTGAAAAATCGCTGCGCAAATACTGTGTGAAAAAAAAAAATGAAACACCCACCATTTTAATCTGTAGGGCATTTGCTTTAAAAAAAATATATAATGTTTGGGGGTTCAAAGTAATTTTCTTGCAAAAAAAAAAAAACTTTTTCATGTAAAAAATAAGTGTCAGAAAGGGCTTTGTCTTCAAGTGGTTAGAAGAGTGGGTGATGTGTGACATAAGCTTCTAAATGTTGTGCATAAAATGCCAGGACAGTTCAAAACCCCCCCAAATGACCCCATTTTGGAAAGTAGACACCCCAAGCTATTTGCTGAGAGGCATGTCGAGTCCATGGAATATTTTATATTGCGACACAAGTTGCGGGAAAGAGACAAATTTTTTTTTTTTTTTTTTTTTTTTTGCACAAAGTTGTCACTAAATGATATATTGCTCAAACATGCCATGGGAATATGTGAAATTACACCCCAAAATACATTCTGCTGCTTCTCCTGAGTACGGGGATACCATATGTGTGAGACTTTTTGGGAGCCTAGCCGTGTACGGGACCCCGAAAACCAAGCACTGCCTTCAGGCTTTCTAAGGGGCGTGAATTTTTGATTTCACTCTTCACTGCCTATCACAGTTTCGGAGGCCATGGAATGCCCAGGTGGCACAAAACCCCCCCAAATGACCCCATTTTGGAAAGTAGACACCCCAAGCTATTTGCTGAGAGGTATAGTGAGTATTTTGCAGACCTCACTTTTTGTCACAAAGTTTTGAAATTTGAAAAAAGAAAAAAAAAAAAAGTTTTTTCTTGTCTTTCTTCATTTTCAAAAACAAATGAGAGCTGCAAAATACTCACCATGCCTCTCAGCAAATAGCTTGGGGTGTCTACTTTCCAAAATGGGGTCATTTGGGGGGGGTTTGTGCCACCTGGGCATTCCATGGCCTCCGAAACGGTGTTAGGCAGTGAAGAGTAAAATCAAAAATTCACGCCCTTAAAAACGCTGAAGGCGGTGATTGGTTTTCGGGGCCCCGTACGCGGCTAGGCTCCCAAAAAGTCCCACACATGTGGTATCCCCATACTCAGGAGAAGCAGCTAAATGTATTTTGGGGTGCAATTCCACATAGGCCCATGGCCTGTGTGAGCAATATATCATTTAGTGACAACTTTGTGCAAAAAAAAAAAAAAAAAAAAAAAAAGTGTCACTTTCCCGCAACTTGTGTCAAAATATAAAATATTCCATGGACTCAATATGCCTCTCAGCAAATAGCTTGTGGTGTCTACTTTCCAAAATGGGGTCATTTGGGGGGGGGTTGTGCCACCTGGGCATTCCATGGCCTCCGAAACTGTGATAGGCAGTGAAGAGTGAAATCAAAAAGTTACACCCTTAGAAATCCTGAAGGCGGTGATTGGTTTTCGGGGTCCCATACGCGGCTAGGCTCCCAAAAAGTCCCACACATGTGGTATCCCCGTACTCAGGAGAAGTAGCTGAATATATTTTGGGGTGCAATTCCACATAGGCCCATGGCCTGTGTGAGCAATATATCATTTAGTGACAACTTTTTGTAAATATTTTTTTTTTTTTTTTTTTTTGTCATTATTCAATCACTTGGGACAAAAAAAATAAATATTCAATGGGTTCAACATGCCTATCAGCAATTTCCTTGGGGTGTCTACTTTCCAAAATGGGGTCATTTGGGGGGGTTTTGTACCGCCCTGCCATTTTAGCACCTCAAGAAATGACATAGGCAGTCATAAACTAAAAGCTGTGTAAATTCCAGAAAATGTACCCTAGTTTGTAGACGCTATAACTTTTGCGCAAACCAATAAATATACGCTTATTGACATTTTTTTTACCAAAGACATGTGGCCGAATACATTTTGGCCTAAATGTATGACTAAAATTGAGTTTATTGGATTTTTTTTATAACAAAAAGTAGAAAATATCATTTTTTTTCAAAATTTTCGGTCTTTTTCCGTTTATAGCGCAAAAAATAAAAACTGCAGAAGTGATCAAATACCATCAAAAGAAAGCTCTATTTGTGGGAAGAAAAGGACGCAAATTTCGTTTGGGTACAGCATTGCATAACCGCGCAATTAGCAGTTAAAGCGACGCAGTGCCAAATTGGAAAAAGACCTCTGGTCCTTAGGCAGCATAATGGTCCGGGGCTCAAGTGGTTAACCACTTCAGCTCCGGAAGGATTTACCCCCTTCCTGACCAGAGCACTTTTTACAATTTGGCACTGCGTCGCTTTAACTGCTAATTGCGCGGTCATGCAATGCTGTACCCAAATGAAATTTGCTTCCTTTTCTTCCCACAAATAGAGCTTTCTTTTGATGGTATTTGATCACCTCTGCCGTTTTTATTTTTTGCGCTATAAACGGAAAAAGACCGAAAATTTTTGAAAAAAAATGATATTTTCTACTTTTTGTTATAAAAAAAATCCAATAAACTCAATTTTAGTCATACATTTAGGCCAAAATGTATTCGGCCACATGTCTTGGGTAAAAAAAAAATGTCAATAAGTGTATATTTATTGGTTTGCGCAAAAGTTATAGCGTCTACAAGCTAGGGTACAATGTTGAGCCCATTGAATATTATTTTTTTTGTATTGATTGAATAATGACAACAACAAAAAAAAAAAATTACAAAAAGTTGTCACTAAATGATATATTGCTCACACAGGCCATGGGCATATGTGGAATTGCACCCCAAAATACATTCAGCTGCTTCTCCTGAGTACAGGGATACCACATGTGTGGGACTTTTTGGGAGCCTAGCCGCGTACGGGGCCCCGAAAACCAATCACTGCCTTCAGGATTTCTAAGGGCGTAAATTTTTGATTTCACTCCTCACTACCTATCACAGTTTTGAAGGCCATAAAATGCCAAGATGGCACAACCCCCCCCCCCCCAAATGACCCCATTTTGGAAAGTAGACACCCCAAGCTATTTGCTGAGAGGCATGTTGAGTCCATGGAATATTTTATATTTTGACACAAGTTGCGGGAAAGTGACAAATTTGTTTTTTTTTGCACAAAGTTGTCACTAAATGATATATTGCTCACACAGGCCATGGGCATATGTGGAATTGCACCCCAAAATACATTTAGCTGCTTCTCCTGAGTATGGGGATACCACATGTGGGACTTTTTGGGAGCCTAGCCACGTACGGGGCCCCGAAAACCAATCTCTGCCTTCAGGATTTCTAAGGATGTAAATTTTTGATTTCACTCCTCACTACCTATCACAGTTTCGGAGGCCATGGAATGCCCAGGTGGCACAAAACCCCCCCCAAATGACCCCATTTTGGAAAGTAGACACCCCAAGCTATTTGCGGAGAGGCATGGTGAGTATTTTGCAGCTCTCATTTGTTTTTGAAAATGAAGAAAGACAAGAAAAAACATTTTTTTTTCTTTTTTCAAAACTTTGTGACAAAAAGTGAGGTTTGCAAAATACTCACTATACCTCTCAGCAAATAGCTTGGGGTGTCTACTTTCCAAAATGGGGTCATTTGGGGTGGTTTGTGCCACCTGGGCATTCCATGGCCTCCAAAACTGTGATAGGCAGTGAAGAGTGAAATAAAAAATTTACGCCCTTAGAAAGCCTGAAGGCGGTGCTTGGTTTTCGGGGCCCCGTACGTGGCTAGGCTCCCAAAAAGTCCCACACGTGGTATCCCCATACTCAGGAGAAGCAACAGAATGTATTTTGGGGTGTAATTTCACATATACCCATGGCATGTTTGAGCAATATATCATTTAGTGACAACTTTGTGCAAAAAAAAAAAAAAAATTGTCTCTTTCCCGCAACTTGTGTCACAATATAAAATATTCCATGGACTCGACATGCCTCTCAGCAAATAGCTTGGGGTGTCTACTTTCCAAAATGGGGTCGTTTGGGGGGGGGGTTTGAACTGTCCTGGCATTTTATGCACAACATTTAGAAGCTTATGTCACACATCACCCACTCTTCTAACCACTTGAAGACAAAGCCCTTTCTGACACTTTTTGTTTACATGAAAAAATTATTTTTTTTGCAAGAAAATTACTTTGAACCCCCAAACATTATATATTTTTTTTAAAGCAAATGCCCTACAGATTAAAATGGTGGGTGTTTCATTTTTTTTTTCACACAGTATTTGTGCAGCGATTTTTCAAACGCATTTTTTGGGGAAAAAACACACTTTTTTAAATTTGAAAGCACTAAAACACACTATATTGCCCAAATGTTTGATGAAATAAAAAAGATGATCTGAGGCCGCGTACATGGATACCAAACATGACATGCTTTAAAATTGCGCACAAACGTGCAGTGGCAACAAGATAAATACATTTTTAAAAGCCTTTAAAAGCCTTTACAGGTTACCACTTTAGATTCACAGAGGTCTACTGCTAAAATGACTGCCCTCGATCTGACCTTTGCGGTGATACCTCACATGCATGGTGCAATTGCTGTTTTACATTTGACGCCAAACCAACGCTTGCGTTCGCCTTAGCGCGAGAGCAGGGGGGGGGGGGGCGGGTGCTTTTTTTTTTTTTTTTTCTTTATTATTTTTTTGCTTTTTTATCTTATTTTTAAACTGTTCCTTTCATTTTTTTTTTTTTATCATTTTTATTGTTATCTCAGGGAATGTAAATATCCCCTATGATAGCAATAGGTAGTGACAGGTACTCTTTTTGAAAAAATTGGGGGTCTATTAGACCCTAGATCTCTCCTCTGCCCTCAAAGCATCTGACCACACCAAGATCGGTGTGATAAAATGCTTTCCCAATTTCCAAATGGCGCTGTTTACATCCGGTGAAATCTAAGTCATGAAATGCTTGTAGCTTCCAGTTTCTTAGGCCATAGAGATGTTTGGAGCCACTCTGGTCTCTGATCAGCTCTATGGTCAGCTGGCTGAATCACCGGCTGCATTCTCAGGTTCCCTGTTGAGACAGGAGAGCCAGAGAAAAACACAGAAGAAGGTTGGGGGGGGGGGGGGGGCATTCCCTCCCACTGCTTGTAAAAGCAGTCTAGAGGCTAATTAGCCGCTAGGATTGCTTTTACATGAAAGCCAACCGCTGGCTGAAAAGAATGATACCAAGATGATACCTAAACCTGCAGGCATCATTCTGGTATAACCACTCAAAGTCGTGAATGGCGTACCTGAAGGCAAAAAAATGGTTAACAATAAAACACAGTAAACGGTAAAGTATAAAAAATTGCATACCTGAAAAGCAAACGTGATAAAACATAATAACAATAAAACATTGCAGAATAGAATACAGTAAAAAAGAGCAGAACAATAGAGAGAGAATAGAGAGAGAGAGAACAATAAAACGACAACTATTTTTTTAAAATTTTATATATATATTTTAATTTTTTAATTTTTTTTATCGGGGGTCCGATCGGGCAGGCAAGGACGTACCTGTAAGTCCTTTTGCCTGCCCGTGCCATTCTACCGACGTACATCATCGTGTGGCGGTCGGCAACTGGTTAAGGCATGTTTAGGTTGTGGTGTGATAGCAGACATGTTTGTGAATTCTCCGCAAGATGGATTTGTATACAGTGGAACCTTGGTTTACGAGTAACACAGTTAACAAGCATTTTGAAAGACGAGCAGCTTTTTTTTTAATATTCGGACTTGGTTTGCGAGTGTTGTCTCGCAAAACAAGCAGGATTCAAGCCAATGGGTTGTGCAGTACTGCATTTGGCCAGAGGTGCGGGGGCGCCAGCGACACTCGGAACGGTTCGGAGCCGTTCGGAAATACTCAGAAACACTCCGTTCCCGAGTGTTTTTGAGCCTTTCCGAGTTAAGACGAGCTGTCAGAGTATTTCCGAGGCTCTCCGGTTCCCCCCCCACCTCTGGCCACATGCAGTATTGCATGCAATAGAAGTAAATGCGGAACAAATTATCTTCGTTTCCATTGACTTCTATGGGGAAACTCGCTTTGATATGCAAGTGCTTTGGATTACAAGCATTCTCCTTGAACGGATTATGCTCGTAATCCAATGTTCCACTGTACTTTGATCTCTTTGACACTTGGATTGGTCCAGCTCAGCTTTGCTGACACACAAAGTTTTGCCACTGGCAATGCACATCGCCTCAGCTCCTGCCTGGTACAAAAAGAAGGTGAACACAGACAGTAATACAAGCCTGAAAGAGTTCCCCTTTAACTGCACAGAATATCAATACACTAAATACATGGAGGCTGCAAATACTAACTTCTTTATTAATGAGCTGATATTACTATTAGATAATGAAGATATAGTCTCTGAGAGCTTACCTTATATATGGCTTTAGAACCCGAGCAGTGTAAGGACTCACTATGCTAAGATCTGCATGTTGGACTTCAGCTACACCAAGACGACACAAAAAACTTGCTGTGGAATATTGTAATCCTCTTCTGACTGGCACAGCACACTATCAATAAAGACAAAATACACACGTGAAAAAAGAAGAGCGTTGACTGACTGCAGCGGACTTATTTTTGATCATTTTGTTAAATTCTGTGACTTTCAAGGCTTAATTTTTTCAGCCAAGATTGAAAGCGAAATATAAAGTTGGACATTAAGATTACTCATCTTGATAACCTCATCCCCACGATTCCTCTCTCTAAATGATTAGCAACCTTCTTCAGTAGCCCCCTAATGCTTGTTGTGTGTCAGAAGATCATCACATACTGTAAGAAACTATTTTACATACCGATATATAAATGGTCCATACTGAATATTCAGTGGAAAGCTGTGCACCAAGCCTGGCTAACATTCATCTTCTACGGCTCCCTACCCTAATGAACATAATACATGGTCAAAACAAATGTGCACACCCCAGACAGCACCACAACCCATGCAATAAAGAATACACGCACTGTGTGGAAAGAAAAAGCCGTGTTTTTGCCATGTTAGGCCCATTGGAGATGAAAGACCCAACACAATGCAACATGTGTTAAACAATGCATTTAGACATGAAGCATCACATTTTTTTGGGGGGGTTTTATTTACTATTTATCTAATAAATTGTTAAACTTTTTTTTGTAAGGGGTTCATTTATTAAGTTAGGTTAGGATTAGAGGTTAAAGCATTTGTAACAAAAAAAAATGGATCCTGTTACTTTAAAGCATGTTATATAGCACAGTGCTTGTGCTGTGTAATTTGACCCCCTGTATCACCTGAAATACCCGGCTGATCCTGCCTGGTTATGCCCCCCCCCCCCCCTGTAAACTGACCACGGTTTATAATGGCTGCTGAGCCCTGACACTGTGGTCAGTTTACGTGCCTCCGTTATCCGCAGCTCTCCTCTGTCCTCTCTCCCCCCCCTCCCTCCCTGCCTGTCAGCTCTCACCAGCGCCCCTCCCCTCTTGCTGCTGAAATAACTGTGTAGAGTACACACAATCCTTTACTCCAGTGTATATTCTTTGTACAAAATATGCCCATTACTACCTTATTTCTGAGCGCTGCTCAGCGCTCCCTGACCCCTCGCTGGTCTCCTCCTCCCTCGCTGACGTCTCGGCTCTCTCCTCCCTTCCTTCAGGCTGATGTCAGCAAGGGATTCTTGGCCCCTTCCACTGTCAGATCGGGAGAGGGAGCAGTGAGGAGTCACGGAGTGCCGAGCAGTGCTCTGAAATAAGGAAGTAATGGGCATATTTTTTACAAAGAACATACACTGCAGCATAGGACGTTTTCTAACAGAGGGGATTGTGTATACTTTACAAAGTGGCTTTACAACCACTCTAATATTAGGTTTAGGGGTTAGGATCAGGGTTGGGTATTATTAGGGTTAGGGTTTATTAGGGTTAGGTTTATTAGGGGGTCGACATTAGGGTTAAGGGTTGGGGTTACTTTATTTTTATTATTTATTTATGCTTATTAATGTATTTTATTTATTAGTATTTACTTAATTATTGCATTTGAGCAGAAAAAAGCTCTGAAACGTGCAACAGAACCTGCTAAAACACTAAAAAATGCATTTCTATGGAACAAAAAAACTTCAAAAAACACCCCAATCTGCCTGATTTAAGCTACTGTACAAAAACAAGATACAGAACTTTTTTGAGCTTCAGGCGTTTGGCTTCAGATGACTTGTATTGGAGATGTGAACCAGCTCCATTAGAGGATCATTGATTTTTTTTCTCCTCCAGCATTTTGGGGCTGTGAGCTTCAAGCGAGGAAATGCTGAGGTGTGAATGGGGTCTAAGTTCACCTTTAGGAACATATATAAATAACAAACATGTTATACTTACCTGCTCTGTGCAGTTGGTTTTGCACAGAGCAGCCCAGATCCTCCTTTTCTTGGGTGCCTCTTTGATGCTTCTGACCCCTCCCTCCTATCGAGTGCCCCCTCAGCCAGCAGCTATGTAGAATACATATATCGGCCTAAACTGTGGAAGAAATTTGTTTTTTTTATATTTTTTGGGGGGATATTTATTATCGCAAATAGTAAAAAATATTGCTTTTTTTTCAAAATTGTTGCTCTTTTTTGTTTATAGCGCAAAAAATAAAAACCGCAGAGGTGATCAAATACCACCAAAAGAAAGCTCTATTTGTTGGGAAAAAAGGACATCTATATTGTTTGGGTACAGCGAAGCATGATCGCGCAATTGTCAGTTAAACCGACACAATGTCGTATCGCAAAAAATGGCCTGGTCTTTAAGGGGGCAAACCCTTTCGGGGCTTAAGTGGTTAAAGAAGAGTTGTAGGTATGGAAAATTTCATATTGGTCCAGGTTTGTCATATGTACCTATGCATATACCATATCTTTGGGATCCCCTCTAGGAGCTCAAAATGACTGTAGTAGACACTACTTCTTAAGTAATCTCCACTTACTTCCAGGTCACATGCCAAGCTTTTGCTCTGGTGCATTGTGAACAGAAGAGGTTGGCCGTTCTCAATGAATGCAAAGTGCTCTCTGATTGGACAAGGTGGAGAGTGACGTCACCATCCCACCTTGTCCAATCAGAGAACACTTAGCATTCATTGAAAAAAAATGCAAAATGATCTCAGAATCTCAGATCTCCTGTGTTCAGAACGCAGCAGGGCAGCCGCTAAACACAGGATCCAGAAACTGGAGGAGATCATTGTAGTAGCAGTTTCTACTACAGTGATTTCCAGCTTCTAATGAGACCCCTCAGGTATGGTAAATGCAAAGCTACATTGGTTCAAGCTGGACCAATATAAGTAAGAAAAAGTTTCCACACCTGGAATTCTTCTTTTAAGGAGATCCTGTCACCAACAAAAACTTCAGGTTAAAAACACACAAAATATTTTAAATACTTACTTGCAGTGTTTTTTCTTTCTATAACTGTTTATTTACTTGCAATATACTTTTGATCTTGCTAAAAAATTTCCTACCATAGCCGCCTCTAGCCTTGTACATCATAGCCCTGTCCCCTTCTGGGAGCGTCAAATTACTGTCTATGCTGGTCCAGCTCCTCCATCCCTCACCTTTATCCCGCTACTTAAAGTGGTTGTAAATGGCTAGTGGCAAAAAAATAAAAAATATCCCTTACTAGCACATTATGAGAAACTTACTTTAGAACGAAGCCCTCCAGTGCCACAATGTCAGGGCTGAGATGGCTGACATCTTCACCCGGTCTTCCCTCCGGGTTCGCGGCCTTCGACTACATGAGTGGCCGGGGGCACGGTGACGTCACTGCTGCGCATGCGTGCGGGAGCTGTTGTTTCCGCCACAGGCTCTGAATGTCTGGCAGCTGTCATAGGCTGCATGCACTCTGCGCATCTCCTAAACTGTGCAAGTTTAGGAGATATTCACAGTACCTACAGCTAAGCCTTAATATAGGCTTGCCTGTAGGTACAAGTGGTGTAACAGAGTTTACAACCACTTTAACCTTTTATGTAGCTTCTGTGGGAAGAGCAAATAGAAATACTACAGAAATGGACTTGAGAGACAGTTCTGAGTCTGCTGACATCAGATCCAGGTCCTCTATGGACACAGAGTGGGGCTCGGGAGCGAGCATTTACCAGTTCCCCCAAAGCAAGCGACTTGCTATTGAGGGCCCTGGCCGAAGAGGAGGAGCCAGGAGTGCCAGCAGGGGGGACCTGAAAAAAAAGAGGATCAGGGCTGCTCTGTGCAAGAGCACACTGCACAGAGCAGGTACGTACAACATGCTTGCGCTTTAAAAAATAAAAATAAATGAGCCTTTAATCTCACTTTAAACAGAACAAATTTCAATAAGCAGCAAATCTATTCAGCTTACATAAAAATAAAAGGGGAAAACAATCAGCGCAAACACATGTGAACAATAGCAGAAATGCAAGCTGAACACTACAGGCAATCACATATGCCTGAGAAGTAACAAAAGTATTGAGGGGTAAGTGCAGCGCAAAACATAAATAAACCAAACAATCAAAATGAACTGAATGAATTCCCCAATAGTCTATCAGGACAGAACCATGTAAACTTCAGATAACAGGAATCAGTCTTGTATACAGTATCCAATTGCGCTTACCAGAGATAATGGACCTCTGCACAGCAGGGGTCAAACTCACATATATCCCCACGGGATGATGGTAATTCCTAGTGGTGTCACTGGAGGGGATCACTGCAGTGGGAGATGCTGGGTGACTGTCATGCTCCACCCCTCGCTGACGAAGTCCAATCAGGACGTAACACCGCGTACGGGGGGGGGAGCCTTGCTACGGACGTCACCCGCTGCCATACTGTGTGTGTCGGTACTACATTGCATTGTAGTCCGACCTTATTTATACCATCTGCGCTTGTTAGCGCTTTGTTTTTATGACATCTATATTGGATTTTTAATAAAAAAGATGGATTACTCTTAGATGGTATCCCCTTTTTATTTTTATTTGCTGTTGACATCTCGGAGCGGTCTTTTTCTACATCTCCAATCTGGCGGTTTTCACTCTCTGGCATATCCCTGTTAGAAGGTCGGTTCACCCCTCTGGATATCTGGATCTCCCACTGCAGTGATCCCCTCCAGTGACACCACTAGGAATTACCATCATCCCCGTGGGGATATATGTGAGTTTGACCCCTGCTGTGCAGAGGTCCACTATCTCTGGTAAGTGCAATTGGATACTGTATACAAGACTTATTCCTGTTATCTGAAGTTTACATGGTTCTGTCCTGATAGACTATTGGGGAATTCATTCAGTTCATTTTGATTGGTTTATTTATATTTTGCGCTGCACTTACCCCTCAATACTTTTATTCAGCTTACACATCTGAGATTTTTCTATAAGTTCCTGTAAGCACACAAGCACTGAAAGGTTTTGCAACTTCCGTTTAACCTGGATGGAACTTACTTGGTATCTATCCAGTATTCTCATGTCTTTGCTTGTCCGGGTGTACTCCTGATCAGAGGGTAATGGCCTAGAAACAGAGCCTTCTCTAGCTCCATATACTCCTCCAACCAGTGACAGAGCTGCATTCACTGCCTGGTCCAGGTCAAAAATAGGAAGACCCCTTTCTCGCTTGGCCTTGCGCACCAGCAGTCTTTGCCTGAGTCTCCTGGCCTCTGGAGTCACAGCTACAGCATTAGGACAAGCCTCAAGGCGTTTTAACAGCAGCTTTTCTTCATACAAGCTTATAGGGTGGTGCTGAGAGCTTCTACTTCGGTCTCTCTCAATCGGTTGTGGTCTCCTCTTGTCCCGCATTCTCTCAATGGAGGGACCCCCATGCAGTTCACCCTCTAACCGCTCCATTTTCTCCTCCTCACTCTCTATTTCTTGTTTCACATGGACAGATGACTTGTAGTTCTTTCGACTAATAGGAGTAGAATGAGTAGCATTTGGAGAAGGAAAGTATTCAATCCCAGGATCAATGACACCATCAGCATCCATTTCTTCATCATCTGAACAGGGGCCACAAGAACACAAATGAAAAACACAAACACAAAAGAATGCGGCAAAAGACTTAAACAACACTGTGCACTTGCTTGCATATCTTGAAGGGGGAAAATTATGTTAGATTAATATTTAAACCTCTGGGGCATTACAGAGAATTCCTAAGGCAGAACTCCAGGCAAATTGCTAAATTCACAGTTAAATACATGCGTTAACTGTTTAAAGTGCTTCTAAAAGCAATATTTAAAAAAAAAACACAACAAATATGTCATACTTACCTGCTCTGTGCAATAGTTTTGCACATAGCAGCCCCGATCATCTTCTTCTGGGGTCCCTTGCCAGCACTCCTGGCTCCACACTCATGCCAAGTGCCCCCATAGCAAGCTACTTGCTCTTGGGGGACTCGTGCGGGCTCAATCCAGTCCATTGACACACAGAGCATGGCTGGGCCCCACACCCTCACTGGCTGTGATTGACAGCAACAGGAGATAATGGCTCCCACTGTTGCCTCTCTGTTCAATGAGGAGGGAGAGAGACGCTGCTCTAGTGCACATCAATGGATTGAGATTGGGCTCAGGTAAGTATTTAGGGGGGGGGGGCTGCATGGAGAAGGTTTTTTACCCTAATGCATTAAGGTAAAAACCTTGTACTTTTCGAGACACCATCTTGCCAGACTTGTTACAACTCCACTCTTCCTGTGTTATCTGCCTGTTTTTTTGACTTAGCAGTGTGAGCTTGCTCTCCAATGAGGAAGCAGTTGACACGGGATACCGTAAAACCAGAAATAGAAATAGTGGTGTCACTTACCTGGCTGTGAAGTTTAGCATTACTGTTGTTCATTAAATATGCTGCTTTGGCAAACTAAATGTCATCATGTTAAGGTTTAAATCTACTTAAAGAAAAGCTCATCATTGGAAGGCACTGGACCATCTAAGGTCTGAAGCCCAGAAATGACAGAAGCTGTCAAAGAAAGGCTAGAATGACATGATAAGAATGGATGACATCTAGAAGGAAACAGGTTCCCTGCAAATGCTTTAGACAAAACAATTTTCTTTACTTTATTGCTCAAGCTCCCCAAAAAGGTCACAATTTCAGAACTGCTGAGTTTGTGTAAGTAGGTAGTAAACACGGCAATTTTCACTGAGGGAAATTCCCAGCACGTGACTAGTTTTCACTGGTCACAGAGATTTCCAATATATTTAAGCATGGTATCTACAGTAAAGCCAATTAAGAAGCACTAACCATGGAACAATGCTTGGGGTGGCATGACATCAGGGATTAGATCAGCCTCGGACAGCAGGCTGGGTGTAGCAGAGTGAGATGCTGGTGTTCCAGGAGCTGAAAAATCCAAAGATGGAGAAGGAGAGGGACTAGTCATGGGTGTCCGATCAGAAGAGCTCATAGATGAAAAGTCTATTACTTCCCCTTTCTCTAGCATAAAATCTGGTCTGCGGTTCCGGCTTGAAAACTTCACAGGAGTGGATGATGTGCTCCGATCACCAAAGCTGCTGGCCTCTTTCTGTGCTTTCCTGATATCCTTTGCTTCTTGTGTACGCAATCGCTTCTCTTTGAGCTCTATGGCCGACTCCACTGGGTTTCCTCTAGATCTCTTCCGTAGGCCCTCCACTGTAATCACTTGGTCCAGGTTAGACTTGCCAGGTGCTGGAGTAACAAAGCACAACATATCTATGACATATTTATGAACTGTGTGCAGGTAATGATTATATAGTTATTAAGGTAACCACTTCCAGCCCTTAGGATGTACCTGGTCGTCTCTAGGTGGAAGTGGTTATATACTAGGATCATGGCTGCTTCCGCAGCCATGACCCTGGTATCAAAATTTGCAACCAGCAATTCTTTTTCTTGTAAATGTCATCCGAGCAGCTCTATAACTGCCCGATCACTTTTACAGGGTGCGGAAGGGGGCCCCCCTCCTCCCGCCGCCTCCTTTCCTGGGCTCTCCTGATCTACCCTGAACCAATGGGACCTATCTCATCAGAAGTACACAGAAAAGCGACCAACGAAACCAAAAGCGACGGTGATTTCGTCAGTTCTAGTTATGTATTTACTAGCCATTCCTGGCTCGATTTCATCAGCAGATTTGGAGGGCAGAGGAGAGATCTGGGGTCTAAAAAGCCCCAGATCTCTCCATAGAGTACCTTCCACTGCCCATGCTATCACAAGGGTTGTTGTTCATCCCTTGTGACAGCAATAAAGTTTAATAATAAATATATTTATATTTTTTAAAAATGAAAGTGCCCTGCCATGCTCATGTGCCAATGCGCACATAAGTCCTGCACACAAATGTAAACAATGATTGCACCACACATGTGAGGTATTGCCGCAAATTGAGACACGTACACAGAAACCTGTAATGTGTCCCAGAAGGCTGCAGGGGAAGGGCTGAACTTCCAGCTCAGATCGCCAGGAGCATCTGACCGAAAGTGGGAGCGAGTACCTGTCAAAACCAGTGTGGCAGTGGAAGGGGGAGGATGTACAGTGCCTTGAAAAAGTATTCATACCCCTTAAAATTTTCTACATTTTGTCATGTTACAACCAAAAACCGTAAATTTATTTCATTTATATTTTATGTGATAGACCAACACAAAGTGGCACATAATTGTGAAGTGAAAGAAAAATGATACATTTTCAATTTTTTTCCAAATAAATAACTGAAAAGTGTGGCGTACATTTGTATTAAGCCCCCTTTACTCTGATACCCCTAACTAAAATCTAGTGGAACCAATGGCCTTCAGAAGTCACCTAATTAGTAAATAGAGTCCACCTGTGTGTAATTTAATCTCAGTATAAATACAGCTGTTCTATGAAGCCCTCAGAGGTTTTGTTAGAGAGCCTTAGTGAACAAACAGCATCATCAAGGCCAATGAACACTCCAGACAGGTCAGGGATAAAGTTGTGGAGAAGTTTAAAGCAGGGTTAGGTTATATCCCAAGCTTTTAACATGTCATTGAGCACTGTTCAATCCATCATTCGAAAAGGAGAGTATGGCACAACTGCAAACCTACCAAGACATGGTCGTCCACCTAAATTGACAGGCCGGGCAAGGAGAGCTCTAATCAGAGAAGCAGCCAAGAGGTCCATGATAACTCT
Organism: Aquarana catesbeiana; assembly: GCF_042186555.1. Lineage (NCBI taxonomy): Eukaryota > Metazoa > Chordata > Amphibia > Anura > Ranidae > Aquarana > Aquarana catesbeiana. The sequence continues at coordinate 591,001,065 of NC_133327.1, forward strand.
GGAGGAGCTGCAGAGATCCACAGCTCAGGTGGGAGAACCTGTCCACGAGACTCCACTCCACAAATCTGGCCTTTATAGAAGAGTGGCAAGGAGAAAGCCATTGTTGAAAGAAAAGCCATAAGAAGTCCCATTTTCAGTTTGCGAAAAGCCATGTGGGGGACACAGCAAACACGTAGAAGAAGGTGCTCTGGTCAGATGAGACCTAAATTTAGCTTTGGCCTAAAAGTAAAACGCTGTGTGGCGGAAAACTAACACTGTACATCACCCTGAACACACCATCCCCACTGTGAAACATGGTGGTGGCAGCATCATGTTGGGGGATGCTTTTCGTCAGCAGGGACAGAGAAGCTGGTCAGAGTTGATGGGAAGACTGATTGAGCCAAATACAGGGCAATCTTAGAAGAAAACCTGTTAGAGTCTGGAAAAAAAAAAGACTTGAGACTGGGGCGGAGGTTCACCTTCCAGCAGGACAACGACCCTAAACATACAGCCAGAGCTACAATGGAATGGTTTAGATAAAAGCATATTCATGCGTTAGAATGGCCCAGTCAAAGTCCAGACCTAAATCCAACTGAGAATCTGTGGCAAGACTTGAAAATTGCTGTTCACAGATGCTCTCCATCCAATCTGACAGAGCTTGAGCTATTTTGCAAAGAAGAATGGGCAAAAGGATCTAGATGTGCAAAGAACTAGAGACATTCCCAAAAAAGACTTGCAGCTGTAATTGCAGAGAAAGGTGATTCTACAAAGTATTGACTCATGGGGGCTGAATAAAAATGCACGCCATACTTTTCACATATTTGTAAAACATTTTGAAAACCATTTATCATTTTCTTTCCACTTCACAATTATGTGCCACTTTGTGTTGCTCTATCAAGTAAAATCCCAATAAAATAAATTTACGTTTTTGGTTGTAACACAAAATGTGGAAAATTTCAAGTATGAATACTTTTTCAAGGCACTGTAAAGAAGCAGCACTTCCCCTTTTAGGTGAAGTTCCACTTTAACTCTACTGGTAAACTATAAAGGCTTTTTAAAGTGTCACCTATGGATAAATTAATGTACCGTAGTGTGTCACCACTTCACAGATGTGCACAATTTTAAAGCATTACATGTAAGGTATCTATTTACTCAGCAGAACCTCCTTTATATTTTACCAAAAAGTGGGTTTCATATTATGTTTGTGTGCAATAAATTAATTTGAGTGTTATCCTGAAATTTTGCGTTTGATAAACCGCTGTGCAAATATCCTGCAACATAAAATAAGTGCAACAACCGCCATTTAGTTCTCCACTGCCGTTGCTTTCAGACAATATACAATGTTTGGGGGTTCCAAGTAATTTTCTAGCAAAAACAATGTTGATTTTTACATCTAAAGTAAAAATTGGCCTCAGCAGAAAGTGATATTAAACCCAAAACAAAAAATGCAAATGTATTGCAGCTTACCAATCACTAGATGTGATGGCTGCATTCATTTTTTTCCCCCCTTCTGTTTTCCCCTGGTGACCTGTCCAGTAACACACCTTCTGTATTAAGAGTGCCTCCACTCTGGATGAATGAGAACAGTGGGCACAACAGACAGCAGCATTGTTAGTCTGGGGGGAGGGGAGCGTTAAATGAACTAACAGATTTAAATACACTAACAAACTGAAGCTAAACTCCAGCTTGAGCTTTATAAGCAATTACAGCAAACATTTTTATTCTGGGGATAACGGTTTTACATAAATAAATAAAAGCTGATCATTGAAAGTGCCCCTGTCAGTGGTAAAGGGTTTGTCTCATCCCTTTAAAATGATATGTCTGTAGGAGAGCTTGTTCTTTTGAAAAACGACAGGCTTACTGGCCAGATCACCAGGTTACCATAGGAGAAAGCAAGCCTAAAAAAGGAAGACTATTGCAGCCATCACTTGTAAGAATTGGTAAGCTGCAATATAATAAATGTGTACTTTTGGGTTTAATACCATTTTAAAAAGGTTGTAACCCCCTTAAGGTTTTTCACCTTAATGCATTCCGAGCCCCACAATTCCCACGGCGGGATTGAGCACACCAGCCCCAGCCAGAGTCTCGTGTCCTGATTGGATAGATTGATAGCAGCGCAGCCATTGGCTCCCGCTGCTGTCAATCAAATCCAATGACGCAGGCAGGGCCTAGTCCTGCTGTCTGTGTCATTAGATGCAGTAGCAGGACTCGGGAGCACGCCCGCATGGGTGTCCCGAAGGAGAGCGCTTCTCCAACGGGGCACTCGAGAAGAGGAGCAGCCACCAGTGCCGCTGAGGGACCCCAGAAGAGGAGGATCGGGGCCACTCTATGCAAAACCAACTGCACAGAGGAGGCAAGTATGATATATGGTTGTTATTAAAAAAAGAGGGTTTAGTAACCCTTTAATGCTATATTCCAGTTATAAAAAAAAAAAAAATCAATGCAGCTCTGTAGTCATGAACACATCATTACCCGTATTTCCTAAATGCAAGCACTGCATGTACCTGAATGTGACTTGGTATTAGGCTCTTGTAATCATCTGCACAGAAAAGCTCAGATCGGGAGAGATAAAAGCAGCAAAAGCCGAAGAATTGTACTGCAGTGCCCATGTGCTACCAAAGGGCATGATGATAGGAGGAGGGAGCAGCATGATAAAGATGAACTTATCAGCCTGCTGCTTCTCCTTTCACTGTCCAGCCACAGGCCAGAGGAGGGACAAGCTCTGAGGAAGGGGGTGTGCCCCCGAAACGCGTTAGCTGTACCTCGTGTTCTGTGCATGTCCATGCATTGTTTTTATGGCCTTTTGTCAGTTGCATTTTGTGAGTACCCACTTTTATATAAAATATTTTTATTAATAAATTATCTTTGGTAATGCACTAGGTGTGCACGCCTTCCATTTCTGTTTTTCTCAGAGGAGGACAAGACCTGTGTTGTGTAACCGTAACATATTAAATTCAGGTGTCAAAGCTGTGCAAATCTCATGACTGAATAGAGAGAAATACATGTCCTTTGTTAGGTAAAACAAACAACACTTATATGGATTTGACTTGCGTATTTAGCGGTTTGCCTGGAGTTCAGCTCTTAATTGGACACAATGCACTAGTCTTGGTTGGTTAAACTGCAAACAGTGGATTTACCACCAATAAATAGGTTAAATGCCTCTAAAAGAAGTTTAAAAATTCAGACAAGAACTGGCTATATGTTCAACCACTGCAAGTGTATTCAACTTTTTTTATCTTAATCTTGTGAAATACCAAAAATGTATTCAACGTGATGCGATTTATTTTTGTACTGCTTACAACGATCAGATACACAGGCCAACACCATTTTGGTGCCTCGAGTGTTAGACCTGTTCCTGTATATATTTGACCTGCTGATTCCAAAAACAGCACTTTTATTCCCTATCAGCTCTAGTTTTGGATATAGAGCATAAATGCCACATACCAATGTTTCTCAAATACAGTCCTCAAGCACCCCCAACAGGTCATGTTTTCAGGCTTACCATTATTTTGCACAGGTGATTTGATCAGTTTCACTGTCTTAGTAATTACCACAGCCATCTCAGGGAAATCCTGAAAACATGACCTGTTGGGGGTACTTGAGGACTGGAGTTAAAAACATTGCCATATACCACCCTTCACTCTGGTTGCCCATCAAAAATCAGGATATAAATATAGCAAAATGCATCAGATATTCAGGCAGCACCATCGTGAAGTAGCCATGACCTCTATGGTGCTCCATCTGCAAAAATAAAACAATACGAGTGCCAATCATAACTATGATATAGGTAACAGCCTACACTTTAGAATCCAATGATTCCGATGTAAAATTACAGTTGTAAGTACATAAACACTCTCACGATGGCTGCTAAATTGTGCACCCCCCCTATAGATAACAGACTTTATTGGCACAATGTGGCACACAGATGTTACAAAAATTAACAGTTTATTGAAGTCACATTAAAAGAAAAAAAAAAACACAAAAAAAATTACAGGGATATTATCCCCCAATTCCTATAAAAGCGTACAGACAATACACATTACTGGACAGGGAAGCATATAGACCAATATAATAAATTGTATATGAATATGCAACACCTAGTTGTAGAGCAGACTTCTCCAAATCCAGATATAATGTCATTTCTGACCACTTGGAACATACCACACACAAAAAAGTCTGGCAGGCGGTCACAGGGGCAAAAATTGGCCATCGACTATCCATGTACGTTATGGAATATAAAAAAATATATTTGTTTCAACAACATTGTCTCTGTTTAAGCAGGATAGATGGACATACTGCACCAATATATTAATAACCAATAACGTCACCCGTGATCGGTAAGGGAACAATATCGACCCTCCGAGGATGCCAACTCACACCTCTTAAGACAGAAAGGATGGACATGCTGCCCAATATATCAATCACAGATACTCGTGCCACCCGTATTTAGTGGAAAACAATGTTGGTCCCCCAGGGGGCCAACTCACACCTGCAAGTACACATCAACCGTCATGGTGGTTATGACTAAGGATGAGCTCCGGAGTGTTCGCACAGCCCACGTGCAGAGCCCGCCAGGAAGTCAGCACTGTGCTGCGCTAATCACAGGCAGTGAGACATTTCCCGATCTCTGCAGCCCCGCATCGGGACAATGTCTCACTGCCTGTGATTAGCGCAGCACAGTGCTGACTTCCTGGCGGGCTCTGCACGTGGGCTGTGCAAACACGCCAGAGCTCATCCTTAGTTATGACTAAGGCCTTATAGGCTGAAACGCGTCAAATGACTTAATCTGCGTTTGTTCACTGTGGCTATTCAATAAAATGAAGACATTTTAAGAGCAACAACCTGAGTGCGGATCACTTTTTCTACATTACTCTACTGTGTTCTACATTACAGCGACTGTGGATTGAGCACCTGGGAGCTCTGCTATCTAACTGGTGTATGGGTAGCAGCACTGACTTTTCTGTTTATACATCAACCGTCATGCCGCCATCAGAGACACAAAAATACAAACTAGGTAACAGAACAACAACTAATCAGCAAGATCCTTCCAAAAACTGACTAAAAAAAAATTACATATTCGACCATGTCTAAGAAACTAGAGCTGATCCACTCTAGCCAATGCTATTTTCTGAATCAGTGCTCAAAATAATCCCAAGTACAGGTCTAAGAAGCAAGGCAATTTTTTTCTTTGTTGGGCTGCGTAATGTATGAAGAGCCACAACAAACTTGAAGTACAGGGTTGGTTATAATGAAGACCAGTCTTCCACTGTTCTTTCCTATAACAGGTTTCTCAGTGGTTGTAGCAATTGCCAAGCTAAATATTGGTTCTGAGAGCATACCATACCTTGTAACGCCTGAAAAGTAAGAGAATACATCTCACCCTCAGGTCTCATGGCTGGAGGTTTGTTGTGAACGAGCTTCCACCACCCTGGCTCTCCAAACTCCTGAGCTCCAGACCGGAAGAACATGGGGCTTCCCACAGACAGACATCCAGCAACTGTGCTCCACCAGGTAGAAGTCTTCTTTCTATAAACAAATGCATGGATATTTATCCAGTGTACACACCCAACACACCTCCTGTTATACTAGTAAAGCAAGTAAAACAGAAGGCAACAATATGCACAAATACAAATACAGGTCCATAAAGACAGGGATGAGCGAGTTTGGGGTAGAGGAACTTGACTGGCCTGCAAAGTCCTGACCTCAACCCAATAGAACACAACATTGGGATGAATTAAAGCGGAGACTGCGAGCCAGACCTTCTCGTCCACATCAGTGCCTGACATCACAAATGCACTTCTGGAAGAATGGTCAAACATTCCCATAGACACACTCCTAAACCTTATGGACAGCCTTCCCAAAAGAGTTGAAGCTGTTATAGCTGCAAAGGGTGGGCCAACTCAATATTGAACCCTACAGACTAAGACGGGGATGCCATTAAAGTTCATGTGTGTGTAAAGGCAGGCGTCCCAATACTTTAAGTAATATAGTGTATAATAGCTAACTGAAGAATGATGGATGAATTTCTTCGCAGTACAATGTGTTACAGGGAAACTACTGTTGTGCGGGTGGAGGAATTGTTTTTATTTCTTTTTCGTTCAGCCCACTGGCTGGCTGACTAATGGACCTGTTCTTTTGGGCTGCAAATGTGGCAGTGTGTACACTCTCTGGTCACAGGCGCTGAATACCCTTTAGGCAACAGAGTACACACCGTGCATGTGCAGCCTGAAAGAAAAGGACGGTACCTCCTCCCATGGCACTAGGGAGTGCTGGTCCCAATGCCTGCCCCGTACATAGCCATTACTGGCTGCAGAAGATTTTAAAAAGGCTTCTTTTAAATGGTGTTTCGGATTACATTCCTTAAACAAAAAGGATGGGATACTATAATGTTCAGATTTTGCTGTCCCCTCAAAATAACTCAACACACAGCCATTAATGTCTAAACTGCTGGCAACAAAAATGAGTACACCCCTAAGTGAAAATGTCCAAATTAGGCCCAAGTGTCAATATTTTGTGTGGCCACCATTATTTTCCAGCACTGCCTTAATCCTCTTGGGCATGGAGTTCACCAGAGCTTCACAGGTTGCCACTGGAGTCCTCTTCCACTCCTCCATGATGGCATCACAGAGCTGGTGGATGTTAGAGACCTTGTGCTCCTCCACCTTCCATTTGAGGATGTCCCACAGATGCTCAATAGGGATTAAGTCTGGAACCATGCTTGGCCAGTCCATCACCTTTACCCTCGGCTTCTTTAGCAAGGCAGTGGTCATCTTGGAGGTGTGTTTGGGGTTGTTCACATGTTTGAATACTGCCTTGTGGCCCAGTCTCTGAAGGGAGGGGATCATGCTTCAGTATATCACAGTACATATTGGCATTCATGGTTCCCTCAATGAACTGTAGCTCCCCAGTGCCGACAGCACTCATGCAGCCCCAGACCATGACACTCCCACCACACCACCATGCTTGACTAAAGGCAAGACAGACTTGACTTTGTACTCCTCACTTGGTTGCCGCCACACACACTTGACACCATCTGAACGAAATAAGTTTATCTTGGTCTCATCAGACCACAGGACGTGGTTCCAGAAATCCATGTCCTTAGTCTGCTTGTCTTCAGCAAACTGTTTGCAGGCTTTCTTGTGCATCATCTTTAGAAGAGGCTTCCTTCTGGGACAACAGCCATGCAGACCAATATGATGCTGTGTGTGGCGTATGGTCTGAGCACTGACAGGCTGACCCCGACCCCTTCAACCTCTTCAGCAATGCTGGCAGCATTCGTACGTCTATTTCCCAAAGACAACCTTTGGATATGACGCTGAGCATGTGCACTCAACTTCTTTGGTCGACCATAGCGGGGCCTGTTCTGAGTGGAACTTGTTCTGTTAAACCGCTGTATGGTCTTGGCCACTGTGCTGCAGCTCAGTTTCAGGGTCTTGGCAATCTTCTTATAGCCTAGGCCATCTTTAGGTAGAGCAACAATTCTTTTTTTCAGATGCTCAGACAGTTCTTTGCCATGAGGTGCCACGTTGAACTTCCAGTGACCAGTATGAGAGCGATAACCCCAAATTTAACACAGCTGCTCCCCATTCACAGCTGAGACCTTGTAACACTAACGAGTTGCATGGCACCGGGGAGAGAAAATGGCTAATTGGGCCCAATTTGGACATTTTCACTTAGGGGTGTACTCACTTTTGTTGCCAGCGGTTTAGACATTAATGTCTGTGTGTTGAGTTATTTTGAGGGGACAGCAAATTTACACTGTAAGGCTCGGTTCACACGGGGGCGACTTGTCAGGCGACCTAGTCGCCTCCCGTTCTGTACAATGGAACCGTTCTAAGGGGAGCGACGCAAGTCGCTCCGACTTAGAAAAAGGTTCCTGTACGACTTTGGGAGCGACTTGGGGCGACTTGCATAGACTTCTATACAGAAGTCATTTTGCAAGTCGCCCAGGCAGTCGTGTGCAGGTCGCCTCGGTGAGGCGACCTGCAAGTCGTGCCGCCTCTGGTGTGAACCGAGGCTTATACAAGCTGTACACTCACTACTTTACATTGTAGCAAAGTGTCATTTCTTCAGTGTTGTCACATGAAAAGATAGAATAAAATATTTACAAAAATGAGAGGGGCGTACTCACTTTTGTGAGATACTGTACATACACACACACACACACACACACACACACACACACCTTCAAGATGAAAATCCATACAAAAATATTTAACGTAATTAAACATAGACTAAAATACATAAAAAGTAGTTTGATTGACATTTAAAAAACTCAAAACTTTATGATTGTGAATCACACACCACAGTATTACCAGAAGTTGTACTCATTAAAATATATTAAAATCACAGGTAGATGTACCTGGGACACCTCTTTAAGGTCCCATTCACACCAAGCTCGAAGCTCCAAAACACTGGAGGAGAAAAAAAATCAATTATTCTCTGTGGAGATGGTTCACATCTCCACTACACGTCGCCTGAAGCTCAAAAAGGGTCTGAAGTGTTTGGTTTTTTTTGTAGCTCAAATTGGGCAGATTGGTGCATTTTTAAGTGTTTTTTTGTTCTATAGAAATGCATGGAAACGCTTCACTCAAGTGGTTTTGAGCGTTTTAGCGCATTTTGTTGCACGTTTTATGAGCATTTTTCTGCTCAAATGCAATAATGAAATAAAAATAATATTAATAAAGTTAAAAACCCCTAACCTAATAAAAAAAATGTATAATGTAAATAAATTTACCCCCTACAAAAAACAGGACAAAAATCAATTATTAATAATAATTATTATTATTATTATGGCTGGGTTCACACCTATGCAAATTGGATGTGGCTTACACTGCATCCAATTCGCAGAACATTTTAAAATCTATTACTTTCAATCAGTCTGGTTCAGATATGTGCGTTGCATTCGCAGTCCGCATTGCCCAAAAAACGTGTGCGTTTTCTAGGCATTGCGGTGCGAATTGCAGGCACAGATTCTTCTATGGGAACACATCTGATTTGCCGATGTGTTCCGTTGTGAACAGGCATTCTCTCCCCCTCCTCACTACACCTCCCCCCTCTCCCCACTCAGCTGATCTGCAGCTACAACGGAGAGGAAACACTGAACAGCTGCTTTTTCTCTTCGCACAGAGAACGGAGCTGAAATTCGCTCCGGACTGGTGTGAATCCAGCCTATATAACAGCAGATGAAAAAGCTGAAAAACACAGCAACAATTGATGAAACCGTGCTATTTTTCTCTATTGGCTAATAAACACAAAAATGGCAAAGCTCAAATGATTCAAAAACATGCATGCAACCCCCCCAAAATAAAAAACACTCAAAAACATGACAGATGCGAAAACAGCCGAAGAGGGAATTTCCCCCACGGTGAAGAGATATCTTCTCACTTCCTGTTGAGTCTACAGGACAGGAAGTGAGGGGAATCTCCCTAATAAGCAGATGAGACAAGAAAAAAACCCTCCCCTACTCCATCCAAAATTGAAAAAAAAAAAAGAAGAAAAAGACGTTTTGGCTTCAGATATACAAATGATATAACAGTATATCTACCCACAAAACTGAAGAACCAGCCTAGTTAGTGGCATATATACATTTCAAATTCTCACCTGCTCCCCAGCAAGAAGGTCCATTGTTTCTCTATAAATGAGCAGATGTCTTCCTTCCATCTAAAATAACCCTGGCGGCCAGATCCTTCCAGGGACAGGTTGTACATGGCCAGCATAACCACCTGAAATACCAGAATCATATCATTCAGACCATTTGGAGTGCTGATCATTGTATTCGCTAGATAACCACTAGATAGATAGATAGATAGATAGATAGATAGATAGATAGATAGATAGATAGATAGATAGATAGATAGATAGATAGATCTAAAATGTTTTTGAATACAATAACAAAATGAAAAATACAATTTCTATTACTATGGGGCAGGGAAATTCAGAATTCAGGAGTCATTCAGGTTATTCTGGGAGCCAAATTAAAGCAAAACCTAATATCTATATAATTAGATTCTGTTTACATGTCACCCCTTAATGCACCAGTCAGTAAATTTGTCCCAGTAGCTGTTAGTCCGGATATTGTAGTGCCATGCCCCTACAATTGCATGACTAAGGCTGGGTTCACACTAGTGCGAATTGGATGCGGAATTTCCGCATCCAATTAGCACAGCAGGAGATTGTGACCAGCTTTCTATGGATTTGCACAGGAGCCCTATGCGTCTTTTGGACCATTTCAGGTGCGAATTCAGCAAAAAATTCGGACCGATATCGGACCTGAAACGGTGAACGAGGACGCATCGGACTCCTGCTGTGAGCCTCTGCGTGCCCATATGTGAACCCAGCCTCAAGCACTTAGTGCTGTGGGAGACCTATAAAATCTTATAGTTTCTAATTAAAGCTGAGTTCCACCCATAAAATTAAGTTGACATTTACTGTGCAGCAAATAACCTAACAACATTTGAACAAAATTGTTTTTTTTTTTTTTTTTTTTACTTACCTTTTAATGCCTGTTGCTATGTGATCCCTTCTAATCTTCCCCTTCCTCACCACGGCGCCTGACGTCATTTCCCTCGGCGCCTCTGCTCCTGGGATATGTGTGTCATCATTTCCCAGGAGTCAGTGGGCAGCGCCGAGGGCTAGGTTGCCGTAACAACGGGGTGGGCACTTCCGACGACGCCCGTTGTGATGGCAACCTGTGTAGTTTCCAGTGCCGCTACGTGCTGCTACTGCGCATGCGCGAAAACAGGCTGTGAATGCTGGGAATACAGCAGCGCCGTATCCGGGAAGAATATGCTTGTGGGCTTCTCCTGCCCACAAGTAAGATGGGAATTCCCAAGAAGGCAAAATCAAAAATGTATTTTTTCCAATAAAATAATCATAAAGGCAGCGTTAATGACAAGGAGTAAGAATTGCTAAATATGCATTATGCAAGAGTTATGCCCCGTACACACGGTTGGATTTTCCGACGGAAAATGTGTGATAGGACCTTGTTGTCGGAAATTCCGACCGTGTGTAGGCTCCATCACACATTTTCCATCGGATTTTCCGACACACAAAGTTTGAGAGCTTGCTATAAAATTTTCCGACAACAAAATCCGTTGTCGGAATTTCCGATCGTGTGTACACAAATCCGACGCACAAAGTGCCAGGCATGCTCAGAATAAAGAGATGAAAGCTATTGGCTACTGCCCCGTTTAGAGTCCCGACATACGTGTTTTACGTCACCGCGTTCAGAACGATCGGATTTTCCGACAACTTAGTGTGACCGTGTGTATGCAAGACAAGTTTGAGCCAACATACGTCGGAAAAAATCCTAGGATTTTGTTGTCGGAATGTCCTATCAATGTCCGACCGTGTGTACGGGGCATAAGAGTTATTTAAAAAAAAAAAAAAAAAAAAAAAAAAAAGATTTGGGTAGAACTCCGCTTTAATTTCAGTGTGAGCGGTTTTAAGTTACTACACATACAAAAACCTATTGCATTTCTTAGATATCACCCAGGATCCTTGCATCCAGCAAAGTGCTGCACGTCGAGGCCTCTTTGCAGACCGCACTGCAGTTGAACAACTAGGAACCACACCGACCTGTGATTGGACAATAAAAGAGCAAAAGCACACCAATAACATCGCTCTGCACCCTTCTCCTCTCTCAGGAAGTATTAGATGGACAACACTGTAGACCTTGGTTGGCTTAGGCTTCATTCACACTCGTGCGACTGGTCATGTGACTTTGGACATCAAAGACAGATGACAAGCTGCATCCCTTTCTTTTCAATGGCACCTGTTCAAATCGGTGCGACTTAATCTCTTTGCGACTGCGCCATAGCCGAATGTTGGCTACAGCCGTCAAATTAGGTCCTCCTGTGCTCACGCTGCCTCAGCAGGGATCTGTGATCGCTGCCTCCGATCGCAGATCGGGGTAAAGAGCCAATCACAGCGGCTCTTTACCATGGGATCAGCTGTGCCAAATCACAGCTGGTCACAATGTAAACAGGGGACATCTGCACTGAAAACTAGGGCTCTGATCATCAGTGTCCTGATTATCAGTGCAGCCCCAACAGTGCTGCCAATCTGTGCCCATCAGTGATGCCTGTCAGTGCCAATTAATGTCGCCTCATCAGTGAAGGAGAAAAATTACTCGTTTACAAAAAAATTTTATAATAATAATAATAATAAAAAAAAAAAAAAAAGAAAAAAGAAGAAGAGGTTTTTCTTAGTTTCTAACATTTTTCGGTCTTTTTTCGTTTAACAAAAAAAAAACCCCAATGCTGATTAAATACCCCCCAAAGAAAGCTCAGTCTCAAAAAAAAAAAAAATGATAAAATTTAGTTTGGGTACAGGGTTGCATGACCACACAATTGTCAAAGTGCAACAGCGCTGAAAGCTGAAAACTGGCCTGGGCAGGAAGGGGGTGAAAGTACCCAGTAGGCAATTGGTTACAGTGGTAACACTTTGAAAAGGTGTCTGCACTACATCGGTGTAACTTTTGATGTGACTTTGGTCCAGAGAATGTAGAGTCAGATCAAAGTCACAGCAAAAGTCACATCAAAGTCGAACTGGAAATCATGGGACTTGGGAGACGTGCTAATGTGATTGGAGCATTACAGTTCTCCCCCCACCCTATGTGCAGAAGATTACAGGAGCCCGATATGAAAAGGTCCAGCTTCTGGTCTGATGAACATTAAAGCGGTTGTAGACCCATTCCGATGACTTTTCCTTAAATGGACAATTGCAGGTTTTAAAAATTAGTTGCGCTATATGAATGCCTCCTTCCGTGTGATCTGTATATTTCATGTCACCCGTGCATGCGCCGTATGTTCTATTATTCCGGTGTCTTGCCGAGAAAGTTCCTTCGGCGGATAAGGACCCCCCTGTACTGCGCAGGCGCAGCGCTTGCGTAGTACAAACTACTAGGACCCGCCGAAGATAGCCGAAGCTAAAAACCTTCAATCAGCTGTACACGGCGCCTGCGCCCTAGGTCCAGGTTCAAGCCCCACCATCCAAGTGCACCTAGAGGGAGAATAAAAAAGTGTCGAGCGAAGCGAGGCCATGCCTGAAGCGTGGCGAGCGAAGCGAACCCGCGAGGGGCCCTCTTACAGGCGCCGTATACAGCTGATTTGCAACTATTCGGCTTTGGCTATTTCCGCCGGCTCCTACTGCGCAGGCGCAGCGCCTGCTCATTAGAGGGAGGTCCTTATCCGCCGAGGGGAACTTCCTCGGCAGAACACCGGCAAGCAGAGACCCTCCCGGAAAAATGCAGGGTCTATGCCGGGGCTGCGTCATTTCCTAGCGCCGCTGTCAGCCCCAACATCACGCAATAATTGCTTATACTTCCGCATTGTGAAGAGGCTTGGATACCTCAATTACTGCGCATGAGTGGGATTATGGAGAGGAAAAGCTACTGCGGGAGGAAGTCAATAAGAAAACAGACGCGGAAGACCACAGTTACTATAACGCCGGCTAATATTGAGGATGAGCTTTTCGAATATAAAAGGAAAAATGACATCAAGAACGGTTTTTGGTATACTCTTAGTGCCCATGTTATTGCAAATTAATATTTACATTTGAATATTGTTTAAATCTTGTATATTTTAGAGTTTACTACCGCTTTAAGTTTTTGATTTTTTTTTCTTTACAGCTGCTTTGAGAATATGGACGTTTCCCTGTCCAGATGCTGATTTTTTTTTTTTTTTTTTTAAAAGGTATCTTAATTTCCATATATGGAGTAGAATTTTGGCTTAACACCAATTTCACCTCTGATACTCATAATTAGCAGAATAGGTTCAATACCAAAAAAAAAAACGAAAAATATAACATCCAAGTCAACCTAGGCCCATTCTAAATCTGCTCTTCTATTTACCTGCTGCCAAGTCAGCCTTAAACGCTCAAAATGCTCTTTGCCGTCTTCTGCACAGTCACTGCATGTAAATTTGAAGAAATTGTCCCCTTTCAGATGACTTGGTTGGTCACCTCTGAGCTGGCCTGAAAATGAACACATGACCGAGAAGATCCTTAGTAATCTGGGTCAACAAAAAGAAAGCATTTGACATCAAGTTAAACCTACAAAGATTTAAACTGACATACGATTTCTAGTTCTACACTTCACAGGAATCAGTAGGGCAAGTCAGGTTTACAAAAGCTCATTATTATTTTGTATCATGACTAAAAAAAAAAAAAAAAAAAAAAAAAAAACACAACACACACCTTTCCTCCCACAAGTCTAGGCAAAAGTCATTTGGTCTCTGGATACCAGAATTCTGGGCGTTTTATGTAATTATATAAATGCAGGAAGTCTATTTTTTGCACTAGAAAAGTTTCTGTATGGGAAAATTCCCCTAAAATAAACTGTTCAGCATACACAATACAGTGCAGCAATATTAAAGGGGTTGTGACCCCTTGTGTTTTATCACCTTAATGCATCTTATGCATTAAAGGTGAAAAAACTTCTGGCAGTGCTAGTGCTTTCTATTGGCTAAAGAAAAACATCTGAAGCTGTAAAACGCTTGTACAGTGCCTTGAAAAAGTATTCATACCCCTTGAAATTTTCCACATTTTGTCATGTTACAACCAAAAATGTAAATGTATTTTATTGGGATTTTATGTGATAGACCAACACAAAGTGGCACATAATTGTGTTTTCAATTTTTTTTACAAATAGATGTGAAAAGTGTGGCGTGCATTTGTATTCAGCCCCCTTTACTCTGATACCCCTAACTAAAATCTAGTGGAACCAATTGCCTAAAGAAGTCATCTAATTAGTAAATAGAGTCCACCTGTGTGTAATTTAATCTCAGTATAAATATGGCTTTTCTGTAAAGCCCTCAGAGGTTTGTTAGAGAACCTTGGTGAACAAACAGCATCATGAAGGCCAAGGAACACACCAGACAGGTCAGGGATGAGGCTGTGGAAAAGTTTAAAACATGGTTAGATTATAAAAAAAAATCCCAAGCTTTGAACATCTCACAGAGCAGAATGGGCAAAAATGGGCAAAAATGTCACGCTCTAGATGTGCAAAGCTGGTAGAGACATCCCCAAAAAGACTGAGAGCCCTTGCACACTGGGGCGGCGTCGGTGGTAAAACGCCGCTATTATTAGCGGCGTTTTACCGTCGGTATGCGGTCGCTAGCGGGGCGGTTTTACCCGAGAAAGGGTTAAATACCACCGCAAAGCGCCTCTGCAGAGGCGCATTGCCGGCGGTATAGCCGCGCCGTCCCATTGATTTCAATGGGCAGGAGCAGTATACACACCGCTCCTTCACCGCTCCGAAGATGCTGCTGGCAGGACTTTTTTTACCGTCCTGCTAGTGCATCGCTCCAGTGTGCAAGCCCTCGGGGCTTTCACACTGGGATGACAGCAGTGGCACTTTCGGGGCGGTTTGCAGGCGCTATTATTAGCGCAATAGCGCCTGCAAACCGCCCCAGTGTGCAAGGGCTCTTACAGCTGTAATTGCAGCAAAAGGGGGTTCTACAAATGATAGACTCAGGGGGGCTGAATACAAATACACACCACACTTTTCATATATTTGTAAAATAAAATAAATAAATAAAAAAAATGAAAACCGTTTATAATTTTTCTTCCTCTTCACAATTATGTGCCACTTTGAGTTGGTCTATCACATAAAATCCTTTTTCGTTTTTGGTTGCAACATGACAAAATGTGGAAAATTTCAAGGGGTATGAATACTTTTTCAAGGCACTGTTATACAATTCTAAAATGCTTTAAAAAAGCTTTAAAAATAACACCAGTAAATCGATACGCTCAGGTGTGAATGGAGCCTAAGATTAGATATACACATATGGCCTTGCTTTTTTTTTTTTCCTAACCATGGTCCATGGAAAGGTGTAGACTTATCTTTGTATAAGAGTAGTTTATGAAAGTCCAACTCCAGCCAACATTTTTTTCTCTATTTTGGACAGTAAATAAGAGACAAGAACTCTTTCTGGGTTTTAATGTTGAGCAGAAATTCACTAATTTCCAAAGTTAACACAAAAAAGAAGCAATAAAATTGGGCAATTAAAACCGACAGTTTCTGACCCTTCCTCAAGTCTCTAAAATAGCTTTTATTTCCAAAAATCTCTTCCAAAATGGAGAGATCCTGCTCACTTCCTGTCCTGGTGACCCCACAGGAAGCATGGGGCACAGAACCCAGTGGGGTAAAATTTTCTGGCACAAATTTCACCTTAAGGGCTCATACTTCCAGGCATAAAAAAAAAACACTTATGAAAATTATATAGGCAATGATGAGCTTTCACAAGTGTCCTATTGCAAAAAAAGAAAGTGAAAGGAAATCCCTCCAAAGTGAGGGAATTCGTGGTTGTCACCAAGGCGGCCAGAACTAGAGCCCCTATTGGAAGATTTCCCTCTATTGTTGTTCTGTCCAAAACGAAACAAAAAAAAAAACAAAAAAAAAAGAAGTTTTGCCATTATAGTTTTACACTATGTTACAAAAAGTATTGTGTCACCTGCCTTTACACGCACTTGAACGTTAATGTCATCCCAGTCTTAGTCTGTAGGGTTCATATTGAGTTGGCCTACCTTTGCAGCTATAACAGCTTTGACTCTTCTGGGAAGGCTGTCCACAAGGTTTAGGAGTGTGTCTATGGGAGTGTTTCACCATTCTTCCAGAAGCACATTTGTGAGGTCAGGCACTGATGTTGGACGAGAAGGCCTGGCTCAGTCTCCGCTCTAATTTATCCCAAAGGTTAATGTCAGGACTCTGTGCAGGCCAGTCAAGTTCCTCCAACCCAAACTTGCTCATCCATGTCTTTATGGACCTTGCTTTGTGCACTGGTCCAAATCATTTGGTGGAGGGGGGATTATGGTGTGGGGTTGTTTTTCAGGGGTTGGGCTTGGCCCCTTAGTTCCAGTGAAGGGAACTCTTAAGGCGTCAGCATACCAAGATATTTTGGACAATTTCATGCTCCCAACTTCGTGAGAACAGTTTGGGGATGGCCCCTTCCTGTTTCAACATGACTGCACACCAGTGCTCAAAGCAAGGTCCATAAAGACATGGATGAGCGAGTTTGGGGTGGAGGAACTTCACTGGCCTGCACAGAGTCCTGACATTAACCCGATAGAACACCTTTGAAATGAATTAGAGCAGAGACTGCGAGCCAAGCCTTCTCGTCCACATCAGTGCCTGACCTCACAAATGCGTTTCTGGAAGAATGGTCAAACATTCCCATAGACACACTCCTAAACCTTGTGGACAGCCTTCCCAGAAGAGCTGAAGCTGTTATAGCTGTAAAGGGTGGGCCAACGCAATATTGAACCCTACGGACCAAGATGCCATTAAAATTCATGTGCATGTAAAGGCAGATGTCCCAATACTTTTGGTAATATAGTGTCGTTTAAAGCTGATCTCCATGTTTTATGTCACTTTAAATAGTTTGTTTGAACAAGCTGGCCCAAACAAACTATTCACTTCACCAAGTGCTGCAGTGTCTCTAAGTGCTGTATATACTGCATGTAACTTCAGTTACATACAATGGTGGGTTCTGGCTGTGAGACAGACTTCCCATCTTACATTAAGAACAAAACAGAGTCGGTCTGAGTGGTGCTCAGCCATTCGTAGGCTGCCTTGTGTTCTGTGAACGAATACAAAAAGCTTCCTCTGATCGGCTGAGTGGGAGGGGTGAGCTGATGACATCACATTCTCAGACTCGGCCAATCAGAGGAAGCTTTGTATTTACTCACAGAATACAAAGCTGCCTGTGAATGGCTGAGCACCTCTGTTTTGGGTGTGAAATGGGAAGTCTGTCTCACAGACAGAACCCTCCATTGTATGTAGCTGAAGTTACATGCAGTACATACAGCACTTCGTGAGGCAAATAGTTTGGACAAGCTTGGGTCAAACAAGCTATTTAAAGTGACAGAAAACACGGAGATCTGCTTTAAGCCCAGATTCACATTGCCTTGACATGAATGTTGCACAACTTCCAATCCAACTTTGCCCTGCAACTTCAGTCCAACTTTGATCCGGTTTAATGTGACTTTTACACTCTATGGCATTGAAGCCGTATCAATGTCAGACCAAAGTAGTGCAGGAACCTTTTCTAAAGTCGGAGAGACTTGTGTCAGATCAGTTAAGACGGCTCTCATAGGGAAACATTTCATTTGACATGTCATGTGACCTGTGCTCCCACAAGTCAGATCCGATGTCTTAGCAGTGTAACCGAGTCAAATGCATAACCCCCATTCCTCCAAGTGCAGCCCACCTAGTCTGATAATTACCTCCAGCCCACAGTGATCCTTCAATGTATGGCCCTGCTTGGAGATAGGGCTGGGAAAAAAATTGATTTAAATCTTGAATCGAGTTGAGAGGTCAAATCGATTCAAAATTTAAGCAAATCGATTTTTTTTTTTTTTCACCACGCCGGTCCCAAGGCGCTGCGGGCATGAGTTTTTAGGCGAGGGCGCGGCTTCGGCCTAGTCCGCGGCTGGAATCCGTGGACTAGGCCGAAGCCTCGCCTAAAAACTCATGCCTGCAGCGCCTCCGGACCGGCGTGGACAGCGCGCCGGGCCTGAAGAGCTGCGGGCAAGGAGTTTTTAGGTGAGGCCGCGGCTTCGGCCTAGTCCGTGAGGCCGGACCCCACGGCCTCGCCTAAAAAGCTCATGCCCGCAGCGCCTCAGGACCGGCACGGTTTACAAAAAAAAAAAAAAAAAAAAAAAAAAAAAAAAAACCACTCGATTCGAATCGTGAATCGAGTTTTTTTTAAGAGAATCGAAGATTTTTTTTTTTTTTTTTTAAGAAAATCTCCCAGCCCTACTTGGAGCCCCACCACACAATCCTTACCGGGTCCTTGTCAGCCTTCATATGTGCACTGTGGCCCCATTTATTTCCATGGAGAGAGACACTCTGCAAGAGCCCTGGGGGCTGTCATGAGTACGGCTCCCCATTGGAATCAATGGGTCCTTGGCGCAGGATGAAGAGGACCCAGCAATGACCCTTTCTGAAAGGCTGTGTGACTTCGAGCAGGGTCCCACAGTGTAATATATAATATATTATAATTCACTATAATATATATATATATAATCAGCAAACATACTCAAAAAAGTCAGGAAAGGCAGCTCCTCTATATCTCTCATGACAGCCTTCCTTTAAATATCCACCAAACTCATATTAGATCTGCACTCAATAAAATCGAATTCACAACAACAAGATTAGTTTTGCGGTTTTCCTTCTTACTTTTCATAAGCAACTTTCTAGAACACAGGTGTCAAACACAAGGCCCGTGGGCCGAATCCAGCCCTCCAGGTCATTTCATGTGGCCCTCACACCTCTCCTGCAGCTGCAGAAGAGCTCCAGCCCTCCTCTAGACCTCTACTTTCTGCTTTCAAGCAATGCATCCAGCTTCTTCCCAGCAGCAGCATAAGGAAAGGGGGTGCACTGCGTTGTTAGGGAGAGTAGGGGACTCAACTTCTGATGGTGGGGTGGCTCTTGACATCTAATGAAAGGGGAGGGGATGCGCAGGACATCTAATCTTACAGATACAACCGGCCCTTTTGAGGACAATGATAATGCTGATGTGGCCCACAATGAAATTGAGTTTGACACCCCTGTTCTAGAAGATCAAAAATAAATAAATAAAATAAAAACTACAAAAAGGGAGAAGCACCCCATACATACTTTCTGGGATCCATTTCTGACACTTGTCACAGTGAAAAGGCATCTCCTCCATCCATGGTAGGTCTACCTCATCGCCAACATCACTGTTTAAAGAATCTCCACTTTGATCATGAGACAAGTCTACAGAAGCCTGGTCTTCAGACTCTACCAGCAACAGAGTCTCCCCTTCCACTTCCCCTTCCTCCAGACCTTCTGAAGCCGATGTCCTGGTAGCCTCATCGTCCATAGGAGTGATATGGGCTGATGTATCCATGACCTACGCTCAGCAGATGACGGGATCTGGCTAGAACAAACGTCTTAGGTCTCTATATACGGAACATGTGGCTCCCTATTCTACAATACAATCAGGCAGCACAGACCACACTGCACACACTTTCCTAGAGTTTAGGCACTTTTATTAGGAGGCCATAAGGTCTTTTTTTTCACAATGACAACTGAGTGTGATCTCTATGTAGAACAAGGCCAATCTGAAAATGTATAGAAAAGTCACAAATGATAAAAGTCAGCTGTCCTTGTTTCAGGCAGAAGTCCACAGTTGTGATTTGTTGGATGTTTCACTTAAAAACCTTCTCCCGTTCAGACTCCAGCTGTTTGGTTAACTCAATATGTTCATTAAGAAGGCGCAGGTTGTCTTGTTTCCGTCTCTGCCTTTCCAAATCTTGAACTACACCTTCACGAAGTCTCTGAAAGGAAATTGGAAATACAGTCCATTTTAGATGACAGTTGACCAGGTTATAAACCTCGTCACCCATTACATATGTACAGAGTCAAAGAGGGTGAGCTTCAACACATTATTGGTTTCTGTACTGGGAGCGAGTACGCAGCAGACACCAAGCTGGGAAAGACTGCTCTTGGTCAGTACTAACATTCGGGAATTGGCAAGACCGATCATATGACCGTTGTGAAAGCCAATCACAGTGGTAACATAATTAGGCAGACCTCCCCGCCCCCCTCGGGCACAATAGCCCAGTTAACTGGATGCCAGGGAAGGAGTTACAGTATATGTGAACCTTTACCTTGTAAAATAACCCATTCAGTTTAAAAGAGAAATAAAAAGGCAAAACGATTGTGGCTGCAAATCGTTCACAGCAGCCACAAGGTACAGAGCCACTCTATTTGGCTCTGCACATTTTGATAGTGATCTGAGCTGTCTAAAGCAGCGGTCTCCAAACTGCAGCCGGGGGACCAGATGTGACCCTTTGCTTGCTTTTATCTGGTCCTTGGGTCATTATTCCCTCCACTGTCAGCAACAGTGGGGCATAGATCTTGCCGCTGACAATGGGGTACTGGTCCTCTGACTGACGCAAACAATGGGAAACTATTCCACCTATTCCTACCAATGAAGGGGCACTATTCCTCCTAACGATGGGGCACTATTCCTCCTACTCCTACAAACGATGGGGCACTATTCCTACCAACGATGGGGCACTATTTCTCCTATTTATACCAACGATGGGGCACTATTCCTCCTATTCCTACCAACGATGGGGCACTATTTCTCCTATTTATACCAACGATGGGGTACTATTCCACCTATTCATACCGATGGGGGCACTATTCCTCCTATTGATACCAACAATGGGGCAATATTTCTCCTATTCCTCCTATTGATACCAATAATTGGTCACTATTAAGTCCAAGGACACAAATGATGGGGCACCATTTCCAGTGACGGGGCACTTTTTGTCCCACTGACACCAATGAGGGGGCACTATAACAGGGTATTTATTTCCACTGACGCCAGGACATTTTCTCCTCCCACTGGCCACAGTCAGGACCCCTAATGTTTTAAAGCGGAGTTACAACGTATAATAACATTTTTTTTTTTTTTCTAAATTCCTAAGTTCATGTAATCAAAATGTACCACTCACTTCTTTGGTGCATAATATCCCCTGATGTCTGTTTTTGTCTCTAAAAGCAACTTATATAACATTTCTTCGTGGAAGTTCTCATCTTGCCTGTGGGCATGTGAAGCCCACAAGCAGACACTTCCGGGATACGGTGATGCTGAGCTACCAGCATGCACCGCCCGTTCCCGCGCATTGAGTCCACGTCGCACTGTAAGCTTCCGACGTTGCCATCACAACGGGCGGAGTCGTCAGAAGTGCCCGCCCCGTTGTGATGGTTTCGGGATCTCGTGATGATTATCGGCAGCTAGCCACACTGACTCCTGGGAAGCTTGATTCTTAGCTCCCAGGAGTCAGTGCGCTGCCCCAGCAGACATTGCGCCCGCGGATCTGACGCCAATACCCGCGGGTGGCTAGGACAGGAAGTGCCACTTCAACAATCAATAAGGTAACCCTTAGGGGAAAAAAAAAAAAAAACAATTCTTTCCATTTGTCAATGTCTATAATGCCTGCTTCTGAATCAGCTTGATTTGTGAGATTGTGGAACTCCGCTTTAAGGGCAGTAATCTGGTCCTTTTGTATAGAAAGTTTGGAGACCCCTGGTCTAAAGGGGAAATGGCTGCTTGAGCATGTTTTCTGAAGTTCACCTTCACGCTGTTGGTTTTTTTTTTTTTCCATAAAATGGTGGTAAGAAGTGGTTATAGATATAAAATTGAAAGAAGAGCCCTCTCCGTCTTACCCTGATGCAGAACTGTAAGAAAACCAGCCAAATTATACACAGAATTGTGCTGCTCTTTAGCAAAAGGACGGGTGTGCCATTGATTCTTAATAGCACCATGAGGCTCGGCGCGTTTCTTGGACGGCAGTTCATTCCAATGAATGGGATGCTGTCAGCACAATGCACATACAGTATAAGAACCCAGCCCTAGGCTGGCCATAGATACTCTCCCGGTGGCGGGGTGTGGGCAGCCGTCCCTGGCCGGGGAAAACAAGGATTATTGCTAGCAGCTATAACTGATGGCAATAATCACATGCTAGAAATCCGACATGCTGGTTGTACCGAGTTGATCGATGGATTGACTTGGGTACAATCAGTCTGCCTATACATGATTCGAATCTCGACTGGTCCCCACTGAAGCAGCCGAGATTTGAACCATTTACGGCTGGCTTTAGTTTCATTTCACATCTGTGTGGCTGCATGTACGGCAGGCCATTGGTTTCAAAGGGCTACCCGATCTGCATTAGCCATTGCGCGGGGTGCAACGCAAGAAGAAAGGAGCAGGCGCTTCTTTTGGGGCGACAGCATTATGCGTTGTGATTTTGCCACGATTGCTGCGTGTTTTATCACCCGCCAATCACACCACGATTGCGTTGCGCGTTTTGCCACGATTCTGGAACCACACCAAATCTGCCTGCGATTCTAAACGCCTAGGTGTGAACGGAGCCTTAAAATTTTTAATGAAAGACTCATGTGTTTGCTAACACACAGTACTGTGATCCTAGGCTGATTATTTTTAGTTTAGATATTTTAAATCGAAGGGATGGGGGGGAGTTGCTTGCTGAATGCAGCAGAAAGCTGGAAATTTACTACAACTGGAGCAGACAGAATCTGCAGCAACTGTTAATGTCAAGCAATTAGCTTCTCGCTTCAGCTTGGTAAGTTGAGTTTTGAAAATGAAAGGCAAAAGCCGATTGGCTGCCATGCACAGCAGCTTCAGTTTTAGTAAATTCCCTCCAAAGAGTTTTATTGTGCAGTATCCAATCAGATTGTAGCCTGCATAGGTCAGCTCAATACATCATAGATTCTGATTGGCTGCTGTTAGTTCCTGTACGGAATAACAAGTATTAGGTAAGGATGTAGATGTATACAGGGGGTGCTGCCCATACACTGATAGGTGGTGTATTGTCCCATCGGTAGGGCTCCCTCCTGCCTGACCTTCACCAGTAACCTCCCATGTATCTGCAGAGCCACAGCACCGATCATCCACCGACCTCTCTCTCCAAGTTCTGCGTCATATGTACTCCGATCACCGTCCCCACACTCAGCACCAGCGAGATGCCCAGGACCACCTTAGACCGGGTAGACATGCCTGCAGCGGGGTCGGAAGGGGCGGAGCGATATTGGAACGCATGAGCTCGTGACACTGGAGCGCAACGCTGCGTGAGTACAGCCTATATCAGGTGTTATGGCATCATCTCCGGGAGATCCTGTGTTTGCCATGCTTGTTTCTGGCAAAGTTTAGACCATATTTATAGTTCTTTATTTTCTGGGAGTATGTGGAACGGATTAACATTATATAGTATTCGTTTGTTGGCAAACATTTATTTAGAATTGTTCATGCTTTTATTAACCACTTGCCTACTGGGCACTTTTTACCCCCTTCCTGCCCAGGCCAATTTTCAGCTTTCAGCACTGTCACACTTTGGATGACAATTGCGGGGTCATGCAGCACTGTACCCATGATTTTTTTTTCTAATTTTGTTCACACAAATAGAGCTTTCTTTTGGTGGTATTTAATCACCACTGAGTTTTTTTATTTTTTGCTTAACAAACAAATAAAGACCAAAAATTTTGAAAAAAAAACAAAAACGATTATATAGCTTATTTTAAAATTTTGTAAACAGGTATTTTTTCTCCTTTACTGATGTGCGCTGATGAGGCGGCACTGATAGGTGGCACTGATGGGCACTTATAGGGGGCACTGAGGGTAGAGTTGCCACCTCATCCCTCTAAAACCAAACACGTATGAATTACACAGGTTCTGTGGCTGATTAAGGTGGTAATTAAACTCACTTAGGGTTCATTTACACTTGCTTCGGGTTCAACACACATTAATGGCTAGTTTACACTTGCTTCAAAACATGGCTTGGGACAGGCATTGTTAAAGCTCTCTGAACACCAGTCAAAGCTCCTGTCACTAAATAAAATGGTCAGCTTACAGTCCTGTTTACACCTGTTTTTGTTTTGCTGTGCTTTGGCTTCACTTCAAAAATTATACCCCATGTAGTGGTGCTTCAAAGTGTCTTCAAAGCCTCCATAGAAGTCCCAAAGTGGCAAAGCTTACCTGAAGTCCCACCGAAGCCTCACCAAAGCCCCATCGAAGCACCAAGCAAAAGCAAGGTGTAAACAGGACTGTATGCTAACCATTTTATTTAGTGACAGGGGCTTTGACTGGCGTTCAGAGAGCTTTAACCAGCACGGTCGGCTTGTTTTGGGAGGACATCTATGGGCGTCCTCCGGAACTCGCACTCACGGAAGTGTCTGTGCTTACTGGGTTCACGGGACCCGGCGCAACACAGATCGCGGTAAAGGGCCAATGACAGCGGGGTCAAACTGGGGTCATACAGAGGTCCAGCTCTCTTCTCTCCTCACACCGATACAGAGTGAGAGGAGGGAAGAGAGATTGAGTGTCAAACAGTGAGTGTGCAGTGATTTGCAGAGTACAACAGTACCCAGCAGTGCCGTACAGTGCCACACAAGTGCCACTACAGTACCCATCTGTGCCACCAGTGCCACTACACTACCCATCAGTGCCACTACAGGACCCATCAGTGCCACTAAAGTGTCCATCAGTGCCACTAAAGTGCTCATCTGTGCCATCAGTGCCACTACAGTGCTCATCAGTGTCACCTCTGCTACCTCAGTGCCCATCTGTGCCGCCAGTGCCACGTCAGTGCTCCATCAGTGCCACACCAGTGCCCAGTGCCACTACAGTGCTCATCTGTGCCACTACAGTGCCCATCGGTGCCACTACAGTGCCACGTCAGTGCTCCATCAGTGCCACGTCAGTGCTCCATCAGTGCCACAACAGTGCCAAGTGCCACTACAGTGCTCATCAGTGCCACATTAGTACCAATACAGTGCTCATTTGTGCCATCAGTACCACATCAGCATCACTAGAGTGCTCATCTGCACTACTACAGCGCTCATCTATGCCACTACAGCCTTCATCTGCGCCACTACAGCGCTCATCAGTGCCACTACAGTACCCAATATTGCACATCAGTGCCCATAAGTGAGTGCTCATCAGTGCCACCATATCAGTGGATCCTCATCAGCACTCATCAGTGCTACCTTATCAGTGCACATCAGTGCCAGATAATCAGTGCATCCTCAGTGTGGTGCATTAGTGTACATCAGTGCAACCTTATCAGTACCCATCAGTGCACCCTCATCAGTACCCAGCAGTGCACCCTCATCAGCACCCAGCAGTGCACCCTCATCAGCACCCAGCAGTGCACCCTCATCAGAACCCAGCAGTGCAGCCTTTTCAGCACCCAGCAGTGCAGCCTTATTAGACCAGCCTCATCAGCACCCATCAGTACAGCCATATCTGTCCAAATGCCCCTACCACAGCAGTTTGTCACCACAACCCACAGTCACCAGTATGGAAAAAAGATTTTTTTCTGATGAGGAGGCATACCAACTGCTTACCTTGACCGACGAGAGCGGCAGGGAGCTCTCTGAGTCTGCGTCTGATTCTGGTTCAGAATATGAACCTGTTGTAAGCAGTGGGTCTGCTACAGAATCGGAGGAAGAGCAAAGTGTGCCCATGAAACAAAGACGTTCTGGCATGGAGCAGCAGGCTACCACAAGTAATGCTATGGCATCAACCAGCAGCTCAGTGCCATCCACCAGAAATGCAGTGGCATCAACTAGCAGCTCAGTGCCATCCACCAGTAGCACAGTGTCATCCAGAAGAAATGAAGTACCACTGCAGCAAAGGCCAAGAACTAGTGGGGTGTCATTTCGGCCCCAAAGCGTTAGGACTCATGCCGGCCTTCCCTATGCCCTCGAAAACCTTCTGTGGCTTCCCCCTAATTCAGGAGCAGCAAACATCCCCCCTTTCACCACCCAGCCAGGTGTTCCGGTGAACACAGAGAATTTTGCCCCTATTGATTTTTTAAATTTAAATTTTACCCAAGACCTATTATCCTCCATTGTGGCCCAGTGCAACCTCTATGCACAACAATTCTTAACAAGCAACCCTGGTTCAAGTTATGCCCATCCCTTTGAGTGGAGAGCATTGACAGTGGAGGAATTTAAATTATTTTTAGGCTTAACATTCAATATGGGACTCACAAACAAAAAAAATGAATTATACTCCTATTGGTCCACCAACCCCATCCACCACATGCCAATCTATTCAACCATTATGCCAAGATCAAGATACCTTATGATAATGTGTTTCCTCCATTACAATCAGAACACCAGTGCCCTCCCCGAAATGACCCATCACATGACAAATTATTTAAAATTCGGCCACTTCTAAATTTTTTCTCTGAGAAATTCCCCCAGTTATTTATCCCCGACCAAAATATCAACGTGGATGAGTCATTGGTCCACTTCACAGGCAGGCTTGGCTTCAAGCAGTTTATCCCCAGCAAAAGGGCTCGATATGGGGTTAAGCTCTACAAGCTATGTAACCGAGGCGTACATCTACGCCTTCCTGGTGTACGAAGGCAAGGACACCCAACTGCATCCCCCTGAATGTCCGGAGTACATAGGAGCCAGCAGAAAAGTGGTTTGGGAGCTCGTATATCCACTCCTTGGAAAACGTTACCATCTTTATGTGGATAATTACTATACAAGCTTGCCCCTCTTCCGCAAAGCTTCCCGCAAAGGCTCATTACCGAAAGACTACAACAAGGGGAGACGGCGTCTTTGCGGAATGAAGAGATATTGGCTCTCAGGTAGAGGGACAGATGAAACGTCCACATGCTCACAACGATCCACAACGACACCTATGAGATGAGAATGAGAAATGGGATCAGTACATCAGGTATGATCAATTTTCAATGATTTGTACCATAGCTTGTAGACTCTATAACTTTCACAAAGATGAAATAATTTGCACTGATTTCGGTTATTTTTACCAAAGATATGTAGCAGTATAAATTTTGGCCAAAATTTATGAAGAAAATGTACTAATTTGCAAAATTTTATAACAGAAACAAAGAAAAATGCATTTTTTTCCCAAATTTTCAGGCTTTTTTCATTTATGCCGTGTATTATAATATTTGATGGGAGCTTGTTGTCGGAAATTCCGCACAAAGTTCCACGCATGCTCGGAATCAAGCAGAAGAGCTGCACTGTCTATTGAACTTCATTTTTCTCGGCTCGTCGTACGTGTTGTACGTCACCGCGTTCTTGACGTTCGGAATTTCCGACAAGCTTTGTGTGTGTATGCAAGACAAGTTTGAGCCAATATCCGTCGGAAAAAAAACATGGCTTTTGTTGTGGGAATGTGCGATCATGTGTACGCGGCATTATAGCGCAAAGGATAAAAAACCCAGTGGTGATCAAATACCACCAAAAGAAAGCTCTATTTGTGTGAAAAAAAGGACAAAAAATTCATGTGGGTACAGTGTTGCATGACTGAGTAATTGTCATTCAAAATGTGAGAGCACCGGAAGCTGAAAATTGGTCTGGTTAGGAAGGGTGTTTAAAGTGGAGGGCCACCCTGAAAAAAAAATTACACCAAAAATCCTAAAAAAAAAATAAAAAAAAAACATTTGAAAAAAAAAAAATTTAAACTTACCTAAACCCTTGTTGCTAGGCAGTCTTCCTAATCTGCCTCTTCCTTTTCCGTGGCGTCTTCTGCTCCTCGGTGAGCGGCCCCGTTGTCTTCTGGGAACTGTGTGTGTTCCCAGAACACCACGGGGCCATTCACAGAGTGCAGCGCCGCTCGCGCGTGCGCAGTACGAAACTGGCAGTGAAGCCGCAAGGCTCCACTGCCTGTCTCCCTTACCTAGGATGGCGGTGCCAGGACCCGAGAGCCGAGGGACGGGTCGGCCTCGGGCGGCCGACATCGCGGGCATCCGGGACAGGTAAGTACTTATTTAAAGTCAGCAGCTACAGTGTTTGTAGCTGCTGACTTTTTTTACGGCCGGAATCCGGCTTTAAGTACCCAGTTGTCAAGTGGTTAACAAAGCGTATCCGAAGCCTTGTTTTGAAGCAAGTGAAAACTAGCCCTTAGTGCCTTATCTGCATTGAATTAGCCTCAGAACCTGTGTAATTATTATATGTTTTTTTGGTTTTAAAGGGATGATGGGCACTGGTATTCAGCACTGATAAGCGACATTGATGAGGAGGCACTGATTGGCAGCACTGGTGGGGACAGGTTGGCAGCACTGGTGTTCACTGTTGGAAGTTATCGGTGTACATGTCCCTTTTGCAGAAGCCAGTTATCAGCTCTCTTCTCTCTTCCTCATGCTGTCAGCGTAAGCAAAGGAGTGCCAATAACCAGCATCTGTTTACCTTCGTGATCAGCTGTGATTGGACACAGC
Source organism: Aquarana catesbeiana (assembly GCF_042186555.1). NCBI lineage: Eukaryota > Metazoa > Chordata > Amphibia > Anura > Ranidae > Aquarana > Aquarana catesbeiana. The sequence continues at coordinate 591,029,805 of NC_133327.1, forward strand.
TGATCACGTGGTAAAGGGCCGCTGATTGGTTCTTCACCACAATCTGTGATTAGCAGTGTCCGAGGAACACTGTTATCACAGAGCACACCACCCGCGCCTTGCAGTGGGCGCGATCACGGGAAGCCGTCATATGACGTTGTCCCAGAACTGGACAACCACCCTGTAGCTGTCATTTGGCTATAGTGTGGTCAGCAAGTGGTTAATATACTGTATAGTAATGCTGATTGTATGTATATTTTGAAAGTGAAGCGATCAAATTTTTATGTGTGGTAAAGCTGACTTCCAGCCAAACAGCGAGAGCATCGCTATCTCAGGTGCACGTCATATGCCATCCTCTCACTTGTGTGCCTCGTGCGCACCCTATGGGCCAGGCAATGGTGCGATCTGTGACCCACTTTTTCCACCCTATACAGCCGAACACAGTGACAAGCCCTGCCCACATTTCCAGTAGTGACAAGCCCCACTCATATTTTCTCTTTTTCATGTTCCTTGTGAGTAGAGTCAGCAATCAACCCAAAAAAATACGTAATGCAAAAGGTGAAGCTCCGCTTGTTTGTATCATCCTCCAGATAATTTTGGAAACTAAGCAAAAGCAGTTATGGTGACTGCATACTTATAACTGTTTCTATAACAGGGGTCGCACCCGGCGCTAAATCTCCAGCCCGTCAGTGCCCGTGGACAAGTGGGTCTCTGTTTAATAATGTCATCTGCAAAAGTGTCTGTGTAACATAATAAAAATGCAGCTATAGCGCTCAGATGACTCTCTCCTCCTCCTTTCCTCCCCCCCTCCCCTCCTGACTGACGTCATTCACAGCCCTGCCGCTGCAATTGTCAGACGAGGAGAAGAGAGAGGCGGCGAGTCACGTGAGTGCCGAGTGGCGCTCTTAACACGGTTGTATGGCCAAAAAAAAACCCTGTAAGGCAAAGGCATAATGAGCTAGTATGCACTGCATACTAGCTCATTATGAAGTACTTACCTAATGCCGCGTAAACATGACCGGACTTTCCGGCAGAAAAGGTCTAACCGAATCATTTCATCGGATATTCCGATCGTGTGTGGGCTTCATCGGACTTCCTCTTTTGAAAATTTTGACGGACTTAGAAATAGAACATGTTTTAAATCTTTCCGACGGAATCAATTCCTATCGGGAAAACCGCTCGTCTGTATGCTATTCCGACAGACCAAAAACGACGCAAGGGCAGCTATTGGCTTCTGGCTATTTAACTTCCTTTTTCTAGTTCCCTCGTACGTGTTGTACGTCACCATGTTCTAAACGATCAGACTTTGGTGTGATTGTGTGTATGCAAGTCCGTTTCAGCGGAACTCCGTCGGAACTCTGTCAGAAAAACCATTAGAGTTTATTCTGACGGAAAAAACGGTTGTGTGTACGTGGCATTAGAACGAAGCTCCCACAGGGCCGCCTGGTCACCCTGAGGGAGCTGACATGTTCCCTCTGCGTTTCTTCCGGGTTCGCTGCTCTGGCGCCGTGAGTGGCCTGCACTATGCACCGGACCTTCGCCTGACCTTTACTGCGCATGCGCTACTGACGTCAGCTGCTGCATGCAAGGTGATTATCTCCTAAACCGTAAAGGTATAGGAGATACTCATTTTATCTACAGGTAAGCCTTATTATAGGCTTACCTGTAGGTAAAAATGAGCAAGCGGACAATATAACCGCTTTAATGACGTATATACTGTACCTGCATTTTTATTATATAAGACAGACACTTTTGCAGATGACATTATTAAATGCTGGGCAACCATTTTCTTGTATCCTGCATCCACAGCCACCTCTGTATCCTCCTCCCCATCCACAGCCACTGCTGTACCCTACCATCCCTCTGTACCCCCCTGTTCACAGCCACCGCTGTTTCCCCACCTGTCCACAGCCACCTCTGTACCCCCCCTGTCCACAGCCACTGCTGTACCCCCCCACCGTCCAATGCCACCTCTGTATCCCCCCCTGTCCGCAGCCACCGCTGTACCCACCCCTTGTCCACGGCCACCTCTGTATCCCCCCCAGTCCACAGCCACTGCTGTACTCCCCCCGTCCACAGCCACCTCTGTATCCTCCCCCCAGTCCACAGCCACTGCTGTACCCCCCTGTCCACAGCCACCTCGGTATCCCCCCCCCCATCCACAGCCACCTCTATATCCTCCTCCCAGTCCACAGCCACTGCTGTACCCCCCTTTCCACAGCCACCTCTGTATCACCCCCCCCCCCGTCCACAGTCACCTTTGTACCCCCCCGTCCACAGCCACAGCTGTACCCCCCCATCCACAGCCACCTCTGTATCCCCCCCCCCCCCCCAGCCATCTCTGTATCTCCCCCTGTCCACAGCCAGCACTGTCCCCTCCTGTCCACTGCCACCGCTGTATCCCCCCCCCCCCCCAGCCACCTCTGTATCCCCCCCTGTCCACAGCCACCACTGCTCCCCCCCAGCCACCTCTGTATCCCCTCCTGGACCTCACCATCTTCATTTATTAGCAGGCATACCTCCTAACTTTTTGAGATGGGAATGAGGGACTCCTATCAGCAAAAGTATACAGGCATAGGACACACCCCCTACCACGTCCCCTTAAAGGAGAATTGTACAAAAAAAACAAGATTGGTTAAACCCACAAGTGCTTATTTACCACTACTATTCCTTTATATTGGCTTTTGTAATTTATAACTGCAGCAATTTACAAATCAGATGAAAGGTTTAGCACTGGGAAACACTTTTTGATAGATAAAAAGTGCATTTTATATACAACTATATAGATCAGACCAAAATGAGGGACAAATGAGGAGGAATGAGAGACAGAGGGAGATTGCTCCAAATCAGGGACAGTCCATCGAAATCAGGGACAGTTGGGAGCTATGAGCAGGTAAATGCGGCCCTCCATGCATTCACATCCATTGAATCTGGCCTTTGAGTGGAAAAAGGTTGCTGACCCCTGGTCTATAACATAGTATGTTCACAACTACTTTTCAGATTGAACATGTGATGTGTCCCAGGAGGTCATGGGCGGGGAGGGGGTGGTTCAAATTTCTGTAATTCTTACATAAGGGAAGTGGGAGCGTGTACCCGTCAGAAAAAAAGGTACCTGCATCCAGAAAAAAAAACAAAAACACCAATAATGTTACAGTGATACCTCTGCATACATGTTCAACATACGTGTACATCTAAAACACACTATAGTTTCCTAAAAATAGAATGATAAAAACCTAATATGTGCAATAAATAGTGGTGGTTGCATGTGCAAGATATTGATCCACTCCTTTCTTTGAATTCTTCCTCCTGAGGGTTTTATACATTACAGTGCAATACTTCTTTTAGATTGTGACCCATGGTTAAGGATAAAGCAGGTACAAACATCTCTTTGAAAAAGGTGTGTCATTGACTTTATTGCGGTATTTCTCAGAAGGAAGACATACAAAAATATATATGTCTTTTAATAGATCATAGCTAGGAATGCTATATGTCAGTTCTGTCTGCATTTGCTATAATTATATGTATCCATGATTTTTGCAGATTTTTTCACTATAGTTAAAGTAATAGGTGTGCTGTAAATTAATCTATAAAGGTTTTCTTTTTTTTACACATACATAATCACATACATTTTACTGCATGATTTTGGGACCTGGAGACCCCATTATTTATGTGGTTTGTTCACATCTACATGGTGCAGTTTAGTCTGGTATTAAAGTGACCTTGTCAGGCTGAAAAAAAAATCTGAAAACTAATACAATGCCTCTTTTTTAGTCCTAACTAGCTTTACAATTGTCCCCTTCCATCACCTAACATCTATGCTACCTAACCCTAGAAAGATGTATATACTTACCTATTTTCATACTGCTCTGGTTTGGTCACATGATTTCTCCTGTGTCAGCCAGTGCAGCTGCAGGGGAGAGGAGGTAATGGCAACAATGGATGGGCCATTGAAGCCTATGGGTGACATCTCCATTCAAGGCTTTACTAGCCATTGTTGGAGCATTCTCTCTTCTCCCCTGCAGCAGGGCTGGCTGACACAGGGGAGATCACATAACCAGTGGTGTATTTAGGTTTTGTGCTGCCCTAGGCCTGACTAAGCTTGCGCACCCCCTAATTTAACTATGACCCACCCCTTCCTGTCAAGGCCACACCCCTTCCTTTTTAAGATACGCCCTGTCATCTTCATGGGAGGACAGAGGGACACCGCGGGAGGAGGACAGTGAGGGATGCGACATCTTTTCATTTGGGGGGTAAGGGGATGTGTGCTGGGTGCTTTGGGAGGCTCTTGCACTGAAGTCGTGTCCCTCCTCTGTGGCTCCTCCTCCTCCTGGCTGTGTACACTAGAACATTGGAACCGAGAAGGAGAAGGGAGGGGGAGCCGAGGAGTGTGTGTGGCTGACAGTGGGGAGAGAGGTGTCGGCTGCCACGGAAAGCCCATCACACCTTGTGGGACTCCGGGCAGCAAATGTCCTGGGTGCCCACGCTGGCGCATCCCTGTCTGGCCAGTTACCGAAACTCAGTGCCGGAACTTGTGGGCTCCGGGACAGTGGCGTCACTAGGGTTGGCCTAGAGGATATCAGGTTAGGCACTTCCTAATGGCTCAGTCCCTGGGAATAGTAATGGATAATGGCCAACAGGCTCTCTTACCAGACCCGATGAAACTGTAACAGTGATCTCTCTGGCTGGACGTTCCCTCACTCTGGGTTGCCCAGGCCGACTCTAGTCAGTAGTGTAGCATGTCTCTACCCTGGCAGTAGCTTCATCTTTCTCCTCCTCTGGTGGTGCGGGTACAGCATGGCTCTCTTTGGTGGTGCAGGTACAGTGTGGCTCTCTGATGGTGCGGGTACAGCGTGGCTCTGGTGGTGCGGGTACAGCGTGGCTCTCTGGTGGTGCGGGCACAGCGTGGCTCTGGTGGTGCGGGTACAGCGTGGCTCTCTGGTGGTGCGGGTACAGCGTGGCTCTGGTGGTGCGTGTACAGCATGGCTCTCTGGTGGTGCGTGTACAGCGTGGCTCTCTGGTGGTGTGGGTACAGTGTGGCTCTGGTGGTGCGGGTACAGCGTGGCTCTCTGGTGGTGCGGGTACAGCATGGCTCTGGTAGTGCGGGTAGCGTGGCTCTCTGGTGGTGCGGGTACAGCGTGGCTCTCTGGTGGTGCGGGTACAGCGTGGCTCTGGTGGTGGTGCAGGTACAGCGTGGCTCTGGTGGTGCGGGTACAGCGTGGCTCTGGTGGTGCGGGTACAGTGTGGCTCTCTGGTGGTGCGGGTACAGCGTGGCTCTGGTGGTGCGGGTACAGCGTGGCTCTGGTGGTGCAGGTACAGCGTGGCTCTGGTGGTGCGGGTACAGGGGTACAGTGTGGCTCCCTATCTGGCTTCCCCAGCACAGTATTCTTTTTCTCCTCCTGTAACACCCCCCAGCAGAGTGCATGCATGCTGGGGGCTGTAGCATGATGTCTGTGGACACACAGGGGCCGCCACTCTTCAGGGACTACTTTTCCCATGATGCCCCCAGAGTCTTCTGATTGGCCCTCTGCTGTGGCCAATCATGGGGAGGGAAACAGCGGTCAGAAAGGGGAGGGGGGGCGAGCGGGGAAGATACACAGACAACCCACAGCTCTCCTCTCCCTGTCACAACGCTGCTGCTCCATTTACCAGAGAACTCCCCCGCTCGCCCCCCCTCCCCTTTCTGTCAGCTGAAGGGAGAAGAGAGAGAGAGCGACTCTAATTGGTTTTGCCGTGCCGCCGCCCAGCTTCCTGACCGCTGTTTCCCTCCCCATGATTGGCCACAGCAGAGGACCAATCGGAGAGAGAGAATCACGGCTTTACGGGGGCAGCTTGACGGCTCCTGCTTACACTGCTTTCTGGCCCCATCTGCAGCCACGACGCCACTGCACTGCTAAGCTTTACTCCTCTGATGTGCCCTGCTGTGCGGGAGGAGGATGCGGATGCCGTTTTGGTGGGGCGGCTTTTTTGCCGTCCCCCTGCAAAGTGCCGCCCTAGGCCTGGGCCTTGTTGGCCTAGGCCAAAACACAGCACTGCACATAACCGGACCCGAGCTGCCTATAAAATGGTAAGTATATACATTTTTCTTACACAGGATAGTTAGCATAGATGCTCCCTCTGTGCTTTCATGATACTGTAACCTCAATGGTTTTTCATGTTGTTTATACCAATAAAGCAATTTTCTTTATCCTTGGAGTGCGATTAATCATTTTGTCTCCTGCATCAGTTACCCAGATCACAGACTGGACCTGTACCTGATCATTAAGGAAGGTATTATGATCACCTGGAGCGGTGTTACTCCCTGTTTGTAGTTATCATAGATGTTAGGAGGGGAGAGGAGGCAGTTTTAAAGGATACGATCACCTTTCATAACACGTTACAAGTTACACCCATGTTACATCTATATTCAGGGTGTAACATGTACCACGTTATTAAAGGACTGCCCCCCGCTCCCTCCTGCTTTGACAGCTAGCGGGGATCTTCTACCCCCCGCTAGCTGTCACAATTTTAAAAAAGTGTGTCCGCGTGGAGCGCCGCCTGCCCAGACGCGTCACTCATTCACAGTGTTCTGTGAATGAAAAACGACAAGTCCCGGCAGCCTTAGCGGCTGTTGGCTTGAAGTTCTCAATGAACTACCATAGCACTGTGAGCACTGTGGTAGTTCATTGAGTCTTCCTGTCAGCATGTATCGGGTTGCTTGTACGGGGTACGATCAGATACCTTGAGAGGTCTGCAGGAGATCTGCATAGCATCAGCGATCTGCTCATTGCTGCTGCAATGCTTTACAGGCTCCTGCAACAAAAAATAATAAATGCACGTTTTTTTTACCTGCAAAAAAATGTACATTTATTATTTTTTGTCAAAAGGTGAACTTATCCTTTAGTTAGGACTAAGTCTGGAATTCCACAAGACATGTTTTCATCCCTAGAATCAACAGGCACTTTTTCAAGTTTGGCAGCAAACTGAGTAAACTGCTAGCCAGGTCACTGAGAAAGATGCACCTCCGCAGCTTCATTTCCCAAATAGACCTGTACAGAGTACAAAGCTATTTCATTCTCCAGAAACAACTACCAGATTTCGAGAATTCTACCAGCGAATTTACAACATACCATACAACATCAATCGACCTCAAAGCAAGAATAAAAAGAGTAAAATACCTACACAGAATTGGCCCACCTTCTATTCTACCTGAAGATATACCTGTAGACAGGTGTTGGGCTGCAGTATATCCACTAACCTAAAGATGGCACTGTTCCTTTTCTTCAAGCTGGCAGGAGACCGTAGAGAACTAATTTGTCCACTGCTATGGACTCTGGACAGCCAACTTTGGGAGGACAGTATATCTTATTCAGACATCCCAACTTGCAAAAACTTATTTCAGGGAGGTGGCAAACTCATTTCAGGGAGGTGGCGCTCCAGGCCTCGAAGCACCCCCCCCACCACCATCATCACCACCACCACCACCAATTTAACATGATCAAATGAAATGGAATCAGTATACAGAGGTTTACGTCTTCTGAGAGATATTAAAGGTGAGAGATTCTCATCTCTCTCCACAATTGTAACACCATCATTCTCATTTTTCTCCATAACCATCTTCATCCCCAACTTCACTCTTCATAATCATTCCCATCCCTCCCTGCCTTGTAACCCATCATCCTCATCCTTGTATTCTTGTGCTCTTTCCTCTATTTACTCTATCACCACATGATCCATCTTCATCTTCATGCCTCAAGCAGCCTCTATCCTTCCCTCTCTCCATAATCATCCATCATCCTTATCCCCACCATCCTTTTCACCATCTGATTCATCCCTGTAGCTCCCCTCTTTCCTTATGACATAAGACACTCTCCTGTTGTCGGGGTATATGACCTGTACTGCGATGTAATCTATGGTGTAAGATGTGTTCTTAGTACAGTCAGAGAAAGTGGCTGCCACAGCACACTTACCTCTCTCCGTGTTGCTCTTTCTTGCACCCGCTCTTCTTCTGGTTGGCTGAGGCTGGCACTCGTGGGTGTGCGGGAGCCGCAGCCAAAATGCGGGAGGCTCCCGCACCTTGCAGGAGACTTGGGATGTCTGCTTATTGGATACTTAAATCCTGCAAGATTTGGGTAACCATCTAGACACAGAAGTCTTTAGTAGAAGATTATGTGTAATCTGATGTGCCCATAGTGTGGAAGTGAGATAGGGACAAAGTCCCTGATAGATAGGGAAAGCACAGGAGTAAGATAGTAAGATACCTGTCAAGAATAGAAAGAATAGGAATTTCAGTGAGATGTGCTCCTCTGTGGTCTATGTAAGTACATGTTATATTACTTTTGGAAAGTGCTTTGTGAATAAACACTACCCTCTTCTGCCTGAAGAATTTCATGGTCTGCAACATATGTGGTACCATTGCTATAAGTGCCCTGTTTGGGTCTATTCAATTTCCACAATATAAACAAAGTTTTAAAAACCCATGTGTGTTGACTCCTCCCAGTTCTAGGATACATGGGTTAGGCCCTGCCTATAAACCCTCCTTAGAGGCCCCAATTACCATAGAGAAATTGAAATCAAACAGGTAAATCCCTTAAAATCCCTTAAAATGGACAAACCACTGGCCCAGATGGGTATCCAGGTGAATAGTATATGATTAATATTATAAAATGCAGAGCTCCAGTCTGCCAAAAAAAAATAAATAAATAAAGTCAGCAGCTACAAATACTGTAGCTGCTGAATTTTAATATAAGGACACTTACCTGTCCACTTACCTGTCCAGGGATCCCACGCTGTCGGCACCCAAGCCAATTCTTCAATCGACATTGTAAGTATAGGAAACTGGCTGTGAAGCATTCCCGAGTGGCGTTGCGCTTTCTGAATGGTCCCGCAGTCTTCTGGGACTTTTGTTTGTGGGTCATGTGGGAGATTTTGTTTGTGGGTCCTATTGTTTAGTAATGGAGGTTAAGAAGTGATGTAAATGTAGCATTTTGCATTTTTCCAGCGGAGTTGTGGCATTCACTAGATCAGGGGTAGGCAACCCCCGGCACGCAAAACCTCTTTTTCCGGCACTCAACTCCATCCCCATCAGCAGAGCAGCACAGGGAAGTGTCAGTGAGACACTAATGCATTCCAATTTCAGAATTTCCCCCGCCGCACCTGCCCTGAGGAGGAGGCAGTGTGCCCCCACACATTGTAAAAGATGGGAAACATTGTTTGGTTCTCTAGCTTTGCTGTAGCTGCGATCGTCAGCTCTTGTGATGGGGAAGAAATTGGGTGCAGTTCTGCTAGGGGGGCGGTCCCTGTTTCCAGGAGGACGACTGTCTTGGCCACTGCTAAAGCCAATCACAGTCCTGCTAGCCCTGCCCACCATCTGGAAGAAGATGACTCACTTGGTTGCCACTACCAATCTCAGAAAGAAGGGATTTCACTGTGATTGAGAAAACCACAATCAGGTGACAGTTTGTGGAATTAATGTTGAGCTTCTGGGAACTTTGTTGTAATTATTCCTGAACCTTTGTGTCATTTACTACTGAACCCCTCTGCACTCTGTGTCCCTTTAAGCCAGAGCCAGAATTCAGCGCAATGAAAATCACACCCAACCACTTTTTCTCAGCTGCAGGGGCCCAATTTATGATCCTGCACACAGGCCCACTGCTTTCAGAAAATGCCCCTGACCTGAGCTCATCATTGTGCATTCATTCCATATGCTTGTATGTGACATCACTTACATCACATACAAGCACGTGGGCTGGATGCGAGGTGGATCAGCAGAATGAGTGTGCCAGGACAGGTAGATGTGTCTCCTCTCTGCTTCCTTTCACCACTCTGCATATCACACATATCATAAATGAGAAGAGGGTACAGCAGTGGGACAGAAGAGAAGGGGGGTACAGTGATGGGCCAGAAAAGCAGGGGGGTTCAGTGTTGGGCCAGATGAGCAGGGGGTAGAGCAGTGGGGCAGATGTGAAAGGAGGTGTATTGGTGGGGCAGATGAGCAGGGGGATACAGTGGTGGGGCAAGAGAGCAGGGGGGGTACAGAGGTGAGACAGATGTGCAGGAGGTACATTGGTGGGGCAGATGAGAAAGCGGGTTACAGTGGTGCAGCAGATGTGTTCAGTGTTAGGACAGATGAGAAGGTGATTTCGTAGTGGGACAGAAGAGCATCTTTATACGGCGGTGCAGCAGATGTGCAGGGAGGTACAGTGGTGGGGCAGAAAAGCAGGGGGTTACAGTGTTGGGACAGATGAGCAGGGGGGTTTCAGTGTTGGGGCAGAGGAGCAGGGGGTACAGAGGTGGAGCAGATGTGCAGGAGGTATAGTCGTGGGGCAGTGGAGAAAGGGGGTTACAGTGATGGGGCAGTTGAGCAAATAAGTTCAGTGTTAGGACAGTAGAGAAGATGGTTCAGTGGTGGAGCAGATGTGCATGGAAGTACAGTGGTGGGGCATATGAGAAAGGGGGAATATTGGCGCGGCAGATGAACAGGGGGTTACAGTGATGGGACAGAAGAGCAGGGTGGTACAGTGGTGGGGCAGATGTACAGGAGTTACAGTGGTGGGACAGATGAGCAGGGGGGTACAGTGGTGAGACAGATGTGCAGGGGGGTACAGTGGTGGGGCTGATGAGCAGGGGGGTACAGTGGTGAGACAGATGTGCAGGGGGGTACAGTGGTGGGGCTGATGTGCAGGGTAGTACAGTGGTGGGCAGTTGTGCAGGGTAGTACAGTGGTGGGGTAGATGGGCAGGGGGTACAGTGGTGGGGCAAATGTGCAGGGGGTACAGTGGTGGGGCAAATGTGCAGGGGGTACAGTGGTGGGGTAGATGTGCAGGGTGTTACAGTGATTGGGCAGATGAGCTGGGGAGTACAGTGGTGAAACAGATTTGTAGGGGGACAGTGATCTGAGGTGTGAAGGTTCATGAATTGGGGCTGATCTGAGGTGTGGAGTTGCAGGAATTGGGGCTGATCTGAGGCATGAGAGCGCAGGATGTTAATTTCTCACTACTAAAGTAGTTTACATTTACTTTAGAAAAAAAAATGTTTGAGATTGAGAGTGTGAAGTTGACATTTTATTGTTCTAAAATCGGCACGCTCAATTTCTTTGAAAACATTTTTCCGCACACTGTGCTCAAAAGGTTGCCTACCCCTGCACTAGATCTTAGAGAGACGGAGGGTGATCACGGTCTTGTGATATGTTGAAAAGTCACTGGTAGAATATCAGGTAGCTATTTCTGAAGATCTAAATATCTTTATACCCTGTGCAGATCTGTTTGGGAAATGAAGCTGCAGAGATTCTTCTCTCTCAGTGTCCTGGTTAGTAGTTCACTTGGTTTGTTGCCAAACTCATAGAAGTCATAGCTTCCAACTGGCCCTGATTTCGAGGGACTGTCCCTGATTTGGAACAAAGTCCCTCTGTCCTCCTCATTTTGGTCTGATCTATATAGGTTGTATATAAAATGCACATTTTTATCATTCAAAACATGTTTCACGGTGCAAAACCTTTCATCCAACTTCTAAATTACTGCATTTGTAAATATCAAAAATCAGAATAAAGGAATAGTAGTGGTAAAAAAAAGCACTTGTGTTTTTTCTTGTTTTTCTGTATAATTCTGTTTTAAGGGGGTGTGTCCTATGCCTACATACTTTTGCTAATAGGCGTCCCTCGTTCCCATTTTAAAAAGTTGGGAGGTATGTAGAAGTGCCTGTTGAATTTAGCCAGTAGAGCTTTAATTTATATAAAAAGAGAGATGAAAGTTTATCTCTTAACAGCTGTTTTTTTTTTTCTTTTAGCTTGACATGGTCACTTTTAGACCCCTTTCACACTGAGGCACTTTTCAGACGCGTTCACGCAAAAAAAAAAAGTGCCTGAAAAGCTGCTGAAAACTGCTTCCCATTAATTAATTATCAATGGATCCTTTCACACTGGGGCGGTGCACTGGTGGGGCTGTGAAAAAAGTCCTGCAAGCAGCATCTTTGGAGCATGTTTGGAGTGCTTAAAAAAGCCCCTGTCCATTGAATTCAAAAGTGCCTGAAAAGTGCATGAAAAGCACTTCAAAAGCGCCGCAAAATTGTTCTTGTGAGTCACATGACCGTAAAAAAAAAACGCACCGCTAACACTGCAAAAGCACTTGAGAAGCGCCACAAAAAACATCAGTTTTTGAGCACCTCAATGTGAAAGGGGTCTAAAGCAGATCTTCACTGTATCTGAGCACCACAAACCAAAATTTACACCAATAACCAATACAGTATTATTAACTAATAATTTATTTTTAATATTCAAAGCAAACTCCTCCATCCATCCATGTCTCCATGCTTTATTTTGTTGAGAAATCACTTTGAAAAACACCTCCCTGGCATGTCTAGCTGCGGCCACCTTGAGTAAGGGCAGATGATTCATGTAACATTTACTTCCTGGAATCCATCTTGGTTTTTTTTTGGTTGAAAAATAACAAACATGTTATACTTACCTGCTCTGTGCAGTGGTTTTGCACAGAGCAGCCCAGATCCTCCTCTTCCCGGGTCCCTCGCCAGCGCTCCTGGCCCCTCTCTCCTGCCAAGTGCCCCCACAGGAAACAGCTTGCAATGTGGGTGCCCGAGCCGAGCAGTTGCTCTGTGTGTCCATTCAGACACGGAGCTGTGGCTTGGCCCCGCCCCCTCTCGCTCCCCATTGGCTCACTGCCTTTGATTGACAGCAGCGAGAGCCATTGGCACCCACTGTGTGTCTCAGCCAATCAGGAGGGAGAGTCCCAGGGCTGACTCTCTCGTACAACATCGCTGGATCGAGATGGGGCTCAGGTAAGTATTAGGGGAGCTGAGGGGGGCTGCTGCACATGGAAGGTTTTTTTATCTTAATGCATAGAATGCATTAAGATAAAAAAAAAACCTTCTACCTTTAGAACCACTTTAAAAGTAAACAGCCACTCATCTCATTTTTCTCTTGCCAGGAATCTGAACTTTTTGACATGAAGAACATTTCTGTTCACATAGCTTGCAGGAAATCAGTGTGTTTGAAGTCAGCTGGTTATTGAATATACTGTACATCTCACAACCACTGTCTAAAATCTTATGGTGGTTTGAGAGGACTTTCGCAACCCATGGGTGCTTTGTGATTTCAATGCATTGAAGGGGTTTCACTCTGTTACTAAAAATGGAAAATAAGCTTGAAAGTCGTGGCCATATAAACCTACTGTCATTAGGCTTAAAGGCAAAAATCTTAGAATGCTGAGCTGATGGAAAAAGAGTTAAAAACAGGCAAGGCAAGTCCTACCACTCCCGACACGCTGTTTTGGCACATACGCACCACTTTTTCATTTTTGTGGCAAGATATAGCTTTACCATATATTGGCGTTCACCTTACTGTGTCTTATTCTTCATTATACATGGCTAATTACCCTCCTTTTTTTGGCGCCTAGATGACCTTCATTCAAGCTGAACTACGCACGATCTTTCATGGCTCAGGAAAATACATGCTATCAAAATTACCTTATTACCTAAACTGCTTTACCTGTTTTGTTCCCTGCCAGTACCCCTTAATAGATCTGAAACACTTTTAATCCAAAATTATTAAATTTATTTGGGGCCCTAAGGGCCATAGGCTGGCACGTACTACCCTGTTTACATCAAAGGGGGCTATACTATAAAGCGGCACAACTAATGCAGTTGTCGGTGATCTACTCACGGCGTAAACGACCCAACTTGGTATATACAGTATGGAAAGACAGGCCATACATCCTATACTATTGACTTTTTATTGTGGCGCCCTCCTAAGGATAGATCTCCCATTATGGCAGCTTCGCTATCTCATTCCTTTGCACTTTGAGACAGCATGCATACCAATCCTGCACTGGTATCTGACTTTACTCCCTTAAATTACTTGTTTCATAATCCTAATTTCCCTCTAGGTATGAACATCAGAGCCTTTAGATAGTGGACAGAGAAGGGCTTATGCCGCATAGGGCACTTTTACACGCATAGAGACCCTTTTACCCTTTCTCATTGCACTGCAAATTTAGAGATGCCCCCTTCTGAAGAGTTCAATTTTCTCCAAATAGCTAATTTTTTACAGACCCTCCGATCCTCAGCAGAGCCCCCATCCCTAACGGCTTATGAACAGTGGTGTACCAAAGACCAGGGCTCCAGGGGTGGTATTTCCATGGTAAATGCATCCCTGCTCACCTCACCTCATATGATAAACATCAGTACATGCTGGCTTGGGGGAGGGACCTTAAATTTGTGCGGGAGCTGGAGGACTGGTTTTCAAGGCTGCAGGTTTATTACAAGGGCATATTGAATGTTTCATTGATAAAGACAGGTATCAAAGTTTTGATGAGATGATATTTGGTCCCTACTAACCTAGCCAGGATGGATGTACCCAATGGCATCAGTAGAATGCTTTAGAGGATATTACCACTATGTTCCACATTCGGTGGGAGTGTCCTAAGATTAAAAGTTATTGGAGCAGGGTTTTTTCAATGATTCGCAAAATAATGGAAATTGCAATTGCACAGCTGAAAGATGCAGCGCTCTCAACAGAAGCAACCCAATCCTAGTGGTCTGCAGCACAGGTGCCAAGGCTCAGTGTGTCTTCTCACACTAAATACAATACAGTGGGGCAAAAAAGTATTTAGTCAGCCACCAATTGTTCAAGTTCTCCCACTTAAAAAGCTGAGAGAGGCCTGTAATTGTCATCATAGGTATACCTCAACTATGAGAGACAAAATGTGGAAACAAATCCAGACTATCACATTGTCTGATTTGGAAAGAATTTATTTGCATGGTGGAAAATAAGTATTTGGTCAATATCGAAAGTTCATCTCAATACTTTATTATATATCCTTTATTGGCAATGACAGAGGTCAAACGTTTTCTGTAAGTCTTCACAAGGTTGTCACACACTGTTGCTGGTATGTTGGCCCATTCCTCCATGCAGATCTCCTCTAGAACAGTGATGTTTTGGGGCTGTCGCTGGGCAACACAGACTTTCAACTCCCTCCAAAGGTTTTCTATGGGGTTGAGATCTGGAGACTGGCTAGGCCACTCCAGGACCTTGAATTGCTTCTTATGAAGCCACTCCTTCGTTGCCCAGGTGGTGTGTTTGGGATCATTGTCATGCTAAAAGACCCAGCCACGTTTCATCTTCAATGCCCTTGCTGATGGGAGGAGGTTTGCACTCAAAATCTCACGATACATGGCCCCATTCATTCTTTCATGTACACGTATCAGTCGTCCTGTTCCCTTTGCAGAGAAACAGCCCCAAAGCATAATGTTGCCACCTCCATGCTTCTCAGTAGGTATGGTGTTCTTTGGTTGCAACTCAGTATTTTCTCTCCTCCAAACACAACGAGTGTTTCTACCAAACAGTTCTACTTTGGTTTCATCTGACCATATGACATTCTCCCAATCTTCTTCTGGATCATCCAAATGCTCTCTAGCAAACCTCAGACGGGCCCAGACATTTACTGGCTTAAGCAGGGGGACACGTCTGGCACTGCAGGATCTGAGTCCCTGGCGGCGTAGTGTGTTACTGATGGTAGCCTTTGTTACGTTGGTCCCAGCTCTCTGCAGGTCATTCACTAGGTCCCCCCATGTGGTTCTGGGATTTTTGCTCACCGTTCTTGTGATCATTTTGACCCCACGGGGTGAGATCTTGCATGGAGCCCCAGATCGTGGGAGATTATCAGTGGTCTTGTATGTCTTTCATTTTCTAATTATTGCTCCCACAGTTGATTTCTTCACACCAAGCTGCTTGCCTATTGCAGATTCAGTCTTCCCTGCCTGGTGCAGGTCTACAATTTTGTTTCTGGTGTCCTTCAACAGCTCTTTGGTCTTCACCATAGTGGAGTTTGGAGTGTGACTGTTTGAGGTTGTGGACAGGTGTCTTTTATACTGATAACAAGTTCAAACAGGCGCATTAATATAGGTAATGAGTGGAGGACAGAGGAGCCTCTTAAAGAAGAAGATACAGGTCTGTGAGAGCCAGAAATCTTGCTTGTTTGTAGGTGACCAAATACTTATTTTCCACCATAATTTGCAAACAAATTCTTTCAAAAATCAGACAATGTGATTGTCTGGATTTGTTTCCACATTTTGTCTCTCATAGTTGAGGTATACCTATGATGACAATTACAGGCCTCTCTCATCTTTTTAAGTGGGAGAACTTGCACAATTGGTGGCTAACTAAATATTTTTTTGCCCCACTGTATATAACAGAGAAGAGCCAGCTACTCCAAAGTCCTTAAGCCAAACGTTTATTGACTAAATATGAGCATTAAAAAGCAAACATCTGACACTTTTTCAGCATGAGCCTTAGTCATAGCAATGGCTATGACTAAGGCTCATGCCAAACCACGTCAGCTGTTTGCTTTTTAATGCTCATATGTAGACAATACATTTTTGCATCAAGAACTTTGGAGTTGCCGGCTCTTCTCTCTTATACAGTATGCAATTGCACAGCAGCCTCACATAGCTTCTCTCAATAATTTTCCATTGAGATCACCACAGCCTATGTTTTATTTTATATTGTTGGCAGCCAAGATCACCATTGCGGGGTCATGGAAAACACCCTCTGTGTCCATTCGTCAGCTGAAGAAAAAACTGTGTGGATCATGATAAATGAAAAGGTTGATAGCGTGTGTAATGATAAACAAGCTTTATTTGAACAAACTTGGAAACCATGGGCAGCCTATGTGAAGGTCTTCCACTCCACTACAAATACAAGATGATGTTACCATCTGAGATACCTAGGTCTCCCTCTTCTTTCTCCTTCCTTTCTATTCTTAACTTACCTTCTGATCTCTCTCTTTGGAGACATTCTCATTCTTCTTCTTTTGACTTTTTTGGCTTTATTTTCATGTTTACACTACAGCCAGCCTTCTGCGCATACAGCGTACCCTCTGATATGCCCTCACAAATTATCGTAGATGGCTCACTGTTGTGCTCTGACTCTTTTTGGATACTCTTGATGACTTGATGTAGCTGTTGATGTGTTGGTCCTGATTGGTTGGCTCACAGCTTTTTATACATTGTGTTTAGGGATTATGGGCTGGTGTTCATTTTGCCCTTCCATTCTCTATGTACCCTGTGATATCCCACTTATATGGCTGACTGTATGCTATTTATTTTGTTACATGGTTTTGTTTCTAACCAATAAAAAATCTTTTGAACTTAAAAACAAGCAAGGCACAAGGTAAGGAAGTACTTGATACCTCAACAGCTAATGCTGTGAGATTCTGAACAGAAGTATACAGAATGCATACATGTACAATACATAACGCCCCACTGAAAGCATCAATAAAAAAGTGTAGGCAGTGTGGCAAAAATCTGCATTATTTTAACAGTCCATAGCTCCACAAGCACAATAAAATATTTAATAGTTTAGTGGTAAGGAACAACATAATTGGTTATCATGGGTAGTGTGACAAATTGACCATTGTACCCAACGCTATCCTCGTAATATGAAAAACAAAAGTTTATAGAGGAGAACCCAAGGTGTCACCTTTCTTAAGTCTCTGTGAGTGTTAGCTCTATCTGACATACACCTTAAGGCTCTGCCATATATCTAATTCTGTATGTGCCATGTAGACTGTCATTATATTGTATTGCAAAACCAGTTTTCACACCATGCAAATAGAAGGAAGGTATATTGGAGAATACTAATGTTAGCTCCAGGCAATGAAGGGCAGGATTTCTTTATGGCTATTGTACTGCATCTAACAGACCTTTTGTTGATGTCCATCCTTTTTGTCAAATGTAAGATATACTAAGCTTATTTTTAAGAAAGGGATCAACGTACATGCTAAAACAGTGGTGTCAATCTCATTTTCATTGCGGGCCGCATCAGCATTATGGTTGCCCTCAAAGGGCCGGTTCTATCTGTAAGACTATAATGTATCTACTCTTTATCATATTAAATAATTGCATCTGCATTTGAATATTATTGGTTTTAGTAATAACTTAAGACTTAAAGCGGAGTTCCACCCAGAAATGGAACTTACGTTTTTCCGGTTCCTCCCCCCCCTCCGCTGTCACATTTAGCACCTTTCAGGGGGGAGCAGATACCTGTCTAATATAGGTATTTTGCTCCCACTTCCGATCATAAATATCCGAGCCACCCGCAGGTATCTACGCCACTTCCGGCGCCTTCTCCGTCCCCCCCCCCCCCCCCCCCGCTGTCTTCTGGGAGACACACAGGTCCCAGGAGACAGCAGGGACCAGTGGGATAGTGCAGCGCGAGTTGTGCATGCGCAGTAGGGAACCAGCAAGTGAAGCCGCAAATTTTCAGTCTTTTTTTGTATAGCAAAAAAAATTAAAAACCCAGTGGTGATTAAATACCACCAAAAGAAAGCTCTATTTGTGTGAAAAAAATGATAAAAATTTAATTTAGGTACAGCGTTGCATGACCGTGCAATTATCATTCAAAGTGTGACAGCACTGTAAGCTGCAAATTGGCCTGGGCAGGAAGGGGGTGAAAGTGCCCAGTAGGCAAGTGGTTAAGTGGCATCCTAATTTGGCTTGCCTTCATTCTTCTTATATGATAGAACAGTAGTGTATAATCTATGTGAGCTAAGACTATGTTATAATAAAGCACCCACTTCTATTGTTTGCTGCCATTCTTTTCATTTTTAATAGTTCTGAGTATTCCTCTTCACATTTGCATATTCAAACACCTTACATTTTATATAGTATACAATACATAAAATAAAATTCTAGATCAGGATGCCTTCATAACAGTCACAGCAGGTGTTCAGACCTAGGAATAGGAATGCACGCCCTTATTCTAAGCACTCTAAAGGCACTACCCAGTCCCAGACTGATATAACTAGAGAAACCGTTTAGTCAGCCGGGTGTGGCTGTGTATTCATTGCATGTATCCCTTCAAACTTTAGTAATGGAAGAAATATGGATCACCAGGAATAGGGAAGTGTTTGTCCATTATTGCTATCAGTTAGTTGATAAAATTGACGGAAATGAAAAGCACACAAGGAGATTTGGCAGCACCGGGCTTTAGGCTCCATTCACACTAGCGCGTTTTTTGATGCATTTTGCATTTTGCAGAAATGCACGGGAATTTTTTAACATGGGTTCCTATGGAACATGTTCACATCAATGCCTTTTTGTTTCTCTGCATTTTTGGAAAGGGTCAGGGACTTTTTTTCATGCAAAATGCAGCGTTTTGCATGTAATAGAATTCAATGGACAAGCATCAAAAACGCAAGTGCACCGTTTTTGCAGCGTTTTTGATGCGTTTTTGATGCGTTTTTGCCGTTTTTTTTTTTTTGTTTTTTTTTTAGACTGTAAAAAAAAACTGTTAAAAAAAAAAACGCAAAACGCAAATCGCGGCAAAATCGCGGCAAAAACGCTGCTCAAAAACGTGGCAAGCATGAAAAAAAAAACTCCAAAATCGCCCAAAAGCAACATGCATAGGTGTGAATCCAGCCTAAGGCTGGATTCACACCTATGCATTTTTGGTGCTTTTTGCATTTTGCAGATTTGCACTACAGTCCATTTAACATGGTTTCCTATGGAACACGTTCTGTAGTGCAAATCTGCAAAATGCAAAAAGCACTAAAAATGCATTGGAATCGCAATAGAATCGCAATGGAATTGGAATCGCAATGGAAATCGCACCCCGAAATCGGCAAAAGTAGTACAGAAACTACTTTTGGAAATTGGTGCGGCACTGCAAATGCGGCATCGCATCGATTAGGACGGTGCCATTGCCGGCGATTTGACATATCAACTTGCATGCCAAGTCGGACCAATGTGAACCAGGGCTTAGGCTTGATTCACACTAATGCGTTTTTTGATGCATTTTGCATTTTTCAGAAATGCATGGAAATTTTTTAACATGGGTTTCTATGGAACATGTTCACATCAATGCATTTTTGTGCCTCTGCGTTTTTGGAAAGGGTTGGGGACTTTTTTCATGCAAAATGCAGCATTTTGCATATAATAGAATTCAATGGACCCGCATCCAAAACGCAAGTACCGCCTTTTTACCGCATTTTTAGCGCGTTTTTGACGCAATTTTTTTTTAAATTCCTTTTTTTACACTGTATATAGCTGGTTGCTAAGCAACCACAGTGTAAAAGAAAAACACTGTTAAAGAAAAAAAAAAAGCGGCAAAACGCATGTTCAAAACCGTGGCAAGTACCGCAAAAAGCACTGCAGAAACGCTCAAAAGCAACATGCATAGATGTGAATCGAGCTCGATTCACACCTATGCATGTTGCTTTTGAGCGTTTTTGGAGGTTTTTTTTTCATGCTTGCCACGTTTTTGAGCAGCGTTTTTGCGGCGTTTTTGCAGCGTTTTTGCCGCGATTTGCGTTTTGCATTTTTTTTTTTTTTTTTTTTTCTTTTACAGTTTTTTTTTACAGTCTAAAAAAAAAATTAAAAAAAAATTAAAAAAAAAAAAAAAACGGCAAAAACGCATCAAAAACACATCAAAAACGCTGCAAAAACGCTGCACTTGCGTTTTTGATGCTTGTCCATTGAATTCTATTACATGCAAAACGCTGCATTTTGCATGAAAAAAAGTCCCTGACCCTTTCCAAAAATGCAGAGAAACAAAAAGGCATTGATGTGAACATGTTCCATAGGAACCCATGTTAAAAAATTCAATGGACCAGCATCAAAAATGCAAGTACAGCGTTTTTGCAGCGTTTTTACAGCGTTTTTGCGGCGTTTTGCGTTTTTGGAATTTTTTTTTTAGACTGTATACAGTCTAAAAAAAAACTGTAAAAAAAAAAATTAAAAAAATAAAAAACGCAAAACACAAAACGCGGCAAAAACGCCGCAAAAAACGCTGTAAAAACGCTGCAAAAACGCTGCTCAAAAACACGGCAAGCACCACAAAAAACACTGCAGAAACGCTCAAAAGCAACATGCATAGATGTGAATCGAGCCTAAGGCTCCATTCACACTAGCGCGTTTTTTGATGCATTTTGCATTTTGCAGAAATGCATGGGAATTTTTTAACATGGGTTCCTATGGAACATGTTCACATCAATGCTTTTTTGTATCTCTGCGTTTTTGGAAAGGGTCAGGGACTTTTTTTCATGCAAAAAGCAGCGTTTTGCATGTAATGGATTTCAATGGACAAGCATCAAAAACGCAAGTGCATCGTTTTTGCAGCGTTTTTGCAGCGTTTTTGGTGCGTTTTTGCCGTTTTTTTTTTTTTATTTTTTTTTTTTTTGTAATTTTTTTTTAAGACTGTAAAAAAAAATGAAAAAAAAAAAAAAACGCAAAACGCAAATCGCGGCAAAAACGCGGCAAAAACGCGGCAAAAACGCTACAAAAACGCTGCTCAAAAACGTGCCAAGCATGAAAAAAAAACCTCCAAAAACGCTCAAAAGCAACATGCATAGGTGTGAATCGAGCCTAAAACATTGAAGTCTATGGAACTAAAAACCAGAAAAAAATCCCTGGCCCTTTCCATAAAATGCACAGATGTGAACTACATTCATAGGAAACCATGTTAAATGGACTGTAGTGTGTTTCTGCAAAACTGAAAATGCACTGAAAAAATGCATAGGTGTGAACCAGGCCTTATGCCGCGTACACACGGTCGGACTTTTCGTCTACAAAAGTCCAACGGACGCTGACGGACTAAAGCTGGCTGGTAATCCGATCGTGTGTGGGCTTCTCCGGACTTTCAACGTACTTTTTTAGCCTCAAATCCGACGGACTTTAGATTTGAAGCATGCTTCAAATCTTTACGTCGTAACTACGACGGACCCCGAAGTCCGCTCGTCTGTATGCTAGTCCGACGGACAAAAAAACGACGCATGCTCATAAGCAAAAACTAAACGGAAGCACTCGGTCTAGTAAAACTAGTGTTCGTATTGTAGGTAGCACATTCATCACGCTGCAAAATCTGTGATCGTTGAATGCAGCGCATTTTATTTCTTCTTTACGAAGGCTCTATAAAGAACGAAGGTGTTTTGCTGTTCATAATCAGAGTTCTCCCAAACTGATTTCTGGATTCTTTTTCTCTTTGATCTCATGAATGATATAGTATGCATTTTAAAAACAATGTTTCCATACTAATAATACTTTTTCCCCTTTTTTTTTTTTTAGGTTTGTAAAGTTAACACAAAGAACCCATTATTATTTTTTTTTTTATAGTGATTATTTTTTAGTTTTTAGATAAAGTTAACCCAAAGCACCGTTTTTGGTTACGTAAATTTTTGGATTTTCAAGACTTACCACTTGAACATTATTAACATTAGTAATGTATTTTTGGTGTGTTTTTTTTCAAACTCAATGAGATTGTTGTCCCTTGTTAATTTAACATTGTGTGTAAAATCAATGATTTCAAAGAAAAAACATAAAGTCTTTTGCTAAACTCAAAAAAAGATCCATTTATTCATGGTCAAAATAAAATAAAGAGGAAGTCAACGCTGGAAAAAGTCGGTGTACCAGAAAATTGGGATCTTGCGGAGTCCATATAAGAGGGAGCACAATCTGGTCCAAGAATCCCAGAGATCAACAGCACCAGCAGAT